>NW_027472580.1:93011973-95501973 GCF_030347505.1 Rhynchophorus ferrugineus | reverse complement strand
TTTTTGAATTAATGGTATATTATTAACCAGAAGAAGTGACATTTAGAAGAAATGATGAGCGAGAGAAGCTCTTCCAATGAACCCAATGAAAAATCCACCCAAAATGAAATTCCAATGAATGAATATAATGTATCATTAACGTATATCATGTTTTGGATATGTAGATATCTGTAATGTCTTGAATTGCAATGGTAACTCTTATATACTAGATTTGGTAATGCGTAAGTTGTAGTTATTTTATGAACTCAAAAAACTTTTGTGAAGGAACTGATTGCAGTTTGAATAATATGTCGATAACGCTCTTAAATCACACGCAGGTTCACAGCACAAACAGGCAACTAAAAAGGAACGCTTTTGAATTTTGCTTAAATCGCTTAATGTATTATTGTGAACAGCAATAAAAAATAGTTTGCTTTTTAAATAATATTGTGTTAATAATTTTTATGTCCTCAATTCATGTGCGATTGGTAATATTGCGGTACCTTGCCACATTATTAGAATCGTGAAATAAAACGTATCTCTAAATGAGTGATTCAAATGAACAAAAAGATCAAGTGCTGAGGAAATATCAACATATCAACAAGACAACTAGAAAATACAGCATCAAAGTAATATTCTAACAGAACAGAAAAATATCTCAGATTCCCACTAGCTTCAAAGCTAAATATAAAGGATGTATCCAAGGTCCCCTGTGAGTGTGGTTAACTGTATATAAAAGAAATTGGGAGTTCACACCAATCAGTTCATTCAATTCGAGGTTTTAGTTATTTCACAAGGATATTTTGAGAGGTGTTGAGATTTATTAAGACCAAAATAATTGCATCCTTATATGGCTTAATACCCTCCAAGTTTTTACTTTTTATCGGATAATCTCTCAGCCATACTTTTATACTTATATAGCCTGGTCAGCCTCAGTATTAGAATTTGTGCCATGAAGATGTGATCTGTAACGATTCTGTGATGACTGCGTCATGACTTAGTTTGTTATGTTCTTACACTTGCAATTTCATTCTCTTGTGCTTTCAAGCTCTTGATATAGAATCTGAAATATATAACAAAAATAATAAAACTGGTCTACAAAACATTATCTGCACATTATCTGCACATAATAACTAGCTGCTCTATAACCAAATATTCAAACCTAGAACGGAATTATCTTATGAGAATGTTCTGCTATAAGTAACATAGAAGAAGTATGTCAAAATAGAGAATAAAATAGAAGTCTTAAGAGATATTGTGGATCCACTTACATATTATAAGAACATTTACTTGCATCAAGACTTTAATATTCCTCGTATTATAGAGGAAACTAAGAGATTCGTAACAAGACATGAGGAAAACTCCACTTCCATGTTAACACTAGTGCCTCAACTGTTGAATAACACTAAACTAAGACACAAGATTAAGAGAACCAAACTATGTGATCTTTTGAGTTGTGTAATGAAGTGTAAAAGTTGATAAAAACACTGAAAAGTGCTAGGAACTTTTATTTTAATTTATTTGAGACTAAGTAAAGACCAATGGATCTTCTAGATAAAGATCTAGTTCTACTGTGTAGTCACATTGCAAGTTGGTAAAAAATGACTAGTAATAATATATAAATAACTTTAAAAAATATTGCTGTGATTCAGGACTAGCTAAATATTATGAGAATAAAAATCATGTAAATGTCTTATCACATATATATATATATATATATATATATATATATATATATATATATATATATATATATATATATATATATATATATATATATATATATATATATATATAGAATTATTCATTATTATTGAAATTATAATTATGAATCAAATAAAATATTGTCATTGGTAAAAATAAATCAGATTAAATTTAAAAGATTTAACCTCTCAGGTTATGCAATCTTTTTAATTTTTTATGTTATCCTTGCTCTCTTACTGCTTATCTTTTTCACTATCAGAAGAACTGGGAAACAAAAACAAGCACACGGGTTTAAAGAATTCAATTATTTTTATTTGGGTTTAATGATTATTTAATTAAGAACACTAGATTATAAATATTCTTTGTATATTCGAGAACAATAGGCGCTTAATATTAATTTAACTTCAATGATAGGGTCATCTTGCGAAGGATCATTGCTAAATGAGTGCCTCTATAACGAGTACAATACTTATAACAATAGATAATAGACGACGAATCCTAATTTTGAGGCTTGGCACCGGTTAGTATGATTGGCAAGATGATGTTATATCCTGGACGTCCGCCGCAACGACATATTAACGTCGAAATCAAGCCGACTGCAGCAACAGCAGCGGCAGTCCGACTCCCAATTTGTTTCGAATCCGTTCCCCGACCTTCCGCCGGGCCCAGAACGAGAGAAAAAAGACCTCGACGTCTTTATTACGTCGCGCGTTAGTTGTAGCGCGAAGGAACGACCTAATTCCCCTAATTATTTCCGGTTGGGGCACGATTTTGTCCTCCTTTCCGATCTCTGCCCACATTCAGAAGCCGAAACGAGCGAGAGCAGCGGCTCCCCGCCCACCGTTCGATCTTTAAATTGAATAATTTTATTTTGGGGCCTCGCCAAACGCCGATAGGATTGAATAGGGTCGCGACGACAGTCAATATTTGCAGTCGGGTTTCGCTCCTAATAAAAACAGGCCTTTGATGTCTGTGTTCGTGCGTCTCCACCCGTCCCCCTAACCCCGCGATCGTTCCGAATATTTGGACGTTTATTTTTGATTGAACAGTTATTTTTACAAAATTGAATCGTTCGAAATCATATAAAATATATCTGATGAATGGGAAAATAATTACACGTTTTTGTTTTAATTGCATTTCGTTTGAGTAATTATCGTATTTTTCCGGATGTTTCATCCGCGTATGGGTCTTAACAACATTTTAAATGAATCCTGTAAATAATCTTCAGATTGTCTTTATATTTCCAATTAGAGTACGACAACTAATATTTAAATGGAACTTTTGATGTCAGATAATAACTTATGAAACCATTTTTATTGGTACGGATCTTTAAGTGTTGCTACGTTAATATATTTTACCAGCTGTGTCTTTTACTGTTGCAAAAGCTTGGAGATATATGCTAACTTAACAAGAACTTACTCAACTAGGAGTCAGACAAAGAGTTTTTTTAAGCGTTCTAATAAAAGAATGAATTCAAATTAATGATTCAAATACTTGATTGTCTGAAAGTAAAAGTAGTTTTTGAGTATAATTTTTACGAGATTTTTAAGAGAATGCCAAAAATGCCAGGTAAATCACAGAAAAAATCATTACATCGACACCAAAACGTGAAAACGTGAAAGATGAACAATTAAACTTAGGTTTATTAAGAATATTAAACTTATATATTATAAATATAAAAAATATGTTTTATTTTATATAATGTATATATAATGTAATTTACCCATAATATCATACTAAAACATAGAAGCTGGAGTGAATTCACGTAATCTGAAGTGATGATGTCAAATCCTCACAATGTTTCCGCATCTACTCTGAGTTTTAGTTTATTTTGGCTTTGACATATACAAAATTCTAATATAAATAAAATGTTGGAACAAATATAATTTATTTTAACATCACAGTATATCTAATGCATATATTATCGAAGGACTTAAACTACAGTTAAATTATACAGACACAATAGATTGTAGGGTAGAGTTGTGCTTTATTATAACTAGTTATGATTATTATTTTTATGTGGTTGTATTCCTGGAAAACCAATCCACCTAAGTAATAATTGTATAACGAAGTAATGAATTTTACTTTCATCAGAGAGCATATTTACCTTTTAATATTTTGTTCTTTATATTTTGTATATAAAAGAAAAAAATGGCTTCAAACCATAGTCCTCGGCATTACGCCTACTGACTGGCGAGTGACCAACTTTAGAAATCATCCCAGAAGACATCCGGTCTTACCTAGCCTGGTTACTGATGTGACTGGCGTCATCTTCCTTGTCGGATTTTAAATTCTTGCCTAAGACAATCATATATACTAAACAATCACAAACATATATTTACGATAATGCCCCAGTAGGATTCGAACCCGTGGCTTTTGTAACCATAGGAGGACCGCCTTTACCACTGAACCACCAAGCCGGTTCGTTTTGTTCTTGTTTCCTTTATTGCAGTGTTTCCTTACCCCATTGTATAAGTGGATCAATTGAACTGGATCAACTAAACTGGGACTTAATTATCAATAACAAATTGTGCGAAGTAAAAGAGGAGTTTTATCAAGGTCTCAAGTTTTGTAACTTTAGCAGGTGTAAATTGTGTATTTACACATGCTAAACAGGTGTGAACAGGCCATTATCGGCTTACTCATGAGTTTCTACTCAAAGGAAAGTCCGCCCATCTGTGATAGATGTAGATCCCCGCTGAGAATCAAACACATCCTGTTTGAATGACAGGGGCACGTCCTCCAAAGACGACTCACCGGACTGAAGGGATCCATGAAACAACTTCTACAATTGAAGAACCTTGAACAACTGATGAACTATTCGGCTGTCATCGGAGTACTACAAAATATATAATAGACTATGAATACTACTGCTGTTAACAAAAGACGTTTAAACTGTTCACTCCATATTATTCTCATACTTATGTTAAATTAACTATAAGCTCTTTTAGTTTTGTTCTTTATATTATTTGTTCTGTAATATTAAAATGTATATAGTGCATAGATCCCAAATAGCCCGCGAGTCCGATGGGTCTTTAATAAATAAATCTAATCTTTTGAACCAGAAATGATAATGAAAGAATTTACAAATTGCGACAGGTAATACACTAATTATCTTAATTAAGTGAGTTTATTATTGTATCAGTTGATACTGTTCACTAATATTTTGACATTGTTATGTTACTGAGGAATCTACTATCTCTCTGATCGATTATTTTTTGGTTAGTCTGATCTCCATGGTTTTTGGTAAGGATATGTTTAGAAATCAGTGAATCACAAATTGATAAGACCATACGACAAAGCTTTAAAAAAATAGTAAGCTAATTCAGCATTTTGTAAAAAATATAAACACTAAAAAGTATATTATCTGGGCAAAATTGCTTATGTGAGTCCAACCTTCGGATTGAAATGTGGATACTGCATTCTTCAATGTTCAGAATTTTGTTTATGATGTTTTACCATTATTATGTTAAGATACCACATGATAGAAGATTTGATTGAATAGCTTGAGATGTAAGAAAAATCAGCAAACATCGTAAAAAAACATGATAGGATATGATTTATACTTTATATTATCTGAAATATTAAAAATTGGAAACAAAGAATACCAAATGGTATTTGGTAGCAGAGTGATACATTTAGATATTAATTAGTAAATAATTAAGTACTATTCAGTATAAATTAATAAATAAAACTTATTGTTTCTTGATTATCTAACCACATCCTACCATCAGCTTTAAAATGGGGTTTTTGATAAGTTTTTAATCAAAATAAATAAATACGAAAAATCCTTTGTGTTTACATTGCTCAAACGCAAATACAAATAAAGCGGAATATAAGAAAAATAATTCGGGAAGTACGCGAAAGGGGTGACTAAGTTGGGCCATTCTATTAAAAACAAATAACTCCAAAGTAAACTGGGGGGATCGAAATTCGGCAGACAGGCCAGCAAACGAAAACAATATACCCTCCTGTATTCCGCTGGTATTTTATGGTTAAATATCACTGATATATTAGATAACTGAAAAAGTAACGCACGTTTTGTAATTCTGAAGGTATAGTATGGAAGTAGGTTTCTATTAACAATTAGGCTATGTTATATAGAGATACAGACTAAGCCTATATGGCCTTTGAATCGTGTTTTCAAATTCCAGCCCAGGTAAATAGCTGATTTATTTTAGTCCAGATTTGGTGGTTGTAAATTTCTGGCCTGAAAATCCTCTATTAATCTAGGTTCAATGGTGCTTCCTAAACATAGAAATCTCCTAATTTGATATCCCAAAATGTCAATTGGTTAAGGTTAATACGCCACTAAACCATACGTCCTGAAAAGCGATGCTCTTGTCTAAATTCCTGTCAATTATATAAGATACAAAAGCTTGTGTATTTTCAAATTACGGTAATGCACGGACTAAGTGCTCCACTGTCTTGAACCCGATATGCTTGAGGAATCGAGACAATATAATTGGAATGGATTTAGAGGTGTTTTGTCGTAACTTAAGCCCATATAGATTTCAAAAAAAAACAAGCAGATATAACCACTTAGAAACAAATAACTCCAAACTCAACCAGTCGGCGGGGGCTCGAGGGGGATTTGCGGCCGGACAAGCGCCCGGCCAAACGAAAACAGCACGCCCTCCCAAACTCCGCTAATATTTTCTCGGCAAATATCGCCGATATATTTCACCGGATGTAATCAAAACATCGCTGTCCCCCAAACAACAACGGCAGAGGAGAGAAAAAAACGCCGACATAAAAAAAGAGGAATGTGATTGGCGAAAACTTTTTTCTCGTCGTTTTGTTTTCGGATCGGGCTCGTCGATGAGACCGGCGGGGGAGGGGGAGGTTGTAGAGAGAGAGAGAGAGCGAGCGAGAGATGGGGGGACCATCGTCGAAAATTACCGAGGTTTATCAAGTTAAACGAAAAAGTTCGCTTGTTTCTGGATGCCGAAATCGAAGTTTGAAAGTTTTGCGGTCGTTGGCGGGAAACAATTTGCCGGTTCCGGAATTCCGGGACGGCGTTATGATTTTTGAAGGTTTATCGAGGGGGATGAACCCGGAACGACGGGGCGAAAAGAATCCCGATCCTGTCATTTCATCTTCTCCCGTTTTTTTGCTATATTGTTTTTTTTCTCTCCGCCGAGTCGGTTTTATTGCTGTTTGGTGTTTTGTTGTGCTTCGGCGCGTCCCGCTTCAAGCGTCGCTCATCAATTAACGTGAGAATTTAAACGGATTTGTCAAGTTTAAATCCAATCAACTGTTATCCAATTGGGACGGCGAGATTTTTTTTTATTTAGATTGCTTTTTTTATTGTTAATTTTACGTCCATACTATAAAAAGAGAGAATATAGGCGTGTGAGGAAATAAACCGCGCTTATTTGAGTTTGAATAAAAAGCTTCATAAAAGCCTTTAAAGTAATTTATATTCAACATTTTTTTGGCTTGTAAGTGATACTCTAATATTACTGTTAATCTTAGAAATCATGAAAAATCAGTATGTTTTTGCCTTGATTTTGCTAGAATTTAATCATTTTAATTTTTTTAAACAATTACCATATAATAGGTTACAATTTTTTTCAAACTCTAACCAATTACTAAAACATTGAAATAAACCTCTATACATTATTTTAAAATAATATTTATGCTTATATAAAAGGCCTATAAGTTAATTTTAAAGGAACTACAATACATGGTATTACTGTATGTTAAATTGCATCGGGTACATTTGTCCTCACTAATAGTCTTTATTTTCAATATATGTCATTTTGTCGGAGTGTGAACAAAAACGTTTTCAGTTCCTTGAAAGTGTCTGAATTTGTACCGAATAAATCGCATTTGTGGGAATGTTTTATTTCTTTGCTGCAGTTTGAAGAAAAAGTTAGTTGAAGGGCATCGGATGCTGTGTAAAGTTTGTGACAACTATGCCTCAGTGGGGGCTTTGACACCTAATGCAAAAAGCATTCTTGAGACTCAAATAAATTGAAGAAACCTAAAATTATCAATGGGGATCGCTATCGACTACAAGCCGGAATACGAGAAAAGACATTACAATGTAATTCTTGCAAAATACTAACCCACAGGAAGTATTATCCAGACCTTACTCCTTCTGATTATTACTTGTTGTGACTTATGAATCATCACAGTGCAGTGCCAGTATAGATGGACAATACTTTAAACAAATCCGTTGTAGAGTTTTAAATTATTTAATTATATATTAATAGAATTCAATTATTATGAGTACACTTTACATACCGTTATCTTGTAATATGATTTAATGGACATTCCTATTCAGACTTACTAGTTAAAATGATAATTATTGTTCTTAAATAATGGTCTTTTGCTGAACTTAAATTTTCCCTTGTTTTACATTAAGTTTTTTTACATCTCTCAATTTTAATATATTTTAATCTTTTCTTATTTATATATCTTTCTTTTTCCTTAATTTATTAGTTTTTTCGCATATTTCTTTATTTCATCATGTTGAAAAAATTATCATCATTATTTTAATAACAACTTTATTAGATACGCTCAGTACAATCTTAATTATAAATTAATTTATTACATTTCATTTGTACTTGGATTAATTCACAAGCAATAAAATACCTAAATATATATTTCCAAATTATAAAATTATAATAACTTATAGCTATAGTTTAAACTAAATGTATACACTTTATGTAAGTTCATATGGTTTGGTTCGCTTCAATCTCCTGACATCCCGTGCGCTGTCCAGCAGTTGTATTGCTTCCACGTTGGTATGATTTAGTAATCTTATTTCGTGTTTCAAGGCGAAATCTTGGGTAACATCGGAAATCCATTTGATTTCCAGGTCATCGTGCGGTTCTTCGTTGGTTACGTAGCGATAAGCATTGGTAATCAATGGAAGAACCTTGTTTTGACAAATCATCATCATAACAAAAAAACATGTAAAGTCCAAACAAACTTTTTATGAAAATCAAACTTACTTATCTTTTTTTTAGCAAAGTTATAGGCAATCAAAATAGTATCGGGGCTTTTGCTTCACGTTATATTCCAGGTGTCATCATTTTTTATTGTCGAAATTAATTATTCTATGAAAATAAGGCAATGCTCAGGCATGAATAATAATTATTATTATTAGCAAAACCATTTTATGTTATTATAAAACGTTATTATTTTTAATTTAGTTGAGTGTGTATATTAATAAAAAGAAATGACATATTAGGAGTTATCTGATGGGTAAAATATATTGGCATAATCTTCAACATCAGTAAGCATATTGGCGATATGTTTTCTCTTGCTGTTTACATTTTTTTGACTCTAATAAGAATTGCTCCACAAGTTTAGTAAGTATTGTGGACATACATTTGTGCATATGTTGTGATGACATTAAACTTGTTAGATTTCCAATGATTCCAGAATAGAAATATCAAAGATTTTCAAGTATGTCACTCCACAAAAGAAAAACACCCTCTACAACTATCACGACAAGTCACAAACGATCCTGCTTAAGTGTACATGTTTCGAACTCGCCTGGGAAACATTATAAATGATTTAGCGAGGAATCCGAACATGGTAGCTGTTGCTATGAGCAACGTTATAAGTATTTTCCAGTTTTTTACGGTGGCAGTTTATGATTTCCATTCAAACGATCGGTTTTTGAGGTCAGGTCGCATTCTACAAGAGCGGAAAGAGGGTAAAAAATCGGCCTTTTATAGTCACGGGTGCGCGCAGCGTCGATCTATAAATTTTCCCATAAAAGCCCTTTGATAGAATGAGTCGCACGTGGTCGTTCAAATAGCTTGTAAATCTTTCCGTGACTGCTGTCGCTGTAGCGCCTTTCTCTTCCTCTTCGCCGCCCTCCCCCTCCTCAGTCCACCGGTCGCGCACTGCGTCCTGCTCTTTTTTTTTCAAGCGCCTCGTCATTCGGTCGCTTGTTGTATCCTTGATCTGATTTTTATTTCGCACAAATAACTTCCCTCATTCTTTCATACGCCCATTAATAATCTACACGACAAATTTTAACTATATATAGTACATGGTAATTTATTAGGTCGGTGACGTGGCGAAAACCGTCCCCTGGATATAGGGCGGGGACTTAAGTACCGTATTATTATTATTAGCGGCGCTCGTACTGAATTAACGGAAAGGAATAAGTGAGATTGCTCATGCATTATTAAAATAATATCGCCGCCATTTGCATTCCTTTATTTTTATTTATAGAATGCCGTTTTTATGTTATATTTCGCGAGAGAAGGTCGCGGAAAAAATAATTCGATTTTAATGCTGCATTTTTTTTGCATGTTGACATATATATCTAATGCCTGTTTAAGACTGAAGCATGCTCCGGAACGCTTTAAGGTGGCACAAATAATTATGTTCAAAAAACCTGACAAATCTGCAGAAAAAGTCAAATCTTACAGGTCTATTTCGCTGCTACCTGCAATATCAAAGCTATTTGAGAAACTAATATTTAAATGTGTTAAAAATTTTGTAATAATATCAAATTTCCAGTTCGGTTCTCTAAATCACCATTCAACAATCCATCAAATGCACAGAGTAACTGTGGCGATTGAAAAAGCGTTTGAAGAAAAGAAATACTGTCCTGCAATATTCCTGGATGTCTCACAAGCTTTCGATCGGGTTTGGCTTTCGGGATGAATCTATAAGATGAGCAAATTGTTACCGTTTGACTATTGTCAATTTCTGGAGTCATATCTTTTCGGAAGAAAATTTAGAGTATCGCACAAAATGGCATTCTCGACATTTAAAACTATTTCGGCTGGAGTTCCACAAGGTAGCGTCTTAGGACGTCTCCTATATCTGCTCTACATTCCAACAATAAAAGAAACACTACTTGGAACCCTTGCTGACGATACAATTATTATGGCAAACGACATATCTCTGCCTAGGGCAGTAGAAAAAATACAAGTGGCAGTAAACAAAATCTATAAATGGACGAAAGATTGGAAAATTCAACTTAATAGCTCCAAATCTGTCCACGTTAATTTTGTATTGAGGCGAAATAATAAAAAATTAATTATATCACTCAATGGATGCCCGATTCCTCAAGCAGAACCAGCTAAATATCTTGGAATTCATTTTGACGGTTGCTTAAATTGGAAACATCATGTAAGTAAAACACATTAGAACCAAAATCAATAAACTATACTGGTTAGCCGGGAGATCTCTCAACTTGATCTAAAATCAAAGAGCACTAAGCAGAGAGGTTGCACTAAAAATTCAAATCAACTAGTCATCCAACACTATCAAAACAAGGTTCTTCGATTGATTACCAATGCCCTTCGCTAAGTAACCAACGAAGAACTGCACGATGACCTGGAAATCAAATGGATTTGCGAAGTTATCCAAGATTTTGCCTTGAAATACGAAAGAAGATTACTAAATCATACTAACGTGGAAGCAATACAACTGCTGGACAGCGCGCAGGATGTCAAGAGATTGAAGTGAACCAAACCATACGAACTTCTATAAAGTGTATCGAGGAATACATATTGATGTATTTTCTCGCACTCGTCTTTCTTGTGAATTAATCCAAGTACAAATGAAATGTGGTAATAAATTAATTTATAATTAAGATTGTACTAAGCGTATCTAATAAAGATGTAATAAAATATATTTTTCCAATACTTATTTGGTGAAGCCATACTATAGCACCTTTAAAATATAACTGTCTCTAAATTAATGCAAACGCCGGCGTCAGAATTGGTGACCTGATAATATGTAATAGAAACTTCACAAACAATTGCAAAGCGTTGATACCAAGGAAGATAATGCTAAGTTCTTGGTGACGAGTTAAATGTAAATTGTAATTATAGAAATAAAAACGTTATCATGTGATTTAGTAGCATGGGTTCACACATTTTCGATCACATCCTGCAAATTCAATTAAAACTTGCAGGGGATTTCATGAATAACTCTTCTTCACCCGTCATAATCAGCAGATACCGTTGCTTTTGATTTCTACTGGATCTGGTTGATGATTGATGCCTTGATGAAAAATTCTTCACTTTCCAATATTGGATCCCCTCAAAATACGTGGAAATATTTCACTGCATCATCATCATAAAAAAATTAAAAATTATAGTACTATTAGTATTTTTAGACACGTATTTTCGGCTTTAATAACCTATAATTTCAATTAAAATAGATGGTGGTATGATTATTATTTCTTCTTTGTGCAAAATCAATTTAAACCTATATCAGCTTTGGTTTCAACAATGTATATGGTAAACAGTTCTTATACAGCTACGTTTTGACAAAAATACATGACAACAAATATTTATTATGACGTTAACTGTTGCAGTTGTTGAAATTGAAATTATTTTCCATAAATATTCCTTAAAAATTTGTGATGGTTTCTTGGACGATAGTCCGAATTGTCGCTCGACAACAAATTTTTATTGTACAAGAAAATGTTGAAACCAGCGTGGACCCACCTACTGTATAATTATAAGCTTGGATAAATAATTAAATATCAATATGATCCAAACTTCCAACGCACCGTCCATGGTTTCCGCACTATGGTTTTCGGTCTACTGCATATTAGAAATAAGGACATCCAGAATGACCTAAGGATACCAACGGTCAGCGAAGAAATGAATGAAGTGAATTTCTTGAACATAAAAACGTCGAAGTAGTACAGCCACTCGACTACAATGGACCTGGATGTTAAATATATAAAAATTCTTAAAATTAGTATATTTAAGCTACATTTACGTTTGAAATCTTAGAACTCTGCACTTTCGGTGCAAGTTATATTTTTGTATAAAATAACAATTTAAAATACTTACAGATTGAATTTGAAAAACTTCGTTAAAAATAAAGTGGCCACATATTTTATAATTCCTTTCAAATTTGTACGTATAAAAAATAAAAAGAATATTCCATTTAACTGAGATAAAAAATTTTTAAGATAATTTGGAAAAGAGATAAAATGCAATTAACTATTTACAATTTCGTTAATATATAAATTACACTTTAGTTAATTGTTTGTCAAATTTAGATTTAGTGAAAAAAACACATTCATTCAAAATATCTGCATATAATATTTAACAGTCATCCAGATTTTAGCTTAATAATACTAATAGCTTAACTTTAAAAAACACAGTTATTTGGAATGTCTCTACGTAGCATTTAATTTCGGATTTTTTGATATAGTTGCATAGCTGGGACTCGATGTGATGGTGATTTTTTTTTGTAAATTGTGGCACTTGCAAATCAACACATTTTTTAGCGAACGCATTTCAGTTTTATTTCGAAAACCGACAATACAGTTACTGAAATACCCAACAGAGACATTTCGTTGCATTCGTTAAAATACTATTGAAACAATATAAACGTTAATCTAAGTTCTCAGATATATTTTGATAAACTATTGGATCCATAAATAAGATATTGCTGCTTCTAGCATATAATATTAGTTGTTTTCACACTAACGTATAAAGAATACATAGCTTTCTCATGCATAAATAAATATGACAACAATATGGTGAATATAATAAAATATTATAGGCGATATTTTCAATTTTTTCAAAACAAGATTTGATTTTCCTCTGATCTAAAGCTAATCGAATAGTGACTCTTATACACTCTATTTTTTATCTGTATACAAATTATTATCTTAACGAAATATATATGTGTGCTATTATTATGGCCTTCCAATAATAATAGAATACATAAATTATGCTTTACTAAACTGAGTTTTTTTCAAATCTTATTATTAAAAAAAAATGCATTATTCGTTAAATTTTGTCCTCGCCAAACTGGCCGTACTAACTTTTAATTAGTTGTTTACATATTTTAATAATTATTTTATATCTTATTATTTTATTAATCAAGTTCAATTAACTGAGTTCAATTTCTTTGTTTTATTTTGTAAATATTCGCATAACACTGCTGAGCTCGATGGGCATCGATTCTTCTATTTCGGGATAATTTGAGAGGACCGACATCTGGCAATTATGATGGCTATTTTGTCATCTACGTGATTTTTTTGTTTCAGTTTTACTGTAGCAAACCGTTCAGGGACCAGGGTCACTGTGTTGTCCAAAAATTTTCCTCCAAAAACGATCAGGCTACCACCACCATGCTCAACAGCCTACAGGCGTGCTTCTGAGGCCTATTTGCCTTTTGATCGCACCTCGCATAAACATCTGAAATTCAGACCCATCCGTCCAGCTTTTTCCGTTCATTTTTAGGAAAGCGCAGATAGAAAACGACTCTTTACAGTTAGTAGTTAGTAGTTGTCACATTTCTCTTGCTTCATTTGAAATAGTGGTTTCTTCCTGCTTTGTTATAGATTTGGGACGTTCAAACATCTTCTGGTCTTAATGTACACTTTTACATACTTTGCTTTGTTATAGATTTGGGACGTCCAAATTTTTGTGGTCTTAATGTATACTTTTACATACTTTGTTTTGTTATAGATTTGGGACGTCCAAATTTCTTCTGGTCTTAATGTATACTTTTACATTAACCTTTTTTTAATTATATTTAATTTCCAAAAAATTGCAGTAACAGAAATTTGCATAGCGAAAAGAGCAAATTATTAATATTAAAAATAAATGTTTTACCTCTAATGTTTAGACCTAATATTACTGAATTAATAATTATACAATTTCCATTAGTGAACGTTTTTCTACAAAAAATGAGTATTAATAGAAAAAGACGAATCCAACGAGTTCGCAGTTTTAGAATTGTCCGGTCAGAAAGAAACCTAAAAATAAAAAACCTCGCTCTTTAATTAAAAGTCCACAATGGCAAAAGTCACATCGACACATCTACTTCAAAACCCGGTTCAATTAACGCCACACCGCCTCCTCCGACGCCAGATAAAATATTAAATTAACTAAAATAAAAGGAGCGTACTGTGGAGAGAGAGACAGAGCGCGCGAGAGAGAGACTCTCGTTCTCAATGGTCATTTTCAGATTGAAAGGGGCGTTTAAATCGGTTGCGGTAGCCGGAATAAAAAAAAGCGAGACGAGAAGGAAGCTATAATTGAATTACGCCGGCATCTCGACGAGAAACGTTCATTAAATCAGTTGCTTGGGACATTGTCGGACGTCTGACTTGATCAATGAGCCGTTGAAAGAAGTATTTTGTCGGAATCAGATACATTCTGTCCCATTCAGTAACTATGAACGAGGCGAGTGTTTTATCCTCTATGGGGTCTATTAAAAGGGTGACGATTTGGGTCATTTAAACCCGCGGTACTCTACAGGATACGCTACAAAGTTAACAAGATTTTCTCTATACTACTGATGATGTGAATTTAGAACGCAAAACGACAAATATATAGTCAGTTCAATGAAACAGTGATGACGTCAAAACGTCACAATGTTGCCACATTAACTTTGCGTTTAGTTCATTTTGGCTTTGATATACAACCGAATTCTAAACTGAATAAAATATACTGTTCTCAGCAATAATTTATTTTAACATTATAGTACATCTAATGCATATGTTATGGAAGAATTTAAAACTACAATTAATTATAATAAATATTATAGTTTATAGGACAGGGTTGTATTTTATTAGCTTGGATTGAACTCTTTTCGATATGAGCTAAAATTCTTAGACCGCTTTTTATGTAGTGGTATCACCTGGAGGCATAATCTACCTAATGAATAATTGTAAATCCAAGTAATATGTTTTACTTTCATTAGAGAGCACATTTACCTTTTACAATTAGTTCGTGTTTCTTTCGGTACAGTGTTTCCTTGTAGAGTCACTTTGATATCATTGTGTTTCTCCTTAGTTTGTTCTGTTACTACCTGTACACATCTTTATTGATAAATCTCTAAAACAGTTAATATTATTTCTATTCTCACACACTTGAACCAAATGCTCATGTTTATTCTTAACTATTACATACATATCTGTGCACATAAATCTTTCACACTCTACAATAAGATTTCCTACAGTTATTGTAAATTAATTATTTACCTGTTTCCACCACAATATATCTGCAATTAATTAGTAATAAATGTTTCCATCAACTTCTGTTGTCTTAACACTATTTTATTATTATCTTGTCATGAGTATATTGGGTATATTGGTCCCATTCTGAATCCATCCAGTATCCATCTCTCATCAAAACACACAAGTTGAAATAATATGTCTTCCTTTGTTTTATTATATGTTTTTAAAAACTGTGTAAAAGCAGTGTCAGGGAGTTACATTAGACCTTTTCGTGGGTCTTATCGTCGTCATTTATATCTTTTCACCATTCAAATATTATATTACCCAATAGCCTATAAGGGAATGTCCTATAACCATCAAAGGAGCTGCCTACCTCTACGCTTTCTATAGGCACTTTTCAGACTAACTGTTTCCTTTAAAATAACTCTATTAAATTATGTTTATTGTTTCTTTATTGGAAACAACTACTTGCTGTTTTTATTTATTTCATAAATTTGATCTCTGATTGAGCTAATATCAAGTTGATCTTGATTCGTCACCCATTTCGTATGGTGACGGTTTCTTTTCGGTGAATCCAAGATAATATTTTTCAATATTTGAGATGTTTCAGTGACAGTGTCCATATTAATATTCAGTGCAGCTGCAACACGATAAAAAATATTTTCAATAAAAATCGCAACAATTCAATATTTAGCAGTAAAGTGCTTATCTTTATAACGAATTTTACTGGCAAGGGGGGCTACTACCTTCTTCCTATTCGAAGTTACTGGTTACTGGTTAGAGAGAATTATTTCTGTAAAAACGACTAAATAATGTATTTAACACTTTAATTTAACTGCATTCATATGCATTTTCTGAAAAATATTATTATATTATTAAATGTTAGAAAACATTTTAGCAAGTTTGATTTCTGTTCTGCCACTCCTCCGTTTTTCCAAGAGTGTTAATTACAGGAAATGGTTAAAATAATATGAACACCTGACATATACGCAATATTTATTTGGTAATGATGCTTTAACTTTGTTTCTAAATCAGTTTCAATTATTTGCGGAATAGATTCGTTGAGTGTTCTACTTCTAGGTCTAGGTATTTAACTAGCCAGGGAAGTTGTTTGATGATACTCTGATGCTCCACAAGCAAAGATCTAACTATTTCGGATGTGTATATGGACACATTATGATCTCGGAATATGGAAGTGTTTTACAGTGATATAGTAACAACTTCATCATTTAATAAATATGAAGGGGACAAAACAATGGAACTTTTAATTTGCTTAAAATACTCTTTTATTTGTGTAGGGACGAAGAATAATATGTAAAGAATATAAATCAAACTGCCTATGTCGAGACGACTTACTCATCACCATCATTCAGTCACATAAGCACCTCGTCTAGTGTTCGAATACTGATTTTCGTAGTCAGGTATGTTAACAGTCACATAATAAAACATCTCCTGTTAAAGAAACGATCACAGGGATGGAGGTGGTCGTTGTTCCGACTAGACATCTTATAGTTCTAATTAAAAAAAAACATTATTTCCCTCGCTTGTACTTTTGTCCGCCAGTTTGCGTTTGAAGATCTTCAAAATGGCATTTCTTCTACCCACATTTCCATACTATCTTTGTGTGGGACGTTCTTTGATGTCTCTAGATCTCAATGGTCTATGCCTGAGAATCTGAACTACTACATTCGTCTTTGGTGGGCGTTCATCGTGAACTGCAAGCTTCTGTCTAAACAGCAGTAGACTATATTAGTTCACATCTACTTATTCTCAAAGCTTGAATGTTTCTTAATTGGAACTGCTTATGTCTAGGGATCTTCAGGCGCCTTCAATCCACCTCTTGTAACCTTAAAGCTTCAGATGCAAAGTTAACAGGAATGTAGACGAAATGTAACTATAATCATATAACTAAGTATACTGGTAATAAAATTCCTAATGATAATATTTCAAACTGTATAATATATTAACTAAATTAACACAAACTGTATAATATACACTCTTATAAAAGGACCAAGTCAGCAAATATTTGCTAGGTCACTTGAATACATTAATGTAATGGGAATTAGGTTCACTTAAGTTTGATCGTTTCATTAAATATATAAATAAACCTTATAATTGGGCTTCGATATATTATCTAATACAAAGTTTGATTTTTAATAGACATCATTTCAATAGGGTTAACTACTGACAGTCAATTAGGTTTCCTTTATAAATTTGTTTCCGAGTTTTGTTCATCCAAGCAACCAGAGGGCGCATAAAGCTGGTTTTTTTATTACAGGGGATCTAACAGAGGGAATTTAAAAAATATAATTTTAATACTATATTTTATTTATATACAGTTAATTTATTTAAAACACTCTCAAAATGGTTTTCATATTTCAACTAATATTATAAAATAAAAAACTATGAATTAAGAAATTTTTGCCCAAAATATACTTTAAAGTTCAATATATTGAATATAGTAAATAAATGTATTGCTTCCCATATATAATTGCCACAGATATTTGTCAATATCTGTGGCAATTTCCATTAGAGAAAATAGATTAACAGCTAGATCGAGCTGACAAAAAGGATATATTATTCGGCTGGAATACGTTAACTAATTTTTTTGCGAATAATTCAGTTTTTTCATCGTTGCGTCGAACTCATTCATTTCAATTATTTTTTTATAGATGGCACACTAATAATTGGTCTCTTAAATCTCCGAGTTACTTTCCATAGCGAATAATCTTTGTCTGCTTCGGGCTTAGTTCACTTACATATTTTTCGAACTAACTCGGAATAAATAAATGGCGCTACGTTTGTTCTAGAATGTTTTATGGATTGTTTTATTTCAATCATTCTAGAGTATGTTTTTATTGAGTTACTGTTACCGGAAATATGCGACTTTAAATCCATCTCGAAAAATCGCATAACCCTTTCCCCAATCTTATCTAACAAAAGATGCTAATGTTAAATATACAAGGATTAAAATTATTTATATATGCAAATACAATACATTTAAAATACACCGAACAAATCCATTTTTAACGAAAATCTTAATCCCACCGGCAACCTAAAGACGCTTAAAAAATTGCTTGAAAAAATTCCCGCTCCCCTGCCACGCGACCTGGTAGCGTCGTGCTCCCCCTCGCGGAACCTGATAATCATTTTCGCCAGTTCTTTAATTTAAAACGGCCATTAATAAGAGCGCGAATAAATAAATAAAAAGCTTAGTCTTTTAAGGGTTCTCTTAATCGTTTTATAGCCGGGGGAGCGAGAAAGTGCCCCCCGATTTTCCGATAGGAATCGACGGCGGCAGCTGAGGGTGAAGGTGAAGGGGGGGGGGAGATGGCCCGATAGGCCGAAACAATGAATGCCAAGTTTGCCGGTGAGCCGGCGAGGCACGTACCCCGCGGAACTGAAACTGATAAATACGAGAAATTAATTATGATATTTTTCCGGCGGCCTGCTGGCGGCGAAGGGGGTGGGGGAAGGATTTTATCGCGAAATTATGGAGCAAATTATACTTTATTTAATATCTTCGCCTGGGGTCCGTAATTAATTCGGTTTATAATTGATTCCGAATTTTGTCTATTTATTACCTTGTATATTGGGCCTGGGACATTTATGAGTTTTTTAAAATTTATTGAGTTAGGAATTTACAAGTTTGAGTATATTGTACCAGGTCGTCTAGTAAGTTTTGTCGTTCAAACAGAAAACCTAATTTTATTTATACAAATGTTTTTTGTTATTTAAGAAGAAAAATGAACCTTCTTGGAAAACTTCTCTAGATTTTTGTTGAGTAGATAAAGTCTATCTAAAATAGCAGTGAACTCACATCTCATATCCTTTCGATAGTCGCAATTTTGAATCCTGCTGGGGCATAGTCATAAATTTATTGTCACTGTTTGACATTTATGATTGTCCTTAGGCAAGAGTGCAAAATGTGACAACCATGTGTGTCACCATTCTTAAAATTTGCTCTCTTTAGTTAGTGTCATCTCAGTCTCAGGCGTTCTCTGCGCCTCATACTTGCCAGACCTGCCTCCACGTGACTTTTAACTGTTTCTGCGAATGAAAACATATATAAATGTATTTCAGATATGAACGCGATAAAACAGCTTTCAAAGATACCCATATATCATAATATATAAGGCTAATACGTTAATTTTATATAAAAATATACGTTGTCTTTTAACCTCTTTGTTCATATTTAAAGAGATTTACATATAATTTAATTGATTTTCTCGAAGATTGAAGTGACGTCCTTATATTACATCCACTACAATATAATAACTGGTATGTTATGACGATGTTTTCAGTTTATTTGTTAAAAAAAATTGTATATATTTCGATTAACTGTTGAACATAAAATACTTAAAAAAATTCAATTTATTTCGTCAATGTTCGACGATATATAGGTTTCGATATATATTCGATACGTATTTATAGCTATATACGTCCCTTTTAATATGCGCTTATAACATTTTTTTTCTTATTCACCTCTGCGATATACGTATTTCCATAGAAATATTTCCATTACAATATTTCTGTTGAGCCTTCATCGAGTAATATTTGTTTATTTTTCGTTTTATGACGAATACGATATCCTAAGCAATAATATGATTCTTTTTGTTAATGTTTTTAGTAATATTTTCATGTATATGTTATTTATCAATGTTAAGGATTTGTAGTCTTGCGACTGCCGCAAGTTTGAATCCCTTTTAGGCAACTGGTTTTTTAAATTTATTTGTATGCTGCCTATATCAAGCAAAAGTAATTATAAAAAAAATATATTCGTCAAAGTACCTTTCAACTGTTATTTATTCATTCCTAATTATTCTCTTGCTTTAACCTTTGGATAATGTAACAACTATAGATATTTTTCTATTTGGCGACATATTGCTGGTTTGATTAGTAAAGCTAAAAAGATAAGCCTACTGAAATAGCGAAACGCTGATGGAAGTGTGAACATTGGACTATGTAATAAATACTCAACATAAGCAGATTCTTGGTATATTTCGGATTTCACAGCTATATGGCTGAGAACTAATGAAGAAATGCCCAAAGCATTACCAACCGACGAATCGTCTGTTATTGTAAATCTCAACGTGAGCCAGTTAGTAGTACCGGGGTTCAGGTACTTACGATCACTAATTCGGAAGAAAAAAGTGACATCCACAGCTGAAATAATACATGTAATAGGCCAATCTATAGGACCTTTTGTTTCGCTAAGATGGTTTGTTTAGGGACTGCTGCAACGTATAGCTGAGTACCAGATTTAGAAAGGCAGATTAAATTGGGTTGGAAATATCTAGCGAATAATGGGTGAACGAATTCTTGACATATTTCTGACGAAATCGCCCATATAAGTGAAAGATGCATGGAACAGCTTTGAAAAAGATATGAATCAAGATAATAGAAAAGGATCTGAAAAAATAACGAACTAACATTGGCTAAGGCCAGAAGAGTTGCAGCTGTTTACCAGCTGTAGCAACATTTATTAGGGAATGTTCGATGTTCTGCAGCGTTTTGACTGAGAAGTCGACAGTCTCTCTAAGCGCCGGCTATGGATTGATAATGATGTTCGATGCAAATTTGCTTGCTCAAGTACATTTCTTATTAAAAGGAGCTACGCAGTCTTGGAAATGTTTCTAAAATTTTTTCTATAATAATTAGTATATATAATTACGATAATATACAATTATTTCAATACAAAATTTTCCCAGTATATCCCTTATAAGTCGACAGTCTCTCTAAGCGCTGGCTATGGATTGATAATGATGTTCGATGCAAATTTGCTTGCTCAAGTACCCTTCTTATTAAAAGGAGCTACGCAGTCTTGGAAATGTTTCTAAAATTTTTTCTATAATAATTAGTATATATAATTACGATAATATACAATTATTTCACTACAAAATTTTCCCAGTATATCCCTTATAAGTCGACAGTCTCTCTAAGCGCCGGCTATAGATTGATAATGATGTCCGATGCAAATTTGCTTGCTCAAGTACCCTTCTTATTAAAAGGAGCTACGCAGTCTTGGAAATGTTTCTAATATTTTTTCTATAATAATTAGTATATATAAATACGATAATATACAATTATTTCAATACAAAATTTTCCCAGTATATCCCTTATAAGTCGACAGTCTCTCTAAGCGCCGGCTATGGATTGATAATGATGTTCGATGCAAATTTGCTTGCTCAAGTACCCTTCTTATTAAAAGGAGCTACGCAGTCTTGGAAATGTTTCTATTTTTTTCTATAATAATTAGTATATATAATTACGATAATATACAATTATTTCAATACAAAATTTTCCCAGTATATCCCTTATAAGTCGACAGTCTCTCTAAGCGCCGGCTATGGATTGATAATGATGTTCGATGCAAATTTGCTTGCTCAAGTACCCTTCTTATTAAAAGGAGCTACGCAGTCTTGGAAATGTTTCTAATATTTTTTCTATAATAATTAGTATATATAATTACGATAATATACAATTATTTCAATACAAAATTTTCCCAGTATATCCCTTATAAGTCGACAGTCTCTCTAAGCGCCGGCTATGGATTGATAATGATGTTCGATGCAAATTTGCTTGCTCAAGTACCCTTCTTATTAAAAGGAGCTACGCAGTCTTGGAAATGTTTCTAATATTTTTTCTATAATAATTAGTATATATAATTACGATAATATACAATTATTTCAATACAAAATTTTCCCAGTATATCCCTTATAAGTCGACAGTCTCTCTAAGCGCCGGCTATGGATTGATAATGATGTTCGATGCAAATTTGCTTGCTCAAGTACCCTTCTTATTAAAAGGAGCTACGCAGTCTTGGAAATGTTTCTATTTTTTCTATAATAATTAGTATATATAATTACGATAATATACAATTATTTCACTACAAAATTTTCCCAGTATATCCCTTATAAGTCGACAGTCTCTCTAAGCGCCGGCTATAGATTGATAATGATGTTCGATGCAAATTTGCTTGCTCAAGTACCCTTCTTATTAAAAGGAGCTACGCAGTCTTGGAAATGTTTCTAATATTTTTTCTATAATAATTAGTATATATAATTACGATAATATACAATTATTTCAATACAAAATTTTCCCAGTATATCCCTTATAAGTCGACAGTCTCTCTAAGCGCCGGCTATGGATTGATAATGATGTTCGATGCAAATTTGCTTGCTCAAGTACCCTTCTTATTAAAAGGAGCTACGCAGTCTTGGAAATGTTTCTATTTTTTTCTATAATAATTAGTATATATAATTACGATAATATACAATTATTTCAATACAAAATTTTCCCAGTATATCCCTTATAAGTCGACAGTCTCTCTAAGCGCCGGCTATGGATTGATAATGATGTTCGATGCAAATTTGCTTGCTCAAGTACCCTTCTTATTAAAAGGAGCTACGCAGTCTTGGAAATGTTTCTATTTTTTCTATAATAATTAGTATATATAATTACGATAATATACAATTATTTCAATACAAAATTTTCCCAGTATATCCCTTATAAGTCGACAGTCTCTCTAAGCGCCGGCTATGGATTGATAATGATGTTCGATGCAAATTTGCTTGCTCAAGTACCCTTCTTATTAAAAGGAGCTACGCAGTCTTGGAAATGTTTCTAATATTTTTTCTATAATAATTAGTATATATAATTACGATAATATACAATTATTTCAATACAAAATTTTCCCAGTATATCCCTTATAAGTCGACAGTCTCTCTAAGCGCCGGCTATGGATTGATAATGATGTTCGATGCAAATTTGCTTGCTCAAGTACCCTTCTTATTAAAAGGAGCTACGCAGTCTTGGAAATGTTTCTATTTTTTCTATAATAATTAGTATATATAATTACGATAATATACAATTATTTCAATACAAAATTTTCCCAGTATATCCCTTATAAGTCGACAGTCTCTCTAAGCGCCGGCTATGGATTGATAATGATGTTCGATGCAAATTTGCTTGCTCAAGTACCCTTCTTATTAAAAGGAGCTACGCAGTCTTGGAAATGTTTCTATTTTTCCTATAATAATTAGTATATATAATTACGATAATATACAATTATTTCAATACAAAATTTTCCCAGTATATCCCTTATAAGTCGACAGTCTCTCTAAGCGCTGGCTATGGATTGATAATGATGTTCGATGCAAATTTGCTTGCTCAAGTACCCTTCTTATTAAAAGGAGCTACGCAGTCTTGGAAATGTTTCTAAAATTTTTTCTATAATAATTAGTATATATAATTACGATAATATACAATTATTTCAATACAAAATTTTCCCAGTATATCCCTTATAAGTCGACAGTCTCTCTAAGCGCTGGCTATGGATTGATAATGATGTTCGATGCAAATTTGCTTGCTCAAGTACCTTTCTTATTAAAAGGAGCTACGCAGTCTTGGAAATGTTTCTAAAATTTTTTCTATAATAATTAGTATATATAATTACGATAATATACAATTATTTCAATACAAAATTTTCCCAGTATATCCCTTATAATATTTAGTTCACTGGTTAAATTGGTGCTTTAAACTTGCCATTTTTGCTATTTATTTTAAAGGCTCCTTCTGTGGCGAAACTAATGAAATATATTAAAAAAATGCCTAAAAATACTATTGTAAACATCATTTTCTCAAAAAATAAAAAGCATCGAATAGAATATTTTACCTGCCGATTTGTCCAATAATATAAACGCGAAATAGAATTACGTTTAAAGCTAAAGAAAAGGTTTTTTTGCAAAAATGTTTACTTGTTGAATATTTCTCCGCTGCATTTCTCGATATATCTCAAGCTTTCGACATGGTGTGGCACACAAAAGCTTTTACTCCACAGGCCCTTTCATTACTAAAATCATTCCTCATAGACAGGAATTTTATTGTGAAATAGAATGACGGGGACACTGATCCATATCCAACATATTCAGGGATTTAGCAGGGCATTGGTCCATTGTTATATCTTTTGTATATATCTGACCTACCGACCTCAAGAAACACTACTCTTGCAACATATGCTGACCATATGTATAATCATCACACGAGGATTCAATATCAGCCACAAGAGACCTCCAACTTCATCTAAACAAAATCGAATTGTGGTTGAAAACATCACACAAAATCTACCCATATAACATTCGACCTTTGTAGAAGGCTTTTTCCCGCAGTAAAAATGGATAATTATGAACTCCTGCAAGCAGACAATGTTAGACATCTGGGAAGGCATTTTGATCATATAGTGATGAATCGCAAACAGTTTGGTCGCAAACAAAAACTCTAAGTCAATAATTAGACTCATATGGACCCAGGATATTGAACCGTGGGGTACCACTAGCAAATCAAACATAGCTATGCCTTAGAGGTTCCAGAGCAAAGTGTTGCGAACCATCGTCGATGCCCCATAATACGCCTCAAACAAACTAATTAAAAAGTACTGATAAATAGACACATAGAGTGAGATAGAGTAATCTCTAGAATAAGCTAGAATAATTTTTAGAATAAGTTAGGACAGACTTTACAATAAGTTATAATAGTCTTTAGAATACGATTTCCATTATAATTTTGTACAGCAGATCACTTAGTGAAGATATCTTCTACATTCTAGTGTAACGGAAATCATAAAAAAACTGATTGCCATGGGCAGATTGTTAAATTTTTTAGAGATTAATAAAACAAACTTTGTTGAATCAAATACATGTTTTAATTTTTTTAGAAAAAATCTGCAAAAAGATCAAATCAAATAGATCAAAAATCATATCGAATAACATCCATTAATATTCATATTGTTTAGGCTATAAATATTCCCTGCTTGGGCGGCTATATCTGTAAAATTTAACAAAATTATATATTTAAAAGTAATAAAACGGAACATATTTTTTTATACGCGCACTTGCCGCTTTTACTTCCGCCGGAATATTTCCAGCTGGATGCTTTCATCGAAACTTTATAAAATATTTGCCGTTTTTTTCGTTCCAGTGTCTGTATCGGGACCGACTCCCGGGACATCAAAGCCGAAGGATATGAACGAATATTACATACACGCCATTCGATCGAAAGTATCACGGCTTAAAGTGTACTAAAGTGTCTCCTATAGCGTATCGTCCCCAAATCTCGGTAAGTAAAGAGACTTTTAACATTATTCGACGCTTCCGACTGGAAAAAGCCCGGAAAATATTAAATTTCCCGCCACACACTTTAACACGTCATTTCCGGCCGTTCTGTTTGACGGGTTTTTTCTTTATGGTACAGCGACATCTTTTTAAGTAAGTTACAGGTTCATATTTACCTTCTGTCAATAAAATGCCGGAAATTATTTAAAAAGTATTGTGTTTATTTAGAAAAAGTAGTATTTTCCAAATACACGTGTATCCATGTTTTTTAATAATAAAAATATGCATTAAAAAATTAATTACGTATGCAATAACATTAAAAAATGGTGTAAATTATTAAAAGCATACGAATTTTAAAGATCTACTTAAGTTAAAAGCAGTTTTATTCTTACGACCTCCATGAGCATTCACCAAATTCGCATTCTATCCAAAATAAGTTCCGGCTTCAACAAAATAAGTTCATTCAGTTTGATCATTCAAAATATTGCTCATGTTTTTTGGTGAATTTCCCTGATAAACAAACTGTGGCTGTCAGCAGTGGACAAGCTAATGGGATGGTGTGACGGGCTGTCACCTGACAATCAGTCGTGGATGTTTCTAGTTATGATTGTCCACAGAAAAATCTGATAAAACACATTCGAGTCATGCTGCTAACCAGTAACTTAGATGATGTCTAAGTTAGTAACTGGTGTCACAAAAAATATTGTTATTAAAAGGTGTAAAGCTTTGATTTATTTGTTTTAATTATTTTAAATATTATCAACAATACTAAACAGCTTCGTATGCGTAATACAGAATCTAACTTGATATTGTTTAGAGAATAACTGGACAGATTAATATTTGAAACAGCACTAATAACTATAACAATAAACATACAATATGCAACATGGTATGCAACTCCCTGTAGTGCAACATTTCGTCCACCATTAAACAGAAAATCGCAGAAAAAAACTGTGAAAAACCTGTCAACAAACAAGAACAGAAGAAAACGAAAGAATATCAACAAGGCAACTTAATAATAAACAAAATCAAGGAATATAAGAATATTTAGAAAACCTAACGTCCTGCAATGGAATATTTTATTTGGAATATAATAAGAAAAGCCAAACGGCCCCAACAACATAATCCATCCATTAGGCATAGCGATAACACCTGGGCCATGAATGACAAAGAAAAAGTCCACGTTTTAAATATCTAAACAGTCTATCTAATCCATTTCCGTGTGAAATATTCATAACTGAGGAAAATAATTTAACTGACTCTGTTAACACTTCATTTCATTGATGCGAAAAGCTGATGGTCGGGCGAGGCAAGATCCAGAGAGTATGGTGGGTGCGATAAAATGTCCCATCGAAATGCTTTCAACGTTTCCTTGACCGATTTTGCTTTATGAGACGGGGCATTATCGTGCTGAAAATCACTTTTGTTCACCGTGTTTTCGGACTTATTTTGGATGTATTTCGATCAAAGCGTGGTTCAAATTGATGGCGATATCATTTTTACCAGGTTTTAACAGTTTGTAATAAACCACGCTACTCTGGTCCCACCAAAGAAGCATTGTTTTGCCACCAAAATTTTTTGGCCTCGGAGTCAATCGATCGGCTTTGCCAGTTAAAAAACCACGACGATGATGAAATGACTTCCGAGGATAGCTTTGGGCAGTATTTCACAGATGAAATTTCGATTTTCCTGTCCTGCAATTAATGGGGCAGCCATTTTCCCATGCTTTGAATTTTCTGAATTGCTCATAGTTACTAGCTGATATTTTCTTGGACTAGATTTAAGGCTTCTGCTAATTGTTTTTTTCAGTTTCGGTTGGTTCTTCAGCAAATAATTCTTGCAGTTTGCACCTTCAAACTTTTTCGGGCTACCAGAGCATTGTTTATGTGGCATTATGTTTTATGTGTATCGAAACTATGCGTCATATGTTTTTAAGATTAGAACGTGCCCATCGTAAGTCTCTATCAACAAACGATGACGTTCAACGGCTTTCCTCTTTTGATTAAGTAGGAAAAGGTATGACGTCAGTTTCGCTTTAACCATTGTGTTTTTATTATGGATAAATATACGCCACAAGAACAAAACAATATTTATTAAAAATAATCGTTCCATTATTTCTACTCAGCGGAAATTGCGTCAATGGTAGCGGAACCTATTTTTTTAGTTTTTTAATATTTTTGTAGCCTGTGTTTTTTCTAACTGACTAACTATCAAGGAGCCTGATGGTATCGACTTTTTTACATTGCCAACTAAATTCGATGAAACTTTGATTGATTTTAACAAGTATACACACACAACATATATGTTGTAATTGACATTAGAGCCTCTAAAATAATTTACATAAAAAATAACGTGGTTACATTAATTTTCTAAGTATTTTTCAGTTCGAAACGAAGAGGAAAAATGAAAAAACGAAAACCGCACACGACAAGGTGGTAAATTTTGTGACACCTGCCATTTTAAATCGTTATTTTATTACATCGCCTGCAAGACTATGCATCACAAAGTATTAATTTCACCAGAAATCCTTTTCAGGCGCTTTACTAAACCGCGGTTCAGAGGCGGTATTCATTCTGAAGATTCAATGGCCACAAAAGCTCGTACGTTCTCGCATCAATTGTAAGGTCATCACATACTGAGATTTAATCTTTTTTTTGTTTTCAGCAAAGATGTATTAAATAAAAATATTACTATGTACTTGCATGTAAGTTTCTCAGACATGCAACATATCAACGTAAACAATTATTAACCAACCTGACCTAATTCTTAAATTCGATGGTATTGACATTTCTCTGCAATAAATAACAGTCATAATTACATTTTCGACGTGTTGAGTTTGAAGAAATCTGCTGCCGAAACATATCAAACTATTTTAGAAATGTATTCTGATGACCCTCCATTATATCCCAATTATCGGTTCCGACGATTTAAAAGAAATGAAGAACAGTGTGTAGTGCAAAAAAGTTTGAAGGCAACGAATTGAAGATTGATGAACGATAATCCGGCTCAAATTTTTAAAGAAGTTTGAAGCAGCGTATGAATTGATGAATCAACGGTTTATGGATTAACATCACGTTAGACGAAAAACAAAATACATTAGAATTAAAATAAATCAACTATACTGGTTAGTCGAAAGATACTCTCAACTTGATCTAAAATCAAAGAGGTTGTTCTATAATACAATCATAAAGCCAATTTCGACCTATGGGGTACAAATATGGGGTTGCACCAAAAATTCAAATCAACTGGTCATCGAACGCTGTCAAAACAAAATTATTTCCTTCGATTAATTACTAATGTCCATAGCTACCTAACCAACGAAGAACTACACGATGACCTGATACCTGATTTTGCCTTTAACCACGAAAGACGATTACTAACTACTAACGTGGAAGCAATACAACTACTGGACTATTGTATATTACATCTGGTTTTCCCTCTAGTATGTATAAATTAATCGATAAGCTTTTGTCAAATCCTATTTAATTTTCATAAAGGTATCTGTTATAAAATTAATTCGACATCGTATAAAGTTGAAAATTCCAGCCGCCGAGGATAAAGGCTTGTCAACAAATAACAATGTTTGGGTGACCGATCCGCGCCGAAATTCGCTGCTACTGATATATACACATCGGGTCACTGCAGATTATTAGTTCGAATTGAAACAATAAAGCGTCGAGTAAAATAACAGCAAGTATCAATACGTAACTGTACAAATAATCTGTGGATTTTGCGTAATTAGAATTCAGAATGAACTCAAATATACTGTATTAGCTTTAAAATTCTGATATATAGGTTGGCCATCTATTGGGTGTTTATTTTATTAGTATTATGATGGATATTTTTGACATAGTGGTATTTTAATGTGAAATCTTTCCAAAAATTATGTTATTTAATTTTGTAAATAAACAGGTTTTTGATTGAAACCCACATGTAATAGAAAGCATATCCTGTGTATAATGCAGTTATGACTGGCGAGAATTATTAAATGATTCGATAGTTTAGTAATAGTTTGACTGATTATTTCAGCAGTTCTTGGACAATTTACTCTAGTTTTCAATGCCAATTTTCTCCAACGCTTTAACTACAATTAACGCACTTGTTCAACAATTTTAAAAAAGTAAACTAAACATACTAAAACTAGAAATTTTGTTTTAGGATATCACAAGTCATTAAAATCAAATATCTGTTACTACATCTTGGTTATGTGACGTTTAGCTCAGTTTCGCTTTAACCATTGTGTTGTGTAGACGTCCAAAATTTATTATGAATAAATATACGCCACAAGAATGAGCAGAAATAGTGACAATATGTATTGAAAATGATCGTTCCATTACTGTCACTCAGCGGAAATTGGGTCAAAATATTAATCCTAATCATCCGGTGCCTCACAAAACCACAATTTATCGTTTACATGCGAATTTTCGACAGTACGGTACGACAGCAGACAGGCCTCGTTCTGGAAGACAACGGACGTCTCGTAATGCTAAAAATGTGGCTCTGGTGCGCGATGGTGTTGCAGAGACTCCAGAAACATCAATTCAGAGACGTGGTTCCCAGTTACATATTTCTGCACGAAGTTTAAGCCGAATTTTGAAAACTGACTTTAAAATGTTCCGGTACAAAATTTAATTAGTGCAAAAACTGCTACCGAGAGATCCTGATCAACGAGTTGAGTGCAGTAATGCAATCCTAAGGCTGTCTGGTGAAATTTAAGATTTTTTGTCTAAACTGGTAACAAGCGTTGAAGCCCATTTTTTTAGTGGCCACGTTAATAAACAGAACAGTCGGAATTAGTTCAGAAAACATCACTGCATCCACTAAAAACAACTCTATGGTGTTTTATTCATGCTGGAAATCATTGGTTTTTTGAAAACGACCACAGTATTGCAGTTACTGTTACTGCTGAACGGTACCAAGACAGGATTCGAATTTTTCTTGCCTGAAATGGAAGATCAAAGACTAGAGGACATGTAGTTTCAGTAAGATGGAGCACATTATACACAGCTCGTTCAACAATCGGATTTTCCACTAAGACTGATTTCGCGAAGTGGCGATTTAGCATGGTCAGCCAGATCTCCGGATTAAACAGCATCAGATATTTTCTTATGAGGTTTTTGAAATCAAAGGTTTATGTAAATATGCCCTACACGATTCAAGATCTTAAAACAATATTTGTTAGGAAATTGAAGAAATTAAAGCTTCAGATCTTGCAGGATGTCATGAAAAATACCATGTAATGAGCCAGAATTGCATAGCGAATCGCGGTCACCATTTACTCGCCATTAATGTTCCATTCACAACGAAGAAAAAATGTAAAGACCAGATAAAGTTTCTATGAAAACCAAACGTACTTATCTTTTCTTTGAGCAAAATTATAGGCAATCAAAATGGTAGCGGGCTTTTTTTGCCCCATATTGTATTGTCACTTGCTTGTTGTAATTTTCGTATGGCTTCTTCGCTGTTGCCTCCGACAGCAAAAATCGTAGTGTCATCAGCAATGTAGCTGTCAGGATGTTTATCGATTTGGGGTATGTCACATATCTAGAGTAGGTAAAGCCCAAATACGCTTCCTCGTGGTACACCTGCTTTAGCTTCTTTTATTGTAGAGTATTCTTTCTCTTGTTTGACTGTAAACATTCTGACTGTAATGTGAGATTTCGTTAACTCAGCGTATTGTTTCGGTAACATATTTTGTAGCTTATGAACAAGGCCGTCACATCATATCCTATCATAAACTTGTGATTCATGTAATAATATACTCGAACAAACCTTTTTAACATATATTTTCAATTATATCTGTTATTCTATTCTATGCATCTGGTTAATCGTCGAATGTTTGTTAACAAACCCAAAGTTTGTTTAGGTGTTCAGTTTTTTCTCTCCATAAGCCCACAAGTGTTGACTAACGTTTCTGCTTCAGTCGGTAAAAACATTGCAGTCGGTAATAGTAGTTAATATATTTGTTGTTAGTAGGCCTTGTTGGTAAATAAGATATTTTATTCTAAAGCTACGTTGAAAATATTTTCATAAAATAAGTACATATTGGTCTCATTCATTCTTCAAGTCTCATTGGGAACTTTCCGTGTGCAACCGTGGGAAGGCATAAAGAATATGCCTGAAGAAGGGTTCAGTTAAAATATATGTCAATGTTTTTTAGTCCATAAACTTGAACTTGTTCAACAGTATAAAGATAAAATTGCTAAATAGTGAAAAACCATGTGAAAACTGAACATTTTTCCACTGAAATAAAGATCCAAAGAGCATATGTTTGATCGATGTTCTACTTCTCATTTTCTATGAACTAAATCTGACGCGAAGGATTTTTTATTCCCGTCTTAGAGCATATTATATGAGAACTTCCATATTTTGCTCCGAATTTCAACCCATTATATCGCTTCGGTTGTTACGAGGCAAACGGCCCCGACCGAACGTTCGGTGGAGCGGTCGGACGAGGCGGAAGGAGACGGAAACGAATGCACAGGAACCACCTGCAGCTTACGGCCGATATTCGTTCCCATCCCACGAGCAGCTGCTCTTTTTTTCTCGCTTTTCCCGCGGAGAAATGGCGGCAATTACCGCTCCGTTTTTCCGCCGAGGGCGAAAACGATGACCAATTCAAATAAAACATCAAACGGAAATGCGAACGACAACTCATTTTTAATGCCGACATTAATGGAGTGTTTTCAATGAAAACGTAAACGGTTTTTCGATGGGGGCGCCGAACGTTGGTGATTTTTTTTGCTCCCTCGGAAAAAAGGCGGCCCAGATAAATGACGAAGCGAAAGCCGGGGCGGGAAGATGAACGAGCGACCAGGAAATGAACGGAAGATGTGCAGCAACGTCATTATATTTTGCGTAGGAAGTTCCTTTGCGTGAATACATCAATATTCAATCAATACTTAATAAGCTAATTTGCCGAAATAATGAGACATTGAATAAAGAATTATTTTGTTGAGTGCCACCATCATTAACAGCTTCACAGTGACTATAAATCATGACTAGAACTTATTTAGAACGATTCATATTTCTAACAAATATAAGTTTTTGTTAAATACATGGATTTTATAACAACTTTCTTGTAGATACAGCCCTTTATACTTCTCACACTAATTACTAATCAATTACAATACAATAAAAGTTGCAATTGAAAATATCCAAATAAAGGCAAGATTAATATATTTCATGGAGGAAGGGCTTACCGTCCTAAAAACACCAACATAATTAATGAAATCAAGGACTCAAGTACCTAAAAACTTAATGATGTTAATATTTTGTGTTTTATTTTAGTACATAGTACATATATACATATGTACTTTCAACTATTTTATTATATATATTATATTATATATATTATATATATTATATTATATATATTATATATAATATTATATAATATATTATATATATTATATTATATATATTATATATATTATATTATATATATTATATATATTATATTATATATATTATATATATTATATTATATATATTATATATATATATATATATATATATTATTTTATATACCTTTCAACTATTTTATTTTATTTCTGCTTAGGTCTACTTTTCCCTGTTTTGATATTTTGGCAGATTACTTTTCCTTATGAACAAATCATACAGCTGTAGTAAATACAATTTGCTACCTTTTCAGGATTAATGGTATGCAATATTTTTCTGCACTTCTGCAAAGCCTATAAACTGGACGATTGATTGAAATTACTTAAATATATAATTCCCTATTACTTTGTCAAAATTCAATTGTCGAATATTATTCTGGGATTTACATTGGCTACTGGTAGTTGCTTCTATATTGGATCTTACAACATTCTTAACAACAAAAAACTTATATAGACTGAGTTAGATAAATTTTTTGCCTGTAACCCTTCTTGACTTATCGTACCCTACCTAAAATTCATTCATTAGATAATAGTCACATCGATAGTTTTATAGAAAATACTACCTTGATGATAACTCCTTATACAGTGGTATATAAGCTTCTTGACTTCTTGTTTTCTTAGAAATTCTTTAAGTATTTTTTTTCTTTATCGCTCTGTGACTTCCAACTTTCAAAGCCTTACACATTGTTAAAATATAGATTAGATTGTTTAACATCTATATTATGTCAATTCGCGGATTCCATCGACGAATCGATGCGAAATAGTGAATGTGATCGAGTATTAAGTGCCAATTAAGGGTAATATATAATTTATATAATTGCCACGGAACTGTGGAATACAGTTTACAAAATTATGTCAGTTTGTCGGGCAAAAAGCGCATTGTTTCGCAGGTAATAATTTTCGATTAGGCCAAACGTAAATAATAAACAATTTGTCAGTTCGTATGGCGGACAAAAAACGGCCAATTCGAGATAATTAATTTTTAATTATGCCAGCGGAATATGTTTTTTCATTAATATATTTACTTTAATGTTGTTAAACAAAAATAATTAGTAATACTGGGAAATATTGTCGAACAAAAAGCATTATAATTAAAATGGAATGTTTTTGATTAAGATAATATTAATATATTGTCGATTATTATAAAAATTAATTATTAGTTAACAGGAACTGTTAAAAATATTGCATACGGTATTTAGTTCCTAGTACAATATACAGATGGGGAATATGCAATTTCTATTTTTCCTAATAGATGACGTTAAAGTTGCTGGTAGTGTAGGAATGTTCGTCGGGTCGTTCAGTCGGTCGAAATGTGTGGCTGCCGCGGCGATTATTTGTCAGAACACTCACTACTATTTTTGGAAGGACGGGAACTAAAAACACTGATTGAATCAAAGTTGTTTATTCTAACTTACGATTGATACATGTGGTCGATGAATGGACAGGATATTAGGTTAAGGTGAAGGAAGTACGGTAGTGCTGTGGAAGTGGTACTGTTACAGGGGGACGGTGATAAGAAAAGAGGGCGAGACGTCGTCGTGATGGCCTTTTATACTCCAGAACTTCATGGTACCAATCCACCGGCGTTGCCAACCTTTGTAGTTGTTGATGGTGAATTGGTGGTGGCCTAAAGGGTCGTGGCGGTCGCCACATAACTCCCCTCCTAGTGGAACAGCCGTGGAACGTACCTATATGTGATGCAAGTTCCGGAAGGCACCCGCAATCACGCAAACAAACGCCCGGGGACTGCTGATGAGATGGGGATCCCAACCTGAGCGAGGAGTTTTACGGGATCAGCTGCCATCGGAGTTGTAGCAGGACGTCGTTCGTCTTGAGGCGTTTAGCTTTGTTTGAGGGTACCTGTAAATGTGTTACGTGTCCCGTTTCGTGATGCGAGGGTGCTCATGTGTTGCTGGTATACATGATGGGCTTCTGTGGTTTTCCTCCATCAGGCTAGTCTCGTGGGATGTCGTCGACCACGTGATGTTGATGAGTTCCGTTCCTCGTGCTATCCTTCCATGTACGTGTCAAGCACCTGTCGAGTGGCTTATGTTGAGTTGATTTACCTGTTAGGCACTTTGATCACGTCGGGGTCACCAATTGTAGGAATGTTCGTCGTGGGTCGGTCGATCGGTCGAAATGTGTGGCTGCCGCGGCGATTATTTGTCAGAACACTCACTACTATTTTTGGAAGGAATTTGCACGGGAACTAAAAACACTGATTGAATCAAAGTTGTTTATTCTAACTTACGATTGATACATGTGGTCGATGGGAGAATGGACAGGATATTAGGTTAAGGTGAAGGAAGTACGGTAGTGCTGTGGAAGTGGTACTGTCACAGGGGGACGGTGATAAGAAAAGAGGGCGAGACGTCGTCGTGATGGCCTTTTATACTCCAGAACTTCATGGTACCAATCCACCGGCGTTGCCAACCTTTGTAGTTGTTGATGGTGAATTGGTGGTGGCCTAAAGGGTCGTGGCGGTCGCCACAGTAGTGTAGGAATGTTCGTCGGGTCGTTCAGTCGGTTGAAATGTGTGGCTGTCGCTGCAATTATTTGTCAGAACACTCACTACTATTTTTGGAAGGAATTTGCACGAGAACTGAAAACACTGGTTGAAGAAATAATGTTTATTTTTAATATTAAATTATACATGTGATCGACGGGAGAATTGACAGGATATTAGGTTAGATAGAGGACGTACGGTAGCGCTGTGAAAATGGTACTAAAAGGGGATGGAGAATAGAAAAGAGAACGAGACGTCGTCGTGATGGTCTTTTATCGCCTGGATCTGCATGGTACCAACCCACCGGCGTTTCCAACCTTTGTACTTGCTGGTGGTGTATTCGTGGTGGCCTAAAGGGACGTTACAGTCGCCACAGTAGCAGTAAAAATGTTTGATGACATGGAGAATCTGGTGAATAGAGATTGTTACCAAGAAATTGTCCACTCATTATAATTAAAAAGATATTCATATAATAAAAAGATTCATATTGTTAATAAATAACGGCCGCATAATGTAAACACCACTGTTTCGTATCATTTTACCTCCATTCACCGAGCCATGTAAAAACATACCCTAAAGAGGTGACCCCTTTTGTGATCCTTCACAAAAATAGGTTTGGATTCGTGAATGGAGGGTACGAGCAACATAGTGTATTTTACGTGACCGTTATCTTTTCTGAACTTTTGAACTCGTAGAGCTTTTGACATTACTATCACTGTTACTATCTAATCATCAGCATTTCGAGTAGATATTTCTTTCGGCGCTATGTTTAACTTATATGTCTTCCTTCGCTCGCAATCTTAGTCATATTGGCATATAATTTGATTTGAAAGGCTTTGGGCAGCTTCGGTCGGATACCGTCATTATTGGTTTTAACATATGTGGCTACGGATTAATCACAGAGCTCCCCCATTTTCCACATTTTATTTTATATCGTGAATAAATAACGGCCACATAATGTAAACACCACTGTTTCATTTCGCTTTACCTTCATTCGCCGAGCCATATAAAAACATACCATAAAATATTAATCAAAACATTTTCAATCATTTTTCTATATTTCTCGCAACATATCGGATATCTTGTTGAAAGACTTTTGATGTTGGTTTGGTAGAAATGCAATCATCGATTCATATTCGCACTTCGAAAGCTTGTGCCAACCATTCTGCGTCTATTCCAAACAAGTTGGAGGCATTAAGTTTGATGAGCACGCATATGACAGAACTTCCTGTCATACGCAGAGCAGTAGTACTATCTCATACATGTTTCTCAACTTGAATCTCAATATTATCGGCTCCAAATTCACATGTTATGCCAAAGTTGGGTTAAGGTTGAGGATAATGATGGGCAGAATTTTTTTAAATAAGTTTTTCTGTAATATACTTTTAGAGTTTCAAAAATAACGGCGGTTTTCCTTCTGTGCACCCAATATATTAAAATATAATCGCTACTATCAGGTATTGAACACAAAATCAATTATACCTTGAAACGTCGTCGAACTGTTGGTAATTAATTCATAAATCATCCGGTTGGGCTGCAATCTTCGCCCGAGAGCGGCGAAGAAAATTGAAATTATGGCCCGGCAATTTCAAAGTTTCGGAAAACTGTACGGGGAGGCGCGCGAGCCGCCTCATCGTTATTATATCGAAACTTCCTCGCACTTACACAAACTTTATCTCTTCGGTCGCTTTTGTCTACCTGCTGCGAGTAATTCGCGCCGAAATTAACTCGGTAGCACCGGCGATATTCTGCGAAATCAACCGTTCGACCGTTAAGGAAACCGAAAACTGAGATTTATCGTTCTTATTTGTATTTGTACTGAGGTATAATTCGATTATTAATATCAGGAATTAATCATTATCAGCGAACTTGGCTTGAACAGAGAATATGCATGATAACTAATTTGGAAAAATCCATTTTAGGAATTCCAACGGAATAAAACTTATTTTTGCATTAAAGTGGATATGAAATGAAAATCTGTGCGTGACGTAGTTGTTTTGATCTCACTGGACAATTTCTATGGGTATAGGTCTTATTTATACGTTAGTTGAATAATTTTGTATTAGACATTCTAATTTTTTTAAATTAATTTTATCTTACACTAGCGACCCGCCCCGGCTTCGCACGGGTGCAATGTTGATACTAAATTAAATGCACTACAGAAAAAATATGAACGTTGTATATAAAAACATAGCGGCCCGCTCCGACTTTGCACGGGCATAAAATATATATGCCTAGGTCACTCAATGAAAACATGATTAAAATCGATCCAGTATTTGTGGTTCATTCATTACTGCCCTTGGCCTGCACGCATTAAATTTGGAGTAAAACAATTCCTCTTCCCCTATACTTACTATGAAGATTTCCTGCTATCTTTGGAATATCTAAATTCATACAATTTTTATTACATTACACATTTTTAAACGCAAATTTTAAATTTGTAATATCTCCCAAAATATTTGTTTAATTTACATGCTGTAAGGAACCATATTGATCTATATTAATTGCACACTGTATTTAAGGTACTTAATTCGATAAGGATTAATGCCGTATTGCTTAAAATAGCTTCGTAAATAAGCCATTTTCTCACGTAAAAAGTAAACAATAAAAATGGTTAATGTGGGTTATCCCTAAAAGGTAAACATAAACATATTATCGTAGACCTTTTTATGGTGTACAATAGTGTAGTACATTAATTTGATCTAACTCGTAGGGTTAGGCAGCGTTTTTGCTAATTGCTAAATAAGCCTAAAAAAATAGGTTAATATACGACATCACGTTAGAAACCTCTAAAATTAGCAATGTTGTCTTAGTATATTATGCATGTATTATACATATAACCCTTCCTCTTGAATCTCTCTATCTATTGAAAAAAACCGCATCAAAATCCGTTGCGTAGTTTTAAAGATTTAAGCGCACATAGGGATATAGGGACAGAAAAGGCGACTTTGTTTTATACTATGTAGTGATTAGATATGCTTAGTACGATCTTAATTTACCAATTAATTACTACTGTTCTGTTGTAATTGTATTAATACACAAGCAAGGAGAGTACGGATTAAAACATTAGGATGTAACAGGTCAATAGAAAAGTCCTCAGGCTACCATAGTAAAACATATTTTTTTGGCAAATTTAGTTTTTTTTATTGAACATAATTCCCTTCAAGGGCAATACACTGATTATGGCGACCCTCTAACTTTTCGATACCATTTTTGTAGAACGATTGGTCCTTTGCTTCAAAATAGGCCTCAGTTTCGTCGATCACCTCTTCATTCGATGAAAATTTCTTTCCAGCGAGCATTCTTTTGAGATCTGAGAACAGGAGTTAGTCGCTGGGGGTCAGATCTGGAGAACACGGTGGATAAGGAAACAATTCGAATCCCAATTCATGGATTTTCGACACGGTGCATTGTCTTGGTGAAGCAGCACTTCCTTTTTCTTAATATGCGGCCGTTTTTCGTCGATTTCGTCCTTTAATGATGGTTCTTCATTTTCGTTGATGGTTCTTCATTTTCGTTGATGGTTCTTCCATTTTCAAGGTAGTCAATGAAAATTATTCCATGCGCATCCCAAAAATACAGATGGCATCACCTTGCCAGCCCACTGTTGCGTTTTCCCACGCTTTGGAGCCGGTTCATCGTGCGCAGTCCACTCGCATGACTGTCAATTGGTCTTCGGAGTGGTCTTCGACACCAAAACTCGGGTTTATTACGCTTGATCATCTTCAAACACTGCTCCGAATCCTCAACTCGTCCTTGTTTACATGATCTACACGTTCAGTTGATATCTTTAGAGTGTCTACTATTTCATTCAATTTCAATTTACGGTCTTTCAAGATCATTTTGTGGATTTTTTTAATGTTTTCGTCGGTAACAACCTCTTTTGGGCGTCCACCGTGTTCACGGTCTTCGGTGCTTATTTCACCACATCTAAACTTAGCATACTAATCCTTGATGGCTGACTTTCCTGGGGCAGTGTCCGGAAACTCGGCATCAAGCTAAGTTTTTGCTTCAACTTTATTTTCTCTCTTCAAAAAACAACATTGGATAAACACGAAATTCTTTTTTATCCATTTTTTTCACAGTAACAAAAGTTGCTTCGCTCAAAATTCTATAATTCAGAAACTAATGATCCGACAGCAATCAAATTTGTACACGCATATTTTAAAAATTATGGCTAACTAAAAAACATATATGGATTTAATTGTAGTAGTGCCGAGAGTAGAGCCATTTAATCTATGTGTCAAGCCGAGGACTTTTCAATTAACCTATTATAACCCAAATTGGAATAAAACTAAAATACTTAACTAAATACTAACAAGTTCGTGTCTTTTGGTTTGCTTCAATTTTCTGATTTTCTGCGTGTTGTCCAACAACTGTATTGCTTCCACGTTGCTTTGATTTAGAAATCTTATTTAATTTTTTACGGCGTCACCAGATTATATCGTATGTCCATTATGGTTTTGAGGTTATCGTGCAACTCTCCGTTAGTTATGTAGCGATAAGCATTGGTAATTAACCGAAGAACTTTGTTTTGGATTCGTTAATTTATGCGGAATATTATTGGAGCTTGTGCAGCCATTCAAGTACTTAGGATCAGCTTGACGAAATCGAGTTTTTTCTGACTAAATTGGACTATATTTATAAAAATAACATGCGGTTTCCATAAGACAACATGCTATATAGTTCATTAAATAATTTACCCCTGAATAAAATAATTTCTAGATGGGGGGGGGCTCTCTTGTTTTGGTCTTCAGAATTAAATTTTAGAGAATCTAATTTAATATCATTTGATTTCGTTTCACGCCTTCATATGGGAAACCAATTGCCTATGCCAATAAGCCCCCAACAACATGTGTATTAAAGGAGAATATTCAACGGTATATCAATATAACATCAAATATTTGAAGACCCTTGGAACTCTTTGAAGAAACAAAGTAGTTAAAAGATTATGTAATGTGTGAATATTAAACAAACTACAACTCAAATAAACATCTAAATGTAAATAATTAAGATGTATAATTACATTTTCTTCATTAAGCACTAAATCAAAAATATTTGAGGGCACGTCATGATTTCATGTTTGTCCATTCCATTAGCTGATAAATATCTATTTGCTCTCTCTAGTCTACACTATTAAATTGGATGGCTATAGAATAGGATATTAATCTTTATCTAAGTCCAATTTAATACAACATACGTTGACTGGAAATTTGAAAATCAGTTTATAATATCAAAATCGATAACATTGTCGACAACTTATAGTGATATTACGAGAAAGATAAGAGGAAATTATAAAAAAAGGTTGGAAAATATTTAAATTGAACCTAACTGTGTCAATTTGTCTCCATGAATCACTGTTGAAGCGAAAAAAATAATAAGATTTAAGTCCGGAGTCTAATATTTGCGTACGCTGAATAGGCAAACCAACCTGCCACATCGATTGCTCTAAATGGCTAGTTTAAACCGTAGATTGTAGCTCTCGCTGGATACATACTCTAAACTCGAGCAGTAAGATTTCCTCTTAATTTAGCAGTGGCGTAACTCGTGTCTTTTTGGGTGTTTTTGAATTTATATTTTGGAATGTGGCTATAAATTTGGTTTTCATCTGTGTTTTATCTTTGAAATGATATTTAATGCTCTATTGTCATCTGCTGATCTTACTTTCTTTTACTCTACTTCTTTTTTCAGCTAGTTCTATATATATTCTTATACATATACATGTCCAAAGCAACTATCAAAAAGCAGCTTCGCGGATTCTGTTTGTCATACGTTGTGGATACGATCTCCTCCGATGTTTCTACTATCTTGATAAGTACAAATACTTGAACTCCTGCAGATACTCTTTGGGAGTAGATTTATTTAATGCCTCGCAATTATGGTATGGAATTCTATGTTTCAATAATTTATTTTTTTTTTAATTTTATGGCACAATTGTTAATATTGTGAGTACATTCATTTGAGAGATGAAATAATGAGATTTAGTTATATCATTGAGAAATATAAATGATGCTTTGCATTTGATAACATTTTGGAAATAAAACATTTTATTTAAAAAATAAAGTAAAACGAAATAATAAAAATATAATTAATATATGTCCAGCTGTTCTATTTTTATAAAAACATCATATTGCATATCATCATTATTTTTATAAATAGAAATACACAAATATGATAAATAATTGATTTAGTGTGTGAAACTATATATAAAGAGGAAATAAACATTGAATTTTTTTGAAATAACACAGTTTATTTAAAAAATATTGAATAAAATGACATAATAAAAATAATTTCTATATGCCTTTCTATTTTTATAAAAACACCATATTTGAACAATTAACAAGAACTCCAAGAACCATATAAATAAATATTACCATAAAAAAAAACCAAAATCCATTAGATAAGGCATAGTCAATATAGTTGAAACCAAACGAAAAAGCCACCACTGTATATGAAAGCAGTAAAATTTTCCTAAATATCTCCAAATATTAGCGCTACTATTCTTGATCCACTAACCCCATTAATGAATTGACTACCTCGAGCTTTCGAATAACATATTGTACATTTACTGACCTAAACCGAACTACTGGTTTATCGTACTTGACTAAGAAATCTCAGTCAAGTTTATCATTATTTTTACAAAACAATAATTTATGTAGATTATTAGGGTGTTGTTGATAGTATTATATTTTGTTTATTTGATTCAAGTCTACTTTTGTTAGCAAATTTAATTATTTCAAAGTATCACTGTACACTGTTCTTATATCTTAGCAAAATTTTGTCTAATCTATTCTTCTCTGATTCTCTGAACTCCACATTCTTGGACTTTTATTTTCAACAAATACTAACTACATCTTAGCTACAAAATAAAATTTAAAACATTACTAAAATATATTATGCTTAAAATAAATGTCTAATTATTACCAGTTACTGATGGACAAACCTCATTAATGACTTGACTACTTCCAACACAACTACATTTTGTTGATCTTATCGACCGTACCGAACGACTGGAAAACCACTGGACCGCCATTAGAAAAGGAAAACAATATAGTTTCATATAGTTTATTCTTGTTTATTCTATGCAGGAGCAAAATCTGGATATCTTGTGGAGCAATGTATCCTGTTTGGTTCTTATGAGCATGTAGTTGAAGGCAGATATTAGTCTGTTGTACTTCTAGTTCTTTTTGAAGATTATAATGTATTCTATTATTATGTAGTCAATTCAATTATAGATATAGATTTTGATGAACAGCTTTTTATTAAACTTATAATTAGAGATTCTATCTTGGTAAGCAGTGTTCTTATACATTTGGGTCTATAATAATATTTTCTGAAATGCAAAGAACAATACTTCCTATCCAAAAGTTTGATGAAATAAAATATTATAGGAGATTTCCCTGAGATTATTTTTGCTTGATTTTAAAAACTTTTGGAAAGTGATTGATTAAACTTGCATCTTAAAGAAACGGTCACCAGGATGTAAGTTGTAATTATCCCGTGTGGACAGCTTATAGTTGTTATAAAATTGACCATTTTGCCTATGCAGATCTTGAACGAAATGGTATTGTTTCTACTCAAACTTGCTTGGTAGCCCTTTATGGAACAGTTTTCCAAATTTTGGTATTTCCATATTTCAATAGTCTACGTCTAGGAAACTGAGCTACTGCAATATGCCAAATTCTAGTAAAGTATCTTAGCCAGTTCACAGCCACTACACGCCACCGTTGCGTGCGTTACACCTTGAAATGTGATGCATGTGCTGGGATTCGATGGACTATTAGTGTTTTTCAAAGTTTGAATGTTTCTAGAGATCTTTGACCACCTTCAATCGACTTGTGGCCTTACAGCATTAGTTGCGATACTTTTGGCCGAAATCAACTTAACACAAAAACAACACTAAGAGAAGCTTTGTATAAATGCGCAATGATTGCCAAACTAAAGTTAAAATATGTCCGAAGATTTTATACGAAAAAGAAACTATTATTTTACATAAAAAACTATTTTATTTTATGGAAAAAATGAGGCGGAATTATGTGTTTTTATCTATTAGAAAACAGACCAACTCGTCTCACACGTTCACCATCCAGGTAGGTTAAAACAGTTGGCTCGATAGTCAAGGCCGTATAAGAAAACATAGATATTTTGATGGTATAGATATAGTGTTTTTCTGTAAAATTATATTTCGCTTATTTTTTAACGAACCAGACGAGATATCTGACTACGCCTCTGAACTAGGGAGAAGCACAAGTAAACGTACCACTTCATAATCCGTCGATACCGAATTTGGGTCGAATTTACATGTTGCCGCCCGATCGAGCTGATTACCGTTGTCGAAGGGGGGTGGCGTGTTTGTCTACGTGTATGTGTGCGAATGCTAATTGGCCCGGATGCATTTCCATGCGAGTGCAATTCGGAAAAATCCGCTGGCAATCCGTGTTGCGGTCCGGACGATCGTAAATTTGCGCTAGATTTGCGCGGCGCTGTTTCAGGTGGGCAATACCTGGGCTTAAAAGTCAACGAGACGTGCTGATCAGGCCCGCGGCTGTTCGGAAGGTGGGCCGATCGGTAGGGATTGCGATGGGATGTATGTGCTGAGTTATAACGGCCTTGTTAGCCGAACAGAATGATGTTTTTTAAAAACTACTGTTAAGCGAATACGTTACATGGTAATATGCGCGTAGTTCACGAATTGTAAAAGAGTTTGGAGCAACTATTTTCTAACCATGGTATTTTTTTTTGTAACTATAGTGCTGTAGCGACCTTGAGGCATGTCGAATTTTACATCGTCGTATAACGGTCTACAAAATACCCAGAAATATAATCCCAGATGTTGAACACGGGATGCCACTAGCACCAACTAGTACACGATAATGAATATCTGGCAACCCCGGCACGTTGACCTAGGAGATTATTAAAAGTCCATTTCATGTATTCAGTATCTGACTATCGCTCAGTTCGGACGTGCCACCATCGCCCAAGCACGTCAACAGGTAAATCCGGCGCCGTTTCCTTTTATCTATTGATATTTTCCACATTTTATATTACATCAATAAATAACGGTCACATCATGTATATTGGGCTATAACCAAAGAGAATCATAAACCAAAAACTAAATATTTTTGCTTAAGGACTATATATCTTCTCCTCCAATTAGCTAAACTGAAGTTTATTGCGGAAGAACTAGCTTTGGGAGGTTAAGAGCTCAGGCTTTTATTTTCTTCTGTACTACTGCATTTCATAGATGTATATCTTCCATAACTTGGGTTTGACCCTTCTTATCCATATACACATGAAATAAGCCCAGCATGGCCCAGCATGGCTTTGATTAAATTATATTGTTTCGAAACATGTATACTAAAATGCTCTATATTAATACAGATAAGACTTTGATAAGTATTTGTACAGTGGATGGGCAAAATAATATGAACACTTGACATAAATATAATGAATGAATTTATTAAAGAGGTATGAGATGTTGAGAATCATAGGATGTCGTAAGTGTTGCCAATTCATTATTGTCTAATTTTTGTACCAAAACATCCGACAATAGGTTCAACGATGTTTGAGATGTTTGATCTTTAACTCACCGTCTGTTCTAAAAACAAACATGTATCAGAATGCTCATCAAACCAACGTCTAACCTTTATATATATATATATATATATATATATATATACTGCCAAAAAGGTTATATATACACATAGTTCAAAGGTACCAAAAAGTATATGTACCAATTTTTTATCATTTTATTATCATATCATATCATTTTATATATATATATATATATATGATAATAAAGGTTAGACGTTGGTTTGATGAGCATTCTGATACATGTTTGTTTTTAGAATAAAAAATCGTTGAACCTATTGTCGGATGTTTTGGTACAAAAATATATATATATATATAGCAATGTTTAGCAGCAATATACTAGTGATAGCAGGAACTTCATCATTGAGGGTGTTGAAATATTCATTCGCGATAATCCGATCAGTAATGTGAATGGAAAGACCAGCTGAATATTATGATATTTCCGCCCAAATCATAACTGTAGATTCTCCAAATATAAATATGTCCATTTTTAGGAAACAATTAAAACTCTCTTCTCATTCATCATCAAGTGTCCAGGGTGGTGTTGGCTTACGTCATACAGTTTTTATCGAAACAGCATTACTCAAGTGAGCGTTGAATTGAGTTTTATTTAGTTCGGCTATAAATACAAGTTTTTCATCATCTTTTCTTCGCCGATCGATCTCGAAACGTCTGAAAGGCTATAAGAGATCAACATTCCGACTGCTTGCTATAACCGTCGTAGTACAAAGAGACACTTATACACTACAACACTTGGTATAAAAACTCAGCAATGCATATGCGTTGTATATATACGAAAACAGTGTTGCCAACGTGCATTTTAAATGAGTTTTGATTTGCGTAGAAATGAAAACACATTTTTATTATTGATAAAACAATTTTATTTCAAGAATAAGTTGGATTGGATATATGTTGGACCCACTACAACAGCTGTCAACAATAGTGCCTATACGCTGGTTTACTAAACTAAATTACATTTTAAAATATAAACACCTGGTACAAATAAACACGTGTTCAACGATGTGCCATATACATACGCAAAGGTTTCCTGAGATTTTTGTGAAGATTTAATTTTTTCTTTAAACAATTCATACCAATGTATTTTTATTTCTTCATCTGTTTTGTCACACGGTTTTTCAAATGGTTTTTAGATCTCAAAATAATTATGTGTTTGATGGGTCTATAAGACTGTTCAATAGGTTCATAAAAACGGAAATGTTGGTTATGATTTTTGCTTTTAATTGTCACTTATTCCTATTCTCAGTATTCTAATTACGAGTTTTATATTATTGATTTCTTGTATTGAATACTTGTGCAAACTCCTGGCACTTACTCTAACTGGATCCATTTAAGCTCTACAATAACGGGTCAATACACGTCAGTTGTCAATACTTAATGTCAATACTCGAGACATAAGACTCTGTACTGCAATCATTAAGAATATTAGAATGCTTCACATCTGCATTACTAAATATAATGCTATCACCAGAGATCCACAGGTCCGTCAAGAAGATTGTAGTATCATATTGAACGCCATGTCTATTATAAAAAAATATAAAATACAATAATAACAGACAATGGAGGGACAAAATATTCTTGGCGAACACTGGCTCGAACTTCATAAGATCCAATGGTTATTTTATTATACAAATTAGACGTGTAATTTGTCATACTAAGAATGAAGAAAAAATAATAATTAGCATTGCTGATCTTGTGAAAATTCTGTCCAAAAAAGGAAATTAAGTTTCACGAACTGCTAACCAGTCGATTTTTACATAAACCGTAAAGAGTTATGGAAACTCCAAACGCAATTTCCAAGGTTCATCGTTTTTTTCTATATCTATCTCTCGCGGGACCCCCATAAAATTCATAAAATGTTAATTGCAGCAGGGGATGAAATCCACTAGGCCAATATATTACACCGAAATCAATTAACTTCCAATAAATTGCTGACCAATTTCCTGGCCGAGCCATGAATATAATTTACACGCTTCCCCATAAAATAATAAATAAAATGCTGTCGAGTCCCACGACCATCCAAATTAGCCTATAAAAATCCCGCCCGACCGATCCGGCATAGGAGGGGTGCAGGGGAAGGGCGGCGGCGGCGGAAAGACCACCGGACCGGGGCCAGACATTGATGAACTTTATCAATATAAAAAAAGACTTTTAGCCCTGTTGAATTATTGAGCGGCCTTCCTTTCGATCGTGATTTTCCGAAATTCTGGAAATCGGGAGGGAAAAAGCCTAAACAAACGAGTGGCTACTAATAATGATTGAGAGCCCTATCGACTCCACTTAATTCCCGATAATTAACGAGGAAGGACTGGACAGGGAGAAATAAAAACGAAGCTTTCTTTCGTTGTATTTAATGTTTCCGTATTATATAATAGAAATAAAAATGAAAACAATTAAGAAACGTTTTCTTCATTAGATAAAATGAGTTATGGTAATTTTAGGTGGACAATTAGGAAATCTAAAAAAAGGACCATTTTATATTAGTTCCAGATTATACAGAACATATCAGACAAAATATTTCATTGACAGTGTTAATATAAGTGTGAACAATATTAAAGTTTTTTATTCATAAACAATTATTTTCCAAATATTCTATATTCAATCATCTTCATTAAGACCTTATCTTTTATAGGTCAGTTCATTGTGTTATCACTGTTGTGGGTCCAGAAATTTTGATTCTTTCTTCAACAATACTAGCTATTTGTTATAATTAGAGTTAATAAACCGAATCAGACACGCTGAAGGTCCTTTTGCTTCTCTAAGATGGTGCGTGAGGAAGAGAGCAAATACTACAATCACCAATAAATTCACGTATTTCGAATGGTTATTCTTATTTTGCCTTATTTTACAATGGTTTGACATATCTTTTGAGGAAGAAGTAAAGGAATTCAGCACATATTTCTGTAGCGAAATCTGCTTCTTGGTTTATGTGGAACTTATCTCCTTGAACCCATTTAATAGCTGGAATTTAAACATTGGCAAATATTGTGGCTTAGAGGAATGTTCTACAACCAAATTTCTGTGTGCCCTATTCTGTGATTTGATTGCTGAGGAGGCTACTAGTGGAAAATCAGAATTGTCAAAGCAAAGGAACAATGAAATAATCTTGTTATTGCTATTTGATCTATTCTACTTTAAGATTTTTTTGCCACTACATCTAGCATATTCTAAACTAACTCACTATACGTCTATATATTATGACATCTAACATGCATGAAGTCAATAGAGATTTTTCATATGACTTAACGCTGATGTTAGAGAAAAGTACGATCAATTAAAAACTGTATGATCTTTACAATAAAAAGACAGTTCTTTTATGAAGAATTGTGACAAAGGGTCACGAGTTAATTTAGGGCATTGCTTCAGATTCATACCAACATCAATCGAACAAATTTGCTTGACATATTGTTGTAAAGATGGATCAACAACAGCGAGTAACAGATTGCAAACATTGACAAACACAACACGTTGCAAGAATTGTGAATAATAAACTCAGGTTGTTCAAATGGGAAGTCTTACCACCTTCGATGTACTCAGCAGCCTTGTTTGTACCAAGTGAGAAATATGTAAATATATTATAGATTGAGTCAATCAAAAATTTAAGACATCGTTTGAAAAATAGAAACAGGTCATAGGAAAAGTCCGAATTTCTGGAATTACTTTAAATTTAATTCCAGCTAACAGAATGTTTTTTTCGTTCTAATAGGAGTTTCCTAATTGTAATATATTCCTTTCTTGGTGTGATAAGTTTCATCCCTAGTAACAATTTTACAAATAATTAAATTTTCTTCAACATCTAAAACTTATTGACTCATTCCAATTCCTTACTTTTTGTAAGTATCTCAGAAAATTACAATAACTGCATACAAACTTTTCAAATGCTGATGTTTATATATTATTACTTCAACTTTATTTTTCTTCATATTAGCAATATATTTATAGTTAACAGTCGTTATAGGACACCCAGCCCCTTTTCATATTATCTTAATACCAAATAATTTCAGGTTGTGATTTCTTCAGCAAGTAGATTAATAATTTCAATTGACAATACGTCAGTGACAAACAAATAAAAAAGTTGCCTAATAAAATGAATGCCATTGCCAGGCAACTAAAAATACGCCTATAGAAATAGAAATTCGATGTAAAACAGTGCGCGCCGTCTATGTCTCAAAGGTTTACACAACGAAATGGTAATTAAACGGTTGTTTATACCGGCATATTGAGTAATTAATGAGGGATCCCTGAAGGTGACCAATAAAAGGAGCCGAGAGGGTTTACCAGCGGCCCCGAAAGAATCAATTAGCAGCCGTTTCTCTCGCATTTTGCCTTTTGGAAAGGGTTGTAACAAATGGCCTCATTATAATGGAGATTTATGATTTTCTTTAAGGTAGAATCTAAAAACTTAAACGTAGAAACGTTGTTCAATATGTGTATATCAGTCAATTCTATAAACTATTTGGGTTTATGGGCTTATGTTTCAATTAAAACATGAAGTATGTTTACACAAAATGTGTTGTTAAACAGACAAGAAACACAAGATTGAAGCGAACCTAACCTTATTCTTAACTTTAGCTTAAGTGATCTACTTTAATTTTAATTTAAGAAATACGTAGTGACGTTTTTAAGTTATAATATGTGAGTGAGTAACACTGAGTGTTCATCTATTATAATAGAGACCGATCTGTCTTACTTGTTCACCATTCAAGGAATTGGGCCAGATAGCCAGGGCCTTATTACAACTTGCCGCCAAACGGCCACAGGGATGTATGTGGTTATTCCGTCTGGACATCTTATAGTTGTTATAGAAATTGTTTCAAGCAGCGATTGTATCTTCGTTCGCAAGTTTGCCTTTGAAGATGTTTGAAACAGCACTGTTTCTACCCAAATTTTCATGTTGATCGTCTACAGAATGGTGGTTATAATCTTGGGGTCTTCATATTTCAACAGTCTATGGCTATAATACTGACCTAGTGCAATCTGCCTTTGGAGGCCGTTGATCCTGAACTGCAAGCTTCTGTTCAAATTCCAGTAAATAATCAGTTGATATCTTTAGAGTGCCCGCTATTTTATTCAATTTCAATTTATGGTCATTCTAAATCATTTTGTGGATTTTTTCAAATCTTTTCGTCGTAACAACCTCTTTTAGGCGTCCACTGCGGTCACCGTCTTCGGTGTTCATTTCATCAATTGTAAACTTATAGCATACCAATCATTGATGGTTGATTTTCCTGGAGCAGTGTCTGGAAACTAGGCATCGAACCAAATTTTTACTTCAACTGTATTTTTCCCTTCAACAATCTATATTTAGTAACACGCGATATTCCTTTTTATCCATTATTTTCACAAAAACAAAAGTTGCTTCACTCAAAATGCTATAATTTACAAACTGATGATCCGACAGCTGTCAAATTTATACATGCATGTCTTGAGAGTTAGAGGTAACTAAAAACCATATGGATTTAATTCTTGTAGTGCTATCTATGTGTCAGGCCGGGGACATTTCAATTGACCTGTTAACGTTTGTCTCGAACTCGTCTTATTTGTGTATTGACACAAGTACATCAAAACCATAGTAACATATTAGATTGTAAATTAAGATTGTACAAAGCTTATCTAATATATGAGGTAATAAAAAAATATTCGTATGTATATTTCTGCAAAATATTTTCAAAGGAGTTACAGTAAATGGAACAAAATATATTCTATATTGAACAAACGATATTTTGCCGAATACGACGCATAATAATGCATTATACATTTAATTTCTGTGCTTGTGACCATGTGTTGTATCTGTTGAACATATAGTATGAATTCAGCGTTGAGTTGAAATAATAACTTAAATAATAATCAAACTTAGACTTTTAACACAAAAAAACATTTTAAAATAAAAATCAGTTTGTAGTCGGCCCAAACAATTGAAATAAATTAAATTTGTTTTGTCCCTTTTTAATTTTGTGTTTATGACATAAAATTATATTATTATTTTTGTATTATTCGAGCGCTCGGCACCGACTTCAAACTGATTTTTAGTTATTAGAACGATTATTACTTACGTGCCTGTGTACATGCACCCCATCTGATCCCAAGTTCCAATGGGACCACCTCGGAAGGGCACTCTTTCGAATAAAAGAAGAATTTTGAAAATTGGTTCATAATTGACGGAGAAATAGGCGACCATACATTAAAAAAGACCTCTTTTTTTCAGTCAGTTAAGAATTCCAGAAAATTAGGTAAACCAACACATAAATTAGGATGACTTAAAGTATATCTGGCCAACATCATTCGGCTGATGGATCATGGGTTGCTATAAATAGTTTGCAAAAGGTGGACAGTAATATTGTGACTGTAACTGATGATATGACTCTTGGTAGAAGTTTATATAGCATGCCAATGAAAAAACAGAAACTGTATAATATCGCAATTTAAATTTTTATTATTATTATTATAGTTCTATTTTAAAATATTTTACTAACTATAATATTTCTCTAAAATTGTGCAAATAAAAATTGCACAATATACAAGTCTTCCAATGTAAATAAGGTTAATTTTAGGAAAAAGAAATTATTGCAAATCACATTAGCCATTGAAGCAAAATCGAGTTATTTTCAAAGGGTTCCACTTTTGATAATCCTACATTCTTTCGTGTATTGAGAATATCTCTTAGTTTTGTTTTTACATATAATACGCCAAAAAAACATTATAACATTGTATGTTATCTGATATGTATCAAATAATCCAGAGTAATTGATTTTGTACAATCTTTCTTGTTATGGGAAGAAATATAAGTGTGGATCTGAACAATTATGTTATATCTGCTAATTACGCTGGATACAGCACAATTTCCCATTCAAACTACAATTTGTAAGCAACATGATGATTGCTGCTTCTTGTAACGATATATTGTTAAATCTGTTTGATCTGCATTAAAGCCTCATATGGTTTTATTAACTAGTAATAAACTACATCTATCTAATCCAATCATATGCGCAGGAAAAGTTTATGGCCAAGAATAATCCGCTTCGATATGGATGTGGACTCCCTTGGAATAACCCATCATATTTTGTTTTTGAGATTGATATAATAGATGTGATATTCATTGCTAGTCATAATAATCTACAGAAAACTATTGTTTTTCTCCAAAAACAACGAATAAAACCGTCAATTCGTGTGGAAGTCATTTTCCCTTCTTTTGATTTTCCTCAAGGGCACCTGGAAACTGTTGATGCATCAACTGCTAAGCTGTCTGAAAGTTTTTTCATATTTTGAGCGGGATATTTGTGGAATAAGTCTTGTAAATTATTTATGTCTTCCATATTTCTTGAACCCTCCAAGTCGTTCCCTATTATTGATATAAATATTACCATTTTTCAAATAAATCACATTGAAACTTCATTGAAATATGTCGAAGCAGCGTCACCTTAAGTTTTTAAAGCTGTTTTATAGGATTCAGCAGCAGAATTCTTCGAATGAACCAACAAAAGTAATTCGTGCCGAAACAAACGAGTGGCTACTAATAATGATTGAGAGCCCTATCGGCTCCACTTAATTCCCGATAATTAACGAGGAAGGACTGGACAGGGAGAAATAAAAACGAAGCTTTCTTTCGTTTTGTTTAATGTTTCTATATTATACAATAGAACTAAAAATGAAAACAATTAACGAACGTTTTCTTCATTAGATAAAATAAGTTATGGTAATTTTAGGTGGAAAATTAGGAAATCTAAAAAAGAACCATTTTGTATTAGTTCCAGATTATGCTGAACATATCAGATAAAATATTTCATTGACAGTGTTATAAGTGTGAACGATATTAAATTTTTTGATTCATAAACAATTATTTTCCCAATATTCTTGATGCAATTAGCTTCATTAAAACCTCATCTTTTATAGGTCAGTTCAATTAGCGCCACCGTAAGTTTCCAAAGCTGTTTTATGGGTTTCAGTAGCAGAATTCTTCGAATGAACCAACAAAAGTAATTCATGTCGAAAATGTAATTTTCACCGTTGCGTCTTTGGCATCTGCATATACTGAATATGCAATAACACTAATAGACAATGTCAAAATCATGGAATTTAATATTTGTTTGTATTATTCATGTTTCGTATTTTCACCAATTTGTCTGGCTGATAGAATGAACATTCAAGCACCTATTGATATTTCGCACAATTTTCCCGAAGATTTAGCACACGCTTTCCCATCTGACTTAATTCCTCAACCGTCAATAAGCATTCTGACAAAAACCTGTCGATAATCAAATGCAGAATATAACCGTAAATGCGTCGTCTTGGCTCAACATTCGCAAAGCTTCGGTGCCATTTAATTATGATTAAACCAATTTCGCGAAAGGGGGGCATAAAAATTGACATGCCCCCCTGACGTGAATACTAACAACACTTATCGAAGTGACATAAAAAGCGTGTGCGTGCTTGTATGTATGTGTGTGTGTCTGTCAACTTTATTTTCTATGAAATATCGGATAAAGGAGACATGTTCAAGAATCTGTAGGCCATGCTGGGAATTTTTACGGCCCTATCTCTTTAAATCGGGACAAGCTATAAAAAATTGAGTGTGGATGGTACTCAATCATATTTTTTCTTCGATGGATTTTGATACGTAAAATCCAGTTTTTTAAGATTTATTTTATCAATGCAGCAATTAGCGTCTCTTGGAGTTATTTGATTTTTATTAAATGGTATTTGCGAATCGAATTTGAAATATTTGACATGCTATAAGAGTTAAATTAGCTGTTTGGGTTTAATAGTTTTTTATTTATTTAAATATTAGATTTGTTGAATGAGTATTAGTGTAAGTTCTGTGGTGATCAAAGTGTGTATGGATGATATAGGACAAATCAGCTCAATTGAAAAGTCCCCGGCCTGACACATAGATGGCGCCACTAGAATTAAATCCATATGTTCTTTAGTTTGCCTTAACTCTCAAAAGATGCGCGTATAAATTTGACAGCTGTCGGATCATTAGTTTGTGAATTATATAATCTTGAGTGAAGCAACTATTGTTATTGTAAAAAAAATGAATAAAAAGGGAAAAATACAGTTGAAGCAAAAACTTGGCTTCACGCTGAGTTTTCGGACACTGTCCCAGTAAAACTGGTCATCAAGGATTGGTATGCTAAGTTTAGACGTGGTGAAATGAGCACCGAAGACGGTGAACGCAGTGGACGCCCAAAAGAGGTTGATACCGACGAAAACATTAAAGAAATCCATAAAATGATTTTAAATGACCGTAAATTGAATCCAATCGACAGTCATCCAAGTGGACTGCACACGACGAACCCGGTCCAAAGCATGTGAAAACGCAACAGTTGGCTGGCAAGGTTATGGCGTCTGTATTTTGGCATGGAATAATTTTCATGCACTGCCTTGAAAAAGGAAGGACAATCAATAGCGACAATTATATAGCGTTATTGAACCGTTTGAAGGACGAAATAGCCAAAAAAACGGCTGCATTTGAAGAAAAAGATAGTGCTGCTTCACCAATGCACCGTGTCACAAAGTTTCTAAAGCTGTTTTATCGGCTTCAGCAGCAGAATTCTTCGATTGAAACAACAAAAGTAATTCGTGCCGAAACAAACGAGTGGCTACTAATAATGATTGAGAGCCCTATCGCCTCCACTTAATTACCGATAATTAAGGAGGAAGGACTGGACAGGGAGAAATAAAAACGAAGCTTTCTTTCGTTCTATTTAATGTTTCTATATTATAAAATAAAAATAATAAATTACCAAGACAATGCACCGTGTCACAAATCAGTGAAAACGATGGAATAAATACATGAATTGGGCTTCAAATTACTTCCTCATCCACCGTATTCCCCAGATCTGGCCCCCAGCTGCTACTTCCTGTTCTCAGATCTCAAAAGAATGCTCGCTGGGAAGAAATGTTCGTCCAATTATGAGGTGATCGCCGAAACTGAGGCCTATTTTGAAGCAAAGGGCAAATCGTACTACAAAAATGATATCGAAAAGTTGGAGGATCGCTATAATCAGTGTATCACCCATGAAGGGAATTATGTTGAATAAAAAAACTAATTTTCCCAAAATATTATGTTTTACTATGGTAGGACGGGGACTTTTCAATTGATCTGTTAGTATGATACATAATAATAGTTGTATTCAAAATGTGTTAATGTATATATTTAAACGATATTAACAGTGACTGTGACCATTTGAAATGAGAATTTGAAATATAAATTTTTTGATAAACTTAAGCTATATCAATATAAGTTGCACATTAATTTTTTTTTAATTTAAATATGCATTTATGGTTCTTATTCTCTTGTGAAATAGTTTTGATAAATATATAATGAATGAAAAAAAGAGACCCATTAACTTAGTAGAAGACAATGGAGTATTAATCCATCTGTGATGTGATAGTAAACAAAAGCTATTCCTAACAAACTTACTGTACAGAATATATCAACCTGTGTCCCAAGTCCTCCAAGCTTTAGACAGTATATCTGCATATTTGTAAAAATCACTACACCTGTAAAACTCTTCAGTATCTAGGATCAAAATGCCTTTGTTCTTTTAAGTGCTACTTTTATTTGCCATACGCTGGTTGCTCATTACTGGGTAGTTTCATCAGCTTTAAATTGTGATACCTGTTATCGCACATTATTCGCTTCTTTTAATGACCTTTTATTACTTTGCGTAGCTCTCGGGGCCCAATTACATTATCATGATACAATGAATCGTAAGCCAATTCTGAATTTACAATTTCTAATTTTGTTTCGAAACATCTTACTTTAGCAAGATGAAGAAGAGGAGTTAAAACTCACTTAGACTATCCGAAATATTATTAATAATATTTCCATTGTCAGAAGATATATGTATGTGTATAAAATGTTGTCACGTTAACGTCTTAGATCTTTTGACTGGAGCTACAGCTTATTGACAGCGCGGAATCAGAATTATTCATATAATTGTTACTTCTTCGTTGACTTCTTGTAAACATAATTTTTAATATATTGGAACAATACTCTTTATATCTTGTAAGGTGAGTGAAAGTGGGATAAAGCACTGATATGATTGTATATAATTCTATAGTATATCAACTACCATATCATGAATTTAGTTATATAAAAGTTTCAATAAATTTTAATGCCGTACCTTATTGGAATGTATAACCTGGTCTGAATGGATAATATTTGAATTTTAATGGGACATATACTACAACTTCATATTTCTCTTTCCAACGCTTTCTATCACATGTGTTAAACCATAAAAGTCTATTTCTCCACAAACAGACAGACAATGGAAATTTTTATGCCTTTCAAATGTCATAGTAGAAGAGATTGACAGAATAAGCGTTCGTAAGCTGTTTGAAGATATAAGTATTTGAAAAACTTTTCCGCCATTAATTTGACAGACATGTCCAAATAATTGTAATCTGTACTCACTGTCGCATTTTAATCGAATGACTTCATATCTAATATTGCAGGTCTCGCCGATAAACATGTAGAAATGCCCTTAAACATCTTATTTGAAATATATTCTAAGTCTGAAAAACTAACAAATTATTGACAAGTTTAAATTATAACAAATATATAATAACAACTGTATAACAAAGTATAAATAAATATAAAAATTTTTAGAACTGAAAAAACTTCTGTTAATAATTCACAACTTCTTCCTATCTATATCTATGAATATTCCTATATAGTTATCCTATGTGTTTCATCTATACAAATTGTGCAGTTATATTTTCACTACTTTATTTATGCATTCTTATAGTATTTATCTTTTTCCATATTTCTCATTTAAAATATATATTGAAAAAACGATAAATACACCAGGCTGTTTAAAAGAAAATATTTTTACCTACATATTTAAATTAAATTGCATCGTTCTTTACTTATTTATTCCAGTCTTCGACCTCGCCCTTGTACAGAGCTCATCTTTAATTTGCATTCTCTGGCTTTCGATTATATACTGTTTTCTACTTTATTTTATATCCTACGTGGGACTAACAACTCACCAACAATTGAGTAGTTACGCACTTGATGCACAAATTATTCTACGATATTATAGTTGGATCTGGCGAGGTCTAATGAAAATAGGTCCTAAAGAATGAAATTCTAATGAAAATAGGTTATTCCTGGTTGCGTGATTTGGGCGTATATCGTTTTACTGGAGTTGAGTTGTTTGTAGAGCACAAAAACAAAAATTCTTCCTCCATATAAGCTTTAACCGCGCCAAATTTCACGCCTCCAGATGCCCCTGTTTTCCTTAAAAAGAAAGAAAACCTTTTCGCTAAACCAATTAATACATAGAAGATGAATAAAATATGTCGAATTGCTTGCAGATAATGTAATAATGAACGGGACGGTGTTTTCGAAAAAAATCGTTCAAAATTAAATTTCACTACCAGTATAATATCCCTTATTTCCGCTCGATTTGCATGTAACGAGCATCACAATCATCAACTGTTTCAAACACTCTCGAGGGAGCTTATTGATCACCAGCGAGTAACTTAAACAGAAGTGGCGAAAAATACTGCGGCAAAAAATTAATTAATAGAAAGCGATTTTCCGCGAGACGGAGAGAAAAAAACCGTTAACAAATGAAGCAAAATTAATAAAGATTTACGACATTGTAGGCCGCAACGTCAGCTTTACCGCTGACAATTAATCATACATTTACACGTGAGATGAGGCGGGGGTAGAGATGAGGGCGGCGGTGGTGGCGTCGATGACGCGACGGCAGGATCGGTTGAATCCGGGATGCGGGCGGCAGGAGCCGGAGGGAGAGAGGGGAGAAGGACGAGGCGTCGTCGTCGACATCCTGTCAACTGACACCGTCGTGGAATCGGTAATTTGGAGACGCCACTCCAGGACAGGATATTTATCAAGCAGAACGGTCGCCGCTCGTCGAGCGGCAGAAGCAGGTCCTCCATACAATACGCCTTCCTCCCCGGGAGGGGAATTTATTAATATGCCGTCAGACGATGTGGTTTCGTTAATTTTATCTACCTCAGGAGTGCGGAAGGAAAAACGACAAAATTCCGCATTCACGTCATGTCTCGCCAATTTATAGAATGTTCTGTCGAAGGGAGTATTGACGGAGAGCGTGTCGAGGGGTGTTTTCTTAGGGGTTCATCCGTCTTTACAACAGGCTTTCTTAAAATAAATCCTCGACAGTGGGATTTGTTCGACGTTTGAAGATGAAGTTATTTTATACGTACATAAAGGGGTATTCTAATCTAGAAATTTTTAATTCTTCAGATGTTTTCAAAGCTTAATACTTCAAGAATATGCCCTTAATAGATTTTTTTCAATATTAGCATATAGCTCGGAAACTATAAGAGACAGCTCAGTTAGAGAGTATTTAGTGTGTAAATTAGCACAAATTTCAAAATTCATAACACAAATATTAAATGTTGAATTATTTAAATGTTCGATAGCGTATAGCTCAGATACTATAAGAGATAGTTCACTTTGGCTGTCGACTACATAATCAGCATGCCGAAGAGTACTTTTTGTTTCAATTAGTACATTTTCTATAATTCTAGCTGACTGCACTGTATGTAAAAAATGAATCAGATTTCTCCTCTCGTAACAGAGAAAAGAAATTAACTTAAAAATGATATATTGTAAAATATGTTTCCACAGTATTTTAAATATAAGATTAGAAAAGTATTTCATATACAACACTAATTAAAGTAATATAAGTCAATTGAAAAGTCCCCGGCCTGACACATAGATGGCGCTACTACAATTAAGTCCATATGTTTTTTAGTTAGCCCTAATCGTCAAAAGATGCGTGTATAAATTTGACAGTTGTCGGATCATTAATTTGTGAATTATAGCATTTTGAGTGCAGCAACTTTAGTTATTATAAAAAAAAATTATAAAAAGGAATTTCGCGTTTTGATAAACTATTGCTTTTTGAAGGGAAACAGTTAGGGATAAAGGGATACAGTTGAAGCAAAAACTTGGCTTGATACCGAGTTTCCAGGAAAATCAACAATCAAGGATTGGTATGCTAAGTTTAGACGTGGTGAAATGAGCACCGGAGACGGTGAACGCAGTGAATGCACAAAAGAGGTTGTTAGCACAAAATAATTACGAAAGACCGTAAATTGAATTTGAATAAAATAGCAGACGCTTTAAAGACATCAACTGAACGTGTACATCATATCTTTCACGAATATTTGGGTATAAGAAAGCTCTGTGCAAAGTGGGTGCCGCGCGATATTACTTTTGACCAAAAACAACGACGAGTTGATATTTCGGAGCTGTGTTTGAAGATGATCAAGCGTAATAAACACGAGTTTTTGCGTCGATATGTGACAATGGATAAAACATGGCTCAATCATTTCACTCCGAAGTCTGATCGACAGTCATCCGAGTGCACTGTATACGATGTATCCGCACTAAAGTGTGGGAAAATGCAACAGTCGGCTGGCAAGGTTATAGCGTCTGTATTTTGAGATGCGCATGGAATAATTTGCATCGACTACCTTGAAAATGGAAGGACTATCAACAGCGACTATTAGGTAGTGTTAATGGACCGTTTGAAGGGCGATATTGCCGAAAAATGGCCGCATTTGGAGAAAAAGAAAGCGCTGCTTCACCAAGACAATGAACCGTGTCACAAGTCAGTGAATACCATGACAAAATCCATTAATTGGTCTTCGAATTGCTTCCTCATCCACCATATTCTCCAGATCTGCCCCCCAGGGACTATTTCCTGTTCTCGAATGAAATGTTGTCGAATGAAAAGGTGATCTCCGAAACTGAGGCCTATTTTGAAGCAAATGCCAAATTGTCCTACAAAAATGGTATCAAAAAGTTGGAGGTCTATAATCAGTGTATCACCCTTGAAGGGAATTATGTTGAACAAAAAGTACTAATTTTGCCAAAACAATTGTTTTTGTCTTACGAAGATCGAGGACTTTTCAATTGAGCTGTTAAATGTCTATATATCATATATGTAATCTCATGTTTCTCACACATATACTTTTTACAGTAATATTTAAATTTTTTTTCATACCTCGGTCGCAAGTACGTACTTTCTTCCCTAATAACAGGGAAGAAAGTTAAACATTTAGTCCTTGTGAGAAATACACCCACGCCGTCTATAACGACGGGAGGAAAGAATTTCTTATGCGTATTTATACTCGTAACTAGGGACTAATTATTCTGTCGCTACAACAATTTTTTTACCGCTGTCATTAACGTTGCTACCTCTAACCTTAAAAATAATCATCAATGTTGTTTTGAATGTTGTTAATAACGTACGGGCCAAAAGTTCCAATCATGACAGAAAAGTCAAATTTCGGCCCTTGTGGTTTAACATACTATTAACTATATCCTTTCGCAATATGTCTATCGTGTTTTTAGCACTTATTATAAAGTAAATTTCGGATAATAACATTTCTGAACGTCTTTGAAATTATACGGATAAACCAGGATAAACATAAACATAAATAAATTTGATTCGCAACGCTTATTCTACTTGTCGTCGCCGAAACAACTCGGATCATTATTCTTCAGACTCCAGCCGAAAACCTGACGGAACGGAACAAAACAAACGAAACCTGACAATTTGTATTTAATTTTCGTGGAAAAGTATCGCTGACGGATTTTTCTGCGAGGCGGCGAGCGGCGCTTTCGCCTCTAATGATCAGAAAAACACAATCCGCACTGTAGCGTTCGTCTGAACGCATGAACGACCGCCGAAACGTTCGAACCAGAAAAGGGAGGAAAAAAGAGGGAGGCCGCCGCTGCAACGGGAATGGTAAAAACCGGAAAATTCTCTTTCGGGGCGTCGTTAAGGACCCGCATCTCAAGGCCGAAGCGGACGATCTGTTTTTAAATGGTTTCTTTCATGAAATTAACGATATTTTACTCTATTGCAAGGTAGAAACAGTTCCCAAAAGAAAGAAGGATGTTTTTGATATTGTTATTAAGGAGAAATACACAACTTTTGATTATTTTGAGAAAACAATTTTAAGTAAATGACTGTTTGTGATTCTATTTTTACTAGTGTTCGTATTGTGTTCAAAGTTTTAAAATGAATGGTGTATCTCTCATAATAGTTTAAAGAGAATAACTTAAAAACTATATTTTAATATTACTTAAACATGTTTTGACAATATTTTCAATATAAGATGAAATATATTTGGTATATAACATTAATTACAGTAACAAATGCCTGTATATTAAGATACATGCTCTAATACATGATACTAACACTAGCTTAAGAAATAACACTCTAGTTCTAGTTCTAGATTATAGTGTATGCCTACTGTCCAAACCGCATTCTTGATTCCATTCTTTTGATGTAACACTTTACGGATTGCAAGCGAATGCCAATAAACCTTCGTTGGCCATCGTCAAACCGTCCAAAGAGAACTAGAAATATCCCAATAAACCTCTTCGTTGGCTTTGGTTGACCAGGTCTGTAAGCAGCATTAACAGGTCAATTGAAAACTCCCCGGCCTACCATAGTAAAACACATTTTTTTGGCAAAATTAGTCTTTTTATCCAACTTATTTTCTTTCAAGGGTGATACCGTGATTAAAAACTAAAACTAAAACTAAACTTTTCGATACCATTTTTGTAGTACGATTTGTCCTTTGCTTCAAAATAGGCCTCAGTTTCGGCGAACAATTAATAGTCGCTGGGGGCAAGATCTGGAGAATACGGTGGACTTCGGAGTGAAATAATGGAGTCATGTTTCATCCGTTGTCACATTTTATTTCGGGTTTATTACGCTTGATCATCCTCAAACACTGCTTCGAATCATCAACTTGTCGTTGTTTTTGGTCCAAAGTGAGTTCGCGCGGCACCAACTTTGCACAGAGCTTCCTCATACGCAAATATTCGTGAACGATATGATATACACGTTCAGTAGATATCTTTAGAGTGTCTGCTATTTCATTCAATTTCAATTTACGGTCATTCAGAATCATTTTGTGCATTTTTTAAATGTTTTCATCGGTAACAACCTCTTTTGGGCGTCCACTGCGTTCACCGTCTTCCGTGCTCATTTAACCACATCTATACTTAGCATAACAATCCTTGATAGTTGATTTTCCTCAAATAATGTCCGGAAACTTGGATCAAGCCAAGTTTTTGCTTCAACTGTATTTTTCTATTTTTCCCTTCAAAAAGCAATATTTTATCAAGACGCGAAATTCCTTTTTATCCATTTTTTCACAATAACAAAAGTTGCTTCACTCAAAATTCACTCAAAAATTCACAAACTAATGATCCGACAGCTGTCAAATTTATACACGTATCTTTTGAGGGTTAGGGTTAACTAAAAAACTTATGGATTTAATTCTAGTAGCGCCATCAATGTGCCAGGCCGGGGACTTTTCAATTGACATGTTATGTTTTAATAATCGACAAAGTACTAAATTTAAATTACTACATTATTGAACGTTATAACAAAAGTATCATGGGTAAGATTATTTTCAGAACTATGTAGTATGAAATAGAATATTAAGTGAAATAGTAAATATTTGTATATTAATTAAAACAATAACAAACTCAATTAGGCACTTTGTTTATTACAATATAGAATTTATATTAAAGTAGTGTATTTATTATCATTGTAATAATTAAATGAACTGATGACTTCTCAAAACTTTCGTCTGTAAAGTGAATAACTAAAATAATTAATACTCAAAGAAAAAAGTTACATATTTTATTTCATTAATCATTAAACATCAAACAACAAACAAAAAATTGACTAAAACAACTGGCTTATTTGTTAAAACAATAATTTATTTACCTATATTTTTAATTAAAATTTCATTGTTCTTTATGCATTTATTCCACTATGCAGTCTTTAGAATATTAGCTGTAATTTTTTCCCTGTCAGTAAATTTATTTATTTCATGCTATAATTTTATGTAATATTCTGGAATCTGACCATTATAGATAGCTGATCTTTAATTGATCTTCTTATGTCTTTAGTTAATCTACTGATATTTTACTTTGCATTGTGTCCTATGACGACTAATAACTCATCAACAAATGAGAAGTGAGAACTTTAATTTTAATTCTTGATGCACAAATTAATGTGTTTATTAACTGCAATATTTGCTACAAGATGCATTTACTAATGAAACCTGAAATTAATTAGAAATTAATACCAAATCTACCGTATTAGAATTTGAGCTGTGAGTAGGCAGCTGGTCGGCCAAGTGCAATGAAAATAGCCTAAAATATTTATATATTATAGTCACCAAACTGACGATTATTTCTGGTTGCTGGATTGGCCTGTATTTAGTTTTATATACAAGTTTTTTGTATAAGTTCTTCCTGCGCTAAAGCTTCTATCGTGCCTAATTTTAAACCTCTCGGTCCTGTCGTTTTCCTCAAAAAGGGAAGAATATTTTTCTCTAAGCTGATTGATATATAGATTCCACAAAAAGCATATTTAAAAACCTATTTACATAGCACACTAACCAAAAGTTAAAAAAATACCTAAAACAAATAGTCTAGAGAATATTGCAAAGACTTTAGCGAAAACCCAAGAGTAACAACCAAAACTGCAAAAGCTGAATGAAGGAAGAGAGATCAATATGTAGCAAATAGACTGAAGAGACTCTCTGGATACCTGAAAAATGGTTCACAAATAACATATAAAACTCTCCAAGAATAAATGAGTCCACTCTGCTATGAGCAATTCTTCATATTAGCCAATCATGCTCATCTGTAGCAGTATAGTTTCATAAAAAGCTACGTATGTTTTTCAATCTGAAAAAATGATATTAATCTGGCTTCGCTCACGAAATCCTAGGCAATTGTTGGTCGTTTCTTTGGTTTGGTTAATCTCTGGGACTTGAATATTAGCTAGTTTTTCAAGGTAAGTAAAAAGGCAAACATTATTTTTATTGCCCATTATTTTATTAGATATTCATTGATGTATGCAGAATACATAAAATAATGACACTTCCTAATAAACTGAAATAAAAAAATCTTAATCTTGAAATATATTGCCAATTTTTCTTACCAAATTAGAGTTATTAGCTGTTCGAAAAATAGACCATATTTTTGATTTTCGCGAATTTTTCGCATATGGTTAAAATTTTTTAATCAAATATAAATCAAATACTAAAGAAAATGAGTCAGTAAAGCTTGAGAGATTATGTTAAACTTCTCGAAAAAAATAGTTACGAGACAAATGCGTTTAAAGTTTTGGAATAAAGTTACATGCAGTCTAATTCTTACTATGGTACTTTACACTTATATTGTTTCAAACTTAGATTCCTACTTCATACACTGGTACTTTCTCTACTCACTATTAAAAATAATTCAAAAAAAACACATGGTTTTGTTTTCAACACATGTAATATTTACTATTAATTATTCTTGTGACAGCTTAATTAAGAGGGTCTTGTCATCAATTCTAGCCATGTTCAAACAGGACGAACGAAATTATCTCCCATCCAATACAACAAATTTTTACAAGGATATTTTTAGACACAACACCATAAATATCAGTCCGCGCTCGTCTAATTTAGCACACGAAGCGTGTGTTATTTGATATATTATCGGTAAATACGATTCCTCCAACTCCCCACGCGCGTTATCTATTGTGAAACTTAAATTAGAATTAATCAGTATTAATATCCCAGTGAGCACGTGTCGCGGCCGTCTTTGATGGGAGTTTCTTTTCGAACTTTATCGCACGCCGTTTATCGTCAACACATTGTAACCCATTACTTCCCAAGCAACAAAACCAAATATTTAGACTTAGCTCTTCATATATTAAGAATAGTAAGATGAAATAAAAGCATTTAAACAGTGAATATAACATTTATAGGAAAATCAACTTTATTTGTCAAATTATTAATACAAACTGTATTGAAATTTAATTTTAATCATTCCTTCTTCATAAAAAGTTTGAGGGCGAGTTGTCAATCAATTGCGCACATCCTCTACTCCTCCATTGCTTTCAAAATTTGTTGCCTCCAAGTGATTCTTTCAAGAGCGATTGTTCGAGGGTTTCCCAGCGCATTTGTACCAATTTATTCCTTGTCAGAACTGCGGAGTATGGCCTGGGGTTGTCATTAAGGATGACGTCTCGATGGGCACACCCCGTCCTTTGTTTCGATTTTTATCAATCTTTGATCACGACATTTATTTTTGACACGTTCTGGACCACCCCTGAATCCTCTGACCTACGTATACACTCGAATCTGAGACAGTGTAGCACTCGAATATCGAATCCATTAGATCGGAATTACGTGCTGAGCTAAATAGTAAAATTACCGTTTTTAATTTCCATAATACAATCACTAGAAAGTATTTATTTCGTGTTTTTTACAGAAATTTGTGTTAGGTAAATGTTTTTTTTACAACCTTGTCCTTGACAATGCCTCTGCTCTCCTTCTACATCATATAGGGTCCAAATTTGTCAAATCTGACAAGCTGTATTGCTCCGTCTTTCAATTTTTCACCCAAGGAAAACTAAAAATTCGCGTTTAATCTAGCAGATAAATGATCGGATCTTTATTTACCTGGTGTTAATTAATCCTAGTAATATATCCAAAACATGAATGACTAAACGACAGTACAATTTCGTACCTGTAAAACGGACTGAATACTTAAAAATCAACTCAATAACGTTGCCTCCCCTTCCTTGTTTTTATTATAATCATGAATGACGGCTATTTTGACCTTTTCAGTCTTTAATTTTTTACAAATGATAAAACAGTATCAAAATTGGCCAAAAACCATTTTGCATTGTTGTCATGCCATTTGACCTTAATAACTTCGGATTTCCTTGTTTTAATGAGTAATGAAAAATACTATATTCGTCTTCATAGTCATATTGTATCTGACGGTGACCGTAGCTCTGAATCCTTGAGATTTTATATTAATCTGAAACAACTGAAAAATCTATCGAAGCAGAATGACTACGTGTATTTCAAGTAACGTTTCACCATTATTGAACTAAAAAACCAAACCAAACCAAACCCTGGCGATGGTATCAGCTGAGATTTGGGCGTCCATATTTATATTTAGCTCCAATCAGTACACCTTAACAATTTGCCTTCTATAAATTGTTTGATCCCACGATAACTAAATTAATCTAAACAACAGCTTTATTTGATTCGAATATCCCAAATTCTGAAAATGATTCATTAGATTTATCGACAAATGTGCGAATTTTAAAAGTATTGTCAATACTATCAATTCTTGAGTTCGAAAACAGCCTTCGCGGAAAATAATAGTATAGATTAGTATACGGAATTATTATTATTCGAAAACGACTATCGATTGTTTAGTAAAAAGTAGTCAATTTTTAACTATCGAATATTTAAGTAGAAAAAAACTCCGAATGTCGATTTTATACTTTTTTGTGTAAATACATAGTTGCATATTTTCTTGTAATATTAATGTGATGGAACAATGTATTATGTAATTTATTACATTATTTACAATATTATTTTAACGTAATAATAATTATATGTAAATGTATTGATAAATAGTAAAATAATTTAATTGTATTTATGTTACCTTGGCAACTATTGGGTTTTTTATTGACATTTTCGATTTTATAACTATCTCGACGTTTGTTCAATTTAATTGAATGACTACTTTCAGTTAAGTTTTAACGAATAGCAATGTTAATATACTTATTTATTCTACTATTTTTAATCTAGTAGTTTTTTTGACTATCAACTACTAACAATCAATCGTCCATCAATCTTTCTACCAATCGTCTATCAATTCGACTATTTTGCCACTATCGACTGTAAACACCAAGAGATGCAAGATGATTCCAAAATTCACACATCCATTTTATATACCCATTATATACGATCTGACTCTTGCTCCAATATAGGCCTCAGTTTCGTCGATCACTTCTTCATTCGACGAAATTTTCTTCCCAGCGAGTATTCTTTTGAAATTTGAGAACAGAAAATAGTCACTGGGGCCAGGTCTAGAGAATACGGTGGATGGATGTATTTTTACCGTCGTTTTCACTGACTTGTGGCACGGTGCATTGTCTTGGTGCAGCAGCACTTTCTTTTTCTTCAAACGCGGCCGGTTTTAGGAGATTTCGTCCTTCAAACGGTCCAATAACGCTATGTAATAGTCGCTGTTGATGGTCCTTCCTTTTTCAAGGTAGTCAGTGAAAATTATTCCATGCACATCCCAAAATAGAGACACCATAACCTTTCCAGCCGTCTGTTGCGTTTTCCCACGCTTTGGAGCGGGTTCATCGTGTGCAGTTCACTCGGATGACTGTCCATTGGACATCGGAGTGAAATTATGGAGCCATGTTTCATCCATTGTCACATATCGATGCAAAAACTCGGGGTTATTATGCTTGATCATCTTCAAAGAATGCAACCACTCATCAACTCGTCATTGTTTTTAGCCAAAAGTAAGTCGCTCGGCACCCCCTATGCACAGAGCTTTCTCATACCTAAATATTTAGTTGAGTTGGTATATTTAGAGTGACTACTTGATTCAATTTCAACATACGGTCATTCAAAATCATTTTGAGGAGTTTTTAAATGTTTTCGTCGGTAACAACCTCTTTTGAGCGTCCACTGCGTTCACCCTCTTCGGTGCTCATTTCACGACGTGTAAACTTAGTATACCAATTCTTGATCCAAACAGCTGTCAAATTTATACACGCATCTTTTGAGGGTTAGGGCTAAACTTAAAAACATATGGGTTTAATTCTAGTAGCGCCATCTATATGTCAGGTCGGGGACTTTTCAATTGACCTCTTGCCTAAAGACAATCACAAAACAAAACGACCATGCCACAGCACTGCTCCCCAAAAATTTTTGGCACAAAAAGTAATAAATTTAAAAAATGTATTAAAATGGCCTAGATATTTTTATTATAAAAATGTAATAGAAAAATAATCCAGGAATATAATTTTCATTAGAAACAATGACTTGACAATGAAACATAAGACTTCTTCTTGAAAATATTCGAAAAAATATTGAATGTAGAATCTACTTGATATAAAAGGGACAGCAAGAAGGTATGGGTTAATAACGAAGCTTTCGACTTTGATTCGAAAGATAAATGTAGATGAAACTCGGAGAAAAAGAGACACATGGTGAGAGAGAGAGAGCTGTTTCGTTTTCGGAATTGTTGCATATTTACATACACGTCCAATTTTAACTAAACCGTTTGGTTGTCGAGAGAATTAAACGGCCCAAAACCCACGTATATCAGTTTAAGAAAGTTTTGATACAACAGCTATTTGTCTTTAAAGTTCTTTAAAGTTTCCGGCGTCTGTGTCTGCCAACTTTGCCTCGATTTAGCGGATGCTATTTAAGTTTCATCAGTTCGGAGGGTTCATTCCGCAATGAATTAAGAACGGCGTAAAAATGTTGATATATATCCTCGGTTTCATCAAGATCATCTTAGATCTAATTACTTATGGGAACAGGTGGATGACATACTATAAATCTTAAAGAATTAATCTATTTTATAACCACATTCAATTGTAAGAATATTCAATACTTGATATACACATTTGGTGTCCCTGATTTACAGAATAATACAATAATAATTTTGGTGACGGTACTGCTATTATAGCCATGAATTAACACCGTGTAGAAGCGACAATTGACAAATTAACCAATATACTGAACATCTGAATCTTTAACAGGTCAATTGAATGGTCCCCGGCCTAAAACATAGATGGCGCTACTAGAATTAAATCCATATATTTTCTAGTTAGCCATAACCCTCAAAAGATGGGTGAATAAATTTGACAGCTGCCGGATCATTAGTTTGTGAATTATAGTATTTTGAGTAAAGAAACTCTTGTTATTGTGAAAAAAATTGATAAAAAGAAATTTCGCGTGTTGATAAAATATTGATTTTTGAACGGAAAAAATACAGTTGAAGCAAAAACTTGGCTTGATGCCGAGTTACCGGATACTGCCTCAGGAAAATCAACCATCAATGATTGGTATGCTAAATCTAGAGGTAGTGAAATGAGCACCGAAGACGGGGAACGCAGTGGACGCCCAAAAGAGGTTGTGGCCGACGAAAACATAAATCCACAAAATGATTTTGAATGACCGTAAACTGAAATTGAATGAAATAGCAGACACTCTAAAGATATCAACTGAACGTGTACATCAAATCATTCACGAATATTTGGGTATGAGAAAGCTCTGTGCAAAGTGGGTGCCGCTCGAGCTCAATTTTGACCAAAAACAACGACGAGTTGATGATTCGGAGCAGTGTTTGAAGATTATCAAACGTAATAAACTTGAGTTTTTGCGTCGATAATGGATAAAACACGGCTCCACCATTTCACTCTGAAGTCCAATCGACAGTCATCCCAGTGGACTGCATACGATAAACCCGCTACATAGCGTGGGAAAACGCAACGTTCGGCTGGCAAGGTTATGGCGTCTGTATTTTGGGATGCGCATGGACTAATTTTCATTGACTACCTTGAAAAGGGAAGGACCATAAACATCTACATAGCGTTATTGGACCGTTTGAAATACGAAATCGCCGAAAAACGGCCGCATTTGAAGAAAAAGAAAGTGCTGCTTCACCAAGACAATGCACCTTGTCACAAGTCAGTGAAAACGACGGTAAAAATACATCCATCCACCGTATTCTCTAGATCTGGGCCTAGAGACTATTTCCTGTTCTCAGATTTCAAAAGAATGCTCGCTGGGAAGAAAATTTCATCAAATGAAGAAGTGATAGACGAAACTGAGGCCTATTTTAAAGCAAAGGACAAATCGTACTACAAAAACGGTATTGAAATTTGGTGGGTTGCTATAATCAGTGTATCACCCTTGCAGGGAATTATATTGAATAAAGAAAACTAATTTTGTCAAAAAAAAGTGTTTTACTATGGTAGACCGGGGACTTTTTAATTGACCTGTTAAAAGATGCTCTACGAATTTCTTGAACAACTTCATTTATCATATTATTAGATTTCCATTATTCTCATCTACGATATTAAAAGCGTGTTTTTTTTGGTCTACCGCATAGAAAACGCATTAGAATATTGAAAAATCTTTAAGGGCGCCACGGAGAAAGAGAACGCAGAAGAAGAGGTAGCGGAGAAAAGAAAAATAAACGGTCTATCCTTTTTTTCGGTGCGTCAGCTTTTCCGACCAAATTCGATTCGATGCTTCCGCCACGCATTTACCTGAACGCTACAGTCGAAAATGTGTTTTTCTGATCATTACAAGGAAAAGCGATTCTGGGAAAGAAAACTCCGTTAGCCATACTTCTCGCGTTACCCGGCCTGTTCTCCTTTTGTAACGAATTTTCTCACGAAGGCGGAATGGAAAGCGGAATTGAATCTAGATGAAAGGGACCCTTTCTGATACAACTGATCTATTCAATAAATGTTTCACTCTTAAATAGATCCGGGAGAACTGGACAGTTAACTAGGAAAAGACCGATAAGATCTTTTGTATCGTCATTCTATAATCAGTAGGACCAGGAATTATTTCTCATTCAGTCACTCAACGCCATCTATTGACTGTAATTTTATCGTAATCAGTGATAGGAAAAGTATATAGTCTATTTAAAGTATTTTAGTAATGGGTAACGGATATTTGTGACAACAACAACTCTGGGCTTTAATTTAGTTTGTCTTTGACATACAAGAAAATTCTAATCTAAATAAAATAATTGAACGAAAATGTTATCAAATATAATTTATTTTAACATTATAGTACATCTAATACATATATTATCGAAGGACTTAAAACTGCAATTAAGAACATTGGTATATTAGTTTGTAGGTTAGATTTGTTTTGTTTTCATTTAACTCTTCCACACCGTCCATGGGGTAGAGTGTTTAGGCGCGTTTTTTTATGTAGTGGTATCCCCCTGGAGGCCTAATCCGCCTAATTAACAATTGTATATCTGAGAAACGCATTTTCCTTTCATTGGAGAGCATATATACATTTTTACGTTTAGTTCTTGTTTCCTTGAATGGTATGTTTATTTGTCAAATAATCTTGGTATCACTGTATATTTTATTTCTTCTGCTACTATCTGTGTACACCATTCTTCATAAAATTAATCACTGAATTCTATCTAATGTATTTACCATATCTGCAAAACAGTTATTATTCATTCTCTTCTCATAAGTTGTAACCTAATGCTCATGTTTAATTTTGAACAACTACAATCATACCTGTGCACACAAATCAGTTCACTCCTTAGAATACTATTTTCTACAGTTATATTCAATTAATTATGGGCATACCTTTAGTTGTTTCCACTCTCATCACTCTGTCTCAGAGATTTCCATTATCACATATCCAACAAGTTTCCTTCAGGCACTTTCACTTACTTACAAGGTGTTATGGTTGGCATTGCTTTCTTCCACATATCCAAACAGTTTTTGATGGAATATCCTTCTTGACCAGCAATATATCTGCAACTAGTTGTTAATAAATATAATGACCAGCAAAACCTAATCGAATGCTATTGTAACTTTTACCTTTTTCCATCAGTTTTTGTTATTTTTACACTTTTTTGTTACTGTCTTGCCAAGAGTGCCACAATGAACCATTGTGAAATATTCAAATAAGTTTCATCAAGATACACAAATTCAAATAGTTTATCGTCCTTGATCTGGAAGTTCTATTAAACCTCTTAGAGGGTTATCTTTACGCCATTTAAACCATCTGCCCTATAAGAGTGTTTGAAAGGATGTGTTATATCTCTCAAAAAGCTGTATGTCCCTAGTTCTTTTATGTATACTTTCCAGACAGACAATTTTCTCTAAAATAATTTTATTAAATTATGTTAGAGTTTGTGTACTTACTGTTCTTACATTTCATATATTTGGCTTCGAATAGAGTCCATATCAAAATGGTCAAGATTCGTCACCCACTTTGTATGCAGACGGGTTTTCTTGGCTGAATCTAACGTATTATTCTCTATTTTGTAAGCGTTGTTATTCATAGTACCCACACTAATATTTAGCCCGGCAGCAACCCGCTAAAAAACATTTTCAATAAAATTGTAGCGACTTATATTCTTTAAAAATCATCAACCTCTCTAACGGATTTTACCGGCAAAAGGGGCTTCGATTATCTCGTTCCTTTTCGAAATAACCTATTAAAACCGCAATCTATTTGTGACTCTTAATATCTATTGATTTCGGCATTTTCAAACAAAGTAATATGATCTATGACGTAGCGACTTAAATTATAAAAATAATCAATGGGCTAAAATAATATTTGCCGGTTTATAATCTGTAGTAATTATAACTAATATTTTGAATAATTTAGCGTACATCTCACAACCGGACGGCGACCGGCTGTCAGACGTATGAAGAATTCTTGAAAGCAATAGTTAAGAGATACTAAAGGAAACAATCTTTCTGAAGGTCCTGATGAGCACGAACTTGTAATACATTGTATGGACCCATTTTTATATCTGGATTAGCTTTCAAAGGTGGTCAGCATTTTGCTTTTATCGTTTAAAAAGCTGATTAGCTCTATCTCCATTTTAAATGTCTGTGGTTGATTATCATCTTATTCACTAGTACTGCCTTTACTGATTTGCCTTTAATTACGTTCCAATATTTTGATTCTCATGATTCTTTGCCTCTCATGTGTTGTGATGTTATCTGGCAACCAATGAATGTTTTAACTATAGTGGTAGCATATTTAATCGTCATAATTATCTCAATTTATTTCAGGTGACAGTTTAATAATTAAACTCTTCTTTATTTGCAATATCCCAAATTCTTGAAATTCCAATGCTATTGCCAACCTAATCTGGTTCGCACAAACACTAAATTAGAAAAAAGTTTGCCATAATAACAATTGTACACCTGATTTTAATATATACTTTTAGTAATTACGTTAAAAACTTTAATTTCTCCAAGTACCCTATCTCTATGACCGAAAAAGTCTTATCCTGGGTCTGACGGTTCAGACGGTTCGATCTGTTATTATTACTGATCTGTATATTATACTATAATATTTCTGGAGTGGGAAAGACATCAAAATGTGGTTTTCTATCTTAGAAGGGGACGTGGTTTCGTAAATAAATACGTAAAATTCTCACGATATTCAAACGCAGCCTACGTAAGAGTATTATTTATACCAGATTTGTGATTTCTAAATATATTGTCTTAAAAGAAGGTACATATTGAGATAAATAAACGATTGGCATGTAACAATAAGTAGCAGTCGCTATGTTGCTTATGCAAACTATCGATCGTTATTTTTTATAGAATGTAGTTGTACGATCAAATATATTTTAAGTATAAGTATTTGAAATACTAATTACAATATACATAGATGTCAGGTATTTGAAATACAAATTACAGATTACATTTTTAAGAAATAATTGAAACACAAATACAATTTGAGGTCGTTGCTTTCACGGCTAAACGGAAGGTGAACGCTTTAGAAATGTTTTCCTAAATAGATATAAAAATATATACGATACGGAATCAACAACATTTCTCACGAGCTGCTCAGGAAGTCTGTGAGAATGTGGAATCTGTAAAACTGGATGGATATCTCCAGAAATTTTGAAATTTTATTCTACAATAATCATTATTATCATTATTAATAAAATTAATTTGCAAAAAACTCTAAGAGCTGGTTAGTTTTTTTCAGGTAACTTTTTGTATACTCAATATGATGTTTCTTGACAATTTGGGTAACTATGTTAAAGGATTTACTCGATTAAATTAAAACAGAATGGAGACATTGTTCTATTTACAAAACTTAAAGATACATAATATATATCTGTTTTCTGTTTTAATTATACGTTCACTAGTATACATTGAGATCTTTTCCCTTTCCCAGTGAGGTTCCTTTTTGAATATTTTTGCTTGTGAGAAGAATCAGAATATCATTAAGATGAGGCTGCATTTTTCCAGATATCTTTTCTCCACATGTTTAATATCCTGTTGAAATTGCTTATCTTGCTGTTCACTTTTCGAAACTAGCTGCAAAGTAGTCGGAGTAGGGGTGAATGAAGACAATATACTTTCAGATTAATTAGGCAACTTAAAGCTTGAAGTGCGTATAGCATTCTTTTGACGAGTTGTTTATAGTTAGGTAAAAACAATATACTCTGCTTTGGGAATATCTTATGATCGTGATGAATTTTAGGTCAATAATAACATATTTAACCTCTGATTTGATGAAGAAACCTTCCTGCGCCTTTACCTTTAAGTGACATCGGTGCTTTGAAACCCTTTGTATTTCAAGTTATGTAGCATTAATGCTCCTTGGGTGACATTTTTTTGCCAACTTTAAGCTCTTTGGGCGGTCAATTCTTTTTGATGCAGTTATTTGCTCGGGCTCTGCTATTACATAGATACAAAAATCCAGAGAATTTGGTAAAACCAGCTTGTTGTCAGAATAACATTCACATAATTTTAAAACTTACTTAACTTAACAAAACACTTATTCTTGACGATTATATGAAAAATGTCCTTACGTACCCGACCAAACCTTTAATATTGCTGCAATAAATCTGTTGCTGACCTCTGAAAAATATTGTCCATACTGTTTTCATTGTCAGCATATCGAAGCACATGGAAAACAGTTTAAAATACTCACAAACTTGAGCTTTGACTAGTTTATACTGCGCGATAAACTATCCGAGAAGATAGCGGGAGTTAAATGGTCTATTTCTGAACATTTACATTTTTGATTTATTTATTTTTATATTTTTATTCATACATAAAATTTTATTATGTAGATTTTCTCCACTGTCACAAATAAAAGGATCAAAAGAAATACCAATCACTAATCGCCACCCTTAACACCAGAGATAAACCGACGAAACGACGAAAAAAAAAAACAAAATAAACTTAAATATATTGTTAGGATCGTGGGTTTAAATCAGCCCCTTTTTTTAAGTAGGGAAAATCCGTTGATGGGGAGACAGAGGGTGAGGGTGGCAGAGAGAGGGCGGAGAAAAAACACATTTCGGCGGGCTTGTATTAAGTAATTTGCATTGATGGCGTTCGGGCCTTAAGGGGCATTAACTACCTAAAGAAATTATGTATTTGAGATAAGGGTATTATTATTATCGTTATGAAGACAGAGAGAGAGAAAGAGGGAAGGCGTTTAATAAAGATCGACAACGGTTTTTACGTTCGGTGGCTTTGTCGGTGTATTTCGAGAGAGATTTATTTTATTTATAGTCTTTTTGGGATGAACGGCGTTAATCATTGGTCGGCGTTCTTTTTTTATCCGAGACATATAGAAACAAAATGTTCTGTGTTCTTTAGTTTATTATCTAGCTAAAGATGTCGGTAAAATCACTGTAGCCGTGGATTATACTATTTTTTAGTTATTTTATGTTTCGGCCAGTAGACGATCGTCTGGAGATGTTTACCAGAAGGTCTTAAACATATTCGAGATTAATTAGGTATATTTTTAACATAGTAAACATAACTTTAGTTTACATTTATGTATTTTATAGTAATTTTTGTTAAATATATATAAAAATTAATTGATTTTTTGAAATATTTGTGGAAATATAGGGAAATTTCATCTGGTGAAGAAATATGGAGTAATTGAGAGGAAAGAAATAACACATGGGCTGAAAAGTTCCGGGCCTAATACAACGATGTCGCTAGTTTTATTGAATTCACCGTTTGTCAGTTATTGTGTTCAGAGTGACAATACTTTTACTATTTTCAAAACAATGGATCAAAAACAATTTCGTTTTTTAAATTTACACTGCTTCTTAATAGGATAACTATTAATCAGAAATATCCATCAGAAACAACAACAACAACAATAAAATGGTGCTTTGCTGCCTTCATACGTGGTCGTAGAGAAACCGGAACGCGGTGGACGTGTAAATGTGGTGGTAACACCAGAAAACATCAAAAACCTTGATTTGAATGATCGAAAAGTGAAGCTGCGTTAGTTAGCTAACATCGTAAATATAAAAGAAGAAGGTATTGGTTTTATATTGCATGAATATTTGATTATGAGAAAGCTCTGTTTAAAGTGGGTATTGAGTTTGTTCACTGTTGACCAAAAATAAGAACGTGTTAATGACTCTGGGCAGTGTTTGGTCATGTTTAAATGTAAAAAATCAGAATTTATGCGTCGATATCTGAGAGTGGATGAAACAAATATCCATCACTTCAATCAATCAAAACAATTGTCATCTGAGTGGAGTGCAACTGATGACAGGCCTACTTCGAGACAAAAGATAAATCGTACTACAAAACTGGTATTGGAATGTCCCATGTATTAGTAAAAACAACAATTTGTAAGGTATTAAGATACAGCGGTGACTCTACTGGGTTACGTTGTGCTGGTGGAAAAGTACAGTATCAGTAACAGTGATGCCACCACCAGATCCAATTTGGTCATTAGTTTCCAGGATGGGAAGTTTAAAAAAATATTTAGTTATTATAATATAAACGTTTTTAAGAAACACTAAAATATGTATAAGAATTAAAGTTTAAAAATCTTTAAAATTTAAGAATATAAGAGCGCTGTTACCATTACCAAATGCATATTATCAATTCTTACAAATTTATTTTATGGGTAGTGCAGATGCGGAAATTGATAATCGTTGTATTCATAATATAACGAAATAAAGTGAACTACTGGTTAAGAACTACAAACGTTTACATAGACATCTAAGACATAACGCCTACATCATCTACAAATATACATTTCGAGAAAAATATTGCTAACTGGAACAGATTTTATAGGGAAATAAATTAATCTCTACAGGATTTTGTCTTAAGTCTTAATTATCATGTACTAAATAGATGAAGCATTGAGCAAGAATGAACAGTGAAATCATTATTTACTTTAGTTAGTCAGAAAATTACCATAGTGAAAATTCTTCAATATTTAGTTGAAAACAATTAGCCGAAGCAATATTCTTATTCACCAGATTTGACAATACGTGGCTGGATAATTTTAAAGACCAAAATCATTTGCCAGAAAAAAGTTCAAAGTAAAATATTGATCTCCTATTTTTCTATCTATGAAAATTTTTTTTTTATTACTCTTCGTGAGTCCACAATCTGCCCTATTGGCAATAAGTATTTCTTATGTCTATATTATATATACATGGCACGTAGAAAATCACTTCATTAAGCAATCTTCTGTATAAAATATTATCTTAATTAATTAGTCTTATTCTAATGCTTATTCTAAACTCTACATATGTCCAGTAATCAGATCAGGTGGTGTTAAACGTTTTAGTCTACGCACTTCACTATCACGTCGCATATTTAGCTGATTAGCGAGTACATTGGGATGCACTGACACTCTTTCGAAGTACTTCACACAAACACGTTGGATTACACTCGTTATAGGTTCTAGAGGAATATCGCGTTGTATCACTTTATTTGAAATATAGTACAGAGCATCAACAATGGCACGCAACACCTTATTTTGGAACCGTTGAATGATGGATATATTAGATTTGCTAGCGGTACCCCATAGTTGAATTCCATATGTCCAAATGGGCTTGAGTATAGACTCATACAGCAATACCTTGTTATCTAATGATAACTTGGATTTGCGCCCAATGAGCCAATACATTTGATATAATTTTAGTCCTAGTTGTTTCCGTTTAGAGAGTATGTGCTTCTTCCAGGTTAGGCGTCGATCTAAATGCATACCAAGATATTTAACATGCTCTGCTTGGGGGAGTTGACGATGATTGATATTTACTGGTGGACATGTTCTTCTACGCAGGGTAAACGTTATATGCGTGGATTTTGATTCATTGGCTTTAATGCGCCATGTCTTCAACCATAATTGTATTTGCTCCAGGTGGGTTTGTAGGTTTATTGATGCTGTGACTGGATCTTCATCGGATGCTAAGATTGCTGTATCGTCTGCATATGTTGCCACAGTAGTTATTTTTGTGGTGGGCAGATCAGCCGTATACAGAAGATACAGTACTGGACCCAGTACACTACCTTGCGGAACTCCTGAATATATGGGATTTAATTCGGTATGTTCATCGCCTTGATTTACAATAAAATGTCTGTCAGTGAGATACGATTTTAGTAGCTGATAGTCCGGATGAGGGAGAAGTTTCTTTAGTTTAACCTGCAAGCCCGTATGCCATACTTTGTCAAAAGCCTGAGATATGTCTAGGAAAGCAGCCGAACAATATCTTTTGGCATTTAGGTCAGCGTTTATTTGGTTTACAAGTCTATGCACTTGTTCTATAGTCCCATGCTTATTGCGAAAGCCAAACTGATGTTCTGGAATAATTTTTCTTTTTTCTATTATATAGTTTAGTTTTTTTATGTATAATTTCTCGAAAACTTTCGAGATTATTGGTAATAAACTTATAGGTCGGTAGGAGGTCACATCTTCTGGTATTTTTCCTGGTTTAAGTATCATTAATATTTTAGCTATAGCAAATAGATTTAGATAAAATGTGGTTTGTCGAGTCGACACGTTTAAAATAAATATCTTAAAACAAATCAGTTCTTTTACATTCAGTGGCATAGGTCTACAACAAAAATATTGTTTAAATATTTCCATGTTATTTGGTGCCGGCTTGGTTGGCGCAGTGATAAAGACGACGGTCCACCTACTTTTGCGATAGTCGCGCGTTCGAATTCTGCTGGGGCATGGTCGTAAATTTATGTTTGTGTTTGTTTAATATTTGTGATTGTCCCAGGTAAAATTGCAAAATCCGACAAGGAAAATGATCCCAGTCAAGCCAGTAACCAGGTTGGGTGAGACCGGATATTTTCTGGGATGATTTCTAAGTTGGTCACTCGTCGTTAGGCTTAATGCCGAAGACCGTGGTTCGGAGCCCACGTTAAACTGTAGGTCCAGTCCAGAGAAACTCTCGTTGGCAAATGGAGACTTTAAAAATATTAAAACAATTATTTGGTATATTGAAAACGAAAATTTCAAAATATAAAATTATTATAAACACAATGGATTTATTAGCTTTTTATCATCATAAATGTAAGGGATTTTATTTTAAACTAAGTTTCAATGAGAATTCATAGTAGTATGACACAACAAGCATGAACATATTGTAACCTGAGCATGGGCGTTTAGAATTGTTGTATAAATTCATTACTTGTCATTGCTTTATATGTATGTGTTAAAACTTGGAATTTGAACTTCACAAATTAAAATATGAAGGCCATGGTTGTGCGGTGTGGCATTGTAAATTAGTTGTGCATGTTACGTACAAAGCAAGCTAGGTTTACCAAATTAGCATGCTTTCGTCTATACGATAGCAAAGACCGAGAAAATTACTGATCTAACAAGACGCCCAGGGAGCTTAAAGTTGATGAAAAAAATATCCTCCAAGAAACGTTAGTACTTTGGCATAAGGTTTTTTCTTTATTAGCACGGTAGATAAACTTTGGATGGGTGAAATAATTTCCACAGAAATGTAAATTGCTTTAAATACATAATTTCAAAAGTTTCCAGATCTCTGAGAAGTAATATCAAGACGAAGGAAGGTGTTTTCATCAGACCAGATACGAAACGGTTTATGACTAACCCACCTCAATCAAGCCGACCATATATCCTCAAAAAGAGGTGATTGCTTTTATGGAGGTCATAGAGAAATACTGGGGAGTGATTTTTAGAAATCGACCAAAGTATGCTAGAAGTATTTCAGGCTTTATATTTTGCTTTTTCACATATTTACTATTATCCGGAATTTTTAATTTTAGTTTATGTTGTCTTTATGTCTTAGTGAGGAGTTAGTTAAAATATTTCATCACGACATTGAAGGGATAGAGAAAGGATACTAATTGAAAGGGGGAGACACTTCAGAGGTACCTTCTAGACATTTCCCATAAGCGAAGATGTACAAAGACGAGGCTCACTAGAAAAGAGAACATTTTTAATGTGTGTTAATATAAACCTATATGAGATGAATTAACATGTATTGTTAATGTTTTTAAAGTAATATAATACTTTTCGACTCTATTACCTTTTATTTTAAAGTAGGATTTAATGCTATTTTACATAATTTCCCAAATTGTCAAGAAACGTGTCGTTCTATTGCAAAAGGGAAGTCATTTTTGGATCAGCACACCCAAAATCATAAAGATTACGTCACAAGACCTAAACAGCTCTTACATTTTTTTGTGTTAAGCTACGTAACTGTGTAATTGTAGCTTAACATTAAGCGCGATCTCTTATGTGTAATGAGTTATCTCATTAATTTTATAGCCTCCCGTTAATTACCGTCTAAAATCGATATTTCAATTTCGCGAATCGGTCACATGAAGTTATCCGCGTCTAAACTAATGGCGTCGTGCAGCTATATTCGACTTAAGCCGCTTATTTCTCCATCTTTGTTGTTCTCTTGCCTACGCGACTTCCGATAACACCGCTGCCTATTAACCAAACTTTATAATACTCGGAGCCTGCATATAACCGTGTTAAGTTCAAATTAATTTCGATAATAAGCCGTCCCCCTTCCGGTCCCCATCCCCGCCTCTCACGCAAATTAGTTAATATTCAATTTTCTGGAAGAAAATCCGGCGACAAACGAACAAAACTGAATCTATATAATTAGTTTCGGGCGTGTGGAGTGGGTAGAGAGGGTAGAAAAGTCAGCCGGTCGACTAATAAAATTAATAAATTCGGGTTTATATTATTAGAGAATTATTGTGACGTCGTTGCGTCGAACAATAATCTAAATTGGGCAAATATTGTCTGTTATTTAATGTGATTAGTATTAATATAGTAATATAAAATTATTTAGCGATGTACGAATGTTTCGGTTTCGATTTTCTGTTTATTCTGGTTAATATTGGTCTCGTTTATAAACGTTTCCCATAATTCTTTAAATATTAACAGTAAATAAATCCTAAAGTATATTTTTATATACTACTAGCGACCCGCCCCGGCTTCGCACGGGTGCAATGCTGATACTAAATTAAATACACTACAGAAAAAAAATGAACGTTGTATATAAAAACATAGCGGCCCGCTCCGACTTTGCACGGGCATAAAATATATATGCCTATGTCACTCAATGAAAACATGATTAAAATCGATCCAGTATTTTTGGTTCATTCATTACTGCCCTTGGCCTGCACGCATTAAATTTGGAGTAAAACAATTCCTCTTCCCCTATACTTACTATGAAGATTTCCTGCTATCTTTGGAATATCTAAATTCATACAATTTTTATTACATTACACATTTTTAAACGCAAATTTTAAATTTGTAATATCTCCGAAAATATTTGTTTAATTTACATGCTGTAAGGAACCTTATTGATCTATATTAATTGCACACTGTATTTAAGGTACTTAATTCGATAAGGATTAATGCCGTATTGCTTAAAATAGCTTCGTAAATAAGCCATTTTCTCACGTAAAAAGTAAACAATAAAAATGGTTAATGTGGGTTATCCCTAAAAGATAAACATATACCATCGCGGACTTTTTTGTAGACCTTTTTATGGTGTACAATACTGTAGTACATTAATTTGATCTAACTCGTAGGGTTAGGCAGCGTTTTTGCTAATTGCTAAATAAGCCTAAAAAAATAGGTTAATTTACGACATCACGTTAGAAACCTCTAAAATTAGCAATGTTGCCTTAGTATATTATGCATGTATTATACATATGAACCTTCCTCTTGAATCATTCTATCTATTGAAAAAAACCGCATCAAAATCCGTTGCGTAGTTTTAAAGATTTAAGCGCACATAGGGATATAGGGACAGAAAAGGCGACTTTGTTTTATACTATGTAGTGATATCTCTTTTTCATTTAATGACACATACATACATACACATAATTATGTTTTTCATTTCAACTTAACTAATGCCAACATTTTCTTATATAATTAAGCCTTATAGTACTCATATCTTATAGTATGAATTAACCTATAAACATATTCTTGAAGCTGAAGAGCCAAATTCAGTGTTTCAGGATTATGGTGGCCTTCTGTGCCATTCGCACTATTTAAGTGATCTCTTCTACAATGAATGATTGGCGAATGATATATATATATATATATTATTTAATTATTACTTTGTTAAACGTCTTTTCCGACTAACCTACAATTTGTCTTTATGATAACTAACTTTTATATAACTAGGAGGACCCATTGACCCTATCTCAGTCTCTGGTGAAATAACGTTTATATATGTCACTGCTATATTTTTATTAAATGCACCTCATTACACAATACGAGATAGTTTCTCTCTTTTGAATGGAGAGAATGGAGTATTTCCTCATGCCCCCTTGCAATTATCTTGATTTCTTGACTGACTGTGGGTATCTGAAGGTCTCGATGCAGGTAGTCAGTCCTGTAGTATTTGAGTGCGCCCCAATACTTCTCAGGATATTGTTAAAAAAATTTGTATTTGGTTTATGTTACCTTTTGCAGAACATCCCCATAATTGAACTCCGTATGTACATATAGGTTGCAGTATTTGCTTATATAAAGGTAATTTATTATGTACTGATAATTCTGATTTTCTTCCAATTAACGAATACATTTTCCTCTATTTTAATTCGTTATTTTCTTTTCTTCTTTATAGGTTCCTTCCAGCGAAGTTTTGTGTCAAGGTTCATTCCGAGATATTTAGCGTTGTTGATATATAGAGTGATAATATAATTTAGTGTTATTGGTGCTTGTACGATCTGATTGTAAGTGAACTTGCACATGCACAGATTTACTTTCGTTAAATGTTATTCTCCAAGATTGTGTCCAATTATTTATGTTGTCACTTGCCTGTGGTAATTTTCATGTGGTTTCTTCACTATTGTCTCCGACAGCATAATCTTAGTATCATCAGCAAATGTAGCCATCGTAATATTCTCCATTTGTGGTATATCACAAGTGTGGAGTAGATAAAGCATTGGCCCCAGTACACTTCGTTGTGGTACATCTGCTTTAGCTTCTCTCTTTGAGATTATTATAATCCATCATTCAAATGCCTCGGACATATTTTAATCTAAATAATTTTAAAAAATGTATTGATCAAGTTGGTGAGTTTTATTTTCTCTTTCTTGGTAGATTTTGCAACAATTCTCCTGTTATTAAATCATAGCCTGGTGTTTTCCTGGGATTATTGTCTGTTTTAATAACTTTGGTTAGCTCTTTCGGCGTGCCTAATACAATCATCGAATCTTCAGCTTCTATGTCCGGTAAATTATATTCATTATTAGTTTTGTTTTGTTTGAAAGTTTTTTCTAGATATTCAGCAAATGTTTCTGCTATTTGGTGATTGTCACGTGTCCAATTCCCACATAGGTCTCCTATAGGTGGTCTTTAGGTGGATATTTCGTGGCTTTCCAGAGTGAATAATCAGTTTCTTTATCGCTTGTTAAATTTGTCAGATAGTCATTTATGTTTTTATTTAATTTCCAGTATTTCCTAGATGATATAAATATTATGTAAACAGCTTGTTTGTCCTTAAAATACTGAGATTTCATTGGAGTAAATATTTCGCGTTTTTATTATTTTTAAAGTTTTTAAGTATATATATATATATATATATATATATACATAACAATTATATAATACATATAATATTCTGACGAACAATAATATAAGAACACAGAGGATATTGAAATGAATAGTTCAGAAGGCTTTAATTACTATAGAATTAGCAAATAGAAGTTATTATCCCATTTCTTAAAAAGGGAGATAAAAGGTATTATAATAATTATAGAGGCATTATGTTACTCTGTTGAGAAATATATAGAAAATTTCTAAAAAGAGAAAGTCTAAAATTAGTAGTTGATAAGATAATAACAATAAATCGAAAAGATAAATGCAAGACCGTTTATTAAGACAAATAGTGGAAAATATTCCATCCAACAGATATACTAGTATTCATTGATTTATAAAAGGCATTTGACAGAGTAAGAAGAGACATTCCTTTTGTTATTACTAGTAGAAAAATAAGGCAATAGAAGAAATATCAAGTAAACAAAACTTGTGGTTGATATGTGTGAAGATGTGGACAGTATGGTATATATATATATATATATATATATATATATATATATATATATATATATATATATATATATAAATAAGAAAAAAAAATGTCAGCAAAAGTGTAATATGGATGCCTGACAGACTTGATCGCTAGAGAAATACAATTTACTACTAAATACAATTATGGTTTAAATTTATATGTTAGTTCTGTTTTTAGATTCTGCAATGCAAGAATCTTTTAGTTTTCGGGAAACTGGGGCGAACTTTAATGGAGATAAAGATTGTAGTCTCTTTGGTATTAGATATTCAACATACCATGATCCATACATATATACCATACAGATATATCATATACAAATTCGTCACAATTTCTATTTAAATAAAAACATCAGACACATAAAATCTTATGCTGAAAATTCTCTGACATGGTCTATCTGACTGTGGTTTACTTTTCTATTAATTATATTTCACTACACAATCTTAAATATACTTCATTTCTCATTCCACTGTGTGAATTTTTTATTGTACCATTTTACGAAGATACTAAGATGATCTGTCGTGCATTTTGTAAACTGAATATCTTAATGTAAGAGCTTATTCTTGTAATAATTGTCGCATATACTTTGGATTTTGTTCTGAAGGGGTTGGTAGATGATCCTAATAATTCTTAAACTGTTTAAATATATTTTTCACTTCATAATTCTTATGTAATTCTATTGAACCGGTATTTCTTACACATTAATACAGTTTTAGTTATAATCAGATAATCTTCAAATGATTGGAACATAGTAAGTTGTAAGATTATAAACCAAATATTTGGCGAAGGATCATAGCTAAAATCTGTTTATTAACTTACGACTTGTTTCAACATCCAAGTTTTTCATCAGACTAAGCTTCCTCTGACTTCTGGGTCCACTTATACCTTTCATGCAACGACACTATAATGACGACTACAATGATAAATCCATATATTGAGATTGCTGGAATAAGTTTATTGAATTAAATTAATTCTCTAGTTGTTAATTTACTTGAAAGTCTTATATATATATGAAGAACTGAGTATTTAACCGGACATACACGAAACCAACTTCCTGTCCCTGTTAGTTTCCGTTTCAGTTGCCAATCTTGATTAACTTTTTCTATGAATGTGAAACGCGCACCTGAATATATACAACTACTAACGTACGCAACATATCTAACTAATTGTATTATGTGTTTTGATACAGTAGATCCAAACAGAAAGCCTTTTGGGTAATAATATATAGGCCCGCCCGTGTGGGGAAGCCTATAACGCTCCCCTACGCCTTCTGGTGTTCTTTGTAAGTCATACTGCTTGATACGTTTGCTACGCGTTGTATATTTAATGAAATTTCCTGGAGGAAACCCAGCTAGTTTGCGGCAGTTTGTAGATGAAACAGTGGAAAAATGCCTCTTTTATGAAACGATGGATAAATCTCTCTCATTTGGATACAAAGGCGTATAAAGATTGTAATTTTATGGTAGAAGATTGGTCGGCTAGTAAAATATTTTAGCGAATATTCGACATATTATTAAAGACCTATAAAACTATGTATTATTTTTTAAGTAATATATTAAATGTAAAATCAGTGTTTTTAACACCATTTTGATTTCGTTTTGCGTTTGTTTAAGCCGTATTCCAACGTTTGTGTTTTATTTCGTAATTTGTCTCATTGGTCTCCCTTATTAATGATTTTAGTCATATTTTATCGTATGTAAACTATTTTTTGCATTTGCAAAAGTTTTGCCAGCTTGTGTTGCATTTAACTTAGATCTAACCACGTAATATCTCCAAATGTTTTTTGTTCGGGTTATGTGTATCTTCAGCGCTAAATACCTATTCTTAAAACATCGAAATAGTTGCCTACATGATTTATTAACGGGAAGATTATTACATTAAACACCTACAAACATTCGATACTTTATTTGTAATTTGATTTAAATTAAAAGAGAAACTAAAATATTTTCTTGTATCTTCATCATCTTGTATCTTTCCAATTAACGTAAATCACTTTTGTTTACAATAGTAAAGAATTTTATAAACTCTTGATAATGCTGCTCCATCATATCCCAATAGTTTCGGTATTGGTTTCAGCGAATTAGAATTGATGATTTGATCTCCTGTAAGGCCAAAAAGGTTCGGAGACAGTGAGTTAATGGAGGAAAATCTAGCTGAAATTGTCAAAGAATTTCAGAAAGCTTATAATACAACTATTTCTAGGTATTTACAAGTGATGGGAAATATTTAAAAGGAAGTAAAAGGGCTACTACAGGAACTTACTGGAAATGCAATAATTTCAACATGACGGTTTTATTGTTTGTTAAGCGAAAAAGTAACAGTTAATTGTGACTGGCGCAGAAAAGTTGATATACCACGGCAATTTTAAGTTCAAAAAGTTATTTCATGAAATTCTTGAATGCACTTTTGCAGTTCGAATAGGAAGTTCTGTCAAATTCAGTGTGTCTACCAGACAAAGCGCCTTGGCGCTTTCGGCTTACCACTTGCTCAGATCGATATAGCATCGATATAGTCGGATTTCACGGTTTCGGAATGTACAAAAATGGATCGATGATTAATAATCCAATTCAATCGATCCAGAAAGATGGAGAAAAGTTGTATAAATGATGGATAATGCTTTAATTAATGTATATTTTAGTAATTTTTATCAATATATGTTATATTATGCGACTCTGTTAACGGGCTTGATTACGAAAACTATACATTCGAATACAAGGCGGGGGGCTTATGTTGCGGAATGATGGCGATGAATGAGACGTCTAGATATAGGCAGTTCGGTTTATGTTAGAATAAATTTAAATAGCCAGTGTCGTTTTGTATCGTCATTCAATAAGTCCCCTCTTTTTTCCAAAATATTAATTTTTTTTAAGTAAAAAAAGGGTTTTTGCTTTCGAAACCCTTTCCCATTTTATAGGTGATGCAGTCGGTATGATTTCGATGAGATCATAAGGCGGTTATCCTTTGAATGAATTTAATTAACCAGAGTAAAATTAATTATAAAAAAGGAAGACAGCTTGACTTTGCGCTTGGAAAGTGGTGGGAAAAAGTATCGCAGCTGAAACTTTAAGGCCACAAAAGGTGAATTGGAGGTACTCAAAGACTCCTAACTATGAACTATTCCAACTAGAAAACATCAAGCTTTGAGAAATACTACTAGCTGGTGGATTATCTGCACAGACATTGCAGTTCACGGTATAAAGCAACCCAAGGTGCACTGAAGTTGCTGTAAACTAATATAATTTACTGGAATTTGGACATAAAATTGCTTTTAAGGGTGAATGCCAACTAGGAGCTCAGTTTCTCAGCTGAAGAGTATTGGAATCTGGAGTCACCGAAACTTTGCATATAGGGATATCATGAAAATTTGAGTAGAAATAGTGCCTGTGTATAAAGTGAAAAACTAATTCGATTATATAAAAGCATCTAATAATGCCGGCTTCGTTGGCACAGTAGTTAAGGCGACAGGACGGTTCTCCTACTGTTGCGATAGTCGCGGTTTCGAATCCTGCTGGGGCGTAGATGTACTTTATGTTCATGATTGTAATTGTGAATGTCCTTATAAGCAACAGTAGAAAACCCGACAAGAAATCACGCCAGTAACCAAGCAGTGTAAGACCGGATGTCTTCTGGAATATTCTTTAAGTTAGACACTCGCCAGTCGGTAGGCTTAATGCCGAGCACCGTGGCTCGAAGCCCACGTTAAACTGTAGGTCCGGTCCAGACAAATCCTCGTCGGTAAAAAAGAAGACCTTAAAATATAAAAAAAAATGCTTTATAAAACTACTTGCACTGCCTCATCAAAGATATTTAAAAACGAAGTGGTGGATCTACTAGAAGTGGATAGAGATGTACCATGGAACAGTGTAATTAACAAGCTGCTTTTCTCTAATCTTGGCTAGGACTCACCGATGTTTTATGGCCTTGTGGGCCGAAAAGCGCCGCGGGTCCGTGGAGAGGGCGTCGGGGCGGCGTAAGGGGGGCGAGGTGGGTAGCGGACGTAATCCGAACGGTCGTTATTAAAATGGAATTTTGTTATTATTTATGTTGTAGACTGGCCTCGTCCGTTGGGAGCATAAATATCGCGCCTTCTGCGAAAGAAAATTAAGTTTAAGTGTTTTAAATTGCCGAGCGGAACGGGACGAGGTATATACGAGGAGGAGAGGGCACAGATGCCGCGGCGCAATTCAATTTTGTATCTCCTCTCTGGACGGGGTCTCCCTAATTCCGTACGGGAACCGCGTTCGCCAACCAGGACGCCGCCAGTCGTTGTTTGGATACAATTTGCCGTCGGCGGATCGGTTTTTATCTTCTGTTCGTAGGTTTTCGTCTCGAATTCTATGCATCCGTGAAGCCTCGGGACCAGACCACGTACGATTTATTATGTTCGGTATGTTCCGCGATTAATAGAAATCGATTTTATTGATTAATAACAAAAATACCGTCCAATTTTCCTAATTTACCGTGACTGAGAATTAATATCGAGGTACTTACTGTAAATTTACTCACATGCTTAATCTATAGTCCGTTTAATAAAACAGTGCACTCACCTCATATAAATAGATGACGTCAACACGCCGCAATGTTGGCGCATTTACTTTGAGTTTTAGTTAATTTTGGTTTAGACATATAACAGGCCACATATCTTATTGGCAAAATTATTTTTTTTCTTCAACATAATTCCTTTCAAGGGTGATACACTGATTATAGCGGCCCTCCAACTTTTCGATATCATTCTTGTAGTACGATTTGTCCTTTGCTTCAAAATAGGCCTCGATAACCTCTGCTTTCGACGAAAATTTCTTCCTAGGCGAACATTCTTTTGATATCTGAGAACAGAAAATAGTCGCTGGGGTGCAAATCTGGCGAATACGGTGAATGAGGAAGCAATTCGGAGCCGAATTCATGGATTTTTGTCATCGTTTTCACTGACTTGTGGTTCAATTGATATTTGCTATTTGTGTCTGCTATTTCATTCAATTTCAATTTACGGTCATTCAAAATCATTTTGTGGATTTATGTCTTCGTCGGCAATAACCTCTTTTGGGCGTCCACTGCATTCGCCGTCTTCGGTGCTCATTTCACTACCTCTAGATTTAGCATACCAATCATTGATGGTTGATTTTCCTGAGGCAGTGTCCGGAAACTCGGCATCAAGCCACGTTTTTGCTTCAACTGTATTTTTCCTTTCAAAAAGCAATATTTTGTCAACACGCGAAATTCCTTTTTGCTCATTTTTCTGTTGCTTCACTCAAAATGCTATAATTCACAAACTAATGATCCGACAGCTATCAAATTTATTCACGCTTCTTCTGTGTGTTAGGGCTAACTAAAAAATATATGGATTTAATTTTAGTAGCGCCTTCTATGTGTCAAGCCGAGGACTTTTCAACTGACCTATTAACTAAACTTTATTCTAAATAAAATAATAAAACAAAAATGAAACAAAACTAGTTTTGTTTTGTGGAAAGCGATGCTGACTGTTTAACGGCGAGCACAAAAATATACTGAGGATTTAAATATATTCTTACATAAATCAAACTCCTATATCTATACGTTTCACTCTCCGGGTTGTTCAGCATTAAATACACCGCCTCGTTATTTGAAATATACAGTCTTCACAAATATAATACATCGCCCGCGGGCAAGTTTATAATATAATGAATACGGAAGTTCATCCAACTCAAACTACCGAGGATGACTTTGAGCGTACACTACGAAAATCATTCTATTCTAAGCAATGAAACCATCTTTTTATAAAGTGAGTTAAAATAATTTTAATAGCGTATAATTTAGTTAAATACAAACATTTATACAGTTCATAACAAGTATATTATTTTAAAATTTTACTAAAGTGTTGTTTTATTCAATGAATATTATTGATTTTTGGGATTTGCATCAGCTTCAAATGGTCGTTGAACGCATGGCCTTTGTATTTATTCAATGACCTGCTCCACATTAACATTAATTAATGCTATATGCTCTATTTAACTATGCCCTCATCACTATACTCATTTTTAGAATTTTTTGTCGATAAGACACACAGGGATTTTCACAAGCCTTTCTTGAAGGCAACTATACACCATTGAGAAAATATTGCACAGACTACAACTAATGATAATCGAGCAAATCTATTCAAATCTAGAGAACATTTTTCATTCCCCTCCCATAAGATATACTTTCCTTTAACACATATAATATAACTAACTTATAACATATAATCTACTTAGCCAGACAGAATGCCTACAAAGTAATAAAGTACAAAGATGTCATAGTACCATTTAACCTTTTGAATATCTACTGCATTGTATGACAGTTTTTAAAATTAATATCCGTATAATGTCTTTCATTGCCATATTATTCGAAGTTGTGAGCAATTCTAAAACCGCAATAAACCTACTCCATCCCTTCAGAGGGTTTGTGTCAAAATAACAATGAATGACTTGAGGAGGATACTAATTTAATACATGCAATTATCGAGTTTTAAATTGTAAGAAAATATAATTTAACAGGCACTAAATAACAGTGGTGAATAATTTTTTTAACAAATACGCTGGTATTGATACCGTAAAAGTTCCTTCACTAAACAAACATATTAATGGATATCGATGACTGCCACTTTTAGTATTCTATCTTCCAGATTGATCTACATTATTTTAAAACATGCTTTTTATTTACCTTTTTACTTTATTAGAATACATAGTACATGTACCAGCAAATCAACTTTGCAATGACTAAAATTCTTTTGAGCTTTTTTTCTTTTCTGTTAATAGATAACGTTGATAGATAATTTACTTATTTTCAAATGCTAGTCATTATTTTTACCACTGGGGCTTAAATGGGAACAAGAACGCTGTAAAATATCAAATAATCGATGAAAGAATACAATATATCGGAAAAAGAGAGAGACGTGCTTTTTACCAGATCAATTAAAAAGTCCTCGGTAATAATTTTGCCCAAAAAAAATGTGTTTTACTATGGTACGCCGGGGACTTTTCAATTGACCTGTTATATGGTCTGACTGCATGGTGCCAAACTGCGTATACTAACAATTGCTAGTTGACTGGTTTCACATTAAAAGAATTTTTTCTAAATTTCTTTTTAAATGTATTAATATTACTACTTGTTGCCGACTAACTTACAATTTTTTTACAGTGCCGCAAAACTATATACTTATTCTAGATGTTTTAGATACCCATTGATCCTTGCTTAGTTTATAATAAAATAAAACAACGTTTGTAACAATTTTGTTAATGTTAATGCAATATTTTTACTATTTAGTGCACTTCTCTATACAACTGCACAAGATCACACGATTTGGTTATCTAGGTTCTGTGTCCTAGTTCAGTGTTCATTACAGTGTTTACATGGAAGTAGAGTGTTTCCTCATGTCTTGTTGCTAGTCTTTTAAATTTCCTCTTTGGCTATTGAAATCTGAAGGTTTCGGTATAAGTAACTAACTATTCCTGTAGTAACACAATAATTCTCAGCATTTTTTTTTCTGAAATACTTCTATCATGTCAATATTACGTGTTGCAGAACATCTCCATAACTAAATTCCGTAGGTCCATTTAGGTCTTAGGGTCTGCTTGTATAGCACACATTTATTAAGTATGAATAACTTAGATCTTCTTCGAATAACCACAAACTCAACATATTTTTTGAATTTCAGTTCCTTTCTTTCGTATCATAAGCTCCTCTTAAGTTATTAAGGAACTTTTTTCAGCTTTTCTTTTTTATTAACTTTTAACACAGAGTATAAACGCATTGGACAAAAATATCTTTAGTTGGACTTATGTATGAAAAATAAGATTTTACCCATATTAAGTTGGCATCGTAGTTACAAGTTCTTTTATATTATACTTCAAACGCTTAAAGCTATCTCTATCTTGCAGTACCTCTAAATAAATAGTATGCATAAACAATACCCTATCAAACATCTATATACAAACATATGGAAACTGAATTTTCAGATATATGATAACGTATTGTTATTTATTGTAGTTGCTGGTGAAGTTGTTATATATGTTGGTCTTTTTTCCATTATATTATAATGTGCAACCGTTTGTAACTAAAGTTCCAGTTATTTTCAAGCACCATTTTAACATTTTTAAAAGCAAATAACAAACAAAAGACCGAAAGAGAAACGAAACACACAAAGGCTTTTCCTCCCTACGGTTTTTATTTGAAGTCCAGTTCGAAACGCAAATATAAATAAATATACAAGCTACAACAATGCAACATGATTAAATATCTGTTTTTCGTTATAACATAATCTTTTTATATTTATAAAAATATACAGATAGTTTTTTATTGTTATTTACACTGGGTTGTCGACTTCAAACACTCGTCGGGGACATGCGGTTCTGTTTGTCCAATAACCTATTCGAGAATTTATTGGCAAAACTGCAACGATAATGATGTTTATTCAGTTTCCGTTATTTGGCGTAATTTCATAATGCTTTTGTCGATCGAAATATTAAAACAATTGCTAGTTAGCCGAATTATTTTGCGAAAAAAATAGCGTTGTTAACGGGATTGTTTTATGTTCTTTTTTGTCGCAATAATAAAACGTTTCCATGTGGTTCCATGATTGTTATGTTAAATAATACATATTCACAGCAATATTACAGATTTAAATAACTCGTGACTATTTATTGAGAAAAATTTGTTTGGTTGGTTTCAAAAAAAGTTAACGAAAATGTTTTCCAACAATTTTACAATTCCATCCTTCTTGCTATATGACCGTTTCGAAAGAACGATGTTATTATTCATATTCATATTCGTACCCATATTCACACTATTGCAGCATTTAGAAACCTTGTGCCAAGCAAACCATCCTGAATCGAAAAAGTGATAACTAGACGGTGCTAGGTCTGGTAAGTACGCTGGTAGGTAAAGCGACAACACACAGGTTGTTAATATTTAATAAAAATATTCCTATTTTAAAGCTATATTCGAATTTTCTGGAACAAGTAGTACTCGAAAACAGAAATATCTTCATGCATATACTTCATATACTAGCACTAAATATTTATTGGTTTTTAATTAAATTCTTGAAGCGACTTGACAGACATTTTATACACCTTATGGTATCATCCCATGTGCTCCTGAAAATAATTAAAGTGATTTCCTAAAATTGAAGAAGTATAATTTTTACCAAGTAATATGGCAGTATCTTCTTAATTGAGAAAACAAACTTTTGTAAGTCTATAAATGCTAGTTAAAGTCTTTATTAGGAAGTGTAGTTGGCGATAATGAATCAATTTTGATTCTTGAACTGATTCGACAAGCTCTGGTACTGCTTATGTTTATAAGTGGTTAGTAAGAGGTTTCCATCAAATAATCAGCAGATCTAAAGATTCTAAATCATAAGAGATCATATATGTTACATAAGGGTAAAAATGCAGTCATCGTCAAAACCTGAGCTCAAAGAGTTATCTGAACTGTCAAAACACTCCAACCATCGATTCGTAGTACCAAATAGTTTAATTATGACAAATACGTTTTGTGATAACTTTTATGTAAATGATACGTGAATTTCATCTATATATACATCAAATTCATCTATTTATCTATATTTATACATTTTACATATATCAATATAATATTATTTTCTCCCATTTTTTTCATTCTTCTAATTGGAACATTTTTTCTTATGGCTCATACTTATTTTTACTTTAGCTTATTAGTAAAACTAATATACAAAAATTGTTAATATGCCACTAAAGGGTAAATGTATTTTATTTGTGTTCTTGTAATTTAATTGCATCTACCAGAAACATAATTCTGTGGATTATGATGATCCGTTCTTCTTTTACCAATCTATATGATACAGGGAGATATTTTTTTTAGTTATTCTCTTGTTTTCTTAATCGAGTGTTAAACATACTTATTTCGGAACCTTCAGAATGTGTTATATTTAAAATTTATTGCCAAATAATAATACGTTGAGTTTATTTTTGTGAATCAACCAAATCGTGGGATACCCTCTAATTTATACCTTTGAAATGTATATAGTTGCGGAATATTTATCGACATATAGAGCAGTTGACAAAGAAATATACATTATCAGTAAAATTATATGAATACAGAAGTGTAGATAAAAGACTGATAAATGTTTCTATTTTTATATCTATACCGTGACCTTCGTATATTTTTTAAAAATCCCAAGGACTTCTATCGTACTCATTATTATCAGTAACGTTCTATTATGAAAAAATAATAATCCATACTGAATTCTAGCGTTTCTACTGTCGATCGATTTCTAGCCTAGATCCATTTCCATTAAAAAAGTCAATTTCCCCTACATATTTTTTTAACCTAAAGGGCATCAATCTTATTTAATAATATCAATGTTGTTCTATTATTAAAATGTAATAATTCTTGTCGTATTGTTGGCTTTAAATGAAATGTATTCCTATTTTTATTGATTTCATATTCAGTTAAAAAATCTAGGGAATTGTTTAGTAAAATCCTGGTAAACTATCGTTTATTTTTATAAATATGCTTTATACTTTTCAAAATGCATTATAGTTATTGTTGAATCTGAGCTCCCAATCACAGTCCTTGGGTTTAAGTCTACTGACTGGCGAGTGACTTTAAAGACGCTTAGGGTTTCAAAATAAAACCACTTTTCATCGCCCATCATCATTCGATGGAGAAATGACTTCCGGCCATTAACACATTTTACCAACGATTTTTTTATTTCCATTTGCTTGCCATTCAATTGAAGTAGCACACCCTTTCGATCTTTCAGATTTCCGGCATTGCTCGTAATCAGTCGCTAATGCTTTATTGGCTCACATTTAATGCTTCTGCCAATTGTTTTTGAGTTTGTATTGGGTACCCAGCCAATAACATCTCACATATTTTTAAGGTTACAGCATGTTCATTGTAAGTTTTTATCAGCAAACGATGATTTTTACGAAACTTGACATTTTAAAAGAGGTATACCAGGTCAACTGAAAAGTTCTCGGCATACCATAGTAAAACATATTTTTTTGGCAAAATTAGTTTTTTGCATTCAACATAATTCCTTTCAAGGTTGATGCACTAATTATAACGACCCTCCAACTTTTTGATACCATTTTTGTAGTACGATTAGTACTTGGCTTCAAAATAGGCCTCAGTTTCGGCGATCACCTCTTTATTCGACAATAATTTCTTCCTAGTGAGCATTTTTTTGAGACCTGAGAACAGAAAATATTCGCTCTGGGCCAGATCTCGAGAATACAGTGGATGATGAAGCAATTCGAAGACCAATTAATGCATTTTTGCCATCGTTTTCAATGACTTGTGACATGCTGCATTGTCTTGGTGAAGGAGCTCTTTATTTTTCTTCAAGTGCGGCCGTTTTTTCAGCAATTTCGCTCTTCAAAAGACCCAATAACGCTATATAATAGTCGCTGTTGATGGTCCTTCCTTTTTCAAGGTAGCCAATGAAAATTACTTCATGCGCATCCCAAAATACAGACGCCATAAACTTGCCAGCCGACAGTTGCGTTCTCCCACGCATTGGAGAGGGTTCATCGTATGCAGTCGACTCAGATGACTGTCGATTGGATTTCGGAGTGAAATGATGGAGCCATGTTTCATCCATTGTCGCACATCGACGCAAAAACTCGGGTTTATTACGATTGATCATCTGCAAATGTTGGTCTGAATCATCAATTCGTCGTTGTTTTTGATCAAATGTGAGCTCGTGCAGCACCCACTTTGCAAAGAGCATTCTCATTCCCAAATATTCGTGAATAATATGATGTACATGTTGAGTTTATATCTTTAGAGTGTCTGCTATTTCATTCAATTACAAGTTACGGTCATTTAAAATTATTTGGTGGATTTTTTTAGTGTACTCTTCGGTAACAACCTTTTTTGGGCGTCCACTGCGTTCACCGTCTTCGGTGCTCATTTCACCACGTCTGAACTTAGCATACCAATTCTTGATGGTTAATTTTCCTGGGACAATGTCCGAAAGCTCGACATCAAACCAAGTTTTTTCTTCAATTGTGTTTTTCCTAAAACAAAAGTTGACCCGACAGCTGCCAAATTTATACACGCATCATTTGAGGGTTATAACTAACTTAAAAAATATATGGATTTAATTCTAGTAGCGCCATCTATGTGTCAAGCCGGAGACTTTTCAATTGACCTGTTACATTTGGGACTGTATTATTTTCACAAAATAAAACATGTATATCTTTTAAGCCTAATGTTAGTAGAATAAAATGATATATATCTTAAATCATATCACTTTACACTTAAACCTAGGGTTATCTTTTAGAAAATCGTTAATCACTTTCTGGTTTACTTGATATATAACAACTTATCAGTCAGATAGAAATTCACGTCATATAAATTGAATGGTATATAATAACACGGGTATAAAAAATACGTTTCGCTGTAAAGGCGCTTGATCTCGATGTCCTCGAAAAAAACCTGATATTTATCCGAGCTCGAGAAATACGTCCCTCAAATCTGATTTCGATTTGTCGATATTAAAACCCGATAAAATTAGCGACAAAAAGCAAAAGTCTATAGGCGAGCCTCGCTCGATCTTATTTTCGATCTACCTCGACGTGGCGCGTGTGGATCGGAAAAAGCGTAAACAAGTTTAAGGAAGCGGCCATTGTCGGCGCGAAAGAAATCGGGCATCTCGATAATCGAGACGAAAGAATCCGTGATCGGGGGAGACCCAATACGGAAAACGACAATCGCACCCCTTCCCCCCAGTCTCGAACGTTCACTGCTTTAAAAGTTTCTTCGTTGAGCGGAAAAAGTCTCCATTGTCATTTGTCAAATTGGAAGGGGAATGTCTCTGTTCACAGAGTTCACTTCAATGAATTATTCCTTTTATATCAAAATTATACTTAATAACGATTTCAAAATTTTATTTTCTTTGAAAGTTTCTTCTCGATGATCCGGAACTCTCTTTCTTGTCATTTTTGTGAACCCAGTAGGCAACAAAACACTTCGTCAAAGAACCTCATAATAATGCATCTTCCAGAACCATAATTTTCTAGACTATTTTATAGACTTAACTTCATGTTTAATTGACCAATGAAATTTGAATGAAAAACAATTTTTATATGAAATAAGTTTATTAAATAAAATTCAATAGAATATAAATATAATATAGAAATAAATATATCTATAAGATTGTAATGTTGTAATATTCTATCTGGAAAATCATTCTGTGGTGTGCAATTAAAAGGTTTTGAATTAACATTTTTAAAGATATTTCTCAAAAATAATTTATGTTATCGACGAGGCAATATCGAGGGATAAAATAAACGAGTTTAAAATCAAAATAAGAGGTTAAAAGAGGCCTACTGACAGTACAATAAAACACTCAATTTTCTGGGGTATAAGATATTGCCTTGACTCGTTTATTCATAAAGGAAAATCTGGAATTGAACTAATAGAATCATGCCCCGCTAGCATAGAATTTAATTATTTAAAGAGCCCTCACGTTCATCCTCTCCACATTTTCCTAAAGACTAATGAGATGAAAAAAATTAACTTACATTATACGCTAGAAATAATTTCTAAAACATACTAGCCGAGGATGTATATTCCTGAATCCACTACCTAGATCCAAAAAAACTATCTTGGTTAAAGAGCCTTAAGCCAATACTTTTATACAGATAATTAGACTTTTTTTCTTAAATAAAAAGAACTCCTCAAGATAATTATTAAATTGATGACACTTTAACAAACTTGTTCTTATTTCGGCAATACATTTTACACCAAAACTCGTCGTGTATTGAATTTCGGTTAATCTTCTCTTAACAGCTTTCCATTCAGGAGCTATTATTTTATTGGAGCTGCAACTGTTGGTTCAAGAAGAAAAAGATATAGCCGTTTGCATATCTACTTTTGGAAGGGGATTAATATATATATATATATATATATATATATATATATATATATATATATATATATATATATCGGTTTGGGAGTTTTAGCATCATCAACCATTACTTAAAGACATCCAAATGCATCCGGGTACACAACACTTCCTAGATCGATAATTCACTTTACTTTTTGTACTAATGAATTTAATCTCTAAACGCACTATTCCATATGTCAGCCGTACTGAAAGTGGTGCCCAAAATAAACAAACCTACCATAGAAACGAATTGAGCCAATCAGATACCAATAATATATCAATCATATATATACATAAAGCAAGTAATAAATTAAACGTAGCGACATCTAGATGTTGGACGTCACGAGACACTTCACCAAAATTTTCTAAAAAGTTTATTCTCTATTTCTCTATGACTATGATATACCTTTCTTTTTTCAACATCCTATATGATAGAATACCTTTTCTTCTGTGTTATTCTGAGGATTGCTTAGTATACCGTTATATATAATTATTTCAAAATATTTAACAAAATATATAATATTTATCTACACATTTCTTAGAGTTTTTACTTGTTCATTTACTTATTTGTATAGTTTATAAACACAGACAAATCTATAATACAAATATTTACTTTTATATGATAAACAGATATCTTTTTCTTAGTTATTCTGTGTTTTCCTAGTCTAGTGTTAGTTATTCTTATTTTAAAACTTTTAGAACGTTGCGATACTGAAAGCGATAATCGCGCTCCCCCATGCCTCGGACGTTTTCTGCTTTCAAACTTTCTTCGTTCGACGAAAAAAGTCTCTATTGTCGGTCGACAAATTGGGAGGCGAATTTTTCCGTTCGATCGCGCGAGGAGGACGCGTTTTTCGCGAGGACACCGTCGAAGACGAGACGGAAAAGAAAAACGCCCCGAAAGTTTTCCGCTTTGTCATTAAAAAGTTTTTAACGGAGATGCTCTTGAACGAGACGTAAACGGTAACCGAGTCGCTCTTGTGTCTACGTAATGAGGCGGGACGCTCTGTAAGGAAAAAAGGGGAGAACTAACGCCGTGGTACTTCCTGGTGGAAGTTTTCGGCGAGATCTTCATTCGCCTACCTGTTTCTTTAAAAAATCTTTTTGCCTAATTGATATTTTGTCGTTGTTTCTAATTTTATTTTTTTTTTCACCTACGATGGAAACAGGTCTTCTTAATTTTTCTGTTCTCTTTGTTTCACTTTTAATGTGCTTATATTTAGAAAAAAATAGGAAATGTTAAAAAATATTTCTCAACGGATTTCTGAGAAAGTATATAAGTTCTGAAATATAAGAGGGCTTAAAACAAAAACTTTTAATTTACTTTAAAATACGACCTCTTCTTATGAAAATAAGTGGTGACTTATTGATGAGCGGTAATACAACATGTGAGGGTTTAAACATCTTCAAATACCTTCAAATACCTGCGCTAATACCTTCAAATACCTGCGCTAAAAAGCAAAATACCTGTCTCAAAATGTTTAACTCCCTATAATATTCAGTCTTAGCATAAAACGCATGACCTTGTTGACATTAAAATGCACTATCCATATCCAGAGTCCTGATCAGTTATGCGATATAATATAAAAATTAACATATCGTAGGAGACAATAATTCACCGCTATGTTTTGTTATAGTAAATCTGCTTTTGGAAGCTCTAGAAGTAAAAACAACAAATACAATAAGCCATAAACATCTAATATGTCTCAGATATGTTGACGAAACTTTCGTTATATAGTTGCATAAACAAAGCGTTCTACAATATCATCTGAAGATCAAATTCATAAAAGAAATTAAACCAATCCGCTAAACTAAGGTAGAGCTTGGAGACAATAGAGTATAGAATATTCATACATAGGATAAACAAACAGAAGAATATACTTTCGAAGGGAGGAACATCAATGAAACGCAATGTATATTAGTTGGTTTGAATTTCTTTATAAATATAATGACACATTTTCATTTAATAATATATTATTGAGCTTCTAAAATTCAAACATCCAGGCAAGGGCTTCGACCACTCAAAATGGACAAGAAATGCTAGCGCAGAAATTGAATTCAAGAGATTATTATTATATTACTCAATCACTGAATAAGGTTGTATTGAGTCAAGAAAAAAATTTTACTTGACCAAAAATTTTTTATTATTCGTTGAATCGAGATCCTGAGCTCGATCTACCAACTGATGAAAGAGAGAAATAAACTTTTAATAACGTCAATTCGGCATATCAAGTCCGTCAAATCTCCGATAAGAAAGTCGTTCGTTCGAATTCACGAAAACTTTATAATGGAAAAAATATATCAGGATCCGGCTCGCGGATAGGTGTGGAGGGGAAAAGTTCGGAGAAGCGACACTCGTCCCTTCCCCGCCAGACATTCTTTAATTTCCAACTTTTGCCCGGCTAAAAAGAAGGAACGAATTCGACCAGGCAAATTTGACGACGGATTTTTTCTCGTCTCTCGTTCTTGAGCCGGTGGGAGCCGGTCTAAAAATAAAAACAGCAAGAAATGACGGGGAAACTTTTCGGCTTTGTCATTAAGAAGTTTTTAACAAAGACTAGACCGCTGCCTCTAGTGCTGGATGGCGTTCTTGCCGTGTTTGCGTAATGGGACGGGAAAATGGAGAAATAATACGACGGGGATATGGTGACGGTTTGCAGTGGTAAGATGTTGCTTAAGAAAAATCGGTACTGTAATCAGAGACTGTTGTAAACGTAATTGCAGAGCTCTAGACGAATTACTTTCTTACCTTAGCTACAATAACATTTTGTTGAAATAATATACAAGGAAAAATACGCAACATCTGTCTAGTTTTAAGAATAAAAACTCTAGAATGAAATTAAACCTAAAGTTTCGCCGCTTTAATCAAAAATTATTATTGTCACTGATACTGATAATACTATTAAGTCACAGTATCATATTTTAATCCAAGTCAGTACATAGTTGATTTATTTTGGTTCTATTTCACTAAGAGCTCTACAAAATATATGAAGCAATTCTTGGGGTAGTACTAATCGTTGGGCCACCTCTCTAAGATAATTCGACGACTTTAAGATGCGGTTTTGCGTTAGTCAGACAAGATCTTCTAAATGACGCATATGTTTTATGGAAAAGTGAATTAATTTCTATTTTATAATATGCAGAATGAATTGTTTGTAATTTAATGTTGTAATTTATATTGAACTAAATATGTAATATATAACGTAATTGTAAAGCTCTAGATTCGAGATGGATAGAATAACATAGAAGGAACAATATGCAACATTTTTTTTATTAATCTCGTACAACGTCAACAATGTGGCCGCGGGTAATAAGTATTATTATATGATTTCAGTTACATAATATAACTATCCTGGCATATAGTAGATTACTTTAAGTAAGTGATCTACTGTACAACTTATAATCTAAATCTTATTCTAGATACTATTCTAACATATTTTAAAGTCTATACTAACTTATTTTAAAAGCTTACTCTATAGATATTTAAATCTCACTCTAAGTATCTATTAAACAGTTCGTATGGCAGTTTGCGTTTAATCCTACTCACTTCACTATCATCGCGCACATTTAATTATTTGGCAAGTTCGCACTAAGAGTCCGAATCACACTCGTTATAAGTTTTATGGGGATATCACGCTGACTCAGTTTGTTGGACACGTAATATGGGGTATTGACGATGACTGGCAACTCTTTATTCTGAAACCTCTAGAGGATATATATGTTAGATTTGCTAGTAGTACTCCAGAGTTCAATACTATAGGTCCAAATATGCTTAAGTATTGACTCATACAGCAAAACCTTATTGTCTAATGATAATTTAGATTTACGCCCTACCAGTTAATTCATTTGGTTTAGTTTAAGCCCAAGATGCCTGCGTTTTGTAACTATATTGTTTTTTCCATGTCAAACCTTGATCAAAGTGCATTCCCAGATATTTAACGTTGTCTGCTTGCGGAAGTTCATGATTGCCCAATTTTAATGAGGGACATGTTATTCTACAAAGGGTGAATGCCACATGTGTAGATTTTGTCTCATTTGCTTTAATACGCTACGTTTTCAGCCACAATTATTAATAATATAAAATGTAAAACACCTGCAATAACACTTTCACTAGCTTTTAGCAACTCATAATATACTACACCTTGCTAATACCATCATATGCATAATTAGACTTTAAGATCTTGACTATTCCGCATCTATTGATGTAGTTTGATGTAGTAGTAGGTTGTTTGCACTGGGATATGCCACTGAGTGCCACTTCTTCTCTTGCCTGGTAATGGTTCGAAATGGCACTTTCGACCAATTCATGTAGTAACTATTTCGCCATATTTTGGAAATTTCCCATCGCATATTAATATCCAGAAGCGATTCATTCATGATTTGAGCTGGGTTTTATTCAATGGGTTTTACAATTTAGTATTTTCGAGCTATTATGGTCATCCAGAACAATTTTTATCATCAATGGGGATGCAACCAGGTAGCATAACCAAAAGACTCCAAAAGTGTTTGATGGGATTCGGCGGCAGATTTTTTCGTAATCAAACTACAAAAGTAATTAACATCCAAAACTAAGTATTGAGCATTCAATGATTAGAGCATGTTCTCAATAAGTCAATAATACCGAATAGAAAACTATTATTTTATTTAGAGTAATGTGAAACCCTGAATGTAGCAGTTAACAGCTGTTTACATTTATATTTCGCACTTTCAGCAATAGATATCAGGCAAACCTCTCCATTCTGATCTATTCACTGTTGATAACCAGTAGAATTGACTTGACGCAGTGCTATTGTACTTGTCTTTTCATCAGCAGGCGCTATCAATATTTGAAATGGGTCAATTTTGTTTTGATTCTGCATATATATAAATTCGGTCTAGGATATGGAAACTCGATAGTTTTACTCGTGCGGCACCAAAATATCTAGTTCTTTTTGTAACCAACCTGTTACAATATTTTGATGAAACAAAGTGAGATCAAATGGAGAGCTATAATGTTTTTATTAATTTTACATTATTAATTTTGTAGTAAAGCGAAAGAACTTAGATTTAACTTATTTACTTTTTTAGTTAACTTTAGATTGTTCAGCAGTTGTATACTTTGATAATTCACATTTTCACCAATAGATATCGCTAATAAAAATACATACGCAATAACAGTATCAACTTTATATCATCATAGTATACATCAAGTATTTAGATCACTACATAGTATAAAACAAGTCGCCTTTTCTGTCCCTATATCCCTATGTGCGCTTAAATCTTTAAAACTACGCAACGGATTTTGAAGCGGTTTTTTTCAATAGATAGAGTGATTCAAGAGGAAGGTTTATATGTATAATACATGCATAATATACTAAGGCAACATTGCTAATTTTAGAGGTTTCTAACGTGATGTCGTAAATTAACCTATTTTTTTAGGCTTATTTAGCAATTAGCGAAAACGCTGCCTAACCGTACGAGTTAGATCAAATTAATGTACTACAGTATTGTACACCATAAAAAGGTTTACAAAAAAGTCCGCGATGGTATATGTTTATCTTTTAGGGATAACCCACATTAGCCATTTTTATTGTTTACTTTTTACGTGAGAAAATGGCTTATTTACGAAGCTATTTTAAGCAATACGGTATTAATCCTTATCGAATTAAGTACCTTAAATACAGTGTGCAATTAATATAGATCAATATGGTTCCTTACAGCATGTAAATTAAACAAATATTTTCGGAGATATAACAAATTTAAAATTTGCGTTTAAAAATGTGTAATGTAATAAAAATTGTATGAATTTAGATATTCCAAAGATAGCAGGAAATCTTCATAGTAAGTATAGGGGAAGAGGAATTGTTTTACTCCAGATTTAATGCGTGCAAGCCAAGGGCAGTAATGAATGAACCAAAAATACTGGATCGATTTTAATCATGTTTTCGTTGAGTGACATAGGCATATATATTTTATGCCCGTGCAAAGTCTGAGCGGGCCGCTATGTTTTTATATATAACGTTCATATTTTTTCTGTAGTGTATTTAATTTAGTATCAGCATTGCACCCGTGCGAAGCCGGGGCGGGTTGCTAGTTCAATATAAATAGATATTTTTATACGTAACATGCTTCGATTCGAATAAGGATTTTTTACGTATTCTATTGTGAAATTCCGATACAGAACCGAGGTAAGTTTACAAAGAGCGCCTACACCGAATGGAACCAAGACCCAATCGAACAGTTTAGCCTCTTACCGGGGATTTATCTTTTTACCTTCTGTTGCGCCCCGGTCCGGAAACTAGAAAAAGCAAATCCGATAATGCTTCAGGTAGGGATTGGAATATTTAATACCGATCGGATCGTTAAGTACTAGTCCGGACCCACGTCGAAAAATGGCGGAAGAATGTCGGCGGTACGGGTTCCGTTCTAATCCGTTTAAAATTAAAATACCTCGGAAAAAATACAAAGTTAATATTTTAGCGATGGAAATTTTGGTCCGTGGTTTTTTTATGGATTAAAATTCCTGCCGCAACTAGATTTTTTGGAATTATATTGCGAATGAAGGTGAAAAGAAAATAGTGTGTAATTTTTTAGCAATGCACTAATTTTGGTGGTAAATAACAGAGTTGCTTGTGCTTGTTTTATTGCATTCGCCACTTTCTAGTTAGTACTAGACTTCAAAAGAAAACTGTTCAAATTTTATGATATTCTACTCATAAGTTTGTGAGTTATTGCGCTAAGAGTGACAGTACTTTTATTATTTGAAAATAATAGGTCAAAAACTATACCTTGCTTTAATTTTACCCTCATGCTCTTTGATGAGAAAATTATCGCCCAAGCAACGCAATGACTTGAAAAATATTACAAGCACTCCTCTCTATCAAAAACAAAAATAAAACGTTTGGTTTGGTGGTAACATTGTAAAGATATAAAAAAAAAACGTGTAGGCTTTATATTGCATGATCATTTAACTATGAAAAAGCTCTGTTCAAAGTGGGTGCCGCGTTTGCTCAATATCGACCAAAAACAATTGATGATTATGAACAGTGTTTGACCATATTTAAACGTAACAAACCGCAAAAAATTTTTGCCTCAATATTCTAAATCAAAACATTGGTCATCTGAATGGACAGCAACTGGTGAACCTTATACAAAACGCCGGAAAGCACAACAATCGGTTGGAAAGGTTATGACCTCGGTATTTTGGGACGGGCCTGGTGTAATATTCATCGATCATCTTTTACTCTATTTTGATTTTGACACATAAAAGGTTCTAATATAAATAAAATAAAGCAACAAAATGAAAATCATCAAACATAATTTATAATATTTTAACATTATAGTTATTAACACTTTGCAATTGATAGTTTCCTCTGAAATAATTACCTTAAATTATGCTATATATTGAGAACAAAAACAATATATAGTCACTCTTATATTGGAGAGCGTTCAGTACTAGGAAACTAATATCTAATAGTATCATTTTTTACCTCTCTAACGCCTTTTAACAAGAGAAAATCCCATTATTTTGTTCATGCTTTAAATAATTAATTAGAGAGGCAATCTGTTTCTGAGTCTATCTATTTACTGGCGTTGGCAATTTCAATCAGAATAATCTCAAATATTAAGCAGCGATACATCAGAATTTATCAGAACAAGTAGAGCGCCAAAACAACGTTCGCGGTTTATAAAATCTAATTATTATTACAATTGTTTTGAATAATTTTACAGAAATTTGACAACCACTCGCAATTTATTGGCTGATTCTTTTAACTTCAGTATTATTTTGGACGGAGTATATATTGCTGCTATACATATAAAAACATAGAAATGAGAATATATAGATAACAAAATCATAATAAAAAGTATGCACGTAAATGTACGACTCTAGATTATAACATGTTTAACAAACAAATGCAGTACAATGAGATAAAGAGGTTAGTTTATTCAATATCACATTGTTTTTATCACAACCAATGTAATATTTGAAGTCATGACGCATCGTGTACATCAACAAAGCGATCTAACTGAAATACAGCACACATTAAGCCACTGTTACATAGCACATTAGATTTACCAAACACTAAACAATAACATAGTTAAATTATGTGGAGTTAAAAGTAGATTAATGTTTAGACACTGACTAAAAAGTTGTTTCGACTTCAGTCTTTTTAGATATCAAAAAAAAATTATTATCTAGACTAGATTAACTTTAAGTTTATAGAAGTATATATTTATATTATTCTAGACCTAAATATAATTTCTCGTTATTGTTACCACTCAAAAAACATTGTGATAACCGCTATACTCATCAGATTTACTTCCCTCTGAGTATCTAAGACCAGTTTCTTCGATAAGACAAAGGAAATTGCTTATAATCAAGAACATAATGTATTTATAATGGTAAGTTGAATCTTGTTATTGGCCCACACAACTTTTCGAACAATCTAGCAACTCCTTAAAAAACCGAAAATGATATTTGCACATTTAATATTAAAAAAGATATTTTTTATTCAATATCACAGAATAAACACTGAAACGAACACAAACAGACATAATAAAAATGAAATAAACGGAAACAAATACAGCATTCGAAAACAAACATCGATTCTTACATTTTTCTCCGGCATCTGTCTCCACGTTTGCGTCGATTTGCCCTTTTAACTCCATTAAAAAAAACCACTCGGAATGATTAAATAAAACATCGTTTTGCAATTTACGACCCGGCCCGCGCAAATTAACTAAATTTTAAATTTAACGCACAGTTAATAAATTCGACTTTAATTGACTTATAAAGTTTGAAAGGTGGCTGTTATGAGGAGGATCTCGGCCATAGAATTAATGAAATTAGACGGTGATAGATACATTTTACGGGGATTTTATCGAAAACTCCTCTCGTCGGATCGTTTTTACGTTTTCTACCGGTTAGGTGTTGAGGTCTGAGCGTTTATTGTTTTGTACTGAAAATAATTTCGATTTTTCAATAACTATACGTCTTCTTAGAGAATCGTAGCGCAGTGTTCAAGACGACAGAATAATTTTCCTATTAGTGAGAAAATATTAGGTCCAAGTTTACAAAAGTGTAAAATGTAACTTCGGTAACCAAGTCCAGATATTTATACAATCGCGACAGAACTTTAGCATACTACAAATATCCTTTACAGCTCTTAATAAACTGCCGACTTGGTGGCGCACTAGTAAAGAATACAGGACGGTCTTCCTACTGTTGCGATAGCCGCGGGTTAGATTCAGTCACGCCAATAACCAGGCTGGGTAAGACCGGATATGTTCTGGAATTATTTCTAAAATTGGTCACTTGTCAGTCAGTAAGCTTAATGCTGAGGACCGTGGTTCTGAGTCTACGTTAAGCTGTAGGTCCAGTCACTGAAAAATCCAAGAGGTTGACGTGACTAAAAGGACTAAAACTTTACTTTACTCTTAATAAAAACTATTTTTTAGTTTTTTGATTCTGCGATTAGGATTATTAAAAATAGTTACATTAAACCAGCACCACGTGTTTAATTAAAACATGTTGTTAATTAAGTGGTGGCAGCATTAAATAGCATTACTATTATATTACTTATACTAGTATATGGTACTGTACTGTTATAATATCATTACTATGCTATATAATGCTGCTTAAAAGAATTTTGTTTTTCGCGTATTAAATACATGCCAGAGAGTATTTTGTAATTTGTATTTTACAGTACATCTTATTATATTTGTATTTATAGTGGGTGGTTTCTTCCTTCAAACAGTCCTATTATTCACAGCACATCTTCGAATAGAAGGCTTAGCCGTAGAGGAGCAACTCTCAACAGTAAATGAGTCGATTTTGTTGTGATTTGGCAATCATTCAGATGTGAACATTTAGTACAATGCTATTATATTCAGCAGTTTAAGTCGTGTAGCATCAAAACATCCAACCTTCATTGTAACCAGCCTGTTGCAATATCTAATTTATCTAAGAAACAAAGTGAGGTCGAGCACCATCATGCCTTAATTTGTTAGTGACTGTTTTTGGGCTCTAAAAGTTCTGAATTCTAAAATTATTTTGCTTAATTTACTCAACTGTTCGTTGTAGAATTCCATATTGAGACACTTCTTCAAATATGAACATTAAAAACGCATTGTAATCCGAAGAAGCCTGAAGAAACCAATTACTAGTATCTGTTAAGAAAAATTGAGAAACTTACATTAATTTAAAATCTATTTACTCAAAAATATATATGAAAGATCCACATAGACGCAGACCTCAAGTAAAAATATGCAGATATTTTCATGATTATTGAAAACATAAAAATTAAAATAAGTTTGAGCTGTGTGCAACAGGTAAACACAAACACAGAAAATATTTGACTCAAACGGAGATGAACAATGGATTTATAATTTAAATCAACTACTCACTGTTCCTTTTTTACTGATAGGACTGTCAAATAACAACCACAGCAAAAACAATTGATTTCATCAGATATGATATACAAATATGTTAAATCTCTACATTATCTGGCTCCCTGTGTTCGAACCAAAATGTTTTTAAAAGCAATTTAGAAATGTATAAAATGTCACTTGTATCTCTAATATTTGTTGTAATTTTTAAATTCAGTAGATGAGAATGCATGAAAATAAACTATTTTCGATGCCCAAATATTTTCATTGTAAAGCATTTAAGTTCATAGAACTTCAATCAAAAACTTCATATATCATATTGTATTAATATATTATTCTCTGTACCCAGTGAAATTTCTAAAGCTATTACTAAATTTAATTAGATTAATCTATGGTTCTCCAAATATACATCATATATTTAGGTGACCAAATTTTCAGATGTATAGCTTTTAAAATAACACACTTAAAATAGACCATTGCTTTCAAAGTGCTTATAAATAAAAATTAAGCAAATTAAGCAAGTCTCGGTGCAAAACAGAATACAAATCCAAGAACAATTTTCTAAAAAAATGGTTTACCAAACAGAGCGTGAAGGAAATAATTTTAAATAAAATTATTCAAATGAGGTTCGAATTAGCCTCTATCACACCCGAAACCTTTACCAGGACGGAAGGTAATAGGGATAATAATGTTATAGGTAGACGTTTTCAGATCACTAAAAAAACCCTCAAAATTGGGTCCGAGCCTACCAAATCTTCCCCCTATACGTCGTAATAATTCCAATCCTTTTTCTCTTCCACCGAGGAACGTTGTCCCGTTATCGACAAAAAATATTACGATTCGGACACCTTGCCGAAGGCGCAAGGTGAATTTCCAGCGTCGTTCTTTTTTTCCATCCCCAATTTTCCATAAATATCGTTTAGGGACCTCGGGAAAAAATCAGTTATTTACTGTCGAACAACATCTGCGCTGCCTGCGCGCCTTATTTCAAACGCCCCCTCTCGCCCCCCTTTAATGCCTCCCTACCCCCGTTATTTTTTCTTTAAGGGTTGCCATGTCGATAGTGCCTGGTTGGCTGCTCCTAATAAAAACAAACGATAATCGCGGCCTGCTCGGATGAGAAGGGACGATGCGGTTTCTCGGAAAATAGGCGGTGAAAGAACGGTTACGACAGCGTAATGATTGCCACGAGGAAGTCTAGTTTGAAGTTTGAAGATGCCTTAATTGAAGGGAGTCGTTAAGGTCGTTCCGGATTGCTTTTCTCGTTGTTTTTAATATAAGGGGATTGTAAAATAACTTTCAATGTACTGCATACTTATATCACTAATATTTTATTATAAACTGTTTTTTTATATTATTTAAAATCTCCTTTTACCAACTATTGTTTTACCTGGATTGAACCTAAAGTTTAACGTGGACTCCGAACTACGGTCCACAGCAGTAAGCCTACCGACTGGCGAGTGACTTTAGAAATCATCCCAAAAGACATCCCAGTCTTACCTAGCCTGGTTACTGGCGTGATTGGGATTATTTTCCTTGTCGGATTTTACACTCTTGCCTAGAACAATCACAAATTTGGACAATCACAAACATATATTTACGACCTAGCCCCCATTTAATCCCCAGCAGGATTCGAACCCGCGGCTATCGCAACAGTAGGAGGACCGTCCCATCGCCTTTACTACCGCGCCACCAAGCCGGCATTATAAACTCTTGTGCTAACGTTTAAATAACACATTTTTCGTCAACTTAAAAGACCTGGGGTAGTCAAATATCACTCTCTAGAAATATTTCTTCTTATACTGAAAGAAAGTACTGAAAAGTGCATGTCAATTTTCCGTTTTGATTTTTTCTATGTCACAATTTTACACTTTATTTGGTTCGACTTTCGTAGAGACGCTGTGTATAAACTTGTTTGAATTTATGGATATGAATTAAGAAGTTATAATTGTTTGCAACATCACTAGCATTAAGAAAAATCGAATGAGAACAATCGATAGTTTCAACACATTTCAATCAGTATTTACTATCTCTATGAATGCACGCTTTCCAATTTTTTTCTAATCCTATAAGTTCCATAAGTTAGAGACGTATAAATTCAATTTCATACTAATTTTGACAGAAAAAAGGACATACATAGTAGCTTATAGTACAGATATACTTATCTATAGTACAGATTCGCTTGTTTTAAATGATTTTAAATTGGTAGGCGGTAGTGTGTTCGTCAAATTTTATCAATGTTTATAAATCAATCTCAAACTTTTTACCCTATTACATTAACAAATAATATTGAAAAATAGAATTGCTAAAGTCTGTTATATACAAAGGAAACACGAAACCTTATTTACATATAAGTATATATAGCCCGTCATAAAACGCTTCGTTGGCGCAGTGGTCAAAAGGACAGAACGGTCCTACTGTTGCGGACTGTTGCGATAGTTGCCTGTTCGAATCCTGCTGGGGTATCGATGTGCTTTATGTTTGTGATTGTAATTGTAAATGTCTTTATACGCAACAGCAGAAAATCGGATGAGTAATAACCATCCTAGTCACGCTAGTAACCAGGCTGTGTAAGGTCGGATGCATTCTGGAATGATCTCTAAGTTGGTCACTGGTCAGTCGGTAGACTTAATATATAGGACCGTGGTTCGGAGCTCATGTTAAACTATAGATTCAGTCCAGATAAACCGTTGTTGGTAATAAGGAGACCTTAAAATATTTTTCAAAATATGCTGATGCGTCGAAAAATGACCTGATGGTATGAAAGAATTTTACAGACATTTGGCAACATGGCCCATACATAACAAAGGCAAATTTTTAAAGTAGTAAATGTGATAATATAATTCGGTGACATATTTCGACGCACCATTTATATAAACTCCAATTGGCGTCATATTTGACGTCATCCATGGCGTGCATTGGATATTTTATTGCATTTTATTTTCAAGATTATGGCTATAAGAAGAAATTCAGAACGCCAAAAACTAATCAGCATAAAACTAGCACCGAATGTCGCTCGTAGTGATAGTAAAAAGTAGACAATTACTAAACAGTTTATAGTCATTTCCATTTAATAGTTTCCAACGCTAAACAAAGACAGAGAGAGTGTTTACCAACAACTATTGTTGATATCAACTATTATCGGAGACTGACCAGAAACATATGGCCGAAATAAAAAGTGCCTTAAATCAGCTCTACAAAAGAGTTTATCCTGGAAGTATTTACATCCTAAAGATGATTTTGAGAGAAATAAGAACTGGCATGGAAGGAAAAGCACCAGATTACGATATTGCAGAAGCAATTCTCTTGAAACATTTATTCCTATCAGTAATTGGAAAACTAATGAAAAAAAAAACCTTCTAAACAGAATGAAAAGGCACCTAAGCACCATAATTCCAACTCACCAATTTGTACATCTCAATATAGACATCATCAGTAGATGCCTGGTAAATGACTGTACTGCTCTGTTGCCTTAAGAGGTTGCAAATCAACCCCCTGAGAACACAGGCCATCATTTTCTATAAGAAGCTTTACGCACTGCGCGTCTCGAACTTAAGATCGACACCGTAATAACGTCACGTACCTAGGTCTCCACTTCGACCGACGGTTCGGTCGGCAATTCCAAATTTAGAAAGCAATCCAGAAAGGTTCGGTGATAGCAAACCTGCTATCTTCTCTGATCTGCCCTTCTAGCAGACTTCCCACCTCCATCAAATGCTTATTTTACAAAATGTTAATTCGGTCCGTACGCCTCTATGGATCTAATGTCTATATGTTTGTTACACCCAATTAGGTGAAACGGCTTCAAGTTTTCGAAAATAAGCTCGTCAGCAGAATCTTGAACGCTCCATGGTTTTTTAGAAATAATCAAATTCATAGAGGAACTGACACTCCAGAAATCAAGCACTTCATATCTCATTCATTCCACAAACAACAACTCAGCTCAAGTTTTTCTGAAAACGCGCTTGCTCGCGAGCTGGTCGACATGCTGTGAGCTTAACTCCGCGTCACCTCTAACACCAGTTTTCCAGGCTGAAACGACCTCATCGGTCGCTGCAGTCATAACTTTTGCCCCCATACGACAGTATCCAGTCATGTGTTAATTCAAGTTCGCTAATCAATAGAATCGCCGGGTCCTCGTACTCAATAACGTCTGCCCAATCAGCGGATGTCATATCCCCAAATTTAATGCGGTAGTATGTGTATTGGTTTAGTGTTTTGGTAAGCCCAGAGGCAGTCCCACATAACGCGGTCCAACTTGTCACTCCAGGGCAAGTCTCCGCGACCAGGTATGCGTCATGCATTCCACCACCTGGTTTTAGGCCAGAACAAAAAGAAGAAGAAAAAAATCTCTTGCCTTTTTGCACATATGTGAAGCTTTTGGCAAAGTGTGGCACGCACACTAAAAAGGACACCTCCACATATATATTAACACATACTCTCATCCTACCGTAATTGAGGAAGTTTCAAGGTTAAGTGTTATGATTAGTATTCTGATCTACAAGCTTCAGTGTCAGTGTACCACACGGTTTCAACTCCAATTCAAATAGAAAGAATCCGGTCTAAAAAAAATAGAAGAATGGTTTAACTAGTAGCAAATGCAAACCAAACCATGTCTATCGATGTTACTTACACTCTGAAAAGAGAAGCGTCCCACAAGGAAAACATGAAAAATATTTTTACCTTTACTTCGTGAATGGTTAATAAATATCCACCCTCTATTAAACAATGAGAGCAAAATGAGCATATCTAGACATACGGCATTCAACTATGGGGCAGGGCAAGTAACAGCTATATTGAAACATTTATTGACAGGTTCAAGAAAAAGGCTTTAACGGATTTGCTCAATAATCCTCAAGGCATGAACAATTGTTATATGTATCTAGATCTCAAGAAGAAGTATGTTAAGGAACTCAATCTCAGAAGCAGATTCATTTAGCTTTCTCAATTAAAAAATTGCGATAAACGTACAGTTTAATAGATGGAGATGGATGACTTATCGATCTGAGACAGCTTCCCAAGGCACAGAAAGGATTTAGATAAGAAACTAGGTCGACTATAGCGATCCTATTACACTTTATAATGATATTATTGCTGTTCGCAATTTTTGACTCATCACTAAAGAACAATAAATGAGTATCAAATTTTGTGTAGAGTTTGCCCACAGCCGCGAGAAGTATTTCGTGTAGTATTTGTCGGACCAGCGGAGGAAAAGGAAAAAAAAGATGACGTAGGTCCGAGCGCAAGTTGTTCAACAAAATGACGGCGACGGGAAACCCAATGGTGCGGACCCCGAAACGAACCAGGCCCGGGGCGCCCCGTCGAAAATTGATGACCCATAAAGTTGGCTAATTTAGGGCCGCGCGGGCCGACTCTAAAATAATTCGCTAAATTGAAATTAACGAGCTGGAGGACGGTTATTGAAAGGTCTCGCCGGAACCGCGTTTGAGTTATGCGCTTCGGCCCGGATTAGGCCGGCCGTCGATTCTCTCTGCTTCGCTCTTTTTATTGGGCATTGAACGACAGCTGACGGGCTCGGTAAACAACCGTAAACACGCTTCATTAAAACTGCTCGTCGCCGGTAGAGAGCTCTTGCAGGGATATACGTCCGCGGACGGGCTTATAATTCGGATTAAACTCTACATAAACTTGATATTTCTAGGAAATAAGTTCTGCTCGGTAATCTGTTTACCATTTCTCTCTTTACTTCACTTTATTCATATTTTATTCATTTATTCATTTTTTCATTACTCATATTTTCGAAGCTTTCAGAATACGCTCTTAAAACGATTTAACAAAATTGAAATAATTTTCGGAGATACAGGTCTTTATTTTTAAATAATTTTTAATGTTAAAAATGGTTATAAAGTTTCTCGTTTTATTCAGACGGCTGTGATTTGATGAAAAAAAATTGTTTGATTTCGTGTCTTTTTTTTAAATATATATTTCAAATTTATATACTGAAAACGGCCATAATGCTACTTATAGGACTTATTAATTACAAAGATTTGAGAATTATAAATGATTAGTGACGACAACCTTCACTCTATGAAATTGGCATCAACCGCTACGTTGTGTATCAAGGCTCATGTGATTTGTATGAAGACCCGTGTGTTTTGTCTTTAGATTGTCTAATTAGCCGGATGCATAATATTTTATCCCTATTGCTTCTTCCTTAGATGTATTGTATTAAAAAGTAGACTGGCTTAACTGTTCTTCTCGCAACCCGATAATCATTTCTAAGGACAGAATGACCTATCGAATAATGATATTCTTGTCTAGGTAAAAATTATACGTCTAAAAAGGTTTTCTGAAAAATAATTATTATTATAGTTTTGACAAAGACAATATCAAAGAAGCAATTAGAGTATTTCAAGGCTTTAACTATTGACACCTTGCGCATCAATAGTTAAAGTGAATTTTGTAAGAACATATACAAAATAGCTTCATAGAATTTTAGTACTCTATTTGTTGCTTAGTTCTTATAACAAATATATAACAAAAATATCAGAATATGCAAGGGGGGGACCAAAAAGTGGAATAAATAAGCAAAGAACGATGCAATTTTATTTAAGAATTTAGGTAAAAAAAAATAATTTTTTAATCAGCTTCCTTTATTTATAGTTTTTGCAACATATATATTTTAGGTGAGAAACAAGACTCTATGAATACATAAATGAAGTAATGAAAACATGCAGCGATTAAAATGGAATTAACTACATTGCTTGCATAGATGGAACATATAGAACTTTAGGGTAAATGATGTGGCTCGGTGAATGGAGGTAAATCGAAATGAAACAGTGGTGTTTACATGATGTGACCGTTATTTATTGGCAATATAAAAAAGATGTGAAAATACAAATAATAAAGCGGATGGCAGCGGAGTTACCTGAAGACGAGGCTTGGGCAGTCGATGGTGGCACGTCTTAACCAAACGAGGGTTGAGCACTGAATGACCGAAATACCCTTCAATAATATCCCAGATAAACGTCTCGGGGTTGCCGCCAGCTATTCGGTGTCGGGTTCCAATTGGCACCCCGCCCGTGTTCAACATCTGGGATTATATTTCTGGGTATTTTGTAGACCGTTATTCCACGATGTAAAATTCGACATGCCTCAATTCGCTACAATACTCCCCTGTCAGAATTTTACATAAAATTACTTCAACAAAAATACAAAAATGTTTGCAAAAAATATCAAATACAAAAAAAAACATATACCAAACAAAATGTGCTGTGTAAAATGGGCTTTGAAAAAATATGATAGTTCGAAACGGTTGTGGTTGGTACGGTTGCGATCTGGTACGGCTGTTGATATCTTCCGGTCCTACAGATACCGTTGCATCATCGTCGCTTTAGCACTTGAATGTGGTCCATCGACGACGTTGAAAACAAGCTATTCTTCAGACAGGGCTCCCGTAATCGACGCTGTGGGAGGATCGACTGTTCGACGACGTGGCAGCTTATTTTCTTTGACGACGAGACGTTAGCAATTCTGGTACTTCGGCGAAGACATAACGAGTCTACGGTGACTGCAATCGGTACCTGGCTTCTGGAGCTGCTCTGTGACTAATCCGTAGTCACATTCGTTAGGTTAATTCATAAAAAACAAATAACGACGGTATCCGACCGAAGCTGCCCAAAGCCTTTTAAATCAAAATATCTGCCATTATGACGGAGACGGCGAGCGAAGGAAGACATTATGATTTAAACATAGCGCCGAAAGAAATGTTTAGCCGAGACGCTGATGATTAAGCAGTGACGTAAAAATATTCCAAAAGATTGTGAAATAAAATTTTGACAAAAAAAAATTTAAAAAAATGAATTGGAAATAATGAAATTAATCGGAATAAAATGAAAATGAATCTAGAAGGTAAAATTGAAAAGGAATCGAATTAAAAATATTTAAAATTTTGAAACAAAAAAAAATATAACGGCCACGTAAAATACATACCAAACACCATGTTCCACGTACCCTCCATTCACGAGTCCAAACCCAATTTTCCGAAAGATCACGTCGGGGTCACCACTTTAGGGTAAATGATGTGGCTCGGTGAATGGAGGTAAATCGAAATGAAACAGTGGTGTTTACATGATGTGACCGTTATTTATTGGCAATATAAAAAAGATGTGAAAATACAAATAATAAAGCGGATGGCAGCGGAGTTACCTGAAGACGAGGCTTGGGCAATCGATGGTGGCACGTCTTAACCAAACGAGGGTTGAGCACTGAATGACCGAAATACCCTTCAATAATATCCCAGATAAACGTCTCGGGGTTGCCGCCAGCTATTCGGTGTCGGGTTCCAATTGGCACCCCGCCCGTGTTCAACATCTGGGATTATATTTCTGGGTATTTTGTAGACCGTTATTCCACGATGTAAAATTCGACATGCCTCAATTCGCTACAGAACAAATAGAAGAAATAATGATTTATTAACAACTAGCGACCCGCCCCGGCTTCGCACGGGTGCAATGCTGATAATAAATTAAATACACTACAGAAAAAATATGAACGTTGTATATAAAAACATAGCGGCCCGCTCCGACTTTGCACGGGCATAAAATATATATGCCTATGTCACTCAATGAAAACATGATTAAAATCGATCCAGTATTTTTGGTTCATTCATTACTGCCCTTGGCCTGCACGCATTAAATTTGGAGTAAAACAATTCCTCTTCCCCTATACTTACTATGAAGATTTCCTGCTATCTTTGGAATATCTAAATTCATACAATTTTTATTACATTACACATTTTTAAACGCAAATTTTAAATTTGTAATATCTCCGAAAATATTTGTTTAATTTACATGCTGTAAGGAACCATATTGATCTATATTAATTGCACACTGTATTTAAGGTACTTAATTCGATAAGGATTAATGCCGTATTGCTTCAAATAGCTTCGTAAATAAGCCATTTTCTCACGTAAAAAGTAAACAATAAAAATGGTTAATGTGGGTTATCCCTAAAAGACAAACATATACCATCGCGGACTTTTTTGTAGACTTTTTTATGGTGTACAATACTGTAGTACATTAATTTGATCTAACTCGTAGGGTTAGGCAGCGTTTTTGCTAATTGCTAAATAAGCCTAAAAATATAGGTTAATTTACGACATCACGTTAGAAACCTCTAAAATTAGCAATGTTGCCTTAGTATATTATGCATGTATTATACATATAAACCTTCCTCTTGAATCACTCTATCTATTGAAAAAAAAACCGCATCAAAATCCGTTGCGTAGTTTTAAAGATTTAAGCGCACATAGGGATATAGGGACACTAATACTATAATAATGGGACTAATAATAATGTATTACTAAAAACAATTGCTAAAAATAATCCTAATTGTGACTATTAAACTAGGGAATCCAAGGAAATATCTAAACAGGATTTGTTTACAGAAACTGTAAATATTGTTCTTGTAGGTCTAACAGTGATTTTCATAGAATTTTGATGCTAAAACTATAGCCCTAGAACCTTAACGTCAAGACATCTACCTAATTCGCCAAATGTAATCCCCTATTTGCGGGCTATATCAAGATCTCTGTCGCAAATCGTAGTCTTTTAATTCGTTGTCGGGACGGGAGTCGTCGTAACAAAACCGTCAACAAAAACCTAACAAACTACAGGAAGGTAATACGGCCCCCGCCTAATCCCGTTGTAAGCCGGGAAAAAGCCGGACCGACTACTGCAAAAAGGATGAGGACCAACGACCTCAACTAACGGACCCGGTCCACAGTTAATTCATTTTTAATCCCGGATTATTACTCTCCAGGTTGTTCGACGCGGAGCAACAGTCTGAATTATTTAGCCGATTTTGCATTCCTCCATTTTCGGAAAGATTAAAGAATAATCTGACCGTTCGTGCGCTCTGGTCGGGATCTCGCCTGCCCATTCGTTTTGCCATCTTTAGTTTTCGATCTGTAGATGATGGTAGAGATTAATTCTTATCCACTTTTCCACAAAATCTTCAACAACGTTTCATATGTTTTTGAGAAATGTAATATTTTGATAACTATGAATATGAACTTTGCATATTTGTAAATTTAACTTTATAATATTTTGTTAAATACATAAAGCAAAGTATAGTCATACTCAAGAATAACAATTAAATGGCTTCATAGAATTTTAATTCGTCCTTTGTTGGTGTATTGTTAGTTATTATGTGAGACACTGCAAAGTAGAAAGCAGTAGATAAAAAGCACAATAAACATGAGAATCTGCAAGAGTGAGATGGAGGAGTGGAATAAATAAGCAAAGAACGATGCAATCTTATTTAAGAATTTAGCTACAAAAATTATTCTATTAATCAGCTTGGTGTATTTATAGTTTTTGTAACATATAGGTTTTAGCTGAGAAATACATATAGAAAACAAAGATTATGAATACATAACTGAAGAAAGAATGCAGCAGTTAGAATGTAACTTACATAGTTTGCATATACAGAATATATAGTAAAACAGAAGAAATTATTAATTATTAATAGTAAATTTGTAAAAATTGTAAAACATTAATATACATTTCTAAATTGTACCAAATAAATTACTTAAATATGTTCGTTATTATTTATATATCGTTTATATATATATTTATAAATATTCTCTGCTTTGATAGACAAACATGTACAACTTCATTTATTATTCTATATTTATATTTAAATCATAAAATTAGAGAAATCTCATGTACATATCATGTATATTTGATACTCTGAAATGGTTACAGTGTTACTGTTGATTAACGTAATAAATTGTAATCGAATACCAATAACTGGACTATCGCTAGTAGAAATTAAACAGAAAATAGTAGTGAAAATAGCTTATTCAGATCTAGAAAGATATTGAAATATATAGAAGATACTCAAATCGAGATGATTTTTTATGATTATTAAGAAATTAACAGTTTCTTAAGAGGTTCTTAAGATAATGTAATAGTTTTAGTATGAATAATCTAACGCCTGGTTAATTTCAATATTGTCTGAAATAAAAGAAGATACAACAAGTTATAGAAGACAAATGGCATCGATTGAGCTAAATAATTCCATATCATTCGGGAATTAGTTATACGTACCATAAGATTGACAACACATAATGTTAAAGCATTCTCGAAACACTCCAGTGCTGCCGTCTGTTAATATATTTTGATTGTAAATCATTACATTTGTTAGTTAAATTTTATTACTCTAAATCGTATTAAATTTTAACAGTGTAGGTTATACAATATTAACATTTTTATTGTATTATACTTTTTTTACGTTGTTTCTCATAAAATAGATTCGCAGCTTCTAAATGCGTTTGTGGCAAACTGTCATTAAGTGTTGAAGATAATGGCAGATTAGTAACCTTTTTAACAGATTTAGTTTATTAAAAATTGTATTATTCAACATAATGTCCTCATTTCTAACGAACTTATTCAAGAAATAGTTTTCTTTCGTATTACGCCTGTTTTTTGTTTTGACAAAGATCTTCTTTCATGCCTGAATTTATTGGTGTATGTTAATAGATAGATTTCAGGCGGGGGGATCTAAGTTTGGCCACCAGAGCCAATGTTATAATAATTTCTACTCCATTGATTCATTTGATTCATTGATTTTTCTATGGCTTTTAGACTATTTGAGACTCCTAATATAACTGGAAAATGTTAATAACATTGATTTCGAAACCGATCCGATCGTAAAATAAAATTGTACTTGCACTTTATTACAGCTACGTTCTTGCAAGGTGATCGAATAGCTCATTTAGCACACAAGTTGCCATAGAACATAATGAAACTCAAACTTTTAAATTTTCGGAGACCCAGTCGGTAACTGAAACAAAAAATAATATAGTATTACAGCAAAGCAAACTGAATGGAAATTAATGAATGCACAATGGTGCACAGAATGTCATTGGAGGCATAGACAAACGTAGACGTAGACTTCTGCAGTTATAATAATATTAGGTATATAGAGATGCTAGGAGACTAAATTTCTAAAAAAACGACTTTTGGAAACCGCCTTGGTGGTTGTACCCATGACAGCACACTGGAGCAACACAACTCAGGTACTCCATTTTTAAAATTAAATGCCTTACAATATAAAGACACAGCCAATAGCAACAATTTGTTGTGAACTCTAATAACTTAGTCCAGCTCGATGGAGATTAAACGCAAAATATCTACTGTGTTGATTTAAATTCTACTGATTCCGTTCAACTTCATTTTATGCTTCGCATTGCTTGTCTTTGACTTGCAACAATGCAAGTTCTGTTACAACTTTAAATGTTTTCTTAAATTTACCAATTTTCTGAATTTTTATTTCCGTAAGAACCTTCTACAAAGTATTAGAAAACTTAAGGGAAATGACGAATCGATTTCATTCATCATTATAAAGTCGTTTGCGAACATATCACGGCGTGACCAAGGAAAATATATATTCATTTCCTTTGTATACATATAGGAGGATCATTTGAACCAAAAGTTATAGAGAAGCTTCATGCGATTCTCTTTAATGGGATACCGAGAGCACTCTCCCAGTTTTCAGTCGGATTATTATTGTTTTAGTTAACAGGAACCGACAACAGGCTGCATTATTTACGCCGTTTTAAATTCCATTTAGCCTGCATTAAATAGTAATACGATGAGTGAGAAGGGTGGTGGGAGGAGGGTCGACGGCAGTGCACTAGGTCAGGAAGTGATCCCTCCAGTTCCTGCCCTATTCATTTCGTCTCCCTCATTAACTAATCTCGTTGCGTTGCAGGAATTATACCTTCTTTTTTCTTCATCAAATCCCTTTGACGAAAGCAACAACGTGTCCTTTTAACTGGCCTAATAATACGGTGATTAAGAACGTTTCGGAGTGGAAGTAGCGAGGGAGAGAAAGATGGAGGAAAAGGGTAATTTGAGGTTCAAAGTTGTGTAGCGGTTTTTTTTCTTTTTAAATTCGCGCTGTAATTTGAAGAAGAATTAAAAGCGGCGAGATGGATATTTCTCACAGAATGTTTTTGTGTCGCAATCATTATACGGAAGTACGGTGGTAGAATATGCTGACAATATTATAATTTCCTTTGATAAGATTCTTCGGAACCCTTTTATTCCGTAATGATGAAATAAAACATGCTTTTTTGTCTGATTTATTTTCAAGCCATAAAGATTTAAGGACATGGATACATATCAGTGACAGTTTTATATGTAATTGGTAATTATTAGTTTCCTCGAATGAAACAAAATGTTCTACTTCTCTGCTCGGTGCCATGGCAATCTATTTAAGAAACATAAACTGCTATGTTGTCCATCTTCTATTGAATGATATAATATATATACACCTGGTGTTGTTCTCCTATTTGACTACTGAATCAAAGGTCATTGACACTCAATACAAACACGCTTATCTGTTGCCTAAGTCTCCTCCGATACTTTATGTTATTTTGTATTATTTCTTACCTAACTCTTCGTACACCGACATCCAGATACATTGAACATGTTCATTAAAGCCTCTGGAAGCTTTCCAATATTTCAATATTGATGTAACTTGCAGTGGCCCATAGTTGAATGACTTATGCCCAAATTAGCTTGATGATGGTTTTCTATACCATTATTCGGATCTCATAACTCATATTTAATTTGAAAATAACGTAGTTTTACAAAAACAAAAATCACTCAAAGTTGATTAAAAACACCTACATATATTTAAATTAAAATACATATTATATAACCTAAACATTACTCTAAAGCAAATAGCGTCAAAATTAAACAGATCTTAGGACTTTCATTTTCGAAAATATCGGGAGCCAGACCGTATAATTCTATGCTTACCGAGCTTAGTCATGTAAATAAGTTGTGCGGGGTTCTAAACACACCTCATGAATCGGTGTCTGCTTATATATAATCGTCCTCTAAAGCAGATCCCTACTCTAGCCAAATATCGGCGTGTAACATATTAGTAGATAAAAGGAAATTATTTTTCTTTACTGAGTATTCTCTAGGATTTTGGGTATTTTTGAGTGACAACAATATTTTAAGCTAGATATATTATATATAGTATATAATGTATAGCGTTGGGAACTATGAAAACAGTCGAAATAGTAGATATATATATATATATATATATATATATATATATATATATATATATATATATATATATATATATATATATATATATATATATATATATATATATATATATATATATATATATATATATATTCGGAGCTTCGGTAAATAGAATTGCAATTTAAAATTGCAATTTTAATTGTAATGAGAAACTAATATAATTATTTAATTCCAGGGAAAAATAGGTAAGATTATGATAGGTAGACATGAACGGAAATAAATACAGGGGATAAACAAAATAATATGAACACATAGCAATATAATATATGTTGTTGTATGTTGCCAACACTGCTTCCATGCTTCCACAAATTTACTTTGGTTAATTTTCATTTTTCAAGCTCGTGTCCAATTATTACATTGTAACTTGTCTATTATAATTTTCGTGTGGCTTCTTCACTATGTTCCCCTACATCTACAACTGCAGTGTCATTAGCAAATGTAGCCATCGTAATATTCTCCATTTATGTTATATCACAAGTGTAGAGTAGATAAAGTATTGACCCCAGTACACTTAATTGTGGTACACCTGCTTTATCTTCTTTAATTACAGAGTAAACTTCTTGTTTAACTCTAAACTTTCTGACTGTAGTATACGATTTTAGTAGTTCACTGTGTTGTTTTGGGTAGTTTATGAACAAGGCCTTCATGCCAAACCTTATCGAAGGCTTGTGCTACATCTAAGAATGTACTTTTTTATATTCTGAGCATACTTTTTTGAGCATACTTTTTTATTTTCGTAAAATTTTTCAATAATATCTGTTATTCTCTGGACCTGGTCAATTGTTGAATGCTTGTTAATAAATCCAAACTGCTGTGTTGGTATTAGGTTTTTCCTCTCTGTAATCGGTTTTAATTTTTTAAACAGGAATTTATCAAAAACCTTGGATATTACCGGCAGCAGTGATATAGGTCTATAGGCATTTATTTGGTTAAAAAATAAATAAATAAATAAATAAATAAAATTAATAACACAAACAGGGGTGCTAAAAGTATAATTAGTATATATACAATTTAAAAATAAAAACAAATACAGGACTACAAAGAAACACAGCCATAACACGTTGCTGAAGTCTCCTCCGATACTTTATGTTATTTTGTATTATTTATTGCCTAAGTCTTCGCACACAGACATCCAGATACATTGAATATGTTCATTAAAGCCTATGGAAACAATCCAATATTTCAATATTAATGTAACTTGCAGTGGCCCATAGTTGAATGACTTATGCCCAAATTGGCTTGATGATGGTTTTGTATACCATCATTCTCATCTCATAACTCATATTTAATTTGAAAATAACGTAGTTTTACCAAAACAAAAATCACTCAAAATTCATTAAAAACACCTACATATATTTAAATTAAAATATATATTATATAACCTAAACATTACTCTAAAGCAAATAGTGCCAAAATTATAAATCATGCCGCAATTTACCGCCTGGAACACATATATACCGCAAACAGATCTTGGGACTTTCATTTTCGAAAATATCGGGAGCCAGACCGTGTAATTCTATACTTACCGAGCTTAGTCATGTAAATAAGTTGTGCGAGGTTCTAAAGACACCTTATGAATCGGTGTCTGCTTATATATAATCGTCCTCTAAACAGATCCCTACTCTAGCCATATGTCAGCATATAATATATTAGTAGATAAAAGGAACATATTTTTCTTTACTGAGTATATTCTTATGGATTTTGGATATTTTTGAGGGACGACAATATTTTAAGATATATATTATCACAATGTTTTATATCAACATGTCATATATTACATATCAATATTTATATAGCAACAATATCTTGAATAAAAATATATTGTTATCTGCATATTTATTATTAATTATATAGTATTGGATTTTAAATAATAACAATTGTTCTGTTCAAGAAATCTCTAGCCTCAGTCTATAACTTTGTGTGAGTACTATTAAACTTTATTCGTTCAACTGAATATACTGAGCTTTGACAAATAAACTAACTATAAGTCGATATTAAATTTAAACTTATAATATAAGGCATGATTACGGTGAACTAACGGAAATAAACAAAAACTCAATTAAAAGACACAAAACTGCGAACATATTCTACTCGATCTGAACAGATCGAACAGAATATGCACTAAGAAGTTATTAAAATCATTTTTGAATCGATAGATGTTGGCCGATACAGATCTTAAACGATATTAGTCAAACTGTAACTGTCAGACTGATAAACACGTGAACTTTAAATGTTTTCTTAAATTTTTCAATATTCTTAATTGCTATTTCCATAAGAACCTTCTACAAAGTATTAGAAAGCTTAAGGGAAATTTGTTTTTATAATATCTTTATTAGATAGGCTTAGTACAATCTTAATTATTATTATTATTACAATTAATTTATTACTACTTTTCCTATGTGCTTGGATTAATTAACAAGCAAGACGAGTGCGAGAAAATACATCAGTATGTATTCCTCAATTATATAATTATAATTATTTATTAATTATTAACTTATAGCTATAGTTTACACTAATAATACACACTAAATGTTCACACAAGTTCGTATGGTTTTGTTCGTTTCAATCTCCTAACATCCTGCGCGCCGTCCAGCAGTTGTATTGCTTCCACGTTAGTATGATTTAGTAATCTTCTTTCGTGTTTCAAGCCGAAATCCTGCTCAACTTCGCAAATCCATTTGATTTCCAGGTCATCGTGCAGTTTTTCATTGATTATATAGCGATGGGCACTTAAGGGAAATGATGAATCGATTTCATTCATCATTATAAAGTCGTTTGCGAACTATGGCGTGACCAAGGAAAACATATATTCATTTCATTTGTAATCATATAGAAGGATCATTTGAACTAAAAATGAAGTAATTATAATTTCATTTGTAACGAGAAACTAATATAATTACTTAATTCCAGGGACTCCTCACAAGTACTTTACCTGAGAAAACTTCTGTTTATTCATACCAGCTCTAGAGGACAAGCAACGTGGGTGATCCATAGAAGAGGATAAGAGGTAAGATTGTGACATGAATGGAAATAAATACAGGGGATAAACTAAATAATATGAACACGTTGCAATTTAATATATCTTGTTCCATGTTGCCAATACAGTCTCCATGTTAAAAGAGCGGTGTGTATGTATTGCTCAATTTACATGCCAAGTCTTGTAGGTTATGTTTCAGTATATTACACGCTTTTTTCTGAGACCACTAAAACAAATGAACTTAATTTTAAAGAGGACATATGGTAGGTGTTCGATTAGTTTAGGCGTCTGTGATAAAAACTGATGGTGTGTTACAAATAGCCGGGTTTATGTATGGAGAACGCCAAAGAAAGCTTACGACCTGGACTGCCTGCTTGCTACAGTTAGGAATATTTGAAATGCTGTTATGACTTTGGCAGCACACTGGTCAGATTACTGCGAATAAATATCTCGACATTCCTAATAAGGAAACTATTATTATAACAACTATATAACATGCCATATTCTACTTCATTAGGAATTATTGTGATTAAAAACACATTTTTAGTTGAAGTACTCAAAATTCAGATTTCGGAACTATACAACAGTAATAAATTAATAAATTAATATGTCGACTTGGTTGGCGTAGTAGTAAAGGTGGCAGGATGGTTCATCTACTGTGGGGATAGTCGCAAATTGGAATTTTGCTTGGGCATGGTCGTACATTTATGTTTGTGATTGTTTAATATTTATATTTGCCCTAGGCAAGACTGTAAAATCCGACAAGGAACCAGGCTGGGTAAGATCGGATGTCTTCTGGAATGATTCCTAGGTTTGCCACTCGCCAGTCGGTAGTCGGATAGTCTAGTCCAGATCAACCCTAGTTGGTAAGAAGGTCACATGATTTGAGTCTTTTGATCTCCTGCTTTTATGTTTATCTTTATTATTGCTCTGAATTTTGTTCATGTTTTACACCTAGATGGCATAGTTAACTTTAGTCATGTGCTCAGCACAGCTAAAATGAAAATAAACCTAAATGAAAAGTATTTATAATGCACTATTTATAATAAAACTCAACAGATTATATAGTCAAATATTTTTTTAAAACTTTACATGGCATGACAACATATGTAGGGTATAGGCAGTGCAATAATAAAAAGAACCTGTTGTATCGATCATAAATCCGAATACGGAAACCTCCCCACCATCCGAAATGAATTATTATCCGGAGACAAAGCCGGCGACGATACATAAAATATGATAAAACCGATCCGAAATCTTTTTTTAATATTCGCGAGCGGTCCCGCGATGTTTAATCTTCCCTTATCCGCAGAGACACGGAAATACGAAAACAAAACGGAGAATAAAAGAGTGATTGATTCGCCCAATCTCGAACTGTTTTAATATAATCCATTATTTACCGTCTCCGGATCGGGGCGATTGCCGTCGCATTCCGATTTTTCGCCCGACGAGCGGCGCGGAGGGGAACGAGGGGACCGGGGGGGTCATATTTATTTTAAAAACGCCATTTTCCGAGCAATGAATCGAGAATATCTCCATCGCTCCGGTGGCGACGGGGACTGACGAGGTCTGGGAGGCGGTGGGGAGTGCTTCACCTCGACGGAACCGCCATTTTTCACGGTACCGTGGACTCGTGGGCGAGGAGATTTTTATTGCCGCGAATATTAAATGATGTGAATCCCGGTCTCGCTACGCGGGGAGTTGTACGGGAGCGAGGTGGAAAATAGAGCGATTTTATCCTGATTGATACGGGATATTTTACCGGGAATGCTTTTATTTAAAGAGTTTTGTGGTTTCTTGGTCCTGTAGGAGATCCGGAAATATACAGTGGATGCAGGTTTCCTAAGATGGGGAGTTATTTGCTTGAATGTTCTTCCGGAAAAACGGTTATGCATAACTTTGGATTTCTCTTGATCTAACTATGTTTGTCTTTTAATATTTTAACAATTAGTATCGAGTTTATCAACTAGTGTTTATCTGGACTGCTGTTTAAAATGATCCCTGAACTGGAGGTGTTGGCCACCGAAAAAATTTCGATATTTTGATATATTGATATATTAAAAAATATAGATATATGGATATATCGGAGAAAAAAATACCGATATATTTTTTTAACAAATATAAAAAGTATCGATATTTTACAAAAAAATATCTTGACGGACTTTAACACCATCAAGGTAGCACTAGCTGAAAAATGTTTTATATAGATATAAAACCTAATGGAAATAATAAGGCGGTGTATGAAATCACCAAATTGGAAAATAATATGATTAAATGCGAACCACCACATATAAAAAGAAGTATACCACAATGCACAAGGTGTCAAGCGCACGGGTACACAAAGACTTACTGTCGCAAATCATATAGATGCGTAAAATGTGCAGGAGAACATAAGACAGGAGATTGTACTCGTAAAGTTCGTGATGAAAAAGTGAAATGTGCTAACTGTAACGGAAATCATCCAGCGAACTACAAGGGTTGCGCAGTTCACAAGCAACTACAGCAGAAACTCTATCCTACCTTAAGGGAAAAAAGGCATTAACAAAAACAATCCACTACTACCAATCTACTACTACCAACCAGAACAAGTCAACCAGACATAACTTATGCCCAAATAGTTGAAAATAGTTCAGCACAAAAACGAGAGACAATATCTCAACCTACTGAAACTAGCAACATCTCAAGATTAGAAAATATGATGGCCAAACTAATGGATCAAATGAGTACGATGCTTGGTCTACTCACAACCGTCGTAAGCAAACTTGCCTAATGCCTGAAACCAATAGCTACAAAATCGCCGTCTGGAATGCCAATGGGCTCCAACAACACGCCAGGGAACTAAAAATGTTCGTAATTGAACAAAATATTGAGGTTATGATGGTTTCCGAAACACACTTTACGGACAAAAATTATTTGAAAGTTCCTAAATATAAGCTTTATCATACAAATCACCCTGATGATAAAGCACATGGAGGTACAGCCATAATAATTCGAGATGATATAAAGCATTTCGAAAAAGAAAAATTCCGCAAAGACTACCTGCAAGCCACCAGTATAACCATAGAGGAAGCCCATGGACCATTAACAATTTCTGCGATTTATTGCCCACCCAAACATAACAACAAGGCAGAACAATTTCAAGAATTCTTCAGTACGCTATGTGGGGTTCAAGAATAATAACCTCAAAAGGTAGAGAACTGCTCAAAGCCATAAGGATAGATAACTTACAACATATCTCTACTGGTGAACCAACATATTGGCCTTCAGACAGAAATAAAAAACCAGATACAATAGATTTCTCTATTACAAAAAATATTGATCCAAAAAAGTGTCAGGCAGAATCATGTTTCGACCTGTCTTCTGATCATTCACCAATAATAGTAACAATTTCTTCAAAAATTACCATCAAAGATAAACCCCCTTCTCTGTGCAATAATCTATACTTCTAAGAAAAAATAAAAATAATGAAATATTAGCCTAAAATATATATTTTTTTTCTAAATATTTTAAAGACTAGTGATATTCTAATGATATTTTAAAGTTAAGTTCGCATTGAATTAGTTTGTTGGACACGTAATATGGGGCATCGACTAAGACTCACAACACTTTATTCTGGAGCCTTTTTAGGATATCTATGTTAGATTTGCTAGTAGTACTCCATAGTTCAATACCATAGATCCAAATGGGCTTAAGTATTGACTTATACAGCAAAACCCTGTTATCTAATGATAATTTAGATCTACGCCCTATCAGCCAATGCATTTGGTTTAGTTTAAGCCCAAGCTGTATACCATATAATAATATAGACATTATATGTTTTTTGCATATCAAGCCTCGATGAAAATATATTCCCAGATATTTAATGTTGTCTGCTTGCTGAAGTTCATGATTATTTAACTTTGCTGAGGGACATGTTCTTCTATAAAGAGTGAATGTGACATGGGTAGACATATGGGTAGACAGACACATGGATATAATGAACATTACATTGTAGATTTGTCTCATTTGCTTTTATACGCCACGTTTTAAACCACAATTCGACTTTGTTAGGATGAAGCTGGAAGCTTCTTGTGGCTAATATTGGATCCCCGTGTGATTATAAAACCTCTGTATCATCACGATATGTTGCAACAGTAGTGTTTCTTGCGGTCGGTATGTCAGCTGTATACAATAGATATAACAATCGGCCAAAAACATGCTCTGTGGAACACCAGAATATATTGGTATGTGCGTATGGGGCAAAAGCTTTTTCAATTTAACATGCAATTCAGTGTGCCACATCTTAACGTATAATATCAATTCTTACTACTCCAACGCCTTGTAGAAATCCCTCATTATCTCGCTCATGCTCTAAATAACTGATTAAAGACACAATCTATTTCTGACTCAAAGGGGCAAAAATACAATCTCCTCGAAAGCACGTTATAAATTGATAATGATGGTGAATGTTTTACATCTAATTGATATAATGTTTTCCGACTATTATAGCTTCGACTGGTTTCATTTGATAGTTTCCAATGTTATTAATAAGCCACTTTATTAGCTTGCTATTAACGTTGGGAACTATTGACTGAAAACTGCCGAAACAGTCGACAGTTAAAAAAAACTAGTTTTGTTTAATTCGTGATACCAGACGAAGATGTACGAACCCTTTCCTTTATAATTTATGTGGGGGAAAAGGACGGAAATAATTACTTGGAGCAGTTAATATTATATGTGCTTATATTTTCCAACGGTAGTATAAGTGAGACGGAGATGTACATATTCCCTCAAGTATTAATTTTAAAAAAGAAATGGAAAAAATAAATACTGATTACTATTAACATACAAATAGTAAATTAATTTTAAACGAAATAGAATTATTTATATATTTAAATGTTCTGTGGAACTGTAAAAAAAAAATAGAATTTTTCCATGAAATGGAATAATACCCCACAAATGTTTTATCGTTATTAATATCTTAATTCCTATTTTGAAAGAATATACTGTAATAAATATAGAGAATACAATAGAGCTTAAACAAAACGTAAAATTGAAAGATTTACAACAACCACAAATAATAAATATAAATTAAACATATATCTAATCATAGAAAAAGGAATTAATCTATGACATAATTAAAAATGATCGCACATTAACTACTAGGGCTTTTTTAAATAAAGTAAATGCTATATTTATTATTGAAGGGAAATAGTTTTTAACAAAAGAGATCGAGAGAGTAATCGAAATATTACCTATTATTGCCATAAAACAGTCAAAATTATTTTACTATTCATCATTCACAATTTTAATCTTTTTAACAATCTCGAAATATATCGTTCCAGAATGCTGCAATATTAATATACAATATATTGTTATTTACAAGCAAACTAATAAAAAAAATTCATAAAACTATATATATTACATATAGATCTATGTAAGCATAAATTGGGTACATTTTTGTCAAGGTCTTGGCTAGGACGACAGACCCAGAAAGTTAAAAATCAGTCGAATGAAACTAGTGGAAGCTAAAATAGTAACTAAAACTACAGAACTGAAATAGTCGATAGGAAATAGAAATAAAATCAGTCGGATCGAAAATAACGACTGAACCAGTCACTGGTAAAAAATAGTCAATTACTAAACAGTCGGTAGTCGTTTTCACTCGATAGTTCCCCAACGCTACTTATTATTATATAATGTTATTTTTAGTTGTGGCAAATATGTGACATAAACCGGAGAAAAATTCGAAAACCCATCGAGTTTATAGTGGCAGTCGAAAGGCAGACACGTTTCTGCGCGGCGTTATAAAGGCCACCCGCCGAATTTCACACATCCTTATCTCGCCGCACGATCCCCATATATGACAGGCGATCGAATAATCGTTCGACGGTCGGAGTTTATTCGATTTTTATTCGAGACCGAAGGGTTTTTCGATTGAGTTTTCCGCAGGTAATTTAACGCGTGGCATAGATGTATTTTCACTGCCGGAGCGTCTGCAGGCAACCGGCCCCGGCCTTTTTTTCCATCTCCCGTTCGTTTCGGAATCGACCAACCTCCCCGCCGCCCCCCTGAGGGGAGCGTCGGGAACAACCCCGATCGTCAAATATAATGGGCCCCGCCGTAAATTACGCTTTCTAATAGGCAATTCTTTTTTGTATATTGCTCTGGGACGGAGTTTATAATGAAAATGTTATCGATTTTATTTAAATTTTCTGGAAAATTATTATATTTCGACGATGTAGAACACGACGGGATTGTGAGCTATTCGTATTAAGGGCGGTGGAGGTTTTTTTGCATGTTCGGGACGGCTCCCCCGTCGATGTTCCGTGAAAAAACTATAAGGAGGGGATGATTGCCGTATTAATATGTTCTGGGAGAAAAAAAGTGAAACGATGTTTATTCTGAGGATCGAACTTAATGGATCACTGTTTTGATTTATTTTTATCATTCTAAAACTTACGTTATTGTGCATCTTTATTCCTCCTGATTATAAGAGAAAAACTCTCAAAGTTAAAACGACTTCGTTTGCAATGAAACTTACAAATTACAAAGATTATAAGCTGACGACAACCTTCATATTGTCAAAGTGGCACCAACACCAACCAAACACTGCATAATTATTATTTTTGGAGTATTGGGTTTTCTATGAATTTGATTATTTCTGACAAACCATAGAGCGCTTGAGAGTCGCTTGAGGACCTCATTTTGTAAATCGTAAAGCCATTCCACCAGGTTGGGTGTAACAATCTTTAATTAGATATTGGAGGAGTATTAAACGGATTAACATCTTGTGAAATAAGAGCTTGTGAAATAAGAAAAAATTAATATTGAAATAATATTTGATAGAGATGGGAAGTCTGCTAGAAGGGCAGATCAGGGAACATAGCAGGTTTGCTACCCCCGATAATATCCAGTAATAGAATTATTGCGGTGTCTAAAATAAACAATAAGGCTGGGGTCAGCGAGGCACTTTTATGTACGGTAGCGTTGATTTTCGACTGCAAAAAGTTTTTCTGATCTTGGCCTGAAAAAATCTGTCCGATATATGGGATTTGAAAAGAACTGTTAAGTCTTCTGGGAGGCCTAACCGTATGCAAACCTTCGTGGCAGACCTTGATCTTGACCTTGAGCATTGGCTATATCTAGGATGACTGCCCGAAGCTTTCTACATTGGTCAAGAATGTGATGGATTTTACACCTTTCTTGAGAATGACCACGTTATTTGCGTGTGTCTCCAACCACGCAGGGAAATGTTGCAGTCTTATGATGGAATTAATAACATTTATCAGTTTCGCAAACTATTTATGCGGGAGCTTCCTTCAATGGGTGATCAATATTCCGTCGAAACTCTGAGAATTTTTTGTTAACGAGATAGCTAAGAAAAATGGTTGGGATTACTGGCCTTTATTTTTTACCTGGAAAGTGTTGTTGTCTTAAGATTTTGCGTTTTCTACGGGAGACAGTTTTTCACATGGGTCTCGTAAGTCTCAGCCGAGAAGCTCAAAATTTTGCTATAATTGCTGACTTCAGGCGTGAGAGGATGACGTTGTGCGTCCTCCCCCACGAGGCGTCTGCAAACTTTCCGGAAGAAAGGATGTAAGAAATCTCTGGTCCGTAAGAAATGAGTTTCATTTCATCACTGGCTCGAAACTTTCTGAATGTGGGATTATGATTCAATGCTGACAATTTTTAAGACCGTGTGATAAGAGTGGAATGAACCAAAGGTGACAATATAAAGGTCATGGCAAATACGTTAGGGAGAATGTAATATTTAAATCTAGTTTTATCAAGAAAAATGTATACGGTTAGTAAAAGAAAAAACTAAGGAGAAATACAGTGCTATTAAAATAAATTTACAAAGAAACCTTGCACCGAAAGAAACAAAAACTAAACGTAAAAGGTAAATATGCTCTCTAGTAAAAAAATACAAAATTACATTTATTTACATTACTTGTATATACAATTGTCAATAAGGTGGATTAGGATTTCAAGAAACACCACTACATAAAAGGACGCACATAGAATTCTACCTCTTAGGTGGTGTGGAAAAAAGTTTACTGTAATTGTGATAAAATACAACCTCAACCTACAAACTATTATGACTGTATAATTAATTTTAGTTTAAGATCTTCTATAATATATGCATTAGGAAGGTCCGGAAACATGCCGGAAGAAAGGAGGTAAGAAATCTCTGGTCCGCTAGAAATGAGTTTTATTGCATCATTGACTCGTAGCTTTCTGAATGTGGGATTATGATTCAATGCTGACAATTTTTAAGAGTGAATGATAAGAGTGGAATGAACTAAAGGTGACCATATAAAGGTCATGGCAAATGCTTTGGGGAGAATGTAATATTTAAATCTAGTTTTATCAAGAAAAATGTATACGGTTAGTAAAAGAAAAAACTAAGGAGAAATACAGTGCTATTAAAATAAATTTACAAAGAAACCTTGCACAGAAAGAAACAAAAATTAAAGATAAAAGGTAAATATGCTCTCTAATAAAAAAATTAAAAATTACATTTATTTACGTTACTTGTATATACAGTTGTCAATAAGGTGGATTAGGATTTCAAGAAACACCACTACATAAAAGGACGCACATAGAATTCTACCTCTTAGGTGGTGTGGAAGAGTTTACTGTAATTGTAATAAAATACAACCCCAACCTAGAAACTATTATGACTGTATAATTAATTGTATTTTAGAATATTCTATAAAATATGCATTAGATGTACTCTAATGTTAAAATAAATTATATTTTTGAATGAATTGAATGATTTGAATGATTTTGTTATGTCATAGCTAAAATGAACTAAAACTCGGAGTTGATGCGTCAATATTGTGACGTTTTGGCGTCGTCAATTTAGATGATGTGAGTTCAGTGTTTTAACAATTGAACGGACTAAATATTGCTTTTAATAAATTACTATTTATGAAACAAAATCAGCGCCGTAATGATGTAGGTTAAACTCTCAAATAATGGAGAAATCCTTCAAGTAACAAGACATTGTCTCAGCAGCATTTACAGTCACCGAATTACCATCAGTTCACCGCAAACGTAAACATCTCAGGTATCTCGCATGCAAAATACACCCCACTCGAATAAATAATTATGTCGTGTGTCGTATAATCATCTGAATTAACCCAGCACATATCGCGGGTGCTACGTACTACGCCAAGAGGACCTGCCATTAGCCCGACTCGTCAGTAATTAACAGGAATGCAACGGGAAATGCCTGAAACGCGCCGGTTAAAGCGATATTAATTAGTGGGTTCGAAGTGTGTGTTATCAGGTCGTGAGATGCGCCATTGCCTGATGCTGCTGCTGCAGCTCTTGCCGTTGATGCCGCCCCGTCTGTCTAACGAGGGACGTCGGCAAACCGCGACATCGTCAGGATTTAATATGAACAGTTATGTGCAAGATTCACTTGATGATTACGGATTAGGCCATAAATCAGATGGTTAACGTGGCTTACTACTAACATGCATCGTTCTTATTTAGTTCCTTTAATTATCTACACTTGTTCTTCCATATTTTAAAACCAATGTATGTTAGACCACCAAGAATAACACAACAATTTAATTATTACTACTATAGAATTATTACTGTAACATAAAATCTAAATATTGAAGTTTTTGTTGATGTTTTGATCTGATCGACCGTACCGATCGTCTCGAAAAGAATGAACCACCATTAGAGAAGGAAGACAATATTGTTTATTCTTCTCTATGGCTTATTCTGCGCAGGAGAGTGCATATGCACCAAATCCGGAGATGTTGTGGAGTAATGTGTCCTTAAATACTTGCCTTTCTAGCGCCTTTTATTGGCAAGAGGGGGCTCCCACCATCTCTTTCCTACTCGAAGTTATTAGTTAACTCATTAAAGACGCTATCAGTTCCTGGCTCTGACTACGTAATTGCTTAAACATTTTTAATCAGAATTTCTAGAAATTTGAAATAACAGTGATATAACAGGGAAATTTATCAAAACAAATGCTATAAGAACGCTTTCCGGTTTTTTGAATACATTTGTACACATACGGCAACGATGTTGACCACTATCAACACAAATCAAATTTCATAGATCAATTAGATTACATATTCGGACGTATCAGGCTTCATTATGTCTCTCTTTAACTAGAATAATGCCAATCAGAAAAACTAGAAGGAAAAATCTACTTGGAGTTTAAAACAAATTTTAGCTATTTTATTGGAAGTCTTATACAAAAATTAAGTAAACTAGTTAACTAAAAAGAATAATTTAATAAAAATTAATAAAACGCTAATAATATCGACTGCTAATTGAAGGATAATTTTTATACTTAATCCCAGGAAATCACCAGGCTCCCATTTAATAACAAGAGAATTACTGCAAAAACCACCAAGAAAGGGAATTATAAAACTCACCAACTTGATCAGTACAGAATTATGATTAAAACATGTTCAAGAGATTTGGAAGATGGCGGAAAATATAATGATCCCGAAAACTGGGAAGTCAACAAACGAAATGAAAGCCTGTAGACCTATACCACTGCCGCCAGTAATATCTAACTTTTTTGACAAACTCCCGTTGAAAAAAATAAAACCGATCATAGAGAGGAAAAACCTAATACCAACACTCCAGTTTGGGTTTATTATTAAGCACTCAACAATTGACCAGGTCCACAGAATAACTGATAAAAAAGTGTGCTCAGCTATATTTTTAGATGTAGCAAAGGCCTTCGATAAGGTTTGGAATGAAGGCCTTGTTCATAAACTGCAGAAAATGCTACCAAAACAACACACCGAACTATTAAAATCATACATTACAACCAGTATGTTTAGAGTCAAACAAGAAGAAACTTACTCTACAATAAAAGAAGCTAAAGCAGGTGTATCACAAGGAAGTGTACTGGGGCCAATGCTTTATCTACTCTACACTTGTGATATACCACAAATGCGTGATGTGATATACCTGCGACTATAGCTGTCAGAGACAATAGAGAAGCCTAACGAAAATTACAGTAGGCCAATGACCAAGTGACAATATAAATAATTTGACACAAGCTTGGAAAATAAGAATTAATGAAAGTAAATCTGTACATGTGCAGTCAACCTTTAAATAGACCGTACAAGCACCAATAAATCACTCCATACTCAAGAGAATCAAACCATCTGATCTTGTGTAGCGTTGTGTAGTGAGGTGTATATATTAAAAAATACAGCAGTGACATGTATAAACATTATTTCGCCAGAGACTGAGATAGGACCGATGGGTCCTCCTAGTTATATACCTAGATTTAAGTTATCATAAAGACAAATAATAGGTTAGTCGGAAACGACTAGTAACAATATATTAACTAAATAATAAAAAACATTATACTTTATAGTTTCTATTTCGGTCCGTTCTCCGAGTAGTTAAATCAAAGCTGTACGCAAACAATCCATCCGCTCGAAAGAAGGAAATAAAGGGGCAACCGACATTAAACATTCATCAGCCTGTTCCGAAACAAGATCAGGTAAGCGAGGAGATAGTTAGCGAAGTGAAACAAAGGCGGAACAACAAAAACTGAACAACAAAAGACGCTCGCTTGTATAACGCCTTCTCTTGTTATTGTTTAGGACTCTTTGAATTTCTTACCATTATCTCGTCTGCATAGATAAGTACAGTCGGTCCGTTCGTTACTTACTTGTCGTTTGTCGAGCTGAACAGTCCCGATGCGACTTGCATTTCCGCTTCTTCGTAATGATTGCTAATTAAAATAGGTAACATGGGTAGAATTTACGTTTTCTGAGTCCTTTTTACATTTACAGTACTATCACGGTCCGAGATTTTTCCAAGTCGGCCAATATTAATTGTTCATCACATTCGAAGAACTTTGTATATGTACATGTATTAAACAGGTTAGTGAAAATTCTTTTGCCTCGCTTTTTGAGGAAACAGAATGAGGAGTACCCAGAAGCTTGAAATTTGGCCCTGTTAAAGCTTATACGGAAGAAGATATTTTAGACCTAAAATTTTTGAGTAATATGCCACATAAATAAGTATATTCCAATAAAACATAATAGGTCCACATCTAACAAGCAGAAATAGCCCTGAGAATACTGACGTATAATATATAAACAACTATTTTAGGCTCTATTTTCATTGGACCTAACCGATCAGTTGCATGACGAATGAAGAATTCTAATCTACTGCATTATTCGCCGTTTCTGTTGTACGTAAATCGACTGCAAACGTGTAATTTTACCTTGTGATATAAATTTGGCAGCGCTGTACCACAAAATGCCGGCAGAGCAATTTTAAAGTCCTTATGTATTGTATTTTAAACGACATTAACATGGAAAGTGAATAAGTTAAGGTGCAATTAACGGGTTAATGGAAAACTCCCCGGCCTGACACATAGATGGCGCTACTAGAATTAAATCCATATGTTTTTTAGATAGCCCTAACCCTCAAAAGAGGCGTGTATAAATTTGACAGCTGTCCGATAATTACTTTGTGTATTACATCATTTTGAGTGAAGAAACTTTTGTTATTGTGAAAAAAAATGGATAAAGAGGAATATCGCTTGTTGATAAAATATTTCTTATGAAGGGAAAAAATACAGTTAAAGCAAAAACTTGGCTTGATGCCGAGTTTCCAGACACTGTCCTAGGAAAATCAGCCATCAAGGATTGGTATGCTAAGTTTAGACGTGATGAAATGAGTACTGAAGATGGTGAACGCAGTGGACGCCCAAAAGAGGTTGTTACTGACGAAAACTATAAAAAAATCCACAAAATGATTTTGAATGACCGTAAATTGAAATTGAATGAAATAGCATTCACGAATATTGGGGCATGAGAAAGCTCTGTGCAAAGTGGATACCGCGCGAGCTCACTTTTGACACAAAACAATGACGAGTTGACGATTCGGAGCAGTGTCTGAAGATGATCAAGCGTAATAAACCCGAGTTTTTGCATCGATATGTGACAATGGATGAAACATAGCTCCATAATTTCACTCCGAAGTCCAATCGACAGTCATCCGTGTGGACTGCACACGATGAACCCGCTGCAAAGGACGGGAAAACGCAACAGTCGGCTGGCAAGATTATGGCGTCTGTATTTTTGGATGCGCATGGTATAATTTTCATTGGCTGCCTTGAAAAAGGAAGGACCATCAACAGAGACTATTACATAGCGTTATTGGACCGTTTGAAGGACGAAATCACCGAAAAAAACAGCCGCATTTGAATTAAAAGAATGTGCTGCTTCACCAAGATAATGCACCGTGTCAAAATCCATGAATTGGACTTCGAATCGCTTCCTCATCCACCGTATTCTCCAGATCTGGCCCCAGCGACTACTTCCTGTTCTCAGATCACAAAAGAATGCTCGCTGGGAAGAAACTTTCTTCGAATGAAGAGGTGATCGACGAAACTGACGCCTATTTTGAAGCAAAGGACAAGTCGTACTACAAATTTTTAGAATAACAGGAATCGTCTGTGCTCTGTTTATGAGGTATTTATATTTTGGCATGCAGCTTTTTCAGATTCGTAATATAAACATCAATCAATCCGTTTTTAAATTTAACAATTTCAATTAATTTTATATCTGGTGAACTCAGAAGAGCTAAGGAAAATTGTTCTGGATTAATGATTGGTAGTAATTTGATAAATAATTATTATTGGATTAATTGCAATTTGTAGAGGAGAGAAATATTATTCTAGATCATCAATTGGGCTTCTGTAATAAACTCGTAACAACAAAACATAAACAATAAACGTACATAGATTATTTAATCAAATAAACAAAAACTTAAACGATAAAAATATTTCCCCGCTGCATTTCTCTATATAACTCAGGCCTTCGACAAGGTATAGCACACTGGACTGCATGTTAAATTGAAAAAGCTTTAACTACATACGCACTTTCAACTGCTGAAATTATACCTCACAGAAAGATATTATGTTCTGATTATGTTAAATAGGGTGACGAATACAGTGACCTACTTCCAATATATTCGGGTGTTCCGCAGGGCAGTTTTCTTGGCCCATTGTTATATCTATTATATATAGCTAACCTACCGACCTCAAGAAACATTACTGTTGCAACATTTGCTGACGATTCGGCAGTTTTATCATCACACGAGTATCCAATCTCAGCCAGAAAAACCTCCAACTTCATCTTAACAAAGTCGAATTTTTGTCGGGTAAAAACGTGACGTATCAATGCAAGTTAGACAAAATCTACCCACGTGACATTCACTCTTTGTAGAACAACTTGTCCCTCAGCAAAATTGAATAATCATGAACTTCCGTAAGCAAAAAACTTTAAATATATGGGAACGCATTTCGATAGACGTTTGCATCCCAATGCACTCCTCAAACAGTTAAGTTGTACAGCAGATCACTTGCTAAAGTGATCTTTTATATGTACGAATAGTTATATTATAGTGGTCTTCTACATCTTTTATATGTCAGAAATCATATAATGATACTTATTACGCACGGGCAGATTGTTGAAGAGATTAATAAGAAAATTACAATACGAAATAGTATTCTTAAAAATACCACCATTGTCGTTCTGTCCAGGGTCAAACTATATAGTAATACTATGTCTATGAACTAATATAAGTTAGAATAACGATAGGTGAAGCCTGATAAATGTCGAAACTTCAGCTCCACTGAAGAACGGCGGAGCTTAAATTTAATGAGTCTCCAATAAATGGACGTCCGAGCTCCTGCTATTGATTCAGATCTGGTCGTTTATTCATTTCGCGGCGGTCCAACGCTTCTCCATCATCCGAGGGCACGTTTAACAAGCCCGCCGCATAAATTCTGGTTCCGCTTCCGCTTCCGCTGCGCATAAATCACCGTATCGCTTCTTGCGTCGCCTCCCACCCCATTCGCACTGCTTTAAAATAACACTTAGTCGGACATTATTGCGGACGAGCGCCGGCATAAAACTGCCGTAAATTACCGACGGGCCGCGCTCTTTTATCGCCGACGAGTTTTGTTCGGCACAATCATAGTTTTCCTGCGGAACGCAGCCATGAATATCTATAGGGAACCGCTCCGCTCCACCGTCGTCCCGCCGTCTCCTTCTCGCTGTGTGGCTGTTTCGCGCAGGGTTCGCGATTTGCATAAAAACCCGATATTCCATATGAAATATGAACGCTCGCGAGAATTTACAGACTTTAATGCGTCCTGCTGGACCTACCTGCGAGTCTACGCTGGTTGGTCGATCCCTCAGTCTAATTGGGATAGTTTTATACATTATTCAGCTGTTATTATATTGTTAGAACATCCGAATTTTAATACTAATTTTGATTTTTAAGATAATAGTAATTTTTCTATTACGTGTTTTGATATGCATCTACATTTAAATAATTATTTTCCATTTAATATTATTGAGCTAGCCATCATATAGAAAGGCTAATTTCCGGCTAACTTGAAACAATTCTGAATGAAAGAATGATCTATGAATCTACATTTTATACATATACATTCAATGGACACATTTTTAACATTTATTAATTCTTATTGTTTGATTTCAAGAAACCTGTTGTCGAAATCCACTTTTTTTTTTCTTTTTTGGCTCATTTCTTGCTTTACCGCTCTCATATTGAGATATAGATACTTGTGCACGCTTTCAGGCATATTTTCACATATTTGAATGCCGTATGTTCAGATTGGCCTGATACTGGATTAGTATACCATTGGTTTTGCCATTGGTACTTTGCTTGCATTGTTTAAGGAGGAGTGACGACCTGTTAACCAATGAAGACCACGAAGTTTGTTGTCGAGTTCTTTACGCTATGGTCTAGTGAAAGCCAAGTATCATGTATATACTTGGTTTGACTTTCCTTTATACTGAGTTACCATTTTCTATCGTATTTTGGTGGTATTGTAGTTGAAATAAAACGGATTTTGAGTCATACTGCACTGATACTCTCCGCTAAATATGAACGCTTCCGAGAATTTACAGCCTTTATTACCTTTATTACTGCCCCATCACCTGCGGATCTATGCTTGTTGGCCGAATCCTCGGTCTAATATAGATAGTTTTGTACATTATTCAGCTGTTGTTATATTATTAGAACATCCGAATTTTAATACTAATTTTGATTTTTAAGATAATAGTAACTTTTCTATTACGTGTTTTGATATGCATCTACATTTAAATAATTATTTTCCATTTAATATTATTGAGTTAGCCATCATATAGAAAGGCTAATCTCTGGCTAACTTGAAACAATTCTGAATGAAAGAATGTAATCTCTACATTTTATACATATACATTCAATGGACGCATTTTTAACATTTATTAATTCTTATTGTTTGATTTCAAGAAACCTGTTGTCGAAATCCACTTTTTTTTTCTTTTTTTGGCTCATTTCTTGCTTTACCGCTCTCATATTGAGATATAGATACTTGTGCACGCTTTCAGGCATATTTTTTTCAAATGTTTGAATGCCGTATGTTCAGATTGGCCTGATACGGGATTAGTATACCATTGGTTTTGCCATTGGTACGTTGCTTGCATTGTTTAAGGAGGAGTAATGACCTGTTAACCAATGAAGACTACGAAGTTTGTTGTCGAGTTCTTTACGCTATGGTCTAGTGAAAGCCAAGTATCATGTATATACTTGGTTTGACTTTCCTTTATACTGAGTTACCATTTTCTATCGTATTTTGGTCGTATTGTAGTTGAAATAAAACAGATTTTCAGTCATACTGCACTGATATTCCCCGCTAAATATGAACGCTCCCGAGAATTTACCGCCTTTATTACCTTTATTACCGCCCATCACCTGCGGATCTATGCTCGTTGGCCGAATCCTCGGTCTAATATAGATAGTTTTGTACATTATTCAGCTGTTGTTATATTATTAGAACATCCGAATTTCAATACTTATTTTGATTTTTAAGATAATAGTAATTTTTCTATTACGTGTTTTGATATTTCTCTACATAAAATAACTATTTTTATCAAGTATTATTGAGTTAGGCAATATATACAAAGGCTAATCTCTGGAACTAGAAACATTTCTGAACATTGTTGCAATGTAACCTTCAAAATTTTATGAACATTCACTTTCAATGGACGCATTTTTAATATTTATTAAATTTTATTGTTTTTGACGAAACATGTTTTCGAAAAGTACTTTTTTTGTATTATAATATTATTATTTGGAATATGGGCAGTATAATTCACCAGTCCCAGGACACAACACCAGTCCCAGGACAATTTACTGTAGGACACCTGGAGAAAGGAGTATTTTTATCAACACGCTTAACCATAAATATTTTTCGATTGAAGATTCTTCACAAGCTTGTTCGTATTTGGTAGTATGAGTACTGAAGAGATTTTTTTAATTTGTATGCTATTTCATCATGTCGGACCTTGTCAAGGTCTTGAGTTATGTCCCAAAAGGGCGACAGAGTAGTTCATTCCAAATTTTAGGCATCTACTGATGACCTATTCAGTACGATGAGCTTGAGACTATACAAGAGCATCGCACCTGTCCTTCCATGGTCTCTGGTAATCCCAATTGGTAACTAGGAATTATGATGTTTGGGTATTCTTTAATCGAGCTTTTTCCATTAATTTAATAATTACTAGTAGGAGACCTATAGGTCTATACAAGTTCCTATTCTGTGGTGATTTGTCTAGTTTGTGCACCATAGCGACTTGGTCAAGTTTTCATTGTGTTGGAAAATGGTCCAGCCTTCTTTGGAGGCTTTGAATATTTTGACTAGACTCATTATTCATTTCATGTGATCAGTAGGATAGTATACTAAATGAAATAATTACTCTAGATATCTACAGTTCTCTGTCTATTTTTCAGCTAAAGGAAATTATGTGCACCTAGCATTGCCTCTTTGCCAATCTGAAACAATTAGAACAATTATGGGTCTCTTTAATTAAAAAAATAATTTAAAATTTAACAATATTCGACAATATGTGACAACAATAGGCAATGTCTGTCCTGGTAAACAACAATTTTATTATGACACTGTTGTTCTCAGTACGACATAAAAGTTTTACTTTCACCGAAAGTTGGTCAGTTGGAGTCGCCTTCACCATATACTTATAGTTACACATAATTATGAAATGTATGATGCGCATTTTGTCTTTTTATAAATACGTAAAACTTTGCTGAGATTAATTCATATAATTAAATATTTTAACCGAATTTACTGAAAACCAAGCTTATTAATTTAAAGTTAGTTAAATATAATTGTTCTTTTAAATTTACGGAATATTTAAACTTGATTTTCACTTTCTGTTTAGCTAATACCCCATGAAACGTAGAAGTTGAGAAAATATTCCGGATATTTCATTGATTTCAAAGCTAATATATTATTATAAACTTCTAGCATTACACAATGGTATCTGTATCATTTTCATTGAGGACTATTTGTTACACTTTAAGAAAACCCATAATGCACTTACTATAATTTCTGAGATTTCAGGACGAAAAGATGTTCTAATTGAACTTCACACCTCTATTTTGCAGCCAAATTTACACCATTAATAGAAAATTATTTAAACTTTAACAATATTCGACAATATGTGACAATAATAGGCACCTCCTGTTCTGGTAAACAACAACTTCATCAGTGGAAATACGTGGACTTCAAAAATATATTTTAGGATACTTTAAGTTTTATTTTATCTCAATATGACAAATTATTAAAAACAAATGCTCTTAAATTAACAGTTGTATTCCTGATACTCAAAAATAATTAAACACAGATCAAAATTATTTCGAACTTATTAATTATTTTGTTTTATTAAACTGGCATAAATTCCGATGCCGGCTACAGCCAACTGCATACGAAACAATCGAAACTCCGTTTTGCCAGTCGCACCGACCCGGAGATTTTTCGCTAACAATACGCTCCACGCTAATGCCATTCGTTAGGCATTTTAATTAGAAACAGTTATCCAATTATATATAAGCCTGTTTAAACTGCAATTGTACTAGTTGGTCGTTTTATGTACTGACGAGGTGGGGAAGGAGCTAGCGGTGTCTTCCACAGCGGCAATTATGAAATCGTTGCAATTAAAACGAAGATTTCAGAAGGAAATTGAGACTTGCAGTTAATTATGTGCAGATTTCGATCTTATTTCTGTCCAAAGCGCTGACTAAAAAGTACAAACGATACTGCCCTTTCGGTCTAGTTTGTCAATTTGTTTTGAGTGTATGGCGTTTATTCGTTTATTGATGTGATAATTGGTGAACAGTATGTATATGAACCATTCTTAATTACAAATCGGTATTCTGTAATACGTCTGTGGTAGACCCAACCAATTTCATGTTGAAGCCTCACTGACAGGCTTCATTTTGTGTATGTGTATGTACATTTCGTCGAAATGTGAACAAAAATGCTTCTAACTGGGTTGAAAATATCTAATTTTGTACCAAGTAAATCGAATTTGCGGGAAGTTTTACTTTTTTACTTGAATTTAAAAACAAATAGCTGAAGGCCATGGAATGCTCTATGAAGCTTATGACCACCATGTGAATACTGGTTTCGAAGGTTTGAAATTTTAAATAATGGTTTTAAAGGTGGTGATTTTTATCACCCAAAACAAAGAGCGTTATAAAGAACCAAAACATTTGAAGGCATAGATTTGTAGGTATTCCTCGATGAAATTATCCCGATCTTAAAGATTGTCGAATACTACATCTTAGAATGGCGACCTACAAGGTAACAAACTTCGAAAACAACTTAGTGATGGAAGCATACTTGGAAACATTAAAATTGAAAGTACTGGCGTATTCTCCAGACCTTGCCCTTTCTGATTACCAGTTGTTCTGACATATTAGTCATGTTCTATCTTAGCAGCGCTTCAATTTTTATGAAGATATCGGGTCGATCCCTGTATAGCCTCAAATTATACATCGTCCTTTCGAGTTGGTGGTCCGAAAATTTCCTAAAAGATGAGAAAAAGTAGCGGATATCGATTATTATATTTAAACTTCAAGTTTTAAAAAATCCTTTAAAGCTAATTTATAGGCTTAATAGAAAAACCGATGTTTATCTATCAGTTCGTATTAATGGACTTTTGAACTGAGATACTTTACTTTCCATAATATATGTAGGTATATATAATATATATATATATATATATATATATATATATATATATATATATATATATATATTATATATAGAACATATTATATATTATATAATATATTCTAACCTCCAGTGTTTTCAAATTTCAGAAGTCCAGCTGACGATACTTCAAACAACTTGTGTTCCCTTTTAGAGAACTATACCAGCAAACTATAATAAGATGTACAACTATCGGCTTCATCTTTTCAAAAAAATATCAGTAAAATTACATGTGGTTATCGAATATGTCTACGAGAGATAACCCATTCACCAAAATAAGCGCCGCAGTGGGCTCTGAATTCTGTAACCAATCACCGGTCTCTGTCTCCTGCAACTGTCACTGTCTTTTTTCTATTCATTTTATAATAAGATTAGAGCTTAATAATTACAGGAACAAATATATTAGAAGGATAAAATTATAATTAGAGCAATAAAACACAAAATGACTTTGAGTGCTACTCAACAAGCATTTGCACATTGTATAAATGAACCATTTAAAACACAAGAGTTTACTTATGGATATTTCAGCTCTACATTATTTTGCTGCATTACCAGTTCTTGCAAATTTTAAGTATATTTCAAGAATGTAATTCATCGGATTCGTGGATATGCAAATTAATCTAGAAATTGTTTCTTATAAATTAATTAGAGAAAATAATAAACCAAAGATGTCTCATTTGTACAGTGTTTGACTCGTAGAATAATACAATGTTTAAAATTTAAAGTTAAGATTTTAATGTCGTCTAAAAAACGGGAAAGAATAGTAACTAGCGATGGTTTATCGGTAATTTGTGCTCCAACTATTTATTGCTATAGCTGAGATTTGATGCTAAGTTTAAAATCCTGCTTCTATACTAATTTTAAATAAACAACACAATGATTGCAATTAAAACTTTAATTTTGGTAGTGATAGGAAAATGTTTAACATGGAACTGTAACTTCCACTAAACAAACATTTTAATTATTCTAACATACCCACAAATAAAATGACGCCAGTTCACTAAATAGGAACATTATTAACGGGGTGAATCGAGAATCTGCAGTCTCGCGCTGTATTCCCGTTCAGTTTCGATAAAGTTACCAGCGAAGAACGAAACAAAAGAACCGCATTTTGGTATATTTCGTAGTTGGCGAATTAGTAATGTCAGTTTGCTTCTAGTTTTAATTAACCTCCTCGCGTTCGCGGTAGATATCTGCATTGGAAGGCGATGCCGTTGCCTGTGTGAGTCGGTAATTAAAGGAGATGCGAGTCCAAATATCTGCAACTAGGCCGATTTAAGCCAAATTAATTAGTGTAGTCAACCTAGATTGACCAAATAATGTGGAAAAATATCAGTACGACACCAATACATGTGATGAAAGTTTTAGTTTCACCGAAATTTGGTCAGTTGGTTTCGCCTTCACCATATAGTCACAGTTATACATAATTATGAAAGATATGATGCGCATTTTGTTTATTTATAAAAACATAAAATTTTGCTGAGTTTAATTAATATAATCAGATATTTTAACCGAATTTTCTGAAAAATCAAGCTTATTAATCGAAAGTTAGTTAAATATATTAGTACTTTTAAATCTCCGGAATATTGAAGCTTTATTCTCATTTTCTGTTTAACTAACATACCATGAAACGTAGAACTTGGGGAAAATTTTCGAATTTTTCATGGTTTTCAAAGATGATATATTATTATAAACTTCTAACATTACTCAATGATATCTGTACCATTTTGATTGAAAACTATTTATTATTCTTCAGGTAAAACCATAATGCCGTTACACTAATTTCTGAGATTTCTGAACGAAAACATCATCAAAGTGAATTTCACACCTCTCTTTTGCAGCCAAATTTACATTAAGAGTTTCAGAGATAGAGCAAGGTTCGGACCATACGGTAACTGTATCAAAATTTCACAATTTTTCTCTCAATTTTGGCTTATTGATCTAATCTGACTATTTTTTTCAAATTATGCCCTTTAATCGAAGTAGTGCCTGATAGTAGCCAGTGAAGCTAATATTTTGGCCAATATTGAATAGCTCACAATGAAAAATTATTTTGCTATACTGCCAAACACTTAGCATTCCTTCCTTGACAACAAAGATGGTTTGTGAGGCTTATGTTAGAAAGTTCAATAAAACTTAACTGTTTAAACGAATGATGCTATCTTTATATATAGAATATTCTATGGCCATATGACTTTCTAATGCTCTGTAGAAGGGCTTCACAAAAAAACCGAACATTCTTTCACTCCAACCTTACATAAGGTTATGGAGCTTGCTTTTATATTATTATGACAATATAGCACACCAGAAATTAATTGATTAATTTCATAGACTTTTCTAGTTAACAATTGATACGAGAACACAACCTGTAATTTTTCAGATATAGTCTTATCTTGAAAACATCATGAGCATAAAAATGTTATCGTCACAAATATCAAGAATTAAGAGTAAAATTTTAATAATTTTTGGGAAAACTAAAATTAAATAACTGCTAGTCTTTTGCTACGGGACAGTAGAACTATTGCCTTGCATAAACATCTGCATTCAGCTGTATTATTATAATGTGATGCTAATGTCTTACTATTTCATCTGTTTTTCATTTTTATTTCTTCTTGTCATTTGTTTATTAAAAAGTAATTCATATATGACAAATACAAGGTGCTTTGAACGAAAATTTTTATTTATACATTCCTTATGAAGCATTTGGTGGAGTAGACAAAGCATTATGCCTACGAAAGTATTACAAAAACATTTAGAGATTGTGTCGCGTATATGTTTCTGCAATATACGCAATTCTCGCCATTGTGATGCACCTAATATTATTACAATTTGAAGAAGAGTCAAAAATGTATGATAGTGATTCGACGATGGCAAACCCAATATCTGGCGATCTTAATACCTAAAGCTGTACCTCTATAAAATTTATTTAGTACAATAATTGTCATGATCATCAGCCCAAAATCTCGTCTGGTAGAGTAACTGCTTCAATCAACACTGTGCTGTTGATGATACAGGGTTTCCTCTTCCACCGAATGTCGTGAAAATCTGATCTAGATAATAGGATTCTGTCTAAATTCTGTCAGCTTTTATATAATCAGAGTTATTTAAAGAATCAGGAAAACAGAAAATATAACCCCCAGTATTCCAAGCAGAGGCTTGAGTTCCTCAAATAGTCATCATTAAAGTTTTAGTTTTTACCATCAGAATTGTTACATACAGAAGCTAATCGATCCAGTCAAGCATCGGAAATTTCTGTTGGTTAGAAGAGTTATTAGCCCTTATTTTTTTGAGGATAAAAGCGATAGTATGGGCATACTATACCACAATATTATCTTTATGAAATATTTTTCCAAAGTATGTATTTTTTTAACTACCAAACATTTTTCTGAGCAAAAGTTCTTAATCAATACCCATCAATAAGTAAAAATATATTTTGAGACGCTTTGTATGAAACCATATGAAACAAAACCTAATTCACGCTAGTAGCTATTTCGACTAGAAAGGGATACCGTTGTCTATAAGAATCCACAATACATAAAGTGAAAAACCAGCAACAAGACAAATTGGAGGGAAATTAATTAATGCAATACGAACCCTCAATTTGTCGAATAATACTGGAAAAAAATCACCGCAATACCAGTGCATTTGGTTGGGAACAACGACCACAAAAAAAACCCAACGATAGTTGACGCTTCCCTTTGTTACAGAGTCGCCGATTTTGGCCGAAAAAGTTGGTCGACAAATGAATCGAGATGATTGAGCGATTTTTTTTTTATTAAATGACACACAGCGGTCGCGCAACACAAAAGTGGGACAAATAAAAAATCTGTGCGCCGCCGGGAGGGCGTTAAAAAATGGGCGTGGGAGGGAGCTGTGTTCTAAAGCGGCTGCTGGGGGGAGTGAAGCGGGCACGCCGTCAAAGATGGAAGAAATATCGTGCAATCGCCAAATGGGCTTTTAATTAATTTGATCCGTATTATGCGGGGCCGCGTACGCGCGCTTTAGCCGACAAAAAAACCGAAATTGGATTTTCTTTGAACGAATCCGGTTGTGTGTTTTTGTTTGTTCCGCCACTTTCCTTTTTGTGAATCAGTTGGTTGTTTATAGAGTAAAGAATTTTGAATGGAATGAATAATTATAATTTTTTCAGAGGATTATTATTGCCGTATAAAAAAACGCGGAAATTTTGAATATATAGAATCGATCATCGGTTTATTTTGGGATAAAGCTTTTAAAACCAGGGTTGCAAATATATTTCAATGCTTGTGAAAGTACTTAGAGCAGAGAAAACTGAGTACCTCTTCTAAATTATTCCTGTTTTACCAGTTCTTTTCTATTATTTATATGAGGCTTCTTTATGAGGCTTGAACACTTTCAAATTAGATGCTTAAGATAAATTCTAGAGTTCCTCGAACTAACATCACGATTCAGATATTCAGAATCAAATAGCTTATCAAAAAGAGAAAACAAATATAGCAATTCTTCTACAGTTACTCGGAACATTCGTTAATGAAAATGGAGTTCGGGTAAAAGTATTGGAGCTAAAGCTCTAATGTTGAAAAACATCCCTAATCTGTGAATTCCTTACATCAATATCACAGTTGAGGGGATGAGGCCACCTAAGGCTGACTAAAATTGCTGTGAACATAGTTTATTGGAGTTTGAAGAGAAGCTTAAATTTCAGCGTCGAAGGCATTTCGGAATATGCGACATATTTGGAAAACGTTATCATAGTATGTTACACTTTCATCGGAAACTGTAGAGTTAGAAACCGTAGAATGCTATGTTAGTTGTAAAAGAAGCCTATGAATGAAGTTATTTTGTTTTGAATCGAGTTATTCGGTGTATACCAGGTATAACCGAAAATCATTACCGGTTTCGTAGAAAAAGATGACATAGTTTTCAAGAAAATGGAAAAACGTGATTAATCGAAGTATTTGGCATTTGATTATATATATCTTGCTCATCTTTCTGGCAACTGTATGTCCTTTGAGCAAAACCATTCATCGAGCGATTTTCTAACTTCTTTTTTTTCCTCTTGTGGCTAGGACTGGAAAGTAAAGCGTGTGCGATAATATGTCTCATTCAAGTGGCTTTGATTACAAAGTTTTGTTTTTTGAGACGGTTCGTTATCGTGCTGTGAAATTACTTTACTTGATGACTTGTTGTCGGTAGCGATCACTATTAGCTGTTTCACCAGGTTTCAACAGTTTATAATATATCATGCCACTTTGGTCCGACCAAACACAGAACATTATCTTATAACCAAAACGATTTGGTCCTGGAGTCGAACGGACGGCTCAACCAAATGATAATCACTATATTTTGCGCTTAAAGTTTTCAAAATAAACCCACTTGTTATAATCCGTCACTACTCGATGAAAAAATGACTTCCAATCATACCTTCGAAGCAACATTACACAAACGATTTTCAGATTTTCCAGTTATTCAAGTTATGGGGCGCCCATCTTCCCGTCTCTTGAATTTTCTCCGCTGCTCGTAGTCGGTGGCTAATCGTTTCTTGTGCCACATTTAATGCTTCTGCTAATTGTTTTCGAGTTTCGGTAAAGTCGTAAATAAAATAAAACGTAATGACTTTCAAGTACATTTGGTAATCAGTGGTTTTACTTGTAGAAATATGTTGTTGAAGCTCATCAAAAACTTTTACAAATTCATGGCGATGCCGCTCCCTTAATTGTCGGTTTTCTTTTAACTTTTTTTTAAATTTTTACTCTCCGGGTAGAAAAGAAAGAATCTCCTTTGAAAGGCTATTTAAAAGGCAAAAAGTTACGAGTTAGTTCACTAGAGTCATCTACATCGATAAAAAATCGGAATATTGTCCATCGTAGATAGTCTACCAAGTTTTGCTCCACGTTTTTTAATATTAGCAAGGTTCAGCTGGTAAAATGGAATTACTATTGTAGAAATTAGTTCAGGCCTTCAATGTATTTGTCCATTTTACAAAATATTTTGAGTGTATATTTTCGCCGTAAAGACAAAATCATCATTGGATAGGTCTTTCTCACCCTATAAATATCTTTGTGGTGGCAAGAAGTATAATTAAGCCAGCCCACTTTCTCGGTACGAGATACCCAAAGATGGAGCAATGTGGGATAAAATGTGACATATCCATCCAATATTCATACATTCTTCACAGTCTTTAGATTCTTCACACAATTAAATATATACAAACTTCGTGGCACAGTTGGTGCCACTTTATCGGTGTGAAGTTTGGTCACTAGTAAACAGTCTGATCCATTGTAGTTTAAGTTTAGTGAATAATAAACTCATTTTGAGTTTTCCAGTTTTCCCTATATAATCGGAAAGAAAATACGTGCAACAACTACATTACTACAGATTTTTACCGAAGCCAATGACGTCAATATTGAGTAAGACAAGCACAGTCATCTTCTTGCAAGACAATGCTCGAAAACATGTTGAGAAAATCGTGAAGGGCACACTGTTGGAGCTGCAGCAGTTCTTAGAAAGATAAGGACAATTTCTAAAATATTCTGATTAATATACATTGTACCATTTTTTTTAAATAAAAGTCTTTTTACAATGAATAAATATTCAGAATGCATGCAACCACCTAATATAAAGTTATGTTTTATCATAGAACGACAATATTTATTGAACGACCTATTGATAGGTTATTATTTCAACCGACCATATTATTGTTATCGAGAATTAAGCGTCCAAATAAAACAACCCGACAGCCCCGATATAGAGAGCCGGAAAAGCCAGTTCCAATTAGGAGCGTGTAACAATCAGGTATCGTTCCAGACGAGCGATCGCCGAGCCCCATCGACGCTAGTTTTTTAATCAATCGACGGCAGCGTACGTGTGGGTGTCGATCCATCGCCGTCACCTTGCAAATTGCTTAATAATTTACCCCGGGCGTGGTAACCGTCACCTCGTAACCCAAGTACCAGAAGCAACGTCGAGATTTTTCAATCTGTTCCCAGTCGCTCCGACCCTATCGATTCCCTCCGTCGGATAGCCGGTCGACACGACGAGAGAGAGAGAGATAGAAGGAGAGCGAGAGACAAAGGAAAAAACAACACCTTCGGTAATGAAAACCGTTCAAAGGAAATTTAATTTCCAGCTTTTATTCGGGACGCGGTCCCGCATAATATGGATGAAATTAATTAAGGACCTATTTGATGATGATTGTGCGATATTTCTTTCATCTTTAACGTGCCGTGTTTTCTTCCCCCCACAAAACAAACGATGGGGGGAAAAAGTGCCGTTCGGAAGCAACCGGTCGCTTTTTCCCGGCCGGCTGGGGCCGGAGGGCTGCGCTCCGTTTTTCTGCTGCGGTATGTGTGTGTATGTGTGTGTGTTTCATTCATCGAGTCGGGGCTTTTTCCGCATCCATTAAAAGGTTGTTTTTTCGGGCTTCTGGCTACCGAAGAGGTCCGGAAAAAATCCGACTGCCGGGAAACAAAAGAAAAAGCCCTGCTCCGTACAACGCACGAGTCGGGGTGGATTAATGCAGACATAAAAATTGCCTCGAGGATATTTTATAGCCATTAATAGGAATTTGTTTTTTTAACATTATTTTATTACATTAGTTTCACTAACACATTTAAACCGAAGCAAAATTGAAAGTGTGTCGTTATAAAGACACGTATTGAACAAACCCAAATCCAGAAAGCCTTCACATCACCAGTGTTCAACAACATATAGTCTATTAAAAATGTACTTGCAAATGCGTCATCAGGATGTTTAATGAATAGAAGCAGACAATATTTTCCTTCTCATTTAATTCTAGTTATAAAGAGACACAATGCTGTGTGATTAGTTTGAACATGTAAACGAATGAGCCTGTCAAAGTAGTCAGACATATGCAAAATTTTTGAAATCAATAGTGATAAGAGGTTATAACCTATAAACTATTGTGGCTGTAAAATAATATGTTAAATTGTTATACAGTATACTATAATGTTAAAATAAATTATATTTAATAAAATTTTTGTTCAATTATTCCAAAAAAATCAAAGCCAAAGTGAACTAGAACGTTGATGCGGCAACATTGCAACGTCTTTACGTCACAAATTTCGATGACGCATATACAAATAAACTTTGAATAGACTATACATTAAAACGCACCATAGTACTCTCGATTTACTCTTTCGGTCTGTGGCTCTTTTCGGTATACGTTTATTTCAGCATAGAGTAAATTTCTATACTATTTTATGCATAATCAAATATTCCCGAAATGGAAAATACATGAATGTAGACAATAGAAAAATGTATAAAGTATATTTATAAGACAAGAGTACTTTATATAACTGATCAATTACACAGAAATATTGAAATAACAGATCGTGTAACAAATTTTATTACAATAATTATAATACTGTGACGACCCTTTAGGCCACTACGCCTTCACCAACAACAAGTTCAAAGGTTGGCAACGCCGGTAGATTGTTACTATGCGGTTCCAGGCTATAAAAGATCATCACGACGACATATCATCCTCTTTTCTTTTCTCCATTCCCTGGTAACAGTACCACTTTCACAGCGCTACCGTACTTCCTCTACCTAACCTAATATCATGTCAATTCTCCCGTCGGTCACATGTTTCAATCATAAGTTAAAATAAACAAGTTTGATTCAACCAGTGCTTTTAGCTCTCGTGTAAATTCCTTTCAAAAATAGAAGTGAGTGTTCGCAGTGCGTGGACAAGCAATCGCATCGATAGCCACACATTTCGACGGACCGACCGACCTAACAAACATTACTACAATTGGTGATCCAAACGTGATCAAGTGCCTAACAGGTAAATTAGCTCAACATAAGCCACTCGACAGGTGCTTGACACGTGCATGGAAAGGCTGCGCGAGGAATGGAACCCATCAAGATCACATCACATATCTGAAGAATACGGTGGATGAGGAAGTAATCATAGATTTTTGACACGGTGCATTGTTTTGGTGAAGCAGTACTTTCTTTTTCTTCAAATGCGGCCGTTTTTCGGAGATTTCGTCCTTCAAACGGTCAAATGACACTACGTAATAGTCGCTGTTAATGGTCCTTCCTTTTTCAAGGTGGTCAATGAAAATTTTTCCGTACGCATCCCAAAATACAGACGTCATAACCTTGCCAGCCGACTGTTGCGTTTTCCTACGCTTTGGAGCGAGTTCATCATGTGCATTCCACCCGGATGAATGTCGATTGGACTTCAGAGTGAAATAATGGAGCCATGTTTCATCCATTGTCACATATCGACTCAAAAACTCGGGTTCTTTACGATTGGTCATCTCTAAACACTGCTCCGAATCATCAAATCGTCGTTATTTTTGGTCAAAAGTGAGCTCGCGCGGTACCCACTTTGCGCAAGCTTTCTCATACCCAAATATTCGTGAATGATATGATGTACACATTCAGTTGATGTCCTTAGAGTATTTACTATTATTATTCAAAATCATTTTGTGGATTTTTAAATGTTTTCGTCGGTAACAACCTCTTTTGGGCGTCCACTGCGTTCACCGTCTTCGGTGTTCATTTCACCACATCTAAACTTAGTATACCAATTCTTTTAATTGTTTGCTTCAACTGTATTTTTTTCCCTTCAAAAAGCAATATTTTATCAACATGCGAAATCCCTTTTTATGCATTTTTTTCACAATCACAAAAGTTGCTTCACACAAAATACTATAATTCACAAACTTATGATGCGACTGCTGTCAAATTTATACACGCATCTTTTGAGGGTTAGGGCTAATTAAGAAACATATGGATTTAATTCTAGTAGCGCCATCTATATGTCTGGTCGGGGACTTTTCAATTGATCTGTTCTATAATGTATATTAATTAACATTTTATTGACAGGAAATTTTACCATATTGACGTCGATTTTGCAGCCGGTTAACATCATCATGAAAACGTCAACGTAACGCTACTACATCGCGTTATTTTAAGAAAATTAATAGGGTTCCGTTGATCCGCGAAATAATATGTAGGCCCGAGAGCCGGTTGAAGCCGGAGCCGGCGAGTAAACAGGCGTGAATGAATAATTTCGGGTCATAACAGCGATGTACAAGTCGAGTTTGTCATGGAACTTTGTTGCCGGCAGAGACACAATGAGCCTCCGAATACAAATCACTGGAGGACAAAGCGCATTGTGTGGCCTGTTGGCGACGTCCCTTTTTTTCACCCCGCCGGTGAAAAACCGATCGATCTCGGCTCGATAAGTTAACGCTAAGGTGGTTCATATCGTCGTTACCTCAACCGTAACTGTTCGCCATCCGTTTCGACTCGAATCCTTTGCATCCGACTATATAAATCAGCCAGTAGCTTTGTTACACATAGCTAAACAGAAGTACAAAAGCGCAACATCAAGTAGTGTTTCTATTAGATATTTTTCAATAATATTATTTCAACATTTTTTTATCTTTACATGTTACATTAGATGTGCTTGATGTAATCCCAACTGTAGAAAATTAATTTATTACTATTTTTCCTTGAACTCGGGCTGAAAATTCCCGGATCTAACACACATATAGCACTAGTCTTTCTGCATTTACCGCGTTTTCATTCAGTACTAACCTGCAAAAGAAAGTTGTTAAAATTTCATGATATTTTACTCATAAGTTTGTGAGTTATTGTTCTAAGATTGACACTACTGTTGTTATTTTCGAAACAATGGATCATAAACAATTTCGTGTTTTAATCTTGCACTGCTTCTTGATGGAAAAGAATACCGTTCAAGCAATGAAATGGTTTGAAGAGTATTATAAGACACCGTTCCATCAACAGCAACAATAAAACGAAGGTTTGCTGACTTCAAACGGGGTCGTAGAGACACCGATGATGCAGAATGCAGTGGAAGTCCAAATGAGGTGAACACCAGAAATCATCTAAAACATCCACAACGTCGTTTTGGGTGATCGAAAAGTGAAGTTGTGTGATTTAGCTAATATCGTAAGGATATCAAGAGAACCTGTTGCTTTCATATTGCATGAACATTTGAATATGAAAAATCTCTGTTCAAAGTGGGGAACGCGTTTGCTCATTGTTAACCAAATACAAGAACGTGTTGGTGGTTCTGAGCAGTGTTTGCTCACCTTTAAATGTAATCTGGAACTTTTGTATCAATATGTGACAATAGGTAATATATGGATCACTTTACTCCGGAATAGAAACGTTCGTCTTCTGAGTGGATAACAACTGGTGACAGGCCTATTTTGAAGCAAAAGATAAATCGTTCTGCAAAAGTGATATTGAAGTGTTAGAGCGGCGCTGGAATAATTGTGTGGCTCTTAATGATGAAAGTCATTTTTGAACAAGAAAATTCACTTTGTTTGTTACAGTCCATATACTACGTTTTAGCAATTGTTTTTTGACAAGCATATAGTCTTTTCAGTGTTTTAAACATAGTAATGGATGAAATGACGCGAAAATGTTTTGCTCGAGTATTAATGAAGAAAAGCTCAAAGTAAATATAACTCTGATCCAGTTAAAGCAGTAGTTCAGCCCATATGTTAAACTCCGATAAAACGGTGATCTCACGTTATTAAAAAATATATATCATCACAATGTTGAAATGTTAGCACATTAACTTTGGCTTTTAGCTTATTTTTGCTTTAACATACAAAATGATGTAAATAAAACAATGGAACAAAAATCATATTACCAAATATAATTTAGTTTAGTCTTATAGTACATCTAATGCATATATTATCTACAGTTAATTATACAGCAACAATATATAATTAACTATACCCCTTCTAGAGGGCTGAACCATCTATTTAACAATTTTCTATCCAAAAATTTGTTGCCATAAAACCTGGTTATCATTAGCAATATTTTTCTTTAAAATAATTAATTAATAATTGATTATTTTTAATCCGAATACCTCATACAATAGTCCTTAAATTTGATCATGATAATCTAATTATTGTAAAACAACATAATATTTTAAAATTCAGCTTTCGTAGGTTAGTGTCAACCAAGGTTGGAAAGGAGCCAACAGATTAATAAAGCTATTGCAGTGTAATGGACCTTAATAAAAAATGTTTATATAGTCCTTCCAAATTAACAGTGAACGTCACGTCATCAAAATGTATAACGCCTCAACGTAGCAATGATGGCGCATCAACTTTGGCATTTGGTTTATTTAGAATTTGACATATAACAAAATTCTAATGTATATAAAGTACTGAAACTAATATTCATTGCAGCAGGAATAATATCACTACTTACCTTTCTAACGCCCATTATTACACTACAGTTTTCGAAGTAACTAATTAAAGGCGCGATCTGTTTCTGACTGACAAACTTCGGCATTTTCAATCAGAATAATCAGGAATACTAAGCAGAAATTTGAAATTTATCGATACAAACAAAGCACTAAAACAACGTTTGGCAGTTTATAATATCTAGTTATCACTACATAGTATAAAACAAAGTCGCCTTTTCTGTCCCTATATCCCTATGTGCGCTTAAATCTTTAAAACTACGCAACGGATTTTGATGCGTTTTTTTTTCAATAGATAGAGTGATTCAAGAGGAAGGTTTATATGTATAATACATGCATAATATACTAAGGCAACATTGCTAATTTTAGAGGTTTCTAACGTGATGTCGTAAATTAACCTATTTTTTTAGGCTTATTTAGCAATTAGCAAAAACGCTGCCTAACCCTACGAGTTAGATCAAATTAATGTACTACAGTATTGTACACCATAAAAAGGTCTACAAAAAAGTCCGCGATGGTATATGTTTATCTTTTAGGGATAACCCACATTAACCATTTTTATTGTTTACTTTTTACGTGAGAAAATGGCTTATTTGCGAAGCTATTTTAAGCAATACGGCATTAATCCTTATCGAATTAAGTACCTTAAATACAGTGTGCAATTAATATAGATCAATATGATTCCTTACAGCATGTAAATTAAACAAATATTTTCGGAGATATTACAAATTTAAAATTTGCGTTTAAAAATGTGTAATGTAATAAAAATTGTATGAATTTAGATATTCCAAAGATAGCAGGAAATCTTCATAGTAAGTATAGGGGAAGAGGAATTGTTTCACTCCAAATTTAATGCGTGCAGGCCAAGGGCAGTAATGAATGAACCAAAAATACTGGATCGATTTTAATCATGTTTTCATTGAATGACACAGGCATATATATTTTATGCCCGTGCAAAGTCGGAGCGGGCCGCTATGTTTTTATATACAACGTTCATATTTTTTCTGTAGTGTATTTAATTTAGTATCAGCAGTGCACCCGTGCGAAGCCGGGGCGGGTCGCTAGTCATTACTATAATTAAAGAGTTTTGTAGACATTTGGACATTAGACAATATGGTATCTTTTTTTTAATAAAATAAAATGAGAAAGAAAAATACTGTCTGATATTCAAACGAATTCATAAATTACAGTAGGCAATACATTAGGCATCGTGATAATATTACTTCACTGTAATTTTGAATGGACTGCATACAAGATCATATGGTCTGGTTCACTTGAATCTTATCATTTTCTTCGTGTCATCTAGTAGATATGTTGCTTCCATGTTGATGTCATTTACTAACTTTGTTTCGTGTTTTAGGCCGAAATCTTGAGTAACATTTCCTCTCCATCCTTTCTTTCCATCCATACGAGTCATTTAGATAAACAATATCATCTGCAGCTTGGTCGATTGAGCTTAATTTTTCAGTGGTAGATGCAAATTTCTTGTGCTGTATTACTGCCCCAAGTATTTAATCTCTTGCACTTGCTTTAACTGGATCAGAGTTACATATTTATTTATTTTAGTTGCATATTTACAACAGCAAAAAATACGTCAGTTGTCAATACTTTGAGCTTTTCTTCATTAATACTCGAGCAAAACTTCTAGAGAAATTTTCGTGTCATTTCATCCATTATTATGTTAAAAACACTGAGGAGACGATATCTGCTTAGGAAAAGACAATTGTTAAAACGTAGTACCTATTAAAAATATTAATAATCTTTGCAGGAAAAAATTACAAAAACATTAACAAACAAATTTTATACATTCATATAATTCATACAACTTAACAAAGAGCCACTCTTTTAACTAACATTGTCAGTTCATTAGCATGATAAAAAAGAGGATTTCCATGTTTATTTGGCATAAAACTTAATGGAATTACGGCATTATCGGAATTGACTAATAAAAATGCAACGATAATACTCGGAGTTTCGGAACTTTTTCATTATCAACGAGCAACAATAGAAATCTCGGTGATTTTCGACAGTTCCGATGCTGAAATTAACTCGATAACGTCGGCCACGATGTAATAACTGATATGGTTCGATTTTATCCCGTGATTTTTCTCTTATTTGCGGGGAATATTTTACGGGAGATATACAGCGTTCTATTTGGAAAGTCCATATTAATGATTCATGTTAGTTTCATCCAGTTCAAATATTAAACATTTGTTTAATAAAATTATATGAAGGATGCCTTTTAGGGTAACTGAACTTTCAGAAAAATAAGGTTAATAGTAGCTTTATAGATTGGATAGATAAAATAATATGAACACCACGTTATATAGCACATCTTGGTGTATGTTATATCGCTTAACTAGCAACAGTATATACAGTAATGAGAGCATCCACAAGACATGGATGGAAAAATGTGATATGGTCTGATAAATTATCGTTTACATTGTTTCCTACAAATTACCGGGTTTATACAACGTGGGGCAAAAGATCGCTACCATTTTGATTGCCTATAACTTTGCTCAAAGAAAAGATAAGTAAGTTTGGTTTTCATTAAAAGTTTATTTGGTCTATACGTTTTTTTTCCCTATACTTGAGAAATTATATCGGCTAAATAGTGACTGCGATTCGCTATGTAACTCTCGGCTTTTTAAGACATTTTTCATGACATCCTGCAACATCTGAGGTCGAATTTCTTCAATTTTGTGACGAATACTGTCTTCTTGTTGAATCGTTCGGAGCTTATTCACATAAACTTTTAATTTTAAAAAACTCCATGAGAAAAAATCCGGAGATCTAGCTAGCCATGATAAATCGCCACTTCCTGGAAAAACGTTATTTCATAATTGAAAGAATTGTTGAACGAGCTGTGTATGCTGTGGCGACATTTTGCTGAAATCACATGTCCTCTTGTTCTTGCTCTTCCATTTCAGGGATAAGAAAATTTCGAATCATGTCTTGGTACTGTTCAGCAGTAATAGAAACTGCAACACCTTTGTCATTTTCAAAACAAATAGGGACCAATGATGTTCCCAGCATGAGTACCACACCATACAGTTATTTTTAGTAGACTCAATGAATGTTTCATAAATTAATTAAGGATGATTCTGTGTTCCCCAAAACTGACTGTTCTGTTTATTGACATGGCCACTGAGAAGACAATGGGCCTCATCGCTCATTATTAATTTAAATGAAAAATCATCAATTTCACTAGACAGCCTTATATTGCATTACTGTACTCAACTTGTTGATCAGGATCTCTTGTAACAATTTTCGGACTAATTGAATTTTGTACGGGAACATTTTCAAATCAGTTTTCAAATTTCGACTTAATCTGCGTGCAGAAATGTGTAACTGGGAACCGTGTTTCTGAATTGATGTTTCTGGAGATTCAGCAACACTATCGCGCACCATTGTGATATTTTCAGCGTTAAGAGACGTCCGTTGTCCTCCAGAATAAGGCCTGTCTGCTGTCGTACCGTACTGTCGAAAATTCGCATGTAAACGACAAATTGTGGCTTTCATGAGGTACTGAACGATTAGGATATTTTTGACGCAATTTCCGTTGAGTGGCAATAAAGGAACGATTATTTTCAATAAATATTGTGTGTTCGTTCTTGTGGCATATATTCATCCATAATAAAATTTGAACGTTTAAACAACAAAATGGATAAAGCGAGCTAAACGTCACGTAATCAAGATGGCGCGCAATCAAGGTGGTAGTGGGACTTTTGCCCCTACCTTATATATGGAGAATAGGTTTTCATAATACTTTCTCCATCGCCTGTATGTGTTCAAATATGCCTTTTTAAAGCTTTGTTTCACAAAATATAGTTACAGCAAAAATATTACTCGTTGAAAGATGGATTCATCTCTTGACATGATCAATAAATCATCGCAAATCTTATAAAATTTTGTCTTTTTTCTAATAAATGCTACTCGGTGAGGCACATGACAATTGAATAGAACAATGTGTGGTGAATGCAGTAGATGGGGTTAAACTTTTTATTTAAACATTTCCCTGTAGATTTTCGGGGATGATGCCATTGATGATTTCCACTAATGATTCATTTAAGTTATAAACAAAAATTGAATAATAAAAAATGGAATGTCTATGATGAAATTACTATTGGAAAGCACCATTTTTGATGCTTTTATCATTTATCTGCTACAAATTGCTGAACAGTCAACTTTTATCAGTCTTTGACATTATTTGTGTTTCATTTTACTGATTATCTTTTGTAACATTGTTTTGTATGGTTATAAATATAACTTAATATGGAAGAATAATAGCATTAGAATTGATTTGATGCTAATGACAAATAACGATCTGGAGTACCAAAAAAGTTCTAAGAAAATAAATTGCAAGGCTAATTGGACGAGAGCTCAACTGAAAATCTCAAAAAACTTTCAGAGGACGATGTCATGTTTGCAGAAAGGAGAGAAAAACTGTAAAAATAATTAATTTTCCTAAACAAATGCCATTTTAAACTTTATATTTGTTTTCAGAATTATTTTATCAATATTTACGGTGTTCCCCATAGAAAATATATTCGAGGGTGCTTGTTATTTTTCTCGACAATACAAGAAATGACAGCTATATTGCTTAATTCGCCGAATTAGATTAACGTTGGCATTGTCTCCCCCTGTATGATTGAGATCGTTAGTTGAAAACATTCGTTTTATGACCAAAAAATATGTGGGACACTTTTTTCCATCCTGTCGGACCTTTCTACCCTTTTTGCCGGTCTAGTAACTGTTTCTGGAGCAATATTGCTTTTTACGGTATATTAGTTCAATATTATGTTAAGAAAAACTTATCCTTGAGCTATAAATTTCCTTTTTGACTACAAGAATATCCATAAGAATACCCATTATACGAATAGGCTACCTAGTTTATATAAATTAGTTTTAAGATTGATAACATTAAATAACTATAATTTAAAATATTTACAGTTACAGTTTTTTTTCTATAGTTTCTGCAATTTATTATTTTCGATTTTTTTAGTCTTACCATTGGAATTTCTGATGGGCATGGTCAGCAAAAAACATATGGGTTTAATTCTAGTAGCTCTATCTATGTGTCAAGTCGGGAACTTTTCAATTGACTTGTTAGGTTCTCTAGCAAGACAAGAAAGTTACGATTATATTGGTTTCTCCCTCTTTAGAAACGCTAACTGATCAGGATATAGAAAAGAGTATTTGAAACAGCCTTCCGTCACAAACACACACTTTCAATAGTAATTCTTCAAAACTTTTACTGTAAGTAATCTATTGAAAACTACATATTATAATCCTTCATAATTTTGTATCACCTTGTATCATTTGATAACTGTTTTAATCTTGTCTTACTAGATGACCTATTGACTGCAAGTGGTAAAATCACTCCTAGTAAGTGATATATTTATGATTCTGTCATTCACTTAATTCTGAAACAAATTTAAATGTTACCAAAACAATTTGAGGGTATAATGCGTTGAAAGTGGGAAAGAAATTGTGTTATATAATAATATGCGTTGCGTCAAATGAGGTCATTTTTAAACAACTATCTTTGTTGAATGTTAGCCAAGAATATTTTCTCACCGTATATTTCCTCGACTTCCATAAATATTTTAAAATCAAAATTAGCGAAATCGGTCCAACTTTCTTCTCAAATTTTAATGAGACTAACGAACAGTAATTCATTTTTAACTATATAGAAAAGAAGATTATACAAGAGATCAACTTAAGTATTTGTAATTATAAGTAAGTTGTTCTTAAATAAATACGTTTATGTGTATTAATTTAGGTAAAGGAGAAGGAAACTGCACTTGTATTTATTAATTGAAGGTACATCCTTTCGTATACTTCATTATTTGTATATTATATTAGTTCCACAGCATCGTGTTTAACTCTCCAAGTCTGGACGAAATAACTAAGTTCTCCTTATTCCAAACATAATACAATATTCTCCAAAACACGATTACTAGACAGACAATATAAAAAGAGAAAGATTCTGGAGGATAAAGAAAAACTCACCCACATATTTTTGGGCCATAAAACGAATGTTTCCAGCTAACGACCTCGATCATACAGGGGGAGAAAAAGCCACCGTTAATCCAATTCTTGGAATTAAGCAGTAAAGTTGTCGTTTCTCGTATTGTCGGGGAAAAATAACAAACTCCCGCATCGAGAAAATAATTGTTTTTCTATAGGAAAAAGCTGAACAATACGTGGACCGTGGAAAAGAGCCTTTTTATCCTGCTGCGGCATTGTTTCGGAAGAATAAGCGGTGAGTTCGAGAATGGGTTCGGTTTTCATTTAAACGTTTTTGCTTTTTCTGGCCGGTCTTTTCATACGGATCGCCCGCACCAATTTGGACTTTTCGCAGACCGTAATGTTCAGTTTTCGTGCTGTTTTTTTAAAGCCGTAACATAATAGATTCGTCATCGGGGAGAGCACAAATGATTCCCGACTCATTCTACCAAAACCAACATGCAAAGTTCTTTCCGTTTTCTCGTTAAATGAAAAGCTTTGTTTACAATAAAACTTAGCTATCATTAGCCTTTTTTTCTTTGGAATAATTAATCAAGAATGGATTATTTACAATTTGAATACCTCCTTCCAATACTTTTTACATTTGATTATGATAATCCCATTATTTTAAACCAACATAATCCTTTTAACCGACTTCAAAAAAGGAGCAGGCTCTATGTTCGGCTGTATATATTTTTTGATGTATGTTCGCCGATTTCTCCATCAATTTTCGATCGATTTTCCGAATTCTCTTGTTATTCGAAGAAGTACACTTCCAAGGTAGTGCTATTGAAACCAATTGAGCATCTGAAGAGGAGAAAGTGGGCAAAATGGAGGACTAAGGAGTGTTAACGACAACCGAGGTTAAATACCCTCCTACAGGTGCGCGTCAGGAGAAATTCCAAAACAATAAATCAATCAACTGTTACTATGTAAATTACAGAATACAGAATTACAAAAAAAATTAAATAGATCAACGAACAACCTACAAAACAAATATCGAGACAATACAAATATCTGGACAAACAAATGAATAATAACATTTTGTATAGATAAATGTCCTCCTAAAATAAGGTTATATACAGGTTAAAATTATACTTTAATATACAGAACGATTTCTTGGAGGAAATCAAACAATTTGGGTAGATTTTGAGGCAGGAACGGATCCTTTAATGTATCATGTAAATCACTAATTCTTCTAACAGTTAATACATTTTAGCATTACACCAAAACATGGGAAAATGATAGTGGTTCCTCACAATTTGGCCATAGAGGTATCTCTCTTCGATACATTAGAAAGAAATGGATGAATAGGCAGTAATCAATCAATAGCCTGTTTAATTTTAGTTGCAAATCTCCATTCGTTAAAAAAGCTTGTTTTCTTCTTCTAGCAGGTTCCACTCAAGTTGCACTAGGCATATACCCTACCTATAGCTGTGTAAAAATGAAAGATCCTTATAATATAAAATATTTACTATTTATTAACCCCTTGTTTTAGCCTCTTTGACCAGATTATCAGCCCATAATATCCGAGAAGCAATCTGTTTCTGACTTTGGCTATTTATTGGATTCACCACTTTTGCTTTTGCACTGCTTTTGAATATCATACTTAATGCAATTATGCGAAAAGTTCGTAAAAAGAAACTTCGATATAAGGCCCCAAACTATTTGACCAATCTGATGTTTGCTGATGATAGAGTTATATACGTTGATACAGACTTTTAGGCTCCTAGCAAATCTTCTTTATATAGTTCACACTGTAGTAACGTAATCCAGTTATAGCAAACACACCCATCAAAGAACTTATGATCTATATAAAACTTGTTCATAATCTCTATTAAAATCAAAATTGTTAAAGTCAATACTTATTCGATTACACAAATATTATTTGTCCACAAAATATGATTAACTTAAATCTCCACCAGTATTTGTTGATTTTCCGTAGCACGTTTTTCTTAAATTAAAAAGGGAATATAAAACTGCTGGTTAAAGGTCTTTTCTTGGCTCGTAATTGGACAATTTTGAAGCTGAGAAAAATAATGTTGTTTACATTGTTGCAACATTATATACCTTAATATATAAAGTCTAGCAACAAAAGCTTGTGATAAATCAATCATCTAATATAATTCTATCAATATAATCCCCCTAATTGATTAATAATATCCATATATTTTTACCACAACCAAAAGTTTCTTCAACTAAATCGATGCGTATCATTTTATCTTCCATCGAACACAACATTATTCGGTTAATTTCGACATGGGGATGACCGAAAATCACTGAGGCTTCTATTGTCGTTCGGCTATAATGAAAAGTTCGAAGCTCCGGGTATAATCGTTGCATTTTTATTACCCAATTCCGATAATGCCGTAATTCCATGAAGTTTTATGCCAGATAAACACGGAAAAATCGGTTTTATCATGCTAATGAAATGAGAATGTGCTTTATGAAAAGTTTGCTTTTGTTAAACTCGTCAAAAACTGGTACATATAAATTTACAACAAAAAATAACAAAATTTTGGTGGCAATATAGTTTTTTATTATTTGTTATAGGGATCTAGTAAATTAACATTAATAAGATAGTTGTTTTTATCCTAATTTCTTATGGTTTTTAAATTACAAAATACTTATTCTAGTATAGGCACTTGGGCTTAACATCTATGTCACCATTTTCAATCTACACACAGTTTTGCTTATAACTTCACTGAACTCTATTAAATGGTTTTATTCCCTTTACACTTCTGACTAAGTCATCATTATCTATAAGCTGGAGAACCTCAACATTGAGGTGTTGATGTAGTCTCTGTTATGTCGCTTATCAAAAGTTTCTACGCCTCGGCGATCAATCAATATCATATCATCAAAACATTTACCAGAGCCGCAGTATAAGGATGAATTAAACGATCTTTTTGAAGTGACTTTTTCAGTCTCGTTCCTTTTCCCTCTACCCGTTCCCATGAAGTGAAACTCAATCATCTGAAACACTGTTATTTCTCTCACAGTCATTTAATGTCCCGAAGCTTTGCATCGAGCTGGGAAATATGTGATCAATCCCCAGTCTCTTTCAGTTTTTGAGCGACCGCCATTACCTTTCCTCTATAAGAATGAGATTTGCACTGAATAATTGTAGGAACACTCTAGCCGGTAATAATACTAATAGGATTTTTGCCAGAGATCGATTATCATAAAATTGAACTTATATGTTACTATGTTCCTGTATGTTAATATGTATACTTATGTTCCTGTCGTCCTGCACGTTAACAATTCGCTATTGACCTTGATTTTTTTATAATAATAATTTCATCTATACACTTTATAGGTCATATATTTTACTTTAATGTATTATAACACATATTTAGCCCTTTGTGTAGAATGTTCTGGTCTAAGTGTAAAAGCACAATTTAAAAGTCGCGAAATGAATATAAAATCGTCAAAAGCGACACAAAAATAAAAGAACATTAAAAAATACTCTATTCCAAGAAACATTGCAATTGTTTTAAAAGCAAAGGGATCTCCATGCCTTCTTAATAAAACATCTTTTGTATATATCAAATATTCATAGTATTTTGTCCATTCCTTGTGTATCATTGGTTTTTGTTTCAAAATTATATGAACTGATAATAGAATCAACTTCAATAATACGTACTTCGAAAGATATGGATAACTTTTTCTCCCACCTCATAAATAAAAAATATATATTTTTATTACGCCAACAGACATAAAAAGAAAAACAGTAACAGTGTGAAATTTTCTATTTTGAATAATTCATGTTCCCTTGGCTCGAGAAGAAATCAATAGCATTTAGTTACTTGAAAAAGTTCCCTTTATTATGCTAATACACTGATGCCGCCGTAAAAAGAACCATTATCAATATAATCAGAGTGGCGAGAAACTGCAATTTTTCACCCATTAATTGATTCGAGACGTTCTTTGTGTTCGGCGAACTGTTTAGGGTTCTTATTGAATGAAATTAAGATCGTCTTTTATTGCTGTCGAACGAGAGTTTGGTTTTTAAACGCGGATTTTTCTTCTCCCCCCAATATTACATCGATAATGATGACGATTCTGATCATTTCCTTTTATCCATGCTGTTAAAATGGTTTATTTAAAACACAATGGCTGTCTTCGAGCATAGAGAGTCATATCGGGTTAATGTTTTTATGTTGATTTGTTGAAAAATTTGGGTCTATTAAATAATTTTTATAGTTAATTTAAGGATTTCTCATGAAATGAAAGATTTAAACACTTAAAAGGTTTTAAAATATATTGCATTGTTCTTATTCGTTGTCGACTAATCTACAATTTGTCTTTGCACTAGCTTATATTTAAGAGGATACATCGGTCTCTGGTTAGTAATGTTTATTCGTTAAAACTGCTCCTTTTTCTATTAATTTTATTGTTTTTAGTCTACGCCCTATTATGATGTTATCCACGAGTTGGACATTAATATAACAATGGAGCTTCTCCACATGTCTCCTTCTATTTTCAACCAATATTATCTTCGTTTTCTTAGTGGCAGTCTGTATCTAAAGTGTAAGTAATGATTCCTTCCGCAGATCATGCCTATAATATATGTTTTAATAACCGATTAGATAACTTTATTTAACCAGTACCTTTTATTATATTTCAACTCCAGTTCTTTCCTTTTCTTTTACACATGTTCCTTCCAGCAAAGTTTTGCATCAAAATTGATTCTTAGAATACTTAGTTTTATTGTCATATGAAACCATAGAATTATTTATTGCTATGGGTGCTTGTGAAGTCTGATTATCGGTGCACAGTTTGCACACGCGTAGATTTACTATGACTAATTATATTTCTCTAGGTTTGGATCTAAATATTTATTATTGTCACTAGCAAACTGTTTCGTATTACTTTTACACAATTGATTCCAACAACAATAATTGCTTTATCATCAGCAAATGTAGACGTCAACATATTTTCAATTTGTGATACATAACAAGTATAAAATAGGTAAAGAATTGGGTCCAATATACTTCATTGTAGTACACCTGCTTTGGCCTTTTTTATTATAGAGTGGATTTCTTCTTGTTTGGTTCTAAAGATTCTGCCCTTGCGTAATATTTTCTGTAGCGTATGGCCAATGCCGTCGGACTAAACCTAATCGAACACTTCAATAATAATATCTTAGAATATAGCTAATCATAATTTTTCAACTTCAAAGTCATTTTCAATAAACCAAAACTGAGGAGATGGATGGTGTCTTTTCTTCTCTACGAAATCTACTAAAACCTGTTGTAGCAGTTGTTGTTGTATTGTTGTAGTTGAGGCCAAGAGAAACAGTTGAAACATAGGAATTCTTCATCATAAACTAGTGAAAGCTAGCTACACAATTAACTTGACTCTCCACCGTGAGCTATTGAATTCTATTGAAGCAAATGTTTAAAAAAGCGACAGAACCTGTGCTATTATAAATCTCAACGGGATCTAATTATACCAAATACATGAGATCAGTTCAACAAAAGAGAGAGCTAAACTAATGCTAAGCTGCAAAGGCTTTTGCTTATATAAGGTAGTAGCTAAAATGCACCTCTCTTGACAATCCTGACCTCTGAAAATTAACTCAAAAATGTTGATCCATGTTGACCACTTGTTGCTGGCTAACATTAATGGTATCAAGAAGACCTTTATGGTCACAGAGTATTACGTCTTCCTCCCTATCACTGAATATTTAAAACCAATTGAGTTAATATGGGGTATTGGAAAGAATTATTACAATAGACATTCAGGTCGAGGAGGATATTCAAACCAGAACTGTCTGGATTTATGCAAAGATCCATTGTCGAAAATAACACCTTGGGTTTGTGTGAGCTCGATAAGACCCATTGAAGAAGAAATTGACAAATGGCAAAATTTTCAGCAAGTTTTTGATGGATCCGAAAGATTTGGTAGATTGTAGGAAATTGAATTATAGAGTGTGAAAGCTTTGTGAGCATGTGTTTTATTGTTCAGAATATAAATTTTGTTAAAATGTATGAAGAGAGAAATAATACTAACTGTTTTACTGATATGGCAAATAAATCAAAGGGAATGCAGCCATTAAATGGAGTTTTATGAAGAAAGGTGTATACAGATAGTAACACGACACACTAACAAGAAATTCATCTCTTTCGAACATTTATCTTGCCAATCCTGACCTCTGAAGATTAACTCAAAAATCCATCCATCGTATAGTTGAACTTTGCCCTCTCCATTGTCTATTTGTCCCTGGCTAACATTACGCTAATGACACTTCTTTCTATTGCAGTGGTCAAATGTCAAATTCTCACCACTACAGATTAATCAGATCTAGGTCTCCATTTAGCTCGTCGGTTTAAAGGTCTCTCTCTTCAAATACAACAGACCATTTACAAAGAAAATGGCCCATACAAATCCTCATCTGTGTCGAAGAAGTGCACTCTTAATTCAATTCAAATAAAAGCAACTCTGTACAAATTCATGACCTAATTAATTTTTATATAGTATGATAGAGTCCAAGTATGATTCAAGCATATTTACAATAGGACTCTTGAATGATGTCAAATGCCCGTAATCCTATCTTAAAGCCGGTAATCCGCTAGTAATGAGGATAGTAAGGACAGTATGCGACAGTTTCACTACCAGGGCAGTACAGTTGTACAGATCCCTGATCAGAAGCTTACTACCTTATAGCTGGCTTGGTCCTGCGGAATGATAGGAACTCTTTTTCTTCTTGTAAAACCCTATTTCAGTCAACGCTCTGAATCCTTATTACCCGAAATTTCTTTTTTTGCCACCCCAGAAACACATCAGCCAGGAACCTTTGGACCAGATAATAGAGTGTCATTAGTACGGTAACATATTTATAGTTTTACTATTAAAGTAATAAAATACAATGAAATATATGAAAATTAATATATGACAAAACAAATATGAAAATATCATCAAACCAAAAGCAATATTTTATGAACAAAAATTAATGACAACTATCTTGAAAATATATCGTCTATTGATTATAAAATATAATGAAATCATGATAACAGCATTAATACTATTTTATAATCTTCAATAAACCGTTTATTAAAGATACAATACAGTCGGGGAGACAGGAAGGATGAGGGGTATCGTCCCGAACTGATGGTTTTTAGGATCTCTCGTTGGAAATCGGTTAAGGTTGCACTTCAATTTTCGAAAGAAGCGGAAACACGCACGGAAGCTCTCGATTTTCCGGTCGTTTTCGAACGGAATACGTTTGTCGGGACGAAAAAGTGGCCCCGCTTAAATGAAAACCGAACGTTTTTCCGCGATGCTTGCGACACAGCTGCTGGAATTGATTATATGCAATAGGAATTGTGTTCCGTTTCATTTGGGTAAATTCGACGATCGTTGTTTGTGCACCTGGTGTTTCGGTAAATAGGATTCCGGTTGGCAAACCAAATAATTATAATATTATATAGGTGATAAATGCACCGGCTAATAGGGCGTAAATCTAAATTACCATTAAATAATAAGGTTTAGCTGTATAAGTCAATACTCAAGCCCATTTGGACCTATTGTATTGAACTGTGGGGTACTACTAGCAAATCTAACATAGATATCCTCCAGAGGTTCCAAAATAAAGTGTTGCGAGTCATCGTCGACGCCCTATATTACGTATCCAAGAAACTGATTCAGCGTGAGATCCATATAGAACCCATAACGAGTGTGATTCGGAGTGTTAGTGCGAAGTACTGTGAAAGACTATTAGTGCATCCCAACGCACTCGCCAAAGAGTTAAATGTGCGCGATGATAGTGAAGTGCGTAAGCTCAAACGCAAACCGCCATGCGAACTGGTTAATAGACACATAGAGTGAGATTTAATAATCTCTAAAATAAGCTAGAATAGTTTTTAGAATAAGTTAGAATAATATCTAGAATAAGATTTAGTTTAAAAGTTGCACAGTAGATCACTTACTGAAGTGATTTACTACATGTTAGGATAGTTATATTATATAACTGAAATCATATAATAATACTTATTTTCCACGGGCAGATTGTTGACGTTCTAGGAGATTAATTAAAAAAATGTTGGTCATAAATTAATACGCGTTTTTGTTGTTTTAATATAAAACATCATAACTTTCTTGAAAACTTCTTATTACTAAATCAAATAATCAATTGAAAAAATCAATTGTTTCCCAAAAATGCCTTGATGTTCATGTGATTTAATCCTATTTTGAGGAAGAAGTAAAATGGTGCTAATAAGTATACCACGAATAAGATTTTAAATTAGGAAAAAGAAATTCAATAAAAGAAAGGCAGTTGGAAAGGTAACTGACAAAAAGTGAAATGAATGAATTATTATGACAATAAAAAGTACATAACAATTCAAACTCTAACCTAAATCTGAGGTACAGTTAACAAGCTCAAGAAGATACCATAAAATAACATTTTTTTTATTTTGAGGTATGTAGATAGAATACATACAAAATAGATAGAATATTCTAAATTAATTCTCAAAGTATTCTCTTAAGAACGAATTCTCAACAAGAAGGAAACAAGAAGGAAAACCTTATTATATTTAGAGTAGGATCAATAAAAGTTGGTTAAAGTAGCAAAAAATTAAAACAAGATAATATAGAATTAATGATATTTGATCCATTCCAAAAACTCTATAAATTATTCATGTAGATATAAAGGATTTATTTAAAAATAGGATCTATTTAATTGTAATATGATACTCTGAAGAACAAAATACTAAGAATTAGTTGAAAATACCTTCACATTACAGGTTTTTCCATAGAGTAGTAGCCGTTCTCTACCACTTTAAATTGATACATTAACAGAGAAACATTTGCTGGGAGAACATTCCGATATTCCGACACTGATTATATTAAGTTGTTGATGATATACGAAATTATCGTATTCATTAAACCGAATTATCTTGTTTTGGCAACAAAGACGATTGTCAATTTCTTTACAAACTTCTGTGGCGAATCTAACCTTCTAGACTAAAACATGTTAGTTCTTAGTCAAAAAAAGAAATCTATGATGAACAGAAGGTAGTCGTGGAAAACCGGGCGAAGAGTGTTTTGATATCCAGCAGTATTAACAGCTATACACTGTTTGAAAGATCCTCCTCAAGAATGTATTTGTATAAATTGTGTTTTTATTTTTTATTAAAGTAACCTTTTTACTAACGAGGATTTATCTGGACTGGACCCGCAGTTTAACGTGGGCTTCTATCCACGGTCCTCGGCATTAAGCCTACCGACTGGTGAGTGACCAACTTAGATCATTCCAGAAGACATCTGGTCTTACCAAGCCTGGTTAATGGAGTGACTGGGATCATGTTCCTTGTCGAATTTTACACTCTTGCCTAGGAAAATCACATATATTAAACAATCACAAACATAGATCCAACAGTAGGTTGATCATTCTTTACTTTACTTGCCACCTTTACTACTACATCAACGAAGCCGGCAATACTAGAATTTAAAATAACATTTAAGTAATTATTATTTACTAAAGAAATATATTATTAATATTCACAATGTTGCTATATCTCTCATTTTTATCTGTTTCGATCTGTCGTTTAAACATTCATATAAAACAATGCCAATTATTTTCATAAAATATATTTTGTGTAATCTAAAGTTATCTAATAATATAAATATAAATAAAAGATAACAAGATACAAGTAATATTGGTAGGTATTTTTAAATCTTCTTTATAATTCATAATTAATCACTAAAATTAATTTTTTAGAACTATTATCATCAAACAAACATTTTATTTGTAGTTTCTACATTTTTTCTCATTTTTTTCTACATTTTATATATATATATATATACCAAAAATTAACATATATACATATAGATAGAATTTTTGGCCATTTCGAGACTTTTCTCTATAACTCTCGTTTAAAGAATGATATATCGCTGAAATTTTCGGGAAGTATAAGTAAAATATGATTCCAAAGTATATTCCTAAAATACTTTTCTATAAAGTCGGATAGTTTGGATATAGATATGATAGATTTTCAGTCAAGCGCGATCTAGTACTTGACTAAAATTACCAATTTTGTTTATTGGTTTACTATTAATACATAATCTATTACTAGTATAATCTAGCACTTTATTACCAGGTACTTATCTAGGAACACTCATTGGCCTTTATTTAGTCACTAATAAAATAAAAGTTAGTGCCACTATTTAGTGTTTTTACTACTTAGTTGCCTTCACTCTTAAATGTTCGGCCTAATTAAAAGTTGTTGCCCAAGTTGTGCAGTCTTAGCATGAGTTTAAATTACTATATCACTGAATATTATAAAAATAGTATCATAAGTAAGATTATTTTTAGAACTGCAACAACTTCAGAGCGTCAAATATAAATATACATGATTTTTATTTATATAATATACATATTTATATTTTAATTAAAACAATAACAAAAACAATTATGCACTTTATATTATACAATATAGAAATTATATTAAAGAAATATTTTATAATCATTAAATGAACTACTGACCTCTGATGATTTAGATCTATTGTTTTTATGTTTTATACATGTTTTTCACCTAATGAATTTACAACTGAAACCTGAAATGGATTGGAATTTAATATCAATATATTCAGATTCAATGTATATAGAGTTACATAAAAATATTAATAAATTTTACAATTACCTTTAATCCAATGATATGCTACGTCTCCAGAAAAATTTTTCCTAGTTGCTCTGACTTCACCAGATACCAAATTAATAGAAATTCTTAAAATTGGACTAAGAATATGCAAAAAATGCGAAAATCTAAATAATTTGTAAACAGAGCATAGATAATTCTTGTTATTCTGGAACTTTGTAAAGCTATCTTAGGATGAAATGTGTCGCATATGTAATATTTTTTCACAGCTGAATATAACTTATGATAAAATAGACAGATACAACAGATACCACTCGGATGACTATCAGTTGGACTTCGGAGTGAAATTATGAAGCCATGTTTCATCCGTTGTCACATATCAATGCAATAACTCGGATCATTACGCTTGATCATCTTCAAACACTGCTCCAAATCATCAACTTATCGTTATTTTTGGCCAAAAGTAAGCTCGCGCGGCACCCACGTTGCATAGAGCTTTCTCATACCCAAATATTCGTGAATGATGTGATGTATATGTTTAGTTGATATCTCTGTTAATGCTTTCGTCGGTAACAACCACTTTTGGGCGACCACTGCGTTCACCAACTTCGGTGCTCCATCTCTATATCCATCTATCACAATAACAAAAGTTGCTTCACTCAAAATGCTATGATTCACAAACTAATGATCCGACAGCAGTCAAAGTTGTACACGCATCTCTTGAGGGTTAGGACTAAATAAAAAATATATGTATATAATTCTACTAGCGCATGTCTATTGCAATACCCCATATCAACTCAATTGGATTAAATATGCAATGATAGGGAGGAAGACAGAATACTCTGTAGCCATAACGTTCAGTAATCTGATCTACCATGTATCTTTTCTCAGAGTTATTTCGAAAAAAGTAAACTACATAAAATGCATTTAAATATTCCATATATATTTACCGAGTGACAATTTGAAACAGTTCAATCTTTAACATGATTTCTTCGAAACTTATTTTATGTACTTTAAGCAATTCCTTAATTGCAGTCTTTGTTTATGCACTTATTGGGATTTTCCCCTCCAGTGTACTATGTATATGGTAGATATGGTGCATTGTACATAACAATAACTGGTGGTTCCTCCAAGTTCTTTAAAGGCTGATTTCAAAAATTTTCAAATTTTCAATTCAAACTACTGCAAAAACAAGTTACGGATCATTTGTCCATGGTAATCACCCTTGGATTTAGAGGAAAACACTAATTTTACACCAGAAATAAAAGCATTCCTGTTTCCGGCATGAAGAACTATATGTCTGCAATGAATTATTAATAAATGTTATGACTAACAAAACCTAATGGATAGTTATTCCAACATTTACCTTTTTCCATCAACTTTTGTTGTCTTATCAACTAAATTTATTATCATCTTGCCACGAACGACCCAATATACCATTCTGAAATAGTTATGTCTCATTTAAATATATAATATGATATAATAATTCTTCCTTGATTTTGTTATGTGTTTTTAATAATTGTATTCTTTTTACAAGTAAGCAATCTCTGGAAGTACGATTAAACCCCTGCGTGGGTTATCTTTACACCACTTAAATCCTATATTAACCAAAATTGTATGAAGGGATGTCACCTGTTATACATAAACACGGTTTCTTTTTGGGGAATTTAAGTTTATATCGTTTTTTTATTTTTTAAGAAATTTTGGTGACCGTGCCCGTACTACTAAATACTAAAAAAATAAAAATATTTTCAATAAATACCCCGATGATTTGCAATTTATTAAAACAAAGCGTTAAAACAACGTTTGCAGGCTGATAACCCGTAATGATAATATTTTGACGAATTTTGCAGACGTTTGACAAACGGACAACTTTTACAGGTTCATTCGGTTACATTATCGAACAACTCTAACAGCATTATATCCCTTTTTAAATAGAATAAAATGAGAAGAATAATATTGGCTAACTGTAGAACGATTTACATATTGAGACAGACACATATGACACACACCTATATATATATATATATATATATATATATATATATATATATATATATATATATATATATATATATTCAAAACTAAAGAGTAATGCATTTTCTGCAATAATTGTTAACTAATTCTCTTTGTTACTAGATCTTCTAAAATACACCATACAATTCTCATATATTTTGCTATATTCTGGCTATCTTAATTGAGTTAACACGCCAACGCACATCCAATCGCTGGTATAGCAAAAAAATATCAACATCATCATCAACTTATCAACCAAATCATCAACTTATCGTTATTTTTGGCCAAAAGTAAGCTCGCGCGGCACCCACTTTGCACAGAGCTTTCTCATACCCAAATATTCGTGAATGATGTGATGTATATGTTCAGTTGATATCGTTATTAATGCTTTCGTCGGTAACAACCACTTTTGGGCGTCCACTGCGTTCACCACCTTCGGTGCTCCATCTCTATATCCATCTATCACAATAACAAAAGTTGCTTCACTCAAAATGCTATGATTCACAAACTAATGATCCGACAGCAGTCAAAGTTGTACACGCATCTCTTGAGGGTTAGGACTAAATAAAAAATATATGTATATAATTCTACTAGCGCATGTCTATTGCAATACCCCATATCAACTCAATTGGATTAAATATGCAATGATAGGGAGGAAGACAGAATACTCTGTAGCCATAACGTTCAGTAATCTGATCTACCATGTATCTTTTCTCAGAGTTATTTCGAAAAAAGTAAACTACATAAAATGCATTTAAATATTCCATATATATTTACCGAGTGACAATTTGAAACAGTTCATTCTTTAACATGATTTCTTCGAAACTTATTTTATGTACTTTAAGCAATTCCTTAATTGCAGTCTTTGTTTATGCACTTATTGGGATTTTCCCCTCCAGTGTACTATGTATATGGTAGATATGGTGCATTGTACATAACAATAACTGGTGGTTCCTCCAAGTTCTTTAAAAGCTGATTTTCAAACTACTGCAAAAACAAGTTACGGATCATTTGTCCATGGTAATCACCCTTGGATTTAGAGGAAAACACTAATTTTACACCAGAAATAAAAGCATTCCTGTTTCCGGCATGAAGAACTATATGTCTGCAATGAATTATTAATAAATGTTATGACTAACAAAACCTAATGGATAGTTATTCCAACATTTACCTTTTTCCATCAACTTTTGTTGTCTTATCAACTAAATTTATTATCATCTTGTCACGAACGACCCAATATACCATTCTGAAATAGTTATGTCTCATTTAAATATATAATATGATATAATAATTCTTCCTAGATTTTGTTATGTGTTTTTAATAATTGTATTCTTTTTACAAGTAAGCAATCTCTGGAAATACGATTAAACCCTTGCGTGGGTTATCTTTACACCACTTAAATCCTATATTAACCAAAATTGTATGAAGGGACGTCACCTGTTTTACATAAACACGGTTTCTTTTTGGGGAATTTAAGTTTATATCGTTTTTTTATTTTTTAAGAAATTTTGGTGACCGTGCCCGTACTACTAAATACTAAAAAAATAAAAATATTTTCAATAAATACCCCGATGATTTGCAATTTATTAAAACAAAGCGTTAAAACAACGTTTGCAGGCTGATAACCCGTAATTATAATATTTTGACGAATTTTGCAGACGTTTGACAAACGGACAACTTTTACAGGTTCATTCGGTTACATTATCGAACAACTCTAACAGCATTATATCCCTTTTTAAATAGAATAAAATGAGAAGGATAATATTGGCTGACTGTAAAACGAATTTACATATGGAGACACATATGATACACGTGTCACTACTGTTTTGAATTGACTATATATATATATATATATATATATATATATATATATATATATATATATATATATACTTTGTACTAGATCTTTGTTACTAGATCTTCTAAAATACACCATACAATTCTCATATATTTTGCTATATTCTGACTATCCTAATTGAGTTAACACGCCAACGCACATCCAATCGCTGGTATAGCAAAAAAATATCAACATCATCGTATCCGAAATGACCATCGATCCTCCCCCGGGAGCCATCCGCCAAAGTTTATTCCTAATTAAGGAGGCTTTTCTGGTTCTGAAGTCGGTTGCGGCGGGACGAGGGAGGTGGCGGGGGGGAAGACGAACGAGACGCGGCCGTCGGAGCCGGGGCCGCGGGGCAGGTCAGCGAAGGATCGGGCTGCAAACTCGATCGCCGACAGGCGTTTATCCTCGTTCGGATGGTACGTGAAGTTTTTTGGGGGATCGAGGCGTGGGTTTCGGCCGCACGAGACCAACGTCCGAAGTTAAACGTCCGTCAGTCAAATCGTGAGTTGAAATGGGCAAGAGTTTATCTATCGGATCGACTGTTTACGTTCGATATTTTGTTACTCTCATTTGTTAACGTCTGTTGTTATTCAAAACATCGGCTTCGAAGGTTTGAAGGCCGTTCGCCTGTTATATTTTGATTTAATTTCGTGGTAATTTCGATCAAAACGTCAGCGATTTACGAAATAAACGTATATTCCCGAGATTGGATAACATTTAGATCAGAATGAAAACGTCATGTTCTAAGTTTATTTCAATTCCTTATTAGGAAAGAATATATAATACTTTAACATAATCCTTTTGCGATTAGAAATAAGAAGTACATTTTTTAACATATTAGTTACACGCTTTGGGAAAAACGTTTGGTACGTTTAATTTTTACACCGAGGAAGAATTTTTAGTTTATGTTACTCTTTGCAGAACATCCCCATAATTGAAATCCGTATGTCCATATAGGTTTCTCTGTATTTGCTTATATGATAGCAATTTATTTTATACGGATAATTGTGATTTTCTTACAATTAGCCAGTACATTTTCCTATATTTCAATTCCAGTTCTTTTCTTTTCTTCTTTATATGTTCCTTCCAGCCAAGCTTTGCGTCATGATTCATTCCGAGATATTCAGCGTTGTTGCTATATGGAATGATAGTATTATTTAATGTTATAGGTGCTTGTACGGTCTGGTTTCTCTTGTAACTTTTCTGTCTCTTTTCTGTTAATTTTATCTTCCAAGCTTGTGTCCAATTATTTATATTGTCACTTGCCTGTTGTAATTTTCGTGAGGCTTCTTCACTATTGTCTGCGACAGCCATAATCGCATTATAATCAGTAAATGTAGCCATCGTAATATTCTCCGTTTGTGGTCACAAGTGTCGAGTAGATAAAGCATTGGCCTCAGTACACTTCCCTCTCGTATACTTGCTTTAGCTTATTTTAATGTTGAGTAAGCTTTTTCTTTGACTGTAAACATTCTGGTTGTAATGTACGATTTTAATAGTTTGTTGTGATGTTTTGGTAATATTTTCTATAGTTTATGAACAAGGCCTTCATGCCAAACCTTATCGAAGGCTTGTGCTACATCTAGTTGAGCATATTTGTTTACTTTCGTACGCTTTTTCAATAATATCTGTTATTGTGTGGTCAGTTGGTCAATTGTTGAATGCTTTTTAATAAACTCAAACTGGTGTGTTGGTATTAGGTTCTTTCTGTCCATGATCGGTTTTATTCTTTTCAACAGGAGTTTCAAAAGCCTTAGATATTACTGGCAACAGTAATATAGGTTTATAGCCTTTTATTTCGTTTGGTGACTTCTCAGGCGTGGGATCATTATAATTTCCGCCATTTTCCAAATATCTAGGACATGTTTTAATTTAAATACTGTATTGATCAAATTGGTTAGTTTTATAATTCCCTTTCTTGCTAGTTTTTGAAGTAATTCACCTGTTATTACATCGTAGCCCGGTGATTTCCTTGGTTTAATATTAGTTTTAATTAGTAAAAAATAAATTTCCTAATGGTGTTCTTTATATTTTTCATATACATGCTAAAGCTAAATATTAATTTGAAAATTGATTCATTCACATATTCTCTATTTTAATATACAGACCTGTATTATTTCATTTATTATTCCATTACTTATACTTATAATATAACTAGCGACCCGCCCCGGCTTCGCACGGGTGCAATGCTGATACTAAATTAAATACACTACAGAAAAAATATGAACGTTGTATATAAAAACATAGCGGCCCGCTCCGACTTTGCACGGGCATAAAATATATATGCCTATGTCACTCAATGAAAACATGATTAAAATCAATCCAGTATTTTTGGTTCATTCATTACTGCCCTTGGCCTGCACGCATTAAATTTGGAGTAAAACAATTCCTCTTCCCCTATACTTACTATGAAGATTTCCTGCTATCTTTGGAATATCTAAATTCATACAATTTTTATTACATTACACATTTTTAAACGCAAATTTTAAATTTTTAATAACTCCGAAAATATTTGTTTAATTTACATGCTGTAAGGAATCATATTGATCTATATTAATAGCACACTGTATTTAAGGTACTTAATTCGATAAGGATTAATGCCGTATTGCTTAAAATAGTTTCGTAAATAAGCCATTTTCTCACGTAAAAAGTAAACAATAAAAATGGTTAATGTGGGTTATCCCTAAAAGATAAACATATACCATCACGGACTTTTTTGTAGACCTTTTTATGGTGTACAATACTGTAGTACATTAATTTGATCTAACTCGTAGGGTTAGGCAGCGTTTTTGCTAATTGCTAATTAAGCCTAAAAAAATAGGTTAATTTACGACATCACGTTAGAAACCTCTAAAATTAACAATGTTGCCTTAGTATATTATGCATGTATTATACATATAAACCTTCCTCTTGAATCACTCTATCTATTGAAAAAAACCGCATCAACATCCGTTGCGTAGTTTTAAAGATTTAAGCGCACATAGGGATATAGGGACAAAAAAGGCGACTTTGTTTTACACTATGTAGTGATAGTAAAAAAATATCAGGTATACTCCTCGTTTATTTGATGCTCTGAAGTTGTTACAGTTCTGAAAATACGCTTACTTATACTTTGTTATATTGTTCAGTGCTGTAGTAGTATATACTTATTGATTATTTTACCTTGTTGATTATTCAAACATAATTGAAATTTTTAGTTTATATTAGCTCTTGAGAAAATTGGTATATATTTCAATATTTCTTAATTTTTTAATTCATTTTATTCATTTATTATTTTTATTAATGTTGTAAATGAAATATGTTTCTGATTTTATATTGAAAATACTATGAAAATAAATTCTAGTGAAATATCTTTAAATAAGTCTCTCTGTTACGAAAGAAATATGATCAACGTAATAAATTGTGGTTGGATTTAGACCACAGTGCGATTTCTAGTTAATTTAAATGAAAGTTAAGTTATATGCTTTTGATATTTGTCTATTTAAAATAACAGTTTTCCATTTAGTATTGGTGAGTTGTTCAAAGTATCCAGACAACAATCCTGAAACGCTCAATAGTGTTTTTTCAACATTCATTAGTTTTGTTGTTGATCATTTGCAGGCTTAAGAAATTCAGAGACCATCAATTTCTAAACTTATTGAACGAAAACCCAACTCAAACTCTCAAATACCATTAAATTGCTCACAGGTTATTTCCTACTACATATTTTCAGAAGTGTACGATAGGATAGATCTAAAATGAGGAAATATTGTCTACCAAACAAATTAAAAGTAAATTTCATATTTTCTGTAGTGTATTGCAACCGCCGATAAAAAGTAGGACAATTTCAGGCGCAAAAAGTAATGGATTGATCCAGGAGAGTCATTCACACCATATGGTGAGATTAGCGAGATATTTTGTACATATATTATTGCAAATATCACCAGCAGAGTAATGCTCTTGCATGGCAATGTTAAACCACATGTCACAAGAGTGGTGAAACAGTTCTAGCATATCAAATAGAATATTCTGCCGCACTCAACGCACTTACCAAACATATCGCCTTTTGATTACAACCTAATCAGATCGATGCAGCATGGCATGGCTACTACAAGGTTTCGAAATGCTGAAAAAGTTCAAAAATCCCGCGAAAACCGACATCGCTCTTTATCGCTCAAAAGATAATAGTTATATTCAATAAAAGACAACTTATAACCTACATCCAAAATAACAGTGAACTCACGTCATCACGACATCGAATATATTGCCAATTGCGGTCTGTACATACGTTTTAAAATCAGACCGCTTTTTTCATACTCATTTTATTCTAGTTAAAAAGAGACACAATGCTGTCTAATGCGTCCGAACTGTAACCGAATCCGGATATAAAATTCACTTGGTTGCCAAAAGTGTAAAAAAATTCTTCAAAACATTAGTGATAATCATTGAAGGCTATAAACACGCAAACGTTGTTTAGACGCATTGCTTGTTTTATAATATTTTAATATCTGCTTAATGTTCGTGTTTACTCTAAATGAAAATATACTCGAAACAAAATAACTTTATAAATAAAACTGAGATAGAAACACAGTAACAAATGAAACTAGAAATAAATGTAACGAAGTAATATCTTCTTCGATGGAAATAAAATTCATTGCTAGAATATAAAATTGTTAATTGTTAACCACATAAAAAATCGCGCCTAAAACTCCACTCATAGATGGCGCGGAAAATAATTCAATATAAATACAATAAAACAATCCTAACCTACAAACTATTGTGGCTGTATAATTAATTGTAGTTTCCATAATATATGCATTAAATATGTAAAAGTAAATTATATTTGAATTCTTCACTGTTACTTTGGACCGTCTATGGAGAGTTTTATCCACCAGTAGTTTTTCTAACCAGTATTAAGCTAAACCTACTATAATGGTAATCTGAATACGTAAGTTGATGATCTATTCATGATAAAATCTAACAATTTTGTGCGCAAAAAATTATAAATATTGAATAAGAACTTTTACTTCGTTAGTTTTTTCTATTCATTACGTATATTTGTGTGCGATTTTTTTCATAAATCCATTTTATTTCTTGGTAAGTAAAAAGTCACATCAACTTTTTGTGCTGCACCGAAAAAAAGGTAGCGTGAAAAATCAAATAAATTACTGGCGATTATGTGGTTGATGGTTTTTTGTCATCCATTCAATCTGTCTTCGACCGCGACAAATGTTCCATTTTTCACCGGCATACAACGGTGGAAAATTATTAGCGACATCTACCGTCACTTGAACGAACCCGAACCCGGCCGGAATATAATGGAAAAATTCAGCCGCGGTCTTCCCCGTCTCTGTTCTCTTTGTCGTTTTCCTCCTCCTCCGTCGCCTCCACTTCACCGCTTCCCATCACGCCGCACCATTCATTCATTCACTGTGACTCTGTGTGTGGATGGCGATTGACGATGGTAACTTTCTCAGTCGGCCATTAGGCTCGAGCAGTTTCTGCTGGCGACGCCATTCGTACGGTTTCCGATCTGCTATTAATGCAGATATCGTAATTTGTTCAATGGTTCGGGCTGGAAGCGATCTTTCCATCAACGTCGAGTAGAAAATTATACGGAAAAGCGCGTCGATGGCGATTCCATACGAATCCCGGTGAAAAAAAGGCACGTTAAATACGATTATGGTGCGAGTTATGTGGGGAGAATTGTATACTATATGCTGATTGTTCATTTCTTTATGATATTTCTTCGGTTAGGTTTGATTATTTCGGGTCAGGGGCTTTATGTGTTGTAAAAATTGTATTGGAAACACTATAGGATTATTATAGTATTACGAGAAATAAGTTCGAAGGGTAAACCAAACTAAACTAATATCGTTCAGATATTAGGTCAATGCAGCAGAATTTTTCTTATTTTGTATTATATTTTATATTTTATATTGAAACTGTTGATAAAAACTATATATATATATATATATATATATATATATATATATATATATATATATATATATATATATATATATATATATATATATATATATATATATATATATCTATATATATATATATATATATATATATATATATATATATATATATATATATATATATATATATATATATATATATATATATATATATATATATATATATATATATATAGTAATAATAATTAAATTTTTGTGTTATTTTTCACACATTGATTTTAAAATATGGAAAAACAAGGGAAAGTGCAGACTGTAAGGTTAAATGTTTAAAAGTGATAAAATCCAAACAGCATCGGTATTATTTATAGTGCGAATGTTAGCTGCCAAATTTATAACACATCATTTTCAACGACATTGAATATGTATCAACATATGTACCAAAATTTAATTATAACAACAACAGTTAAATGGTGCTCAATATGCGCATGCGCAAAATCCGGAGATATTTCTGGAGTAATATATTCTCTTTTATCATCGCCAGTCACAACACGTCACGGAAAACCTTTATTTTTGTCCGGCAAGCAATTAAATCGCCTGAAAGTTCAAAAGGTTTGAAGTCCTTTGAAGTTGAATAATCCTTCCTCTCAGATCCTTTTCATTGCATGTAAACATCTAGAAGCAATCAATGATCAGCTGTTAAGTTGTCTCAATTATTTTTGTGCATTTGACCTAAGTTTTAGTCCAATAAGTATAATAAGAGGTTTATGTAGAAAGTTCAAGTGTGTTAAGGTATTGTTTGGTTACCCCATACATGTAACATACCAACAATAGAAAATATTACTAGAGCAATATTTGATGATAACACTCCTTGCTAATATAGACAACAGCGAATAATCAAACAGAAAAATTCAACACGCAAGTAACAGTATTAATAAGTAGACCCAGGTATTGAGAATAATGATCATCAAGAGTGAACAAGTGCATATTGAATTCACAATCAACTAAACTGTTCATGTACCAATAAATACGAATAACACTATTTGTCATCCAGTAACAACACTAAGTTCCTTGGGATGATTCTTGATGCAAAACTTCATTGGAAGGAGCATTTTGAAAAGAAAATTTTTTATTTGTTTATTTTGTTTATTACAAAGTCTGTACAAAAACAAAACTTAACTCTATACACAAAAAATAAAAAACAATGATTTGTCAAATCATTAGGGGCAATATTGGGACTGCTTAGTTTTCTAGTTTATTGAATTTCAGTAAAAACTGATTAGTTGAGGGGTCTCTTGTATATTATTTGTATCTATAATCTACTGAGATCATAAAAACTACAAAATATACGAAACAGTTCTTCAAGAATCTTCGTCTTAGTAATTTTAATATTATTAAAATAAATAGAATTTATTTTAATATTTGCTCTCCATACATGTTTTCGCATCTTCCTGGAGTTTGGAGTTGTGATGCCATTCTCTGATGCGAGTTTCAATTAACTGTTGCTTGGTGGCAATAATCTCTTTTCACGGTACCGAATGAATGAAAAAATGCAGTTGTCATCATCAGGGAACCATTGATTGATTTTATTTCTGTGGTAATAACCGAATTTCTGGTACTCACTTGTATTGGTTTTTGTTTCATTGTCCCTTCTACAATTTATGGGTGTCCCATGGATTCGGCTGAGATTACAAACCACACTATGACACTAACCGGGTGTTTAACTCTCTACTAACTCTTTTGTTTTGGTAAGTTGTTCAGATAAGTTATACTTACTCGACTCCAGTCTGCAACAGTCATATATCAATGCTTGGAATAGTTTCTTTTTCATATTGTCACTTAGGCGTAGTTTTTTTTGTCGTCCTCCTGTTAGATTATCTTCAACCAAACGCTTTCGCATTTTCTTCTTCGAAATGTTTACACCCTCTTTATTTATAATGGTAGTCAAATAACCAACGCTCTATTTACGATTTTCGAGGAAGATGTAGTGATTCTTTTTCTGATATATGTGTTAATACGATCTCTCTCTTTTTCGAAATGTGTGGAGTGCAGTAACAACGTTTCTATCTATCTACATTTTCTTGGAGAAGTGTACAAAATCTTATCCATCCAGAAAAGTTGAAAAATTGAGAAATATGAAAAAAATTTTGAAAAATAAATTTAAAAACAACTTGTCCTACCCAATGGTCTATATCAATATAGCTCTCACTCTTATCGAAATAATATCGGTTAATAAATGCTTGAAAGGGTTACTCTTTAGCAGGTACCAGTGTGTCATTTAATATCTGATTGTTTTTGACGACCTACAAATTATGTTTTCCCATTTATTTTAATAATCTCCTAGAACGTCAACAATCTGCCCGTGCGCAATAAGCATTATTATTAGATTTCAGTTATATAACATAACTAACCTAGCATGTAGTAGATCACTTCAGTAAGCGATCTACTCTACAACTTATAATCTAAATCTTATTCTAGATACTATTCTCACTTATTTTAAAGTATATCCTACCTAACTACCAAACTTATTCTAGAGATTATTAAATCTCACCCTATGTGTCTATTAAACAGTTCGAATGGCGATTTGCGTTTGAGCCTACGCACTTCACTGTAATCGCGCACATTTAACTGTTTGAAGAGTGCATTGGGATGCACTAATAGTTCTTCAGAGTACTTCCCATTGACACTCCGAATCACACTCGTTATAAGTTCTACGGAGATATCACGCTGAATCAGTTTGTTGGACACGTAATATGGAGTATATACACTCTATATATATGCTATTTCCTATTAATATAAACTATGTACGTTTTTGAATATATCAAAAGGTATATTATTTAGTCATTGTGCTGTTACTTTTTCCAGTACATGAAGGTAGCCATATTTAAACAAACTTAAGCTGATTTTAAGAAGCAATTAAATACATTAGATATATATGCTATATGCAAATAATAACTAGTAAACGACCAATCATCGGAACTATATTTATCCAAAAATAAGGCACCGATTCCCACATAATATGTTTTTCTTTATATTCATCCCGAGGTGGGTGAAAGTCAGTCTTGGAGATATTTATGATCCATCCATTCCAACTGCCAGCGTCGCACAATACGATCCGGTCTTCTATTCGCGGCAGCCGAAGCGTCCAAACGTTCTTTCAATAGAGAATCCGACCGACACAATATCTCGGGCACAGTCGTGCGCTCTCCGGAGCGGAAAATCGTTTTCTGGAGCCGGCTGAGATCTCCGTCGTCGCTACACAAGCCTCCCAGGTCGCCCCTCTCCCTCCCGGACGGATCGGGCACAAGACGGATCCGCTGGCGTGAATAATTCGTTGGTTCGACGGAAAAAAATCCAGTTCCAATTCCAGACGGCGGACGAATTGAGACCTCGACGCTAATAAGGATCGGATGTTGTTGGGGCGAAGAGCCGTGGTTACAGAAACGAAACGCATACTAAATGATCTGCGGGGAACGATTTAGTTATCAATGGGGGTCTCGGGGGCGACGGCTCGAGATATATTCAAATGAAAGAAAACGATTATAAGATGAAGTTGTCGTAGCCATTTTAATTCTTACACAGAAGTGTTTTATGTAAATGTGAAATTAAACCAATTCTGTACTAGATGTGTCTTAAAGTGATCTACGTTTATTACACTTAAATATACTAGGCTGGGCTAAAATATATTATTAAACGTTTACGTGTGATTTGATATTGATCAACGATCTTTTTGCCGTTATTCATTTGAAGAAATAAAGATGAAAAACGGCGCAATGTTGCCGCATTATCGTTGAGTTTTAGTTCATTTTCGTCTCTAAGAATTTTCTAATCTAAATAAAATAGTGAAGCTAAAACATATTAAATCAAACATTTTTTTGAACATTATAGTATTTATTTGAACATTATAGTACCTTTAATGCATATACTATCGCAGGACTTAAATTACAATTAATTATATAACAGGTCAATTGAAAAGTCCACAAAGATGGCGCTACTAGAATCAAATCCATAAGTTTTTTAGTTAGCCTTAACCCTCAAAAGATGCGTGTATAAATATGACAGTTTTCGGATCATTAGTTTGTGAATTATAGCATTTTGAGTGAAGCAACTTTTGTTATTGTGAACAAAATGGATAAAAAGAATTTCGCGTGCTGATAAAATATTGCTTTTTGAACGGAAAATATACAGTTGAAGCAAGTTTATTGATGCCGAATTTGCGGACATTGCCACTGAAAAATCAACCATCAGATATTGGTATGCTAAGTTTAGACGTGGTGCAATGAGCACCGAAGACGGTAAACGCAGTAGACGCCCGAAAGAGGTTGTTACCGACGAAAACATTTTAAAAGATCCACAAAATGATTTCGAATGACCGTAAATTGAAATTGAATGAAATAAAAGACACTCTAAAGATATCAACTGAACGTGTACATCATATCATTCATGAATATTTGGATGTGAGAAAGATCTGTTCAAAGTGGATACCGCCGCCGTGACAATGGATGAAACATGGCTCCATCATTTAATTCCGAAGTCCAACCGACAGTTAGAGTAGACCGCACACGATGAATCCGCTCCAAAACGTGGGAAAACGCAACAGTCGGCTGCAAAGGGTATGGTGTCTGTATTTTGGGATGCTCATCGAATAATTTTCAGTAACTATTATTATTGGACCATTTGAAGGACGAAATCGCCTAAAAACGGCCGCATTTGAAGAAAAAGAAACCAGTGAAAACGATGGCAATACTCCATGAATTGGGCTTCGAATTGCTTCCTCATCTACCGTATTCTCCAGATCTGGCCCCCAGTGACTATTTCCTGTTCTCAGATGTCAAAAGACTGCTCGGTAGGAAGAAATTTTCGTCGAATAAAGAGCTAATCGCCTAAACTGAGACCTATTTTGAAGCAAAGGGCAAATCGTACTACAAAATGGTATTGAACATTTGGTGGATCTCTATAATCATCCCCCTTGTGAAAAAGAACAAATTTTGCAAAAAATTGTGTTTTATTCTGGTAGAGTGGGGACTATTCAATTGACCTGTTATTTCTTGCATTTTGAAGGACTTTACAATCTTGGCAAATGTTATAAGATCTATTGTAATTGGTAACCTCGGCAATATTTCGCAGGTTAAGCAAAATCCCCATATTATATCCAGACAAATCTCCAAATTCATTTTCGACTAATTGCTATTCAATGAAATAGAGAAAAAAAACTAGACGCGTCAATTTCAGAGATGTATCGATAACCAGGCGTCGAGATAATTTTTTAAGTGGGTCTCGTACAGAGCCTTCACGTAGCAGAGATGATTAATGGGGCTACGGAGCGGGGATAACAAACAAAAAGAGCACCCCGAGAATGGAGAGGGGGGGGGCATATTGGCGGAGGTTGACGCGTGCATCCAGATTGGGAATTAGTTCTCCTGACAGACTCGTATTCCCGAAATCCCGTTACAAACTAATCGAAAATGGAAATTGTTTGAGTTCGTTTTTTTTTGTCTCGCGCGCGCCATTCCCAGGACTCCTCCGGTGTTTTGCTTCATAATAACTAGGTTAGATTGAAAACGGCGCTAGAATGACAATGATGAATTGATTCGTTTCGTAGAATTTCGGAAAGAGCTGTAAAAACACAATGTATAATTCATAGAAAGTTATAATCGACGCCTTTTTATTGTACAATATCAAAATCAACTAAAAATATTTATACCTACTGAATATATATTTCAATAAATATTTTGTTTATCCAAAAATAATCAATGTCTTTTTTCTTATATTTTAGACTCATTTTAACCAACTAGGGTTTATCTGGACTGGAACTAGGTTCAGCTTGGAATCCAAACTACGGTCGTTGGCATTAAGCCTACCGACTGTCCAGTAACCAACTTGGAAATCATCCCAGAATACATTCTGTTTTACCCTTACCCTGTCTGGTTACTGGCGTAACTGGGATTATATTCCTTGACTGATTTTACGCTCTTGCCCTTGGAACAATCATAATCATGAACAATTATAAATTTAATTTACGAACATGCCCCAGCAGGATTCGAACATGCGACTATCGTAACAGTGGGAAGACCATCCTGTTGACCACTGCGCAGGCCAAACCGGCAACAAATAAGTTTTAAATACGTTACGTCCGACGAAGTTAGCAACATTTTTTTGAGAAGCCATCAAAATGACTAATCATTTAATTCTTTATGCATATATTTTGATCAGCGATATCTATTTAAGAAATTGTATCAACGCCAACAACTATTAGATAACTTAACTCAGTTGTTAAACTGGGTGATTTTAACATTTCCCTTTAGTACTGATTATGGAATGCTCAAAATTGGTTTTTGGTCAAATTCTTTTAGAAACTTTTGGTTCGTTAATTAAAAATGACAATGAAAATGAATTAAAGATGATGAAATTAAAATTGAGCGGGTGTAAGCGTATAATAAATTCAAATAAGACTAATTATTTCAATTTGTGTATTTAAATGAGACATGGATATTTTATAATAGGATATTGGGTCACTCATGGTAAGATGATAATCAAAATAACATTAAGGCAACCACTTGATGGAAGAAGGTTCATGGATGTCGTTCTTGGTGCTAGAAACAGGAATTGTTAATAACACCTTCAGTTAAGATGAACTCAATCAGACACATTGAAGGAGAAATTGACAGGTTAAGGTGGAATAGTGAACAAATGTTCGAAAGATTAAACATTAACTTGAATGAACCCTTCTGTTATTGTTTCTTGAATTATGATTCATTGCAGATAATTTTCAAGGCACGGTAATGATAGTGGAAACAACCAAATGTGAGCATATAATATACAATAACTGTAGGAAATTCTCGGTGCATGATTCAAATACCAACTAGTCAAAGGGAAATGAGTTTCTAACTGAACGCACTAAACATCATTGCTATTCACTACTGATTATATACTTTTAAAATACAAATAAAAATATTAATGAAATTCAAGACTCAATCAAATTCCCATCATGGTTAAATTACGAAAAGCCAATATCAAATATCTCATTTCTTGTATATCAAATAGTTGGATCATCTATAGTTCACCAGGTCAAGAGTAAGTAAGATACCTTTGATTGAAAAATGTGTTTATCAAGTCTTTAGAGCCTGGAATATATGTTATGGCAAACTGAAAATTCAAAGGTTTCGAATAATACCTACAGAGAATATGAACCAAATCTTGTCAGTGATGTCAAGTAAAGTAAAATAAACTAAGCACGGATCTAGTTTAAGAACGATTTTGTAAAGTACTTGATAAAGTATTGCAGTTGCACAATCATAGAAAATTGTAAGACTGTTATTATATCAGAGAAAATACTAGCATATTTCTTGGATACACTTTTCTTTCACAGAGCTATTAAATATTTAAAAAATTCAAACGTCCATCATTAAATGTGGGTAATTTAAACCTTTTTTGAGTTATAGTTAATATCAACTATGGAAAATTAATATTTTGATAGCCTTGTGAAAACATTTGCATCTGTATTTTTGTCTGTATTAGCAAATATAAGGCGCTCGATTTCAATAATATTTCTCTCGTAGTTCCCAAGTGGACATTGCATTATTATTGAGTAATCTTTAAAGATTTTATCTGCGCTTAATAATTTTCTTAACAAGTGTTATACTGATAGCATTTTTACTCAATGTTCTTCAATAGTCTACCACATTTCAGATTTACTCTATCTAAAATATTCACTCACTCAATACTTCTCAGGACTTTATTCTGAAAAAATGTATTTTGTTTATGTTACTTTTTACAGAACATCCCCATAATTAAACTCCGTGTGTCCACATACGTTTCAGTATTTACTTATATAATAACAATTTATTATGTACTGATAATTGTGATTTTCTCCCAATTAGTCAATAAATTTTCCTATATTTCAAAGAAAACTGTAAATAACGTGAATGTTTCGTACCCCTTCTGATAGGTATTTGGCGAATTTTCAAATTTTGTGTTCTAATTTCTCGTATAGCATATTATTCTTATTGTAGGAATGTTCGTCTGGTCGGTCGGCCGGAATGTGTGGCTGTCGATGCGATTGTTTGTCCGAACACTCACTTATATTTTTGTGGAAGGAATTTGCACGGGAACTGAAAACACTGGTTGAATAAAACTTGTTTATTTCGATATTGAATAATACCTGATGTTGACAGGAGAATGGACAGGATATTAGGTTAAGGTAAAAGAAGTACGGTGGCGCTGTGGAAGTGGTACTGTTACAAGGGCATAGAGAAAAGAATAGAGAGCGAGACGTCGTCATGGTGGTTTTTGTAACCGAGAACCGAATGGTATCAATCCACCAGCGTTGGCAACCTTTAAACTTGCAGTAGGTGAATGCGTGATGGCCTAAAAGGTCGTAGAAGTCGCTACATCACTCCCCTCCTAGTGTTGCAGATTCCGGAGTGCATCCTCAATTATGCAGTTAATCGTCTAGGGACTACTTATGAGATGGGGATCCCAAACTGAGCGCGGATTTTTACGGTATCAGCTACCATCGAAGTTCTAGCAAGACGTCGTTCGTCTTGGCGCATTCTGATTTTTTTGAGTGTACCTGTAAGTGTGGTGCCTTACGTGTCCCGTTTCGTGATGCAATGTGTTGATGTTATGCATGATGGGCTTCTGTGGTTTCCGTCCATCAGGCTAGTCTCGTGGGATAACGTCGACCATGTGATGTTGATTGGTTCCTTCCCTGCGCGTTTCAAGCACCTGTCGAGTGGCTTATGCTGAGCTGGTTTACCTGTTAGGCATTTCGATCACGTTTGTCCGAATACTCACTAGCATTTTGTTGACGGAATTCGCACGGGAACTGAAAACACTGATTGAATAAAAACTTGTTGATTGCGATATTAATTGATACATGTGGTCAGGATATTAGGAAGGACAGGATATTAGGCTAAGGTGAAGGAAGTACGGTAGCCATGTGGAAGTGGTACTGTTACAAGGGCGTAGAGAAAAGAAAAGAAAGCGAGACGTCATCGTGGTGGTCTTTTATAGCCGGGAACTGCATGGTACCAATCCACCAGAGTTGCCAACCTTTGAACTTGCTGTAGGTGAATGCGTGGTGGTCTAAAGGGTCGTAGCGGTCGCTACGTTATAAATTAATATTTTTGTGATACTTTATTATAGTCATCTAAGCTATTGCTGCTACTTTGATTTTTCTGTCACAGAGGTATAAAGTGGATGGTGATAGTGGAAGTATAAATAAAGATAAATTGTTGAAAGGTAATTGAGCTGATATGGAGAATGTTTCTCGACGTAATCTGATTTGTTCAAAATTCCGTTTACCCGTCGAAAGAACACTCGACGTCACTAGGTGCCGTCGCGAAACGGTGTCGGCGAAAATAATTTATATTAATCCGGAGTAGTCGGTCGGGAACGAGCTGCAATCCGACCAACCGGTCGCAAAATTAACAATTTAGCGATGGACACAAAAAGCTGGCGGTTTTCCATTTATAAACGTTGGCTCGGTCGGCCGGAGAGGAATCCGGGAGCGGATGAATATTTGATATTTGTTCTCCCGCCGCAATTGCGGTCTAGCGCCGACTGCTATTCTATCCCTTATCATTTATATAATTTCCAGAGACACGCCCGTTACGTAGGATTCGTTTACGATGTTTCCACGTTATTTGTTTTTTCGATATTCCCATTTGGATGTATCCGCCAAATTAAATTCCGAAAATGCCCGGGACAGCGACTGGAAGACGGGATTCGTTTCGTGTAATGAAAGCGGCCGACGTTTAATAAGTATTGTTTTGGGCGTACGACCGCCGTGGAGAATTAGCGAAACATTGAGTTGGTAAAATAAATACGCGGTGTCGGGATCATATTTCATCAGCGTGTTCTTTTTCCAACCCCCTGAAACATGGGTCTAACAAAATATGAACTCGTTTTGTATATGAAACCTTTAATATGTAAATTTTACTTGATTACACGATGTTATATGGCTTGGTTTTTCCAAATTTTTTTGTCTAGTTGAAAATTAAATTTAATACAAAAATATTCTTTCAATATGTTGCGCTTTCGAAAAGATCGGATGTAATATTTCAGAAATCACAGTGATAAGTTCAATCTCAGTGACCAGTCAGACCTTACACACTATCGAAACAATTGCACCAAAAGAAAATTGGCCTTGAACCAATGAAGTTTTGTGGACAGATCTTCAGCTATTAAAATTCTATTCAATAATCTGCCCAATACGTCGTCGGTAAGGCATTTCCAGCACCAACGTATACACCGCAACTTAATGATTTAATTACTATACTATATTATTTTAAAAGCTACTGTATTTATCTATGACTCAGGTCGAAAGTTATTATCCGTGTTTTATATGCTCTTTAATAAAAACACAATATCGGAATAGTATTTCATCAACATGTTCTTTTTCCAACCTCAAAACATGGGTCTAATAAAATATGAACTCGTTTTTTACATAAAACCTTTTGTATGTAAATTTAACATGAGTATATGGCTTAATGTTCCCCAATTGTTATCTTTTAACTGAAAATTAAATTTAATATAATAATGAACATCATTTCAATATGTTGTGCTTTCGAAAAGATCAGATATAATATTTCAGAAATCACAGTTATAAGTTCAATCTAAGTGAACAGTGAGACCTTACACACTATCGAAACAATTGCACCAAAAGAAAATTGGCCTTAAACCAATGAAGTTTTGTAGACAGATCTTCAACTGTTAAAATTCTATTCAATAATCTGCCCAATACGTCGTCGGTAAGGCATTTCCAGCACCAACGTATACACCGCAACTTAATGATTTAATTACTATACTATATTAATTTAAAGGCTACTGTATTTATCTATTACTCCGGTCGAAAGTTATTATCCGTGTTTGTATATTCTCTTTAATAAAAACACAATATCTGAATAATATTTCATCAACATGTTCTTTTTGCAACCTCAAAACATGGGTCTAACAAAATATGAACTCGTTTTTTACATAAAACCTTTAGTATATAAATTTAACATGAGTATATGGCTTAATTTTCCCCAATTGTTATCTTTTAACTGAAAATTAAATTTAATACAATAATAAACGTTCTTTCAATATGTTGCGCTTTCGAAAAGATCGGATGTAATATTTCAGAAATCACAGTGATAAGTTCAGTCTCAGTGACCAGTCAGACCTTACACACTATCGAAACAATTGCACCAAAAGAAAATTGGCCTTGAACCAATGAAGTTTTGTAGACAGATCTTCAACTATTAAAATTCTATTCAATAATCTGCCCAATACGTCGTCGGTAAGTCATTTCCAGCACCAATGTATACACTGCAACTTAATGATTTAATTACTATACTATATCATTTTAAAGGCTACTGTATTTATCTATTACTCAGGTCGAAAGTTATTATCCGTGTTTGTATATGCTCTTTAATAAAAACACAATATCGGAATAATATTTCATCAACATGTTCTTTTTCCAACCTCAAAACATGGGTCTAACAAAATATGAACTCTTTTTATACATAAAACCTTTAGTATATAAATTTAACATGAGTATATGGCTTAATTTTCCCAATTGTTATCTTTTAATTGAAAATTAAATTTGATACAATAATAAACATTCTTTCAATATGTTGCGCTTTCGAAAAGATCGGGTGTAATATTTCAGAAATCACAGTGATAAGTTCAATCTCAGTGACCAGTCAGACCTTACACACTATCGAAACAATTTCACCAAAAGAAAATTGGCCTTGAACCAATGAAGTTTTGTAGACAGATCTTCAGCTATTAACATTCTATTCAATAATCTGCCCAATACGTCGTCGGTAAGTCATTTCCAGCACCAACGTATACACCGCAACTTAATGATTTAATTACTATACTATATTATTTTAAAGGCTACTGTATTTATCTATTACTCAGGTCGAAAGGTAGTATACGTGTTTGTATATGCTCTTTAATAAAAACACAATATCGGAATAATATTTCATCAACATGTTCTTTTTCCAACCTCAAAATATGGGTCTAAAAAATATGAACTCGTTTTTTACATAAAACCTTTAGTATGTAAATTTAACATGAGTATATGGCTTAATTTTCCCCAATTGTTATCTTTTAACTGAAAATTAAATTTAATACACTAATAAACACTCTTTCAATACGTTGCGCTTTCGAAAAGATCGTATGTAATATTTCAGAAATCACAGTGATAAGTTCAGTCTCAGTGACCAGTCAGACCTTACACACTCTAGAAACAATTGCACCAAAAGAAAATTGGCCTTGAACCAATGAAGTTTTGTGGACAGAACTTCAACTATTAAAATTCTATTCAATAATCTGTCCAATACGTCGTCGGCAAGTCATTTCCAGCACCAACGTATACACTGCAACTTAATGATTTAATTACTATACTATATTATTTTAAAGGCTACTGTATTTATCTATGACTCAGGTCGAAAGTTATTATCCGTGTTTTATATGCTCTTTAATAAAAACACAATTTCGGAATAGTATTTCATCAACATGTTCTTTTTCCAACCTCAAAACATGGGTCTAATAAAATATGAACTCGTTTTTTACATAAAACCTTTTGTATGTAAATTTAACATGAGTATATGGCTTAATGTTCCCCAATTGTTATCTTTTAACTGAAAATTAAATTTAATATAATAATGAACATCATTTCAATATGTTGTGCTTTCGAAAAGATCAGATATAATATTTCAGAAATCACAGTGATAAGTTCAATGTCAGTGTCCAGTCAGACCTTACACACTATCGAAACAATTGCACCAAAAGAAAATTGGCCTTGAACCAATGAAGTTTTGTGGACAGATCTTCAACTGTTAAAATTCTATTCAATAATCTGCCCAATACGTCGTCGGTAAGTCATTTCTAGCACCAACGTATACACTGCAACTTAATGATTTAATTACTATACTATAATATTTTAAAGGCTACTGTATTTATCTATTACTCAGGTCGAAAGTTATTATCCGTATTTGTATATGCTCTTTAATAAAAACACAATATCGGAATAATATTTCATCAACATATTCTTTTTCCAACCTCAAAACATGGGTCTAACAAAATATGAAATCGTTTTTTACATAAAACCTTTAGTATGTAGATTTAACATGAGTTATATGGCTTAATTTTCCCCAACTTCTATCTTTTAACTGAAAATTAAATTTAATACAATAATAAACGTTCTTTCAATATGTTGCGCTTTCGAAAAGATCGGATGTAATATTTCAGAAATCACAGTGATAAGTTCAGTCTCAGTGACCAGTCAGACCTTACACACTATCGAAACAATTGCACCAAAAGAAAATTGGCCTTGAACCAACGAAGTTTTGTAGACAGATCTTCAACTATTAAAATTCTATTCAATAATCTGCCCAATACATCGTCGGTAAGTCATTTCCAGCACCAACGTATACACCGCAACTTAATTATTTAATTACTATAATATATTATTTTAAAGACTACTGTATTTATCTATTACTCAGGTCGAAAGTTATTATCCGTGTTTGTATATGCTCTTTAATAAAAACACAATTTCGGAATAATATTTCATCAACATGTTCTTTTTTCAACCTCAAAATATGGGTCTAAAAAATATGAACTCGTTTTTTACATAAAACCTTTAGTATGTAAATTTAACATGAGTATATGGCTTAATTTTCCCCAATTGTTATCTTTTAACTGAAAATTAAATTTAATACACTAATAAACACTCTTTCAATACGTTGCGCTTTCGAAAAGATCGTATGTAATATTTCAGAAATCACAGTGATAAGTTCAGTCTCAGTGACCAGTCAGACCTTACACACTCTAGAAACAATTGCACCAAAAGAAAATTGGCCTTGAACCAATGAAGTTTTGTGGACAGAACTTCAACTATTAAAATTCTATTCAATAATCTGTCCAATACGTCGTCGGCAAGTCATTTCCAGCACCAACGTATACACTGCAACTTAATGATTTAATTACTATACTATATTATTTTAAAGGCTACTGTATTTATCTATGACTCAGGTCGAAAGTTATTATCCGTGTTTTATATGCTCTTTAATAAAAACACAATTTCGGAATAGTATTTCATCAACATGTTCTTTTTCCAACCTCAAAACATGGGTCTAATAAAATATGAACTCGTTTTTTACATAAAACCTTTTGTATGTAAATTTAACATGAGTATATGGCTTAATGTTCCCCAATTGTTATCTTTTAACTGAAAATTAAATTTAATATAATAATGAACATCATTTCAATATGTTGTGCTTTCGAAAAGATCAGATATAATATTTCAGAAATCACAGTGATAAGTTCAATGTCAGTGTCCAGTCAGACCTTACACACTATCGAAACAATTGCACCAAAAGAAAATTGGCCTTGAACCAATGAAGTTTTGTGGACAGATCTTCAACTGTTAAAATTCTATTCAATAATCTGCCCAATACGTCGTCGGTAAGTCATTTCTAGCACCAACGTATACACTGCAACTTAATGATTTAATTACTATACTATAATATTTTAAAGGCTACTGTATTTATCTATTACTCAGGTCGAAAGTTATTATCCGTATTTGTATATGCTCTTTAATAAAAACACAATATCGGAATAATATTTCATCAACATATTCTTTTTCCAACCTCAAAACATGGGTCTAACAAAATATGAAATCGTTTTTTACATAAAACCTTTAGTATGTAGATTTAACATGAGTTATATGGCTTAATTTTCCCCAACTTCTATCTTTTAACTGAAAATTAAATTTAATACAATAATAAACGTTCTTTCAATATGTTGCGCTTTCGAAAAGATCGGATGTAATATTTCAGAAATCACAGTGATAAGTTCAGTCTCAGTGACCAGTCAGACCTTACACACTATCGAAACAATTGCACCAAAAGAAAATTGGCCTTGAACCAACGAAGTTTTGTAGACAGATCTTCAACTATTAAAATTCTATTCAATAATCTGCCCAATACATCGTCGGTAAGTCATTTCCAGCACCAACGTATACACCGCAACTTAATTATTTAATTACTATAATATATTATTTTAAAGACTACTGTATTTATCTATTACTCAGGTCGAAAGTTATTATCCGTGTTTGTATATGCTCTTTAATAAAAACACAATTTCGGAATAATATTTCATCAACATGTTCTTTTTTCAACCTCAAAATATGGGTCTAAAAAATATGAACTCGTTTTTTACATAAAACCTTTAGTATGTAAATTTAACATGAGTATATGGCTTAATTTTCCCCAATTGTTATCTTTTAACTGAAAATTAAATTTAATACACTAATAAACACTCTTTCAATACGTTGCGCTTTCGAAAAGATCGTATGTAATATTTCAGAAATCACAGTGATAAGTTCAGTCTCAGTGACCAGTCAGACCTTACACACTCTAGAAACAATTGCACCAAAAGAAAATTGGCCTTGAACCAATGAAGTTTTGTGGACAGAACTTCAACTATTAAAATTCTATTCAATAATCTGTCCAATACGTCGTCGGCAAGTCATTTCCAGCACCAACGTATACACTGCAACTTAATTATTTAATTACTATACTATATTATTTTAAAGGCTACTGTATTTATCTATGACTCAGGTCGAAAGTTATTATCCGTGTTTTATATGCTCTTTAATAAAAACACAATTTCGGAATAGTATTTCATCAACATGTTCTTTTTCCAACCTCAAAACATGGGTCTAATAAAATATGAACTCGTTTTTTACATAAAACCTTTTGTATGTAAATTTAACATGAGTATATGGCTTAATGTTCCCCAATTGTTATCTTTTAACTGAAAATTAAATTTAATATAATAATGAACATCATTTCAATATGTTGTGCTTTCGAAAAGATCAGATATAATATTTCAGAAATCACAGTGATAAGTTCAATGTCAGTGTCCAGTCAGACCTTACACACTATCGAAACAATTGCACCAAAAGAAAATTGGCCTTGAACCAATGAAGTTTTGTGGACAGATCTTCAACTGTTAAAATTCTATTCAATAATCTGCCCAATACGTCGTCGGTAAGTCATTTCTAGCACCAACGTATACACTGCAACTTAATGATTTAATTACTATACTATAATATTTTAAAGGCTACTGTATTTATCTATTACTCAGGTCGAAAGTTATTATCCGTATTTGTATATGCTCTTTAATAAAAACACAATATCGGAATAATATTTCATCAACATATTCTTTTTCCAACCTCAAAACATGGGTCTAACAAAATATGAAATCGTTTTTTACATAAAACCTTTAGTATGTAGATTTAACATGAGTTATATGGCTTAATTTTCCCCAACTTCTATCTTTTAACTGAAAATTAAATTTAATACAATAATAAACGTTCTTTCAATATGTTGCGCTTTCGAAAAGATCGGATGTAATATTTCAGAAATCACAGTGATAAGTTCAGTCTCAGTGACCAGTCAGACCTTACACACTATCGAAACAATTGCACCAAAAGAAAATTGGCCTTGAACCAATGAAGTTTTGTGGACAGATCTTCAACTGTTAAAATTCTATTCAATAATCTGCCCAATACGTCGTCGGTAAGTCATTTCTAGCACCAACGTATACACTTCAACTTAATGATTTAATTACTATACTATAATATTTTAAAGGCTACTGTATTTATCTATTACTCAGGTCGAAAGTTATTATCCGTGTTTTATATGCTCTTTAATAAAAACACAATTTCGGAATAGTATTTCATCAACATGTTCTTTTTCCAACCTCAAAACATGGGTCTAATAAAATATGAACTCGTTTTTTACATAAAACCTTTTGTATGTAAATTTAACATGAGTATATGGCTTAATGTTCCCCAATTGTTATCTTTTAACTGAAAATTAAATTTAATATAATAATGAACATCATTTCAATATGTTGTGCTTTCGAAAAGATCAGATATAATATTTCAGAAATCACAGTGATAAGTTCAATGTCAGTGTCCAGTCAGACCTTACACACTATCGAAACAATTGCACCAAAAGAAAATTGGCCTTGAACCAATGAAGTTTTGTGGACAGATCTTCAACTGTTAAAATTCTATTCAATAATCTGCCCAATACGTCGTCGGTAAGTCATTTCCAGCACCAACGTATACACTTCAACTTAATGATTTAATTACTATACTATAATATTTTAAAGGCTACTGTATTTATCTATGACTCAGGTCGAAAGTTATTATCCGTGTTTTATATGCTCTTTAATAAAAACACAATTTCGGAATAGTATTTCATCAACATGTTCTTTTTCCAACCTCAAAACATGGGTCTAATAAAATATGAACTCGTTTTTTACATAAAACCTTTTGTATGTAAATTTAACATGAGTATATGGCTTAATGTTCCCCAATTGTTATCTTTTAACTGAAAATTAAATTTAATATAATAATGAACATCATTTCAATATGTTGTGCTTTCGAAAAGATCAGATATAATATTTCAGAAATCACAGTGATAAGTTCAATGTCAGTGTCCAGTCAGACCTTACACACTATCGAAACAATTGCACCAAAAGAAAATTGGCCTTGAACCAATGAAGTTTTGTGGACAGATCTTCAACTGTTAAAATTCTATTCAATAATCTGCCCAATACGTCGTCGGTAAGTCATTTCCAGCACCAACGTATACACTTCAACTTAATGATTTAATTACTATACTATAATATTTTAAAGGCTACTGTATTTATCTATGACTCAGGTCGAAAGTTATTATCCGTGTTTTATATGCTCTTTAATAAAAACACAATTTCGGAATAGTATTTCATCAACATGTTCTTTTTCCAACCTCAAAACATGGGTCTAATAAAATATGAACTCGTTTTTTACATAAAACCTTTTGTATGTAAATTTAACATGAGTATATGGCTTAATGTTCCCCAATTGTTATCTTTTAACTGAAAATTAAATTTAATATAATAATGAACATCATTTCAATATGTTGTGCTTTCGAAAAGATCAGATATAATATTTCAGAAATCACAGTGATAAGTTCAATGTCAGTGTCCAGTCAGACCTTACACACTATCGAAACAATTGCACCAAAAGAAAATTGGCCTTGAACCAATGAAGTTTTGTGGACAGATCTTCAACTGTTAAAATTCTATTCAATAATCTGCCCAATACGTCGTCGGTAAGTCATTTCTAGCACCAACGTATACACTGCAACTTAATGATTTAATTACTATACTATAATATTTTAAAGGCTACTGTATTTATCTATTACTCAGGTCGATAGTTATTATCCGTATTTGTATATGCTCTTTAATAAAAACACAATATCGGAATAATATTTCATCAACATATTCTTTTTCCAACCTCAAAACATGGGTCTAACAAAATATGAAATCGTTTTTTACATAAAACCTTTAGTATGTAGATTTAACATGAGTTATATGGCTTAATTTTCCCCAACTTCTATCTTTTAACTGAAAATTAAATTTAATACAATAATAAACGTTCTTTCAATATGTTGCGCTTTCGAAAAGATCGGATGTAATATTTCAGAAATCACAGTGATAAGTTCAGTCTCAGTGACCAGTCAGACCTTACACACTATCGAAACAATTGCACCAAAAGAAAATTGGCCTTGAACCAACGAAGTTTTGTAGACAGATCTTCAACTATTAAAATTCTATTCAATAATCTGCCCAATACATCGTCGGTAAGTCATTTCCAGCACCAACGTATACACCGCAACTTAATTATTTAATTACTATAATATATTATTTTAAAGACTACTGTATTTATCTATTACTCAGGTCGAAAGTTATTATCCGTGTTTGTATATGCTCTTTAATAAAAACACAATTTCGGAATAATATTTCATCAACATGTTCTTTTTTCAACCTCAAAATATGGGTCTAAAAAATATGAACTCGTTTTTTACATAAAACCTTTAGTATGTAAATTTAACATGAGTATATGGCTTAATTTTCCCCAATTGTTATCTTTTAATTGAAAATTAAATTTGATACAATAATAAACATTCTTTCAATATGTTGCGCTTTCGAAAAGATCGGATGTAATATATCAGAAATCACAGTGATAAGTTCAGTCTCAGTGACCAGTCAGACCTTACACACTATCGAAACAATTGCACCAAAAGAAAATTGGCCTTGAACCAATGAAATTTTGTGGACAGATCTTCAACTGTTAAAATTCTATTCAATAATCTGCCCAATACGTCGTCGGTAAGTCATTTCCAGCACCAACGTATACACCGCAACTTAATGATTTAATTACTATACTATATCATTTTAAAGGCTACTGTATTTATCTATTACTCTGGTCGAAAGTTATTATCCATGTTTGTATATGCTCTTTAATAAAAACACAATTTCGGAATAATATTTCATCAACATGTTCTTTTTTCAACCTCAAAACATGGGTCTAACAAAATATGAACTCTTTTTATACATAAAACCTTTAGTATATAAATTTAACATGAGTATATGGCTTAATTTTCCCAATTGTTATCTTTTAATTGAAAATTAAATTTGATACAATAATAAACATTCTTTCAATATGTTGCGCTTTCGAAAAGATCGGATGTAATATATCAGAAATCACAGTGATAAGTTCAGTCTCAGTGACCAGTCAGACCTTACACACTATCGAAACAATTGCACCAAAAGAAAATTGGCCTTGAACCAATGAAATTTTGTGGACAGATCTTCAACTGTTAAAATTCTATTCAATAATCTGCCCAATACGTCGTCGGTAAGTCATTTCCAGCACCAACGTATACACCGCAACTTAATGATTTAATTACTATACTATATCATTTTAAAGGCTACTGTATTTATCTATTACTCTGGTCGAAAGTTATTATCCATGTTTGTATATGCTGTTTAATAAATACACAATATCGGAATAGTATTTCATCAACATGTTCTTTTTCCAACCTCAAAACATGGGTCTAACAAAATATGAACTCGTTTTTTACAAAAAACCTTTAGTATGTAAATTTAACATGAGTATATGGCTTAATTTTCCCCAATTGTTATCTTTTAACTGAAAATTAAATTTAATACAATAATGAATATCATTTCAATATGTTGTGCTTTCGAAAATATCGGATGTAATATTTCAGAAATCACAGTGATAAGTTCAATCTGAGTGAACAGTGAGACCTTACATACTCTCGAAACAAATACACCAGAAGAATATTGGCCTTAGACTAATGGAGTTTCGTTTTCAACGGGCGATGATGTCAATTTAGTTTATTCCAGTAGGCCATATCTCCAATGGACAATAGCTAAGCCATATCCTGTACAAACTTATAGCTATAATTTTAATATTTGTCGTGAACAAGTCCTTCTTCGTAGCCAGTCGAAGAGATTTTGTCTCCGCTACCTTTATACGCTATGTTTTCAACCACAGTTGGTTTTTCTGAGATGAAGTTTGGTTTGGATGAAGCGCTCAAATCCTTGTGAGATCCTAGTGAGATATCATAAGACAGTTAGGATACGTAATAAGGTTTTTGAAGTCAGTAAGTTATCAGTTAACAAAAAGTATGGACCAAGGGATAATATATTATCAAATAACAATGAATTTGTAAATTGTCTAATTAGATATCTAAAATATGACCTAATTCCCGATATTTTCAGGGCCGGGAAGATATAAAAGAAATAAGTGGTGATGTAGGATTCTAATAATAATAACGAATCATAATATCTGAAACATGAAATGAGTTATTAAACAATATATAGAAAAAATATTATATAAAATTATGTTTTCGTTCACGAAAAGCTCTTTCTTTGTTTACCAACTCATTTCGTTCTTTTACCACTAACTTAATATAATTTCTCAAAAAATACAATAAACAACAAATAACCGACTGATAAAAGAGGCCAGAGCAAACTCGAGGACATCTCGTTTAATATAGGCTAATTTAATATAAATATATAGAGGAATTTTATTTTGACTTTTCTTCCGAATAAGACGTCTGTTTTCTTTTATTTTATTTGCTTCGTCCTTTCAGTAAACGTTTCTTGTTATCTCTAGAACAGAAATAATACACTCGTTATTATATCTCATTTGTTGTAGTCTATACAACAATTATAACTAGTTAATTTTTATTTATTTATATATTACTAGCTGACCGAGCAGACGTTGTTTTATCACGTAAATAATTTCTAGAGAATTTCTAGTGTAGAAAAAAAAATACCTAACTTATTGGAAGTGTGTAAGGATGTGGTAAATGAAAAGGGCATGGAGCGCTGCGAATGATGAGGGAATATATAAAATAACAAAACACCAAACATTAATTTATTATAATTTATTTTAAGTAATAATTATTTATAACATTAATTCATTACATAATATTAATCTCTTAATGCTACAGCGTGGCTAATACTTTTTGTTAACTCGTCTTTAACTAATACAAATTTGATGGTTTACCCACTCGAGAGCATGCAACGTATAATTGTCCATATAAAAATCATGGTGTGCTCAAATCTAAGCCACAAACAGACATTGTTTGGCCTTAGAATTTATTAGTAGTCATTGCAAATGCCAATCAAATCAGAAATTGAATACGCTTAAATTGAATTGGCACATCTGTGGGTATAACAAATATTCGTGGTATGAATATATTTTCACCTCGAAACTTGCCATTTTCCGATAAAACGGTGCGATTGTCGTTGTTCTAATCTCATGACTTTATTGTGTTCAGCTCGTGTATCCTCTAATTGTTCTTGACGCAATAACGACATTCTCACGCGCGCTCCAGTATTTTCTTCCTGAACTTGTTCGTCGATTCTTGGGTCTCTTCTATTTCCAACTTTTAGATTTATTTGTATGGCTGACACTTTGTATCAAAATTGGCCCCTTTGCGTTTTGTTCGCATTGTTCACTGTACAATACAAAAGACACCTAAATAAAAATGATTAAATTATTTAGTGATGAAAATAAATTATAATAATAATTTATTTAATATCTGATTACGCTAAATATACATATAAATGTTAGATAGTTTCACTAAAGTGAAAAATTTAATTTTTATTAATTATATCGAAAATAAAACATATTGTTAGAAATAGTGAAAAAAAATCTGTTGAAATTGGAGATAAGTAAACACAAAACAAAATTTTCCACATCTAACAAAAAATAATCTAACTTTCACCGAATTCGTTTTTCACCATTCCCAACAATATTTTCGTTACAAATAAGTAACAATAATTTTTGATTTTATAATAAATATATAAAAATAATTTATACTTACAACTCAATAGCCGTTGTTTGCGGGAACTTCATATCTCTACTCCAGAAGAGGAAATTTTCCGTTAGTGGTCCCTCCCTCATCTTGGCTAAGTTATCCGCTCTTTCTTTTTCAATGATCATAGAATGGGAGGGAGCCACATAAAGGTGATAGTTTTGCCGCTCGTTTCCAATTTAGAGGTTAAATCGCGGATAAGCACTCCTAGCGGGGGAGGCGATAACTAATCATTTGTCTTTCACATCTTGTACTGTGATCAGGGCCCTATATATGACAACATATGAAAAAGAAAGGTGAGCCTGACGTGTCCTTCCGACATCACTGATGTAAATTCTGCTTCCACGTAGTCATTGCTCTTGAAACCGTCTGAGAGTATGGATTTTTCTTTATATTGATTGAATTGGGTGCTGATATTCTTAGACTCAGCATTATCCCTTGGTAGACTTCTCATGGAGAGACCGACGGTTACCTGCGACAGCCGCCATGGAGGAGGATCTATCTTCGGAGGTGTATATCGGTGGAAAAGCCAGCAAAAAGATGTCAATATGTACAAAATAATTTTAGAAAATGAATTCAGTGTATAATAACAAATTTTCGATCAATAAAACAATTCAATATATGTTGGTCAGATTTAGTTCCATCTGGCTTCCTTCCGGATTATCTGTATTTCAAAAAATGTATGGTTGAAATACGATTTTACGCTAAATTGGCAAACAAAATAACTAATTAATAAACCATTATGTATCGTGCTTAGTGAGGAAATTGAAATGGAATAGTCAACTAAAATATAGGTTAATACGAAGAAAGAGTCCAAAAGACCACCTCAATGCCTTATAGAAATGGATTCGAGGACCGGCTACCAATGACATCAAATGCATCGTTTCAGCTATGGCATTTACTTGTGTAATGCGGTCCACTCCGTTTCCCTGTCTTCTTTCAGACGGAGCGACGCTCTCAGGGATAAATTGCGTTCAATTTTCGTCTGTAAATTTAGTTTGTTTCTATCGAAAACCGAAAGACAGGAATAAATGAGCCACTCTCATTTTATACTGCCATGTTGTAAGATTTAAAATAACATAAAAATATATATATTATTACAGAAATATTATTAATTATAATATATATTTATTATGCTGGATTTGGAGCAATAAATAATTAAATCTAGTAATGTAAAAATATACATTATGTTGAAATCATAATAACTTCAACGACACACACATTTTTGCTAGAATTTGGGAAATATATCATGTGAACTGGAGGTCTAAACAATTAAAAATAGGCGAAAAAACTTGAAAGACTAAAATACTGAAAGGTTTAGAATTACTACAAATTGAACTGTCAGTACCTCTAGTTCTGTATTGAGTAGCATAAATAGAGTACAACAAACAATGTAGAAACATTAGAATATATAGAGCAACTTTCTGCTTGTATACTCATTCATATTACAATATGTTAGAAAATATGGGTAAATAGCAACAAATATAAGTACACACCAAATATCCATCTTCTCCAGGCGCGCTCTATTGCCAATATATCTGCAGCAAAAGAATCAGTAGTTTGAGCTTTGTTATTATGGCAAAAGGAGTAAAACCAAAATCCAACTATAGAAATCTGCCCATATCAATATTGCGTCAGTTTTACCACCATTAAGTAGAACAAAGTATCAATAAGCTAAAATAAAGTTCACTAACATCAAAAAAAGGAAGGTATAGCAAATAGAGCAAAGGGAAAGAATGTATAGTAAAGACTTTAATAGCTATGAAAAAAAAAGAACAACGTATGAATAATAAACTCAAATAACGAATAAAGATAGAGCCTCCAAAGGATGCAGATATCTTCTCTAAAAGTGATGATACTTCTTCGATATTTCTCACCTAATATATACAATAAATACACAAGGCTGATTTGCTGAAAAAATATTTTTAATTTTCAAATAAATTTAAATTGCTTCGTTATTTAATTATTTACCTTTAAAAGTATCTGTCATATTTTATTGTATATTTTTTACTGTCGATTAATTTAGAATTTTTTATTTGTCTTCTATGAGTTTTGTTAATTTACTGTCTTTTATTTTGTTGAACATAAGCTACGCGAGAACTAACAACTCATGAGAAAACGAGGAATTAAAATTTTATGAAATTATTTTATTCATTTTGCTCTAATTGAACAAATTAATGTGTTTAATACTTCCAAATTGTAACGCTACTATTTGTGCAATTAATACCAAGAGATATTACAGAAAAAGTTTACAGTTAACAAAACTTTTACAATAATCTCTACTACAAATATAGAGGTGGGCAAAAGTCCCGCTACCATATTGATGGCGCGCCATCTTGCTTATGTGACATTTAACTCAGTTTCTCTTTAACCATTGTGTTGTGCATATATCCAAATTTTATTTTGGATGAATATACGCCACAAGAACGAGTAAAAATAGTAATAATATTCGTGAAAATAGTCGGTCGACCCTTAAAAAAAATGAAAATATTAGTCCATTAATTGCTACCGAGAGATCCTGATCAAAGAATTGAGTACAGTAATGCAATCCTAAGTTTGTCTGGTGAAATTGAAGATTTTTCGCCTAAATTGATAATAATTGAAAATGCCCATTTTCATCTCAGTGAACAGTCGGATTTTGGGAAACACAAAATCCTCAATTAATTTATGAAATATCATTACATCCACTAAAACAACTTTATGGTGTGGTATTCAAAATGACCATGTGGTTTCGGCAAGATGAGGCCACAGCTCGTTCAACAATTCAATTATTGAATGACTTTTTCCGCGGAGACTAATTTTGCGAAGTGGCGATTTAGCATGTCCAGCCAGATCTCCGGATTTAGCAGCACCAGACTTTTCCGTATAGCGTTTTTTAAAATCAAAAGTTTATGTTAACGATCAAACGATTCAATATCTTAAAAACAATATTCGTCACTAAATTGAAGACATTCAGCCTCAGATATTGCAGGAAGTCATGAAAAATGCCTGGAAAGGAGCCGAAAGTTGCATAGCGAATCGCGGTCACCATTTAGCCGATCTAATTCTCCATAACGACATAAAGATGTAAAGATTAAATAAACCTTTTATAAAAATCATTTTTTCTTTGAGAAAAGTAAAAGGCAATCAAAATGATAGCGGGACTTTTGCTCCATGTTGTAATATATCTCCAGAACCACTTCAATTGCTATCAGTTCTTAAGCAAGAATAATAGTTTTGAGCCTTTCTGTATCCACTAGAAGTCAAACTAATTAAAATATCTTAGCATTCAAAACAGATTGATTAATATTTATATTATAATTCTGAAAAAACTGCTTGCGCATGTTTAAATACGTCGTTCTTCTATGCAGAGTAGACAAATGATTCTGGTTGTTCTCAAATTTTGTTACTCTATATTAGGATGAAGTTTTTGCAAATGTCATGTCTTTTTGACAGCTGGCGATACAGCAGACAAACGTTGAAACAAATGTTTTAAAAGGTCTTATAATAAATATGCCAAATTTTGGTGGGGCAGTGTACTTCTTCAGACTGGAACACATACATCACTGCTTTATCATACCCTATCGATTCCCATCCCAATTGACTGTTTCTTATTCAGTTCGACGACGTCCCTTATTCGATAATGTCGTGGACAAATGGAAACTCGATCGCAAACTAATGTCTGCAGTCCGTGTCCACCGAGAAGAGGAAGAGGAAACGGCTCCGCCGAGAAACTCGAATGCGAACAGAAGAAAAAAGAGTAGAAATAAGCGAGTGGCTCGTAAAGCGGAAACTTTATTGACTCTTTGCCTTCTGTTAAATGTGTTGCCGAGAAATTTACTGGGTTTCGGCGATGTCGGCGGGCGAGAGAGCGCGAGAGTCGGGAAACGACTCTCGTCGATACGCTCCGACGGATACGAGTGGTGCTCCCCATTGCAATTAACAGCAAAACGTATCATGTCGGTGTTAATTCTCGGCGGTTAAAAAACTGGAAGCGCCAAGGGGTGGCTTTTCATTTTCGAAACGGCTTTTTATTAACACGCGGTTAGTTAAATTGAGGAAGTTAAGTCGCACTAACATGTAGATAATGTCTCTTCCCCAAGAGGTTTTAAATTTAAATAATTTTGTAACTCTTTTAATTATAGAGCAGCAATTTGTTTTCATCAACTACACTATTTGTTTCCTGATACTTCTTGTTTTATTTTAAATTTCACGACATTTTAACATATAGTCTATCCAAAGTAACAGTGAACCCATGTCATCAACATGTATAATATATAGCCTTTTGCGGTTCGTTAATTCCTTTAAATACCAGGCAATATTTTCCTTCTCATTTTAGTCCTGTTTAAAAGATATACAGTGCTGTCTAATACGACTGAATATATAACCGAATCATACTACGAGTCGCTCTGTTGTCAGATCTCTGCAAAATTCTTCAAAAGATTAATGATAACAAGAGGTTCGAAAAAAGCAAACTTTAATACGAAAATAAAAATATATTTCAAATTACAGCTTAATATTTGTGATTACTCCGGTTGAAAATACCAGGGAAAAAAAATCATACATCAGGTAACTAACCTATAACTTTTAACAGGAACTAGGTAATGAGGGCCCGTTCTTGCCAGTAAAATGCTTTAGAAAGCTAAGTATTGCTACCATTGCAGCTAGCCAAGTATAGCAGCTGTACTGAATATTAGTATGGACACTACGAGTAAAATCACAAAAACGGAAAATCAATATAATCTTGCAATTTCCGAAAAGAAGATCATTTCGCAACTGTACAATAGTACGGTGTTGTTATAAAGGGGACTAGTACAGCCATAAAGTGTATATATACAATAATAAATTAATAAATAAATAAAATTAACAACAACAATAGGGAGGCTAAAAGTATAAATAATATATACACAATTTAAAAATTAATACAAATACAGTACTACATACACAACCATAACGAAATAAAGGTTATATCCAGACAGCACACATCAACACCCATGCCGAACTGTTAATGGTTATTTGGTCAGTAACACTTAACTTAGCATGGAAAGAGATTCTATACAGAAAATCGATATCTTGTAGATCTATTCAGGATCAAAGTTAAGAAATGTATAAAAACGGTGAGTAGTTTTTTAATATAAATATAATTTTTATGCAATTATTTCAAAAATAACTGTATACATGGAAAATATTCATAGAGAACTTAGGGACATGCAGTTCTTTGAGGGATATGTTATCACTTCAAGCACGGTTAGGAAACATAGGATTCAAATAGTACACAGATAATGCATGAAGGGGTAGATTGGGCGTAGGGATACCATAGATGGTTTAAAATAAAGTTATCTCTAATTATAATTAAAGATCCCTAACCTACAAACTATTATGGTTGTTTTTCGATAATATTTGCTTTAGATGTACTACAATGATTTATATTTTATAATATTTTTTTATTGCTTTTACATTAGAATGTTTTTAATTATTAATCTTAAAAATAAACTACACTATATTGATACGTTTCGGCGTCTATTTTGGATAGACTATATACGTATTTTTATTATTGAAAATTAGGCGGGTGAAACAATAATCCAGGTTTCTTAATAAATGTCTTTCCTGATCGTGGACTTGTACTCCTACTTAATAAATTGTCAAATAACACATTGTGGACCTACTATTGGCATATATATCGGGTTGCACATAGATATTCAATATCATCATGATACTCTACTAGAGTACTACAATACCTACTGAAATAAAGTTCTCCTCAGCATTCTTAACCCCCCCTGATATGTTAGAAATGGATGAAACTACAAAGATCTAAGGGTACCAATGGCTAAAAAATAATTTAAATAATTTACGATAAAACAACAAGTGATATTACGTTAATATAAAAACACCGAACTGCTCGAGCTGCTCGACAACGAAGATTGAAATTACTCCCAAAACAATAAGTAGAAATATTAACTTATTATATGTAATCTCTAACAAACTCAGAATTACTTCAGAATAATACATCAGAATTAAACAAGAAGTTGAACATTCTGAACTAAAAGTAATGCAAGCAGAAATGTCCCAAAGTGGCGTCTCACGACAAATTTTATTGTATGTTATTTTGTTCTCCTCTGTATGTTGTAGAACTTCTTGGATATTTCCGTAGTGAAAATTGCCTTTGCAGCACTTTTGTTTGTATTTGTACCAATGATTCCGTTTACGCCTTGCCTGCTCACAACTGACTACTTGAATTATATTTCGTTGTAAATGAATAAAACATTTTTATGGTATTTACATTATTTATAATAAAGTCAATCATAACAAACTTTAAGTTAGGTCTTTATAATTCAACAACCACCCTAAAAGCATATCGTATTACATGTAATCAGGTGGAAATATAAAGGTCATAGAATCGTTACAAACTCCCAAGTACCTATATTTGCTCTATATTAGTGGTATTTCTAAATTGGAAAGAATTACATATAACGATATAACATAAAAACACATAACATATAACAGATCAAAGAAAAAGTCCCTGGCCTTATACATAGATGGCGCTACTATAATCTAAACCATATATTTTGCAGTTAGCACTAACCCTCAAAAGATGCGGGTATACATTTGACAGCTATCGGATCATTAGTTTGCGAATTATAGTATTTTGAGTGAAGCAACTTTTGTTAGTTTGAAAAAAATGCGTAAAAAGAATTTCCCGTGTTGATAAAATATTGCTTTTTGAAGGGAAAAAATACAGTTGAAGCAAAAACTTGCCTTGATGCCGAGTTTCCGGACATTGCTACAGGAAAATCAACTATCAAGGATTGGTATGCTAAGTTTAGATATGTTGAAATGAATCATCAGTTCACCGAAGACGGTGAACGTAGCTCACAAGAAATTGTGACCGACGAAAACATTTTAAAAAATCCACAAAATTTGATTGATTGATTGATGCATTGATTTTAAATAAAAATAAATTGAAACTGAATGAAAGAAAAGACACTCTAAAGATATCAACTGAAGGTGTACATCATATCATTCACGAATATATGGGTATGAGAAAGCTATGTGCAAAGTGGGTGCCGCGCGAGCTTACTTTTGACCAAAACAACGACGAGTTGATGATTCGGAGCAGTGTTTGAAGATGATGCGTCGGTATGTGACAATGCATGAAACATGGCTCCATCATTTCACTCCGAAGTCCAATGGGCAGTCATCCGAGTGGACTGCACACGATGAACCCATTCCAAGGCGTGGGAAAGCGCAATAGTCGGTTGGCAAGGTTATGGCGTCTCTATTTCAGGATGCGCATGGAATAATTTTCATTGACTACCATGGAAAAGGAAGGACCATCAACAGCGACTATTACATAGCGTCATTGGACCTTTTGAAGGACGATATCGCCGAAAACCGGCCGCATTTGAACAAAAACAAAGTGCTGCTTCACCAAGATAATGCAACCGTGTCACAAGTCATTGAAAACGATGGCAAAAATCCATGAATTGGGCTTCGAATTGTTTCCTCATCCACCGTACTCTCCAGATCTGGCCCCCAGCGACTATTTCATATTCACAGATCTCAAAAGAATGTGCGCTGGGAAGAAATTTTCGTCGAATGAAGAGGTGATCGCCGAAGCTAAGGCCTATTTTAAAGCAAGAGACAAATCGTGCTACAAAAATGGTATCGAAAAGTTGAAGGGTTGCTATAATCAGTGTATCACCCTTGAAGGGAATTATGTTGAATAAAAAAAAACTAATTTTGCCAAAAAAAATGTGTTTTACTATGGTAGACCGGGGACTTTTCAATTGACATGTTAACATATAAACGACAAGCGATGCCATTTTACCTTAGGAATTTTAGGAGAATTATTTACAGGCAAAAAGAAATCAAAAGGTTTAACGAACAACAATTAATTAAATTGAGTTAATTAAATATAATTGAAAGAAATAATGCCCATCGATTTATTCAATATTTCCGACAATACAAAAACTATGAAATAAAATTTCAATTAAAAGTCCAGAAATTTATATAGACGTAACGTTTTAATAAACTTAAAATCAATAAATCTTCATTACGATTTACTGGCCGAACACAGTCACTGTGTAATAAAAGAATATTATCTCTTCGGACGTTGGATGAAATTATTTATATCTGAGCTAACTCTCCAATTAATATAGTGCCATTTAATTAAATTAAGTGAATACAATTAAATCGAACCAAATTAAGCTGCAACGGAATACGACGCGTGTAATTCCAACTAGAATATTTTAATTAAATCAATAAGGTGTAATTAGTCAAATAAATCGGTCGGAGGTAATTGCGTAAATTCCGAAACGAACTTTGGTAATTTTATTTTTAGTTCTGTTTCGATGGAAATTATTTTTAAAATATCCTGTAGTATCAGATTATATTTGAAATTGTATCTGCTTTAAACCATCGAAATTAATTAAATAGCACTGTTTTACTACACAACACTTTCTTAATGGTAAAATTCTTAAAATAAAGTTGATTTTATATTTAAAAAATGCTGAAGGCAAAGAAATGTTGCAAGAATGTTGTTATTCAATGAGATTCTTACAAACTGAAACTTTTCTCTATCATTATTTGTTGAAATGTTATTTTTAGAATTAAACTTGCATTATTTTCTATTTTTGGAAACACATTTGGTAATACAATAATACTTCCCACTTATTTTTTGGTATCATTTCCGTTCTTTCTGTTCAATAACCTTAGAGCAAAGGCTCTAATATAATTATAACTATAGTCTTAACGTTCTTCTATTGGTGTTATTAGTGGTATAAAACATTCCGTTGAATGAGATGGCAAAAAAGACAATGTCATCTTTGGTAATTGGTCGTTTCCAATCATTTATGATTTACTCGGAGCACGCTGGATGTGATAAAACTGCCCATTCAATTTATTGACTTATTTATTAGTTACCCATTAAAAGGCTGATGGGTCTATTCCCTAAGCTATTTCGGATCCATTCCCATTTTTACAATACAAAATTTTAACAAAATCGACTTGAGTGAGAACAACACGCAAAAGAGAACCTATAAAAAAATATATTATTACATATTTAGCAATATTCCAGCTGCAGTCAGAATGTTCATTAGCCGTTTCAATTTTTTTATGTAAAGGTACTATTATATCGTTTCTTTCAAGATAAATGTGTAAACGGTACATACAGCACTCGATCAAGACATCCCGTATGGCCAGTGACGATCCACACGTTGCATCCCTCTTCAGGAGAAATTCATGACTCAACCTACAGTGGCCAATTCGAAGATGTTAAAATATAGATATTTGTGTCTGCTAACATTGGCAGTATAACGGTTCTGGTAGAACTATCCCATAGCTCCTCCCACAATGTGTTGTTCTCAAAGGATTTCAAAGGATCCTTCTCTTTTCTCCGCTAGATAATTTGCTTTCTCATACAAACTATTGTAAACTCCGTCTCTAACTTTGTACATTAACTTTGCACCGATTGTCACATTTTAAATGAATAACTTTGCATGTAATGCAATTTCGGCGAGAAACATGTAGAATTTACCTTAAGTATTGCATTTAAAGGGCTTCAAGGTTTTATATGTAAGATTGTAACATATCCTCTCATCTCATACCATCTTAGAGAAGCAAATGCCGTGTTCCAATGACATTCTCATTACTCCCTGCTCCCTTCGCTCAACCACCACCAAACCCCCGTCCCGCCCGATATTCGATACGTTTTTCTCGGGCAAAAATCCAGAGGAATAAATATGGACTAAGTTTGTTTCCGTTTGCCGGCGGCTCGTTACTATCGGGGAAAGTTTTCCTTTCGAATGGCGGAGACTCGAAATATTTCCCGTGAATCGGAATTTTTCATAGTCGCGAGGACTTTTCGCCGGAAACTCGCCGTTATCGAATTGAAAAAGTTTCTGCGGGAGTGCGGGGGCGGCGGCGGCGGCGGCGGCGGGGTTGGAAGAGTCGAATCTCGCGAGCTGCGATAAATAAAATCGACTCGAGTCTTTGACGACTGTCTCATAATTTCGAGATCGACGGAAATGCCGATCCGGGACCATTTTAATTGAGGAAATTTCGCCTGGGGGATCGTATTTAACGGAATCCCAGGTCGCTCTTTATTCCTCGTACTACAAACCGGTCTTAGGTAGCGGTGTTTTTTTTTGGGTGGGTGATAGGAGTTTTGATCGCGACAAGCATCACTTAACAGATGACGAAAGCATCTTTTTTAAAGTTTTTAACATAAAAAGAGTAACTTCGAAAAACGTTTTATAAGTTATCAAAACTTATATCCGATTTTAATATTCTGATTATCTAACTTATAGAGCATTTTGTGATTTTCTAAGCATTTGTAGCAAAATATATCGGTAATAGGTTAGATGACTGTAATAAAGAATCACAAAAATCTTGATTTGTATCAATAATATACGAGGGTTGTTCAAATATGATCGAGACAAATAATCTGACACGTTTATTTACTTCTGAAAGGATTTACAGTTATTCTAGGTACTTCCCCTCACTAGTTACGCATTTGCCCATCTTTCCGGAAGTGTTTTGGTGCCGGTATCGAAGAATTGTCGGTGCCTCGTCGTCGATGTTGCATCTTTGACCTCCGAGGGCTTCTTTCAGTGGTCCAAGCATGTGGTAGCGACAGGGTGATAAATCAGGACTATAGGGGGGGGGGGTGTTTCAGTACATCTCACCCTAATTCCGATATATGTCGAGCGTGAGACGCGCGGTATGAGGGCGGGCGTTATCCTGGACCAGAATCGCACTTCGTGCTGGAATGCCCGTCCGTTACGAGCTATAAGCGAATTTCACGTGTGTTTTCAGAAGGTTAGAGTAGAATGCAGTATTAATGATACGTTGGGTGTGCAGGAAATCGACGCACGCCCCGCCGGTCCCAGAACACGGTACACAGAACCTTACACGCAGACCTGGTTGTCATCGCTTTGATTGACACCCTTCCTTCTTCTTCGTCCACTCGGCAGTGTAATAGTGTACCCATGTCTCGTCTGTAGTGAAGATTCTTGTTAAAAGACCGTCCCCCTACGCCTCGCATAGCATCAACTTGCAACCATGTAAATTTTTGCTCGAAGTTCAACAGTTTAGGAACTCATCGAGCCATTATTTTGCAATATTAAATATGTTCGTGGATGATAGACTCTACACTACCAATACTGATGCTGAGTTCAGTCGAACTGCCTCGAACATTCATCCTACGATCCTCCAAAATGAGTTGTTCCACGCGGCGAATGTTGCTTGGTGTGATGCTGGTTTGCGTGCGACGATCATGCAGCTCATTCTCGATGGTTTCGGGTTAATCTTTGAATGCTTTGGCCCATTTAAACACGGCAGCCTAACTCAGGCACTCACTACCGAACTGATTTCGCTAACGCAGAAAAGTTTCCGTCTCTTTAACGCATTCGCACACCAAAAAACGAATGACAGTACATAACTCACGACTCATGGTTGGTTGGAACACTTGCGTGAAACATGCGCTCCCAACGAAAACTATGCTACATTGTTTGTAAGGAACCCAGCTATCATATACTCAAGCCACGACCTTCAAAACATACATGCGCGCCATCTACAGCATTTATCTACATTATATTTGAACCATCCTCGTACTGCAGAAAGATTAGTTCAAATACATATGTACTTTTAAATTAAAAGTTAAATTTTCTAAAATTTTACCAGAAATAAAAACATAAAATTTATATACATTTATGACCTGTCCTGCTTTCTTCTCCTCTCGCATTTTCAAAACATGTTCGCTGATAACCGCTCTGGAAGTAGTTTTGGCCGGTAACCTATGGTAACCTTTTTGTGGTAGACAAACGAAAGTCGTAAATTGGAATACGATTGTTTGAATATTTATTCCAAGTTAGAGCAGGCTTCGTATCTATGTTTCCACTTTTAGAACGAGAGGGTCCTGACATGTCAATATTTCTTCCCGCCCTATGCAATTCTGTAATACATATGAATTAAAAAGGAAAAATCGAAACCAAGCACGTAAATGACTCAACTATAGTCTTCAGATAATATCAATATAACTGTACGGGCACACTACTAATGATGAACTAAATAAAAGTCTTAGAAAGACTATCGCACATATAACACGCTGGAGCGTAGTTGGCATCCCATGAAAGCTTCACATTACGCGAACGCGTTATTGGCAACGAACATGTTAAAGAAAGCACGTATATAAAACAATTTAATAAAAATGAACAAACGACGAACCGCACTGACCGACCTATTTAAAGTTAATTATCGGACGGCATGCGAACGAAGAAAACGGATGCGAGCTATGAGATTTGAGCGCAGCCAGCAGAAGGAATCGGGGCAGGCCTCTGATTCGTCTCTTGTACGGCGATAGTTAGTAAATTCCGGAGGGAGAGCCACGATAAAGAACCGATCTGGCAATTAATCTAATAGTCTTTCGGCAAAGAAAGCCGAACTTCCATCCCCCCGGCGCGGCGGGAGGGGACGGCGGGGATCGATGGCGAAACCGCCACCCCCGTAAATCTACTTAATAGACGCAATCGATGACCTTCCGTCAGTTCATTTCCCAATTAAAGGCGAAACGTCCGCCGACCTCGATAGAATAGCAACGAAGCAATCTCGGTTTGCGTGAGAAAAATGTCAACAATTCAATGATCGAAATAGATTTAATCGGACCTATTTTATAACTACTGTATTTCAGTGTTTTAGAGACGTATCTTTCTAAAATTTTTCAATATAATTTATTTTGTGACCAAAACAGATTTAATCTTACTAACTTTCTAACTCCTGAATTTCTTTTATATAATTGTTTATTGAATAATTGTTTATTACAGACCACACTATAGTACAATTTACATAAACTTAATCTAGAAGAACCCATCGGCCCTATCGTAGTCTCTGATGTAATAATATCTATGTATTAACACTGCTGTTTTTTTATTAAATGCACCTCACTAAATTACACTACTCAAGATCTATTAGTTTGATTCTTTTAAATCTGTTCCTGTTCGGGCGTTATCCAAGGGTTGTAATACCTTGGTGTTCAGATTTCCTGGTCGTTATCTGAACGTCTCGGTATACAAAACAGTAATATAGTATAAGGGTGCATCTACAATACTTCTCAGGATTTTCTTCAGGAAAAATTATTTCATGTTTATATTATTTTCTGCAGAGAATCCCCATAATTGAATTACGTATGTCTATATAACATAGGTTTCAATACTTACCTGTACAATAGCACATCCTATTAGTACTCATTCCTATTAATAGTACTATAATGTACTGATAATTTTGATTTTCTTCCAATTAACCAGTAGCTTTTTCCCTATATTTCAACTTCAGTTTTTTTCTTTTCATTCCGAAAATACGTAGCGTTTCCGCTATATGGAATGACTGAATGAATTATTTATTGCTATTGTTACTTGTGAGATCTGATCATGCACGAACTGTGCATGCACAGATTTACTTTCGTTAATCTTTATTTTCCAGGTTTGGATCCACTTATTTATATTGTCACTTGCCTGTTATAATTTTAATAATTTATTCTTCTCTATGGTCTCCGAAAGCAAGAATAGCAGTATTACCAGCAAATGTAGCCTATATATGTAAAGTAAGTAAAGAATTAGCCTCAATATAACATACTTTCTTGTGGTACTTCAGCTTCTTTTATTGTAGAGTGGGCTTCTTCTGTATGTAAGATTTTAGTAGTTCAGTGTGTTGCTTCGGTAACATTTTCTGCAGCTTATAAACAAGCCATGTCATACCTTATCGAAAGTTTGTAGTTTCTCCTAAGTGGATTTATGTGACACAAACTAGAATATAAATCCATAGAAATTGTTCGGTTAGATTACATAAAAAGGGATTTTAACATGTTAGATTAACAAGATTTATGTAAACAAACATTAGTGTATCTTTTGTGAATACTTGAAGGATACCAAATATCGACATATGAAGAAGAATGAGCTCAAGAAGAAACTTGCGTGTAAAACAATTTAGAAGTTCTACTGACTACAACCCAGTGTAAGTTGTATATTGAAAAGGAAATATAGTCCCCAATAACAGTTTTAAGTCTTCGGTATTTAGCTGAAAACAAAATTAGACCTTTTTTCAAACTAGAATAATAATGGAAGCAAAATACACCGGTCGCATAAGGATATCATAATCTTTGAAATTTACCATATCGCCCATATGAAATACGAAACCGACAAATTTTTCATTAACTTCGATATATTTAATAACGTCTATGTTATAATTATATTTCAGTTATTTTATATATTTGTTTCTTCCATTTTCTTCTGGTTATATTCATATTAATATATTATAGCCAATGGTGATTCATAGCATTCAATTGCGCATATTTTGGACACGACTTAATTATTTTTCTTAATAAATAGATATTTTATATAAGCAGATTTGCTGGCATAGAATTTAATTAATTAATAAACAAATTAATATGTGGCATAATGTATTGAACATAACATAAGTTAACAAACGGCAGAATAATAAAAAGGTGTGTAATTTTTTATATATATTTTAAAATCTCTTTTTTAGCAACGAAGGTTTATCTGGACTGGACCTACAATTTAACGTGGCGACTGGCGAGTGGCCAACTTAGAAAGCAGAAACCATCCCAGAAGACATCCGGTCTTACCCAGCCTCGTTACTGGCGTGACTGGAATCATTTTCAATGTCGGATTTTGTACTCTTGATTAAGAACAATCCCAAATATTAAACAACCACAAACATAAGTTTACGACCAGGCCCCAGCAGTATACGAACCCGCGACTATCGCAACAGTATATTGACGGTCCTATCGCCTTTACCACTGCGCTAACCAAGCCGGCTATAGTACTTATTGCTTGGGCTATTACCACATATGTATATACATATGTACGCTTAGTTCATAGTCTTTTTCGTTTTGTACTGTCACGTTACCATCAGCATGAAGTTGAAAACATCCGATACAAGAGATCTATAGCGAAACAAATAATTTTCAGTTGTCAAATCTCTCAATTTACTACCTTAGAGAAAAAATATTATATTCACTTACTATTTTAAATACAATTAGAAGTCAATCATTTGGTTCGAAAATCAAAGGACTGTCCGGAAGGTTGATGTGGGAGCTCACAAGAGATTCTCTGAAGTTTATCATTGATTAATTTCAAATATAATGTTGCGCTAGAGCGGAATCCTTTAGAAAATAATTAATTCTCTTTTTTATTTATTTTATGCCGGAAAACGTAACCCCATGCTTTAGTTTTCTTTTAAACGAATTATACTTATATTAAATGCTGAACAAATGAGATCAGAGCAACAAATGTGGTTGAAATTATAGTTAAAAAATAGAAGAAGAATTTTTTCGACTATAGATGATTTTCAGCAAAATTTTAGATCAAAAGAAAAGAAATCAATCAGTTGTTCTTGCTTTTATACCTTCGGCACTCGATTACTTTTGTGAGCCAGGCACACAGTGAGTCCATGGTTAGGAATGGGATATAATTTCCCCTTAACATGTTGGGAGCTTAGCACCCCGTCACCGCTAACCTCCCCCCTTTTCCAAGCTGAAACGATCATCCGTCGCGGCAGTCACAAGTTTTGTCCCATACGACAGTATCCATTCATGTGTTAATTCAAGTTCGCGAATCAATAGGATCGCCGAGTCCTCGTGCCCAATAACGACTGCCCATATCCCCAAATTTAATGCAGTAGCAGTAGCGATCCACAGGGGTCAACTGTGAGGCAGTTTCGGTTTAGTTTATTGGTAAGCCTAGAGGCAGCCCCACGTAACCCAGTCCAACTTGTCACTCCAGAGCAAGTCTCCGCGACCAGGTAAGCGTCCAGGAAATATTTACTTAACTTGAGGAAATCTACAAATATGACATTTAACTTATGCAAATATGACATTTGACATAAAAAAACATATGAAAAGAAGCATCGACAATGTATAAAATCGCATAATTTATAATTCAAACCGAACTCAATCACCATGGAATATAAAGAAGTGTAAATATGCAACCGAGTGATTTTACAGCAGAAGAAGTTCCCGCAGTATAAGAAAATTCTCCGCACTTACCAGAGATTGCTGTATCCTACCAGCACTTATTCCAATACCATAGTTATCTGAAAAAAATAGCAATAGTTAACGATGAACAGTACTTTGGATAAAGTTCAATATAACAATTTATTTGAACAAATCTTTAAACTTACAACAACAAAATTAAAAGGTATTTGTGCACCCATTAAACTTACCTACTCCTTACAGAACATTAAAAGAAACTGATTTACTAAATATCCAAACTTTAACAACTATTTAAATACCATATTTTTTCTCCCTATTACTTTTTCCCCCCCGTATCTCGAAGCCAGTATCCGGAATAACCCTCAGGTCGATACATTCCACTGTTAATTGCCAGGAGGAGCAGCGCCCGCATCCGTCAGACCGTATCGACGAGAGCCCGACTCGTTTTCGTCGCTTCCCGACACGGCCACAACCCAGTAAATTTCCCTGCAACACATTTAACAGAAGGCAAAGAGTTAATAAAGTTCCTGCTTTACGGGTCGTTCGTTTCTTTCCGATTCTCCTTCCCCCCTTCGTGTTTTTTCATTCGCTTTTCTCTTATTTACCGCTCGCATCGACTACACCGACGCTTCTTCCGCTTCCTCGATGGACGCCGGCTACGACCATTAGCCCGCTATCGAGTTCCCATTTGTCCCCGCCATTATCGAATGGAAGCCATCATCCAGCTGAATAAGAAACAGTCGCAGCGCGAACGAGATCGATAAGGAATGTTTGTGCTCGGAATTCTTTTCAATGGAGGATTCATAGATTCTCGAATAAAAACCGATTGTGCATCAAATTTTATATCTCGCAAACAATGTCGGATCTCGCCATGCGAGCTCACTCAGCGATCCGAACCAAACTTTTTATTACATTATGCATGTGTCTTATATGTGGTATTACGCCAAGTATTGATTGGACAGAAAACAAGTAGTAAAATTTATAGACTTCCGACTAGACTGTTCAACAACGAAAAAAATCCGAATTTTTATATATTAAATTTATAAATCATATTCATCATTCATAAAAGTTGGTGGATTAACGCTAATTTCAAGAATACGCATGATATTATATTTGTTCTATAAAGAAAAATTAGTATTTTAATATTGGCGCACATGCTAAATGTGAAAATACAAATATTATAGCTATTTAAAGGTTATAAACAGTGATACTATCACTATGATGTTGAATTTCGTCCTATTTTTGTTGTAAAAGATACGGTAATATACTATTTTTAAGTATCTTAAAGAGTAGACTTGCAATAACATCCGGTTTTAGCAGCTCGTAGTGCAACACACCTTGTTGATCTGATCAAATGAAGAGTTAGACTTATGACCATGAATATTCCACCTCTCTATCAATGTGGATGGTTCTTCTGTACTAACCCACGACTTATTGTACTCTATATTATAGTAGTAAATCCAATTTTCATGGCGAATTTTAACATAACAATTTAATGTCAAATTTGGGTAACTATAAAGAGAAAAGGAAGGCTATTTTCAATTATAATGCCTCTATAAGTTCATAATGTGTGGGAAAAGAAGAACTAAAAGCAAACCTGAAAACCTAATGTAAAGACTCACCTTAAGCATAGAAGGATTTATTTATTTATTTATTTATATATTATAGATCCATCAGCCTCCTAGACTATTTAGGGTATGTTTGCAGATATTCAACATACAGCATATTTACATCAGTAAAAGTATACAATGTTATTACAATTGTAGAATGCAAAGAACTATATAAATACATGGTCGGACATAAAGTCTAGAGTTAAATGTGTAGGATAAAGGGTACATATTGCAAGATGACAGGTAAGATAAGTAAAAGCATACAGATGTCTGAATATATGAATGCTACAGTATAATGTGGTACCCATGACAGTGATAAGGACAAATGATACGAAAAATGTAAAGGAGCATGCATGATATTACATTGTTGCACACTATTATATTTCTAGTAGTAGTCCCGTTGTGGTTAGAAAATTAATCGCTTGTCCAGGTTCTCCAGCCTAAGACACTCATTCATCGTCTCTCCCAGGTTGATCAACTGTCTCTGTGAGTTGTATATTCGGCATTCAGTTAGTATGTGTTTGATAGACAGTGAGTCCACATTCGACGCACAGTGGCGGATTTCTTCCGCTAACTCAATACGCTCGATGTAATGGGGAGTTTCAAGAGTTCTTCCGACATCACCAATGTAAATGCTGCCCCCACGTAGACACAGAAGGATGACTAAATAAATAATTAGTAGAGAATTGCATTTTAACTTTGGCGTTAAATTAAGATATCATTAATCAAATTTTTAAAAGAAGGGAACCATCAATGCAGTCACAATCGTATATTCTTTAATACTCATTTATTTATTCGTTAGATTTGCTAATTTTAATATACTTTTTCTTTGAAGCATTTAATGCAAACTATAAGAATAGCGGGTAACGACCGAACCGTTTCCAACAAATTGAAAAACAATTCAAATTTGTACTATTAAGTTATTTGAGACTAATGTTATTCCATACAGCCCTAAACTAACACCATGCAAATATTTGTATTAAAATTTATACATACAACTCATATGCTAACTCGTGTAATTTGTGAGAAAATATAAAAATTTAACTTCTTCTAAGACCTTTTTGTTGTTGTTTCACACAAAAATATCAGAATATTATTTTTCATTGATTTAAAGTGTTACAAAAATAACTCCCACGACATGTATACGTATATTTATATCCTCTCGACTGACACTTAATGCCATTAGAAGATATTTTGTTCCACAGCATGTTTTACCCTAAATGACACTTAATGCTATTACGAGTTATTTTTGGTTTTAGCTAAACTCTTTATCCAAAAAATTCAATTCTGCGTCAACTGTAATCAAAATTTTACCAAGCGAAACAAGATAATATTGGAATAATTGACTTTAATATACAAATAAATATAGTTGTTTAGAAAATATTGAAATAGAAACACACGATCAAAGACAAAAATGAGAAACAGATAAATAATACATCCTAAATTTTCAATTAATTATATAAAAACCAATTAATATTGTCTACCACCTATCTTTTTCCTAGAAACTTTAAGCTAATACTTACTGAGCTAATATTAATTGTTATTTGAATGATAATTTGTATACGTATATTTCATGAAAACCCTCCACGAAATAAATACCACCAGATAAAAACAAACTCCCCAGAGGGTCGTTTTGTATATAAAAATAAAATGAACGATAAACGGTGGCATATTTATAACTATCATATATCCTGGTGACGCGAAAAAAACCACCACGATGTAATTAGGGAGCTTTAATTGTCAAAGGTAGGTTATCGTATAATGCTGGAGAGTATCAGTTTCCGAGACCAAGCTTTCCAATACAGACCGCCACAATATGGCTGCAAAGAATTTAAAAGGCCTTTCATGTTGCAGGAAAAGGTTCTTTTTTATTTGTACAGGTCGGTCATTGTATAACATTGATATTCGTACAATGAGTCTCAAAAATTTTCATTTTCGATCTGGGGAGACCAGCATAGTTTTTATTCTGTTATTTTTCCGTTAGATATTCGCCTGGTTTAGTGGTTACTGATAAGCATTAAAGACTCTAAGAGAATTCAAACACTTATTTTGGATTGGTCGACGGTTGGAAAGGATACGTGAATAAATATCAACAAAATTATAATGGTAGACTATCACTACATAGTATAAAACAAAGTCGCCTTTTCTGTCCCTATATCCCTATATGCCCTTAAATCTTTAAAACTACGCAACGGATTTTGATGCGGTTTTTTTCAATAGATAGAGTGCTTCAAGAGGAAGGTTTATATGTATAATACATGCATAATATACTAAGGCAACATTGCTAATTTTAGAGGTTTCTAACGTGATGTCGTAAATTAACCTATTTTTTTAGGCTTATTTAGCAATTAGCAAAAACGCTGCCTAACCCTACGAGTTAGATCAAATTAATGTGCTACAGTATTGTACACCATAAAAAGGTCTACAAGTCCGCGATGGTATATGTTTATCTTTTAGGGATAACCCACATTAACCATTTATATTGTTTACTTTTTACGTGAGAAAATGGCTTATTTACGAAGCTATTTTAAGCAATACGGCATTAATCCTTATCGAATTAAGTACCTTATATACAGTGTGCAATTAATATAGATCAATATGGTTCCTTACAGCATGTAAATTAAACAAATATTTTCGGAGATATTACAAATTTAAAATTTGCGTTTAAAAATGTGTAATGTAATAAAAATTGTATGAATTTAGATATTCCAAAGATAGCAGGAAATCTTCATAGTAAGTATAGGGGAAGAGGAATTGTTTTACTCCAAATTTAATGCGTGCAGGCCAAGGGCAGTAATGAATGAACCAAAAATACTGGATCGATTTTAATCATGTTTTCATTGAGTGACATAGGCATATATATATTATGCCCGTGCAAAGTCGGAGCGGGCCGCTATGTTTTTATATACAACGTTCATATTTTTTCTGTAGTGTATTTAATTTAGTGTCAGCATTGCACCCGTGCGAAGCCGGGGCGGGTCGCTAGTTGTGTATAAAAACCAATTTATTTCATTTAGAATAAAGAAAAGAGAGCATGTTAATAGATATTTTTTCAGATTTTAAAGAAAACCATATTGTTAAAAGAGTTTTCTTTTTATGGATCATCTTTATTATTTTTGTTAGGAATAATATAATATAATATTTTACAAGTATGATAAATTGTAATCACTGTGGGTCACCAAATATAAAACATTTCTAATATAAAATAAATATTACGAACTAACAAAACTGTATGTTTACAAATACATATTTTATTAATAATTCAAATTTTCCTGGAGCCTGTAAATTTTATATTAAATTCTACAAACTAAACCTCGAAAAAAATTGATTTTTATCGTTGGATTTTGTCCAGACCTGGACCATCATTATCCGGGAACCGTCGCGAGACTCAGGCCTCTCTCCGTCAAGCGCAAGGGACAAGAAGACAACGAGAGAAAAAACCTACGTCGACCCAGATTGAGAAATTTGGAGTGTCGTCGCAGGGAGACGCTCGAGTCGAGCTACAACAAAGGAACTGAAAAAAAGCCTTTTTCAATGGTACGAAGGGACCTTTTCTAAATTCTTGCCGAGAACAACGCTCGAGGACAAGGTGCAAGAGGTTTATCCTGTCCTACGACCGTATACTGTCGAAACGAATATTTACCAATCACAAATACTTTAGTCTGATTTGACTGTTACGGTAAAAGCGCTTTTAGCAACAGAAGACATGAGCAGGCCGAGTCCTAGTCGAAAAAAAAAACAAAGACCGTATTATTCTTTTTAGTATTCGTGAAAGGGTCTCGAATAATTTGGAGCTGGTAAAAAATAAAGGAGAGAAATGAAATTAAGTGACGCGAGATATACAGGTTGACGAGTTTTGTTTCCTATGGTTGCTTTTGTTTTGTGAATTTCTAATTTTGTGGGCATTGTTTTAAATTTGACAGAAAATTTAAAACGTGTTCCTCCAACTTATGCAAAAACAAAAGAAAATTAGACCGTATATTAAGTTAGCCCTTAGAATTCTTAATGTACTTTGATTTGTTCAGACATTTTTCATTTGACACATTACTGGAAAGGTAATTTTTTATTTCAAAAAGCTTGATTAACTACTAATACAAGAAAATCTTCGGCATCATATTGCAGAGCTACGCTGAAAAGTTCATGTGAAATAGAAAAAAAGAAATGCATGTGGGTTACAAGAAGATCAGTTTGATCGTAATTTAACGATTTCAGAACAAGCTGTTGAATGCAGTAGAAAGTCCCCTGGAACTTCGAACATAATTACCTCCATGAAGATTTGGATTTTTTCAGAAATTTCACAATATTCTACATTAAAAAACTATTTATATTAAACAATTACTATTTTGTAACAAAAATTGTTTGTGAGTGTAGCGACGTGAATTAAACAAATTGAACAACGTGTTGTTGCAAAAAAAACAATAGTAGTGAGTAATAGGTGCAAAGTCATCCTCTTGCATGATAACACTCTGATATATGTTACAGGAGTTGTGTTCGGATTATCTCTTGCTGAGTTCAATGTGGCATGATTTGAATGACATAAGATTTTTACGCGGTATCATCATGTTGCGACAAAGATATAGAAAATATTTTACCGTCGCTGCAATCATAACTTTTGCCCTCATACGACAGCATCTAGTCGTGTGCTAACTCAAGTTCGCGAATCTATAGTTAGTTTCACTATCTATTTTTTCGCCAGGTTCTCATGCCCAATAACTGCTTCTCAGTAGTAGTACCGACCCACAGGGGTCAACTGTGAGGCGGTTTCGGTTTAGTGTATTGATAAGCCCACAGGCAGTCTCTCATAACCCAGTCCAACTTGTCACTCCAGGGCAAGTCTCTGTTATCAGGTATGCGTCATGCATTCCACCGCCTGGTTTTAGGCCAGACCAAAAAAAATAAATTTCATAATAAATGACTGGAAAAAAATATATGCTCGTTTTGCTTTATTAAATTATTTCACCTTTTTAAAGACGCGTTAAAAAAAGACGTGAAGGATTTAAGCTGAAAAACTTAATACATTGAACATGGGCTAGGTAATGAGCAGTGTCAGTACCTAAATCCATTCAGGCCAATTTCACAATCCCTGTTAGTATAAATAATACAAAAATGTCATGTGATAACAAGACAAAGTTTCGCTGCACAACTCACGAGAAAATATTTGGGTGGATATTAAATTTCGAAAAATTTATTAAATAATTAGAAAAAATCTACTCTGTTAACATACACCAAAGAGCGTATGTATAATATGTGGTTATGTAAAGAAGGTTAATTTGGCATTAATTGGGCATAACTGACCAGTTTCAGAACAAGGTGTTGAGAGTACTGTAAATAAACCTTGGTACTTCAGAAATTATGATCCTATTGAGATTTGGAAATATGCCCTTCGAACCAAGCTATGGCCTCTCCTCGAGCTAATATAGCGTCGTGTTAGTGCAAAACCAGTGCACACAGTTTATGTGAAAATATTTTTTTTGTGTTTATAATAATTTATAACTGCACAATATTACTCACTAAAGAATAATTTGTTTAGATTGCAATTTTATTAAAAAAGCAGTATTTACCAAGCGTTAGCTTTATTATATCTATACATAATATATCTTTATATAAATAACAAATAAACCAGGTAATGGTCAGGAAACATGATGAAATACTGACCGCCAATATGCCGCGGAAACCAAAATACCGCCATAGAGCTATAAAATTCAAATATTGTAAAAGCGGTATCTTGTGAAATGGCTATTAAAATTTTACAAACCAACTTTAATCATTTATCTCTCTGACATCTTTAACAATATTAACGAATTATATATATATATATATATATATATATATATATATATATATATATATATATATATATATAGTCATTTCTGACATAGAGCAGGATCCCTAGGAAAGCTGTGCATTCTATTTGAAACGGCACCACATCCTGGGATGCAACAGTTGAGATGTCTTCAGATTTAAACAAATCATTTTAACTAAAAAAGAACGACAAAAACACAGTTAACAAAATTAGAATATTTAACACGTAAATTTATAAGTTTTTTTAAGTTTGCTTTGTCAGCCATGTATTTAAATCAAATTATTTCTATAGGAAGCATATAGTTACCAAAAAAGTCCAAACTATCCAGCAACTTCTTGACTATTTCCACTGAATATAAACACACGTACTCTACGATTTCTTATCCTCTATAAAGGTCTTCCGAAGGCTGAATATGTCAAGTTTAGCTTTGCCGCCAAGTTTAAACTTCAAGCCACCTAGAATGAACAAACTAAAATACTGTTTCACACGCGCCCACATAAAATGCAGTTCTAAATTCTCAATATCTTGTGATGAAATCTTATCTCAAACTTTTAAAGATATTTATCGCAGCTTTGTAGCTGTGACTGGAAATTGCGACTGGAGATGAAAATCAATTTTACTACAACAATCCTAAACCTAAAATATCATGGATTAGTCCAAGAGAGTTATCAATATCGATACATCTGTGAGTTCAAGAGGGTGTAATGTACTACTAGCTAGTAAAAATCGACGCCATTAGAACAAATTGAATGACGTATTGTTGCAAAAAACACCATGGGCTATTACTGGTCTTTTTTGGAAGTTATCTTGTTTTGTTCTCCATTGTTATTATGTTGCTATCCATTATACTATAGCTAACTGCTTGAATATTCTTTATGAATGAGTCTTGGTTCTTCTTCAGTGCTAAGGGTATTGTATTATCTACAAATAGTATAAGATACAAAAGTAGATGAAGGATAATTCCTAGGATATTATATTGAGATAGAAGTACAATTTTTAATTTTGAATATACGTTTTCCTGTTTGACAATGAAAAATTCCTTCCAGGTATAGGACAGTATTCCCGACTGCTTAGGCAAAGTTTTCTTCAGTTTATACAACAAAACTTCGTTTCATACTTTAAACCTATTTCGACGAATAGACGGCACTAACAAAAACTGATTCCTGTCCCTGATATTTTTCATATCCTGGGAAAATGTGCAAATTCGGAGATGATCCAGCCGGTCCAGAAAAAGCCAGAAACCGTTTAAGGGCGTGACTAATTAGGGGTGATTTGGAACGGATCCGTGGCCGGGAACTTGATAAATTCTCACCGCGATAAAAATGGCGCAAAGATAACAAAGGGAAAATGCGGAAAAGGGGGGCCATGAGAGTGCGCCGATTTATATAATCTGTCAAAGGGGCTTTCGGGGGAAAAATCCGTCCCTCATACGTCCGTCATTTTCCGGTCCGGTTGAGGATTTTTTTTTCGCAGATGTACGTTCCCGGATCGCAAGAGAACCCTATTAACATAATTTCTTCGCTGAAAAACAGTGCAAAATCGATATTCTCAACTTTATCGAACCCTTGAAATATTAATCAACATAAATACTGCGTAACGCCATCTAATCGAAGTAATTTTTAATTAAATAAAGTACGTCCTGTCGTAAACTGAATAAATTAAAAACTTTTTTCATAAATCCCATCAGATAATTAGTTAAAAGGATATTCGTCAAACAATTAAAAGTAAATTTTCTCGAAGATTTCAATCAATATTTATAACAGATTTCTGGGATTAATATTTTGACTGTGTATAGGGTGTTTTTATGGTGAAAATATTTTCAATAAGAATTCGTTAAGAGGAATATTAATATTATATGAGTTTTTGAAATATTTCGTTAACTACGTATATAAATAAGTACAATTGCTAACAGTAAAATTCATGAAAAGCTCATGAGAAATGTGTAATGAACTTGATATAATTGGGTCTTATGATAGAAAAATGTTTCGAAAAAGTTTTAACTATTAATTCATGTAAAACCCAACTATCGCACTTCTTATGGTATCTAGTCCTACACAAATAATTTAAAACTGTTTGGACGTCAATAATGGACGGATGACCGAAGAATTTCATTTTTAACATCGAACTTTCTGGAACGATGACAGTTCTATCGTATATTTCTATTCTATATATACCAATTCAAGTAGCAGTCATTACCATGAATACCATCTCATTTTTTGTTGAGGCTGTTTTGTACTTTTCCTTTTTCGGTAATAAAAAAGCAAAATATGACGAAATGAATCCCTATTTACAATAACTTTTAACTAAGTAAACGAATAAGTCTACATTTATATCAAGAATGTTTTACAAACTTACATTTTGGACACTCTATATGATCAAAACTCACTATAGCCATATGTTAGGGAAAACAAAAGTCATTTCTTCCTCAACCTATTATTTTATATCCAAAAGAATGCTTTAACTTCTTACTGTTAAGGCCTATGTTGAACCATATAATAATCTTAGAAAGCCCATCAAGATCGGATTTATACAAACAATGTATTTCTACACAAATATAATGTGTATTTTCTGAAGGATGACATATTTTTAACTAATGTGGTCAAAATTTAAAGTCCAGTGCCAAATATATGATAGAATAACCCTATGGTTAGAACCGGATTGGGATTCACTGACTAACTAACATTCTGAATATATTATATATGATATTATTTAATAATTGGTACACGATACATAGAGGGTATCGACACTAGCCAATTTTTTTTTAAATACTTGTAATTCTTTGCGGGATAGATTCGTAGAGTGTGGGAATATTTTCCAACAGAATATTGTCCCATTCTTATACCAAAACAACCACAAAACTCTTCATTAAAATTAGAAATGGAAATCTATAAATTTTCAATGTCTACTCTAAAACTCTCTAGGTAAGTTTTAATTGAGTCCTGGCAATTTTACTGGCCAGAAAAGATGCGTTATGACATGCTCATGCTTCTACAGCCATATACTCCTTCCAAAACGTGTGTACTAGTACTAGTGTGTCATAGTAAAAACTCAATAACTAATAATATTAATAGTAACATGCATAGAAGACCAGGTAAATATCACAAAATTGCCGGCCAAATCGTAACTCCGGACCTAGACATCTTCTGACATTCTCCACATCTATCATGTGATAAGGATCATATCACATTCTTCCAATCATCAAGTGTCCGAGTCGTATGGCCATAACATACTGAAATATAACCTACCAGATTTTGCGTTGCGCGTTATTTACACAGAATCAGTTAACAATGAAAAGGTAGTACTATATTCCATGGCACCCATATTATTTTGCCCATCCCCTGCATTATTTGTAGTAGTGTTATTTTTGAAGTAAGTATAAATTCTACAGAGATTGAATCACAAAATTAATAATTAAAAACGTGATGCACGTTTCTCAAATGATAAAGCATTTGGGTAAAAATTAGGGTTTTTATTTTTTTTACAAATTGAATTTATTCATATAAATTGTAAATATACAGCTTTGTCAATTTCCCGATAAAATTATAATTGCTTTGTTGAATGATTTTTGAAGCCATCTATCATTAAGAGAGTTTTACAAAGTGCGGGACCACTGGTAGTCGGGTGAAACTAAGAACAAGACATAGTTCTGCATTTGATTTTATGTACTAAAAGGTGCTAAATATCAACTTAATAAAAAGACATAAAATTTGTACATAAAAATTATTTATTAAAACATAAGCGATTCCAATAACTGTGTTTTATATTTTGGAAGATTTAAATATCTTATTAAGTCATTGAGATCTTCAGAGTTGACGATCTGTGGTATTTTTGATTTAGATTTAATACCCAATTCGGAACGTACGAATACAGGTGAACACCGTGACGGAAAGTACCTTGAAAGAGTAGTTGATTTTCCAATACGGTACATGAGTTATTGGAGGGAATTTCGATGGTAGATCAGTATAAGATGTTTTCTTTGAATTTTTATCTTTAATCTGTGCAATGGTCACTTGGTACCCTACACATTCTTGGCACTGGAGACAAGAGGCTTGAAGATGTAACACATAGCTTAATAAATAGTTCCATACAATAAAAAAGAAAATAAAATAAACTCTCCTCCAGAACATATCTGCAAGAGTTATGTGACACATTTGATAGGCTTCACAAATATTTATATTTATATTTAAAACGTACTTTCTTCCCCTTTCTACTTCTATATACCTTATATATAAAATTCTCATTTCACAATGTTCGTTCCCTTACTCCTCCGAAACGGCTTGACCGATTCTTATGAAAAATTTTACGCATATTCAGTAGGAGAATCGGCTACTATCTATTTTTCAAACCCCTAAGTGTTAAGGGGTGTCCACCTCACAATTTTTTTAAAAAATTTTCGATATTTTTTTTATTATGTTAAAAAATACATACAACCCTAAATTTTCACATTTCTATCACCAACCCCTACTTTTTAATAGTTATTTTAATAATTTTATAATTTTTTATCCCACACTATTATTAGTTATCGATAACATCATCTAACATCTCCATGTCTCTACCGGTGCCACTTCTCACCCAGTAAACAGCCCGGAGTAGAGATGACAACGAAGATGGTCTCCTATTTCTCTTAAACAATAAGCCTTCTCCCACTCCCTCTACAGTTTTCGGCTATTATCTTAGTGTAACTCTCATATCAAATATATTCTCAAGTAAATTTTATTTATTTATCTATCTTTATAAGTATGTATTATTTATTTATTAATAACTTATATTATTAAATATAATTTATTATTAATAACTAATAAAATTATTAATTTTGAGTTTAACTTGCACGATCAGTTAATTAAGTGATTTACATAACCTCGAAAATACTTAACGGGTGTCACGAGTTCCCGCAAACAAGGGCTATTGAGTTGTAAGTATAAATTATTTTTATACGTTTATTTTAAGATCAAAAATTATTCTTTCTTATTTATGTTGTTGGGAATAGTAAAAAACGAATTCGGGGAAAGTTAGATTAGAATAGAATAGAATAGTTAGTTAGAAGCAATGCAAACAAAACGCAAAGAGGCCAATTTGAGCCGTGATACAAATAAATCTAAAAGCATTCGAAATAGAAGAGTCCAAAGAACCGAAGAACAAGTTCAGGAAGAAAATACTGGAGCGCGTGTGAAAATGCGTCAAAGACAAAACAAAGACGGGCTAACAAAAAATATTGTTCACGCTGTAGCATTAAGAGATTAATATTATGTAACGAATTAATGATATAAATAATTATTACCTAAAATAAATTATAATAATGTAAAAAAATGAATGTTTGGTGTTTTGCTATTCTTATATTCCCTCATCGTTCACAGCGCTCCATACCTTTTTCACTCATGTACCACATCCTTACACACCAATAAGTTAATTATTTTTTATACACTCAGCTAGTTATGATATAATTAAATCAAAATAATATATAAACGTCTTTATTGACATTGTCATATTCTACATTAAAAATTTCAAATATTAATTATTAAAAATTAGATTATAAATGTACTTAATTAAAAACTTATTTTATATGCAACTTTAGTATTCTCTTTTCAAACAAATATGCTCTAAAAATAATTAACTAATTGTATGTAACAGTTTTACACTTATTGGTTTACATGCTGGATTATTCGTTTTCGTTTCTGCTTTATTATCAGTTTATATTTACCATATAATAAAATGCTTTATATTCAAAAATTGCAAGTATGGAAATTACTAATATAAACTGACAATCTGGATGTCAATGATGTTAATTAATTCTATTTTATATACCAGTTAAATTCAATGATCACTATTAATAAGATATAATATTATATAATCGCATTGTAAAAACGTTCAAAATAATATAAAATAAGATTCAACCTAATGGTTTTATCAATATTAATTTCTGCACGGAATGATACAAATTAATTACACAAAACAATGGGCTCCTTATGAGGCTTTCATATTATTTTATGAAACTAATACTCAAATGTAATCTATGACTAATAACCGAACCCAACTATTCTCGCGCGATGTTGCTGCATATATCGGAGCTCATCTTGTATGGTGTCTATATATTTTTGGTTAAGCACCAAAAAAAACGGGGATTACAACTGGAGCTCCGATTTTGGATCTCACCTTGTAAATCTGATCTTCGATTGTACATGGTTTAACAAAAACGGCGATCACCTTGTATTATAAAGATCCACGTCCAAAGTATATTATGTGCTTAGCGAAGCGGAAAGGTACCAGCTATTTTATATATTCAATGAACGTCTTGCGCGAATATCATTGCCAACTATCGACACTGACCCCTTATATGATCCACCCGGGCTCTCGTCTGCGACCCTTGTACAGTTTTACAACAAGCCCTCAAGTAAAGTCCCCCCAAACATGGAATAAATGCAAATTGGCCATCGGGCACCGGCTGCTGCCGACGAAACTCTTCCCGTCCTTCCCGGAAAACCTGGAACGGCCGGAACGAGAGCCGGATAGATCGAACGACAGAGAGGGAGACCGTTAAACGGGCTTTGGAGAGCTGGTGGCGCGGGGGGCGGTAAGAAGACCGACGGATGAAGGGGCAGTTACTCCATTAGCGGGTCCATTAGGAAGGGGGTTGCTGCGGTCAACGTTTATGGAAAATTGACGATCAATCACGGGGCGGAAATGTGCTCGGGTTTCGATCTGTTTCGCCTGTAATTGTTATTATTAAATTGTGGTTCGCATAGGAGCCACTTCAAAAGTTTTCGCGGTCATCGGGGAACGTTTAGAACCTGAACTATTCGCGCTCGCAGTCCTCTGGTTGGTGGGAGAGCGAACATGGAGAAGCCGAAATTGGGACAAAGTCGTTTCGCTTGCGAGATATGATAATTGAGTAATAACGGTCGTCATTTTTTCATAAAAATAGTTGAATTATCAACTCGGTTGGTAAACAAATTAGTGGGTCGAGGAATTTATTATCGACAATGTCTCTCTTATAGTTTTAATTCTTACCGTTGGGAAGTATGACTCAAAATCATTTATCAGAACAAACAGTCGAACCATTACATAATCAAAAATCTAATCGAATAGATATTTTTCATTTATTTATTACATTGTTACTGAACCTACAATTTGGCTTTACAATAACTTATATCTAGGTATATATCTAGGAGAACCCATCGGCCTTATCTTAGTACTCTATAAACCATACCATACCAATATATCCAATGTCTGCTCTAATCATCAACGTATTCCAGGAAAGTGTAAAATTACTCAAACTGTAAAGTTTCCAAATCAAGAAAACCTCCACAGGATAAGACCTGGTATAGTTATATAAGCTTCCTACCAGTAATTGGTAAAATAACGGAAGAAAATAATTCTAAACAAGAAGAATGGCCTAAACAACATAATCCCTAGTCACCACTTTGGTTTCCGAGAGGATAATGGATCGTGGATAATCGATAAGAACATCGCAATATAGACTTTATCAGTAGGTGCCTGGAAAATGGACTCTACTGCTCTGCTGCTTTTTTGGAGATAGGTCAAGCCATTGACAAAGTCTGGCATGATATATATTGGCCCACAAACCAAAGCTTCATGATTTTAAATGTAATAATGAATATTCTGCTTTGAACGAAAGACGCTCGGGTATCCCACAGGACAGCATTCTGGGCCGCTGTTGTACCTCATTTATGCTGTGGACCTTTCAAATACTGAGGACGAAATGACTGTCACCCACTACACAGCTGACCTCTTAGTGCGTTCTAACCTAATAACTGTTTTGTTCCAACTGGAACGCCATCTAATCGGGAAATTGTTTAACTAGCGGAGAACAAAGTGAAAACTAACCAAGTTAACGTATATTACATACATTAGGAAAAGACAAAAATTGAATTGGTTAATAGATGATCACCACTCTCATTTAAGAGTTAAAAGCAAAAGAATGGTATATACATCCATAACCAAGCCAATCTGGAACCAACATAGAAAGCAAAACCATCATGGAAATATTGTAAAGATTCCAGAGCGAGGCACTAGCATATATCGCAGACCAGAGATGCATCCTCGTATTGTAGAGACCTGTCCAATTTAAATTGGCTATTGACAGTGTCAAATTCATTTTATATTTTAGTGTTTGTAAGCATGGAGTGACATAAGATAATACATTTTTGTTTTTTTCAAATATGACATAAGTGAGACGAAAATGTACGTATTCTCTATCGTACTAATTTTAAGATAGAATTTGAAGGAGATAATTGCTTAATTCTACTGTCCACACAAAGATCAGTTTCATTTTGAATGATGTAAAATAAATTTTATATTTCAGTGATATTAAATTTCAGTTAATTAAATGAATAGTTATTAAATAAAAAAATTAATTATATCAATACGAATCACTGATGAAAATGCATACAAGACCTTATAACTAAGTCTATTTCCGCTGACAATCTTTCTATAGTAACTAGAATATACAATTATTTCAGTTTATTTAGAATAATGAAAATAATAATTTCATTCAAATTACATTTATATTTTATCAATCATTACCATAGAACGAGAAATGAGTTCTTAACGACCAATAAAATCAGAACAATACGGCTAGAAAATAGAAACCACGTTTAAAATTAATTCCACGATAATTAAGACCACGCTTTGTCAGCTCTTATCAACGGTGCCTCATTAGCTCGCATTAATTAAGAGTGGAAATACTTAACAAACAACTATAATAAACTATTTTTAAAAGTATTATAATTTAGTCTGACGAAGAGAGGTCATGACCCAAGAGATTCTGTACGGAGTAGGACTTGACGGACTTATTTTTATAAAATGGCCCGGCATGTCTCTCGTTCGCTTCTCAACTTTATTACCTTATTATACAGAACTGAAATCCTTTTAAAAGCCAATTTAGTTGTTGGTCTATAGATTTTACGCGAAAATATCGCTTATAGAAAGTATTTATCTTTTTTAATTATACGAGGTTTAAAGGAATTTTCTTTTTATTGATAATTGGCCTATATTTAAACCAATATATGAGAAAATAATATGTTACTATTAAGAATGTTAATGTATGCTAAAACTATGTATTCAGCTATGAACATACTCTATGTAATAGAACGATAGTACATATATATATATATATATATATATATATATATATATATATATATATATATATATATATATATATATATATATATATATAAATTAATTGATACTAACGAAATAGTCTCGCTAAAGTTGGAGAACAGCTGGACTTTTTGGCTCAGAAATATTTGAGGAAGTTTGGGTAAAGTTTATATGATGCTAAAATATGAAACAATTGTATAGTATAAACAACAATTTTGTTTTCCCATATAAAGTTACTGCCATCAATGGCTTCACTGTTATACGTGTGATAAAAATGGAATCAATAAGATTGTCCTCAGAACTATACATCCTAAGGTATTAGAATGCAATGTACTACCGAATAAACGTAACAATCTAATACTCTCGATGGGAGAAATGAGCACTAGACAAACTCGAGATATAAAATCTATATACACGTTCGAAAATATGCAATATGTTTCCAGGATAAGTATATTTTGCAATATATAATAGAAAATATATTTAAAATTGCGTTCCTTATGATTCACTAAACCAAACAACACTTAATAATTACTAGTGACTTCCCAATGATCCAAATTCTTCGACAATTTATTAAATTAATCGTGTTTCTCTAATAATAAAGTAAAAAGAATAATTTAAAAATGATATATTATATTACTAAAACTTGCCTGGACAATATTTTCAATTTAAGTTCGGAAATATATATGATGTATTCATGAAATGATAATTTGATATGACAATTATAGTAATATGATTATTAACAAATATACATACTAATGTCCTGTGAATCAGGGCATCATATAAAAATACGAGTATTCTTAGAGAATATATGAATAATAAAATTTCGAAATTAACATGTATATTAGAATAATAACGAACAAAATTAGGTACTTTATGTTTACACAGGTTTACAAGGTAAATATCTAAAATAATTGATGAAATCTACAAAGAATTAAATGTCATATAGTTACATTAACTTTTAAAAATTTCTTTGTCCTCGGAATGTGTCTTGAACTTTTTCTTCCTGAACTTGATCTTTCTACTAGTTTTGGTTTTCTGTTCAAAGATGTACTCAATCTATCTTGGAAGTTTGTGTCGAAACAGTACAACTTCCCTTTTTCCCTCATATTTAATACTTAATATGCTATGCTTTATACTTTGTACATTAATGTAGAAATACATAGTTATTCAACCATAGCATGACTAAATATTTTACATAAAAATCATATAACATAAGAAACGGGGCAACCAAACATTATAACAAAAAATTAATCACTAGAATATGGCTCAATCCTTTCTGGATTAGCACATGATCATTCGCAAAAGAATGCATTCTATTGAATTTTATTTAAACCTTCACAGCCTGAAGCCCAATATCTCCATGTCATTTTCATATTTAAACAGGTCATTTTTACATGAACATAATTTCTTTAAAATTATATACAACCATGGAAAATAAAAAAACTCTGTCAGGCGTGAAATCAGAACTGGGAACATGATGACGATTACACCCATTTAACTTCCTATTCTCTATGTCTTATGGCCCTGAAATTAAGTTTACGAAACACTAGGAAAATACAACACTTTAATCAAGATAATTTAACGACGTGGAACTGCTTTAGGAATTATGAACAATTGGGCACACCATTTCTGGACTAGCACTGGATCATTCAAAATACTAAATGTTATTTAAACCTTCACAGCTTGAAGCCCAATACCTCCATGTCATTTTCATATTTAAACGGATCATTTTTACATGAACATAATTTCTTTAAAATTATATACAAAAATTGAAAATAAAAAACTCTGTCAGGCGTGAAATGAGAACTGGAAACATGATGACGACTACACCCATTTAACTTCCTACTCTCTACGTCTTCTGGTCCTGAAATTAAGTTTACAAAACACCAAGAAAATACAACACTTTAATCAAGATAATTTAACGACGTGGAACTGCTTTAGGAATTATGAACAATTGGGCACACCATTTCTGGACTAGCACTGGATCATTCAAAATACTAAATGTTATTTAAACCTTCACAGCTTGAAGCCCAATACCTCCATGTCATTTTCATATTTAAACGGATCATTTTTACATGAACATAATTTCTTTAAAATTATATACAAAAATTGAAAATAAAAAACTCTGTCAGGCGTGAAATGAGAACTGGAAACATGATGACGATTACGCCCATTTAACTTCCTATTCTCTACGTCTTCTGGTCCTGAAATTAAGTTGACAAAACATCAAGAAAATACAACATTTTAATCAAGATGATTTAACGACGTGGAACTGCTTTAGCAATTATGAACAATTGGGCACACCATTTCTGGACTAGCACTGGATCATTCAAAATACTAAATGTTATTTAAACCTTCACAGCTTGAAGCCCAATACCTCCATGTCATTTTCATATTTAAACGGATCATTTTTACATGAACATAATTTCTTTAAAATTATATACAAAAATTGAAAATAAAAAACTCTGTCAGGCGTGAAATGAGAACTGGAAACATGATGACGACTACACCCATTTAACTTCCTACTCTCTACGTCTTCTGGTCCTGAAATTAAGTTTACAAAACACCAAGAAAATACAACACTTTAATCAAGATAATTTAACGACGTGGAACTGCTTTAGGAATTATGAACAATTGGGCACACCATTTCTGGACTAGCACTGGATCATTCAAAATACTAAATGTTATTTAAACCTTCACAGCTTGAAGCCCAATACCTCCATGTCATTTTCATATTTAAACGGATCATTTTTACATGAACATAATTTCTTTAAAATTATATACAAAAATTGAAAATAAAAAACTCTGTCAGGCGTGAAATGAGAACTGGAAACATGATGACGACTACACCCATTTAACTTCCTACTCTCTACGTCTTCTGGTCCTGAAATTAAGTTTACAAAACACCAAGAAAATACAACACTTTAATCAAGATAATTTAACGACGTGGAACTGCTTTAGGAATTATGAACAATTGGGCACACCATTTCTGGACTAGCACTGGATCATTCAAAATACTAAATGTTATTTAAACCTTCACAGCTTGAAGCCCAATACCTCCATGTCATTTTCATATTTAAACGGATCATTTTTACATGAACATAATTTCTTTAAAATTATATACAAAAATTGAAAATAAAAAACTCTGTCAGGCGTGAAATGAGAACTGGAAACATGATGACGACTACACCCATTTAACTTCCTACTCTCTACGTCTTCTGGTCCTGAAATTAAGTTTACAAAACACCAAGAAAATACAACACTTTAATCAAGATAATTTAACGACGTGGAACTGCTTTAGGAATTATGAACAATTGGGCACACCATTTCTGGACTAGCACTGGATCATTCAAAATACTAAATGTTATTTAAACCTTCACAGCTTGAAGCCCAATACCTCCATGTCATTTTCATATTTAAACGGATCATTTTTACATGAACATAATTTCTTTAAAATTATATACAAAAATTGAAAATAAAAAACTCTGTCAGGCGTGAAATGAGAACTGGAAACATGATGACGACTACACCCATTTAACTTCCTACTCTCTACGTCTTCTGGTCCTGAAATTAAGTTTACAAAACACCAAGAAAATACAACACTTTAATCAAGATAATTTAACGACGTGGAACTGCTTTAGGAATTATGAACAATTGGGCACACCATTTCTGGACTAGCACTGGATCATTCAAAATACTAAATGTTATTTAAACCTTCACAGCTTGAAGCCCAATACCTCCATGTCATTTTCATATTTAAACGGATCATTTTTACATGAACATAATTTCTTTAAAATTATATACAAAAATTGAAAATAAAAAACTCTGTCAGGCGTGAAATGAGAACTGGAAACATGATGACGACTACACCCATTTAACTTCCTACTCTCTACGTCTTCTGGTCCTGAAATTAAGTTTACAAAACACCAAGAAAATACAACACTTTAATCAAGATAATTTAACGACGTGGAACTGCTTTAGGAATTATGAACAATTGGGCACACCATTTCTGGACTAGCACTGGATCATTCAAAATACTAAATGTTATTTAAACCTTCACAGCTTGAAGCCCAATACCTCCATGTCATTTTCATATTTAAACGGATCATTTTTACATGAACATAATTTCTTTAAAATTATATACAAAAATTGAAAATAAAAAACTCTGTCAGGCGTGAAATGAGAACTGGAAACATGATGACGATTACGCCCATTTAACTTCCTATTCTCTACGTCTTCTGGTCCTGAAATTAAGTTGACAAAACATCAAGAAAATACAACATTTTAATCAAGATGATTTAATGACGTGGAACTGCATTAGCAATTATGAACAATTGGCAGTACTCAATTCCGATTTTGATGCAATCTGAATAATTAAGGGAACAATTATATAAATTCGGTCGGGGACTGTACCGAAATGGGAAATAAAGTTGGAGCGACGGAATTGATTTCGAAAATGGCGCGACGCTCGATGGTCTACCGGAGGCCGCCATTGGTCGATTCGGTCCCGCCGCAATCGGAAATGTAAGTTAATTGTTCGGTCTCATTAGAACCAAGCCGCCGGCAGCGGTTGCTGATAGTGTTATATTCCGGGCGATGCTGTTACACATTATTAGCTAGATTAAAGCAACAATACGTGAAAATAAAAACACGGCCATAATGGACAATAAAAAAATGGCGGTACACAGTAAGGAAGAGCGTGTTTTTTAACGTTTTGGATTTCAGTGTAACCAGTATTGGACCAACTACATATTGCGAACCGTATTTTATTTCATATTTTTATTTCGTCTATAAACAAACCTTCTACGGAACCGATAAAAACTATTTGGTTCTTTTTTAATCGATATAAAAATTTGTTCAACAAAACATTACAGTAATATTGTTATATTTTTATATAATTAACATCAGACAATAAATATAGACGACAAGTAAGGTGCAAATGCTGTAGCAACTCGTGTTACACCTGAGTGATTTTTTCACGGTTCCATGTACACTATATGTCCCACATATAGGTATATGGATAATTATATTATATTCCCCAGTTACCCACGGAATTGTGGTGCCATATATTAAGAACGCTTGACTTAGACACGTTACTTGCTTTTGGAGGTGGTCTTAATATATTGATTATATAATCAGAGGTGAAAACAGAATCAGAGGCAGTGAAACAAGAATCACGCAGAAATTTCCAAATTCCCAAAAATAATTAGCCCTAACCCTCAAAAGATGCGTGTATTAATTTGACAGCTGTCGGATCATTAGTTTGTGAATTATAGCATTTTGAATGAAGGGACTTTTGCTATTACGAACAAATGGATAAAAAGGAATTTCGTGCGTTGATAAAATATTGCTTTTTCAAGGGAAAAAATACAGTTGAAACAAAAACTTGGCTTGGTGCCGAGATTCCAGACACTGCCCCAGATATATAAAATCAACCATCAAGGATTGGTATGCTAAATTGGTAAGTAAGTAAGATAAAAACGTGGTGAAATGAGAACCGAAGACGTTGAACGCAGTGGACGCCCAAAAAAGGTTGCTACCGAAGAAAACATTTAAAAAATCCACAAAATGATTTAGAATGACTGTAAATTGAAATTGAAGAAATAGCAAACACTCTAAAGATATCAACTAAACACCATATCATCATTCATTGGTGATTAGGAGCAATGTTTGAAGATAAGCAAGCGTAATAAACCCGAGTTCTTGCGTCGATATGTGACAATGCATGAAACATAGCTCCATCATTTCACTCCGAAGTCCAATCGACGGTCATCCGTGTGGATTGCACACGATGAACCCGCTCCAAAGCGTAGGAAAACTCAACTGGGAAGTTTATGGAGTCTGTATTTTGGGATTTCTATGAAATAATTTCCATTAACTACTTTGAAAATGGAAGGACCATCAACAGCGACCATTACATAGCGTTATCAGACCGTTTGAAGGACGAAATAGCCGAAAAACGGGCGCATTTGAAAAAAAGAAAGTCCTGCTTCATCAAGACAATGCACCATGACACAAGTCAGCGAAAACGATGGCAAAAATCCGTGAATTTGGCTTCGTATTGCCTCTTTATCCTCCTTATTCTCCAAATCTGGTCCCCAGCGACTATTTCCTGTTCTTTGATCTCTAAAGAATGCTCGCTGGGAAGAAATTTTCATCGAATGAAGAGGTGATGGCCTAAACTGAGGCCTATTTTGAAGCAAAGGACAAATCGTACTACCAAAATGGTATCGAAAAATTGGAGGATCGCTACAATATGTGTCGCAAAAAAATGTGTTTTACTATAGTAGACTAGCGACTGTAGGTATTAACAAGGTGTTGAGCCGCCATTGGCTTTTAAAACAACTGAAAGAGCCTGAATAGTTCCTAATAGAATATTATACGATTCATGTAGCAATTCATCTGTCAAATACTTCAACGACGTTCGAAATGGAAGTCTCTTGCTAATTCTCTGCGCTAGCGCTCCCTATAATACTATATTTAGGTATCGGGATTTAAAATATATGTCATTCTTAGTTATTTGGCTTCTCAGATATAATAAAAAGGAGTAAAAAGCATATTCTTTCCAACAAGAGACTTATATGAATTTTATTAGACAGTTATAATAATAATAATTACGATATTATTTGAATGGTAACGTATCAGTAGATAAAAGCCGGAGAAACATATAGGTATATTATTACCATTCGGGTAACATGAACAATCCTAATGTATTTTATTTTTTAATAATGTTTATTTGTTTATAATGAGTTACCAGTTTTAAACAAGTTTCGCCACTAAATAACGTTCCAAATATTGACATTATTATAAATCAATCGAATAAACCAATAAAAAAATAATCAACACCTTTTTGAACCAAAAATGTTAAATAAATATTGGAGCACACAAACTCCAAAAAGCAATTATCAGTGTAAAACTCTATCGTTAAAATTGCAATTCCCTCTTGTATATTTACATTATAGTAAAATATATGTAAAATGGATTTTTTTTTGATATGATGAAACTTCAAGCTGAAATATTTCTATGTGTTCTATGTTTCTATGTGTCCTTACACTGATTGGATAGGTGCTTCCATATATATATATATATATATATATATATATATATATATATATATATATATATATATATATATATATATATATATATATATATATATATATATATATATATATATATATATATATATAATATACCTATAAGGTTGATCTATATATTTGCTGTAATTTCCAATATATATTCATTCATTCGTTCAATCATTGTCAATCTGCATCATGATCTGCAAAAGCTCCTACCTACATTTATATTTTTTCCATATTTTTTAACGTCATATGTAACACTGTGGAAATTTTAACTGCTTGTTTTCTGCAATGACGGTTATTATTTAGAACAGCCAGTTTGGTTCCTGGAGAACTTTGAGTGCAGCACAAATTATATGTAAATAAATTGAAATAATTATTGATGATATACTCAAATTATAAGTTTGTGACTATATATTATTCTATCGTATATGTTAGAAATATTGCAGAAATTCTAAGTTAAGTATTGAAGTGAAAAATAGAATTTTATATCATTAATATGTCAAGATAAATGTAACTGATGATTAAATAATTTCGACATATCTTAATCTATGGTAAAAATTATTTGAACTAGTATTACTTTTTAATAGAGATAGACGATCGGGATAAGTCATAAGTTATATATAGGAATTGCGAAATATTTGCTGTTCAAAGGTTATTGTGGAAATTACTGAAGAAACGAGCTGTAACTTTTGATATTTCTGTCATTTATTTGTCTACAAAGCATAAAATATTACATACAAGTAAAATAAAAAATATTCAATTTGTTCATTAATTTCAGCATTCTCATCATTTCATTTTCAATTTCACTCATATTAGTCATAGTTTTATTTTCATAAAATAGTTTCAAGAAATATTTTATTTAGTTCAGAGTAGGTAGAAAAAGAATAAGTGCGGCAACAATAACGAAAAATTCAATATTTTGAGCAAATTAAATCCTAATCAGAGGATATCATAACTAAGAGCTGCCCCGTTACAGTAACTAGTATATATAGACCACCAAGACTGATACTGTCTCTCAATATTCCGGATTTTGCCTACCTTCAATGAAAATGATATTTCTATTGACCAGTGACACTGCAATCCTAACATCGAAACACATTTTATTTTTTTATGCTGGACAGAAAAATGGCGCATCAAAATTAATCAAAATAAATCAGTGCAAATTGATTTCACTAATAAAAGAATCAAGCACAAGCCGGTATATATGAATCAACAAGTAGTACCCTAAAGAAATACAGTCAAACATCTTGGCATAACCCTTTATGTTAAATACAAATAGAAGCCAGATTTTTTAAAAAAATCTGAAAGCTCAAGCTGAAGTACAAAAAGTGTATTGGCTATTGGGTAGATATTCCCAGCATATAATAAACTTTTGCTTTACCAACAAGTTTTGAAACCAGTCAAGACTTGTGGAGTTCAGCTCTGAGGTTGCATTAGCGAAAGTAATAGAAATATCATACTAAAGATTTCAAAACAAAGTACTACGAGGTATTGTTGATGCATACAATCTGCATAAGGGTAAAAAATGGGTTCTGCCTGATGGAAGAAACTGTCGATAACGTTTTCAGGGACTATGCCTGAGACATGAACAGAGGCTTACCAGCACATTGACATTAAGGTGATCCAACTCCTAGATGATGTTGGCTTCTTCATCTTAACATCTTAATGATAATGATTCATTCATTAAGATGTTAAGCCCAAAGTGTAAATCCTAATATAAATAATTTGTAACTACAAATCCGTAGCAAATAAAGCTAAAAACAAATAGAATATTAGTGTTAACTTGCTAAATTGCTATAGTAAATAATTTAAAAAAAATTACAATAGTTGTCTCCACAATTCTTATTAATATTGTTTTTGCAAAATTGAAAATTCTATGATTCCAAAAACCTTTATATGAAGCTTTAATTTGATATTAATCTAGTTACTCCAGAGAGTTAAATGTGATATTATTTACTACTGCTCCATATATAACTTTTCTTGAATGGCCCGTATTTCTGTTTCAGATCCCCAGGGTGAACGAAATCGGAATGGCAGTCGCGTCCGGGTGTCCCTTATCATGAGGCGGCTATTCGCCGCCCTTCCCATACTCCTGGCGCTGTGCGGAGCGGCCAGGGGCGGCGACCAGTGCCCATCCCCGGCCGCAAACCCCTCCTGTCACTGTTTCGACTTCGAGAACGGTGTCTTCTTGGAATGTCCCGCCGCCACCGCTCATTCCCTGCGCCTCGTGCTGCAAGCTGTCCACGGCACGGTCCAATCGTTGTCCGTCTACGATCCGGACAGGACTCTGGTAACTTACCTTCACTCAACATCAGCAGTGTTCAAACGAAACACCAATTTGTTACAGACCAAGCTTCCGAAGAACTTTTTTCCCGAAACATCAGTCATTCGTCATCTTCAGATCACCCAGTCGAATATCCAAGAGCTCCAAGATGATGCCCTGTTACCGCTGAGGCCTCACCTGGAGAGCTTCAGCTTGAGCTCCGGTCGTCTCAAGGAGATACCACAGAAAGCGTTCAAAGGCTTCAGTCGGCTGATAGCTCTCGACCTGGAAGGAAACGAGATCACGGAACTACCGAGTTATACGTTTTATGGACTCAGACTGATGAAACTTAACATTAAAGGAAACCAAATCCAGAAGGTACGAACGGGGAATATTTAATTATAGATGTTTACGAAGTTTTCCTTCTATTTTGACCTATGTAGGGATGAAAACACACTTTTGGTTTAAACAATTTTATAATATTTCAAGAATAGGAAGTGATAATTATGAGACGCTAACAATACTGCCAATTTTCTCATATTTATCAAAGTTAAAGTTAAAGTTAAAGTTTAAAATATAACACTTGGCATTACTTGAAAACAAAAACTTAAAAAAGAAAATTACATCTATGATAGAATTACGAGTGTTTACATTGAGACATCATTCTTCCTAAATTACAGATCTCATTATAGTAGATACAGCAGAGTAATCTCCAATAACAACGTTATGACTCATAGAATTCATAAAATATCCGATTATATTGTAGATAAACTCACCAATTGGATTCGTGCTGTGTGATTACAATATAATTTGATGAAACACCAAATTCAACTTGTCTTTCAATATTATGCAAGTTGTAATCGTGAGTAATTAAATACTTAAATATAGAGTGAACAAGATATAGATCCAGAGATATTAAAAGTTATTAAATAAGACCGAAATATGAAAAAATTCTTTTCATTCTTTTAGGGTATTAAAATTCTTACTACCATGCTATATATGTTCTTCAGTATTTAATTGCCTACTATAAAATTTCTTGTTGATCTTGAAAGATTTCCTGTGATTTAAAAAAAATTGTTGCCGAAGCCAACAAAACACTTTCAGAAGCATATGGTGATGTTACTCCATCATGTCCATCATGATAGCACCACCATAATTGACGCCAATGTAAAAAAGAACATCCGAAGAGATCCAAAAAAGTTTGAAGACCATATATTTAAAACTTATTAAGAGGTCTCAATACTATCTAATCCAAAATATTGTATTAAATATCCGAATATTGGTAGTATATAAAATATCTACCATTAATATTGTACCAATATTAATGGTAGTGTAATTACTGTACAATAACATATAGTGTATTCAAAACAGTAGTGACATGGGAGACCGTCAAAACGTCCCAATATTGCCGCAGTAACTGTAAGTTTTAGTACATTTTGACTCTGATATATATCAACATGTTAATGAAATAAATGTTATGAAATGATTATGAAATGAAATAATTTGTTATAATGTTATAAATCTTATGAAACGAAAATATTAAGTATTATAATTTATTTTAACATTATAGTACATCGAATGTATAAATTATCGAAGAATTTAAAACTACAATTAACTATACAGCCACAATAATTTATAGTTTAGGGTGTTTTATTATATATGCATTGAACTTTTTTCCACACTAGTACAGGTAGGGTTCTAGGCGCGTTCTTTTATGCTGTGGTATCCCCCGAAGACCTAATCCACCTAATTAACAATTGTATATCTGAGTAAAGTATTACATCCATTAAGAGCATATCTACCTTTTACACTTAGTTCTTCTTACTTTCGATGCAATATATCCTTGTAATGGCATTATGATATTACTATATTTCTCTTTAGTTTGTCCCGTTACTACCTGTATACACCTTTCTTGATAAAACTATATTTAATCACTGCATTCTCTTTAATGCATTTGCCACATGCGCAAAATAGTTAGTAGTATTTCTCTCCTCATACATGTTTGTGAACACTAACACACATGCTCATAAAGCTTTCACGCTCTATAATATAATTTCCTACAATTAAAGTATATTAATGATATACTGATCTCTAGTTGTTTCCTCGTCCATCACTCTGTCTATTTCCAATCTAACAGAAACTTGCTCAATATTCTGCCATTTGTTAATATCTTCTTTAATGGGTCTGATCGAGCTTACACAAACCGAAGGTGTTATTTTCGTTTATTATGCCTCTTCGCATAAATCCAGACAGTTCTGGTTTGAAAATCCTTCTCGACCTGAATGTCTATTGCAATACCCCATATCAACTCAACTGGATTAAATATGCATTAATATGGAGGAAGACATATCACTGCATATTTAATCCAATTTAACACAGGATGTTACCATAACGTTCAGTAATCTCATATACTATGTAACATATTTTTCCCAAGCTTATTTCTAAAAAAGTTTATTACAAAAAATGGAATTAAATATTTCATACATATTTACCGGGTAACAATTTTAAATAGTTCATTCTTTAATATGATTTCCTTGAAACTTATTTTATGTACTTTAAGCCATTCCTTAATTGCAGCCTTTGTTGATGCACTTATGGCCACGTTATGGCCCATTTCTTCATGATAGTCACACTTGGACCTAGAGTAAAACACTAATTCGGCATCAGGAATAAAAGCATTACTCTTTCCAGCATGAGAAACTATATGTCTACAATGAATTTTTAATAAATGTTATGACTAACAAAACCTAATCGATAGTTATTCCAACGTTTACCTTTCTCCATCAACTTTTATTGTCTTTATATTATATTTATTATATTTATTATTATATATGATTTTGTTATATGTTTCTAAAAATTGTGTTCTTTTAAAAGCAATCTCTGAAAGTTCCATTAAACCCCTTCGTCGGTTATCTGTACACCACTTAAATCATATATTACCCAACAGATGTTCTACATCCCTCAAATATTTACTTTTCGCTTTTATTGATACTTTCCAGACTAACAATTTTCTCCGAAATAATTGTATTAAATTATGTTTCGATTAAAAAAAGTACTTCTGTTTTTTATATTTCGTGTATTTAATCTATGATACAGCTAACAACAAGCTGATCTAGATTCGTTTATTTTTTGAGATATTTTAGTGACCCTATCCGTATTAATATTCAATACAGCTGCAACGCGCAAATGAATATTGTCAATAAAAACCTCTGCGATTTGCAATTTACTAAAACAAAGCTTTAAACCAACGTTTGTTGGTTTATAACCCGTAATTATAATATTTTGAAGAATTTGTAGACGTTGGACAAACGGAAAAATTTTGCAGGCTCGTTCGGTTACATCATCGAACTTCTCTAATAGCATTCTATCTCTTTTTAAATGGAATAAAATGAGAAGGATAATATTGTATGACTGGTAAACGAATTTACTTTAGACAGACACAATTGGCACACGTGTCACTACTGTTTTGAATTGACTCTAGCTCTAATATATTACAGTTTGAAGAAATATCCTGCTTAGCAAAGTTATATACCTACTAACACGTAATCATGCAAGCAATCTTTTTCAGGTTTCTGAATATTCATTTGCTGGGTTGGAGGGGACTCTATCCGAACTGAACATAGCCGAAAACAAGCTACAAAACTTCCCAATGCGCGCGTTAAGACGACTAGAACAATTACGCCATCTACGACTCTCGTGGAACGAGATCGCCTCGATACCCGAAGACTTTTCGCGCTTAAACTCGTTGCTTTACCTCGACCTAAGCCTGAACAGCTTCGAAGCCATCGAGGAGAATACTTTCAAGATATGCCCGGCTGTAAAAACGCTGACGCTTTATTACAACGCCATCGAAACCATACACGAAGACTCGTTCGCGCCTTTACACGAGCTGGAATCGCTGGATCTCAGCCACAACAAAATCGTCTACCTGGACGCCTCCACGTTTAGGAACAACAAAAAGATTCGCTCGATAGATCTCAGCCATAATCACGTCCACTACATCAACGGACTGTTCGCGTTCCTTCCGGAGCTTCGGGAATTGTTCCTCGCCGAGAACAACATCCTGGAAATACCCATGGACGCTTTCCGCGATTCCCGCAACATCACGGTCATTTACCTCCAGATCAACGCCATCCGTCACGTGGACTCGGAGGCATTGAGCACCCTCACCAACTTGACGCAACTCCATCTCAGTTCGAACTTTATATCGCATCTGGCCCGTGACGTTTTCATGGAGAACAGAAATCTGGCTTCTTTGAGTCTGGATGATAATTGGCTGATTGAGTTAGAACCAGGAACTTTTGATCATAATCTGGCCCTTAAAGAGATAAGATTGCATGGGAACAAACTACAATCTATTCAGAGAGGGGTATTTGATCCGTTACCCGAGCTGTTGGAACTGCACTTGCAGAACAACGAGATCGAATCCATTGATGTTGGAGCTTTTCACGCCCTCCACAATTTGCAACACATCAATCTTCAGGGCAACGCCATCACTCAGTTGGGAGATGTCTTCGCTCACAATGCATCTTCCTTGGTGTCCGTGCAACTAGATTCCAACGGCATGAACGTACTTCATAACGATTCCTTAACCGGCCAATCCTCCGTTCAGATCCTATGGCTAGGCCATAACCGCCTTCAAAACGTAGACCGAATTCTTTTTCGAGACCTCAACAAAATCCAGAGGCTCTTTCTAAACAACAACAGCATAACAACAATACAAGACGGTGCCTTTGAGTCAGTCCAGGCATTGAAGTTTCTGGATCTGAGCAGCAATGAGTTGAAGGAGATCACCATCCGAACATTCGCCGCCTTAATAGAGCTGGAAGAACTCAATCTATCGGGGAACAACATCGAGAAAGTCGAAGCTCGTGCCCTGACTCACCTCAAGAGATTAAGGGTGTTGGACTTGTCCTATAACCCATTGGGGTTGTTGCACGACTCGATTTTTCAGGAAGGTTTACCGATTCGTACTTTAAGTTTGTTCAATCTGAACGAGCTTAATTTGGGATCAAATCGACTTTCTGCTGATGCACTGAGGCATTTGGACGTTCCCGGCCTCCGTGTACTGAAATTGATGGACAACAACTTCGAGGAACTGGACGACACCGCCCTTGCCGGTCTGCCGTCACTGCAAATAATCTCCTTTGAGAACTGTAGTTTAAAGAAATTGCCTTCTGCTGTCTTCTCAAAGAACAAAAACCTACTGACTATAGATCTAAGTGGAAATCAACTATCCGAACTGAAACACGGAGTGTTTTTGACGTTGAATGTCCTCAAAGAGCTCAGGTTGAACTCGAATGAGTTCCAAAGTTTTCCCTACACGGCGCTTCTGAACATATCCACCATGGAAACGTTGTCCATAGCCCAGAACCAACTGATGGCGGTGGAGGTATCCAGATTAAACGGCCTACCGAACTTAAAGAACCTGGATCTTCGTCAGAATTCCATCTCCTCGCTTTCCGGGTTTGCTTCAGCCAATCTGACACAACTGTTATCGGTGGACTTGAGCCGAAACGAACTATCGACACTACCCACCAATTTCTTTCATCATTCCCATCTACTGAGAAGGATCGATCTATCCGAAAACAAGTTCAACCGCATACCGAACGCTGCCCTTTCGGAAAATAGTTTACCCGGGCTGGGGTGGTTAAACTTGACTGGGAATCCATTAACCAGTATCCACGATAGTTCTTCGGTTCACAGCTATCCATCCTTGGAGGAGGTAAATGCATCAATAGTGATCTAACACAGATTTTTTATGTTTTCATTCTTGCAGATACATATTCGGTTTACCAACCTAAGCATCTTGACCAGCAACGAATTCGACAGCTTCACGGCACTGTTGCACCTCTATCTGAGCAACAATCGCATCACTCGCATATCTCCAGGCGCGTTTTCTTCACTGCCTCAACTCTACACCCTAGATTTAGGAGTCAACGAAATCGAAATCCTGCCACAGGAACGATTACAGGGTCTAGGACAGCTGTGGTTGTTGAATTTGACGCGTAATCGCCTCAAAGATCTGGACATTTTCCCGATGAACATGAAAACCCTCCACGTTCTCGATGTTTCCTACAACCAGATAGTCAGGTGAGATCATTTCTGTAGCCCTAACACGTCTAGTAACTAGTGGTGTCTTCACGAAGGATACGAAAGTTTACCTTCCAACACCTGGAAGGACTGGAGGAGCTATATCTGCAAGGAAACTGGATAGCATCGATGTCTGCGGACGCTTTTAAACCCTTGAAGAAGTTGCGAATACTGGATTTAAGCAGGAATTACCTGGAACAAATTCCATTGAGCTCGTTTCGACCGCTTGAAACCCAGATACGGAGTTTAAGGATAGAAGGTAAAGTTTCTGTTATAACAATATGAAAACATGACGAGAATGATGGTTTTTAATATGTGTAAAAGTATTAATCCAAGCTTCTGTCCTCAATTTTATTTCAACTCAAAACAAACATTTCTTACAACAATTATTATACTAAAAATTTTCACAATGTTATCTTCAACTTTTACTTCATCTGAATAAAAAGTCTGAAGAAAAGAGTCTAATAATGTCAAAAAAAGATTATCTATTAATCAAAGGATTTGCAATGGTGGTTTTGTAAATTAATGTAGTACTCATTTGTCCAATTGCTGTTCAATGGATTTTTTCTTTAAAAAATGTGATAAATTATATAATTGCGATTAATTGGGTAGCGTTGTTCATTTACTGAGTCAACTGTTATTGTACCTTGAGAAGGAAGATTGCAAAAAATCCTTAATAAATGAGAAGTGAAATTAGTTGGGGAGTTTTGGTGCCTCCACAGTATAGACCCGACTATTCCCCATCCTACACTCATTTGTTGCACTCTTTGCAAAACTCTCTTAACAGTACTTGGTTCCGCTTTTCGTCCAGAAATATCTGAAGTTGACAATATTATAATTTTAGAAACAAAATTGCCCAAGGAACTGTAGAACTTTTGTTTCAGTCAATTATATTTTTGCATAGGTCCATATTTGTTTATTTAGCTACACTAATACAAATACTAGATGGTGTCTCAATAATATGAACAACATATAATACAAAACACCTTATTGTATGTTGGCAACACTATAACGCTTATATATTGTACAGTTCACAAACCAAGAACTCTAGGTTATACTTTAGTATGTTTTAAGTCGTTTGGCGAGTATTAAAACAAGTGATTGGTGAACTATACGATGATTTCTCAGATGTTCACTCTTAGTTTGAGAAACATTAATACATCATCAAATTAATTTTCAGTTAAAGCTTTAAGCGAAGCGTATTTCCATATGCAACATTAGTGAAGCAATTAGCGGATGTTTTGGTATAAGGGTGGGACAATATTCGGTTAGAAACTATTCAGACACTTTACAGAAACGGTATTCCTATACCCTATTAGCAAAAAAATATTCTCAATATGCCAATGTCCATATTATTTTGTCAATCCTCTGTACATTATTATTTGTGTATAACACAGCATTTTAATGTAATTAATTATTGATATTTGTTACTGTTTGAAATACGAGTATAATAACGAACGTAAAATTAGTTTTTTAACTAAAATCCCAGCCGTTTCGACCGCTATCTGTAATTTCGTCTGAGCATAACACAAAACTAACCATATCACTGACTACTGTTTTGAATTCGTACATCCCCTTGATTACAATAAAACGTATTGTATATGCGGAGATAAAATGGTGGACCTGATCTTTTGGCATGGCCGTGCTTTAACTAAAGCTTAACATCATCAAAATATTAAATATATTCAAAGAACCTAGCGAAAGGTTATTCCATGCAGTTAAATCATTTAATTTAACGAAACAATGTCCATATTACGAGGGCTGTATAATAAGTAATCTTAGTCCTGGCTGCCGAGTGGTTTAATTTATAAATGACGATCATTTAGATTTCAAAAATAAACTATGTAGTTATATAATAGAGAAAATAACGCATATCTGCAAAATAAAATTTTAAGGTTACGTGACGTAATCTTTGTGTCAATTTCAAAACTGTTATATTCGTATATTCCGTTTTAATATTGAAGCATATAGAGCATATAAAGATACAGTAATAATACTTATATTTGATATTCTGAAGTTCTGAAAATAATCTTACTATCATTCTAGTCTATTCAAGGTTTTTTTGTACATACGTCATCAAGATCTTTAACGTATTGCCTGTCGTAATTTGCAAATTCTTTGCAGAATCATACAATTTTCCTTCTCATTTTATTCTAGTTAAAAAGAGAGCCAATGCTGCCTGATTGGTTCGACCTAATACGTAAACGAATGAGCCTGTCAAAGTCGTCCGTTTGTCAGACGTATGCAAAATTATTGAAAGCAATAGTGGTAAGAGGTTAAAACTCTAACCTATTGTAGGAATGTTCGTCGGGTCGGTCGATCGGTCGAAATGTGTGGCTGCCGCTGCGATTATTTATCAGAACACTCACTACTATCTTTGAAAGGAATTTGCACGGGAACTAAAAACACTGGTTGAATCAAAGTTGTTTATTCTAACTTACGGTTCATACATGTGGTCGATGGGAGAATTGACAGGATATTAGGTTAAGGTGAAGGAAGTACGGTAGCGCTGTGGAAGTGGTACTGTTACAGGGGGACGGTGATAAGAAAAAGAGAGCGAGACGTCGTCGTGATGGCCTTTTATACTCCAGAACTGCATGGTACCAATCCACCGGCGTTGCCAACCTTTGTAGTTGTTGATGGTGAATTGGTGGTGGCCTAAAGGGCCGTGGCGGTCGCCACACAACTCCCCTCCTAGTGGAACAGCCGTGGAACGTACCTAAATGTGGTGCAAGTTCCGGAATGCACCCGCGATCACGCAAACAAACGCCCGGGGACTGCTGATAAGATGGGGATCCCAACCTGAGCGAGGAGTTTTACGGGATCAGCTGCCATCGGAGCTGTAGCAGGACGTCGTTCGTCTTGAGGCGTTTAGCTTTGTTTGAGGGTACCTGTAAATGTGTTACGTGTCCCGTTTCGTGATGCGAAGGTGCTCATGTGTTGCTGGTATACATGATGGGCTTCTGTGGTTTTCGTCCATCAGGCTAGTCTCGTGGGATGTCGTCGACCACGTGATGTTGATCAGTTCCGTTCCTCGTGCTATCCTTCCATGCACGTGTCAAGCACCTGTCGAGTGGCTTATGTTGATTTGATTTACCTGTTAGGCACTTTGATCACGTCGGGGTCACCAATTGTAGGAATGTTCGTCGGGTCGGTCGATCGGTCGAAATGTGTGGCTGCCGCTGCGATTATTTATCAGAACACTCACTACTATCTTTGAAAGGAATTTGCACGGGAACTAAAAACACTGGTTGAATCAAAGTTGTTTATTCTAACTTACGGTTCATACATGTGGTCGATGGGAGAATTGACAGGATATTAGGTTAAGGTGAAGGAAGTACGGTAGCGCTGTGGAAGTGGTACTGTTACAGGGGGACGGTGATAAGAAAAAGAGAGCGAGACGTCGTCGTGATGGCCTTTTATACTCCAGAACTGCATGGTACCAATCCACCGGCGTTGCCAACCTTTGTAGTTGTTGATGGTGAATTGGTGGTGGCCTAAAGGGTCGTGGCGGTCGCCACACTATAAACTGTTCTGTATAATTAACTGTAGTTTTTATCTAAAACTCTTCTGTACCATATTGTTAAAATAATGTTAAAGTAATGTGAATTTTGTTTTATGTCAAAGCCAAACTGAGCTAAAACTCAGAGTTGTTGCGACAACATTGTTGTTTTTTGTTGAAACTTAATGGAAATTAGATTTAATTAAATGTTATTTATTAAAGGCTAGTAAGTCATTTTTAAATTATCCCCTTTACTCTATTATGAAAGAAACATGATTAAGTTAATAAATTGTAGTTAAACTTCGACCACAGGTACAATACATATTCTTTTGTCTAATATAGATTCACCAGTATACTCTTAGATTTTTTTGTGTTCTTTTTCCTAATAAGGCTTCTTTTTGTATATTTTTTGCTTATGGGAAATATTTGGAGGGCCTAGATATCATTAGGACGCTTTATTTTTCGCGATATCTTTTCTCCATCCTCTCTAATGTCCTGGCGGAATCATTCACTTTGTTCTTCAATAACATCTCACAAATTTTCTGGGAAATAATTAAGGTTGAGCGAAGAAAACGTACTTTCAGGCACATAAAGGCTTAAATTTTGAAATGCTTTAAGGTTCTCTTGACGATTTGTTTATAGTTCGGCCCTTTATGATTGCCTAAAGTATGTCTATGACTTCCTTAAAAGCATATTACGTTTCTTTTTAAAGATCTATCATGGTCGTGATGAATTGTGGGTCGTCTAATGTCTCGTTTGATAAAGAAACCTTCCTTGACCTTTGCTTCTGAGAGGCCTGAAATATTTGAAAGCAATCTTCAAGCCTACGAAAGGAAACTTCATCTTTTGGAAGTGATTTTATACAATTCTTCATAAATCTCAACTTTATGTACAGTGGTGGTAAAAGAACTTTATGTAGAAGTACCATGTTGTACCAATTTTCTTTTCACGAAATTTAAGCTCCTCGACGGTCAACTCATTTTGGTCCAGAAATTTTCTCAGTCTCTGTTATCCCATAGACACAAAAAACAAGGTATAATAATTTGGTAAGCTCAGTTTGTTGTCCGAGAAACATGTCCAACATTTCAAAATCTCCACCCACCTGGCAACATTGCTCTTCATATATTAATTCGCAAAGGGCCAATTACAAGTTCTTGTAGGTTTATTGGAGCTGTACGAAATGACTTACAAGAATGTAAATATAAAACCACCGTTATGAAGCAGAACTGCTTTAACGCTTTTATTTAATGACAATGATCTGTGAAAAGACACCATTATTCTATAGGTATCGTATCGCATTATAGATCACAAATAGAAATCAGATGAAAATACTCAAACAGATTTTTGTAATTCCGGGTTAGAATCCTGCTGGGGTATGATATGTAAAATCTGACAAGGAAAATGATTCCTGTAACGCCAGTAACCACGCTGGGTACGACCAGATGTCTTCTGGGAGGATTTTTAAGTTGGTCACTCGCCAGTCGGCAGGTTTAATGCCGAGGACCATGGCTCGAAGCCCATGTTGAATTGTAGGTCCAGTTCAGTTTTTTATTTTTGTTGCTGACTTACAATTATTAAATACTAGCGACCCGCCCCGGCTTCGCACGGGTGCAATGCTGATACTAAATTAAATACACTACAGAAAAAATATGAACGTTGTATATAAAAACATAGCGGCCCGCTCCGACTTTGCACGGGCATAAAATATATATGCCTATGTCACTCAATGAAAACATGATTAAAATCGATCCAGTATTTTTGATTCATTCATTACTGCCCTTGGCCTGCACGCATTAAATTTGGAGTAAAACAATTCCTCTTCCCCTATACTTACTATGAAGATTTCCTGCTATCTTAATAATATCTAGGAATATCTAAATTCATACAATTTTTATTACATTACACATTTTTAAACGCAAATTTTAAATTTGTAATATCTCCGAAAATATTTGTTTAATTTACATGCTGTAAGGAACCATACTGATCTATATTAATTGCACACTGTATTTAAGGTACTTAATTCGATAAGGATTAATGCCGTATTGCTTAAAATAGCTTCGTAAATAAGCCATTTTCTCACGTAAAAAGTAAACAATAAAAATGGTTAATGTGGGTTATCCCTAAAAGATAAACATATACCATCGCGGACTTTTTTGTAGACCTTTTTATGGTGTACAATACTGTAGTACATTAATTTGATCTAACTCGTAGGGTTAGGCAGCGTTTTTGCTAATTGCTAAATAAGCCTAAAAAAATAGGTTAATTTACGACATCACGTTAGAAACCTCTAAAATTAGCAATGTTGCCTTAGTATATTATGCATGTATTATACATATAAACCTTCCTCTTGAATCACTCTATCTATTGAAAAAAAACCGCATCAAAATCCGTTGCGTAGTTTTAAAGATTTAAGCGCACATAGGGATATAGGGACAGAAAAGGCGACTTTGTTTTATACTATGTAGTGATACAATTTAGTTATTTTAAAAATTATTTTGAGCTTAAATAAAATCGGAATAATAATTCCGACGAATTGTATCATTCTCTTTATTTTCAATAATTCTAGCTAGAGCCTGGTATAATCCAAATAACTTGCTCGCCAACCAAGTAATTCTCTTAAGTAATTTATTAAAGTAATGAAGCGTCTCTGGGGACCGTGTAGACCGTAGACGATGCTTATCACCATAGAGAAAAAGCCCTAATAAATTAGGAAGATATTCTTTTAAATAACCCGCCAACTTTTATGAACTTTTTATCCGTGGCTTTTATGAGGGACATGAAAAAGTTTTATTCAGTCGAAAAGGACATATAATAAAAAATTTAGCAGATGGGGTCGAACAGATCATCAGGTTCCGATATCTCTTTGGGGGATTGCTTTTGTTTTTAGGGCGTGTTGTTTCTGACGATCGAGGAGCGGGGCGAGACGGGGTCGGTTCTGTTCCGGGGTTAAGTGTCTTTCCGAGTTTATTGTTAATTCACCGAGTTTAGTAATGTTTTATCTGTCTTCTCGCCGTTGATTAGGTGACGGGTCTTAATCAAATTTTAAGTGTTTCTTAAACTCTTTGAAGTTTATGTCTACGGTGAAGATAAAAGGATAAGAATAACAGCGTCAAGAATTTTGATATATATTAACTATTAATTTTCTTTAGCTATGACATCCTTTTTTCAGAGGATGTTTGTCAGACCTTTTCAGCTTCATCAACTTCCAATTAGCACAGGTTTATAATGAAATCCTCATTCAAATATCTTGAATACATAGCTTCAGTATTTTTATATCTTTAGTATTTCTTTAGATCGAGCTGATAAAACTTATATATTGGTAAAAGTTACTTGTATGCTAACCACTAATGTTGTTTTTACTAGCGATGGAAAATATCGAATGAAATATATTGAACTATACCATGGTCGCAAAATATTAGAACCTATCGATCGTTCAAAAACTAGAATGAAAAGGTGTATTGTAGGAATACTTCATTTTAAACAATTTTAATTTGACAAGAAGTAATATAAAATTATGTTTATATCTTAAGGTTACTTTCGAGCAATAAGTATTCTATTAATTATCAGAAAAGTATATATGAAAATCAGAAAAAAAACTTCAGGAAGCTAATCTTCAGCTATTCCATACAAAATATTCACTGAAATATTCCCAGACTTCCAGTATTCCTGTCTATTACTTCAGTGCCTAATACTCACATGTTGTTATTTGTGAGAGCGGAAGTTATTTGGTACTTTTTTGTTCATTTTATGTTAAATATTATTTCTTGATTAGTTTTGTCATTATGTATAACTTAACAGAAAAAAATTAGCAGCTGAAAATACGCGTGTAAAGTATGAATTATAGGTAAAATATTATAACTTAGAATTCTCATTTTATAGATTGCTAAGGAGTACACGATTATTCATGTAGAATAATATAAAAAAACTGAACAATATGACGTAGCTTCAGTCAGTGCGATATGCGAAAAAGACTGACGAGTATGGTACTGCTCTAAATGAAAAATATGTTTAAATAATTGCCTGTGCCCTAAAAATGGTATCAAAGATATAATGTATAAACAGATTCATGTTTTCTGTTTTTCTCATAAGAGAAATAGCTCTATAACAACTATAACAGCAAAATATTGAGTAGAATTGGTGAAGATTAGTGTATTCTCTTCAAAAGATGAGCCGAGAAGAACAGGTTATTTTTAGATAGAATCATAGTTGTGTAGATAGGATAGCTTTTCACATATCTATTGATGAGAAACGAATTAGGTGCAGAAGGTAAGCGATTGTTGTTTTTTTTTATTGTCGCACTGATTTGGATCGTATACACAGACCCTCATTTTGGATAACAACCCAAAATTTCATGTTATATCAAAATAATGTAATCATGGTCCCACTATTAAGTTTATATGAAATCCTAGCTAACGCTCGTCAAGCATATATTATCTCTAGATTGCTTGTCAACATAGTAATTACAAAATAGTAATGCAATTATGCGAAAAGCTTTAAACTTGAAACATCAACGTTTAACAACTGCTATTGCTGTATTGACGCATGTCCTGCCATTTTAAATTTCAACGATAACCAGTTTGAGTAAGTACAGGAGCATTATCCAGTTTGAGTTGAGATCAGAAACGCATCGTTTATTGGTAGAAACTTACGGTGAGGATGCTTTAACCTTAAAATCATGTTATGTGTAGTTTCGAAAACTAAGTGATGATTTTGAAGTGTAAAACAAATAAAGTCCTGGCGAACCAAAAAATACTGATGATGCGAAATTCCAATATTTATACAAACTAAACTCGAAAACAATTTGTAAAAGCGTTAAGTGTGACCAAAGAAACAATATTCGACTGAATTACGGGCAATGTGGAAAGTCTAAAAGATGAGAAAATGGATGCAACATCAATTGATGGAAAATGAAAGGCAAATGGAAAAGAGAAAAATTGGCTGTAAAATGGCGCTTCAAAGGTATGATCGAAAATAAACCGGTAATGAATTTCCGGTGTATCTGGTATTCTAATTTGCGAGGAACCAACTTCAAGTTCTTGTAGGTTTCTTTGAACTGCTCAGAATATGAACTGCTCTAAGGCTTCTTTTTGATGAATATAGAAATCCATTAAAAATTCTCAAACGAATTTTTTGTTGCAGATCTGTGTCATTTAATTATCTACTATAAAATATTTTTAATAAAAAAAATTGAACCGACTTCAAAAAATAAATAAGGAACCCACTAAAATAAGAAAATAATCAAACTTAGATTCTGACACAAGAAAATGATTTTTAAAATAAAATATGCAGATGATAATTGTTGTAATAACTAAATAAAAATAAACAAAAACTATTTAACCAATATACTACACTTATTTTATATTCTACAATATACACACAATTTACTTTAATACCTACCTTCGTTCAGGTTGGGTTGGGTTCTTAAATTTAAATTACGAACCAAATAAATCTAATTTGTTGCTCGGCAAATAAGACGCAGTACCGTATGGGGAAAAATAGGGATAAAGAAGCAATGATTGAAAATAAGGAGCTCTTCAGGCCCCGGGGTCTGCTACCTAGCCCAGGTAGATTTGACAAATGTTCTAACTAAACTAGAATAACCAAATATTATTGTCCGCGCCGGGAATCGAACCCACGACCTCCGATTGTGAGATAAACGCTTTAACAACTATACCATAGAAGCATTTGTCTGCTATATTTCTACAATGATATATATACTATTGTTAGTGCATAAAAATCAAACTGAATTGCTTTTGCACTGAACGACTTCCGATTTTCCGTCACATCAGCTCAGCAATAATATTATATACAAATATCTGATTATTTTAGATAAAAAATATGAAAACTTTGTACGTGCCTTTGAAATTTGAGTGTTTCCCTCAATTTCCCCCCTTCCCTCCATCAGATATTGACTTGGTTCCAATGGGGCCACTTCGGAAGTGAACTCTTTCGAATAAAAAAAGAATTTTGAAAATCGATCCACAAGTGACGGAGAAATCGGCTAATATACATTAAAAATATATATATACAGCCGAACATAGAACCTCCTCCAGTCAGGGACGTCAGAGCCTAAAATTGATGGTTTGAAATAATCCTTAGCTTAACTTTTAGCTCCGATGATGAGTCGTAGGTCGAAGTTACAAGTATCCGACATCAGTCACGGCATGTAGAAGTGTTAAGGGTCGATTCATTAATAAAGAGATATTATTAAGCGGGTACCGTCGACAGGCGTGAGAGCAGATCGTGCGTCCTGGCAAAAATCGGGATTCCCTTTCGATGGAAATGTTAATAACAAGTCGAAATTCGCTCCGTAATTAGTCGCGCGGCTGGTGAAATATACGCCGGAACCGGGAAAACAAATTTGCAAACTGTCAAAAACTTAATTTTGTTTCGGGGACGGAGGAGGTGAGAGATGGTGAAGCGCGAGCGAGCCGGATGATTAATGGACCGGGTCCGAAGTCATCGATTCGCCATTTTTTCCCCCGCCTACCCGCTACATATTAAACTGATTAATTCTCCATCTGAAAGTTATACGCATACGGGATCCAAATGAAATGGAACCTCCGCGGGCGACAATGCAATTTCGAAGTTCACGTTCCGCTTCGGGGGACGCAGTGGATTTGATTGAATCGATGACACTTGAGCTGGAAGCGCCGATATCTCCATTCCATCCCTCGTATTTCATCCGGCAATGAAGCGAAATTAACTCTCTCTTCAATCTTAAATTTTTATCGAGGTATTATTTCCGAAAATTAATTCTTGTCAATATGATTCAGAGAAAATCATCTGAATTTAGAAAGTTTATTTTGGTTGACATTATTCCAACTCTTCGAATGATTTGGTCAATAGGTCAATTAAGGTGGTCTACAGCATTTTCGATAGATATAAGAATAAGAACAAAAAATAGCTCTGTATTTGATTTTATGTCTGAAAAAACGCTAAGCCTGAGAGAGAAGGCTCGTCACCACCGATGTTTCTGTCCATACTGATTATCCCATTCGTTTCTTGTTTTACAAAAAATGAGGTACAAGGTCGTTGGACCCAGGAGGCCCACCACAACATGTTCTTTAAGGTTAAAGCTGATTCTCTCTCCTCTCTTCGCGTTTGTTCTCTTCGTCACCATGCCATAACTATGAATCGACTGAAATTGAGCACCTATCGTTTCTCGAACGGTCACTTGATGACTTGACATCGTCCACACCCCTATCTCAGTCTACTACATACTGAACGACTGTTCACGGCTCATTCATATTACACTAAGTATGGGCTGCAAACTTTTAGAAATTTCTTAACAGGAGAAAATACAGACAGACTCATCGGATTTCTACGAGAAATCAATTTTCGCCATAGAATCTAGCATTTACCAAGTTTAGTGTTACAAACCAAATGATGTCTGCTGTCTAGATAGAACCTCTACTTCGTTATGGTAGTGTTTCTAGTACTGTATTTGTGTTCATTGTTTAACAGGTCAACTGAAAAGTCCCCGGCCTGACACAGAGATGGCGCATACTAGAATTTAATCGAATGAAATAGTGGCACTATGTATAACGTGTATGATGTGATAATTAACGAATATTTGGATATGAGAAAGCTCTGTGCAAAGTGGGTGCCGCGCGAGCTCACTTTAGACCAAAACAACGACGAGTTGATATTTCGGAGCAGTTTTTAATGATGATCCAGCGTAATAAACCCGAGTTTTTGCATCAATATGTGATAATGGATGAAACATAGCTCCATAATTTTACTCCGAAATCCAATCGACAGTCATCCGAGTGGACTGCACCCGTTTAACCCGCTCCAAAGCGGGGGATAACGCAACAGTCGGCTGGCAAGGTAATGGCATCTGTATTTTGGGATGCGCATGGAATAATTTTCATTGACTACCTTGAAAAAGGAAGGACAATCAATAGCGACAATTTCATAGCGTTATTGTACCGTTTGAAGGACGAAGTCGCCGAAAAACTGCCGCATTTGAAGAAAAAGAAAATGCTACTTCACCAAGACAATGCACCGTGTCACAAGTCAGTGAAAACGATGGCACAAATCCATGAATTGGGTTTCCAATTGCTTCCTCATCTAACGTATTATCCAGATCTGGCCCCCAGCGGCTATTGAACTGAGACAGAAACTGAGGCCTATTTTGAAGCAAAGGACAAATCATACTACAAAAATGGTATCAAAAAGTCAGAGGTATAATCAGTGTATCACCCAAAAAAAATGTGTTTTACTTTGTTAGGCCGTGGACTTTTCAATTGACCTGTTTTTAGTGTTCCTTTCAGCTCATACAAAGAGAAGCAAATTAAAAGGAAGATAGCACAAGCAAAGGTCCAACATTTCATATCAAATTTACACCAAATTTCAACAACTTCAACTTTTTTCACTACGATTCGTTAGAACACTATGAGAGCTCATGTCAATCATCTCAAAAAAGTAAGAAATAGAGAAAATGCATTTAAAATGTTGAACAAACATTCATAGAGTTTAACCCGTATTATATTTTTATCTCAAAAATGTCTTCGCATAAAATGGACAATCTACTTCAAAATTAGAATTTCGCTACTATAACATCTCAGTATTTTTTTATCTTTCACATAATTACTGATGAATACTAATCAATTTTTATAGAAAACCCACTGACTTGCAACTGCGAATCCCAAGAACTATGGGAATGGTTAAGGGACCACCAGAAAATCTCAAATCGCCAACCTGCACATCAACTAAAATGCGAGCAACCTGCAGTACTGCGAGGCAAGGCGTTCCTCGATCTGGATCCCGAACAATTCTGCGACCAACCCATGGTGGTCAAACTCGGTATACAAGACATTCAACCGTTTTCGGTCGTGGTATCCTGGCAAAGCAGAAATCATTCTGGGCTTCATGGGTATCAAGTCGCTTACTATTCCATGGATTCCATAGATGAGGTATGTATCAAATTTCTTTAGATTATATCGATAACAAGTCCAGCATTGATAATCTAGAAATGATTTCTTAAATTTATCTTTTAATTATTACGATGTTCGAAGGAAGACGTTGCCTTTTCTCTTAAAAATATTTAAAAACCAAATAAATGACAATATAAATAATTGGACCCAAACCTGGAAAATAGAAATAAAACTATAATTCCATCTAAAGTATCTTGGAATAAATCTAAAAACCGCACAGAAAATAATGAGTAACAAAGAAAAAAAAGAACAGGAGTTCAAATATAGGAATATGTACTTGTTATTTTTTATGTTTACGTTTATTAAAAACGAAAAACTTCAAACTTATATGAACATACAGAATTACATTACGGGAATGTTCTGCGAAAAGTAACATAAATATAATACAAATACAATCCTGAGAAGTTTTGTAGGTACACCCAGATACTACAGGACTAATTACTTACATCGAGACCTTCAAATACCGACTATCACCCCGGAAATATGTCTTGAATAACACCAGTACAGGACACAGATTTAAAAGTATGAAACCATTTGATCTTGAGTAATATACTGAGTTGAATTTAATAAAATAAGCAGTCTGTTCAGTGGTTAAGAACACTATTACACTAAATACTAAGATAGGGCGGATGTGTCCTACCAGATATAACAGGTCAATTGAAAAGTCCAAAACCTGACACATAGATGACTCTATTAAATCCATATGTTTTTTAGTTAGCCCTAATCCTCAAAAAATGAGTATATAAATTTCACAACTGCTGGTTTATTAGTTTGTCGATTATAGCATTTTGAATGAAGCAACTTTTGTTATTGTGAAAAAATGGATAAAAAGGAATTTCGCGTGCTGATAAAATATTGCTTTTTGAAGGAAAAAAAAAGTTGAAGCAAAAACTGGGCTTGATGAAGAGCTTCCGGACACTGCTCCAGGAAAATCAACCATCAAGGATTGGTATGGTAAGTTTAAACGTGGTGAAATGGGCACCGAAGACAGACAGAAGAGAAGACAGAAGAAAAGAGGTTATTACCGACGAAAACATTAAAAAAATCCACAAAATGATTTTGAATGACCGTAAATTGAAATTGAATGAAATAGCAGACACTCCAAATACATCAACTGAACGTGTACATCATATAATTCACGAATATTTGGGTGCGAGAAAGCTCTATGCAAAGTGGGAGCCGCGCGAGCTCACTTTTGGCCAAAAACAACGACCAGTTGATAATTCGGAGCAGTGTTTGAAGATGGTCAAGCATAATAAACCCGAGTTTTTGCGTCACTATGTGATAATGGATGAAACATGGCTCCATCAGTTCACTTCGAAGTCCAATCGAGAGTCATCCGAGTGAACTGCACACGATGAACCCGCTCCAAAGCGTGGGAAAACGCATCAGACGGCTGGTAAAGGTTATGCGCCGTGTCGCGAGTCAGTGAAAACGATGGCAAAAATCAATGATCGGCTTCGAATCGGCTCCAGCGATTATTTCCTGTTCTCAGATCTCAAAAGAATACTCACTGGGAATAATACTACAAAAATTGTATCGAAAAAGTTGGAGGATCGCTAAAATCAGTGTATCACCCTTGAAGGAAGTTATGTTAATTTTTCCAAAAAAATGCGTTTTACTATGGTAGGCCGGGAACTTTTCAATTGGTCTTTTATACCTAGATTTAAGTATTATATTATATCATACCTAGATATACAATGTAATAAGTAAACTAAAAAACAGATTAATAGTTATATTCACCAACACTATCTATTGAAGTTCAACATTTCAATTCTCATCGCCAGAAGATCAAAAACAAAGAAGAATCCCCGTTTCCTTTAAAAAAAAACCTAAACATTGACCCAGCCGAACTTTACTAATTTAATTAGTTGTATATTATTCGTTTGACATCAATATTTAATCATTGCTTTAATTACTATACGTCGTAGTTATAAAACGTACCCGGCAAAGTCAATGTTTGATGGTGTTTATCTTTCGTCGCGAATTAATATCAAACTTTTTGGTAAATTTATAATCTTCGTAGCGAGACGCGGAGTTTTCAAACGATAGTTTAGAAATATACATCGTGCGAAATAAGATAATTCAAATTTAATACCATTACACGGACGTAAATTATGTTTTTAATAATCAATGACGTGTTTGCGGCGGTTCCGTATAAATTGAGCTCGAAAAATAATTAATGATTATGAATATATTAAACATATAGAGTATATATTCTGTATGTATTAAAAAAATTGGGTACAACTTGTATTAAATAAAAACATTTTATCATTTTCTACAACTTTTTGTCATTTTTTCTATCGTTTTTTTTTTCATTTTTCTAAACCGTGTGCCAATCAAGTTATGCTACATCAATTTGAACATGTAGCAGTCATAAATATTTCGGGAATGTCGTATATCGTCTAGACGACCTTCCTCTCGCGACAAATCAAGTAGTGAAACAGTGATATTCAACCGATTTAAAATGGCATTTTCAGCCAATTTGCCTGGTAGCCATTTTCCCTCCTTTTTGTTCCTTACGGTAGCATGTTAATATATGGAAACAATTCACTAATCAATTTATAAACTGTTTGAAAGGGTAAAAGCGGCAGAACGGTCCTCCTGCTGTTGAGATAGGCGCCGGTGCGAACGTATAGTCGTAAATTTATTTTTGTATTTAACATTTGTGACGCAAGAGTGTAAAATTCGATCCATGAAAATCATGAAATGTTTCCAGTGACGCCAGTAACCAGGCTGCGTAAGACCGGATGTCCCCTAGGATGATCTCTCAGTTGGCCACTCTCCAGTCGGTGGGCTTCATGCCCGAGCACATGTTAAACTGTAGGTACAGTCCAGATAAAACCTAGTTGGTAAAAACAAGTCTCTAAAATATGATAAAAAACTATTGTTCTAAGTTTTATAGTTTATTTATGGATTTAGATTATGCATGATCAGCATCATCCTAAGTTTCTAAAAAAGGTTGATAGGCGTCAGATGTCTTGAACAAAAGTAAGAAACGTTGAAAATGCAATTTTGAGCATTCCATGATTAGCGTCTGTATAATCTGAATAGCTGAGTAATACTAAATGGAAAACTGTCATCTTATGTACAGAATTGTTAAACCTTTTGAATTTAACGGTTAGATTAGTTTGTTTAACATTTTTATACGTTAATACTTTACATATTTACCAATAGATATCGCTTATAAAACATACGAATAACTAATAAAATTGCACATACATAACTAATAAATTATAGTCTTGTCTAGCATGTAACAATACATCATAAAACTAAACAACATTCGGTGTCAGTATGTTCAGTGATGAAGAAGAAGTTCAAATGTAAAACAAATTTAATTGTACAATTATATATATATATATATATATATATATATATATATATATATATATATATATATTAGGCACGCTATTCGGCTATTCTGTCACTATTTGTCACGAAAAAAAAACCATAAAGAATATTAAAAAGGAATAAATAATGCATAATGTCACAAACACGCGATTGCCCTGCCTTAACTGACGACTGAAAACGGTAAACAAACGAATGAGATATGAAAACTACTTCTCATGTTTAGTGAATTAGCATAATTCCGTCATTTCTGGCATATAATAGAGATTAAAAACAAAATAGAACTATATTCAAACGATCTTTAATACACATTACACTGTAAGTTCAAATTTAATAAATCAGTAAACTGTTCTCTATATCAAGCTCTTTGAAAGATTCTTGAATTCATAAAAAATGTGGGGTAATTTCAAGGTAAACAGTAGAAAAAGCAATTTTAAAACATTTAGCAAGAATACAGTTGAAACATGTAGTAACGGTTTATAGTAAAGCATACTTTGTAAATATATTTCACATTTTTCATTTTTTTATTATTAAGTTACAAACTTAAAGCGCCAGAACTTTCTTTACTTCTAATATCAACAATGCCAAGGAAAAGACGAACTGAATTAGGTCGTCGAAGTCAATGAAATGTGTGACGTGCTATCTCACGTGCTGTACGTTACAATACTGATGAGCAACCAAAGATACAACATGGAAATACTCGTAATGATATATCATGATTCCATTGCTACTGTGACTGTGAAAAAATATGACGTTATATAAAATAGCTTTCCTTTCTTTCCTTCTTTTCTTCTTCTCTGCTTCCACTACCTTACTCACTTTCACTCTCTTATGACAGGACAGCATACATTTTTTCAGACAACAGTAAAAAACCTCTCCATCCACGCCTATACAAGTTTCTATTGGCTAGAACTGCACATGAGCACTTGTTCTAATACAGCCTGACAGTTTTCACAACTTGCGTCCTTTTCTACCACACCTACCGTCCCACAGTCTTAGTTACGGTTAAATGTCATTTTTAGGTTAATTTTATATTTGCGTTTTGTTGAGATAATATATTTATTTCACAGGCAAAATTAGCGACAGGCAATGCGAAAAAAAAATGTATAAGGTATGAATTATTAATATTTAACGAAATTAAAGATTAAGATTAAATTGCAAGACAATAAATTAGAAAAACTATACCGAACAAAAACACAGTGAGAAGCAGAAGCAAATAAGAAAAATGATATCGATAAGAGAATAGACAATATATCTACAGATTCAAAATCAGTCAATCAAAAATCATGATTCATTGATTCAAATATTTGTTTTAAGATTTTATTTATACAGTTTGTGTGTATGTCTCTAAATGTATATTGCTTAGATTATATTTTCTTTATTTATTTTATTCCATTTATTGCAATAAAATTTGTTAAATGATGTAATATTTCGACATTATTTATCTGCTCTGAGAAGTTATATAAACTGAAACAAATAGTAAGTCACAATGCTTCAAATCCTATGTTATCAATTCATACCAACCCCTTTCCATTAAGTACACCTTATTATACAATATGCTGAAAATTCATGGCACCTTTTAAGCATTTGACTTTTTTCTTCTTTTGAAATATCTCTAATCTCAGAAACATATAAGTACAATAACAAATAGACAGAAAACGTATACAAACATAACCATATTTCTTTCTTACCTTTACCTTTACCTATTCCTTAGCTTTTCTTATCTTCAAATAAGTTCTATATAGAAAGAAAATAAAGGAAATAATATTCAAAAATAATCAGAAATTTTATGTATTTTGAATAAATAAAAATATGAATAAATTATCTAAAAAAATTTTTATATGTGATAACACTGTAAAAAAACACCCCGTGTTATTTATCGGTAAACATTAAGGTGTCAGGAAATCCCGTTGGTAAAAATCGGGATACAAGATAAAAAAAACACTCAACAACGACTACAACATGTTGTAAACATCTTCCTATTTCTCAACAGATACATTAAGTCGCAAAAAAATGGGAACAAAACAAGTGTAGTTCGGAATAAATTCCTTTGCTTTTACCATTCGGCTCGACATTTACCGAGCTACGCCTTCCGTTCCCGTATCAAACCGGCCGCCTCCACCTCCCGTCCTCCTCCACCCTGCACATTATTTCTTCCCCACGCTCAATGTCGCATGTTAACATGTCCCTGCGTGACGCCCAAAACCCCCATTCCAAACATAATAATGTCTTTTTTGTTTTCTACGAATAAGGCCGCGCGCGCCTCTCGCTCTCCACCATCACCCGCTTGCCGACGGTCCACGCCTGAGGGCCCGTTCCCGTTTGAACGGTTTGAAATAATAAATGAAGAAATATAGTGGAGGCTGTCGAATCGTCGACTTCCGAAAGAACAGGCCCTATTTTTCTTTCTCGATATTATATTGACGGTTATTCGGGTTACTAAAGCAGTAGAATGACGAAAAAATTATTGGGATTTTAATTAATTTTGAAACAACTTAATATTAAGAACATGAAAAAATAATAAGCGTTTTTTGCATCACACAGGGGCAAACAAAATAATAGTGTCTGAATAGTTTTATGTTTGAAATTTTACTATCCCGTTCTTGTTCCGAAATATTAATGATGTTGGAGATGGAAATATACTTCTCACGCTTTTCTCCAAGACTGCCTATGGAGGTCTTAGAGTTGATGGTGTTGAGGTCTAGCTAGTGTGCCGACCAGAGAAGATGTTTAATGATATTCTGAAGCTACTCAAACCAAGACTGAGCCTTATTTCTGCATCATCTTGAAATATGGCAATGTTTGGCAGCAATATGCTCAAAAGTATGGTTACTAAACAAAATAATACGTGCCTCCGAACCGAACGATGCAAACCGTCAAATGATTTTTGATGACCGAAATTTTCCGGAAGAACCGAACTTGCCACAAATTGGTTTCAATCATCGCGAACGGAGAGATATTCGCCGAATCCATGCCGAATCTTTGCGCATGGTCTCGCACAGACCCCGAACGTTCGCTTCGTTCATGTCTGTACTCACCATAAGACAAACGACTGAGAGATCACACATTTCACTGATAGCTTGTTTTGTCATATAACCTACAAGACTTGCTATACATCGGAATAACAATACCAATACATCCAAGTCGCATTTCTTACATGGAAGCAGTTTTGCCAACATGTAACAAGGTATTACATGTTGTTCAAATTAATTATTAGATAGTTTACTATATTATAGTTTAGTAGTTTATTAGATAGCAACATAGTTTGTTATAAATGCTAGATTATCTCAATAAAAATGTTTCTTGATTATTTAGAAACAATATCACAAAAATCAGCGAACTAAAATGCTTTTTTGGGGTGTTTCATTTCGTTTCATTCTGGTCTCCGGGAAAACTTGAAAACATTTTTTTTATAAGGAAGTAATAGTTTTTAATCAAAAAATCACTAAAATAATTAGGAAAAATCTGAAGAAAATTATATTATATCAATTTCGCGTTTCTCGTCTATTTTTAAATGCAATACTTGTAAGATCAACAGTGGTAAAATCGATTACTGCTTACCAATGACCTAGAGAGCCGGCTTGGAGGACGATCGGTGGGATGCTACGATTGTCGCTGGTACGAATCCTGCTGGGGCATGTTCGTAAATATAAGTTTGTGATTGTTTAATATTTGTGATTGTCCTAGGCAGGAGTGTAGAGTCCAACAGGAAATGAGTCTAGTTACGCCAGTAACCAGGCTTGGTAAGATATCTAATATGGTCACTCGCCAGTCGGTAGAATGAATGCCGAGGACTGTGGTTCGGAGCCCACGTTAAACAGAAGGTCCAGTCCAGATAAATACTCATTACATCATAGAGACATAAATTTTACCTATTTTTTCAATAAAATAACTAAAACAATATTTAGCTATTAATTTTTGTACTAGATATTTAGTAATGTTTAAGGAATTTATATAAAAGTAAAAAGTGAAGGAATTAGAATTCCAAGCTTCGTATAAATTTGAAGGTCGCTACATATTAATCTGATAATATGACAATAGAGTAAACAAATAATAACATATATGTCAAGAATTGTACTCCAATTACGGTCCAGTAAACATTTGACAAAAATAAAGTTGAAATATACATTGCATATTTTATTATTTATACTCTGTAAATGTATTTCACAAATTGAGAGCACGAGAATTTTCTTTGCAATAATTATTAACAATACTAAGGAGAAGACGACCTGTGATCTATGCACGAGCAGCATTCCAGAAATTGATTATGGTACCAACAAATCAGTAAGAATTGGAGGAACAGCAATCGTTTGTCAATATTGTGAGGTATTAAATTCAACGGTGAATCTAACATTCAAAAATAAAATTACCAGATAAAATGCCACCTCACTATCAATCAATATTTTCTGAGTTCAGATATGATACTAATCACTTTTTGGCCAACATTTGTATCAGAAATAAGTTAAAATATCTTAAATACAAGGGTGGTTCAAATATGATCAAGACAAATACTCTGACAACGTGTCATGTATTTACTATTGAAAAAATTTACAAAAATCTACAGTTTTTATAGGTATTTCCCCTCACTAGTTACGCATTTTGTCAATCTTTCCGGAAGTTTTTTGACGCCGTTTCGAACTATTAGCGGTTTTCACGTGTGTTTTTAGAAAGTTAGAGTAGTATGCAGCATTAATGGTACGTTGGGTGCGCAGGAAATCGACGTACAGCACACCCCGCCGGTTCCAGAACACCGTACAGAGAACCTGGTTGCCTTGGTTGTGACTGGCGCCTTTTCCTCCTTTTTCATCCACTCTTTAGACGACATCTTGCTTGCGGGAATGTGATAATGTAAACATTTCTCGTCTGTAGTGAAGATTCGCGTTAAAAATCCGTCCCCTTCCGCCTCGTATCGCGTCAGCAAGCGGCGACAAACTCTCAACCGAGTAAATTTTTTCTCGAAGTTCAACAGTTTAGTATTATCCGTTGCGCTACGGCAATCAGCAGTTAACGTTCACTCATGGTCGTAGCACGCGCGTGAAACATGCGCTTCCCATGAGGAAGCCAGTCAGTCACTTTGCCACACCAGTCGTAAGGGGCCCAGCTATCACATACTCAAGTCACGACCTTCAAAACATACATGCGCACCATCTACAGCATTTGTCTCTATCATATTTGAACAACCCTCGTAATTACAGATACAAGAACCACTGTATCAGTTACCAGGAACGCTGTCACCACTACTAGATGTAGATCATCAATTCTTATAAAATATATTTTATCGGCAATCGGGATGCATAAATTCATTGGCGGTATGCTCGTAATCATACAGTGAAGCAAACTATAATCCAAGAACTACAAATATTCTTCCATAAGATAGATTTAGCAAAAATTTTCAAAATAGCTTTGGATACACAGCAGACCTGACAAAACACCGTTCAGTGAATACGCGAGGAGGTAATATAAACAAAACCTCATTCTTTGGTCATCGCCATGTGGACAAACAAACCAGCAGATATGGCGGCCGCATGACCTAACATGTATATATTTATGGTTGAAGACGTCGAGATAAATTAAGACAAATTTTCTGGCGCCCGAACTGGAAAATAAAAAAGGAGAAAAGGACCCGGTCCGTAATCCTATTTTGTCGTTCAAAGAGAAGAATTGATCCCTCCTCTATCGGAATTAATCGTAAGGTCGATACTTCTTCGACTCCCCCACGAAATCCTTACAAATACAGTCAATTTCGCAGGCTTATCCCTACGCGTCTTCGGTGACGTTTCCCGGCCTCCCCCCACGCCGTCCCTTGTCCCACGTCGTCCTCGAAAAATTGTCCCATCGAAAAATATCCCGTAGTTAAATCAGTCACTATTTGTTGTTTATTCTTTTTATGTTGCGTGGTCGTACGAATGACAGCGGCATGGCAGAGAAAAAAGATGCCTTTGTTTATAAAATAGTTTATAATAGTGTCAATCTTTAAGAAAATAATCAAAATTATTTTATAAAATTTCAATTTCTCGATATTCCTTAAACTAATAAAACAACAACTTTGAAGCAAATTTCAACGTTATCTATTAAAATACTCTTCCTCAGGAGTGATTCCAGACAATCCAACGATCCTCTGATTTTTAAGCATTTTTCATAGAATATCCTCAACAATCACTCCTTCATTTGAACCATAAGTCTTTCCCAAGGCCACCGTTTCAAATTTGCAAACAGCTAGTATTTATTAGTAGTCAAATGTAGACTATACAACGCTGGGTCGCGAAATAATTCGTGGAAACATCAGTTGTTTTACGGAAATCACTACAACTATTGCCGTATAACAAAAATATTTGTAACAAAAAAATTGAACCGACATATATAGAATAAAACATGTACATAATAATCGTTGTAATAACCAAATAAAATAAACTAAAACCTTATTTAACCTATCTACTACACGTATTTTATATTCTACTATATACCCACAATTTAGCTTATTACCTACCTAAACGTATTCATCTATTCACAATATGATTTGTTATTGCATTGTTTGGGCTCGGCAACGACTTACCTTTCTGGTTAAAAATCTAAGTTTGATTATTTTTTAATTTTTACTGAGTTCCTTATTTATTTTTTGACATGGGTTGAATTTTTTTGTTAAAAATATTTTATTTTTCTCTTTTTAGTATTAGATATTTGCTCAATAAGACTTATATATAAAATAAAACATGTACATAATAATATTTGTAATAACTAAATGAAATAAACTAAAACCTTATTTATCTTATCTACTACACGTATTTTATATTCTACTATATACCCACAATTTAGCTTAATACCTACCTAAACGTATTCATCTATTCACACTATGATTTGTTATTTGTATTGTTTAGGCTCGGCAATGACTTACTTTTTTGTGTTAAAAATCTAAGTTTGATTATTTTTTAATTTTTACTGAGTTCCTTATTTATTTTTGTCATCGGTTGAATTTTTTTGTTAAAAATATTTTATTTTTCTCTTTTTAGTATTAGATATTTGCTTAATAAAGTACGCAGTTATTTTATTTAACATTACAATGGGTAGGCCAAGTAATGGTGCAGCCCGTATGAGGAAAAATAGGAATAAAGAAACAATGATTGAAAATAAGGAGCGTTTCAGTGCCCGGGGTCCGCTAACAAGCCTACGTGATTTGAAAAATGTTCTAACTAACCAACAACAAGAAGTAATTGCCCCAACGGGAATCGAACCCGCGCTCTCCGTTTGGGAACTAAATAATTTAACCATCACACCAGTGATCTTAATAAAGAAATTTCCGAATTTCCATCACATCAGCTCAGCAATAACATTATAAACAAATATCTGATTATTGTAGATAAAAATATGTGAAAACATTGAACGTGCCACGTCGTTTGAAGTTGAGCGTTTCCCTCTATTTGTCCACCACCCCACGAAAATCGGCCCCCAATTGACGGACAAATTGGCGAACATACATTTAAAAAATATACATAGAACCTCCACCTTTTTCAAAGTCGATTAAAGACAAAGTTTTGACCAGCTTTGCCACTACATAATAATACCAGTCCTCAGATATCACTACATAGTATAAAACAAAGTCGCCTTTTCTGTCCCTATATCCCTATGTGCGCTTAAATCTTTAAAACTACGCAACGGATTTTGATGCGGTTTTTTTCAATAGATAGAGTGATTCAAGAGGAAGGTTTATATGTATAATACATGCATAATATACTAAGGCAACATTGCCAATTTTAGAGGTTTCTAACGTGATGTCGTAAATTACCCTATTTTTTTAGGCTTATTTAGCAATTAGCAAAAACGCTGCCTAACCCTACGAGTTAGATCAAATTAATGTACTACAGTATTGTACACCATAAAAAGGTCTACAAAAAAGTCCGCGATGGTATATGTTTATCTTTTAGGGATAACCCACATTAACCATTTTTATTGTTTACTTTTTACGTGAGAAAATGGCTTATTTACGAAGCTATTTTAAGCAATACGGCATTAATCCTTATCGAATTAAGTACCTTAAATACAGTGTGCAATTAATATAGATCAATATGGTTCCTTACAGCATGTAAATTAAACAAATATTAATTAAACATTAAAAATGTGTAATGTAATAAAAATTGTATGAATTTAGATATTCCAAAGATAGCAGGAAATCTTCATAGTAAGTATAGGGGAAGAGGAATTGTTTTACTCCAAATTTAATGCGTGCAGGCCAAGGGCAGTAATGAATGAACCAAAAATACTGGATCGATTTTAATCATATTTTCACTGAGTGACATAGGCAAATATATTTTATGCCCGTGCAAAGTCGGAGCGGGCCGCTCCGACTTTTTTTTTTTTATATATATATATATATATATATTTTTTTATATATATGTTTTTATATACAACGTTCATATTTTTTCTGTAGTGTATTTAATTTAGTATCAGCATTGCACCCGTGCGAAGCCGGGGCGGGTCGCTAGTTCAATATAAATTTAAATCCGGCTTGGTTGGCGAGAGCTTGGTAGTGGTGAAGACGACAACACGGTCTTCCTACTGTCGCTATAGCCACTGAATTAAATTCTGCTGAGGCATGATTGTAAATTTATATTTGTGATTGTTTATAATTTTAATTGTACATAAGACAAAATTATACAAAAGGCAAATATGAATCACTTTATTGTGCATTTAAATTAGAATGTCTTTTCTTTAAATATACTTTAGCAGAAATGACATTTATTCCATCTGAAATAAATAAGTAAAGCTATCTAGAAGTATTTTTTTTAATATTTGTGATATTTATAAATAACCTAACAAACCCGATAGACGTAGTCCTGTTCAAACTGCATTTTTCATACCGAGTGGTTTGTAATCTAGTTTAAAAACGCTATTAATTTTTATCTGACAAGACGTGCAATAATGTCATGGCGACACATTGATGTTTGGCCTGGTAACAATAAAATTTTAATTTGTTGACCACAACAATGTGTTGAGGAGACAAAAGTCATGCCCTCTTGAATATACTCTTGCATACGATGCGGAGTATAAGAATGTGATGATAGAATATACGATGTTGTCGATATCAGTTGCTTCATATACACTTCTGATGACTGAATAAGGATGGCCCAAAATTCTAATTTCTTAAATCCTATATTACCCAACAGTGTACGAAGGGATGTTCTACATCCCTCAAATAGCTGTACATGTTTTGGCTTTTTATGGATAGTTTGCAGACTAACAATTTTCTCTGAAATAATTGTATTAAATTATGTTTCGATCGAAGAAACTACTTACTGTTTCTTACATTTCGTATATTTGATCTCTGATACAGCTAACAACAAACTGATCTTGATTTTTGAGATATTTTAGTAACTAATTAGTACTAATATTCAGAGCAGCTGCAACGCGCAAAAAATATTTTCAATAAAAACACCGGCAATTTATTAAAACAACATTTACTGGCTTATAACTCCTAATTATAATATTTTGAAGAATTTTTTTTAATGAATTGAGAATTAAATTAAATTAAGAACAAGAATTTTTGTTGTCTGACAAACGGACAACTTCTGCAGGCTCTTTCGGTTACGTGGTCAAACTTCTCTAACAGCATTCTATCTATTTTTAAATCGAATAAAATGTGAAAGATACTATTGTCTGACTGTAAAACGAATTTACAACGTTAGACAGACACATATTGACACACGTGTCACTACTGTTTTGAATTGACTATATATTGTCTATTCGGTTACCAAATCATTCTCTTTATTTGGTTCCCCCGCCACACCCTGTATATATATATATAAATATATATATATATATATATATATAAATATATATATATATATATATATATATATATATATAAATATATTTATTTTGTAGTTTTAAATGTTGAATACTAAGTAAAACTATCAGCCACTATAATCAAACTGCAGTTAGAATATCTAATATATTAATTATTCAAGATAAATTCTCATCACTGATAATTTCAAAGCAAATGTATGTATTTTTTAATAGGTACGATTCAACAACGTAAAATTGAAGTGAAAAATAAAGACATATACGTCATATGTGGTGTATTAACGGTAATTTTGAATCGTATTATAATTACAGTCGAGTAAACCTTCAATAAGAATAGTGTTGAAATATGTGGTAAATTTTTAGGACAAAGCGTACCTTCTAAATGTATTTAATAGTTGTTATTATTTAGTTATAAGTACAGGGCGTGAGAACTTTCCTTACTTTTATTATTAACAATGCCAAGGAGAATATGACCTGACTTATAATGGAAATCAAGTGAGACCAGTGAGATATAATAGTCCCATTGACTTGTAACAATTTGAGAGTGACTGAAAATGAAATTGATAACGGCAACGAGTTCGTATACATCAAGCTGCAAATATGACACAATATATATATATATATATATATATATATATATATATATATATATATATATATATATATATATATAGAGGCTCCGAACCACGGTCCTCAACATTTACTTTAGAAATCATCCCAGAAGACATCCGATCTTACCCAGCCTGGTTACTGGCGTGACTGAGATCATTTTCCTTGTCGGATTTTGCACTCTTGCTTAGGACAGTTACAAACATAGGTTTTACGACCATGCCCCAGCAGGATTTGAACCCGGGACTATAGAAACAGTAGGAGGACCGTTCTGTAGCCTTTACCACTGCGCTGCCAAGGAGGCATACATTCGTGCAAGAACAACAATAACGTTCTTTCGCAACATGTGTTGTCAAAACTGTCGAATTCGTTAGCGATACCAATGATATTTTATCGGCAGTTATTGTTTTACTTTTAAATATGCTATATTTAAAGAGAAGGTTAAAAATATTGATAGTGTTTTCGAAATCAAAGCATTTACGACTTAACTCGGCGAGAGATAAAAGTTAAATCCCATCACGGGAATCTTTACAAATACAGTCAATCTCCGAGCTCGTTCCCGACGGTCCCGCGAGGAACGCCATTCGGAACTCCCACGTCGCGTATCCCCCCGACTGAAAAATGACCCCATCGAAAAATATTATACGTCTAAATCAGTCACCGCTACTTAAGTAGAAGGGAAACGATTTGGAATGCGCTTGTGCGTGTGTGCGTAACAGAAAGAGACGCGGAAAAACAAAGGAGACGAGAGCGCCCTCTAATTCCGCACTCCCTGTCTTTTTCCCGACCATTATCGTACGGCACGGATGTATCCGTGTATGCGTGTTGTTTTTCCGTTGTTCCTCGTCGCAACCCGCCCCGACGTTCCAGGAAGCCCGAGGTAATTCGATTGGGCCGTAAAAGCGTATTGGAGATTTGTTTGGCGTCGGTATAATTTTTTTATTGACTTTACCGGGAGAAAAAGCCGTTTTAAGACGTATACGGGTTTTTTTGTTTTCGTTTCGGGTGGGCGGGATTCCAAAGTGATCCGCCACGATAAAGGGAAAGTTCCTCTCGAATTACCGGTTATCAGTTGGATCAAACAAACACACACACACACAAAGAGAGAAAAAAAAGACAAACGGGTCCGGAAAACTTTGTTTCGATTTCCTTTTAAATGCGCAATCTGATTTGGGAAGTACGAAAATGAGAGCTTTGCTCAAAAGCTTGTTATTTTGTTATTGTCCCCTGAATTATATATTTATTTTGTTTTATATTACATACAATGCCTGGAAGACCCAACTCGGCTCAATTAGTCGAAGGTTTAATGTTTTTTTCATATATAAATTATGAAACACTGTCCTAAAAAAAACTCATCTGAACCCCTCAATGCTTTTTTTGAAAAAGGGACTTATATATCTAGTCTAGATGATCCGGTGAACTTCATATCACCTACATCTATCTTGCAAATTTCTTCGACGATAACAATAACACTTCCATGATGTCGATGATGACAAAATGATATTAGGTCTAATAATAATATCAAATAAAATTCGATCTAATGGCATATTGAACATCTTGAATAAACCGTTGTTCTGATAAATAAACGTCTGTAGTTCTTTGACCTGAGTACAAGGCCTATCAATTTATTGCCCATGACATACACTTATATAAGAATTATAGAGTTATAAGAATAAGAGTAGACGGTATGTGCATGTGGTAGTGATAACAGGTCTTCTAATATATAAGTTATAAATGTCTCTCTGAGATATCATTAAGTTACATCTGATACAAATTTGAACTTTACAAAAAAACTTTTATGTAAACTTTGTATTCGTTGTGCCAAACGACATCATCTAGACACAGCTATTATATTCTTAAAAATTGGTAGAAGTAGTTAGAATCTCGTGGTAAGACCAAGTATGGCCTTTTACTTACTCACTGGTACAACATAACCCAGAAGATTTACCGCTGTATTTTAATACCTTATAATATTGACAAACCATTATCATTTCCCCAATTTTAAATGATTTGTGGGCACCGTAACTTATATAATAACTGGGCGGTAATGAAATACTGTTCACTCCTGAATCACAGAAGGACTTCGTCTACGAAATCGTTAAATTTCATTGTGTCATACTTGCAGCTTGATGTATACGAACTCGTTGCCGTTATCAATTTCATTTCCAGTCACTCTCAAATTGTTACAAGTCAATGGGACTATTATATCTCACTGGCCTCACTTGATTTCCATTATAAGTCAGGTCATATTCTCCTTGGCATTGTTAATAAAAAAAGTAAGGAAAGTTCTCACGCCCTGTACTTATAACTAAATAATAACAACTATTAAATACGTTTAGAAGGTACGCTTTGTCCTAAAAATTTACCACATATTTCAACACTATTCTTATTGAAGGTTTACTCGACTGCAATTATAATACGATCCAAAATTACCGTTAACACACCACATATGACATATATGTCTTTATTTTTCACTTCATTTTTACGTTATTGAATCGTACCTATTAAAAAATACATACATTTGCTTTGAAATGGTCAATGCTGATAATATATCTTGAATAATTAATATATTAGATATTCTAACTGCAGTTTGATTATAGTGGCTGATAGTTTTACTTAGTATTCAACATTTATAACTACAAAATAAATTTTCGAATTCACTCATAAATATTTGTCAAGCAACAAAAATGTCGATTTTTTGTTATAGTGAAACTACTGATTTTAGTAATAGGGACACATTTTACGATAAAACAAAATTATTGTCTGTACCATTTTGATCTCAGTTATTCTATTTTTTCTTACGACTTCCTGGATTTCCACAAATGCGTCGAAATCGAAATTACCCAAATCAGTGCTCGAGTTTTAGCGATACTAACAAAAGCTCATTTATATATATTTAAACTAATAATATTTATATATATATTATATAACAGTTTATATCTATCTTTAAAAAAAAGTTATTTACTATTTCTTACATTGTAAGGTCATTCCACTTGCTTAATTGGTATGTGCTGTTATCTTATCTCGATCATTAATATTACAATTTTATTATTATTATTTGATATAATAATTGTTAGTTAAAATTAATATGACATGTAACAGAGAAAAAATGTTCCTCCAGGCAAAGAAATCTAACACAGAAAATATAACACTATTTTTAGAATGATAAAGAGACATGCTAACTGATTTTTTAGATTTAATTAATTCTAATTCCAACAAGATAACGCAATGTGTTATCATTTATTATTATCACGAGCCGCTGTTATTTAATGACATTGAACTATACTTTATGATAATATATTAGTCATTAATATATAAACAATCGATACATACATATTCAACGAGTGCTATGAAATAGAGCCACAATAAATAAACAAAAAAAAAAGAAACAATCATTTTAAAATATTTCCAGATATAGTTTCAATACAATTTCGAAACAGAAATTAAAGCCTCAAATTATATCTCCTCTCCATTGTCATCATTATAGTCATCATCACCAATCTCTCATCTACCTCCTAACCAATACACTACTATTGATGGTGCAAGACTTCCAACGTTCTTCAATAAATCTCGCTAGAGTTGGCGAGCGGCTGTAGCTGCTCTGACGTCGGACAATGTTAATCTCCCAATTTTCAGGCCGTTTTCTATTATCCTTCTCTGAAAATGATACGCTGTATACCAAAAAATCAATTTCGCTAAAGATGTCAATGAGGAATTTGTTCACTTTTGATTCAACATACTTGTAACATAAGGTATTGTAAGACACTATAGTCTAAGCCTCAGAATATATTCCTCAACTGTGCCCTGATCTTAAAGAAATTACTTCATCTTTAACACGATCTTGAATTAAAATATGTATAATTTGCCTTAGACATCGCATTTGAAAAACCTCAAGTTTATAAATGTCATATTGTAACGTGTGTAACTCTCAGATCTATACATTTTAGTCTTGATTGTAATACGAGGGTCACTATTTATATTTCGGGAATAGGAAAAAACAAATAGTTAAACTGCGAATTTATTTTATTATGTCCTTACAATAATAATCGACACACATTTGCATAGGCTTAAACGATTTTTCAAAAGATTTATTCCATTCCATTCCGAATGAGGTATCTTCAAAACATGATGTTTGAACGCCGTAATAGCTTCTTCGGACAATGAAAATCGCTGACCACGCAATTTATTCTTCACGGATGGGAACAAAAAGAAGTCATTGAGTGTCAAATCAGGGATGTATGGCGGATGACCCATCAATTCGATGTTTTGAGTGCTCAAGTAGTCTCTTGTTTGAGCCGATGTGTGAGAGCTCGTATTGTCATGATAAAGAATAATCCGGCGTCTCTTGTTGATTTCCCTTGTTCACGTCGAAAATCGTAAAAAATCACAAAGATGTTCACGATTCAGTTCCATTTTTGCCGAGACGAAGAGCTTTCTACTAAATATAAAATAAACAAATAGCGTCCGTGTGATAAAGCGTTCTGAGTCCGTATATCGTCAAAAATGTCAAACTTTACGATGGAACCGGCAGATGGACTCACATATAACTTTTTAACTTTTTTAACACTTATTATTACTTATATAGTTTTTTGTATGTTTTCAGATTAGGGGAAAATTACTAGATCGATCTGCCAGATCGTTCAAACTTGCCCGACTCTATCCAGGCACCAGATACCTGGTCTGCGTCCTGGCTCTGGGTAACTGGGCCAACACTCAAAGAAGAGCGACGGCGGAATCGAGACTAGCAGCGCGAAGACCGACTGATAACGACACCCTAGCGAAACAAGACGGCCTGGAGACATTTGGGGAGGCCCTGCTGCCTTTCCTGGTCGACTCCACGACCAGCAAATGCGCGGAGGTGAGGGAACACGGCCCCGCATGTTAACTAATCGCCGGCCGGCATAGTTTATCGGGAAATCGGTTAAATTCGCATTATAAACAGGTATTTCGAATGCGTAATCATCACAATTTCAAAGCCGCAGGATCGAACCAAATCGCTAAACAACTCACGTCCTTCCTAAATTAAACAATACTTCATTATCTGATTGATGGCCGAACACATGTTGCAGTACTACAAGGGACCATCATTTCAAACTTTATTCAATCATTGTTCGTGCCAATAATTTATGATTTATAATAAACCGACAAGTTTGCCCGATGTTTTCGTTTTATATTACGAGGGTAGATATAAAAGCAATCAAATTGGTATGCAGATGACGATTACCGTTAAAATTATTATAAAATTACTGTAATTGAATGAATTAGTACCATATATTCACCGTAATATTAAGAGGCTCACATAGGAAACAGGTAAATTTGATCGTTTTAACTCTCATCTGCATTAACTGACAGTTTAACTATCAATACGAATTGTAATATTTCGTTATAGAAAAATGGAACATTCAAATATCGAAGCCCATCAAACTCCTGATTGAACTAACTCATACTCAAATGCGTATGAGTCTCATAAAGCTTTTGTATGACTAATAACAATTTACGCTTCTGTTGGAAGGGTAAGTGTTGGAGGATTTCAAAAAAGCAAAATGGCATTACATAATGCTTGCAACTTGAATTACTTTTATTGGAAAAGTCATTGGCAAAATGGGAACTCTCAAAACATTGGCATATAAACAAAGAAACATCAAGGAGACGAACGATTTTCACTCAAAAAAAAATCAACAAATCAACAATATACTACAGTTCTATTGCAGCAAAGATTGATGAAGTTAAACCGAAATTGAATTTGGTAACTAAGAAAAGATTGTTCCTTGAAATAAGCTATGAAATTCATGAAACACGCGTTACTTATAATCATAATCGATGATTTATCATCATGATCACCAATGCATAGCAAGCACTCTAGAATATTTCCTATTTTTTTAGAATTCTTACTTACTTTTGCATCTAGCAATTAGTACCCGTTGCGTTTAACAGTAGGGGCCTTTTTACGCGCTATTATTCAGAGTCATTTTTAAAAACATGTGATATGGAATTGATAATTCTCTTTACAAAACCATACTTAACAATAAAATTCAAAAGGTTAGATGATATATCCAAAAGATTAAATGAAATCAATGAATTTCTATCTAAAGAGCTATCAGCATATAAATATTTCAATAACTTACGTTCGAAAACAATCAAGAAAAATCATTAAATAATAATCAAAAACATTATTATTTACTAATCATCCAGCTGAAGTATATAACTAGTTAATAATCATGACTAGCAAATCCAAACATAACACACTATTTACTCCAAAGGAGCTAACCAATGAGATAATACTAAATATGAACCCAAAGAAAGCATAGGCATTCCATCTAATACCAAGAGAAATGTTTAACAGCTTAGATAAACATTTTAAGAAATTTTTAAAGCCTAGATATTTATTTAAAGTTAATTTTAGACTTATATACACAAATGCATACTGATAATAAATAGTTTACCTTCTTTCGCAATTCTGATCCTTGTGGCAATGTGAACATCCTCTGAAAAATTTAAGTGACAATCTGCTTCTTTCCTAACCTTATCTTGTCTGAATGGTTTCGAGACTTGGACGCTATTAAAATTAACATTTGTAAGTTTGGTCTTTCTAATGCGACGTTTACGGCATCTCCTACATGTTTCTCTCCGAGATCAATTGCGAAATGGAGTACTTCATTTAAAATTCGACAATCAATGTTGCACAGTTGAGAAACAAATTCAGAGACGCAGATTCCAGTACTTTAGACATGTCTGACGGTTGAATGAATTCTTCTGTGAGGAGCTCAACCATTTCGGTCCATCTATCATTTCGATACTTCTAAACAACTAAATAAATTTAAATTATACAGCCCTAATTATCTACAAATATTTGTTTCGAAACTAATTGAGTATATATTGTAATTGTTGGGATAGAAATTGTATTTACAATCAGTTGGGATTCAGAAAAGACAATGGAACAGGTCTTTAGAATAACAGAAATTTAAACTCTGTTCTCTTAAATGTGGCACAAGTTTTCGACAAAATTTGTTAATAATATTTGATTGGTAATCTTTAATCTATAATCTCTAATCTTGTATTTTCTAATCACCATCCTACATCTTAAAATCATTAGTTCTCTCAACACAAACCCTAGTTCCATCATTAAAATGTTCAGAAATAATTAAGAAAAAAAAAGTGTCCCAAGGTAACGTTGTAGTATATGTCTCCACATGTTCTATACTAGCGATATATCTAAACATCTAAGAATTACGAAAAAAAAAACTTTGAATAAAATCTTAGATATTAAATATCACTGTTTATTCAAATTAAACGGTTTAAGTACTTTTGGAACTAACCTCCTGTATCGTATAATAAACGAAAATGTTACACAACAAGCATTATGATATAAATCTCTTTTCGATGTTCTTCCAGGTCAGTACGCTTGGAGCTCCCGACCTGACAATCATTCCAGACCACTCAATGGGCGTACAATCCATACTTACTCGCCGCCTCGGCCTGATCATCGGCTGTTGCATGGGCTTCATCGTGTTTGTCATCCTGGTCTCGATCCTGGGGTACCTCAAGGTGACAGAACGTCGAGAAAAGCGAAACAGGTAGATTCAGTTGGATTTTTGCAGGTGAAGAAGCAACGGAGGGCCGTGAAGCGAGAACAACCGCCAGCACCACCCGAATACATGTCCTACCGTCACTTTTCCATCCAGAGTGGCGAGCTGGCAGATAGATCCGGTCATCCGCACTTTATCACCAGTATGACTAACACGATGACGATCAATTAAAAGAGGACATCAAGCGTTAATACTCGAAGGAAGCATTCTGGTCTGGAAGATAAACAATCAATAAAGTGGTACAATATTAAAGATATTAGAAAGAACATTTTAAGCTCCTGGAAGAATATACATTGTCTGAATTTTTAGACCAGAATACTATCTATTTAAAATAAAAAGATGGGAATGGAAACTGGACCCGTTCATATAAGTGTGTCTATAAAAATGACAACCCTTTTCACGAAATAAGAAAGGCATAATTCCCTCCTCCTCTTCGGCCCCGAGGATTTAATCAAAATCCCAATCTCCTCAAACGATTTCCATCAGTATCTTGCCACTTTTCTGCGCTGGCGGATCTGATTTTCCGGTTATGTCCATCGAGATCCATAAACTCCTGCCGTACAAATGATGTTTGCCACATTAAACATGTAGTTTACACGATATATATCGTAACTCTCCCCTTTCTATTCGACTGTAAAGCAACCCTCTTTAATTGCCTGCTTAAGGGCGGGTTATATTAAAGTTTTGACGTTTCCAGGCCCATCTGCCCCACGCGTTAAATACATTTCCTGTCTTTACGTATACATACGAACGTACACACTCACACACACGCCTGTATAAACATTTAGCGAGCGCGCGGTAATGTCGTGCCTCGTTAAAAATGGCCCAGAGTCAGAAACAGTCCAGATTTATGTCCCCCGTACTAAAACGAGAGCGTACGCGAAGCGGAACGCTATAAATTCCCTCTCCCCGCCCCTTGAACATATCTCCCAGGTGATCGAAACATTGCCTCTCATCGTTTCCTAGTGGAAAACGATACGACCGCGACAAAGGGTACTACCATATTTTAGCATCACGTGCTCATAACCAAGTGTGTTAGTTCCACTATGAGTAAAATAAAATATGCCGCTCGGTAGCTTACTAATACTGGTCCAGAATATAGAATATAATAAGGTCGTAGAAGGTGATAGTATGATGGATCTTAAACATTAATTATTAGAACTACTAAGGTGGTGAAAAACTTATTTTTCATCATCAACAAATCATCTCTAAAATCGAGCAATCCATACAGAAGGATCCTAAATAATTAAAACTCAAAATATATTGTTATTAACTTCAAAGAGGTACAGAAAGCCAAAAGATGTTACAAATTTAATAGAAATTAATAAAGCTTATAACTGGATGCTCAATTTCTAGTTTCAAATCATCCACAGTTTTTGGTATGTAATTAAAAAAATGTTGACAAGAAGTTGAGAAAGAGAGTAACCTCATTACCAGTTTTTGTTAAACTGCTTCTGTATTAGAAATCTTCCACACGTTAATGATAGCATATGATAATTAGTTTTAATGTGACTCCTAAGGTTGGAACTTGTTATTTTGTATGAAAAATGTTTCTTATATTTTCTTCGCCTATGTTCTTCGCGATTGTCTTCAACCGTAAAAAAATTGCAAATATTGGTAGATTCATTTGATAACACTGTTGACTTTTCTATAGAATAACTGCAATTGTTCAATTAAAAAATGAGGTTATGTATATGGAATATTATTATACATATGCTCTATACCTTTAGTAATAATTACTTTTATAGCCCTCATATCCGTTTATAACTCTCATGAAGACAAAGCACAAACGGTGTAACCCTTGCCTGTTGTCACATGTCTGACGATATTTTTTTTAAGTACAATTTTCAAAAATTTCTAAAAACTTCTTCTTCTTCCTCGTTCTAAAAATCGCATTAATTTCTTTACAAATATTTTCGTAATTCGAATGTATTTCTTAAGTTACTGTTGAAGACTTTAGAAAGAAATCTACCACCAGAATCTACACTGGTGGCGTGTTACAAGTAGACCCATACTATTAAAACCATTCAGTTGAGATTTCTTAAAATTATTTTAATAAAACAGATTTTTCTATTGTAAATCTTGCTTTTTCGCTAGCCTGATTATTCTCTTTCTATACAGTTTATGTACAAAAGATTTCCTTTGATAGAAATATGACAAAACCAAATAACAAGTTTCTTCAAAAAATGAACAAGTCAGCTGACCCTTTGTACAATATTTTAGCAATAAACCAAATATTTTTGATTCCACATATATAAGATTATATAAAATAAAGTATTACAAACAGTTTTCATACTATGACTTCAATTGGAATCTGATTTTTATCTTTATTTCTCTAATATTTCTTTTGCTACTGTTATAATTTGAATAATATAATCAAAATGAACCATTTATATTACCAATGGTTTTGAAACATTCTTCTTTTGTTTGTATCTCTTTCTAATAATGACTAATGAGTGCATTTTTTTAATTCATAATATTTTTGTCTGTGTAGGTATTTCGGCATCATTTTCAATTTTTTTTCGCTATATTGCTTGGCAACAATCTAAACACAAAAGACAAAAATTCATGTTGTTTTCAAACTTTAAAATGAATTAGCATTTAAAACTTTCACTATTATTTATATTTATTTTACCTTAAAATGGTTTACGAAACAATAAAATGTTGTTTTTGCCTATACATCCAGAATTTTGCTGAACGGCAAACCACTTTTCCTTTTTATTTATTTCTGCCGGATCGAAAATGAAAAATGTTTCTGGTTTATTTTTTTCTGTTTTATTACATAAGGTTATTTAAATTCACCGAGTGTTGTTTTCAGTGTTCTATAGCTTACATTTGGGTCAGTATGTTTTTTTATTAATAAAACGCGATTTTTAATAAAAATTACAACTTTATTTTTATATATAGGGTATTGCTAACATTATTTTAACTCCGAACATCTTGAGAGGAAAATAAAACCACGACAGTAATTATAACATAAACCAATTACAATTAGAATATAAATACGAATACAGTATCTCTCCTATTTTCTCAAATGCAATAATGACAAACTAATGATTAATTTTTATTCTATTTTATTGATGATTTAAATAGATCTGTCCCCCGTTCATCCTATAGATACAATTTGTTTAAATTATTATTCAGGCACTATTAAATTTGGTTGAACTAATTGACATTTGAATGAATATAAATGTACATTTAGTTATTTAAATTATCCAATATCTGACAGTTTGTGGTTTGTATGATTTTGAAGTTAAAGTAATGAAATTCGAATATAAACTTTTATATATAAACTATATAAAACCCAATATTTGAAATTCACTTTTAGAGGGATTAAATCTGATTAATATATACAATTACCATCTAGATAACAGATAAAAGCATTTAAAAAAATCGAACGGTTTGCGTTATTCAAACTTAATTAAATCATATATTGCACAAACTGTTTGGATATCTGTTGAAATTCGATTAAAACAAATCGATTTCTAGTTAATAGGATAGAATAAAACAAACAAGAGATTCTGTACAATATCTGGGGTTTGAAAGGAATAAAAAAAAGCAATATCCAATATATTTCAATTGTTTTAAGATAATTTTTTTTTGTTTTAAAATTAAAGGAATAGCGTTTTCTACAAAAATCAATAAATCAAAAATTATGTTCAATCAGTTGTTTCAAAAGATTTGGATATTAGTTTAGTCTATCTATTTACCGTATGTAACTACAAAAATGTATGTGAAACTTATATTTCATTTAATTAATAATACAGAGACAAGAGTATTTAGAGACAGGACATTTTATATAATTGGAATATAACTAAATTATATATAGTGTTACATTATATTGATTATTAACGCAAAGTCACACTGATTCTAGATTAGTTAATTGTATTGATATTGAGAAAGCAATCGATCAACTATATTAAACAATGCCTGAACCTGAAGGGTGTTTTTAGCAATTTATAATAATCAAATTTATTTGAAATCGATGGTTTATAAACCTTTTTTATAAAACATATTCAGTTAAATGATAAAATAATATATGAGGATAGTGATTAAATAAATTATATACCTAATTATGTTATTACATGTGCAGCAATGACGTATATAGGCATTCTTCTATTAGGAATGTCTGGACCTGCTTCATTCGTTCACTCTCGGCAGCTCGAGCACTATATCCAGTTCTTTTTGTAATTCTCTAAGTACAAGATGGAGAATATTTCCTGTTTCCTGTCTAATATATACAAGAAAATAGTTCCGTTTTTTGGCCTATATTAACACTTTGCGTCGACTTTCTTTCTAATAGAAATTCGTCAATATGTATTAATCCTGAGTCGCGGATTTCTTTCTTTGTTTTCTTATTAAATGTGTTTTAGTAAAAGTTTTGGTAGCAATATCTAAAATGTTCATCACAAACATATCTGAAAACATGTAACTTAAAAGTTGTTAACTATGTAACAATATAACAATTTTAAATCTAATAATTATTATATCAACATGTAGTTTGCAACTATTTTGATATGTCGAAATTCTATTAAAATATATATCAAGAGGCATCAAATCTCGTAAATTTTAAATTATTATAAATAGTATAAAATAACAATGAAAAGATTGGAAAGTTGTGTTATATTTCAAAATTTAAATATTTTCGCCGAAATTTCAGTAATTTTAAAAAAGTATTATTTATGTTGTACATTTTTAAATAAAAATCGATCAATAAGCATTCAATCAACATATAAAAATACTCATTGTATATGAATGAAATGTAAATGAATCACCAAGCGCCTAGCGCGGAGTACAAATTATAGGAATGAAATGAATGAATGAAAATTTTGACCATACTATATCACAGAGTGCTAAATGTAAAGAAACTATTCACGTGGATCCTAGATCCCTTGGTGTGGATTATAAATTCAAAGTTATTATTAGAAGTTAAGTTTAAAACGTTAGTTTTCATTTTTAGGCCTTGGTTCCAACTAACAGATCTACTAACACGGCGTTAAAACGTTCAACGAGCTACCTAGAAAGGGCTTAAATGAGACTACCTACACAGATAACATTTCCTGCGGTTTCAGTCGTCATTTATTTATGGCAATTATCTAGACAGAAACAAAAATTTGAATTCATTTAATTGAATCTCCTAGTAGACAAATACTTTCAACTTGTTGAAATTCTCTTAAAATATATGTTGGTAGGCACCAAATAATATAGAATAGAAAGAGAAAAGGGCATACCATCTTTAGGGGTTTAAATTATCATAAATAATATGAAACAACGTTGAGGATATGTGAAATATGGATTAAGTTTTAATTTAAAGACGTCTCCATGGAGTTACACATAATTTAAAAAAATATTATTTTAATTTTTTTCAAACTATGTTCAAGTAAAATTGAATCAATAACTATTTAATCAACATATGAAAACACATATTGCATATAAACGAGACTTAATTGAATCGTGTAGCTGGCAAATAGTTCGGTATTTTCAAATTATCTTAAAATATATTTTGATAGGCACCAAATAATATGGAATAGAAAGAAAAAAGGGCATACCATCTTTAGGGGTTTAAATTATCATAAATAATATGAAACAACGTTGAGGATATGTGAAATATGGATTAAGTTTCAATTTAAAGACATCTCCATGGAGTTATACGTAATTTAAAAAATATTATTTTAATTGTTTTCAAACTATGTTCAAATAAAATTGAATCAATAAGCATTTAGTCAGCATATAAAAACACATATTGCATATAAACGAGACTTAATTGAATCGTGTAGCTGGCAAATAGTTCGGTATTTTCAAATTATCTTAAAATATATTTTGATAGGCACCAAATAATATAGAATAGAAAGAAAAAAGGGCATACCATCTATAGAGGTTTAAATTATCATAAATAATATGAAACAACGTTGAGGATAGGTGAAATATGGATTAAGTTTTAATTTAAAGACGTCTCCATGGAGTTACACGTAATTTAAAAAAATATATTATTTTAATTGTTTTCAAACTATGTTCAAGTAAAATTGAATCAATAACTATTTAGTCAGCATATGAAAACACATATTGCATATAAACGAGACTTAATTGAATCGTGTAGCTGGCAAATAGTTCGGTATTTTCAAATTCTCTTAAAATATATTTTGATAGGCACCAAATAATATAGAATAGAAAGAAAAAAGGGCATACCATCTTTAAGGGTTTAAATTATCATAAATAATACGAAACAACGTTGAGGATATGTGAAATATGGATTAAAATTTAATTTAAAGACATCTCCATGGAGTTACACGTAATTTAAAAAAATATATTATTTTAATTGTTTTCAAACTATGTTCAAATAAAATTGAATCAATAATCATTTAATTGAATCGTGTAGCTGGCAAATAGTCCGGTATTTTCAAATTACCTTAAAATATATTTTGGTAGGCACCAAATAATATAGAATAGAAAGAAAAAAGGGCATACCATCTTTAAGGGTTTAAATTATCATAAATAATATGAAACAACGTTGAGGATATGTGAAATATGGATTAAGTTTTAATTTAAAGACATCTCCATGGAGTTACACGTAATTTAAAAAAATATTATTTTAATTGTTTTCAAGCTATGTTCAAATAAAATTGAATCAATAAGCATTTAGTCAGCATATGAAAACACATATTGCATATAAACGAGACTTAATTGAATCGTGTAGCTGGCAAATAGTTCGGTATTTTCAAATTATCTTAAAATATATTTTGATAGGCACCAAATAATATAGAATAGAAAGAAAAAAGGGCATACCATCTTTAGGGGTTTAAATTATCATAAATAATATGAAACAACGTTGAGGATATGTGAAATATGGATTAAGTTTTAATTTAAAGACATCTCCATGGAGTTACACGTAATTTAAAAAAATATTATTTTAATTGTTTTCAAGCTATGTTCAAATAAAATTGAATCAATAAGCATTTAGTCAGCATATAAAAACACATATTGCATATAAACGAGACTTAATTGAATCGTGTAGCTGGCAAATAGTTCGGTATTTTCAAATTATCTTAAAATATATTTTGATAGGCACCAAATAATATAGAATAGAAAGAAAAAAGGGCATACCATCTTTAGGGGTTTAAATTATCATAAATAATATGAAACAACGTTGAGGATATGTGAAATATGGATTAAGTTTTAATTTAAAGACATCTCCATGGAGTTACACGTAATTTAAAAAAATATTATTTTAATTGTTTTCAAGCTATGTTCAAATAAAATTGAATCAATAAGCATTTAGTCAGCATATAAAAACACATATTGCATATAAACGAGACTTAATTGAATCGTGTAGCTGGCAAATAGTTCGGTATTTTCAAATTATCTTAAAATATATTTTGATAGGCACCAAATAATATAGAATAGAAAGAAAAAAGGGCATACCATCTTTAGGGGTTTAAATTATCATAAATAATATGAAACAACGTTGAGGATATGTGAAATATGGATTAAGTTTTAATTTAAAGACATCTCCATGGAGTTACACGTAATTTAAAAAAATATTATTTTAATTGTTTTCAAGCTATGTTCAAATAAAATTGAATCAATAAGCATTTAGTCAGCATATAAAAACACATATTGCATATAAACGAGACTTAATTGAATCGTGTAGCTGGCAAATAGTTCGGTATTTTCAAATTATCTTAAAATATATTTTGATAGGCACCAAATAATATAGAATAGAAAGAAAAAAGGGCATACCATCTTTAAGGGTTTAAATTATCATAAATAATATGAAACAACGTTGAGGATATGTGAAATATGGATTAAGTTTTAATTTAAAGACATCTCCATGGAGTTACACGTAATTTAAAAAAATATTATTTTAATTGTTTTCAAACCATGTTCAAATAAAATTGAATCAATAATCATTTAGTCAGCATATAAAAACACATATTGCATATAAACGAGACTTAATTGAATCGTGTAGCTGGCAAATAGTCCGGTATTTTCAAATTACCTTAAAATATATTTTGATAGGCACCAAATAATATAGAATAGAAAGGAAAAAGGGCATACCATCTATAGAGGTTTAAATTATCATAAATGATATGAAACAACGTTGAGGATAGGTGAAATATGGATTAAAATTTAATTTAAAGACATCTCCATGGAGTTACACGTAATTTAAAAAAATATATTATTTTAATTGTTTTCAAACTATGTTCAAGTAAAATTGAATCAATAACTATTTAGTCAGCATATGAAAACACATATTGCATATAAACGAGACTTAATTGAATCGTGTAGCTGGCAAATAGTTCGGTATTTTCAAATTATCTTAAAATATATTTTGATAGGCACCAAATAATATAGAATAGAAAGAAAAAAGGGCATACCATCTATAGAGGTTTAAATTATCATAAATGATATGAAACAACGTTGAGGATAGGTGAAATATGGATTAAGTTTCAATTTAAAGACATCTCCATGGAGTTACACGTAATTTAAAAAAATAATATTTTAATTGTTTTCAAACCATGTTCAAATAAAATTGAATCAATAATCATTTAGTCAGCATATAAAAACACATATTGCATATAAACGAGACTTAATTGAATCGTGTAGCTGGCAAATAGTCCGGTATTTTCAAATTATCTTAAAATATATTTTGATAGGCACCAAATAATATAGAATAGAAAGGAAAAAGGGCATACCATCTATAGAGGTTTAAATTATCATAAATAATATGAAACAACGTTGAGGATATGTGAAATATGGATTAAGTTTCGATTTAAAGACATCTCCATGGAGTTATACGTAATTTAAAAAATATTATTTTAATTGTTTTCAAGCTATGTTCAAATAAAATTGAATCAATAAGCATTTAGTCAGCATATAAAAACACATATTGCATATAAACGAGACTTAATTGAATCGTGTAGCTGGCAAATAGTTCGGTATTTTCAAATTATCTTAAAATATATTTTGATAGGCACCAAATAATATAGAATAGAAAGAAAAAAGGGCATACCATCTATAGAGGTTTAAATTATCATAAATAATATGAAACAACGTTGAGGATAGGTGAAATATGGATTAAGTTTTAATTTAAAGACGTCTCCATGGAGTTACACGTAATTTAAAAAAATATTATTTTAATTGTTTTCAAGCTATGTTCAAATAAAATTGAATCAATAAGCATTTAGTCAGCATATGAAAACACATATTGCATATAAACGAGACTTAATTGAATCGTGTAGCTGGCAAATAGTTCGGTATTTTCAAATTATCTTAAAATATATTTTGATAGGCACCAAATAATATAGAATAGAAAGAAAAAAGGGCATACCATCTTTAGGGGTTTAAATTATCATAAATAATATGAAACAACGTTGAGGATATGTGAAATATGGATTAAGTTTTAATTTAAAGACATCTCCATGGAGTTACACGTAATTTAAAAAAATATTATTTTAATTGTTTTCAAGCTATGTTCAAATAAAATTGAATCAATAAGCATTTAGTCAGCATATAAAAACACATATTGCATATAAACGAGACTTAATTGAATCGTGTAGCTGGCAAATAGTTCGGTATTTTCAAATTATCTTAAAATATATTTTGATAGGCACCAAATAATATAGAATAGAAAGAAAAAAGGGCATACCATCTTTAGGGGTTTAAATTATCATAAATAATATGAAACAACGTTGAGGATATGTGAAATATGGATTAAGTTTCAATTTAAAGACATCTCCATGGAGTTATACGTAATTTAAAAAATATTATTTTAATTGTTTTCAAACTATGTTCAAGTAAAATTGAATCAATAAGTATCTAGTCAGCATATGAAAACACATATTGCATATAAACGAGACTTAATTGAATCGTGTAGCTGGCAAATAGTTCAGGTATTTTCAAATTATCTTAAAATATATGTTGGTAGGCACCAAATAATATAGAATAGAAAGAAAAAAGGGCATACCATCTTTAAGGGTTTAAATTATCATAAATAATACGAAACAACGTTGAGGATATGTGAAATAGGGATTAAATTTTAATTTAAAGACATCTCCATGGAGTTAAAATATATGTCGATAGACTCTAAATAACATCCAAACGGATGGAAAAAGTGGGATAACGGCACCAAGCAGGGTTTTAATTAAATCATATAATGTCCTACCGATCCCGATACGTTTAGATTCCATCAAAGTAACATTTCGGGACGGATGGACGGTCCAATTATGACAACGTGGAGACTTCGCGCTGACCCCGGCCGTCCCGTTCCCATTAAAACGCTCCCGCCGGATTGTCGAACGACACGTCGGAAATGGCGAAACGACCAATCGACGCGGTTAACCGCAATTTGTCGTCACGCCGGCCGATAGATCGGTTTGTTCCATCGTCGACCCATTCACGCTCTTCCGCTGGTCGAGTCCGGCAGCGGGGTGCGACGCAGGGGAAGGCGACTTTATCGCATTAAGGGCAGGCCCTCCCGACAGGATAAAGCGCGAGTTTCGAGAAAAATGCAGTTTCCATGGAAATTGAAAACAGGGCGAGGTGCGACGAAACACTGGGGCCACCGGAATTGTTGCTCGAGTAATATAAAAAGGGCTAATGGGGTTTCGAGGGACGCGGCGCCGTGCAGAGGGTAAGTTTTTGCCTCGGCCTTGTTACGGTGGTTAATTTCCATAAAAGAAAATTGGGTTTATGGGGGTGGAGAAAAAGGCGACATTCGTTGGGGATCGCCACGGGGAGAAAAAAAAGGCCTATCGTGCAGGGTTGGTTACCTTTTAACACGAATACTGTCGGGGCTTTTATTTATCGAATTATTCAGTGGGATTTAACTAGGGTTTTTTTGTTAATTTTAAACATATGGCACACATATTACAACTAGTTATTCATTATCTAGTAACGAATTCTTAACGTTGTCTCTTAAAGTCCAGATCTAGAATTTCCGATCCAAACTTAATAAACGTGTAATAGATATACTCCCACATGTTCGTTCCATATAAGTTTATAACGCAGCACAGTTTTCATACATAGTTTTACACTATTCAGTATGTTTTTATCTCTTCAACATCCAGATAATCCAACTATTTTGGTTCAGTTGTAGCACTGTAATACTTTGACATTTTTATGTTCACACATTCTCATTTTTCGCTTTTTCAAAAACCATTTAACTTCGCTAACCGTTAGTACCATTAGATCTTTGTGGATGTCCATATTTCAAACATACCTTGAGGCGTTAACAGTACTACGAAGTACTTTATTTTGATAACTTTGGATATACCGAACATAACACCTTAAATTATCACTGGCAAGTGATCTATTTTTTGCATATGATATCCATATGGGTAGGCTTCGTAGCATTGGACTAGGAAATTAACCTGGAAAATTGCCAAGGCGTCTAAGAGGAGAAAATATAGGAAATACTCATGAAATATTAAATCAACCGAGAATTTCGAACACACTATATGATACAGTACTTAATTTATAAAATAGTTTTCATATGGGTCCCACATCGATGATGTTAAATTCAAAATTATTCTTGTAAGTTTAGTTTAAAACAGTCTTCATTTTTGCACTCTGTCAGCCTTGGTTCCAATTATCACATCTTATGGCATGACATGAACCTTAAGCAACTACTTAAAATGAACTTGTGTGGCATTGCCAACAAAAAAAACATTTACTGCATGTACTTTCGTCATTAATTTTTCGTAAATATCTAGACAGAAATTAAAATCAAAAATCGCTTTTTCTCTAACAAATTTGTTTTTTAAAAAACTTAAATATGTGCTCTAACAAGTTAAATTTCACCCCTACTGAACATATATGAATAATGATTGGACTTCTCACTATTTTTATCACATACTAACTTCATTAGTCTTTCAGTAAGCTCACGCTTAGTCAAGCTACAAACGTATTTCCCTAAATGATCACATAAATAATAGCATTTAATCAAGAAAAGCTTTTCGAAGAAACGTTATACTATAGATAGTTTTCTTGACACCAATAGTGTTTCAGCAACCTTACAAATTTTCATTATTCGGATTTATAGTTTCTCCCTTTATATAGATTTATTTCTGTTTTTATATACTGGTCTTGAATATTATAGAGAATTAAACACATTAAATATATTCAATTAAGTTGGTATATAATATATACTACTAATATTTTTGGTTTAAAAAACATTTTTGGTTCTATCTTACCGCCTTACCCCTCAAACCTAAAGTTGTCTCGATAATGATAATTCAATGAATCACCGGCTCAAACCTATAGATTTCCCTTCTAAGGGAGTACGTCCAATATCTAGAAGAATTAAGGGTCTTACCATTATTAAATATATTCTCTTTAATCTGAGCCATCGTTAGGTTTTGACAACATTTTAGTAGAACCCTGTCTGCTTTCTACAGATGTTCGCATTATGTGAGTCTATAAACACTATTACTTATACCACAACTAAAAAAAACTTTAAAAAAGACAAACGCGGATTTAGATAATCCAATAAAAAATTTGTGATGCATCTAAGGACAGCAAAATTAACGTAGAAAGTAACAAGTTTCCAAAACTAGACAGGATGATGCCATTCAGACTAAATATCAATACAATATCTAGCTGAATTCTCGCCAAAACACTACTCCAGTGGAGCTTAAAATACTTAATTAATGGTTTGAAAAACATCACTCAAACCAACACACTTGGCCTTTCACACAAATATGAGATATTAGCTGTTGTAAGAAACATGAAGAAGTTATACTGGTATAATTAAAACAACAAGGAAGATGGATGATGTGACTCTACCAAAAATCCCAAAATAATAAAAACGATTATTAAATTTAAATATTTCTTAACATCTCAAAGAATAAGAACAAAAAAAATGTAAAAAAAAACTTATAAAAGCATTAAAACGATTACTAAATAAAACTGTAATACCAAGTCTTCTTACATATTTTATTATGTATGATTTTGGTATGTTTTTACACCAACCACCCCTGACGATGTCATAATCTCAGACACTAAGCAGGGGAAGGCGGTGTAACACAATACGCTTGTATACTTCCATACGGAACCGAAGAGTTCAATTTCAAATATAGTCCGGATAAGATCCATCATAATCCTCTTCTACGTTTTTTGCGAAGCTCTCAAATCCCGTTTGATTACACTGGGCGTATTATTAAGCCATCACGCGAATAACGCGAGGAATTATTTTATCCATCACTTTTACGTAGTAAATGGCAGCACCGACCTTGTTTGCGTTATAACGAAAATATAGTTAAAGAGAAGAACAACACGAGGAAAACATAGGACTAACTAACACAAGTAACAGAAAGACCCTTGAAATCCCCAATACTCGTTTAAGGTAACAAATAAGAAATTAATAACGATTAATTTTCAGTTTAGACACAATACGTTAGTGATTAAAGAAATGTTGGAATTTTTTATATGTACATAATTAAAAAAAACTAATAATAAAAATGTTACATCTATACTAATTGGTGTTTTAATTTTTAATACTAGATTGTTCCCAATTCTTTATTTAACTAACAAATAACTACAACTAAAATAGCTTTCAGTGAATCAGTGTTGAGATATTAGTAACATGTCATATGAAAAGTCCCCGGCCTGGCACATAGATGGCGCTACTAGAACTAAATCCATATGATTCTTAGTTAGCCATAACCCTCAAAAGATGCGTGTATGAATTTGACAATTGTCGGATCATTAGTTTGCAAATTATAGCATTTTGAATGAAACAACTTTTGTTATTGTGAAAAAATGGATAAAAAGGAATTTCGCGTATTGATAAAATATTGTTTTTTGAAGGGAGAAAATACAGTTGAAGCAAAAACTTGGCTTGATGCCGAGTTTCCGGACACTGCCCCAGAAAAACCAACCATCAAGGATTGGTATGCTAAGTTTAAACATGGTGAAATGAGCAGCGAAGACAGTGAACGCAGTGGACGCCCAAAAGAGGTTTTTACCGACGAAAACATTAAAAAAATATACAAAATTATTTTAAATGGCCATAAATTGAAATTGAATGAAATAGCAGACACTCTAAAGATATCAACTGAATGTGTACATCATATGATTCACGAATATTTGGGTATGATAAAGTTTTGTGCAGCGCGACCTCACTTTTGACCAAAAACAACGACGAGTTGATGATTCGGAGCAGTGTTTGAAAATGATCAAGCGTAATAAACCCGAGATTTTTCGTCGATTTGTGACAATGGATAAAACATGGGTCCATCATTTCACTCCGAAGTCCAATTGACAGTCATCTGAGTGGAGTGCACCCGATGAATCCGCTCCAAAGCGTGGGAAAACGATTATGGCGTCTATATTTTGGGATGGGCATGTAATAATTTTCATTGACTACCTTGAAAAAGGAAGGACCCTCAACACCGACTATTACATAGCGTTATTGGACCGTTTGAAGGACGAAATCGCCGAAAAACGGCCGCATTTGAACAAAAAGGAAGTGCCGCTTCACCAAGACAATGCACCGTGTCACAAGTCAGTGAAAACAATGGCAAAAATCCATGAATTGGGCTTCCAATTGCTTCCTCATCCACCGTATTCTCCAGATATTGCCCTCAGCGACTATCTCTTGTGCTCAGATCTTAAAATAAAACTCGCTGGGAAGACATATTCATCGAATGAAGAGGTGATGAGGCCAATTTTGAAGCGAAGGACAAATCGTATTCCAAAGATGGTATCGAAAAGTTGGAGGGTCGCTATAATCAGTGTATTACCCTTGAAGGGAATTATGTTGAATAAAAAAAATAATTTTGCCAAAAAAATGTGTTTTACTATGGTAGACCAGGAACTTTTCAAGTGACCTGCTAATAATGCTGCAAGACTAGTCTACTACATTAACCAGTTTTTTTGAGACATGCCAAAACGATGATTTCGCACAAACATTGCCATATTCTGAAATGCCAAAATATTATACCTGGAATCAATCCTCAAGGAGATTTATACGACGGAAACAAGGAAAACCAGTTCCAGGATATACAGATGTATATTCCACCGATGCGATTGGCCCGAATTATTCCGTACATCCAAGCAATGATGAATGTTTTTATATACGACTGCTATTAGTCAATGTACGTGGACCAACATCATTCCAACAGTTACGAACTGTTGATGGTGAATTGTGTGGATCCTACAGAGAAGCCTGTCAACGTTTGCAATTGCTTGAAAATGACGCTCATTGGGATCAAACTCTCAATGATGCTGTAATATCATCACACGCTCATCAAATACGAACATTGTTTTCTATAATCATATCTACATGCTTCCCATCAAACCCAATTGATTTGTGGATCAAGTACAAAGATTATATGTGTGATGATATTTTGTATCAAATACGGAATAGAATGGGAAATCCAAATATACAAATCAGTGAAGAAATTTACAATGAAGCATTGATTTCAATTGAGGACATGTGCTTGATAATGTCAAACAAACTATTAATTCAATTAGGCCTGACCGCGCCCAATCGTCCAATGCATGACGCTTTTAACCAAGAGTTGCATCGAGAAAGACTGTATGATCTCAACGCTTGGAAAGAATTAATTCAAACAAATCTTCCACTGTTAAATGAACAACAGAAGTATGTATTTGAAACTCTTATGAAAGTAACAAATGATGAAACTGGAGGGATTTACTTCTTAGATGCACCTGGTGGTACAGGATAAACTTTTTTGATTTCATTAATATTAGCAACAATGCAATGTTTCGAAGAACTCTGCAATGGCAAAGATTTTTTAGCAATATAAATTGATTGTTTGGGATGAATGCACGATGGCACATAAAAAATCTTTGGAGGCTTTAGACAGAACCTTAAAAGATCTAGGTAGCAATAATAACCGATTTGGTGGTGCAATGATTTTATTAGCAGGAGATTTTCGTCAAACATTGCCAGTGATTCCACGATCAACGCCAGCTGATGAACTGAATGCATGTCTAAAGTCCTGCAATTTGTGGAAACATATCAAAGTACTTCATTTAAGCAAGAATATGCGTGTCGAGTTGCAAAATGACCAATCTGGAAACATATTCTCTAAACAACTCATTGACATTGGTAATGGCAAATTTCCTATAGACATGTTGACTGGCTGCATTAACTTTCCTCAAAGTTTTTGTCAGTTAACTCGATCAAAAGATGAACTTATTCAGAAGGTGTTTCCAGATGTTTCTCAAAATTACAGAAACCATGATTGGTTGAGCGAACGAGCTATACTGGCTGCAAAAAACATAGATGTAAATGAATTAAATTTCAAAATTCAAGAACAAATTACAGGCGAATTGAGGATATATAAATCAGTTGATTCGGCTACTAATCAAGATGATGTAGTCAACTATCCACCGGAATTTTTAAACTCGCTGGATTTGCCAGGATTGCCACCTCACAATCTTCAATTAAAGGTTGGATCGGTGGTTATAATGTTGCGAAATATCAACCAACCGCGTCTTTGCAACGGTACACGGTTAGCGATAAAAAAATTACTAAACAATGTGATAGAAGCAACTATACTCAAAGGAAAGTATAAAGGAGAAGATGTTCTCATACCGCGCATCCCAATGATTCCGACTGATGTGCCATTTGAGTTTAAACGACTACAGTTTCCAGTGCGGCTTGCTTTTGCTATGACTATAAACAAGTCCCAGGGGCAATCGTTAAGTGTTTGTGGTATTAATCTAGAAAACCCATGTTTCTCACATGGTCAATTGTATGTTGCCTGTTCCCGTGTTGGAAAACCATCAGATTTGTTTATCTATGCGCCAGGTAATCAAACAAAAAACATCGTATACCACAAAGCACTACAATGATAATAATAATAATAATTATGATTCACATGATTAACAATAAAGCGATTACTTACTTTTAAATCCTTATATATGTTTTATTTAATTATTTTTTATTCACAACGCCCTATCACCAGGGTGATGGTTCTGTTCAGGAGAATTTTTTAAAATACGTAGGCACAAAAACTGCCACATTACAAATCTTTTTGACAGGACGAAGTCTGTCAGGTCAGCTAGTACTATATAAATATAAATAGAAAGCACAGTAGCAAACCCATAGGCCAAGATTGGTAACGTATTTATTAAAACAAAGACCAGAAATACTGTAATCTGCAAAAATAAGATGAAGGAGACTCAGAACAAACTTATTTTCCAGTGAAGTCACTCCTCAGTGATTTTCCATAATTTTCAACAGGGTTGCAAACAGTTTTTCGTTATTTCTAAGCAGATTTCTAAATTATAAGAAGAAATCTGTAGGAATAAGGTCTTTTAATAAGCCTTTATTACGGTGATGCTTTCCAAAGACATAAGATATAATTCCGAATTAAAACCGGACAGCAATTTGGTCCAGCAGACAGCATGCAGTCGGTTGCTGACGCAAGACAAATTAAAAACGATCGTTCGGTGAAAGAGGGAAGTTCTTAATTTCGAATGAACGTGACTTTTTAGCGCAGATGATGACGACGTTGCCGACGAAGAAGAAGAAGAAAGAGAGGCGGGAGCAAAAAGAGGAGCGTTTTTTTCTCTCCGTGATACCGGCGATGGCGATTTTAAATTTGGTCGGTGTCAAGAGTAGAAAGCAAGAGGGAAATAAAAACCCAGCGAAATTAATTTAATCTCGTTCTGTCTGTCGGCTAAGTCATTTATAAGTCGTTCCGAACCTTATTTTCTGAAATATCCGTCAGAGATGAGAAAGAACACCTTAAAAAAATAAATGCTACCGATTTTAATATTAGCACCGATGTTTCGTGTTAAATTCGTTTTTTTTCTGTTTTTATTGGGCAATTCGGGGGATTTTTTTTCACGAAATGATCGGGAAAAAGGTATTTTAAAATCTCTTAAAGGAGCTACGACAAAAATAGGCTATTTACGTTGGAAATGAGTCATTTTCATTCAGTCTCGTACTAACGTCTTAATTAGACATAAAAAATATTTTATTTTATTCAACATCTTGGAAATATTTGTGAGTAAAGTAAAATGCTCATTCAAACCTTACTCCATTAAATATTTATATTTATAAAAAAATGCTTATTATTTATTATGATATTGTAAAACTTATGGTAAATTATTGAATCATATGTAAACTGTTTAAGACATCAATCAATCAATACTCTTTGTCACTTTATCTTCTATGATATCCATGGAGACAAAACGCCTACCTCTAGCTGACAATGTCAACTTCAAATCACTTCATCAAACAAAAATCACGGAGAACTATATCAGGTAAGTACCATAGTTGATAGATTTATTAAAATTTGGTGAATTTCTTTACAAGAATCTTGGACTACGATTATTTTGACAGTGCTTAAGAAATTCCTTAAGAATGTATAATCGTACAGTAGCTCTAGATGTATTTTCTGTCAGATTGGCATTTAAATTTAAAGGGACTAGTTTCAATTAGCAACAAATATAACAAAGTACATATTAAAATTACAAGAATAACAAGAATCGTCTGTCATCATTGTTTACAAGATATTTAATATTTCGAAGCTGATGTCTGGTGAAAAGAGACAACTAAGAAATATTGAATTAATAGTAGTGATATGAATGTTAATGTTACGAGACATGTGACTATATGACGTTTTATTCTTTGAATTTTGCATCAATTATTTTGATTATTTACTTCATTAACAAGTGGGGCAAAAGTCCTGCTACCATTTTGGCTGACATTTAGTTGCTGAAACGAGCTGAAATAGTGACAATATTTATTGAAAATAATCTTTCCATTATTACCACTCAGCGGAAATTGCGTCAAAAATAACCTAATCGTCCAGTGCCTCACAAAACCACAATTTAACGTTTACATACGAATTGTTGATAGTTCGGTACGACAGCAGACAAGCCTCGTTCTGAAACACAACGGGCGTCTCTTAACGCTGAAAATGTAACTATGGTGCGCGATAGTGTTGCATAGTCTCCAGAAACATCAATTCACAAACTTAGTTCTCAGTTATTCATTTCTGCATGCAGTTTAAGACAAATTTTGAAAACTGATTTCAAAATATTCCCGTACAAAATTCAATTAGTCCAAAAATTATTACCAAGAAGTCCTGATCAACGAGTTGAGTACAGTAATGCAATCCTAAGGCTATCGGGGGAAATTGAAGATTTTTGATGAACACATGGTTTTGGGGAACACAAAATCCTCAATTAATTCAAAGCACATCATTGCATCTACTAAAAACAACTGTATGGTGTCGTATTCATGCTGGAAACATCATTGGTCCCTATTTTTTTGATGGTCCCTATTTAGCATGGCCAGCCACATCTCTAGATTTAACAGCACCAGACTTTTTCTTATGGAGTTTTTAAAATCAAAAGTTTATGTGAATATGTCCCAAACTATTTAACATTTTAATGTCGTGAAAAATGCCTTAAAAATAGACCAAAGTTTCATAGCCAGTCGCCGTCGAAATTTAGCCAATATAATTTTTCAATCATAACCAAATATAAGAAATACCAAATAAATAAGGAAAGACCAAATAAACTTTTTATGAAAACAAAACCAATCAAAATGGTAGCGGGACTTTTGCCTCATGTTGTAGTTTTTAAAAATCAATAGTTAATTTAAGGAGTGTTAATATATTTCAATAATGTGTGTTACAGTCAAATGTCAATTACAAAATTGTCTTATTCATATATTATTTGTTTTCATACAGTACAAACATGTATTACTGTATTTATTGTTCCATATTTATGTTTGAGACATGAAAGTAAAGGAAGATAGTGCATATGCATATCAGATACTTTGAATTTGTTGCAATTCTAAAAATAATCTTACTTGTTATAATTTGTCATAATGTTCAATGGAGTAGTTATTTAAACTTATGAATACTGTGTTGATTATTTAAACTTAATGAAAATTAGATTTCATTAAATGCCATTTTAAAAAGTTTAGTCAGTATTAATTCTTGAGATAAAAATTTTAGTGTGCTTTAGTATATAGATATTTATTGTTTTCCTTAATTGTATTATCAAATGAATATTTGATATTACCTCGAAAATACAGTAAAAACAAGATTTAGTAACATATCACTTATAAATTTTTCCCTTTATTATGTTATGAAAGAAACTTGACTAACTTTATAAATTGTGGTTGAATTTCGACCAGAGGACGATCACTGGTATACATAAATGTGTAAATTTCTTGTTATTTATAGATGTTTAATGATGTTCACTTTGTTTCATATGCTTTATTATTTTGTTACTTACAGTTTTTAGTCAAAATATAGTACGTCTTATGTCTAATATGAAATTTGGTTTTAATTACTAACTGTGTATTTAGAATGACTATAGAGCAAAATTTTGGAAAATAGTAAAAAATAGTGAGAAAAAAATCCTTGTGATAAAAAGAATCAATGTTCAGCCCTAATATGAACTACCAGCAGCAAAATAACTGAATCCGAGAGAGCGGTCGGAAATTTACGTGATTTTTCACTGGCGGGTCGCCGTCCAGGTCAAGAAATTCGCCCCCCTGGCCCTCGTAATTCCCGAACAGAGCCCGGTGCAGACCGCTCCCGCCGCCAATTTATATTCTTTGCACTTTCTTCCGTCTGCATCGGCGAGAATTTATTCCGATAAATTTCCATTGCGGTTGAAAGCCGCACGAAAAATGTGGTGTTTCGCGTGTGTTGTCTCGGCCCGTCGAGCGGGGGGAAAAAGCCTTCCGCTTCCGCGCCCCCGACCAACCCCTCTCGCCCCCCGTTTCCTGGCCGTTTCGCGAGCGCATGTTTTAGAGTGTACCGCTTTTTCAATGGATGTATACGTCACGGCGAGGGAGAGAGGAGAATAACGGCTCCTTTCTGGTTTAACTGATTTTATATCGTTTAATGTGGAAAAAGAGGATACGCTGAATGCTTAAAATGTTGGAAAAGTAATACATTTATAGAACAAAAAACTTGTGCATGAACCAGCAGTTGTTTTATTTTTGTAGTTTTGTAAAATACATATATAGTTTATTTAAAGTTTATTTATATACCAGCGACCCGCCCCGGCTTCGCACGGGTGCAATGCTGATACTAAATTAAATACACTACAGAAAAAATATGAACGTTGTATATAAAAACATAGCGGCCCGCTCCGACTTTGCACGGGCATAAAATATATATGCCTATGTCACTCAATGAAAACATGATTAAAATCGATCCAGTATTTTTGGTTCATTCATTACTGCCCTTGGCCTGGACGCATTAAATTTGGAGTAAAACAATTCCTCTTCCCCTATACTTACTATGAAGATTTCCTGCTATCTTTGGAATATCTAAATTCATACAATTTTTATTACATTACACATTTTTAAAAGCAAATTTTAAATTTGTAATATCTCCGAAAATATTTGTTTAATTTACATGCTGTAAGGAACCATATTGATCTATATTAATTGCACACTGTATTTAAGGTACTTAATTCGATAAGGATTAATGCCGTATTGCTTAAAATAGCTTCGTAAATAAGCCATTTTCTCACGTAAAAAGTAAACAATAAAAATGGTTAATGTGGGTTATCCCTAAAAGATAAACATATACCATCGCGGACTTTTTTGTAGACCTTTTTATGGTGTACAATACTGTAGTACATTAATTTGATCTAACTCGTAGGGTTAGGCAGCGTTTTTGCTAATTGCTAAATAAGCCTAAAAAAATAGGTTAATTTACGACATCATGTTAGAAACCTCTAAAATTAGCAATGTTGCCTTAGTATATTATGCATTCATTATACATATAAACCTTCCTCTTGAATCACTCTATCTATTGAAAAAAACCGCATCAAAATCCGTTGCGTAGTTTTAAAGATTTAAGCGCACATAGGGATATAGGGACAGAAAAGGCGACTTTGTTTTATACTATGTAGTGATGCGTCATCGAAATTTGTGACGTCAAAACGTCGCAATGTTGCCGCATCAACTCTGAGTATTAGTTCAGTTTGGTTTTGACAGGGAAGAAAATTATAATCTAAATAAAATAATTGAACAAAAATGTTATCAAATATAATTTATTTTAACATTATAGTACATCTAATACACACATTATCGAAGGACTTAAAACTACAATCAAGAACACAGGTATAACAGTTTGTAGGTTAGAGTTGTTTTATTTACATTGAACTCTTTTCCATACCACCCATGAGGTAGAGTTTCTAGGAGCGTTTTTTATGTAGTGGTATCCCCCTGGAGGCCTAATCCATCTAATTAACCATTATATATCAAAATAATGTATTTTACTTTCATTCGAGAGCATATTTACCATTTTACTTTTAGTTCTTGTTTCCTTCGATGGTGTCTTTACTTGTCGAGTCATCTTGGTATCACTGTATATCTTAGTTCTTCTGCTACTCTCTGTGAATACTATTCTTGATAAAATTAATCACTGAATTTTGTCTAATGCATTTAACATATCTACAAAACAATTAGTACTCGTCCTATCGTCATACATTTTAAACTAATTCTGAAACATTAGTATCATATCTGAACTTACAAATCTTTCACGCCCTACAATACCATTTTCTACAGTAATATTCTAATAATTAGCTGCATACCTTTAGTTGTTTCCACTCTCATCACTCTGTCTCAGGAATTTCCAGCAATGCACGGCATTATCATATATCCTGAAAGTTTCCTTTAGTCACTTTCACTTTCCGACTCACTGTCCAATGCAACCACTAAACTGTTAATTTCTGATCTGTCTAAAACATGTTCACGATTCCACCATTTATCGAGTTCATCCAAACCGAAGGTGTTATGCTTCTTTCCATATACCCAAACAGTTCTTGATGGAATATCCTTCTCGACCAGCATGTCTATTATAATAAGTCTTTGGTACCCCCCATATCAACTCGATTGTATTGAATATACAGTGATAGGGAGGAAGTCGTAATACCATGTGACCATATTGCTCGGCCATCTGATCTACTATATGTCTTTTTTCGGGCTTATTTATAAAAAAAAGTATATAATATATCTGCAATTAATTATTTATAAATATAATGACCAACAAAACCTAATCGAGTGTTATTATACCTTTTACCCTTTTCCATCAATTTTTGTTGTCTTTACACTTTTGTTACTGTCTTGCCAAGAGTGCCCCAATGAACTATTTTGAAATATCCAAGTTTCCTCAAGTCAAATAATTCAAATTCAAATAATTTATCCTTGACCTTATTGTACACCTTTAAAAATTTCATTCTTTCTAAAGCAATCTGTCTGGAAGTTCCGTTAGACCTCTTCAAACATTATCTTTACACCATTTAAATCATATGCCCTGTAAGAGTGTATGAAGGTGTATTATAATATAAATTGATTTTATACTGAATATTGTATTAATCATATTTTTGTTTAATTGGCATAACATTAAACAGTTTCCATATCGTTTTACTAACAATTGATAAAAAAATTAATTATTATACAGGTCCATGTGAAGAAAAAGGTTGTTTACAATTATATATTGGATTTTTTGCTTCAGTCTTGTTATTTATTCATTTTTTGTTCTCTTCTTTGAAAGCTAGCGTTCTAAACGAGGCCCTATTTCCACGTCGACTAGTGTTCTTTGACAAGGACGCTGGACAAACATTTGGTCTCTATTTATGATAAAACTTCTCGGATATCTCGAACTTTATAAGGATAATTTATACCATCCGAGTTCAGTTTTTGCCGATCTCTCCGATCTCCCGCCCCACTCTTTTTTTTTCGAGATGTATTTGTCTAGACGCAAAACAATCATGACGCAAAAAAAGCGACGTTGAGGGGGGCAGGAGAGGCGCGGCGGTCCGTCGGAGCTCTCGATCTCCTTTCGGCTGCTCCATGGCGGAGCCCTCTGGTGCTCGTCGACAGACAGCCAAATAAATGATAACGCATGTCGGTGGAATTTTAAATGGCGAGGAAATTGCTTTGCTAAAAATTTATTCTGGAAAGATGAATGGTCCTCTGCCCGTTGCCGAGTTGGGCCGGTCGGCCTCGCGCGGAAATAGCTTTGTTTCTTCATTTTCCAACCTTCGCCCTCCGCCGCGCGCCGCGCCCCGCCTCGCCCTTTACCTCGGCCCGATGCGGGTTCGCCTTTCCATATTTTCCACGTTAAGATAACCGGAATCGGCCGCATACGGCCTCCACGACTACCGTTTACATTAAATACAAATAAACTGGAAGGCGTTTTTCGGTTACGGTTTCCATTTGATCGGCTCGCAATCCCAATGGGATATATATATATATATATATATATATATATATATATATATATATATATATATATATATGCGAGGATGGTTCAAATATAATGGAGACAAACACTGTATGGCGCGCATGTATGTTTTGGACGTGCTACGTACCATGAGTGTCAACCGACTTCAAGTGCCAACCACCCTAACGCAACGTATTGTCATTCGTTTTTTAGTTTAGGAAGTTGAAAAAACGGAAATTTTTCTGCGTTTACGAAATCAGTTCGGTAGTAAGTGCCTCAGTAGGGCTGCCGTGTTTAAATGGACCAAAGCATTCAAGGGTGGCCGCGAAACCGTCGAGAATGAACCACGTAATCGCGAACCAGCATCACACCAGACAACATTCGCTGCTTAGAATAACTTATTTTGCTTCATTGCTGTAGGTGAATGAGTGGTGGCTTAAAGGGTCGTCGCTACGACCCTTTAGGCCACCGACGACGTAGGTGATATGTCTGTCATAAAATAATACTGAACGTGAGCCCAAGGTTTAGTTTTCTCCTATTTATAACTAATATTGTTAGACTGCCTAGTTACAAAAACTAAATAGACGAACTCTAAAATATGTTCTCGTATTTTGTAAAAGTAAACTCCCGATCTTCGTCCACCCGTAATACCGTCACCTGAAACCCTCTATTGTAAACTTTTATGAATTCTTAACGAGCGACACAACATAAAGAACAACACCCACTACGTTCTTGTTGAAATTTTTTTGATTAAAAAACAGCACGAAAAGACAGTTTTAACTGGTGGCGAGGGGAAACGGCGAAAAGAGAAAGATTAATACCGTCACAGACACTGATTAAACGCCCGTTCTTTAGTAATTTTTCTCGCTATAGAATTAAGTTGTCGTCCGTCCTGCTCGTTTCTTTTCGGCTTATTAAATGGTTTTGTCGGGATTTGCAGACGCGGCGTCGTATTCTTAGCATAATATCATAAAATCGGATATACAATGGTCGAAATTTTTCACTAAAAAGAAGAGCACACGGTCTGGGAAAATGAGGACAGGGTGAGGCGGACAGAAAGAATGAAGGACACTATATATATTTAGAGCCTTGGCAACATTGAATGTTATCAGATACATTCGGATATTTTCGGCAGAAAGTTTGCTCATAATCATCTTCAGAACTATTGATCACAATGATTGATTTAAGAATTATGTTTTAGCTAAAGCATTTTTACGAGTATACATTAAAAACCACCGTGGTCCGGAGATTCGGCTACTTTCGGAACTATTCGTATATTTGTCGGCGCAATCTACTCGCCGCAAGTCGAAATGCTAAAAGTCGATGTTGCCAAATTTACAACTAGGTTATTTGCTTTATGAATGTATTTTATTTTAGAAAAATAATATATTTGAGAAGACTTTCTGACAATAACTTTTTTAATTTATTTTGAAAGAAAAAATAATAATAGACTAGAAACGTTTTTTTAGAATTTAACAATATATAGTTCTTGCCTTTCAATATGGCAACACTGCATGGTATTCCAATCCAACGCCCCTCAAAAGAAATGGCGATTTACTGTATTGTTCTGATTGAACGTTGGGCATTTATTTGTTTAATTATTAAAGCGTTTGATATGGCTTTTTATAAAGTTTTAAAAGTTTACTTAAAAATAAGGCCTTTTACTTTAACATTTTAGCATTTTAATAGGAATACAAAAATGGTAAAGGTAAGTTTAGTTTCAGTTGTTACAAATAAGACAAATTAATTAAATGACTTCAATTTTGTAGTGTTAGTAAATTAATATGTCAAATATTTAATAAGACATATTTAGTAGCAAGAGAAAGAAACAGACAAATGCATTTCACCATGAGCTTGCTGCACAACTAAAGCTGATAACAAAAAGGATCATCTGCCTTCTCTGTGTCGTCAACTTAATGATTTAGTATCCATACACATTGAATTTCGGCAGCATCTTTGTCGGATCCATAATATAGATGTTAAACAATCTAATCTTTATTTTAAGAATTTGTAAGACTTTGAAAGTAGGGAGGCAAAGGACAATAAAAAAAATTATTGCTTAAAGAATTTTTCAGAGAACAAGAAGTCAATAAGCTTAATATACTCGTTCAACTGTATAAGGGGTAATTGTCTAGGTAGAAATTTCCATAAAAGTATTGATGTGATTATTACCTTACAAATGAATTTTAGGTAGACTACGATAAGGAAAGAAGAGTTATGGGCAAAAAATTAATTTGAGTTTGCCTATATAAGTTTTTCTTTTCTTAAGAATGCTATAAGACCCAATATTGAAACAAGCAGCTAATATGAATCTCAGAATCTCTCTCGTCATTGAACTTTCACAAGATAATAGAGAATTATATATTTAAGTAATATAAATTAATTTATAGGCATTGCAGGAGTACAGGAAAAGATTGTGTACCATTAATCCTGAAAAGGTAGTTATTTGGAAAATTATTGTACTTGCTACAGGAGAAAAATAGATCTAATAAGAAATAAAAGAAAATACTTGAAAGGTATACTACTAAAAAAACACGAAATATTAACATCATTGTGTTCTTAGGTACTTGCGTCTTCTTTTCATTAAATATGGTGGTGGTTTTTAGTGGGTAAACCCTTTTTCCATTAAATATATTAACCTTGCTTTATTTAAAAAAATGTAAAACATTTTTGCTACTTTTATTGTATTGTAATTAATTAGTAAATAGTGCGAGAAGTATAAAGAAATATAACTACAAGTTCTTATAAAATTGTATTTATATATAACATATTTGTATTATCCAAATATGTGGTAATTTAATAAATTGTTATGATATAGTTAAGGTTCGTTGTTTTATATATTTTAATTTATAATTAAAAATTTAATATTATGCTGTATTTTTCTTTTTACAACCTATAAAATGTTTTATTAATTAATGTCATCTTACTGTTTTTTAAAGGTCATTTTTACTATATATACACGTGTATTGTTAATATAAAACTTATAAACATTACCATTTAATTTATAAAATAACACAGAGGATATTTTACGTTCTGAAGACTAATATTATGCCGATAACAGAAGTTTGGTGATAATTAAGATACAGAGTCACCCACGACGTCCCAAGCAATACTGAGAATATTCAAATATTTCTAACAGTGGGGACACACGCGCCAGCGCAGTATATTCAATGTACCGGACCACGATGATTTTTAATGTATCTTATTTTTACGATGTGGCCCACACTGATTTTTGTAAGTTTCGATTTTAAAATCAATTTTTTCCCGAATATTTTATCTGTTGACGATAACAATTACCAAAATAATTAATTAACAGTTATTTTGTTTACGTTATCTACAAGAAATGAATCTTTAAACATCTAGTAAAGACAAATATAATATTTTAAAGTGTTTTTGTATTAACCTGGATTAAGCTCTACTGATTAACATGGGCTGCGAACCAAGATCCTGAGCATGAAATCTACCGACTGGCCAGTAATCTACTTAAAAACAATACAGATGACATCCTGTCTTATCTACTGGCGTAATTGCAGTGAATCCGTGCCTTAAAGGATTCGAACCTGCACGCCTCGACTACTGCGGCTTCCAAACCAACTTGATAATCTGTGGTATTGTTTTGTGTCACTTATAAATTTTATTTATGATAATGAAACATTCATCATATTTGTTGAAATAGAATGATAACTAATATTAATGTAAAATAGATAGACTAGGTATTTTCATGTATCTTGAAAATATTTCACTCAAGTGTTAGTAGTATTTCAGATGTATTGTGTTGTGTTATATATAAGTAAAGATATGTATAAGCTAACAATGTACTAATGGAAAATCAATTAGTAACTACACTGAAATAAAATATATTTTAATACTCATATTATAATATTATTATTATAGATTTAGCCAAAAGCCATTCTCACTCCCTCGTAGGGATACATTAACTTATCCTAGATGTTATAAATATGAGAAGGATTAAGCTCTTTTGCATCTAAATGCATTGTAGGTCTTCGACGACTCACTTATGTTGAAAGTGTTTTTAGATTGTACACCTGTTGTTAATAAAACAACTAGTACAGTGCGGATATCATAGTTTACTTTTTTAATTTTTCTTTTAAACTTTTTTTTAATTTAATAAGTAATTTTAAAGGTATTTACAAATTTTCATATTGTATCTTGTGAATAAGTTGATGTTCGTAAGGGCAACATCAATCAGCATTAACACTGTTTTCTTTTCTTTTGCATACAATGTATAATTATTAATCTCTAGAGCTGGCTCAACTATGACAAAACTGGTGATACAGAAGTAATAATTCCATCAAATAATATTTCAACATGAGAACTTTCGGCCATATTTAGCAAATTTCGTAAAAGTCTACCTAGGAAATAATTAAATTGAGACCCTACCTACCACTTGTTCTCATTAATGACTCATGGCATGGCCGAGCAACAAACTTCCTCGTATCCAATATTAGGTCGACTATTAGATCGCCATCAAAAATAAGAAATATTGTCAATGTACAATTCATATATTGCTTGAAATATGTAGAATAGATAATAATATAACTTTAGTATTATAAAGGATCCTTAACATTTATTTGTACATCCAATAAACAATTATTTTTGGTTTCTACACGCTAGTTTGGGTGCATAGAATAAGAGATGTAATTGAAAAAGCTTATGAAATTAGAAAGGTATGTTCAACTATATTCTTAAATTTGGCACAAGCGTTCGATAAAATATGGCATAAGGTATGGCCTTATATATAAGCTACAAAAATTGTTACCAAATTAATACACAGAGCTGTTAAAACACGAGGAAGCTCACTCACAATAAAAATCACCATGGTGCTCATTTGGTGATGATACTGCTATTATTGCTATGGGACACAATAGCGAAGCCACACATATCATTTTCATATCAATATTGAAGTAATACAACTCTTGGATAATACTAAATATGTCGCAGACTCAAGAGAACCTAACCATTTGATTTTATGTAGTGTAATGTAATGAGGACCATTTAATAGAAAAACAGTAGTATTAATACATAACTTTATTACGCCAGAGATTAATATAGAGCCGATGGGTCCTCCTTAATGTAAATACAAATTATAGGTTAGTCGGCAGCCACTAGTAACATTGTAATAAATAAATGTTTAAAAAAATATGTCGAGATATAAAACAAAACCACCAAAAGGAACACAAGTATTGCTTTATCAAGTCCCAAACATTATTTATTAACAATATTCAATCGTCCGCATATCACCACGATTGATAAGTGGTGCCAACATTTCGGTTTTATCGTAACGCCGCCGGCAACGATGGCCTGGTGCTGACCTAGTGCACTAACCGGACGTGTCTGCGATGAAAAATCGTGTAAATTTCCTCTGGAAGACGTGGCTGGAGCTTGGCGAAGCGGTGGGTGACGGCGAGAGCGGATATATGTCGCCCTTTATGCAAAACGGTTTGTTGGTAATCGAGAACAAGAGCGGCAATGGAAAACGTGTCGGCGAAAGGCGTCGCCGCATATTACCTGTCATCCTTGCCGAATCCCCAGGTCGATACGTTAAATAAAACCTTGCAGAATTTCAATTGCAAAATCCCCGTGTATACGTTCGGAAATGACGTGGTTGTTCGTGCGATATGGAAAAGAGTAAGACTTTTTTAAATGCTCGTTTTACTTGGTCAAATCACTAATGTTCTACTAAAATCGTCATGTGTTTTATGTGTGTATGTTGTAAGTTCCCCTATGATTTTTAAGATAAAAAATATTAATATTACATATATATATAGATTAATATTAAAAACTTAAAGTTATTTAACGTTTATCTTCTTCTTCTGCTTCTTCTTAATATATAAAACAAAGTCGAGTTTTGCAACAGAGCGGCTGGATCAGTTTTTTTGATTTTTTGGATTTGTCTCGGTCCCGAATAGCAGAATAATTATCGAAAATGAAAGAACATTTTCCGTTGAAAAATGTTGTTTCAAAATGGCAACTATCAAACCGATTGGTCTCACTTTTACGTCGCGAATGATGTCTGTGATTTGTTTTGAGAATTGCTTTGTATGACTATCATTATGAATTATTATTATTAACAATGCCGCGACCAAAAAGATGTAATATTTTCCAACGAAGCCGTAATGTAATTAGGCTACGGAACATTGCAAATCTATTAACTGATGTATAACGCCAAATTTCATGAGAAAAGCACCGCGATCGAAATTGCGATAGTAACTGCTTTTTCTGGAATAGCGGCCACGTTGTTAGAAGGATGCCGTACGGCTAATTCAGCGTTAAAATTGCCATTGAATCTTCAAACTGGCAAACAAGCGACATGGAACATTGCAAAACGCTCTGCAATTGTGCAGTGGCAGTGGCAGTGACAGTGGCGCACAAATGCACATTGGAAGCTCTTCATCAGGCCTTAAAAGACTTTGAAATGACTCGATAAATTTTGGTGGTTCAATTATTTTTCTGCAAACTTAAGTGGTATTAAGTTTTAATCCATTTCCATCTCTCATCCATTTTTTAGTAAATTTATTTCGTAGCAAAGCTCTAACTGAATATTTAAGTCATAAATATATTAATTTGAGTAAAAGCTAAAATGAAGGTTGTTAAGAATATTGATAATTATAAAATAGCTTCATAGGATTTTAATTCCAAGCCATAGATATTAAAAATGATTTACCTGCATGGGTGAGATTCCATAATATTACATGAAATATTGATTGAAATGAATAAATTCAGTAAATTTTAGAGGAAAAAATGACGGCTACCCTTTTAAAGATCAAGAAGTGGAATAAAGAAGGAAATATATTGCAATTTTATTTAAAAACTTAGGTAGAGAAATAATTTTTTATCAAATAAGTCTGGTGTATTTATGCTATGTATAATAGTACACTTTATGCGAGAAATATGGATAAAAGATAAAGATTATACAATTAGATACATGAAGTAACGAAAATGTGGTGTTAAATGAAATTAACTGCATAATTTGCATAGATAGAGCACATAGGACTAATAGAAGAAATTAATAAGGATTAATTCAATAAAATATGCAACTATGCGACAATTATTTTCATTACTTACTTTAGATAACTGAGATTATAAAATACAGTAGTGTATTTATTCATTGTAAATATGTTCACTCACTATTAATTTCTAGATTATAAAAAATAAATTGGCTATTTGTGTTCTAATATAAATGTTAAAGTAAAAACTGAATTCTAGTTAGTATCCATTATCTCCTCATACGTTCTAACTTAATGCTCATGTTTAATTTTGAACAATTACAATCATATCTGTGCACACAAATCTTTTACGTCCTATATATAGACTAAAGATCCATGACGCATTACTAAAAAAACTTTGAATAGACTATACATTGAAAATATTTTCAAAATAAATTTTAGTAACATAACATATGATTTTTAAATAATCTTACTCCACTATGAAAAAATATGGTTAACTTAATAGTGGTCGAATTTCGACCACTGGGTGATGATCACTAGTATAAATTAAAATCGTAAACATATTGTCTCCTGCTAATTTTCTCTAGTAAGTAATAATTAATTACATAAACAACTAATTGAAGAATAATCATAAAATTAACCTAATAATACCTAGTCGCTACTTTTGCTGTATGTTCATCATGATAGTTTAAAAGAGGAACCTCGCCGATCTAAGGTAGGAAGTAAGAAGTCCTGTTTGTACCATTTAGTAGTCCAGATGAAAGGGGCAAAGAAATCTGGTTTAACGAATCATAATTTATTATAGCGCTTCAGCAAGTCCTGCGTGAATTGAACTTGATCCTTCAGTTTTGTTTCCTATTAATGAGGTTAAACCTGGCCAGTTGTTCAAAAATCTCCAGCCCACATTTTCTTTGTTTATGATGCTAAATCATCTGATCTTGTTGTCTGAAAATATAATTTGTATTTACCGGTCAAAATTGAAATTCCTACCCCATACTTATTTGTGCAGGGTATCAACGTATCAACTTATAATTCCAATAAAATATTATGTATAAAAATTGTTTTTTATATTTCGTGATTACAAACCCGACCATTGTTTGTTTACTGGTAATGCCAACGCAAGAGATCGGCTTAAAATACTATTTCGGATTTTATGGCGACGCGATCGTATTAACCGGCAGGAAAAAAAGCAAACAACCGAAATTTTATTGTTCGAGTTTGCATCGGCACGCCATCGAACGACGTATAAAATCATTTTCGGAACGTCCCATCGTAACATCCATTCGAAATAATAGATGACCCGTAATATTTTCCCTATTTTCCCCAAGAAAAACTCGGAGATTTCTGGTTGGATATTTGCCAGTTTTATTTTTATGCTCCGGGTACTTTTATCGAGTTATCCTCGGTTCCGATCGATAGTTCGGTAACAAATGACCTGTCGATAAATAAATGCACGTCGTTATAATGGGACGACAAATCATAAAGTTGGCTTTTTCTAATAAAAATCCTTAATTTTTCATATATGTAGAAATACTGATTCACTTAATATATGCTATAGCGCGTTTGATTTGTTTTTTTTTACATTTTAAAATCTCTTTTTCACCCCTACTATAGTTTATCTGCACTGGACCTACTATTTAACGTGGACTCCGAACCACGATCCTCGGCATTAAACCCTTCAACTGACCAGTGACCAACTTTGAAGATCATCTCAGAAGACATCCGGTCTTGCCCAGCCTTGTTACTGATGTGACTGGGATCATTTTCCTTATCGGATTTTGCACTTGAAGCAACCGCTACAACCCTTTAGGCCACCATGCATTCACCTACATCAAAGTCAAAGGTTGGTAACACTGATGGATTAATACCATGCGGTTCCCAGCTATAAAAGACCACCACGACGACGACTCGCTCTCTTTTCTTTTCTCCACTTCTTTGTAACAGTACCACTTCCACGGGGCTACCGTACTTCCTTTACCTTAACTTAATATCCTGTCCATTCTCCCGTGAATCACATGTATTGATTTAAATCGAAATAAACAAGTATTATACAAACCAAGCACAGTGCTGTTAGTGTTGCAGGACTTTAATTAATGCATTAAAAATCTTTAATTCTACGCTTGTGAGTTTGTGGCAGTATCTAAGTCTTGAATAAATACCGAGGAATTAAAAAATAAGCGTCGCTCTCAACCTACATATTCTCAAACTATATGCATTTACAATTTGAACTATGTCATGAATCAAAGCCTCAAAATCTGTATTACCTAATATGGATCAGTGAAGAAGTTTGCAGCAGGAAAAGCAGGACTTTTTTAAATACCTTTTGTATGATGGCTTTCACTATCATATTGAAATGTCACAGCAATACCTGTTACGTTTGTATAAACTGATGATAATTCTGACCTATACCAACAGGTTATAATTAAATATTGCTTTTCTGAATAACCAACTTATCAAAGTAAATCAAATTTTTATTTATATATCAATAAATAATTGTTAAAGGTGATTATTATATTTCTATAATTATCTTGGAGTAACAAAAGTTAATGCTTTATTTTAATAATAAAAATTACTTTAATATCAAGTACTGAGTCCAATTAGTACTGGTTATATATAAAGATGATATATATTCCTATATAAAGCCGATCTACGCACCATAAAAATAACTACTATGGAAACATATATATATATATATATATGGAGCAAATACAACTGTGGTTGAAGAAGAACATGTCCACCAGTGAATATTAATCAACTCACCCAATCAAAAGACGCCCAATCAAAAGAAAGATATATATATATATATATATATATATATATATATATATATATATATATATATATATATCGATGTCTATGAACTACATGGTGAATATATTTCGCGATAAGGTCGGGTTTTATTTGGAACACGTAATAGTGTGAGAAATTCTCGTTGTAATAGAATATAGCGGCAGACACTTGTCGTCTCCATTTCTACATTTCCCGTAGACGACGATCTCAGAAAAGCAACTCGGCAAATAGTCCGTTTTTGCCGTTCGACAGGATATCGCGACACGTTGGACCACACGTAAATATCCCGCAATATCCGGAAATCGAGAGATATTCTTTTGCTGCCTCTTGCAGGACGATTTGCCAGCTTGTGGTTTACCCGTCGTCTTTATTTTTAACTTATAGCTAGAAAAATGAGCAAATATCCATTATACCCCATAACAAAAAAACCTATATCCGTAAACAAGGATTAGAAACTGCAAAATAATAATATGTAATAAAAGATGAAAAAGGAAATAAGAAAACCATTATACTATAATAAATATATTGATCCTTTGAATCATTTCAATCTTTTAATGACTATAAATTTGTTAAAAGTATTAACAAGTCGTCAAAAATAGGGGGATATTGGCTCAGGACAAGTTTTCATGGACTGGTTATAAGATATAACCTGGACCTGCCACGTTCAGCTTTCACTTACTGCGATCTCTGCAAAGCTCTATTAATTATATAACGATGTCTTCAAAAGAGACTTCAAAATTAGAAAATCACTACATATAGCTTATTGGCTAAAAATCTCGACCAAAATTCACTCTCAAAATTACAAGGGAAAACGAAATTAATCTTTTTACAACCCGTGACCAAGAGACATGGTTGCAATGATTGCATTTGAAATTTGAAACTACATTCAAAAGTTATTTAAAAAAATAAACAAAATGAAATGGAGGAAGAAGAGTATCCGAAAATAACGAGGATAATAATAAAATATTTTGGTATGATAAATCACATGAACACTAGATCAAAACATTACCAGGAAGTCAGGATTGTTAAGACTGAGTCCAAAACGAATGCAATTGTAATATTAAACAAGAGTTAATCGTTTACATAATCCATTTGTATGACCAACACACATATATGAAAACAAAATATTGATTATGTTACAAATGTGAGTTTTTAAAAATTATAATCGATGAATCCTCTGTATAATAATAGTTTTGTTATTGGCCACTAGTTGGAGACAAGTTAGGCAGAATCAATTCTCTAATGTTAAATTATTTAAAAACAAATATTGTTATACAAGAAATAGCAGTAAACATACAGGAGGCAGCAAGGTTCACATATATCGCAGGATAATAAATAAATTATTTTTTAGCATTTGGAAAATAGATAAAATAAACATGATTCTCAAACGCAAGCAAAACCAGATGTCACCTCCTACCGGCCTATAAGTTTATTATCGATAATGTGTTTTTAAGAAATTAAGAAAGAAATTACATGTTATTGCAGAACATCAATTTGGATTTTGATTGGTAGACGAAATAAATCTAGACTTAAATGCCAAAATATATTGTTCGCCTGTATATCTTTATATATCTCCAGCCCTTGATAAAATATGACCTACAGGATTGTTGGTTAAATTAAGGAAACTTCTCCTCATCCTCATATTAACTTACTAAAATATTAGCTTACAAACCAGCATTAAGGGGTGAATACAATGAATTACTTCCAGTATATTCAGGAGTTCCACAAGTCAGTGTACTGGGTCCATTATTATATCTTTTATATACAGCTGAATGCCGACCAGAAAAATCATTACTGCAGCAAAATTTGCACACGAAACATATCAGACAAAGATCTAATAACAGCACCAAAAAATCTCAAAATACGTCTCAATAATATACTGTGAATGAAAACATGGCAAATCTAAACAAATCTATCAGTAACTTTTAAACTACATAAAAGAATGTAGCCCACCAGTGAATATATCAATAATTGTTACTCTACAAGGCAGAGAATGCTAAATCTCTTATCGCGCATTTAGACCGACGCTCAATTACTTATACAACAACTTATACTTAAACTACATTATATTTATTAGCTCATCAAATACAAATCTAACTCCAATCATTACATAACAAGGTATTGCTGTACGAATTAGTTCTTAAACCTATTTAGTAATATTGAATTCAGTTATGAATTGTTTCCTTCGATGGTGTGTTTACTTGTCAAGTCATCTTGATATCTACATCTGTACATCATTCTTGATAAAATTAATCACTAAATTCTAAGTAATATATTGTAACTTAATGCTCATGCTTAATTCTGAACAATTACAAACAAATCTGGACACACAAATCTTTCACGCCCTACGATTCCATTTTCTACAGTTATATTCTCTTAATTATGTGCATACCTATAGTTGTTTCCACTCTAATCACTCTGTCTCAGGAATTTCCAGCATTATCACATATCCAGAAAGTTTCCTTTAGTCACTTTCATTTTCCGAGTCGCCGTCAAGTCAATCACTAAATTTTAATTTCCAATCTGTCTAAAACATGTTCATGATCCACCATTTATCAATTAGTTCCTCTGTATGTCTTATCGAGTTCATCCAAATCGAAGATGTTATGGTCGACAAAACAACTTCCACATATCCAAACAGTTCTTGATGGAATATGCTTCTCGACCGGAAATAATATTTATTTATAACCTGTAATAATTAGAACTAATATTTTGAATAATTTAGCGTACATCTGACAACCGGACAGCTGTCAGACGTATGCAAAATTCTTGAAAGCAATAGTGCTAAAAAGTTTTAACTCTTACCTATAAATTATTCTGATTAGACTATATGTCTTTAATGACGTAAAACCGCGCGATATAACTTATGAGTTATACCTAAAACATTCTTTGCCAAATTTGCTTTAATTTGTGTTCTACAAGCATCTGATTATTATTTTCATCCTGCCCTTGTTTTTCAAAACCTATACACTGTAGACAAATAGACAAGAAATTAAAACACAAGCTTACCTTTTCCAGATGCTTTCCACCATAGCCGATTCATTATTTTTTTCGCACAGGCCAGCAGGACGAGTAAATCTCCTTCATACCTCTATATCTTAAACTACCATCGGTACGGCCGCGTCAGGATCGAAAAAATAACCGAAATAATTCTTTCTTTTTTGCTTTATTCCCACCCTCGGATTGTATGCATCGTCGAGCACTACATAGAGAATGATTTATAAGGCAGGTCGTCGGGCTAGGGAAAATAAAAATTCAAGCTGCATCTGTGAAATATTACATATTGCCTTTTTCGACGACGACAACCCAGGAAGGGCTTTAAACAATCCGGGGTCGGGGTGGGGGTTAGGGGATGAAATGGACAAAAGGAGGTGGAAGAGGTTTTGTATTGAAAGATCGGTCACAAGGAAATAGTTCCTTGGTTTTAGTTTGAAATACGATTAATCAGTAAGTTTCAGCGATTGAATGTATTAGGAAGAGAGATTAGAAGAAGAAGTTAATTGTTAGCAATGTCACCTATTGGCGATAAGCGACAATATTAGTTGAAACAGATAAAAAAAATAACCTTGATAAAGCTAGGAAAAAAACAGACAACAAGTTAAACTAATATAGAATAAACCATAAGCTCTACCAACGTTTTTTAAACAATTTATTTCTAGCAAGTGTATACTTAAATTGGAAAGGAAAGTTCTTGAGCAACTAGAGCTTCAGAAGACTTCGCACCATCTGACTACCTATCTGACTATCATATGATACTGAAACAGACTTCCTAAATAGCGAAGATTGAGATAAATGAATAAGTAAATGGACAGGCTCAACTAGTCAACAAGCTCCTGTATTTGTTGTGTATCAATACAACATTTTATGGTTGCTCAATCTAATTTATTTTCAATTAATAGATACTAACTTACCAGGAGCCGGTTTCCTTTGCGTAGTGACCAAGGCGATAAGACAGTCCTCCTACTGTTGCGATAGTCGTGTTTGTGATTGTAATTGTAAATAGTCAACAATGGAAAATCTGGCAAGGAATAACCATCCCAGTCATACCAGTAACCAGGCTGGGTAAGACTGGATGTCTTCTGGAATGGTCTCTGAGTTGGTCACTGGCCAGTCGGTAGGCTTAATACGGAGGACCGTGGTTCGAAGCTGACTTTAAACAGTAGGTCAAGTCCAGATAAAACCTCGTTGGTAAATATGACTAACAAACAATAATATAGATAAATGAAAAAATTAATTTTATTAAAAGTTCACTGTAATTCTTAAATGTAATAGTATAATGTAATAGTTTCAGTATAATAATTTTAATAAAAAATATTGCATTTTGTAATAAATAGGATTATTTTAATTAATATTTTCTTCCACAGGTTGAATATGTAAATAAAAGAGAGAGAACAGAATATATTTATGGAAGTATATAGATCCAGTTGATTTATAAAATTCAGTTGAATAAATGAGAATCTATAACTAAAATTCACTTATTCTATCACTGTATCTTCAAATTTCAGGGCTAAAAATATATAATCTACAAGAGTACATTCATAATTCTTAAGAGTATGATAACCCATTTATAACGCGCTTTATTTTTCTTTATCTACTTTTTATTAATGAACTGCAAATCTATCTCCAAATTATATGAGACATTGATTTAGGTTCTAGTGCGGTAAGTCTTATAATTCAATATCTTCGAATATAAAATTAGTACTTTTAAATTGTTGAAACAATAACCGTCAAATTTTGACTAGAGAAATAACTTATAATATAACTTATAATAATAACTAATTATCACCATTTTATAATCTAGGTCTCGTTGAATAGTTTATTTAGATATCTTGAGTTATATCAGTATTTTTCAGTAGATTTCAAGTTTAGTAGTATTAGATAATAAAAATGTTTTTGCGTTTAACGAAAATGTTCTCTATATCACCTCAAAAACTTAGGAGGTACTTCCAATAAAATACATTGTACAATTTATGTGAGGCCTCATGTACTATACAACTTTACTCAAAATAAAGATATGTAAGTTTGGTTTTCATAAAAAGTTTATTTGGTCTTTACATTGTTTTTTGTTTTGTTATGATTGAAAAACTATATGGCTATTGGTGATCACATCTGAGGCTGAATTTTTTCAATTTCGTGACGAATATTGTCTTTAATATGTTCAATCGTATGAGGCTTATTCACATCAAATTTTGATCTTAAAAAAACTCATAAGAAAATGTCTGTTGCTGTTAAATCCGGAGATCTGGCTGGCCATGCTAAATCGCCACATTGCGAATTTAGTATTCGCGGAAAAATGTCATTTAATAATTGAATTGTTGAAAGAGTTGTGTGTGCTGAGGCCCCATCTTGCTGAAACCACATGTCTTCTAGTCCTTGCTCTTCCATTTCAGGCACAAGAAAATTTCGAATCATTTCTTGGTACCGTTCAGCAGTAACAGTAACCTCAGCACCTTGGTCATTTAAAAAAAAAATAGAGACCAATGATGTTTCCAGCATGAATACCACACCATACAGTTTCTTTTCTTTTTTAGTGTATGATGTTTCATGAATTAATTGAGGATTCTGTGTTTTCTAAAACCGACTGTTCTGTTTATTGACGTGGCCACTAAGAAAAAAATGGGCTTCATCGCTCAGTATTAATTTAGACGAAAAATCTTCAATTTCACTGGACAGTCTTAAGATTTCATTACTGTACTCAATTCGTTGATCAGGATTTCTCGGTAGCAATTTTCAAATCAGTTTTCAAAATTCACCTTAAACTGCGTGCAGAAATATGTAACTGGGAACCACGTCTCCGAATAGATGTGGAGACTATGCAACACTATCGCGCACCAGAGTCACATTTTCAGTGTTAAGAGAAGTCCGTTGTTTTCCAGAACGAGACCTGTCTGCTGTCGTACCATACTGTCGAAAATCCGCATATAAACCATAAATTGTGGTTTTGTGAAGCACTGGACGATTAGGATATTTTTGACGCTGAGTGGCAATAATGAAACGATTAGTTTCAATAAATATGATCACTATTTCTGCTCGTTCTTCTAGCGTATATTTATCCATAATAAAATTTGGACGTCTACACAACACAATGGTTAAGCCAAAACTGAGCAAAATGTCACCAAACCAAAATGGTATGCAATCAAAATGGTAGCGAGGCTTTTGCCCCACCTGTTATTTCTTTATCTAATACACGTTCGCTAGCACACACTGAAACCTTTCATTTTTCTCATTGAGGTCCTCTTTGTACATTTTGCCTGTAGGAATAATCTAAAAGGTCCCTTTAAAGAGTCCAACAGAGTAGTCTGTAATCACTGTGATACTCAATTTTTCTTGATATCTTTTCTCATCTTTTTAATATCCTGGTGGAATCGTTTACTTTACTCTCCATATTTTTCAAATTATCGAGAAGATAGTTGATCTAAAGCTTGAAGTGCTTTTAGTTTGCTAGAGTTTCAGGAATACCTAACAATTTCTCTGTAATCTCCTTAAAGATAATCGACTATTATTTTTGAGGAACCGCCATGATCGTGATGAAAGTTAATCATAAATCGTCTAATGTCTGGTCGGACCAAAAATTTTCCTTTACCTTTGCTTTTGTGAGACCTGGAAACTTTGACACCATACATTTCAAACAATATCCACCTTTGGAGAGTGATTTTACAAATTGATTCGTCAATTCCATCTTTATGTGCAGCGTTTTTATGCATAATTTTATGTAGAAGTGTTACTTGGAGGACGTTCTTTTCACCAACTTCAAGATCCCAAATTTTAGGAGGAAATATGAAGCAATCAAGATACACAACATTTTGAATTCGCCGGACACCTACCAGTCATGATCTTTATATTTTAATTTGCGAGGAACCAATTCCAAATTCTTGTAGGTTTCTTTGAATTGTTCGGAAATGCCTATAGGAATGGAAGCCTAAAGACCACCAGAAAAGAATCCAAGAAATCCTGAAGCCCTGGAATTTTTTCCATATTATTTTCGTTTATTCGAGATTTTTTTTTATAACATCTTTATTAGATACGCGTAGTACAATCTTAATTTACAATTAATTTATTGCTACTTTTCCTATGTACTTGGATTAATTAACAAGCAAGACGAGTGCGAGAAAATACATCAGTATGTATTCCTCAATTATAAAATTATAATTACTTATTAATTATTAACTTATAGCTATAGTTTACACTAATAGTACACACTAAATGTTCACACAAGTTCGTATGGTTTTGTTCGTTTCAATCTCCTGACATCCTGCGCGCTGTCCAGCAGTTGTATTGCTTCCACGTTAGTATGATTTAGTAATCTTCTTTCGTGTTTCAAGGCGAAATCCTGCACAACTTTGCAAATCCATTTGATTTCCAGGTCATCGTGCAGTTCTTGATTGGTTACCTAGCGATAGGCATTGGTAATCAATCGAAGAACCTTGTTTTGACAGCGCTGTATGACTAACTGATTTGAATTTTTAGTGCAACCCCATATTTGCACCCCATAGGTCCAAATTGGCTTTATAATTGTATTATAGATCAACCTCTTTGATTTTAGATCAAGTTGAGAGTATCTTCCGACTAACCAGTATAGTTGTTTTATTTTGGTTCTAATGTGTTTTGCTTTTTGTCTAACGTGATGCTTCCAATTTAATCTACCGTCAAGATGGATTCCAAGGTATTTTGCTGATTCTGCTTGAGGAATCGGGCATCCATTGAGTGATATAATTAAGTTTTTATTATTTCGCCTTAATGCAAAATTAACGTGGACAGATTTGGAGCTGTTAAGTTGAATTTTCCAATCTTTCGTCCATTTGTAGATTTTGTTGACTGCCACTTGCACTTTTTCTATTGCCCTAGGCAGAGATATATCTTTTGCCATAATAATTGTATCGTCAGCAAAGGTTCCAAGAAGTGTTTCTTTTGTTGTTGGAATGTCAGCAGTGTAGAGCAGATACAGGAGAGGTCCTAAGACGCTACCTTGTGGAACTCCAGCCGAGATATTTTTAAATGTCGAGAACGCCATTTCGTGCGATACTCTAAATTTTCTTCCGAATAAATATGACTCCAGCAATTGACAATAGTTACGAGGTAACAATTTGCTCATCTTACAGATTAATCCCAAATGCCAACCCGATCAAAAGCTTGTTTATTCGAGATACATAGAAATTGGTTGCAAATATCCACACAGCTTTTTATTGCGGACCTGTATTATAGTTAAAGAAACATTAACAAATATCCATATTGGCATGACCCCCATAACTAATGCTACTGGAAATGCGTCATTTACTGCCATACGTCAAAACGTGAAATTAGGTACATACGAATATAAATTTCCCTCGAGCATGGCCGTGAATACATCACGTCCGACATATTTGTCCTGATTTAATAAATCGATCCGCCGATACAACCGTGCCATCGTCCCGGACATCCTCCCCCCGCGTGCTCGTCCCACCCTCATCAAACATTAATCGAAAAAAATCAACTCAAGACATTACAGTCGGGAGGAAACTTTTCGGAGCAACACTGGGACTCCGTAAAGTCGGCCTCCAGGGGACCCCGTCGCGGATGGCGCAAAGTTAGCGCCGGTGCGGGGGCCTAGGGTGGCGGCAGAGGTGGGTATTTTTTCCGCCGTCGCATCCGCCGAGTAATTTAACATAGTCATTCGCGAAGTCGTTTAATAAGATAAAAGTTCGGCGAACGTGTCGGTGGATTCCTGTTTTGCGGGAGAGTGCAGCGAGCCGATGAAATCGATACTTTACGGTCGAGCCTAGGCGGAAAAGTCGTCCTGCAACTGACGGCGGGGTTATTAAAAAATTAATTGTTGCAGTTTCCTTTCACTCAACATCGTTTTGCAACCGGTTCGTTAGAAATACTACGGCTTTTTTTAGTAGTATAAATGTAAAAGAAGTGTTATATATCTCCTATAATTCAGATCGTCTTCTATAATCTCTAAAGTCTTTTTGTCTATTTTTTAGACATTCTTGCCGTATCTTCTTTACCAAAGGTGGATTTAGTTGTCGCCCACTACCTACAAATTTTCTTCACAGTAACTTAAATCTAGGTATATATCTAGGACGACCCATCGGCCCTATCTTAGTCTCTAGTGTAATAATGTTTATATATTAAAACAACTGTTTTTCTATTAAATACACCTCACTGCAATAACATACACTACACAAGATCAAATGGTTTGATTCTTTTGAGCAAGTGTTCTGTTTTGGTGTTATTCAAGAGTTGTATTACTTCAATATTGGCATGAAAATGTAAAGTTTTTCTTGAGTGGCAGTCGCTCACTGAAGGTATCGATGTAAGTAATTAGCCCTGTAGTATATCGATGCGCCTACAATACTACTCAGAACTTTGTTCTGAAAAAACAGTATTCAATTTATATTAGTTTTCGCTGAAGATCCCCATACTTTTCAATTCCGTCTGTCCATATGTGGGCAATACTTGCTTGTTAAATAGCAATATATTATGTACTGATATTTATGATTTTCTTCCAATTAATCAATAAATTTTCTATATTTTAAGTGCAGTTTTTTCTTTTCTTTTTAATATGTTCTTTCCAGCGAAGTTTTGCAACAAGATTCATTCTGAGATACTCAGTGTCGTTGGTACAGGGACTGATAGTATTATTTATTTTTATTAGTGCTTATGTCGTGTGACTACGTGAATTGCACATGCACAGATTTACTTTTGTTAATTTTTGTTTTCCATGTTTGGGTCCAATTATTTATAATGTCATTTTCCTGTTGTAATTTTCGTGTGGTTTTTGCTATTGTAATATATCACATGTGTAGAGTAGGGAAAGGATTCCAAAAAAATAATCCTATTTAACATACTTGATAATGGATAAATTATAATTATTTTCTTCTGACGAATAAACTTTATAAAGGAAGTACATTATGCTGTACTTCCTACTCTATTTTGGATTAATTAATTCCAAAACTAATAATTTTGCTCAAATTTCAAAAAATACTCAAAACGTAGTAGTAGGAGTAGATTTTTTTTAATATATGTATTTCGGCAGGATGTTCGTAAGTTACAAGGTAGATGAACACATAATAAATAAAAGAAAAGAAAGCATTTGAATAGAGTTGCTTGTTCTATATACTCGACGACACGAATGGAAGAGACCTGTTATCTCTCACTAGGTTCTGTTTATGGAGGAATTTCGCAGATCATTAACGTCTACGAGTTCTAGATAAAGTCTTTTTTATTTTCTGGGTGTGCATGGAACACGGCACACGATAACAATAGCGAGATGCATCGAGAAGGGCGGAATATCCATCGAAGCTGAAAACAAACGTACCGTATATGACGCTATGGATTATCCGAAATGCTATTTTAATGAGAAATGCCAGAGATACTTTATTTTTATTAAATCACAGTCTGCTTGGATTTAATTTTAATATATATGTTGCCTTAAAAAATCAGATAATTCAAAAATCAAGCGTAAAAACATATTTTTATATAAATTTGAGATACAAAATGCCATCGTACTTGGTAACTGAAACATATTTTGCCAGGAAAAAAGCAAATTATAAGAATTATTGGTCCTTAGACGTATTTAGAATTTTTGTTTTAACTCATAATCGACCACTGATCGAAATTCGTCCACAATTTATTAAATTAATCATGCTGATCTCATAACAGAGTAAAGAGCATAATTTAAAAATAATATCTTACTAAAACTTCTTTTATAAACGTAAATTAAAGTAAGATTGTATGTTACAACATATTAAAATAACGAAAAAATGTATTACATTTTTATGGATTTTTTTTGCAGTTTTGAAAGTAGGAAGAACAATTTGAAATATTTCGTTCTTTAACATGATTTCCTGGAAACTTATTTTATGTACTTTAAGCCATTCCTTAATTGCAGCTTTTGTTGATACACTTCTTGGGATTTTCCCTACCAGTGTACTATATATATGGTAGATATGGTGCCTTGTACATCACAATAACTGATGGTTCCTCCAAGTTCTTTAAAAGCTGATGTTCAAACTACCACAAAAACAAGTTAGGTCTCATTTCTCCATGGTAGTCACCCTTGGACTTAGAGGAAAATACTAATTCTGCACCAGGAATATAAGCATTCCTGTTTCCAGTATGAAGAACTATATGTATTCAATGAATTATTAATAAATGTTATGACTAACAAAACCTAATCGATAGTTATTCCAACGTTTACCTTTTTCCATCAACATTTGTTGTCTATACACAACATTTATTATCATTTTGCCATGAGCGACCCAATGTACCATTCTGAAATATTTATGTCTCATTTAAATATATAAATTGATAAAATGATTCTTCCTTGATTTTGTTATATGATTTTAAAGATTGTATTCCTTTAAAAGCAATCTCTGGAAGTTCCATAAAATCCTTGGGTTTATCTTTACACTGCTTAAATCCTATATTACCCAACAGTGTATGAAGGGATGTTCTACATCCCTCATATAGCTGTATATGTTTTGGCTTTTTATGGATACTTTCCAGACTCTCTGAATTTTCTCTGAAATAATTGTATTAAATAATATTTCGATTGATAAAACAACATACTGTTTTTTACAGTTCGTATATTTGATCTCTGACACAGCTAACAACAAGCTAATCTTGATTCGTCATCTGCTTCACAGTTTCTTTTTGGTGAATTTAAGGTTATATTATTTTTTATTTTTTGAGATATTTTAGTGACCGCATCCGTACTAATATTCAGTGCAGCTGCAACGCGCAAAAATATTTTCAATAAAAACCTCGGCTATTTGCAATTTATTAAAACAAAGCGTTAAAACAACGTTTGCCGTTTTATAACCCGTAATTATAATATTTTGGTGAATTTTGCAAACGTTAGACAAACGGACAACTTTGCAGGCTCTTTCGGTTACATGATCGAACTTCTTTAACAGCATTCTATCTCATTTTAAATAGAATAAAAGATGGAGAATATTTTCCGATTGTAAAACGAATTTACAACTTTAGACAGACACATATTGACACACTGCTGGTCACTACTGTTTTGAATTGACTATACTTCTTTTTACTTCATCTTCTGCCCAATATGGTGACTCACCACTCACTAAGAAATGAGTTATTTTATAATTGTTAATATTCTTTACAATACTCATTTTAACTATTAATGCACAAATCTTATATATAAAAATGAATCGCAAAATATGTTCCTAAGCGCATAACTCAACAACGCCTGGACCAATTTGGCCAAATCTTTTTTTAAAATGTTCGTTGAAGTTCAGGGATGGTTTTTACGGCGAGAAAAATTAGAATTATTGCTGGAAAAACTCTAAAAATAGCCCTTTTTGTTTGAATTTGTTTCGTGTATCAGTTGACAATTCATCTGTCATCTGTCAAAAGTCATCTGTAACAGACAACTTTTTTTTTTTAAATTTGATATGACTTGAACTCAAATCCTTTTAATCCGTACGAATTGTTTTATTTATTTAAAATTTTTTATTTGTTTAAAATTTAATTCAAATTTTAAATAAATAAAACAATTCGTACGGCTTAAAAGGATTTGAGTTCAAGTCATATCAAATTTAAAAAAAAAAGTTGTCTGTTACAGATGACTTTTGACAGATGACAGATGAATTGTCAAGTGATACACGAAACAAATTCGTATATCGTGTTTTGTGCAGAGTGTTTAGTTAGTTAGTGTTTGTTTAGTTCGTGATTAGTGAAAAAATAATTTATATTTGATATGCCTCCTATAAGACGACGCAATTTAGGTAGAAGAACCAGAAATGCTATAAACCAAGCTAATTACCGATCTAATCGTACTGCACAAGAACGTGACGACGGAAATGAACGTGAAAGAATTCGGATATCACAAACGCGTGAAGCGCGAGCGCGACATTCAACTAATAATCGCGCAAGTTTGAATCCAGCTGCTTTCAGTTACGATGTGTCAATTGACTACAGTAACTACCAATGTGTTGTTATTGGTTCTATGAACTTGGTTTGCTCACACTGTAAGGCATTAAAATACAAAAACGAAGCCAATGGATTGTGTTGCGCAAATGGTAAAGTGAAATTGATACAATTGGATCCACCACCAGAACCATTGTACTCATTGGTTTCAGGAATAGGAACAGATTCTATACACTTTTTGACACATATTCAACAATATAACAATTGCTTTCAAATGACTTCATTTGGGGCAACAAATGCAGTTCGGGAAAATTTTATGCCAACTTTCAAGGTATGTATTATAGCAGTTACTCATAATTATTTTAGCGAACAAAATTTTCTGTCACCAAAGTTAAGATGTGTTACTAATCTTCAATTTCTTAATCATTACGAAATATATCACTTAGTCATCATATTATATGGTGATTCAGTTTCAGTGACACTTTTATTATATTTTATATTTGATAGATATTAGTTAAAACTAAATATATACTTTTTAAGATCAAATATTATTTAAGTTTGATCATTGACAATCCATTAATTTATACCACACCATAATATTTTTTTTATTTACAGATACAAGGGCAAATATATCACAGAGCAGGTTCACTGTTACCAGTGTCAGATAGCGACAACAAATTCCTGCAAATTTATTTTATGGGCAATTCACCACAAGAAATTGATCTGCGTTGTGCACATAACAATTTAGTAAAAAGGTCTATTGTAGAACAATTACAAACTTTATTTCATCAACACAATCAATTGATTATATTGTTTAAAACTGCCCTGGATCTGATGCCATCCGATAATCACAAAATTGTAATCAGAGCTGATAAAACACCTGCAGGTCAACATACAAGACGTTTTAATGCACCAACTATTGATGAAGTTGCTATCGTTGTAGTTGGAGAAAACTTGGAATCCCGTGATATTTTTTACATCGTCGGAATTTTCAATTACAACCTATAAAGGAAACACACCGCTCATATGATGCACTGCAATATCCCATTATATTTTGGCAAGGTGAAGATGGCTACGATTTATCAATAAAAATGATAAATCCCATTACAGGTAACTAAAATATTAGTTTAGCTATGGCGATAATATCTCAGTCACTATATTATGTATTTTAATTTTATATTTGAATGTTATTAAAACAAAATCTGTTTACAGGTTCTGAAACCAACAAAAAAGTCAGTTCAATGAACTATTATTCATACCGCCTAATGATTCGGGAAAATGCAGATAATCACATATTGAAATGTCGGCGATTATATCACAAATATGTTGATGACATGTATGTTAAAATTGAAACGGAGAGATTAACATTCATCAGGTTGAATCAAACCAAACTCCGATCTGAAGAGTATATTCACCTTCGAGATGCGATTAATACTGATGGAAATGCACAGAATGTCGGTCGGATGACTATTCTTCCAGCAACATACATCGGAAGCCCTCGGCATATGCACGAATATGCTCAAGATGCCATGTCGTATGTTCGTCATTATGGTACAGCAGATTTGTTCATCACATTTACATGCAATCCGCAATGGATACAAATTAAGCAGGAGTTATTACCTGGGAAATCATCCATTGATCGTCATGATATTACAGCCAGAGTCTTTAGACAAAAGTTGAAATCTTTAATGAATTTCATCGTAAAACATAATGTGTTTGGTGAGACACGCTGCTGGATGTATTCTGTGGAGTGGCAGAAACGAGGATTGCCACATGCACACATTTTGATTTGGTTGGTTGAAAAGATAAGGCCAAATGAAGTTGATGCAGTGATATCAGCTGAAATCCCTAATGTACAAGTAGATCCTGGATTGCATGAGGTAGTTATCAAAAACATGATACATGGTCCCTGTGGAACTCTTAATCAAAATTCACCGTGTATGATGGATGGTAAATGTTCAAAACGATATCCACGGACATTAATATCGGAAACAATTACTGGTAATGACGGTTATCCATTGTATCGTCGCAGATCGACAGCAGACAATGGAAAATCAACAATTGTCAAATTAAATCAACAAGATATTGAAATAGATAATCGTTGGATTGTTCCATATTCACCCATTTTATCAAAGACATTCAAAGCACACATCAACGTTGAATCTTGCCATTCAGTGAAATCGATTAAATACATTTGCAAATATGTAACCAAAGGGAGTGATATGGCTGTGATTGGAATTGGTGCAGAGAATTCTAATGATGAAGTTACCCAATACCAAATGGGCCGCTATGTCAGTAGTAATGAAGCAGTTTGGCGAATATTTTCTTTTCCTATTCATGAGAGACACCCTTCTGTTGTTCACTTAGCTGTGCATTTAGAAAATGGACAAAGAGTGTATTTTACAGCACAGAACGCAGTACAAAGAGCTGCTCAGCCACCATCTACTACATTAACCAGTTTTTTTGAGACATGCCAAAACGATGATTTCGCACAAACATTGCTATATTCTGAAATGCCAAAATATTATACCTGGAATCAATCCTCAAGGAGATTTATACGACGGAAACAAGGAAAACCAGTTCCAGGATATACAGATGTATATTCCACCGATGCGATTGGCCGGATTTATTCAGTACATCCAAGCAATGATGAATGTTTTTATTTACGACTGCTATTAGTCAATGTACGTGGCCCAACATGATTCCAACAGTTACGAACTGTTGATGGTGAATTGTGTGGATCCTACAGAGAAGCCTGTCAACGTTTGCAATTGCTTGAAAATGACGCTCATTGGGATCAAACTCTCAATGATGCTGTAATATCATCACACACTCATCAAATACGAACATTGTTTTCTATAATCATATCTACATGCTTCCCATCAAACCCAATTGATTTGTGGATGAAGTACAAATATTATATGTGTGATGATATTTTGTATCAAATACGGAATAGAATGGGAAATCCAAATATACAAATCAGTGAAGAAATTTACAATGAAGCATTGATTTCAATTGAGGACATGTGCTTGATAATGTCAAACAAACTATTAATTCAATTAGGCCTGACCGCGCCCAATCGTCCAATGCATGACGCTTTTAACCAAGAGTTGCATCGAGAAAGACTGTATGATCTCAACGCTTTGAAAGAATAAATTCAAACAAATCTTCCACTGTTAAATGAACAACAGAAGTATGTATTTGAAACTCTTATGAAAGTAACAAATGATGAAACTGGAGGGATTTATTTCTTAGATGCACCTGGTGGTACAGGAAAAACTTTTTTTATTTCATTAATATTAACAACAATTCGCTCACAAAATAAAATTGCACTTGCACTCGCTTCGTCGGGAATCGCAGCAACTTTGCTTGAAGGTGGTCGAACAGCCCATTCAGCACTAAAATTGCCATTAAATATGCAAAGCAATGAAACTCCAACCTGCAACGTTTCGAAGAACTCTGCAATGGCAAAGGTTTTGCAGCAATGTAAATTGATTGTTTGGGATGAATGCACGATGGCACATAAAAAATCTTTGGAGGCTTTAGACAGAACCTTAAAAGATCTACGTAGCAATAATAACCGATTTGGTGGTGCAATGATTTTATTAGCAGGAGATTTTCGTCAAACATTGCCAGTGATTCCACGATCAACGCCAGCTGATGAACTCAATGCATGTCTAAAGTCCTCCAATTTGTGGAAACATGTTAAAGTACTTCATTTAAGCAAGAATATGCGTGTCGAGTTGCAAAATGACCAATCTGGAAACATATTCTCTAAACAACTCATTGACATTGGTAATGGCAAATTTCCTATAGACATGTTGACGGCTTGCTTTTGCTATGACTATAAACAAGTCCCAGGGGCAATCATTAAGTGTTTGTGGTATTAATCTAGAAAACCCATGTTTCTCACATGGTCAATTGTATGTTGCCTGTTCCCGTGTTGGAAAACCATCAGATTTGTTTATCTATGCGCCAGGTAATCAAACAAAAAACATCGTATACCACAAAGCAATATAATGATAATAATAATAATAATTATGATTCACATGATTAACAATAAAGCGATTACTTACTTTTCAATCCTTATATATGTTTTATTTAATTATTTTTTATTCACAACGCCCTATCACCAGGGTGATGGTTCTGTTCAGGAGAATTTTTTAAAATACGTAGGCACAAAAACTGCCACATTACAAATCTTTTTGACAGGACGAAGTCTGTCGGGTCAGCTAGTACTAATATATTTACTAATGAAAACTGAAATACGTTAGTAGTTAATACCAAAAAATTTGTCTACAACGATATATATGAACCATACCAATTATTATCAGTTCTTAGCTGTAATTTTTCTTAGCTGTTCTATAACACCAGAATATTCATAGTGGATTGATTAATGTCGTGTTAAATGTAAAAACGCAAAATGTAAATGTAAAAATGCGGCCGTACTCTTCAGTGTAAATAGTTGATAAATTCGTAGTAAGTACAGTGAGTGCTTTTATTATTTACGTCTAAGTCTAGCTATGAGCAGTCAATGTAAATTGAACGTCTGTGAATCGCTGGTGGTAACAAAACAAAAATTAAAAGAGTTCCAAAGGCAGTTTACTACGGGAGCTCTCCAAGTTTTCCAATATCGACAAGAGATGAAGTTTTATTAACACTCTTTCGAGTCACTAGTTCCAACATATCTCGCAACTTAAGATCGACACCGCAATAATTCCATGGCTGGATAACGTCACGTACCTAGGTCTTCACTTCGACCGGCGGTTCGGTTGGCATTCCTAAATCCAGAAAGCAATCCAGAGAGGCTCGGGGATAGCAAACCTGCTATCTTCTCTGATCTGCCCTTCTAGCAGACTTCCCATCTCCATCAAATGCTTATTTTACAAGATGTTCATTCGGTCAGTACTCCTCTACGGATCTAATGTCTACTTCAGGTTTGTTACACCCAACCAGGTCAAACGGCTTCAAGGTTTTCCAAAATAGGCTCCTCAGGAGAATATTAAACGCTCCATGGTTTGTCAGAAATAATCAAATTCATAGAGAAACTGACACTCCAGAAATCAAGCACATATCTCAATCATTCCACAAACAACAACTCAGCTCATGCTCAACATGCTGGGAGCTTCTTTTCCAGGCTGAAACGACCTCATCCATCGCTACAGTTATAACTTTTGCCCCCGTACAACAGTATCCAGTTGTGTGTTAACTCAGGTTCGCGAATCAATGCTGCCCGATCAGCGGGTTAGCGCCCAGAGGCAGTCCCACATAACCCGGTCCAACTTGTCACTCCAGGGCTTCCACCGCCTGGTTTTATAAACCCTGGAACTACAACCGCCCACATGAAGAATAAACACGCTGACAAATCGTCCTAATCGAAAACGAAACCGTTTGTTTTGCCAGCGCGAGATTATTTGTTTTACTAAAGCTAAGTAGGGGGTGGCGTTTGATAATTTCCTCTCGAAACAACAGAAACAGTTCCCGAAAAGCTCCCAGCTACCGGGAACAAGGATAAATATGTTTCCTCTCCGCTGCGCTACAAACAACAAACCCCGCTAGTGCCCCCCGTATTTGTTCGTCCCCTATTTTTCCCGTCGCGCATGTGAGTGAATTTCTTTTGAGGGCGATGTGTAACGGGCAAATATTTATAGCTTTATAAATTGTGTTTGTTTTATTCCTTATATATCTCGTTGAATATCGGGAAAGGAAATCTTTTTTTCGGGGGACCGCCCAAAGCTCTGTAACGTCTTGCGTTCGTTTATGTGGAATCTTTGACAAATCATTTTTTCCGTCCTCCCTCGTTCTCTTTATAATTTTATTCTGATCCAATACGGTAAAGGGCAAATAGAGAACGGATAAGAATGGATATATTGTAGGCAAATACATGAATATATATAACATTGCACAGTCATCAGAGGCAACGTTTAAATTCCAAAATTTATAGTATTTTTTTATTCATTAATATATTATCACACTCAAATAACCTCCAATTTCGAGTCGTCGAATTTTGATTGAAAATATGGCGTATCAAAACAAATGGGACAAAATCTATCCATGTAACATTCACCCTTTGTAGAAGGACTTGTCCCCCAGTAAAAATGAATAATTATGAGATCCGGCGAGCAAACAATGTTAAATATCTGGGAATTTTTATCGACGTTTAACATGGAAAAAACATATAGTAATAGAACACAAACAGCTTGGGCTTAAACTAAACCAAAGGTATTGGCTGAAAGAGTGTAAATCTAAATTACTGTTACATAATAAAATCCTCCTATATAACTAAATAGTTAAGCCCATTTGGATTAATGCTATTGAACCGTGAGGTACTACTAGCAAATCGAACATAGCTATCCTTTAGAGGTTCCAGAATAAATAGTTGCGAGCCATCGTCGACGCCCCATATTACGTCTCCAACAAACTAATTCAGCACGATATTCACTTGGAACCTATAGCGAATGAGATTCAAAGAATTCTAAAAGACTGTTAGTGTATCCCAATGTACTCGCCAAAGAGTTAAATGTGCGCGATAGTAGTGAAGCGAATAGGCTCAAACTCATACTAATATACGAACTGATTAATAGATACATAGAGTGAAATATAATAATCTCTAGAAAAAATTGGAATTGTCTTTAAAATAAATTAGGATACACTTAAATTACTGTTACATAATAAAATCCTCCTATATAACTAAATAGTTAAGCCTATTTGGATTAATGCTATTGAACCGTGAGGTACTACTAGCAAATCGAACATAGCTATCCTTTAGAGGTTCCAGAATAAATAGTTGCGAGCCATCGTCGACGCCCCATATTACGTCTCCAACAAACTAATTCAGCGCGATATCCCCTTGGAACCCATAACGAATGAGATTCAAAGAATTCTAAAAGACTGTTAGTGAACCCAATGTACTCGCCAAAGAGTTAAATGTGCGCGATGACAGTGAAGCGAATAGGCTCAAACTCGTACTAATATACGAACTGATTAATAGATAGAGTGAAATATAATAATCTCTAGAAAAAATTGGAATTGTCTTTAAAATAAATTAGGATACACTTTAGCATAAGTTAGAATAGTCTCTGGAATAAGATTTAGATTATAAGTTTGTACAGCGGATCACTTACTGAAGCGATATTCTACATGTCATTGTATATCATAAATATCATCAAATACTTTTTACCCATTAGGTAGAAATACCTATATTATGTTAATATTACTAATCGCAAAACATCCGCAAAACTATCTTCTCGTAGAGCAGCAACTTTTTGTTTATTATTTAATTATTACATTGTTACTAGTCGTTTCTCCCTAACCTACAATTTGTCTTTATGATAACTTAACTCTATGTATACAACTAAGAGGATCCATCGGCCCTATCTCGGTAAAATAATGTTAATACATGTCACTGCAGTATTTTCACACTAAATTTGGGGATATGGCACCCGCCAACCGGGCAGCCGTTGTTGGGCACGAGGACCCGGCGAAAAAACAGGTAGTGAAACTAACTATAGACTGGCGAACTGAGTTAACTGGGTGCTGTCGCATGGTGAACAAGGCTTAAAGCAACATTACTTAAAACTCTCTATATATTATATTTTTGGAATATTATTTTTTGGAAAAAATATATTTTCTAAAATAGACCGAGCCTTAAATGACTAAACAATAAACCAGCGTTGCAGCCATTACTTAAAAAACCTTAAATTTCCAGATAAATTCCAGGCGAATTAATCTACAATCCTCTCCGAACAAGGATACAATCAATTTACATCGCCCAAACCGGCCGACCTTGATGCCAACCTCACAACGGTCCGTCCTACTTTTGGCAAGCTCCAGATTCCTGCCGCTTCGGATTCGCGCAATAATTACTCAGGAAGAAAGATCTCGACGGCGCCGCGTCCCTTCTTACGTCGTTTTAATGAAACGGCGCGTTAGCCGAGACATTCCCGCCGAGATATTTCCTTGTTAAAATAGTTTAGGCGGATTGCGCCAGGCAAAAAGGAACCGGTCGACGACGCCGTAGCAGGAAAAATCGTCCTCCCGAAAGAATACGCGGTGGCGGTGATGACGACGAGGCGGCGGTACGGTGGTTGTTCGCTTTAACGGTGAATGGGAGGATGGGCTGTAAAAGTAACAATTTAGCTGTCAGCAGCAGACGAATATGGCGGGTGGATCCTGGAATCGACCCTTCCGGGGTTATGTATTTATATCACTACATAGAATAATACAAAGTCGCCTTTTCTGTCCCTATATCCCTATGTGCGCTTAAATCTTTAAAACTATGCAACGGATTTTGATGCGGTTTTTTTCAATAGATAGAGTGATTCAAGAGGAAGGTTTATATGTATAATACATGCATAATATACTAAGGCAACATTGCTAATTTTAGAGGTTTGTAACGTGATGTCGTAAATTAACCTATTTTTTTAGGCTTATTTAGCAATTAGCAAAAACGCTGCCTAACCCTACGAGTTAGATCAAATTAATGTACTACAGTATTGTACACCATAAAAAGGTCTACAAAAAAGTCCGCGATGGTATATGTTTATCTTTTAGGGATAACCCACATTAACCATTTTTATTGTTTACTTTTTATGTGAGAAAATGGCTTATTTACGAAGCTATTTTAAGCAATACGGCATTAATCCTTATCGAATTAAGTACCTTAAATACAGTGTGCAATTAATATAGATCAATATGGTTCCTTACAGCATGTAAGTTAAACAAATATTTTCGGAGATATTACAAATTTAAAATTTGCGTTTAAAAATGTGTAATGTAATAAAAATTGTATGAATTTAGATATTCCAAAGATAGCAGGAAATCTTCATAGTAAGTATAGGGGAAGAGGAATTGTTTTACTCCAAATTTAATGCGTGCAGGCCAAGGGCAGTAATGAATGAACCAAAAATACTGGATCGATTTTAATCATGTTTTCATTGAGTGACATAGGCATATATATTTTATGCCCGTGCAAAGTCGGAGCGGGCCGCTATGTTTTTATATACAACGTTCATATTTTTTCTGTAGTGTATTTAATTTAGTATCAGCATTGCACCCGTGCGAAGCCTGGGCGGGTCGCTAGTTACGAAATATAAGTCAAAACGTCAGTGGTGTACCAATGTATATCTGTTACATAGGAAAAGAACTTCCGAAGTGTTTAGAAGTAAGAGAGATAAACTAAATGAAACTGCAAAGCTATCTTCTTATTAACATTTCAAACGAGATCTTTTATTTTCCTGAAATATTATAACGTGTCAATTGAGTAACATAGTAAAACACATTTTTTGACAAAATTAGTTTTTTTTATTCAACATAACTCCCTTCAAGGATGATACACTGATTATAGCGAGCCTCCAACTTCTCGATACCATTTGTATATTATGATATGTCCTTTCCTCCAAAATAGGCCTCAGTTTCGGCGATCACTTCTTTGTTCGACGAAAATTTCTTCCCACCGAACATTCTTTTGAGATCTTAGAACAGGAAATAGCCGCTGGGGGCCAGACCTACAAAATATGGTGGATGAGGAAGCAATTCGGAGCCTAATGTATGGATTTTTGCCATCGTTTTCACTCACTTGTGACTGAGTTCATTTCCTTGGTGAAGCAGCACTTTCTTTCTTTTCAAATGCGGCCGTTTTTCAGCGATTTCGTCTTTCAAATGGTATAATAACACTAAATATATAATAGTCGCTATTGATGATACTTGCTTTTCAAGGTAGTCAATGAAAATTATTCCATGCGCATCTCAAAATACAGACGCCATAATCTTGCCAGTCTACTGTGGAGTTTTCCCACGCTTTGAAACGGATTCATCATGTGCAGTCGATTGGAATTCCGGCTGAAATGATGGAGCCATATTTCATCCGTTGTCACATATCGACGCAAAAACTCGGATTTATTACGCCAGATCATCTTCAAACACCGCTCCAAATCATCAACTCGTCGTTGTTTTTGGTCAAAAGTGAGCTCGCGCGGCACCCACTTTGCACAGAGCTTTCTCATACCGAAATATTCGTGAATGATATGATGTACACGTTCGGTTGATATCTTAGAGTGTCTGCTATTTCATTCAGTTTCAATTTTCTTTTGTGGATTTTTTAAATGTTTTCTTCGGTAACAACCTCTTTTGGGCGTCCACTGCTTTCACCATCTTCGGTATGTCGGCAGTGTCCAAAAACTCGGCATCAAGCCAAGTTTTGTTGTTGCGTAAACTGTATTTTTCCCTTCAAAAAGCAATATTTTATCAACACGCGTAACTCCTTTTTATCCATATTTTTCAAAATAACGCAGGGATAATTAAAAAACATATGAATTTAATTTTAGTAGCGCCATCTATGTATCAGGCCGGGGACTTTTCAATTGACCTGTTATATACTTTCCACTCAACTATGCTTAAACTTAAAATTACAAGTACAGCAGTTATTGATGCGTTTGTTAGCTTATAAAATAACCCGTGATCAGTATGTCCTGTTATCTCCTTTATTTCTCTCTTTATCACTTTCTACAGTGTTATCTGATACGTTGGAACATATAATCGTAAAACGCCAAAATTCTTCAATATATCAATTACAATAACTAGATGTTATAAACCGGAAAACGTTGTTTTAACACTTTGCTTCTTTTGATACATATCAAATCGCTGCTTATTATTACTCTGATTCAAATTGACAAAGCCAGACAGAACAGATTATTGGGTCTCAAATCAGTTACTTCTAAAGAAGAACGAGATAATGGAGACCCCTTGCCAGTAAAATTCGTTGGAGAGGTAAGCACTTTTGTTATATTGAGTTGCTGCGATTTTTATTAAAAATATTTAGCCTGCTGCAATTTCACTGAACGCTAGTATGGGCACGGTCACTAAATTATATAAAAATGAAAAATATAATCGAAATGAACCGCCTTCATTCGAAGTGGGTGAAAAATCTAGATCAACTTGATGTTAGCTTTATCAGATATCACATATAGGAAATGTATAAAAACAGTGAGTGAGTGAGTAGTTTTTACAATATAAATATAATTTAATACAATTATTTAAGAGGAAACCGTTATTATGGTATCCGTAGAAAGCTTATAGATATGCAACTTTTTGAGGTAACCTCACCATCAGCTCATCATTGGATAATACAGAATTTAAATAGTGTAAAGAGAACTCACGACTATAACTTACAGATGTTGTTTTTAAAAAGTGCAATTTTTAAAAGCATATTATAAAATAAAAGAAGACTTATTATTTATATTTGTGTATTTAGGATATTAATATTTCAAAATGGGACCAATATACACCATAGTCACACATAGTTGTTAACAAGATGATAATAAAAATAGCGTTAATAAAAGACAACAAAAGTTGAAGGAATGAAAAAGGAAAATGTTGGAATAAAAATCTATTGGATTTTATTAGTCCTAACATTTATTAATAATTCATTGCGGATATACTGTTATTCGGGCTGGAAACAGGAATGGTTAAACATCTTCGGTTGAAATGTGCAAGGAGGGAAATAACTGTTTTACATATATTGCAAATGCCTTGGGAAGCATGCAGTAATTAAATCTAGTTTTATCAAGAAATATGTATGTATGTATATGTATAAATATGTTTATAACAAATAAATAAAAATAAATGTACGTATAAAAATACAGTAGTTGTAACAGAACAAACTAAGGATAAATGCAGTGGTATTAAAAGGACTATAAGCGTAAAAAGTAACTATGCTATCTAATAAAAGTAAGATATATTACATGGATATACAATTGTTAATTAGATGGATTAAGTCTCCAGGGGATACAATTACACAAAAAAAGCGCCTAAAACTCTATCTCATAGGTGACGTGGAAAAAAGTTCAATGTAAATATAAAGAAAACACAACTCTAACTTACAAACGTCGTACAAGCGAATTCAGTTGACGTCGGTTCACTCTTTCATTGAAGAGGCTATAACTTGGCCAACTCTGGTTGTCTTTATAATTCCAACGCATACATACGCACTGCCAACTCGCGGTTCTTCGTGTGCGAATATGGGGCAGTGCGACAACATCTATACACCGAACATCAAGGCTTCTGCATTAAATGCGGAAAACGCAAAATATTTTTAAAGCATTTAATGGCTTAAGGGAGTCCAGAATGGGAATTCCAAAGACGCACGAAAGACAAGAGTTAAATGGGATCTACGTCAAAAGTACCCGGAGCAGGGGAGGGCGAAAACGTGCGATTAGCTGCAGCATTTCAAAACCATCAACCTACAAACTGCCCCCCCCCCTTCGCCTCTCGACAACACGGACACCTTCCGCTCCCCGTCAATTTACGTTAATTAGACGGGCGCCGAGGGGCAGGGAGGAGCCGCCGGGTTTCGGGGGAGCCGGGAATGATTACATTCCAGCGAGCGCGGCTTTTTTAATTAGCCCCCTCGACGTTGTCGCCAGCCATTCAAAACCATTATCAACTTCGATGTCCCGTTTCTTTTTTGAGCCGCAATTAAATTTTCGTTATTTCCCAGCGCCGTGGAAACCTAATTTTCTCGCGAAATTTCATTAGGCGGATAATTTATGAAGATTGTCGCGTGGCAGGAAACGGAAGATCGTCGCGGCGATGTGAAGGTGGGCGAGGATGGAGGCTGGGTCCCGGCTTCCGTACTGACGCGATCGTCGTTCACGAACCTGAATGGATCGTCTTAACAAGTGTTTCGATTAATTTCGGAATCGTTGTTATTATTTTTTCCGGGTTCATAATCAGTTAGCATATGATTCCCCTTTTCTGTTTCACTGCTTCTCTTAATTCATTTATCTGATAAAAAAAGTAATAGTCATTGATTTCGAGATATATAACAAATTAAATCAATATGTTATGCAAAAAATTAGAAACAGGGACCTACTGAAATGGTATAGCAAATAATTTGGAAGAATGTATATCGGATGTAATACCAAACATTTAGGATATTGAAGTAAGTCTACTGGGACTAAATCTACAGGAATTTGCAACTCCACTATTAACCAACTCCAGAATCTTCATTAGCTGATGACGAATTACGACTAGCGATATAATCTTTAACGTATTGGTAAAAGCCCTTGAATGGACCAAGTAGTAACAGAAATAATTAACACTTGCAGGGAAACAAATTTTTGAAATATATTATTAATATTTTGTAAAAAATAACACCTAACTGAATGTATCACTCTTGAATAAGAGGCAGAAAAAACAATAAAGTTGATTTCTTTCAAAATTGAGTGGTATTTCTTGTTGTTTTGTTAATCAGGCCTAAGGAGTAATAGTTGAATAAGATATTCAATTAAATTTAAGCCCTTAGTGTTCCTTAAAACAAAATATCTTTTATGGTAGAACAACAATAGTATGCGTTTTAAACGTTTCACATAACAACTGGCGTAGTCAGTAGGATTTCCGGAAGATTATAAAGCTGTTCTCTTTTGAATCCATTCAATTAAACAGAATCAAGTTAATTATCAGGAATGGAAGATAGGTTGATGTTTCGCAGTCATTAGAAGTGTAGGAATGTTCGTCAATGTAATTGTTTCTCTGAATACTCACTACTATTTTATGGAAGAAATTCGCACGGGATCTGAAAGTACTGGTTGAATAAAAAATTGGTTATTGCGACATTAAATGATACATGATGTCGACGGGACAGGAATGGACAGGATATTAGGTTAGGTAAAGGAAGTACGGTAGAGCTGTGGATGTGGTACTGTTACAAGGGGGCAGAGAAAAGAAAAGAGAGCGAGACGTCGTCGTGGTGGTTTTTTTAGCCGTGAACCGCATGGTACCAAACCACCAGCGTTGCCATCCTTTGACTTTGATGTAGGTGAATGCGTGGTGGCCTGAAGGGTTGTAGCAGTCGCTACAGAAGTATTACTGGGATTAAAAGTGGTTAAAAACCCCTTACTACAAACGATTCCAATTAAAAAACATGTTCATGTGAACTAACATAGTAACTAGATTTAGAAGAAATGTTTGTTCAGATGTACTACCACAAAAACCTAATTACAGTGGCTCACTTTCTCAGCCATAGACTATTGGAATTTGAAAAACCTTTCTATACAAGATATACAATTGAAATTTGGATAAAAAATGCTATTCAGAATATCATCCTAGACAAACTAGCGAACGAAGGTACAGGTGACACTCAAACATAATTTTATTACAACTTTAATGATAGATCATATATCTGATATCTGTCCAGATGGGACAACGACCACGGATTTCCACCAAGTCTGAATGGTGGCGAAGAATGAGGCGTTTATGGATAGGGGTTTGGTCTATGTTAGAATAAATTTAAATTTCTCAGTGTCATTTTATATCGCCGTTCAACTAGCCATCATCTGTTTCAGTAAAACAAAATAGTTTTTAAAATAGAATAAAAATTTATTGTTTTTTAAACCTTTTACCTATAATAACTTATATTTCTCTTGAAAAAAATTATGCAATTTTTAATTTTTCGATTTTTTTCGATTTTCGAATGCTTATCCATCTCTATATATAGATACACAAGTATTTTGAACAGAAGTAATTAAACCTGAAAACCTGTGAACCTGTCATCACCGGAAAAAAGTTGACATCTTAATCGTCATCGACATATTCTAAATAAATAATAGGCAATTTTCCTGGATTGCAAGACACCTGGTGAGGCGAAAATTAGTGCTGATTAAATTTAATACACACACGTTCGTTCCGTCGATCGTTCGTAACGAATGTCGACATTTAATTTGAACAACATCAAACGTTCTTCGTGCAATTTTTTTTTTCATAGCAGACACGCCGGACAAGCGACATACAAAATTTAATCTCGCTAATTAACAACGCCGTTCCGTCAAAAACCGAACTAAAACGTTCCGAACTAATAAAATATGATGAAAACGCCTCGGGTGGACTAATTAGTGTTTTATTTATGTCGTAGGTTTTCTCGGGACATAAAACAACCCCTAGGACAGCGACGCGACAAAGCTCCCGTCGCCTGCTATGCCTTCACTCTGACGAGAAAAATACGGTACTTCTTGAAGTTATGATATAGATAATTTATATAAACGCTTCACAGCACATTACGAAAATATGTTTTTTATTATTACCGTTAGAGGTTCGACAATCTGCCAATGAATGAATCACTTCGTTAACGTGATTTCCTGTCTAAAATATTGTATTCTAAATCTAATGATAACTGAAACTTGCCACACTTTATCAAGAGTTCGAAATATGAAAAAACAGAATTTTAACAGGGAAAGACTCAAAGTTTGCTTTCAGTACAAGAAAACAAAAAGACAGAAATACAGAAAGACAGTTCCTATATTTATATTTTATAGATAAATTTACATTAACACATTAACAGAATTCATTCACGGAAGTATAAAAAAGCGGTAACTTAGGTTTGTTTGGAGATTCCTTGGTATCGTTATTGGAACTTTATATACTAACGAGGAAGAAGTTTCTTTGATTTAAAATGGAACTCTATATGCCACACTTTAACAAGGGTCTAAAATATATCCACATATAAAGAAAAAGAAACAAATAGTGAGGGTAGATTTATCTTATTTCAAAGCCTATGCACTTATTCTATAGTATGATCGAATAATATGATTTTATATGAACTAGTGGTGTGGCCCCTGTGGTCGAAATTCGATCACAATTTATTAAATTATTCATGTTTCTCGTAATATTGAGTCATCTGTTACTTAAACTTGTTTTCACAGTATATATATTTTATAGTATATTCACAACTAGCGAACCGCCCCGGCTTCGCACGGGTGCAATGCTGATACTAAATTAAATACACTACAGAAAAAATATGAACGTTGTATATAAAAACATAGCGGCCCGCTCCGACTTTGCACGGGTATAAAATATATATGCCTATGTCACTCAATGAAAACATGATTAAAATCGATCCAGTATTTTTGGTTCATTCATTACTGCCCTTGGCCTGCACGCATTAAATTTGGAGTAAAACAATTCCTCTTCCCCTATACTTACTATGAAGATTTCCTGCTATCTTTGGAATATCTAAATTCATACAATTTTTATTACATTACACATTTTTAAACGCAAATTTTTAATTTGTAATATCTCCGAAAATATTTGTTTAATTTACATGCTGTAAGGAACCATATTGATCTATATTAATTGCACACTGTATTTAAGGTACTTAATTCGATAAGGATTAATGCCGTATTGCTTAAAATAGCTTCGTAAATAAGCCATTTTCTCACGTAAAAAGTAAACAATAAAAATGGTTAATGTGGGTTATCCCTAAAAGATAAACATATACCATCGCGGACTTTTTTGTAGACCTTTTTATGGTGTACAATACTGTAGTACATTAATTTGATCTAACTCGTAGGGTTAGGCAGCGTTTTTGCTAATTGCTAAATAAGCCTAAAAAAATAGGTTAATTTACGACATCACGTTAGAAACCTCTAAAATTAGCAATGTTGCCTTAGTATATTATGCACGTATTATACATATAAACCTTCCTCTTGAATCACTCTATCTATTGAAAAAAACCGCATCAAAATCCGTTGCGTAGTTTTAAAGATTTAAGCGCACATAGGGATATAGGGACAGAAAAGGCGACTTTGTTTTATACTATGTAGTGATATGTAAGATCAGAAATGAATTTAATACGTAATATTAATTAACAAAAAATAAAAAGATGTGTGTACATTAAAATATCTATCATGTAATCATGTAATATCACCCTTGAAGGGAATTATGTTGAATAAAAAAAATTGCCAAGAGATGTGTTTTACTATGGTAGGTAAATTACTACCAACGAGGTTTTATTTAGACTGGACCTACAGTTTAACGTGGACTCCGAACCACGGTCCTCGGCATTAAGCCTACCGACTGGCGAGTGACCATCTTAGAAATCATCCCAGAAGACATCCGGTCTTACCCAGCCAGGTTACTGGCGTGACTGGGATCATTTCCCTTATCGAATTTTGCACTATGGCCTAAGAGCAATCACAAACATAAATTTACAACAGGGTTCGAACTCGCGACTATCGCAAAAGTAGGAGGACCGTCCTGTCGCCTTTACCACTGCGCCAACCAAGCCGGCCAAACAACATCTTTATACGAACATTAACCATCAAGTTAATAATACGATACGTTGATTTAAAAACGCAATATCAATGAAACTCGATAAAAATATATCTAATTGGTAAATATTGTGATGTAATTGCTAATCATTAAATATGAGGATTTGAACGGCTTGATTGCGGCTTAATTTTTACGCAATTACGCATTTCGAAAGATCCAGTCAACCTAAAAACAAACACTCCTTATCGCAACATCAACTTTACAATAACATCGTTAATAAACGTTTATCACGAACTGTTGCATCCCATTGATAGTACTCACAGTCACGGTCAATGTTCCCCGAGCGTCGTCGAAACGTATCGAGATTTTTACCGGTTATCTGTAAGTGGCGTTCGATTTTTTAATGACGGCTTCTTTTCGAAAATTCAGCGCGAAGGCTCGATAATGGATCAGAATCACGAATCTAAAGTGGAAGTATACAGTGCGAGGCAAAAACAGAAGATAGCGCAGGAATTTCGGCGTTTGAACGGTATGTCATGACAAAACAATCAAATCTGGCGTTGGAATCTGCGCGATTCCAGTTCATTAACGAAGAAAGCTGTGGTTGAATATTGTGTTGCCTATCAGCTGGATACGTATTCCAACAAGCCTTAAACAAGCATAAAAAATGTCTTAATTGTTTATTAAGTTTACTATTATGACTATATTATTATGAATAAAATATAGATATGAGCGATATATAATTAAATAATCTAAATGTAGTATAATTTAAAGCCTGTCACTAGATTTCTAACATCGATGGGAAAGACATCATCGTCCTCACTCTCTATATCTTCCTCCTGATTAACCTTCATCTACTTATCTTCATTTCATGAATTAATATCAGCTGAAATAAAAATACAAACAACATTCAAGCAATGTTAAATATACATACATTCGATGGCAACCATTCCTTATTTACACTTCTGGGAAAATAGTCTTCATCATTGGTACAAAAGAGAATGTTCCAACATTTTTAAATATTTTCTTGAATAAGAATATTCCAGACCACATGCAAATTTAAAACAGCTTCTCATAGAGTCCTCTGTTTACATTAACACAATGTTTTCATTATTGATTGTTCACGTAGTCGAGCGTCAACTGTATTTCCTCAGAAAATGTTAGAATGAATTGTTGGAGTATAAGTTCTTGTTTTATATTCATAGCTTCTTATTTTGTAAATTAATCCAAATATATATTTTTAAATAATTCACAATAAAGGAAAAAAAAAAAATTGAATAAGAAACATAAAACAGATTCAGATGAAGAAAACCCGAATACAAAACAACCGTAAATATAAAATCTTAAATATGAAGAAAAGTGATTTCCATTACCAGAGAATATTGGCAATGATTTATGTGTAATTATCACATATTCTGTTAGAAATATTATTCTATAATCAGAAGAATGTGATAAAATCTGATGACAGAAAAATTCTGCAGAAAAGAAGCTCATAATCCCAATCTTAGCTAAGAAATGATATTTTCATAGAGTTCCATAAATTGTATCTAATAACATTAACGGTATTTTTAAACATTGTGTTTTTATATGTGTAAATGTAACTTAAAATTTAGAACCTGCAGATTTCATTTTTCTAAACAAAACATAAATCTGTTTCAATCATTTCAGCAACATTTTGACCGTCATAAATGCTTATTTAAATCGCAAACTCATTTATTATGCAAGTTACTTATATTTGGTTAATTAATTTTAATTATAAAGTTGTTCTTTATTAAAATTATTCATAGTATTTACTGGTTTACTATTAGCACAATACCTGGTTTCAAATTCATTCTTTAACAACAGAAAAAAATCATGAAATTAGGAGTAAATGTATTGGTACTTTAAAAAGTCATTTTTTGGGAGAAAGTACTACATTATATATTAATCAATATCTTTTGCTTTTTTCCACAGCTTTTCTTGATGACATGGTCATATTCTGTTAAAAGAACGATGTTGATGAACTACCTATTACTAGTCCTTTTTACAATAACATTTTGTTCAATTTGTTAGTTTGCTTTCTTCTTATTCTTGTTAATTAATTTACTCCTAAACTACCTGAACATTCTTTGAAATTTTGAACTGAGTTATCGCTCAGTGTTTAATAAGCCCAGCAGTGTTTCATGGGGCTCGGCAATAGATCTCTTCTTTCTGAAAATAAACTTCGAAAACACAATTCCGAGTATTCCAAATAACTCAATAAAACTAGACGGAAAACTCTAGTTTTATGTAGAGAAATATCAAAACTATAAAATTTAACAGTTAGATTAGCCTGTTGTTAGCTTGCACACTATTTTATGACAAAATAACAACAAGTGTAAAACACATTTACAAACTATATATTTCAACTTTATTACTGGTAAATATTTACTTACGTCCATAATTAGAATGCGATTCTAAAATACCATTAGCATATATTTATGTCATATTTGACATATATGTTACTATTTTTCACTTGATTCTCACTTTATAAAATCGATGTATCAAGAAATACCTATATTTGCATAGAATATAAATCGTGGTAAAGTATTCTTCTCCAATGTTTATTATATTTTTTTATTATTTAATTGTTACATTGTTATTAGTCGTTTCCGACTAACCTACAATTTGTCTTAATAATAACGTAAATCTAGGTATATAACTAGGAGGACCCATCGGCCCTATCTCAGTCTCTGGTGAAATAATGTTTATACAAGTCACCGCTGTATTTTTTATTATATGCACAACACTATACAAAATCAGATGGTTTAATTCTTTTGAGTCTGTGTACTGTTCTGGTGGTATCCAAAAGTTGCAATACTTCAGTATTCTCATAAGAATGGAGTCTTTCCTCATGCCCCCTTGCAATTCTCTTGATTTCTTGGCTGACTGTGGGTATCTGAAGGTATCAATCAAGGTACTGAAGGTGATGTAGGTAATCAATCCTATAGTATTTGGGTGCGCCCGCAATACCTCTCGGGACTTTGATCTGAAAAATGAATATTTTGTTTATGTTACTTTTTTCATCTCCATAATTGAACTTCGTATGTCCATATAGGTTTCAGTATTAGCTTATATAATAGCAATTTATTATGTACTGATAATTGTGATTTTCTTCCAATTAGCCAGTACATTTTTCTACATTTCAATTCCAGTTCTTTTCTTTTCTTCTTTATATGTTCCTTCCAGCGAAGTTTTGCATCAAGATTAATTCCTATACGGAATGATAGTATTATTTAATGTGATTGGTACTTGTACGGTCTGATTGTAGGTGAACTGAACATGTACAGGTTTACTTTCGTTAATTTTTGTTTTCAATGCTTGTGTCCAATTATTAATGTTGTCACTTGCCTGTTGTAATTTTCGTGTGGCTTCTTCACTGTTGTCTCCAACAGCCATAATCGCAGTATCATGAGCAAATGTAGCCATTGTAATATTCTCCATTTGTGTTATATCACAGGCGTAGAGTATAAATATAATTATAATTAAAATATAATTTTTATTTTTACTATTTTCCTAGTAATTGTTCCATATTTTCTCAACCTATAAACCTTCTCAGGACTTCCACAAATATTTAAGAACTAAAATCAACCAAATCGGTTTAGACATTCTCGAATTTTAGTAAGTCTAACAAACGGCAATTAATTTTAATAAAATTAATAAATTAATAAAAGATTATGTAGAATTTTAAATTTTAAATCAATTTAAATCAATATTAGCATCACTCTGTAGCATTAACTTATCAATTTTGCAATACATTTTAATTAGCTATTTAACATCCCATCAGGATGGGTTATGTTTAAATTTTGTGTTCCCTATGTACCATATAAATGACTTATTAATTTTTAAATCAATTTCTATTTAACATTTGTGATTTATTTATTACGTTCTCGTCAATTTTTCATCTCTTTTAGATGTATATTACCTGGATCACGCCGGAGCCACTCTGTATTCCGAGACCCAACTGGATAACGTATTTTCCGACTTGTCCTCGAATATTTATGGTAATCCGCACGCTCGCAATACCACCAGCCAGTCGGCACAAGACGCCGTGGATATCGTTCGATACCAGTAAAAGTTGGAAATCGAATTTCCCATCGGCCTACTGCAGGATTTGATTTTTTCAGGATCCTGAACCTGCTCCACGTGTCTCCCGATGAATATTCGCTTGTTTTTACGTCCGGCGCCACGCAAGCCTTGAAACTAGTCGCGGAAACATTCGATTTTGACGGTGGTATGCTGTGTTTCCTCGAGGATAATCACACGTCGGTGTTGGGAATGAGGCAAATAATCCGAGACTCCAGAGAGGTAAAGATACACGAAGCTGAACGATTTCTAACTGAAAACTCCATCAAATACAACGAAGACAAAACCTCAGGAAATAGTTTATTCGTTTATCCAGCAGAGAGCAACTTCGCAGGTTCTTATATTCGTCAAATAACACAATACAAAAACCGGATCCCTCTATTTTAGGAACTAAGTATCCCCTTGACTGGATTGAATCTATAAAACGGAATAATCTCAACCGATTGATCAATAAAAACCACAAATGGTTCGTCCTGCTAGATGCCGCCTGTTTTGCGGCTACAAACGATCTGAACTTGCATGAAATCCAACCAGATTTCGTTGCCATTTCTTTTTATAAGATCTTCGGGTATCCCACGGGATTGGGCGCTTTGTTGGTGAGGAAGGATAGTGAGGAAATGCTCCAGAAGCGATATTTAGGAGGTGGTACAGTACTCATGGCCTTGTCATCGGAAAATGTCATGATACCGAGGCCTAGTTTTACTGAAAGGTAGGTGTCAGTATTTCTTTGGCTGTATATAAAGGGATAGAATTATCTATATAGAGTTAGCTCTTAATTTATAGATGTTAAAGGAGACTTTTTACCACATAATAGTTTAAGTGTTTTATGTGCATTGTATTTTCCCTATCTCCATGTGGAAATTTCATTTATTTTTTCTACGAGGCTACTTCTAGCTCTCCCATCATCATGACTCCCATGTTGCTTTTATTCATTATCCATATCACTCACATTATCATGAGTACTCAAATAAAGCTAAATATTTAACTTTACACTAATTTTATGTATTATATTTATTCCTAAAATAGATTTACACAATGTTTGCACAATCAACAATGACATAAACATTTCATTCTACACTTTAGCAATCTTCTCTTTTAAACAATAACAAAAATAAAGAAAGATAATGGCAAAACTATTAGCATATTACATAAGATTTCTTGTAAATATATAGGTTATGATTTTTCTTATCTTATCTTGCTAAACTGCCTTGCTGGGGTCTAATATATACCCGATGTTTTGCCATTTTCTTTAACTTATCGTACTAGCAATGTCAACAATATTTCAAGAATATTTAAAACAGATAATGCAGTGGTTCCAGAGTATTGTTATTTTCCGTCCACTCTTGAATAATTCTGTAATTGAAAGCAAATGTTTTAGATTTCACATCGTATATTTATTTCTATTGCTTGTGATTTATTGCAATAAAGTAAAATTAGCAACAAGTAAAATCAGGTATCAATTAATGCCAACCATGTCTCCAAAACCTTTGTATCACTTTTCAGTAAAAAAGAGTGGACAATGTCTTCTTTCAATGTATAGGAAGTTGTGGCCACGCCTGGTTGGAGCTATATATAAAAACGAGTCATTTTCCTATTACAGATAGATAGAACACAGACATATTATAAATGGAAAACACGGACCAACTATACAAATATAGCGTCCCGAAAGGTTGTCTTTTGAACTGTGTAACAATCTTTAATGTTGCATATGTCACTAAAGATTTAGTTTTTTTAGTTTTCTATAAAAAAGGTAAAAAAATCCCATTTTCTTTTCAAGCTTGCACTAATCAAATTTTATGGTAAGGGTGGGAATGATGCAATTTTTGTTGTGATAGTTGTTGCAAGTCACCAAGGTTTTACACAATTGAGGAAGTTATGAATTGAGTTAAATCAGCCATAACATTACTGAACGTTTCTAACTAATAAAAGTAGAGGTAATGTCCTTTCCGCAAAACTTGGACAGAAAGGAAGCAAGGATATACTTGGAATTAGTATTGCAAGAAGATGTTACTTCACAAATATATAAAACAGTATCCATTAAATAATTTTGTTGTAAATGTGCTTCAGAAAAGAGCAGAAGTAATTTTCAGATGTACCATAATGTTAAAATAAATTATATTTGATAACATTTTTGTTCAGTTATTTTATTTATATTAGAACTTTGTTGTATGTCAAAGCCAAACTGACATAAAACTCAGAGTAGATACGGCAACATTGCAATGTTTCGACGTCACAAATATCCATGACGCATTACTAAAAAAACTTTGAATAGACTATATATTATATCAGCATAGTAATAAGCAATATTTCAAAATGCTAGATCAGAATATCTTCATCATGGAAATTGATAATTAATTTCCCGATTTAGAATGAAATCTCTTAACGGTATATCCGTTATAAATCATATCAACAAAAAAAAACATAAACAAATCATCATGCACATTTTTGCCAAAATAAACTAATAAATGTATCGTCGTGTTTATTTTGCGATTCTAATTTTTGCCAATTTCCACTAACCAGGTGGAGATCTGAGCGCGCTGAAAAAACTCGCGGCCCAAAATACGTTTAAAAATCCCGTTTCGAATGTTGATTTCATATTCTGTTTGTTAGTTGGCAAATGCACAGTGGCTTTGTGGTATTAAACTGCGGCCCGCTACTCCGTCGATAAGGTTCAAATTTCCATGACGGTTTCCATCCATTATTAATTATTTTGTTTTTGTACTATTTGATTATCAGTCGTTGTTTCGATGATATATGAGTATGAAGGCAGACTCAAAATGCTTATTATAGTCCTTCCAATAAAACAGCCAATGCACGTCATAGAGAACGTCGAATATTTTTAAAAAAATTGAACAGATTCAAAAAATAAATCGCTAAAAAATAAAAAATTAGATTTTTCACACACACAAAAAAAATATTTTAAAATAAAATATGTACATAATAATCGTTGTAATAACTAAATAAAAATAAACAGGAACCTTAATTAACATATCTACTACACGTATTTATATTCTACTATATACACACAATTTAGCTTAATACCTCCCTAAACTGACTACTATTTTATCTACCACCAACTGAACAGTTTGGTGTCGGTACGAGCAACAGATTATATTATTATTTTTGTATTGTTTGAGCTCGGCACCGACTTCAAATTCATCAGTTGGTAGTAGTTAAAACAATATTGTAAATATATAAAAAGGTTTATGATGTTTCGTATTTAATGTACCATCTAGATGTATGCCGAGGTATGTAGCTGATTCTGGTTGAGAAATCGGGCATCCAGATAGTGATATAATTATAAAGTGTCATTTCGCAGCAACGCAAAATTAACGAGGACAGATTAGGATAAATTTAGCTGTATTTTCTTATCTCTAGTCCATTTCTAAATGTCGTTGACTGCTACTTATACGTTTTCTGCAGCCTTAGGCAGAGATATATCTTTTGAGATGATAACTCCGTCACCAGATACAGAACTAGTCCCAATGTACTACCTTGTGGAACTCCAGCTGAAATAGGTTTAAGTATTGAGAATGCCTCTTCACGTTAGACTTTAAATTTACGTTCTAAAAGATGTGATTCAGAATTACTGTCGACTGCTAGACAGTAATTCTGCGGTAGTAATTTGCTCATTTTATAGATTAAGTATTTATTTTCTTCGAATGGCTTTTCAACAACTGCTGTTACTTTGTGCACCTGGTCTATTGTCGAATGGTGATTTCGAATTCCAAACTGGATATCTGGTATTTCTATAAAATACAGTAATTCTGCGGTAGTAATTTGCTCATTTTATAAATTAAGTATTTATTTTCTTCGAATGCCTTTTCAACAACTGCTGTTACTCTGTGCACCTGGTCTATTGTCGAATGGTGATTTCGAAATCCAAACTAGACATCTGGTATTTCTATAAATAGTTGAATACCTTTTAACAGGAGTTTCTCAAATAATGTTGATATCGCAAGATCCATCTAATGAAGAATTTTACTCAGAGTCCGTTCTGTTTTCTTTTATGTATATATACTGTCTGTTATTTGCTGTCGTCGTCTTTTAACTCATTTCGTATCGTAATTCGGCCGGCGGTATCTCGCAATTCCGGCATTCGTCAAAGAAACACGGATTTCGTACTTTTATTTACCATAAAAATAATTCTGCTCGCAGCCGTTAACAAAAAACACAGTTTACAGCCTTTTATTTTTAACAACTTTGTCGAGGCCGAAAGGTTTGGTTTTGGGTTTTTTACAGCTCTTGACGTCGTTCGTATTATTAAAGTGCCGTTTTCCCTTAATTTGTACGTAACATAATATTAGTAGGTACGTGGAAAAGTAATCCGCGTTTTATTTTTGTTATACTTTAGTTTCTCCTTTTTATCAAAGAGGATTTATCTGGACAGGACCTAATGTTTAACGTGGGCTTCGAACCATGGACCTCGGCAATAGGCCTACCGACTAGACCGTGACAAAATTAAAGACCATCCCGTCCGGTCTTAGCCAGCCTGGTTACTGACGTGACAGAGACGGTTATTCCTTGTCGAATTTTCCACTGTTGTCTATAAAGACATTTACAATTATAATCACAAACATAAAATACAACCATGTTCTGCTGGGATTGGAATCCGCGACTACCGCAGCAGCAGGAGGACCATCCTGTCGTCTTAACCACTGCTCTAACCATGCCGCCTAATCTGAGTTTTATTAAGTTATAACAGATCAATTGAAAAGTCCCCCGCTTACCATAGTAAAACACATTCTTTTGGTAAAATTAGTTTTTTGCATTTTCGTCGATCACCTCTTCATTCAAAAAGTTCTTCCCAGTGAGCATTCGGAGAATTTGAAGCCTAATTCATGAATTTTTGCCATCGTTTTTACTGACTTGTGACACGGTGCATTGTCTTGGTGAAGCAGCACTTTCTTTTTTTTCAAATGTGGCCGTTTTTCGGCGATTTCGTCCTTCACACGGTCCAATAACGCTATGTAATAGTCGTTGTGGATGGTCCTTCCTTTTTCAAGGTTGTCAATGAAAATTATCCATGCGCATCCCAAAATACAGACGCCATAACCATGCCAGCCGACTGTTGCGTTTTCCCACGCATTGGAGCGAGTTAGAGAGCGATTGGACTTCGGAGTGAAATAATGGAACCATGTTTCATCCATTGCCACATATCGATACAAAAACTAGGGTTAATTACGCTTTATCAACTTCAAACGCTACTCCGAATCATCAACTCGTCGTTGTTTTTGGTCAAAAGTGAGCTCGCGCGGTACCCACTTTGCACAGAGCTTTCTCATACCCAAATATTCGTGAATGATATAATCTACACCTTCAGTTGATATATTTAGAGTGTCTGCTATTTCGTTCAATTTCAATTTATGGTCATTCAAAATCATTTTGTAGATTTCTTTAATATTTTCGTCGGTAACAACCTCTTTTGGGCGTCCACTGCGTTCACCGTCTTCGATACCCATTTCACCACGTCTGAACTTAGCATACTAATCCTTGATGGTTGATTTTCCTGGAGCAGTATCCGGACATTCGGCATCAAGCCAAGTTTTTACTTCAACTGTAATTTTTTCCTTCAAAAGCAATATTTTATCAACACGCGAAATTCCTTTTTATCCATTTTTTTCACAATAACAAAAGTTGCTTCACTCAAAATGCTATAATTCATAAATTAATGATCCTTAAACTACAGGGCGTGTTAAAAATAATATGAAGTCGTGGCATATATACAAAGTTTATTAATTAATAAAGTATAGTATCTGAATAATTTTAATGTTAACTATTAATTCTATAAAAAAAATAATCTGCGTTTACTGTGTTAGAATTAAAGAAAGAGAAGAATGATGATTTGAAACGATATATAAAAAATTTAATTTTACATAAATCGTGTTCTACGATGCATTATATTATGTTATAAGATGGTGTCTGATTCAAAACTAAAGTGCTAGTTAGATGGATTTAAGAAGCTATAATAATATGGTGGCTTTATTGGTTATGACAAATTAACATTAAATTACACAAAAATGCGTGCGTATATATTTCTGAAGTTACGCAGATGTTCGCCAGAGTTTATTTACTGATAGAAAAGAAATATAATTTATCACGCATTTATTTGTACATACGGATGTATTCAAGAAATATAATCATGTGGATTCTTGTATTTCGAGCTATACCATGCCCTTTACTTGCTAGATGGGTTCTTTTTTGTTTGTTCAAATATCAATTTCAAAATTGTCTTATTCATATACCCCCCCCATTTCTTATGATACTTTGTTATAATGTTCAGTAGTTCAGTAATTTAAACTTCAATTCTTTGTTGATAACTGGAACTTAATGGAAATTAGATTTAATTAAATGTAATTTAAAAAATCTTAGTGAGTGTTAGTTGCTGAGATGCTTATTTTTTAATATACAGATATTTATTATTTTAATTGTTGTTATACATCAAATACATTTATACACAAATACCTTATAATGAAAATACTGTGTAAACAAGTTTTAACAACATATCATTTTTAAATTACTCCCTTTACTATATTATAAGAGAAACATCATTAACTTAATAAATTGTGATAAAATATACGTTGATAATATCACTACATAGTATAAAACAAAGTCGCCTTTTCTGTCCCTATATCCCTATGTGCGCTTAAATCTTTAAAACTACGCAACGGATTTTGATGCGGTTTTTTTCAATAGATAGAGTGATTCAAGAGGAAGGTTTATATGTATAATACATGCATAATATACTAAGGCAACATTGCTAATTTTAGAGGTTTCTAACGTGATGTCGTAAATTAACCTAATTTTTTAGGCTTATTTAGCAATTAGCAAAAACGCTGCCTAACCCTACGAGTTAGATCAAATTAATGTACTACAGTATTGTACACCATAAAAAGGTCTACAAAAAAGTCCGCGATGGTATATGTTTATCTTTTAGGGATATCCCACATTAACCATTTTTATTGTTTACTTTTTACGTGAGAAAATGGCTTATTTACGAAGCTATTTTAAGCAATACGGCATTAATTCTTATCGAATTAAGTACCTTAAATACAGTGTGCAATTAATATAGATCAATATAGTTCCTTACAGCATGTAAATTAAACAAATATTTTCGGAGATATTACAAATTTAAAATTTGCGTTTAAAAATGTGTAATGTAATAAAAATTGTATGAATTTAGATATTCCAAAGATAGCAGGAAATCTTCATAGTAAGTATAGGGGAAGAGGAATTGTTTTACTCCAAATTTAATGCGTGCAGGCCAAGGGCAGTAATGAATGAACCAAAAATACTGGATCGATTTTAATCATGTTTTCATTGAGTGACATAGGCATATATATTTTATGCCCGTGCAAAGTCGGAGCGGGCCGCTATGTTTTTATATACAACGTTCATATTTTTTCTGTAGTGTATTTAATTTAGTATCAGCATTGCACCCGTACATAATATATGATATATATACGTTTCTACAGTTATATCTTAATTTTAAGCCCATATTTTTCTACTAGACACAATGTAAACGCAAATTATTTTTCTCATAGATGCAGTAATGTTGCAGTGAACATTGTAAAGGTTATAACCCATATTTTTAGGTTTGAGGATGGCACTTTACCCTTCCTGTCAATTATGGCTATTAAACACGGTCTGGATACGTTGAAACGTTTAGGTTTGAGTATGGATCTGATTTCCCGACATACCTTCAACCTGGCCAAGTACGTATTTGACGGTCTGGCTTCCCTGAGACATTCCAACAACGCGCCAGTGGCGGTACTCTACCACGACAACAATTTCCAGGACTTCGAGGTGCAGGGCGCCATAGTGAATTTCAATTTGCGTCGATCAGATCGAAGGTTCGTCGGGTACGCAGAGGTAAGACATAACAATGAATAATTTGCATCAAATCTCATTGTTATCCGACGATAATTTAGGTTCTCCACATCGCCAATCTATACGGGATCCAGTTGAGGACCGGCTGTTTCTGTAATCCAGGGGCCTGTCAGAGATTTTTAAATCTCACTGTCGACGACGTTAGGAAACACTTTGATGTAAGCGTACCAGATTTGTCACGTCGTAGATTACATTCGACTTTATTCGGGTTTAGTAGGGTAACCAAGTAATAATTTAAAATGCTTCACACTTTAACATGATATCTTCAACGTTTAATTAGTGTTTTGCAAACCAATCTATAATTAGAGCATTTGCCGACCACTTGTTGATTGGATATTTTTGTTGGATTCCTGTTCCTAGTGTGAGGAACATTATATAAGCAATGAATTATTAGAAAATTTTTCTATGGTTACACTCTAAACCAACAATTTTCCCTGAAATAATTGTATTAAATTATGTTTATATTAAAAAAACTTCTCACCATTTTTATATTCTTCATAAATGTAACCTTGAATAAAATTAACATCAAAGTATATAGACACTTTCTTTTCGATGGATACAAAATTATATTGTTTTTCTTTTCGAGATTCCATTCGCACTTCGCGAAATTAGTCTTCGTAGAAAAACGTCATTCAATAATCGAATTCTTGAACAAGCTGTATATGTTGTGTCCCCATCTTGCTGAAACCACAGGTCCTCTAGCCGTTCTCTTCCATTTCAGGCACAAGAAAATTTTATAATGTCTTGGTACCGTTCAGCAGTAACAGTAACAGTAACACCTTGGTCACTTTCAAAAAAAAATAGGGACCAATGATGTTACCAGCATGAATAGAACACCATATTTGTTTTAGTGGATACAATGATGTTTCATGTATTAATTGAAGATTCTTTGTTCCCCAAAACCGACTGATCTGTTTATTGACATGGCCACTGAGAAGAAAATGGACTTCTTTCACCAGACAGCCTTCAGACACTATTTCTGCTCGTTCTTGTGGCGTATATTTATCCATAATAAAATTTGGACGTCTACGCAACATAATAGTTAAAGCGAAAGTGAGTTAAACATCACATAACCAAGATGGCACGCAATCAACATGTTAGCAGGACTCTTGCCCCACCCTATACATCGTAAAAGCGATCACTGCCATTCCTTGCAACAGTATCAAAGAGAACATAATCATTCCCGTTTGTAAACCTGTTAAGACCCGATCCTTCCCGGTGCTCTCTCACAAAGGAACGATATCAGATCGCTGCCGGCCGACTCCTGCTGAATTTTTTACCGGGGAGACGAACGACGGCCTCAACGGCCAGATCTCGTCCCGTCACCTCGGGCCAACTTTTTCCCATTTCACCATCTATAATTCAAGCTGATTGAAGCGTCGCTTCCTTTTTGTGTTTTCCTTTTGCCGTTTCTCGGCCGTCCCGCTCCCCTAAAACCCCCTCCTCAACCTCCGCAACTTTTCCCCAAAATCGTCCATACATGGCGCGCAGTCGGTCCATTATCATTAAAACTTTCACTCCGCCATCGCTCTCCAACGCTGACGACTTCACCTTTTTATCCGTCAGAAAAAGGAGGCGCTCCGGCGGGGGGAGGGAGGGTCGGTTCGAGTGACGGAGAAAACTTTTGCGCTTACTCTCAACAAAACTTCCGCCGACTCCATTCGTACCGCCGCCGCCACCTCCCGCCTCACCCTCACCAGCTACCCCCCACACGACCTTAATCACAACTTCGTATTTTTTCCGATTCTCCAAATTGGAAGTTTGGAATTCTATTTCGTTTTGAACGATTGGATTTCGGATCGGTTGGCATTTATTAGCCGGGGGTGCGGGAGAGGGGAGGTGTCCGGGCGAATTATCGCGGTTCGGATTTTTCTTATCTCCTTTTTCCTCCTATTAACCGGTTTTGAAATCGGTATTGTATACTTGCTTATTGTTTAATTAATCATCGACAGTTATATGAGAAATAGTTCACCACAGGGAATCAAATGATATACTGTACAGTCAAATAGTTCGGTACAAGCGCGCTTAATTTTTTTTTAAATTATTATATTATTACTAAGTAATATTATTATTAAGTAAGTAATAAATGGTATACAAATAGGTACTTATTGGAATTAATCTGAGTCATCTGAGCTTCGTTCTAATGTATTAATTTCCTTGATTACGAATTAAAAAAATGTATTTTGTTATTTTTTTATAAATTTCAACAAATTTTCGCAACCATACATAAGAAATTAACAAATAATCGAAAACAAAACTTTTTAATTAACAAGTAGTAAACATAACCAGTGTAGATTATCGTAATACGTTTGCACAACATACTCCAATCATATACTTAATCCTGTTCACTTATCCTTACCTTACTCCTCCCTTACCTTGTTTTCTCATAAATTGTAACCCAAATGTATTATATAAACACCTCTTGAATGTTCGTGTTATTTAATTAATATAGAATTACAATACTACATACAAATCCTTACGATATAATATTATTGTCAACCAAAAAACATTTTAGGCAGGACATGTATGTGGAGATCAACACGACCTGGTCGACGACTATCCCACGGGCTCTGTCAGAGTATCGTTCGGTTACATGTCGACTTACGAAGATGCTGACAAGTTCTTAGAGATGATACGAAAGTGTTTCGTGGACCATGGAACAACCATCAGTCGAGGAATAAGAGCCATCAAGGAAAATACAGAAATCGAACAGGTGAGATTTCTTTTGATTTATTATTCATTACATTAAGATTGATTTAGGGAAATGGAAATGTAACTGTATATTTGAACTAATATCTTTCTTTGTACTGTAATTATATTGAATTCTGGGGTTCTTCATTTTTTGTAGATATACCTCTTTCATCAATTCCAACAGATCGTGTCAGGTTCATATATGACCAGGTTGAATATAAAATATTGATAGCAATTATTAATGAAATTTCTTCAGCTTCCAATGTCATCGAAAATACTTTGAGATGCCTTATATATTTCAATATATATGTTAGTTTATTAATGCTTATCTACAGACCGTATAACTTTAGCACTTCTCTAACATATAACACCAACAAATAACCTACCATTCGTTTTTACAATAAATTAGTCTCTGTGGTAATAATGTTTATATATTATCAGTGCTGTTTTTTTGTTAAATATACTTCACTGCACTACTAGATCAAATTTATTTATGCTTGATGCTTTTAAATCTGCGTCCTGCTGGAGCGTTATCCAAGAGTTGCTGTACTTTGGACTTAAGGAAGCTATCGGTATAGGTAATTAATCCCATAGTATCTGGGTGTATCTTCGATACCTCTTAGATTACTTTCGGTAAGATTCGATTACTCTTACTATTAGAACTTACTATTAGAATTTGCTTACACAACAGCAACTTATTATGTACGAATAATTGGGATTTTCTTTCAATTAACTTATCTTTTTAATGTATTCCAATTTAATGACCATAACTTCTTCTAATATCAGCAGATCTCTATCAATAAAATTAAGCTATTTTGAAATAAAGCCTGTAAAAGTACTTTAGTCAGTATTTTAAACAAAAACCAAGTTCTTAGCGATAGTATTATAGCTCTATCCACGAAACATTGTCCATATTTTTTTAATAAATCTTACAATGGACATGCTTAGTATAATCGTAATTTTCAAAATGAATTTGTTACTATTGTACTGTTGCCAAACACGACGAGTTATATATACACTCATACAATATACTAGTCCATGTTGTTTGGTTTACTACAATCTGATTCTGATTTCGTGTGTGTTCAGCAGTAGCGGTATTTCTTCCACCTTGCTATGATTTAGTAACCTTATTACAAGTTTTAAGGCGAAATCTTGAATAACTTCGTAAATCCATTTGATTTCGAGGTCATCGTGTATTTCTTCATTAGTTACGTAGCGATAAGCATTGGTAATTGATTGTAAGTATTTATTATGCCATGTGACTGTGCCCAAAACAATAGAGCACATGCAATTTAAATAAGTATAAAAAATGGTGAATTAAATTTTACTAAAAAACGCTACGAATTTCTTCCAAGATACAATATTTAGAATTGTAGTTCTAATAACATCACCAAGAATAATCCAACAGTTGGCTCAACCCCGCACATCACAAATCAATAAACTCCTGCTAAAACCACCATAAATCACGACCAAAAAACATGGTCACGTGAAAAGTTGCGTTACGTCGGAATTTACCCTAAAACCATTTTTGCCCGGCGTGATATTTACGTCGCTAATGCAAATGAATCATACGAGCTGGCGCGAAACGAACGGTCAGCACCGGCGAACTATCCGAATAAAGCCCGAGCCCCCACAGCCTACAAGCCAAACATTATTCAATTAATTTTATTTATCGCGTAATATAAATTAGAACCGGCAATTTTTCGAATTTTGTACGCGACACAATTATTTATCGGTCCTAATGGTATCCGCATTTTTTTAGGTAACTCAGGGATAATTCAGGAAATATTAAGCAGATAATTTTTTATTCAAAATTTAATTTCGTTAGTTTTTAATTTTCTTGATAGGATCACTTCATCTATCTAGGAAGACTAGTATTCAAGGACTGATATGTATCAAACTATTTCGAAGTTAATTTTTAACTGTATAGCATGGAAAATGTTAAACATTAAAATCAAATATTCTGCACAATTTGTAGTGATATGATTCACCTTTTATTATTACAATTACAATTTATAAGTTTTGATAGAGCCCACTTAATATTTGGCACTTTTTCATAATACCTCTGTGTATTTATCCAATAAGCATGAATTTATTGAACCCTAACATTAGTTGACCATTTTTTGTTGAACATTGTTGAACTTTTGGTCATATCGTGCAAAATTCGTGAAAATCTACATTAAAATATGTATTAAAATATAAATCCAATTGAGACATAAATTGAAAAAAAATCCTGAAAACTTATTTACACATCCAGTATTTAGATATATAGTTTCAATAACAGCGTAAAGCAACAAACAAGTGAATGAGAACTAAATGAACAGGTGAATGAGCTTAAATCCCAGTTATTTTGTTTGATTCGAAAAGAAAGATCCGAACCCAACCGCTCAATAACACGAGATTCGTTAGTATAAAAGGACGACGGGATCGATAAACTTGTTAAACTCGGAGGTAAAGCAAAACATCTTCGGCAAACCCGCCGGCGAAATGAAATAGAGTGCCACAACAACGTTAAACGCTTTCCACGGTATTAACCTTTTATCCAGTGGGCCGAGTAAATCGCCACTTGTTCCGCCGGTCGACGACGTTCAGGTGTTCGCACCGACTTCAGACCGGGTTGGATCTTTTCAGAGAATGGGGTTCGTATATCTAGACTAGGTGACCCGGTGAACTTGGTATTGTCTACATCATTTTACAAATTTTCTCCGACAATAACAATAGTAATAGGAATCGTAGATAGGAATTCTAAGCCTATCCACTGCTTTTAAGCTTCCAGTCACACTTTAATGCAATTGTGGCATAACAATATGACTATTACCCTTTTTCTGCCTTTAGCTGGTCATCAATGCAGTTATTACGTAAGGTAGCTAGTTGTATATTTGATTGAATTCGACGATCTAAGTCAAGTTGCCTTCGCCTTGACATTGTTGATAATAAATAATTGCAGATAAAGTTTTTGCGCACTCTAAATCTTTAACTAAACAATAACAAATATAAAATATATTTACAGAATATGTATTATCATAAATAGCCACTATTTTTTAAAATTTATTTATTTATTTTTTGTTAATTACATTTTACATTAGATATGCTTAGTACAATCTTCGTCGTCGACGTCTCGAAAAGGTAAGTAAGGCAACAAGTTGCTTAATAATACACTGAACGAATTCGTGTGATTTGGTTCGATTGCTTCCACGTTGCTGTGATTTAGCAACCTTATTTTTAAGGCGAAATCTTGAATCACTTCGTGTATCTATTTGATTTCGAGGTCATCGAACAGCTCTTCGTTGATTACGTATGGATATAGATACTCATAGGTCCAGATTAGCTTTATGAGTGATTGATAAACCAATCTCTTTGATATTAGGTCTAATTGAGAATATTTTCCGATTAACCAGTACAGTTGTTTCAATTTCACTCTAAACGGCCCTGATTTTTCCAGTTCGCTTTACCATCGAGAAATATTTCGACATATTTGGCTGATTCTGCTTGACGAATCGGCCATCCATCAAGTGATATAATTTTTATTATTTAACATGGACAGATTTGGAGTTATTAAGCTGTATTTTCCAGTCTCTAGTCTATTTCTAGATCTTGTTTAGCACTATTTGTACTTTTTGCTCAGCCTTAGACAGAGATACAAATACGCCATGATAACTGAGTTATCGGTAAAGGTTCCAAATACTATTTCTTTTGTTGTTGGTGATTTATTTATTACATTACATCGTTGCTGACTTACCTACTATTTGACTTTACGATAACTTATATCTTGATATATATCTAGGAGGACCCATCGACCCTATCTTAGTCTATGATATATTAATGCTTATGTATTAATACTGCTGTTTTGTTTTATCAAATGCACTTCACTACACTACACTACACTACACAAGAATGAATGGTTTGATTCTTTTGAATCTGTATTCTGGTCTGGTGTTATTCAAGAGTTGTAATACTTCGATATTGAGTATAGTGTCTTTGTCTTGAGTGGAGTCTAAAAAGTGAGTGACAGTATCTAAAAGTATCGATGTAAGTAATCAGTATTCTAGTATCAGGGTGCACCTACAATACTTCTGGGTACTTATGTACTGTTCCGAAAAACTTGTATTGTATTTATATTACTTGTCGCAAAATATGTAGATTTTAATACTTGCTTGTATAATAGCAATTTATTATGTACTAGTAATTGTGATTTTGTTCCCATTATCCAATACATTTTCCTATAGTCACTGGTTCTTTCTGTTCCCTTTTTACATGTTTCTTTTCGTTGTTGCTATATGGAATGATAATATTATTTATTGTTATTGGTGCCTATTGTTATTGTTATCGGTCTGATTATACGTGAACTGTACATACACATTGATTTAATTTCGTTAATATTTGTTTTCCAGGTTTGTGCCCGATTATTTATATTGTTACTTGTCTGTTGTAACTTTCGTGTGATTTCTTCGTTATTGTTGGCGACCGCAGGTCATGCAGTATAATCAGCAAATGTAACCATCATGATATTTTCCATTTGTAGTATATCACAAGTGTAGAGTAGATAAAGCATCAATAATCAGCAAATGTAACCATCATGATATTTTCCATTTGTAGTATATCACAAGTGTAGAGTAGATAAAGCATTGGTCCCAGTACACTTCCTTGTGGTACACCTGCTTCATTCATTGTTTCGTTTTGGTAATATTTTCAGTATCTTATGAACAAGGCCTCCATGCCAAACCTTATCGGAAACCTGTGCTATATCTAAGAATATTTATGAACATATGTTATTACCTTCATAGGCTTTTACAATTAGATCTGTTATATTATACACCTAGCCAATCGTTAAATGTTTGTTAACAAATCCAAACTAATGTATAGGTTTTTCTCCCTATAATCGGTTTTAGCAGTGATAGTACCAGTGATTCTATAGGCTTTTATTTCATTTTATATATTTTCTGTGGGACATATGGGTGAATCTTGTAATTCTTTTTCTTGTTAGTGGTTGTAGCTATTATCCTGTTACTAAGTAATAGCCTGTTGACTTATTTGGATTAATATCAACTGTGATAATTTTTGATTATTTCTTTCGGCGTGACTAACTGAATCGTCGAATTTTCACATTCCATGTCCGACAAATTATATTGAATATCACTCCCCTTTGATTTGAGGGTTTTTTCTAGATGATTTGTTACATGCCCAATTTCAACGTCTATTATGGGTGGACATAATCGTTTTATATATGTTTCCTTGTCACCTGTTAAATTTTACAAATAGTTATTTATGGATTTGTATTTAATTTCCAGTATTTAACTTTTCGGCCTTTGGGTAATATTTTTTTTAATATTTTTATTTTCAGGTTCATTTTGTTGCCATTTGTGTTCCTATTAAAAAATATCTACATTTGTACGATATATCAATAGTGGTAAAGTTATAAAAAGGTCAGTGACAGATTGATACCAGTAACAGACACTTTGTACGGGAAAACAAAATACTTATTTTTACTATTTTCCTCGCAATTTCATCCGTTCCATCGTTCTCGAGTTTCAGCGAGACTAACCTAGCTGTTCTTTAATACCATTATTTTAGGTCATCTCGGGATCATTAAGAAACATTTTCTTATACCCAGTGAAATCCTGCGGTTCCTACAGCCCCCAGACCTCCTGGGAGTTAACAGAGACTGGCTTGAAATACGACAGGCGATGGATGATCGTGAACGCAGCGGGAGCTTGCATGTCCCAGAAGCAAATCAAGCAGTTGTGTTTGATCAGACCGATCCTGAAACTCAGACAGAACCGAATGCTTTTAACCTTCAAAGGTGACAATCCGTCGCTATACCCCGTCAGTTGACAATACTTTTATAGCAACTCCAACAGGTGTCAGACAAATATCTCTACCGCTCGAAATAATGGAGGACGAAATCAAGGACGGTTCCTTCTGCAACAGCAAGATTTGCGGGTCCAAAGTTCGAGGTTACGACTGTGGAGACGAGGTAGCGGACTGGTTGTCAGAAACTTTGAACAAACCGGGTCTGCGACTGCTTCGTCAGTGCGACTTCAGTGAAGATATAACAGGAAGGACGTCTCAAAAAGGTAGGTAAGGTAAGAAGTTGCTTAATGATTAACCTTTGGGTTGGCAAAAAAGCAAATTATTGCGAGTACATCTATATATTCTATAAATAAATTCGTATTTACCTTGATCATGCCATAACTTGACAATTATGTGAATTTTATGTGTTCATCAATAGTTAAAATGAATGTTTTATTTTCTCATGTGTTGGTGAGATTTTAATCCTGATGTGGGACACAAGGCAAAGCAGAGAGCGGTACATTAACGAAAACCAAGGAAGGCAAATTAAAGATGAGCTGTCTGTAATGGTGAATCCAGAATATTACACTTTTTTTATTTAATTATTACATTGTTACTAGTCGTTTCCGACTTACCTACAATTTGTCTTTATGCTAACTTAAATCTAGGTATATAACTAGGAGTGCCCATCGGCCCTATCTCAGTCTCTGGCGAAATAATATTTATGCATATCACTGTTCATATGTTATTATATGCACTTCACTACACAACACTACACAAGATCAGAGGGTTTGATTCTTTTGAGTCTGTATCCTATTCTAGCGGTATCCAAAAGCTGCAATATTTCAATATTCTCATGAGGATGGAGTCTTCCACATGTCCCCTTGCAATTCTCTTGATTTCTTGACTAACTGTGGGTATCTGAAGGCCTCGATATAGGTAGTCAGTCCTGTAGTATTTGGGTGTGCCCACAATACCTCTCATTTGGACTGAAAAATGTGTATTTTGTTTATGTTACTCCTTGCAGAACATCCCCATAATTGAACTCCGTGTGTCCATATAGGTTTCAGTATTTGCTTATATAATAGCAATTTATTATGTAATGATAATTGTGATTTTCTTCCAATTAGCCAATACATTTTTCTATATTCGATTATATAAAATGATAACTTAAACTACTACTGCTTTAAACTGTTTTAAACTACTATTGTTTTAAAGATTGAATAGTGGAATAAAAAAGTAAAGGACGATGCAATTTTATTTAAAAATATAGGAAAAGAAATTATTTTTTTATCAAATAAGTCTGTTTTTTTATTCAATTTATTGTATTGTTTAAAGGATAAAAATCATATTAATACATAAATGAAGTAATGAATATATGTAGACAATGTGAAACTGACTACATAATTTGCCTAAATGGAACAAATAGAAGAAATTATGAATGATTAGGTAAATATTTTAAGCAGCTGATAAATATGAAAACGTATAGTGATATATGCAATAAAATAATTATATGTAGCTTTATAATTTAGTCTTTGAACCTCTTATCTATTATTTTACTTGATTTTATATTCCATGTTTATGATTATAACATAAATGTAAATAAAAAACAAGTATACTTAGTCAATTAAATTTGTGACATCAAAACGTCGCAATGTTGCCGCATCGACTCTGAGTTTTAGTTCAATATGACTTTAACGTACAACAAAATTCTAACCTAAATAAAGTAATTAAACAAAAATGTTATCAGATATAATTTATTTTAACATTATAGTATATCTAAAAACTACAGTTAATTATACAACCACAATACTTTATAGGTTAGAATAATAACCTCTTATCATTATTGCTTTCAAGAATGTTGCATACGTCTGACAACCCGACGACTTTGACAAGTTCATTTGTTTGCGTATTCGAACTAATCAGACAACATTGGGTCTCTTTTTAACTAGAATGAAATGAGAAGGATAATATTGTCTGATTCTAAAACGAATTTACAAATTGAGGCAGGTAATATATTAAAAATCTTGAGGACGTATATACAAGAAAACTTTGAATAGGCTATACATATTTGTATTTAATGCTCTGAAGTTGTTGTTTTTTTAATCATGATAAATGTATTAATACTTTGTTGATTATTAACACTTTATATAGTCTATTGAAAGTTTGTATATACGTTATCGAAATTTCTGACGTCAAAGCATCGCAATGTTGCCGCATCAACTCTGAGTTTTAGTTCAGTTTGGCTTTAACATACAACAAAATTCTAATCTAAATAAAATAATTGAACAAAAATGTTATCAAATTTAATTTATTTTAACGTTGTAGTACACGAAAAAACTACATTTAATTATATAGTCACAATAGTTTATAGGTTAGAGTTATAACTTTTTGTCACTATTGCTTTCAAGAATTTTGCATAGGTCTGACAACCAGATGACTTTGACAGGCTCATTCGTTTACGTGATCCAACTAATCAGACAGCATTGTGTCTTTTTTTAACTAGAATAAAATGAGAAGGAAAATATTGTCTGATTCTAAAACGAATTTACAAATTGCGACAGGCAATACATTAAATATCTTGATGACGCATATACAAATAAACTTTGAATAGATTATAGAAATTATATTTGATTAAACGCCCATCTAAAAAAAAGTTAATGAGTGATTGATTGACAGACATTTGTTACTGTAATTAATGTTAAATATCAAATATATTTTTGATTTTACATTAAAAATATTGTCAAATCAGATTTTAGTAATTTTAACATATTATTTTTAAGTTATCTTCAAACTAAAGAAATAAGATTAACTTTATAAATTGTGGTCGAATTTCGGGTAATCACTAGTTGCTGTAAAAGGTGCAATATCTAGGAATTAACAAATGAGCTCGCAAAAAAATATTTTTGAGTTAATATGAAATAAATTCATTTCTATATAATAAACTTAAAGCACTGGCCTTCTATCCAGAGAATTTTGGAAAATCAATGCAATTTTATATGGTAGTGGATTTAGGATAGTTAGGAACAATCATTTAAAAATATTTCCAAATTGATAATTAATAATTACAAAGGCCCATAAGTGACAAATACAAATACATACCTATCACATCTTTCTCACACACCTAATATCAGCTAACATTTCGAAACAATAACAACGCCATCTATGGGTGCCGAAACGCGAAAATAAAACGAAATCACTTACTTGCCAACCTAATCATTTAATCACATTAAACTTTATTGTATCCACAGGTACATCAGCGGCCCTCTCCTTAGCCAATCAGGCCCAATATTTACTCATAAACCTCGCCAGCATCCGTTGGTTGAAAGATAAAACACCGAGCGATTGTAATCTTCCCCTCTCATCGCTTATAAATCGTTTTAGAGCGAATTTCCTTGTTGAGTTCGATAAGCCATTTGTGGAAAATTCCCTGAACGAGATCCATCTCGGCAACGTGCCCTTTAAAGTAATCCTTTTAATCTCATCGGGCCCGATAACTTTTATTTTCTCTCCAGTTTTCAGGCAAATGTACCAGATGCCAGATGATTTGCATAGATCAGGAGACCGGAACGATATCCAAGGAACCTCTGCAGACGCTATCCAAAGAACTGGAAGGGAATATATGCTTCGGAGTTTATTTAAGTCACAAAATCTCGCAGAGCGCTCGCGTTAACACAAAACGACTCGTTACAGGCTATTTGTAATGTTCCTCTTGTTTAAACGATTCAATTTACATTCGAAGAATTGTCATCTTTCAATTTCTCTTATTTAAACTCAACAATGACTTTTTATTAAATGTCACTACAAAAAGTTCACAGATAATTTAAATAAATTATTCAAAAAAATATTTTTTGCCTTTCAGTCAAATTATAGATCTAATTCAAGAAGTTTACGCTAACTGGTCATTACTGTTTTTGAAATTAATTAGGCAATTTTATCAAAAAATAAAGACATTACTGGCGCCATCTAATACTGATATATTAAAACAATGTATTAAATGCCACTTTAAACATTACAAATATTAGCAATAATCTATTTAATTATGTTTTGTATTTAGATATCCAGTAATTGAATATAATAAGTCACTATTTTTTAAAATCAATTAAACAATTTAATTAAAATATATATTTCTGTTATATTAGTGAAAATACCTAAATACCTACCACCTTTAAAAGTAAACCTAAACATTTATATTATACACTTGACTATCACTCCTTAATAAACTTGAAAATAAACTATATTTAAATATTCTTTCCTTTCACTAAACGTATGTAGGTCTTATTACAAAAGTTTACGCTAGCAAGTCTTACTATTTTTCAATTATAGAAAATAACAGAAATATATTTCTTATATGTATTGGTGCTGCCATCTAACGCCGGATGATTAATTATGTATTACAGTTTTCTATCACGAATTCAAAATCTATAATAATTCTTTTATAAATTTTAATATAGAATGATTTTGTTAGACTAAAAACGGATGTTTGTCGTCTTTGGTTTGTCTTAAATAATATTCAGAAAAAAACTAACATAGCAATAAAAATATATTTATCATAACCTAAAATGTAACCACAGATTTTATATATTTCTGTGTATATAGGTTACAAGTCTTTTAAATGTATTAAACAATTGAAATGGCTGTAAATAGAGCGAAATATAATGAAATACCAAAAGGCGCAAAGATAATAGGTGAAAATGAGGCATTACAATTTCAAACCGACTTAATTCAACGATGGCCCAATAAGTCTGATACGTATGCATTATTCCATTCAGTATCAAGAGTTACTTTATACATTGTAATTGTAGATTTGCTGTTAGATATGGAATGTATTTTTTATATGGGGCGACAATGATATCGGGAATAATCATAACCAGACATTTCAGGAAGAAGTTCTTGCTTTATAACTACGGCAAATTTATGTCTCTCATTCCTATTACAATTATACCTGCTACTACCGGTATATTTTTTCATTCTGAGGTATAAGTAGTGTCCTCTAATAATTATACTTAACAGCCATTGTTTTTTTTTTTAGTTCGTTTTAAGAGATGTGGTATTACGAAAAAATGTTTGCCCAACATGTTTAGAGCTCCGATCTGCAGCTTTTCAGACATTTACAGGAACTGTATTTCCTGCAATATTGGCACCAATGGGATGTGCCTCGGTAACTATATCCATAGTAATCATAAAATATAATTGTATATCTATATAATTTGTAGTTGTCCCAATATTTTGGCACCTACAACATACCAAACATACTCAAAGAGCCTAAGGTGGTATTTACTGAATTTGGAAAGATGTTCAAACCCTTTCGCACAAAATTGTGGTATTTGTTCCTAGCTCAAGCATTTTGTGGTAGTGCAGTTACTTATCTTGAAATGAGATCAGTGATGTTGATAGACAAAGAATTATTTGGCCAATCTGAAGAAACTGAGTTGAATGTATAAACTGTTATGACTAGTCTTGTAGTTGTTAATAAATTTTATTTATTATAACGTGTTGTATTTTAATAATAGATGTACAATTTTGCCTTCACCATTTTTTTTTGTCAAATTCCAGAGCTCATTTAATCAAACAATTCATTTTTTTCCTAATATGATCATTCCTGCTCAATAATGATATGTTTCTTTAGCATAACCCAGAATACGGTTATATTTTGCTTGGCCAATTAGCTAATGTATAAATTTGTCGCCTCATGTTGATGATTTAATTATTTCACAAGAATGTAATGCGATTTAACAAAAATTCAAAACGTTGAAATATAGATTTGCAATGTTGCCGGTTCTTGTCAGTTATATCTATGTTTCAAGAATGTAACCTACCATATATAATCAGCTTGAAATTTTCCGGTAATAAACAAAGTAGTATTAAATAAATACATTATATGAATATTTGTAAAATAATATTTTTTATAATTTTACTTAGAAAACTTAAAAAACATAATTTAAAAGTTGAAAGTCAAAATCTGTACAGTTAATTTTCAGTGCCCTTTAGGATCCATAATTAACATTCCAAGTGGACAATTTTGATGCTTGGATTCCTGATGCTTACCATTTATTTACGTAGAAGTGACGTTAGGTCATTTTTAGGAAATCATAAACACAATAGAATTTTGCATATGTTTAGGAATTAATGTAATCATAATGGTAAGAAAGATAAAAATGGTAACCTGATTTTACGAATTTATTGTTTATTAGCAAAAATAAAACGAAAAGGGAATTACAAACAGAATTGATACATGATTTTTTTACACAAACTTTTGCACCCCAAAAATTAAGTTCTTACATTATCTGATATAGATATATAAACACTAAAAAAACAACTATCTTATTAAGAACATAAACTAAGTATTAGTACTCTTAAAAAATTAAACGTAATGCAAAACATTTATATTGTACTTATATCCTAAATTCCTTGTCCATTTTTTTTTATTTTAACGATAAGTGCAAATGACCATTTGCTCTCTGCTTAGAAGAAAAAACACTTTATTTTCGTGCAGGGTGTTCCAAACCGGTATAACTCCATCTGGAGGCAAAATAAAACTATATAGGGAGGTTACCCTGTCGAAATACAATCAATTCGTTACGATTAAAAACAAGTGGACACTAAGGCTAGTGAACAAGACGCCGAAGGCTCCGAACCTCGGCGCTAAACTCCTACTAGAAACAATGGGACGTCTGTGTTCGCCAAACTCTCCAGATTTAGATCCCTGAGATTTTTGTGTTGTATCTGTTTTCCGCTAAAATGAACGGGGAAATATAAATCCGACACCCGTACGCATCGTGCTTATACCCAGAAAAAAAATAGACGGGAAATACAAGCCAGTCTAACCGTATGATCTGTAATCAGCAAAATCTAACAATTAAGAAAAATCAAGCCACCTCACAGGTAATATCAACAAAAATTTAATAAAGAACTTAAAATGTGACAATGACATAAAATAAGTAGACACATAATAAACTGTTTGAAATTAGTCAAATTACAAGTGAGAAATAGCATATATCAATAAATCCATATAATTTTAATTGTATGGATTCAAAAACATTTTAATTATAATTGTACTAATACACTATATATACTAAAAATGACTACTCTTTTATAAAATAAAATGTGTTACTCCATGCAAAAATTACATAAATTAAAATGTTAATCTGACACTGACGTTTTGTCAATCATGCGGCTTGGCGACGTATTCTTCCCGTCATCTGGGAAAAGTTTGGTATAAGGACGATACATGATTGAATCATTGACGCGATTTTATATACACCTTTGTACAAATAGTCAAAGCGGACATCGGGGAAATCGTGATGAGTGAACGCAACTACTGATTCACACTAACTTGATTATTCACAATGTGAGATCGACGGAGACCCTGAAGACGCGAGAACAATCAACAAACAAAATAAAAAAAACCGTCCAGGATCTCGGTAATCACGACTACTGTTTCACTATACAAAAAACCCTATCTAACGCCGCTCGGTACAGAGGGCGTTGGTGGCAGTGACTTTTTTTTAAGTATTGAAAACGTCTTCGCGCTGACAAGCACGTTAATATTTGATATTTCTGTTATGTTTTGTTGGTCATGTTGCGGTTTTTACAATGCCTATTGTTCGTGGAGTGAATGTAAAGGCCTTTATTGCATCAATATTCGCCAGTTTTAAAATCATACAAACACATCCTTGTACTATACCTAAATTAAATCTAAATTCGAGTTTAGTAAATGGAGCAATTTACGTGAAATAAACAAGGACAAGTGATTTTCTCAAATTTATCCATATTCAGCTTCTAGGAGATATTCATGTGTACGTATAATATTGGAAGATTCCCTTTACAGTACTTTAGAATAGTAATTATTTCAAAGTAATTTACACTTAAATGATAAATGTAATGTTTTGTATAGAAAATATAGTTTTCTTTTAAAAAGCAATATTATTGTCAAAAATTAATTATGATCACAAATAACATTTTACAAACCGATTTTTTCCCAACCACGTTTTCAATTGTTATCTCTTTTCTATAGACAGAACTTCTGAAAGTTTAGCTATGAAACTAACTGGTGTTAGTAAAAATTATAAAACTATTTTTATTTTGATAAAACACTGTTTATGTAGTTGTAGATCTCTATTACTGATGTCTCTTGCTTGTAGTGCTGGTGTCACTATAATATACTGTTAATTATGTATGCCCTTTTGAGCCAAAGCAATTCCCTTTAGCAAGAACTTAATGGGAGATGCACATACTCCATTGATTTACCTTCCAAGCTAATTCAGATCCCATTTTGCATTTTTATATTGAAATTTATATATTTGAAGCTTTGTTTTGTAGTAAAAACAATAAAAATTAAAATTACGCAAGATTTTCCTGTATAACACAAAACAAATAAACCGAGTTTCTAATCTGATTTAAAAATAAAAAAGAACAGTAAATTTTCTCTATAAAATACTATATTTATTGTGTTATAAATTATATCAATATGAAAAATATCTTACAAAGACTATAAGGTCCATACTTTCGAATTATTTCAATTATCCCCTAGAGGTAAAAAGAAGCCTAATATGAATGTATTTCAGAACCTCTTTCCTCATTGGCTGAATCATGTAAAAATATCGAGTTAAACGTATAAAGTGAGATATGGTGCACTTATTAAAAGACAAGTACAAGGATAGTTTTGTATCATATTAATATTAACAATTACAAAAAAATTATAATTGTCTATTGAATAAATTCATCAAATTGTTTGTCTGGTAAAGACGATCGCGATCTTCTTACCCATATCACAGATGGCGCTGAAGTACGACACGATTTAAACGAACGAGTCAGTGGATGCGGCGTGCGGATTGAGGCACGTGCGCGAATCCTGACGGTCCCTACTGTTCCAACAAGACGGCGGTGACGGCAAAGCGGATTGACAAAGACAATAACAACAACCACCACCACTACTACCGCACGCCGAATGTCTGAGGTGTCGCTATAACTTGGAACAATAGCACAACCGCATGAGGCAACGCATGGGTCACTTGTGTTTGGGGAAGAGCGGTCCCCCGCCCTCACAGTATGGAGACTCGACCGTTGGGGTCCTGTCGGGGGGCTCGTAGTCGAGGCGGGAGTGCGCTCCGGACGGGGGGTACTGTTCGTGCCACCAGAGTGTCATGGGGGCGGGTAGGACGTACTGCGACATGGTGGGGGCGCCGAACGGTTGTATGGGCGGCTGGACGACGACGAATGTGGGCGGCGGAGGCGGCATTGAGCTGGCGTAAGGCGCGGGAGGCTGAAATGTACAAAACATCATCCTTTGGTTAAGCCCGCGGTCTTTATTAAAATATTAGGTGCCTGTGTCTGGCACAGGAATTCTTATCAGTTGGATCTTATAGCCACAACGTTGTCGTGCAACTTTCTCCAACAAAAATCACCATGAAAATAAATAAGCCCTTAGTTTCTTTAGCGAAAAATTCAGGCACCTATCAAATCAAATGTTTACAAATCTGTACATCTATGACGTACGCTGGGTGTTCTATTGGAAGCATTATGTGTTAACATAGCCATGATACAAATTAGTATAAAAAGCTCGACGATTAACTCTTACGTGGGAATAGGCGGCGGACATCGGTGGGGGCGCTTGACGCCCCCACACTAGCTGCTAGCAACGCTGACTGTTCCAATGGTTCATGTAGTCTTGGTAAGTAACTGTGATCTTCTCGCTCTGGTAGCGGGTGAGCTTGATCGCCCGCCTCACCTCGCCGGAAATTGTCGATTTGTAGCCTCCCTTTCGTAACAGGGAGTCGATCGTTTGAAGCTGGTCCCAGCCTAAGTAAAAAGTCACACATTAATAACGGCATCACAGGTCCGATGATCAAATAATTAATACATTTAAAAATGACGCTTTCGATAAAATTAGACAAAGTTTATTTGCATTACTATTAGTTAAGGTAAGCTTTAATGTTTTAGATGCCTGGATGATACCTTGCTCGGAAGCAACCTCGGGTAGGTACGTGGCGGTACGTTTATTGCCTTTCTCATTGGTGAACTCGATCCGTATCCCATGCACGCCTACTTCCCAGTCCAAGTAGTCGTCGCCATCCTCGAAATGTCGCAGAATGGAGACCGATACACTCAGTTTGGGAAATTCGTCCCTGGTAATCGGACTGAACCGAGAATCTTTGAAGGCGCTAGTAATGGCGTACTCCCTCAAACCGGACTGAAGGTTCATGGCATTGAAGGTCCCTATACAGCCCCGAAGTCGCTTATCTTTGCCTATTTTCCAAGTGACAAACAACGGACTGAAACAGAATTACCCATAAGCAAAAACAAATAATGCTGTTGTTCGAGAAAAAAACATACTAATCTGATAGTCATTAAAAATAAATACTTTGAACCACTTACAATACGATAGGCTAGACTATTTTTCAAAGAAATTGCACCAAATCTGCGCGTGACGTAGTTATTTTAGTCATATTGAACGGTTTGTATGGGTACAGGTCTTAATTAATAATTTTGTGTCACAATTAGAGATTCTATTGAGTATTGATGGTGTCAGGGCCCCTAATATAATCATGCATCGTTAAAAATTCCAAACAAGTTGTGATTTTCGTTCAAAGGCAGAAAAATATTGCAAGGCGGGAAACAGTATAGTTTAAACTATACTGTAATTTATTCGCAGCAGTAATATCATTCCAATGTAAGTATTTACTATATTAAGTACCTTTAATTATGTCTATAGTATCATTAACGTAATAACGAGGCAAATAAAACTGTTGATAACATTTGAGGTTAGGCTTCATTTGTTTTGTTTATTGTATATATAAATAATTTTGTTTATTGTGTATAATATAATGTGACTGGTTGAGTTGTACAAGTATACATGATATCTGCTAGATTCATATGTGAACAAGACAAAATAAGGGTAATAACTGAACTCATTGAACATTCACCGTTCAACATTTCTGACATTAATTATATACAGACACTGTATGAACTAAATGTTGTCACTGATGTCAAGTAAAGTAAAAGCAACTAAGCAGATACCTAATTAAAGAATTCATAGGACAACTTGATATGTTAAAGCATGTCTAAACACAGATTTTGTAAAATACTAGATGAAGTATCATAGTTGCACATGCTTATAAGATTGTTAGGCTATTATTAAAATGAACTTCAAAATTACAATTTGTGCAATTTATTTATTCAAATATTACAACATGTAAATGATCTTCAAATTATCGTCATAAAATTTTTCAGTAGGTTTGCCACTGAAAAATTTTGGCTTGTCTTTTCAGAGTTATTAACAGCATTTCTTAATTTTCTTGCCAAGTGTTACACTGATTGTATGTTTACATAATGTTCTTCAATATTCTATCACATTTCATGGTTAGTGTGCCTGGAATACTAACTCACTTCAATTCTGTAAAAGTTCTATTATTCTTTTTAAAATTATTATTTCAGTTACAGTCACACAGTACAGTCATTATAAACGAATCGATTGTGGGCAAATTTAAATTATTTGAATATATAAGTTCACGTCATTCGTTTAGCTTTTCTTTCCCTTTTTTAAAATGTTTTTAACTGTGAAGTATAAAATGAATAATAAATAAAATCGAAGCAAGCTAAAGGGTTCAAATGTTCGACTGCGGGAATTATGGTTAGGAAACGGTGTGACGTCAGTGTTTCGTACCCTTTTGACTTAACATGGTGAATTTTGAAATTTTCTATTTTTATTTCTGGTAATATCTTTGTAATCCCACTTTTAATTTTAAAATAAGTGTATTTTTAATGATTTCTCTGGACTATATTATTAAAAATCAACATTTTTATAATTCTTTATTAGTCATCTAGGCTATTATAACATCTAATAACAAAATTTAAAAAATAACCAAATCACCCTTGTTTGATGACATTTGTTATTAAAAAATTGAGTCCAATAAAATTAAAAGCCAACATCTTCGTCATATACTGTCATCTTTTTCCATTTTTGTCCATAAATGTTGTGAAAATTAGCTTAAAATTACTGGAATATTTTTAGAAAATTAAAAAACAATGTAATGGTCTACTTCATAATTGACATTTAATATAACTATATAAACAATTAAATTATATGATAATCAATAAAACAAATGTTTTGAATCGCTTAGAATATAATTATAACACAATTAACATAATTGAAAAATAAATCCAAGTCACCCTGGTTCAGTGACATTCCTTTTTTCATTAATAAACAATTAAGTATAATTAATTGGAATTAAAACCTGACTCTCCGTCATATACTGTCATATTTTACTACTTTCATTCAAGACAAAGTTGGCAATGAAAACTCTCAAAATTCAAGCACTTGTTTATTTTTAATATCCAAAGATGTGAATGTGTTTAATAACCTAAAAATGTTCGCCTGGCATTTTTTCAAATGGTAAGACATTGTAATAGCCTAGATCATGGTTGACATTGAATATAACTTTAATATATCTCCTAATTATACATTTTGTCCGTGAAACATTTTAACGCATACAAAATTAGATTTTAATACCAGACAAACAATTACATTATCAAAAATAAGGTCTTAAACAAAATGTTGTGTTGGTTGCTTGTAGGTCACCCAAGCTGCTATTTATGTAAATATTATCATAAAATAAACATCCTACCTGAAAAATATTGACGCTTGTTGTAACGTTGGCGTTTCTCTTTTGTTTTCATTAACAAAGAACGGATTATAGTAAACATGAAAGAATCAGTTGAATGACCGTCTGTCAAATCTCGGTATCGTTATTTTTTCAATGTATCAATAGATGAATGGAATCATTTGGGTACTTACTATGCATCGTTGCTGAATGAAGGTGTCTTGGGGGGTGCCAAGTTATACAAATGGCAATAGAGGACGTCGAAACAAAAGAAGCACATTTCAGGCAAGGCCACCATCCCGATGCCGTTACTAATCAGGCCATTGGTTGGGGTTGGTGTGGTACCATTAGTAGTCGGCACCGTCGACGAATTGTTCAGTTTCTGCTTTTTGGTACCACAACATCCCGCAGCCATTTCACCGAACCTACAAAAACAAAACCACGACCGAAACAGCTGATGCGATGGCCTGTCACTGGATCCGTGGGAACGGAAAAATCGCACATATGTTTTTGTGGAGAAACGAATTAACCTGCTTCGAGCACGATCACGACACTTCCTTGTCTCGCACGTGGACTAACATAAACCAGATAGAGGTTAACATTTTGGAGCTCCCACGTAGATTTCTGTAATATTTGTCGAAAAATATTTTGGACGACACCCGCTAGATAGCGCATCCATTCGTTTACAATTGATTTAATTAAGTCAATAATATATACTTCAGAAAAATAATTTATTTATATAACATGTAACAATATAACTATATAAAAATATATATTTTTGATTGAGTTTACAAAATGAGCAGGCACGTTTACTTGTTTTAGACAGCTTGGACTTTCTTCTGTTTCATCTGATAACTAAAAAAACAGTAAGATAATATATAATTATTAATAAACAAAATCACATGAAAATAGCGTGCTATTTTTAGGTAGCAAATTACTTACTCTACGGCCCTGTATAGTTGATAAAGTTGAGTAATAGCAACAAAAACATTAACACTAAATAAACTATAATTTTTGGGTATAATAACTAAAGAATATCTGGACCAAATAACTCCTGTTGCTGCTAAGGCAACTGTCTGGAAAGGACTAATTTTTTCTACTGGTCTTTGTAAGTCTGCAAGACCAGCAATAACAAGCCCCTACAATATGTATCATTAAATAAACTCTATATATTCTTTGCTGAAAGAAACTTACCCACTTAAATGCCGGAGCCCAAAAAAAAATTGTTTTGGGACCTGAAAATTAAATGTCAATAAAATCCAGGCTATTTGATATAATTTCGCTAACACAAATTATTAGGAAGCAAAACAAATGAATTGAAGACTTCATTACCTGCTGGATGTTGCCATAAAGGTTGAAGTTTCGCTGGTACTAGTTTATCAGCAGCAGCAATAGCATTTCTATAAATTAAAGACATTTTTACCTAAAGTAAGAGGACCTACTGCTACTATATTACAACTTATCTGTGTCTAAACACAAAAAATTATAAAGAAAAAGGTTACACAAGCGACCTCGAAAACATTAAAATAATCAGCAGTAAGTGGGGATGAAAAAAATCAAAAACTGCGTAGATAACACATGCTACTTAAATAACATAATTTAGAAAGCACCACATTGTAGTAATTTCTTACATCATTGAAAGTGAGGTTATGAACCTATCCTATCAGCTTCAGGCATAATTTACTTAAATCTTCAGACATGATATAAAAACATGATCCTGATAATTTGCAATTAAAGATCAATATTAAAAATGTAAATATTGACGAATTAAGGCTCATTGTTTATTTCAATAGATATTTTAATCCGTCCATTCCTGTTTTTACCTCGATGATATAATTGACATTGTCACGGCGAATTTGACGTTTATCCGTCAGTGTGACATGTAAATAATTTTTGTTTCAGTATTAAACATGTCTATGGAAATAGATAATTGGATAGAAGTTGCTCAACAATGCAAATATCTACCAGAAAGCGACCTAAAAAAACTATGTGATATTGTTAGCAGTATTCTAATCGAAGAATCCAATGTTCAACCGGTCTCTACGCCCGTAACTGTATGCGGGGATATACATGGACAGGTGCCTTTTTGTTGTATATATTTTCTCCGTATTTTATGCAGATATGTTTTAGTTTTATGATTTAGAAGAATTATTTAGAAAGGGCGGCCAAGTTCCGGATACAAACTACATCTTTCTAGGAGATTTTGTTGATAGAGGTTATTACAGTTTAGAAACTTTCACAAGGTTACTAACTTTGAAAGCAAAGTATCCCAATAGAATAACCTTGTTGAGAGGAAATCACGAGAGCAGACAAATTACCCAGGTTTACGGTTTCTATGACGAATGCATGACTAAATATGGAAACGTCAATGCTTGGAAATATTGTTGCAGTGTCTTCGATCTTTTAACAGTTGCTGCTGTAAGGGTTTAATTTATGAATATAAGCGGTGCTTTATAGATTCTTCATATATTTTTGTTAGATAATAGATGAGAAAATCCTTTGTGTACATGGGGGTTTAAGCCCTGATATAAGAACGTTAGATCAAATTAGAAAACTGGAAAGAAATCAAGAAATCCCACACAAAGGTGCTTTTTGTGATCTAGTATGGTCCGATCCTGATGAAGTGGATACATGGTAAGACCCTATTATGTAGATGTAATGAAAAATACCAATATATACATTTTAGGGCTACAAGTCCTAGAGGAGCTGGATATCTCTTTGGTGCCAAAGTAACTCATGATTTTATTCACATTAATGCACTCACATTAATTTGTAGAGCACATCAACTAGTTCATGAAGGTGGGAAGTTAATTTTAAGTAAATATATTTATTAAAATATTCTTTTGATATAGGATATAAGTACATGTTTGACGAAAAACTAGTGACTGTTTGGTCAGCCCCAAATTACTGTTATAGATGTGGAAATATTGCCAGCATATTAGAATGTTCCTCTACAGAAAAAATTGAGCCAAAACTATTTAGTGCTGTTCCAGACTCAGAGAGGGTGATACCAAGTAGGAATGTTACTCCATATTTTTTGTAACTGTCATCTTTTATTATTTTATTGTTATCATTCGATAGCTAAAGACATACCAAACCATAACATTGCCTTGTATATTTTATTGTATTGTAATAGCCTTTAAAATATATCAATATAGTTTTTTTCCAATAAAATATTTGAAAACTTATTAAACATTTCTAACTAGCTTATTAAACCAACATAAATATGATCAAACTTTTATATTTAGTAACATGTAACATCATTTTATATACATTTATGTTTACAAAACCAGAAGAGACTTTGAACCCATCATTTTATTGTTTTCTGCAATATTTAGATGAAAATAATAATTAAAGTTAGGCACAATAAAGCATGGCCCAGTTCAGCTAATGTTCATATACATTAAGATTTGGATGCTGTAATGATTAAACATAATAATATATATATAATATATATATATATATATATATATATATATATATATATATATATTATCGGCATATATAGCAATTTTGCATAGATGTTGATGGCCTACTTGATTTTGTACTGAATTTGTCAGGTGGTATAACTTATAGATACAAAATAAAGTATTGATATGTATTGGTCTTTGTGGAGCATAGGTATGGTTTAAGCTTAATTCTACAAGTGTTCTAATAAGAAATGATGTCTATATGGTCCTCGCTTTTGCACAACTAAAGTATGTCCACCAGCTTAACCTGTATGCAGATGGTGGAAGATTAAAAACAAGCAAAACTTATTAATTATGTATCAAAAATTAAAATTAGGGATAGATGGAAAGTTATTGCCCAATTTGGAAGAAGCTGTTGTTTAGTATGAGTATCGGAGGTAATACTAGACATTTACAATAAACTGCTGGGCCTTTCATTTTTCCAAGCTGGTGCGTGAGGAAAAGGACAAATTTTACAATAAAAATTAAAATCAGACTCTTTAAGTTATTTCAAAAATGTTTCTATATCATCCCGTGACTTACGCACTCTTACAGTATGATATCTGTAAACTTAAAGTAATCCAGATAAGACGCTCAAGTGAAAGGGACGAAAGGGTATTTTAAAAATTCCCCATCTCGAAGAAATTAGATTTTCAGAGCATCCAATTTCCATTCTATTAAACATTAACAATTAGCGAACGAAATTTAAGTGTAACATTGGCTACAAAATTAAAAAGACTATTGAAACAGACCCTGTATTTTCCAACAATTTAATTTCTGTATATTGTTGGATATTTAAATAATTGGGTGTATACGCCACGTGCATATATGGTTGCATAGCCGATATTAAAGTAGTTTCCTGTAAATTATAATGAACGCTTCGGCGCATGCTCGTACTAATGCCATCCGGTCAGGATGAAGATCCCGCCATCTTGATTCATTCTGTGTTGGGACCGAGGTGTTTGTCGAAATAAATAGAGAGTGACTCAGTTGAATCCAGTGTTTTAATAGCCCAAACACCTTCAACAAATCGGTTCTAACAATATAAAAATATTTTAATTCAACAATATTTAATCGCAGAAAACGTGGATTGCCTTTCCGAATTCCCAAACTTAATAAAATATTAATCGAATTGACTTAAGGGTGTGTGTGATATTAAAGAAAAAAACAACATAAATTAGATATTTTTGTATTTAACTGCCAAATATTTCATTGGAACTATCATTAAAGTGATACACTATTTAACTGCTTATAGAGATATCTTCTTCTGTACTAAAATTTAAGTATATAAAAAGAAAACATTACAACTATAGAGAATCTGGTAAATACAAAATTAATACTAGTTACATTATGAATGAAAAACGATAATGTATGCCGGATCTAACCTACGCAGATTGATGATGATTGGAGAATTAATACTCTGACGAATAATAGTAGTTCACCACACCGATCGGATGGTTTATTTTGATTTAACTTTTTCTTCACTCGTTCAACACAGGGATATAAAATATATAAAAACACTTAACAAGAAAAGAGTTTAGATTATTTAACAGGATAATTCGCGACTTCAGACCGATTCATTGCCTCCGTTAGTCCCAGGAGCTTCGGTTAGGCCGGAACAATATTTCTGAGTAGAGGACGAGTTCAAGATGACGCGTCATCTTGTACGGCGACTGTGATACAATGATGCTATATCACGGAAATCTCTATATCACAACTAAAACTTAGACTTATCTGTGTGCAATTCAACGAACACAAAACATAATAGAAATAAATATTGATATCACGATATATACATTACACGTTATAGGAAATGGATAAATATGAGGGGTGCCCATTAAAAGAAATAATAGAGAGAGAGAGTCCTCCTAATGGCAACACGTCTCCGTATCAGAGTTGTCAAAAATGTTTCACTATGTACCCTATCGATTCACTATAAGAGAAAAATGTACATCTAACAATTATTCATCTATCTAGGCTATGAACGGAAAAACAAATAAGAAACGGAACGGTTTCGATAATATCAAAGACACTCTCGATAGTGCAGAATTGACTATGTTATTCTTCCTCCTGTCAGCTCCTGTTGTTAAGATGAATCTTTAAATGCAGAGGTCCTATTTGACAAGTTTCCGTGTTGACAAACAAGACCCCTTCGTAAGTGACAGCGGGAATTCTTATAGTATCCTGTTTGTGGTGGTTGATAACTTTAGCTAGTGGAATGATGGGATGGAGGTGATCAGTCGCCTGTTTCCAACCATTTACCCTCCTCTATGATTCGTTCAAAGCAGTCCATCAAATAAAAGTACTGAGGAAAAAATGAATTACCCTACATTGACAATACCAGCTTTTTAATATGGTACTTACATAAGGGGTGAAAATCTTCAACCAACGCGGTGTTTTGTCCTGCCGGTTGTACTTCAAGCAGAACGCGATACCTTCTTCATCCACCTCCCATTGTCTGATGGTGTCCCATTCCAGAATCACAACTTGACTCTCCAAAGACCCATCTTCCTGGCACGCATGTAATTTGATGCCAGCATTCCCTGGAATTATCCTTTTTACAAACAGATGGATTTGGTTTGTTACACTCTTACCTATGGACAGCACGACGTGACCTTCCTTTCGCGAGTCACAGGCACAATGTGGAAACACCACCTCGCCGTATCCGGGTAGTTCCCTGGCCAGTTTGAGGTACTCCGTCGCCCTGGTGTTGTCCTGCAACGCTTTCAGTTGATACAAGCGTTCGCCCGCGTTGATGTAGCCCCGATTCACTTCATCCACCGCTTGCCAGAAGATGTAGGACGTAGCCTGGGCGTCGTTCATCAGAGTCAGCTCTTTCTGGATGGAAAACAGCCATTTCCTCACCGAGAGACACGTGCTAGTTGCGGTACTATAATTTTGGATATACAAGTTGTGCGGATATTCGGTAGGTTGTAGTTTCCTTTCTGTAAATAAAATAATAAAACATTTACTTACCTAGAAGTAGAAATGATAATTAAAAAGTTAATACAACACTATATACTTGAAGGATAACATACAACTCTATTTTTCAGAGACATAAATCACAAAGACCTAAATCTGACGAGTGAAGGTGGACGTTGAAAAAATTCGCACTTTAATTTATTGCTTTAGCAATGGGTTCTTTGTGCAGCGTTAAGCAGGAGAGTGTTTTTTTTCCGCAAATTGGGTCTTTGCGCACGAATTCTTAATGAAGAGATAATTTATTGAAGGAAATTCTTTTGTTTCTTACTTGACTTTTTGGATTTATTTAGACTTTTTCTTTTTGTTGTTTAAATGGTCTGAGAGCATAACGAAAATTTTCTATATAGATGATTTTTTTTTTGAGAAAATGTCACCTATCTTTCAATTTTTTCATCGGCCACTAATGAATATTAAAAAGTATTATATTTAATGAAAAGATACAGGGTTAGTTTCAAATGTTTTTAGATATTTTTTAGTAAATTTATTACCTACAGATCAGTTAAATTCTGTCCGCACTTACCAAAATTATATTCTACAATTTCAAACAGATAAAAATACTTGGAGATCTTTTTGCTCATCCCGATTTTCTTCACTATCGCGTCGTAGACATCGTCCGCATTCGCGCTCCTCTTCAAAGTTACCGTCACAACGTCTCTATCAGGAAGTAGAACCTGAAATGAACAATTTATATCAACACCCATGCCAAGATTGCATTAAAGAAAAAAAGATGTCCTGGGATTAGCTTTGATTGTTTTGCTAAAACGAGTTAGTTTTGTGTGATTCTTGTGATTGTTGATTTGGAGTTGCCACATCAAAACATGAATATTAGGCGTAGATTAAGTGTTTCTCATCACATTTAAACTCTAATATTATATGGCATTATGTTATTCAGTAAATTTAGTAAAATACCAAATATATTTAAGAATAGGCATGACCAAGACAGTCGCAGGATTTCAGTTTTTCTTCGTAATTTGCCAGAGTCTTTAAAAGTTTTATATTCACAAATACCACAAGTTAAATTAAGTTAGTTAGTTATTTAAAGTTTTTTTAGTAATGCGCCGTGGATATTTGTGACGTGGAAACATTACAATGTTGCCGCATTAACTCTGAGTTTTAATTCAGTTTGACTTTGACATACAAAAAATTCTAATCTAAATAAAATATTTGAACAAAAATATTACCAAATATAATTTATTTTAACATTATATTATATCTAAAAACTACAGTTAATTATACAGCCACAATAATTTATAGGTAAGAGTTGAAACCTTTTATCACTATTGCTTTCAAGAATTTTGCATACGTCTGACAGCTGGTCGCCGTCCGGTTGTCAAATGTAGGTTAATTATTTAAAAAATTAGTTATAATCATAGAAAAAATAATGGTTATAATTATTACAGGTTATAAACCGGCAAATATTATTTTAGCCTTTTATTTTGGTAAATATTAAATGGCTCCGTAATATATCTTATTACTTTGTTTGAAAATGCCGAAAACAATACATATTCAGCCTTTTGCCGGTAAATTCCGTTAGAGAGGTAATTATTGATGATATTAAATAATGTAAGTCCCTACAATTTTATTGATAATGTTTTTAGGGGGTCGCTGCCGTGCTAAATATTACTGTGGGTACTATGAATAACATCGCTTACAAAATGAAGATTAATACGTTAGATTCACCCAAGAAAACCCGTCTACCTACAAAGTGGGTAACGAATCTTGACCATCTTGATATTGGCTCTATTTGAGACCAAATATATGAAATGTATAAGAACAGTAAGTACACAAACTATTTTATGGATATAAACATAATTTAATAAAATTATTTTAGAGAAAATTGTCTCTTTGGAAAGTATACATAAAAGAATTAGGGACATGTAGCTTGTTGAAGGATGTAAGACATTCTTTCATGCACTCTTACAGGGCATAGGGTTTAAATAGTGTAAAGATAACCCTCTGAGAGGTTTAATGGAACTTTCAGACATTACCTTAAAAAGAATTCAATTAAATGCATAAAATAATATAAGAAACTTGAATATTTCAAAATGGTTCATTGTGGCACTCTTGGCAAGACAGTAACAAAAAAAGTGTAAAGACAATAAAAATTGAGGGAAAAAGGTAAAAGTTTCAATAGCATTAAATTGGGTTTTATTGGTCATTATATTTATTAATAGTTAATTGCAGATCTATTGCTGGTCGAGAAGGATATTCCATCAAAAACTGTTTGGATATGTGGAGGGAAGCATTGTTAACCTTCGGTTTGGATGAACTCAATAAGATATACAAAGGAAGTAATTGATAAATGGTGGAATCTTAAACATGTTTTGGACAGATTAGAAATTAACAGTTTAGTGATTGACTTGGACAGTGAGTCGTAAAGTGAAAGTGTCTGAAGGAAACTTTCAGGATATGTGATAATGATGTGCAATGCTGGAAATTCCTAACACAGAGTGATGAGAGTGGAAACAACTAAAGGTATGCACATAATTAATTGAATATAACTGGTATCGTAAGGCGTGAAAGATTTGTGGGCACAGATATGATTGTAATTGTTCAAAATATTGTACCTGTGTTCTTAATAGTACTTTTAAGTCCTTCGATAATATTTTTGTTCAATTATTTATATAGTTAGTTTTTTTGGAAATGTGTGGATAATTTATTTATTTATTCTTTTGACAAGCTATGCAAACATTTTTCAACTGTTAAAAGTTAATGTGTGCTTTGGAAAATCCTAGCATATCCTCTAGAAAAAAAATCCGATAGATTAGAAATACATTATGCGATCAGAGCTGATACTAAAATCGATTATGCAAAAACCAATCAGCATCAATTAATCCACTTGAACTGCTTTAACCCCTGACCGAAAACGATTACCTTGAGATCCACAGGACTGCTGTTGTTCTCGTCGTCATGATCCGTAAGGAACTCCTGCATGATTTCCGATTCAGCTATCACCCGTACCGCGCATATCCTCTCCAGGTACTGTTCTAATCCTCGTCTTCTAGTGTCCAGTTGCTGTTCGCTCAGAGTGAACGGCCATTTGCCCGGCAATTTTGGGAAATTGTAGCCTAAAAGAAAATACATGATAAGAATATATTGTTCCTGCAGTGAATGCATGTTTCCGGAAAAACATTCTATTCAAAATCGCGCCAATATGTTCGCCAGTGCCATGTGACGTCACGTCTATGTAAATAAACCATAAATATTAAGACTCAAAGCATCAAAATAATTTATATTGCATGTTAAGTATAAATTTATGAGTGTATAAGTGGCGTGTGGTACAATAAACATTACTTGTTTACATCCTACACCGCAAGACAATGCAAATTAAGTGACTCAATTAAAATACTACAGAATATTTGCCAGTCTCCTTGTGAAGCAACGTGGTACTGCACTAAGTTAGCGGCTTCGTATAGTTCGATCAATTGAAAAGTCCCCGGCCTACCATAGTAAAACACATTTTTTGGCAAAATTAATTTTTATTTAACATAATTCCCTTCTATCATATTATCATTTGTGATGTTAAAACTTATTTACATTGAAACTTGACGTTTCTAACTTCAGTTGAACAAAAGTTTTTGTTTGAAGCTAGAAACTGACTCACTATTAAAAAATTAACTCTTAACCTGGCAAATTAGTTCTTGTATTGGTGAGTCTTTGAAAATCGAAAGGTTGAAAACTATAAAAACGAAAGGGCACTTTTATTCTTACCAATAAATTCTTTCTTAAGGTCATTATGGAGTTTGGCGAACTCCCGGTACCTCCTGGAACAGAGATGCCTTCCCGCCATGTAAATGTTGAACGCCACGTATCTTTCGCCTCCCCGTTCATTGTAGTGATAGTCAGGTATGCTGATGGGTAGAGATCGCTTCTCGCTATAGTCATAATACACCTGGTTGTCTTCTGAAGGTTCTAGCCGTTCCGCTTCCTGGAAGAAACGATTTTCCAAAAGTGTCCTTAATTAAATGATCAGACGAAACCAACCTGCTGGGTGACCGAAATCACCGTGAGCTTCAAGACGTCGCCCCCGGATTTGATGAGGTCCACTACCTGTTTATGGGTTGATCCTTCGACGTTCACGCCATTCCTAGAAAGATTATCCTTTTAAATGGCGATATTTACATAAAAACGTTAAAATTATTATACAAGGTCTTCACTGGAAAAGATCACATTAAGCGGGGTGGTGGGAGGGTTTGACATTTCAATTTTCTTGTGAACTAGGACTGCTTATATTCATTTCGCGAAAACCAGAGTGACACAAACAACACAAAGAGAAAAAGAAATATGCTATTATTACTATTATGTCTATTTTATGGTCGCGTAACATAGATATCCTCGAGAGGTTCCAGAATGAAGTGTTGCGAGTCATCCCCATATTACGTGTCCAACAAGCTGAGTCAGCGTGATATCCCCCATAGAACACATGAATGTGATTTGAACTGTTAGTGTGAAGTACTCTGAAAGACTATTAGTGCATCCCAATGCAGTCGCCAAACAGTTAAATGTGCACGATGATAGTGAAGTGAGTAGGCTCAAACGCAAATTGCCATATAAACCGATTAATAGACAGATACATAGAGTGAGATTTAATAATCTCTAGAATAAGTTAAAATAGTTTGTAGAATGAGCTGGATAGAGTTTAAAATAAGCTAGAATAGTATCTAGAATAAGATTTACATTATAAGTTGTATAGTAGATCACTTACTGAAGTGATCTACTACATGTCAGGATAGTTATATTATATAACTGAAATCATATAATAATACTTATTGCTCACGGACAGATTGTTGACGTTCTAGGAGATATAATCTAAAAAAATATTTCATTCGGTAAATAACCTAATTGTCAAGTGCAAAATGTGATACGAATTCATACAGTTATTAAATCTAATCTTATATACGTATATAAATCAATATCCACTTTTAAAGTATTTTGTTGATTATATCATTTGTATTATACATGTATTAAATCAACAATATAAGCTGATAATGATAATAATTAAAATATCATAAATTGTATATTAATTTGTTTTTTTACAAAATGTATAGTATAAATTACATTCACCCAGAATGTACAAGCTAAATATAAATAATTTTCGCAAAAATGTGTATACAAGTTGTCTCAAAAGAAAGATTATACTTTTTTGAATCGGGATGAATGTTATGAATGAAGTTTAAATTTCGGTAGAAGAACTTCACAATCAAGTAACCAATTTACGAAACAATATAACATCATCAACATCATATTTATTAGGTTATTCATTAAGTTTTACGAGGACAGAAAAATGTATTATAAATAATTAAACTTGTAGTAAACTGGTAAACTTCACTAAAGTGAAAATGGAAGAATGTAGATATAGAGCTCCAACACTGATTATACATCTGATAGAAATAAAAAGGTTAGATCTGGTCGATATGATGGAGGTTACAACAATATTCATTATGGTCTTTTAGTAGAGCGAAAGGATGCATTTTTATAAACCTTGCGTTCCACGTGCTCAAAAAGGTGGAAATAATAACACCGCTAAACATCGAAAATGTCTTCTATTATCTACATTTTCAGTTTATGAGAAATTCTGTTTTTGACATTGACAGTGTTAACTGTAGAGTCGCGTAAAATGATAATACTATTGCTATAACGGTGAATTTCATTACACTTTTATTATTGCAATTGGTATAGAATTCCTATTTTAAAGAATAAAATTTGTTGCGACGACATGTCTGGGAAATAAAATTTTCCTTTTGTGACGACTGACCACTGGTCTTAAATTAATATGAAGGTAAAAACTTGTTCATTATGGCTAAAAAATGCTACCAGTGACTCTTGCTGAACCTATGATTTTGCGAGGATATACAAATCAAAATAGATTACTTCTATTTTGCTTGATGGCTATAAAAGTGTATTGTGAAAGGATTGTTGATAAAAAATCATATGTTGCATATGATATTCGACCTATATATTCCAACTTCAGGCACTTTACCCTTCCTTCTGCAGCCCAAATGTATAAGAATGAAGTAGAAAACATCAACTTCGCACGACCATGGCTTTGAAGAATATTATGCCAATAGATTGAACCACTAGAAATCGATTCACTCCCATTCGAGATCTTAATAGCTAGGATCAAAGTTACAACAATGGAATAATATCAGCATTAGGAGAAAACCCAAAAAAACAGCCATGTCATGAGCCATCAATTAATCCTTTCCAGATCTAACCGCCTGCTAGGTGCTTTTAACAATTCAGAATGTAATTTATTCTTCAAAACTTTAATCTATAGTGTAATAGGTTGATTGAAAAGTCCCCAGCCTGACACATAGGTGGCGCTACTAGAATAAAATGTTTTTTAGTTAGCCCTAATCCCCAAAAGATGCGTGTATAAATATGACAGCTGTAGGATCATTAGTTTGTGAATTATAGCATTTTGAGTGAAGCAATTTTTATTATTGTGCAAAAATGGATAAAATATTGCTTTTTGAAGGGAAAAAATACATCAAGGATTGGTGTACTATGTTTAGACATGGTGAAATGAGCACCGAAGACGGTAAACACAGTGGACGCCCAAAAGGGGTTGTTACCGACGAAAACATAAAAAAAATCCACAAAATTATTTTGAATAACCGTAAATTGAAATTGAATGAAATAGCAGACACTCTAAAGATATCAACTGAATGTGTACATCATATCATTCACGAACATTTGGGTATGAGAAAGCTCTGTGTAAAATGAATGCCGCGCGAGCTCACTTTAGACCAAAAACAACGACGAGATAATGATTCGGAGCAGTGCTTGAAGATGATCAAGCGTAATAAACCCGAGTTTTTGCGTCGATATGTGACAATGGATGAAACATGGCTATCATTTCACTTCGAAGAGTGGACTGCACACGATGAACCCGCTCCAAAACGTGGCAAAACGTAACAGTCGGCTTGCAAGGTTATGGCGTCGGTATTTTGGGATGCGCATTAAAATTTTTCATTTGACTATCTTGAAAAAGGAAGGACCATCAACAACGACTATTACATACTGTTATTGGATTGTTTGAAGAACGAAAAACGGCCGCATTTGAAGAAAAAGAAAGTGCTGCTTCACCAAGACAATGCACCGTGTCAAAGATCCATGAATTGGGCTTCGAATTGCTTCCTCATCCATCGTATTCTCCAGATCGGGCCCCCAGCGACTATTTCCTGTTCTCTGGCGTCTGTATTTTGTATCACATTTTGTATATTTTGTGTCTGTATCACCCTTAAAGGGAATTATGTTGAATAAAAATAACTGATTTTGCCAAAAAATATGTTTTACTATGCTAGACCGGGGGCTTTTCAACTGACTTGTTATAACAAACATTAATTATTAACAATCATTTGTGGTCATATTGGTTTTTACTACAAACGCTCAATTTTATTTCCTACTGCAATTTTAATTTACTCCTTTACTAATTTAGAGGTAATATAGGAAGCAAATTAGGAGAAAAACAACAATTGCTAGACCCAAGTACTGAGTTCACACCAGTTTTGATTCAAAATATATCCAATTTTCATCCATAAGGAAAAAATTAAACGAATAACCTGTATTTTATATCATATATCTTTATGAAGAATATTACCCTGCAGCATTACTTCCCGGGTACAAATGACAACTCAACATTTCCTGGTAACACCAATACTATCTTAAAACGACGTAGTATATGACAATTATCGATAGGTAAAACAAACACAGTTCATTCTATACGAAATCACAGCGACAACTGACAAGATATCCTGCCCAATTCATTACAAAACAGCAATTCGTATAATATTAAGTATTAATTAAAACTTTCTCCCCGTAATCGGCCGGCTCGTTGGTGAGATAACAACCTCACACAACAAGTTTCCTTGATAAATCGCAAGAAAAACAATCAAAAGGTCAATTAAGCTCTCGATTTAGGACATATTTTGCACTTGATACCGTGCTGATAACACACAATTTCTTTACTGGATAGAGATTTTTTTATTCGATTCCATCTAGTTAGCTGCCTCCCTTGTATCATAATTTATTAAAATACTTAAAAATAGTTAATATTTTGTGAAACATACAAAATAAAAAGAAAAAATATAAAATTATTTACACAATCTATATAGAAATTTAATATACTTATTACTTTTCAACAATATTACATACAAATTAAGGTATTTTAACCTAAATGTCAAAAAATTATGACTTGACAATTGTCTCTCTTGAAATACTTGCAACAATGTTTTAACACTGAAAATCGTTGCTTTTAGGAATTATTAAGTACTTCTTTGACAAATCGTACACGTTTAGGCAATTCTAATTCCAAAGAACTATTTCTAAAACAAAAATCCCATGGACATTTCGTCGAATTTTAATCAAGCAATAGTAATGTCGGTAATTAAGTCATCACATTGCAAAAACAAGATCAACAATTCAACATTTCATAATAGTATTAAAATATAAAACTGTAGCACGAAAAAAAGTACATTTATTTCTTTGCTTACTTTTGGGAACGTATTATTTAGAATGAAACAAAAAATACTTGTTTTGTCGATTAGGAGCTGTTTAAAGTCATTAGTTGGACCCGGAATGTATAAATAAGTCTGCAGCGAACATAAATCAATAAATTCTCATAGCATTCTGGTCCAAATAACATAATAATAAACGTACCGTAAAATAAACAGTAACAAAAATATTACTTGTTTTATTTCTGTAACTTAACGTGAATTCGTAAAATTAGTAGCAAATTGAATTTAATAATAATTCGGTTTTTATAGTCAATAAATATAGCTAAATATTATATGAATGAAAAAGTAATCCACGTTTTTAAAGACATACAATATAACGAGTTTCTTCAAAATAATTTCGCATTTTTTAAATATTGGCTCATTATTATGTCATCGAGGAATTTACTCATTTAATTGTCTCGTCTAGTTTTTAACTCTACATGTTTTTCGTATTTGTTCGTCAAAATAGATATTTAAATCAGCGTTATTTTTTGCGATAATTGCCAGAACTATAATTCAATTATTCAAACAATCCTCTAATATATATCATTTATGTTTAAAATATCCCTCTATGACAGCTAAGAAATCTTAAATAAACGAAGATACTTTTTGAAGTGTGAACAGCCAGAAGTCGGAGGAAATTGAATCTGGCGAATAAGATGGATGCCGAAACAATTCGTACTTTCATTTGCTGATTTTTGGTGATAGTGTTTTGGATTAGGTGCTTTGTTTTGATGAAATACACCGATCATTTTCATTTCTCGTAAGTTATTTGTGAATGCTTGCATCTATAATTCATCTTGATTTCGACTGCACATCTTGGCGTCAGTTTTTTTTTTGATCGAGATCATTCATGAAGATGAAAGGAAGAAAATCCTTTTAAGAGTCCTACTAAAACGGGTCATATTTAAAATAAATTAAAAATCTACTTTGCGTGTTCAAGAAAGGATCGAAGAAATCAACGTTAAAACATGTCGCAGATGTTCTGAAGATGGCTGAAATTATAGTGATCCGGAATTCCTTGAATCCCGAGAAGAAAGTCCGCATAACGACATTCTTAGACGTAGCTCAAACTTTTGCAAAGGTTTAGCATGAAAAACTCATCCACCAGCTTCAGAAACTGTTAACAAAGCAACGTAATGAATTATTAAACCCTTACATCTCACATGTAAACATAAAATATAGCGACAGTTTATACAGTCATAATTGCGGAGAAGACTCAGACATATAATCAAACTGAAGAAACCAAGTATATTGGGGTGAATTTTGATCTAAAACTCATCCCAAGAATGATCACATAAAAAAGCACTACATTGAAATGGAAAATATGTTGTTTAATCAGAAAGAAATCGCAATTAAAAATAAGTTGTAAAATCTACAGTAATATAAATAAAATGCCAGTTTTCCAGAATCATCCATTTCCATTTTCATCCTCAAAGACTTTGAGAAATGCCGTAAATTATCAGGTAACTACTATCATTCAGGAAATCAAGAAAAATCGTAATAGGCCATTAGAAGATACGTTACTCTGATACCGAAATATTGTAACCCTTGGACAACACTGGAGTAGTAGTACTGTACTGTAGTTAAGTGTATATAATAGAAAAGACACAATTAATACTTGAACGTTCTTACTATAGAACGTTTCTAGTTCTACGAAATATACGGTGATCATAGAAAATATGCAACAGTCGATGTTTTAAACAAAATACACATATATAATATACAATATAAATAATTAAAAAAAAACTTTTTCCTAGAGTTTCGTAGGTAAGCATCCAATCCAGGATACTAAAGGTTAAATATAATGTTCCTTGTATTGACATTCAAAAAAATATTTACATTATTTGTACAATTCCAATCACATACTTGTGTGACTTGTGACTGATAATATAAATAACAGTTACTCAAACACTGGAGATTATCGACTACGAGACGAAAGGACAGATATGTCATAATAATCAAGTTCACGGTCACAAATTCTTTAAATCTAGAACCTCCTATTTAAAAATGTTTCATGGTACCGAAGAACCGCATTCGCAGAAACGATGCGACTCTTGGTTTCGATCGATGTAACTGAAAACGTCGAAACAATGGTAAACGCAGCCACATGACAATAAATGTGTTTGCGAACTGGAATCTAATATACAGATAAAACAAACCGCGATTTATGTTAGCCATATGACAACACGGCTTTACTGCGACAGCGGGCCGATTCAAGAAGTTTCACGGGGTGTTTGCCGGCTGATAAAAAAATCAATACCAGAACTTACACTTCGAGAATGCGGTCCCCCTTTCGGATACCGGCCTGTTCGGCGGCACCGTGGTCCAGCACGGCGCTGACGTGCTGCAGGGGGGCGTACAGTTCGCCGTTGATGCTCCTCAACTGGCCCCCTTCACTGACCTGACCGCGCACATTGAACCCGAACCCCGTTTCTGTCTTGTTGATGGTCACTACGCGGGGCCCGACCGGCAATTTCATGTTGTTCGGCGTTCGGACGACACGGACTCCGTCGGCCATATTTCGATATCGGAAGGAGGCGAGCGAAAAGCCGTCGTTACGCGTTCACATTTCCCGACGATGCACACAATTTCAGGACTGGAATGTCCCTTCCTGCTAGGCGACGGTCCAATCGGTGCCACCGCCGTTACTGACCTTGCGCGTTTTTTAGGCTGTGCCGAACCGTACGGCCTTTTCGTAAATGCAACGGATTGACCGTCAATGAACCCGTTTGGCTTCGGCTTGTTTGCACCCGAACAGCTGATAACTGTCACTCGCTTGTTCTAAAACGCGTTTACGGAAATCTGTAACCGGTAGACGAATAGTCTACACTGTCACCACCAGATGGAGGTGATTTCAATATTTTTTTAACCCAAAATATAATTCAAAAATATATAGAAAACTATAATTTACGGTAAAAATAGTTGCATAGCTTTACAAATTATATAAAAAATAAATTAATTCTGCATAGTTATAGAATAGAATCATGTTACTAGTTAAAATGACAACATAATAAAAAATATTATAAACACAGACATACCGAAAATGTTTTAGATTTAAAATATTGGCATATAATTAATTCTGTTGAAATTTGATATGTTGCAGTCTATTAAATGCTAATTAATAAATTGTTTCTCTATATTTAATTTCTATATATAAATTTAGAACCTGTATTTTCCTCCACTCCACTCTCTGGAGGCGCCATCTACTAGTCAATAGAAATAGTAATATATAAGAGGAATTTTATTACATGGGAGTAAGAATAGGTGGCGCCATAATATATGGAAATAACTTAGTAATTCCTGGTATTAATATTTTTTTTTAGTGAAAATATTAATAAAAAAGGTTTCTTTTAAATGAAACAGCAGGAACAGGAGATGAAAGTGCGACATGTTTACAAGATTTAATGGTTAATACGGGCCTGAAAGTAACAATACGTAATGTGGGTTTCTAGATCGGAAATTTTCACGTACCTTTTCGGGCTGTTATGAAACCGAAATGACTGCAATAGTTGCTACCTAATAAACAATTTCGACATGTTTCTCTTTCAAACTAAATGGTCCAGCCGAACAAGATCGCTTATCGATGAAATTTAATTATCGTTTCTTTGTAGCTGCGAAGAGAAATGTCGGCTAATACAATTGCAGATGTCCTGCCGCTTATGCCTAATGGATATCATGGATAAAAAGACGAACGCGTCGGATATGGAGCATCAGTTCCTCCAGCTTCTTGGTCTGTCATCACCCATTCTCATCGAAAGTAAGTTTGTTGTTGTTATCGTTCTTTGTCGTGTTCGAATCCGGCCCTGTTTCGACACCATAATGTAGTACCTCCAGTTTTTTTACGTAACAGCCATCGCAATATAAGGAAACGGATCGAATAAGAATAGATTGCGGAAATACGATCAGAAAATACGAATCAGCATCCGCTTCTTGTTCCTTCTGGCCTTCGTCCCGCCGACAACACTCTAACGTATTACTTTTTTTCATAAAGTTCAGCCGAAACGCGAAATTTTCTGCCGTCTTCTGCGATCCGTACGCATAAATCAATCAGTTTTTTTCAGCCAGTCCTACCTCACATTGTCTTCATTCAGGTGTAGTCGCTTAAACGTCCAAACCAGAACGGAAATCGTTTCCTTGTATACGAGGGTTTATTTCGAATTCATTTTTAAAAAACGAACACATATTTCATGAGCTCTATATTCTATATTTGTTTTCTGTTTGTATAATATTTATTGTAAATGTTTTCTGCACGACATTCTTCAGGCATAGGCTTCAGGCTTACTAGGGATGGGGAAGAATATCGATATATTATTATATCGATATAATATTAATATCGATATATTATTATATCAATATTTTTCGAAAAAAAAACTCTTTGCCAATATGTTTTTTTGCCGATATATCAATGAATCCAATTTTTCGAAATATTTTGCGGAAAAGTAGTTTAATAGTATCGAAGTTTTAGTTGCAAATAAAAATATCGACTACGATTTTCGAATTAGAATATTGAACTTTTGTTTTGAGATTTCTCCATCCCTGTTATCAAGTGAGGAAAGGGGAGATTCCATATCCCTTTTGTGTTGAAAGGTAGGATTGCTGTACAAAAAGTTCGATACGAAAACCTAGGGTTTTTGAAGAAGAGCATCGAACTTTTCTTTTGATATATCTCGCCCCACAGTCAGTAAGTGAATTTTGTTATGAAAAGCAGGGTTGGAGTACAGAAATATTGATACTGTTAAAAATAAGTATGTCGAAGTATAAATATAATTTTTTTAAATATCAATATATCGAAATATCGATGTTTTTTCCACAACTGACAACCCAAGTAAGATCTAACTATGTCAAATTTAACATCAATCATCTGTCGCCTTATTTTCATCTTCATTATTTTATTTCAATTAATAAATACTGAAAATTGCATCAAAAGATATTAAAAATAATAAATAACAACGTAATAAATCTATGGGATTAACGATAATTTAATTTGGATTTTATTTTGTTTTTGAAAAATTATTGTTAGTTTTATGTTCATATTTATAGTGCTTTCAATAAAACAGCCAATGCAGGTCATCAAAATTTATGATGCAACGTTGCCGAATCAAACCTAAAATTTTGCTTACTTTTAATCTGACAACAAAATTCTAATATAAATAAATTAATTAAACAAAAATAACGCTATAAAATATAATTTATTTTAACATTGCAGTACATCTAATGCATATTTATTAAAGGACATATACTATAGTTAGTTAAACAGTCACAATAGTTTGTAGGTTAGAGTTGTTTTGTTATATTTACATTGACATATGACAACGGTGTCGATCAGTACCAACACAAATCGATTTGGTTACATGGCGGACACATTAGAGACACCATCAGTTATATTTATGATGCTGTAACGCTGCAATGTTGCCACATCAACTCTGAGTTTTGGTTTGGTTTGTCTTGGAGCTATAACAAAATTCTAATCTAAATATAATTACGAAACAAAAATTTTATGAAATATAATTTATTTTAACATTATAGTAAATCCAAAAACTACAATTAATTATACAGCCACAATAGTTTATAGGTTAGAGTTATAATCTCTTATCACTATTGCTTTCAAAAATTTTGCATACGTTTGACAACCGGACGACATTGACAGGCTCAGTCGTTAACGTGTTCGAACAAATCAGACAGCGTTTTGTCATTATGACAGCATAAATATTGTTAGATTTATATTCATATTTAAATACGATTTTTCTTCTTTTTATATAATTTCTTAACTTCAGTTGTTCCATTATGTCAATCCTAGCAACCAGGGGTGTACAACTCCAATGGTAAGTAGTGGGACAAAGTTTTGCTTAGTTCAGTTATTGGCGGCGCTGACAACGTGAATTTGATTCGTTAGTTTAAAATAGTTATGTGAAAGCCTGTAAGGAAAGTAGTTTGCTTTGATTAGCCTGCTATTTCGTCTAATTACTTTGTGACGTCACATTTATTGGCCAATAGTATTTAAATGAAAATCAAATTTAATTTTTAAAATTAATTTATTAAAATAAAATCTTATACAAATATACATTAGTGTAAATAATATGAATTATGAACTCTATTCGAGGCAAAATTAAAATATCTATAATTCTTCTATAACGCCTTCCCATATTTGTTTAGTGCCATCAATTTTATGGGATCTATTAAGAGTTCTAACTTATATTGATATATTGAAGGTAAACTTTAAATCCTTCCCTGTTTATATTGCATTAATTTCATTAAAGCAAAAATACAGTCACACCTCATAATAACTTTTAAAATTTAGTCTTGAAAATCATTATGGATTGGACGGTTGAAACACTAAAAATTTATGTTTTTTAAAGATATTTAGATTTTAGAGTATTTAATCTGTGGAACTACTTAATATAGAATGTAGACAAATATTGCATGTAATCTGTTTTCCAGAAGTTTTGTAAAATAGCCTGAAATGAGACTAAAATACAATATTAGACTTTTGTTTTTCTCAGAGTAAAGTTGTCTGGAACTGAAAATATAGACTCAACTGGTGATTTAACAACCTCAAGTGGTACTAGATCTCCCGTTAAAAAAGAATGTAAGTTATCTAACATGTTCATCTTCTTCACAATTTTCTCCGGGACAATGATGTGGAGAAATTGAAGTGATGAAGGGCCCTTTTAAAGATTTCTCGAACATACTAGGTAAAGGATGCTGTTTCTACCTCCACGACCTGTAATAGATCCAACAAAATTCTTTAAGCAATCTTGGGTAAGATTTGTTAAACAAATGTAGTTATTTGCAAATTTAGACGAAATAGATTTCTTTAAGGTAATAAATCCCCTAAAAGTAACAATTAAATTTTTAATTGATGGCACCGTAATAAATATTTTCTTAACAAGGCAATAAAATTTAAATATACAATAGCTCTACTATAAAATTATTGAACACTGATTGTTCTAAAAAGTTAAAGTATTACAAATATTTTAGGGATATTTTACAATTAAAAGTAGTATTTATTACTACTAATTATCCAGTTATCTTAATTATTACTTTCTTGTAAGACTTCTTTATGTAGAGACATCACACTGACAGCATACGAACAACTTGATAGATTAATTGAATTTTATTACTACTAATATCTTCATAAGTAGGTTTTGATTTTCTGTAAACAAGCAATATATAAACAGATATGTCGTAGATGGATAATTTTATATGTACCTGACAAAAACGATGTTGGATATGTATGCACAGGTAACTAACTGTTCGTGAAGGAAGGGTAATTCTAAATTTTTCACTTAAATGTCCGTGACAGACACCATGACGTTGATATATTTGCATTGTGGTTTATTCAGGTAACTTACTATTATTTACTTGATCAATCCATTTTTGGAAAGGAGCGAGATCATTCTTTGGGAAACGATGTCTAATTTCCGTAGTAGATTTTTACCCCGGTACACTACATCTTTTACTACACCGACGCATTGTCATCAATTTTTATATTATTACTCCATAATAATTAATGTAAAACTGAAAATATGCACAACGTAAAACGAAGATTTCTTGAGCTAAACAAAAACCAAAACCTTCAAACAACAAACTTAAAAATGGACGCCCATAGAAAATGCTGACTTCACACAATTTGATCGACCAATCACGTTCCATGTTAGTGGCGGCACCAGGAATTTAAACTAGCCAGTCACAATTTGCGATCGCAGCGCTACCGTTGATTGAACTAAACAAAACATTTCCCAAAGGTCGCCTATACCGAGAAATTCTATTTTTAACTTATATTAAGCATCCAAAAGATATCGAAATTAGAAAAACGAATTTAGAAAAAATATCGATATATTTCGCCGAAATTTCTATCCCTAGTTATCGATGTGTTGGGCCGTTGTTCTTCAAATTAATATATCGATATTAGAAACTTTGAAGGAGAGTACAGAATTTTTTTTCTGGGATATTTCCCAGTCATCGAGTGAATTTTGCGTGGAAATAGTTCGATATTGTTAAAAATAAGCCTCGACGTTTTTAGTCGATATATCGAAATACATATTTAAAAAAATATCGATATGTTAAAGATATCGATTTTCTCTGCGGTCGACATGCTTAGTAGAAAAGGGGAGGGGGTTATAAGCTATACCTCCAAATATTTTTGAACAAACATTTTTGTATTTGAAAATGAGAATAGTAGTGTTATATTTAGTCGAGTCATCCATGTAATTCAAATTAAAAAATCATGTAACGTTAAAATTAAAATAGCAGTTGTTTACCTTTATATATATGAGTATTATTTAAACTGACATATCAAAGAACATTTCGTATCTCGCCATTCGGACTCTAATAATAACGTTTCATAAAACCAGATGAATAATTGACTAGTTTAAAAAACTATCTAGTTTGCTGTGATTATTTGTAAACTATTCACTCTAAAGACAACATATTTAAAAAGTGGTTTGCTATATATCGTAAAATTAGCAGAATCGAAGAGACATTTTGAACTAGATATTTTAGGATATAGATTGATAAGATTTAGTACGTCTCAATGTACTTTCAATTAAAATATTTAGACTTTTATTTCATTAACAGCAGTAAATCATAATAATTTTAATTTTATTAAGAGACAATGTATACATTAGTGACTTTTAAGGAATTCCTAACCTAAAAATATTGACATTTTGTTGTTGTTACATATATATACATAAGTTATATTTTTATTTACCTTTATATATAGGGGTATTATTTAAACTGACATATCAAAGAACATTTCGTACCTCGCGATTCGGACTCTAATAATAACGTTTCATAAAATCAGATGAATAATTGACTAGTTTAAAAAATATCTAGTTTGCTGTGATTCTTTGTAAACTATTTACTCTAAAGACAATATATTTGAATAGTGGTTTGCTATATATCGTAAAATTAACAGAATCGAAGAGATATTTTGAACTCTTAAAGTTATGTTTTTAGGATATAGATAGATAAGATTTAGTACGCCACAATGTACTTTCAATTAAAATATTTAGACTTCTATTTCATTAACAGCAGTAAATCATAATAATTTTAATTTTATTAAGAGACAATGTATACATTAGTGACTTTTAAGGTATTCCTAACCTAAAAATATTGACATTTTGTTGTTGTTACATATATATATACATAAGTTATATTTTTATTTACCTTTATATATATAGGGGTATTATTTAAACTGACATATCAAAGAACATTTCGTACCTCGCGATTCGGACTCTAATAATAACGTTTCATAAAATCAGATGAATAATTGACTAGTTTAAAAAATATCTAGTTTGCTGTGATTCTTTGTAAACTATTTACTCCAAAGACAATATATTTGAATAGTGGTTTGCTATATATCGTAAAATTAGCAGAATCGAAGAGATATTTTGAACTATTAAAGTTATGTTTTTAGGATATAGATAGATAAGATTTAGTACGTCACAATGTACTTTCAATTAAAATGTTTAGACTTTTATATCATTAACATCAGTAAATCATAATAAGTTAAGAGGCAATGTAAAATATTGACGTTTTGTTGTTGTTACGTATATATACATAAGTTATATTTTAAATTTTAATTAAAATAAAACAGATAATTTAATTTTCATTAAACTTTGTTTTAAATATACTCGTACTGGTATATAATGATTAATGGGCCAATTTCTAAGAGATATCGAGTAACTTAACGTAAATAAATTTAAGCGAATACCGGCCTGCTTGTAAAAGTCCGCTCATATTTCTTCTTGTTATAGTACATAACAACAATGAGCCAATAATATTTAGATCGATAAATTATCAACAACCAAACCCAAAAGATTATTGGGAAATTACCATCGGACGGAGTCTTGGTACATTTCTCTCAGACTCACCTTGGCTAGTACGCACCTGTTCGAAAAAAATTTCTTTGTTTCTATAGTATTTAAAAAGTTGATTTAGATTATGTTCCGTTTTAGTTATTATCCACCTTTCCCGAACATCTCGCGACCCTTGCGCGATTGTTTATTGTTTCGTTTATTTGTCTACAGCTACCCTCTTGATTGTTCGGCACACCGAAGATGTCCAAGATGAACGCCGTTTTGTTTGCTGTTGCATTTATCGTATTGGTGAATCTTTGGATTGTTGAGGCCAACACTATTGGTGAGTAGAGTCTATCCAAAGATATTTTGTACGTACGTCATTTAAATTTGTGACGTTAAAAGCTCGCAATGTTGTCACATCAACTCTGAGTTTTAGTTCAGTTTGGCTTTGACATACAACAAAATTCTAATCTAAATAAAATAATTTAACAAATATGCTGTTCTCTAATATAATTTATTTTAATATTGTAGTAAATCTAATGCATATATTATCGAAGGTCTTAAAAATACAATTAAGTACACAGCTATAATAGTTTGTGGTTAGGGCTGTTTTTGATTATATTTAATTGTTGTAATTACATTTTGATATCACTGTATTTCTCCTTCGTTTGTTTTGTTAATATCTGTATACACCTTTCTTGATAAAACTAGATTTAACCGCTGCTTTCTCCTTTATGCATTTGCTATATCTGCAAAACAGTTACTGTTCTTTCTTTCTTTTTACACATCACTACATAGTATAAAACAAAGTCGCCTTTTCTGTCCCTATATCCCTATGTGCGCTTAAATCTTTAAAACTACGCAACGGATTTTGATGCGGTTTTTTTCAATAGATAGAGTGATTCAAGAGGAAGGTTTATATGTATAATACATGCATAATATACTAAGGCAACATTGCTAATTTTAGAGGTTTCTAACGTGATGTCGTAAATTAACCTATTTTTTAGGCTTATTTAGCAATTAGCAAAAACGCTGCCTAACCCTACGAGTTAGATCAAATTAATGTACTGCAGTATTGTACACCATAAAAAGGTCTACAAAAAAGTCCGCGATGGTATATGTTTATCTTTTAGGGATAACCCACATTAACCATTTTTATTGTTTACTTTTTACGTGAGAAAATGGCTTATTTACGAAGCTATTTTAAGCAATACGGCATTAATCCTTATCGAATTAAGTACCTTAAATACAGTGTGCAATTAATATAGATCAATATGGTTCCTTACAGCATTTAAATTAAACAAATATTTTCGGAGATATTACAGATTTAAAATTTGCGTTTAAAAATGTGTAATGTAATAAAAATTGTATGAATTTAGATATTCCAAAGATAGCAGAAAATCTTTATAGTAAGTATAGGGGAAGAGGAATTGTTTTACTCCAAATTTAATGCGTGCAGGCCAAGGGCAGTAATGAATGAACCAAAAATACTGGATCGATTTTAATCATGTTTTCATTGAGTGACATAGGCATATATATTTTATGCCCGTGCAAAGTCGGAGCGGGCCGCTATGTTTTTATATACAACGTTCATATTTTTTCTGTAATGTATTTAATTTAGTATCAGCATTGCAGTTGCTAGTTTTAACCAAATGCGTATATTATGAACACACATATCTGTGCACATAAGTCTTTTACACTCTACAATAACATTTCCTGCAGTTATCATATAATAATTATATACTCAACTTTACTTCTCCATTCTCATCACCCTGCCCAAGAAGTTGGCAGCATTAAATCATATCCTATTCAGAAAGTTTCATTCAAGTGAATAAGTAAGTTGTTAATTTCCAAACTATCTAACGTTTTTTCACAATTTCACCATTTATCAATTTATTCTTCAACGTGTCTAAGTTCATCCAAACCGAAGGTGTTATTAACCATTTCTGTTTCCAACATGAAGCACAATATATCTTCAATGAATTATTAATAAATATTATGATAAATAAACCTAATCAATTGTTATTTCAACATTTACCTTTCTCCATCAACTTTTGTTGTCACAACACTATTTTTATTACGACCTTGCCATAAGAGACTATTCGGTATATTGGCCCCATTCTGAAATATCCATGTCTCATCTAAATCCATATATCAAAATAATAAGTCTTCATTTATTTTATTATATGCTTTTAAAGATTGTGTTCTTTTGAAAGCAATATCCGGAAGTTCGGTTAGAGCTCTTCGATACTTTTCAGACGAACAATATCCTTTGAAATAATTGTATTAAATTATATTTGTATTGCAAAAGTACTCTGTTTTAATACATCATATACTTAATCTTTGATAGAGCTAACATCAAGCTGATTTTGATTATATTTTTTATTTTTTGAGATATTTCAGTGGCCGTGTCCATACTAATATTCAGTGCAGCTGTAACACGCTAAAATATTTTCAATAAAAATCGCAGCAAATTAATATTTAACAGTAAAACTGCTTACCTCTCTAACGAACTGTACTAGTAAGAGCCTCCATTATCTCGTTCTTGTTCACATTAACTGATTAGAGTCGCAATCGGTTCTGTCTGGCTTCGGAATTTTCAATCAGACTAATAATAAGCAACGATTTGAGATGTATCAAAACAAGCAAAGCATTAAAATAACATTTTCCGGTTTATAATCTCTTATCACTATTGTTTTGTAGAATTTTACATACGTTTGACAGCGGGCTCTTTTTAACTAGAATAAAATGAGAAGGAAAATATTGTCTGATTCTAAAACAAATTTACAAATTGCCACAGGCAATACATTAAACATCTTGATGACGTATGTAGAAACTAAGTTTGGATAGACTATACATTGTTTTTTTTTATATAAACAAGAGAAAGTTTTTCCCACCCACTAGATTTCTGGAAACATTTTCTTCGATTGTTTTATTTTTAGGTGTATGTATACGGAACTGTGCTCAGTGTAAAAAAATGTTCGGACCCTATTTCGAGGGTCAACTTTGCGCTGATGCCTGTATCAAATTCAAAGGAAAAATGATCCCCGACTGTGAAGATCTGACGTCCATAGCACCATTCCTGAGTAAATTCAGTCAGTATTGAAGACAGTAACTGGAGCTCCATGATATCTCGCATATTAACGACAGTTTTTTTTTCTGTGATATATTTTTATTGTTTAATGTCAAAACTAGGTTAATAAATCGAAAATAAAACTACTTAAACTAGTGCTTGATCTTTTATTTATTAAAACTACATAACCTTTATTCGTTTATTATTATTTATAGTTTATTATTTCCTGTACAGTCGTTTTAAGTAATTTCCTATAGTACCGGGATTATTACAATCCGGAACCAGCATCCCGTTACTTGCAACGCAGGTATCACCACAAGTTTTCCCCTCAAAATAATGTCCATACATCTGCTTACACTGAACACAGTTTCTACAACCAAAAATAAGTTTTATTTAATCATATAGTTATATCCAATAACGTTTGACAAAATCAAAATTAAAACAATATCAAATACTATTGAAATAAACTACATTATTTATATGCCTTAAAATATTACGTACCAATTATACATTTGAATCTTGTTTGTTACACTTAACTGTATTTTTGTTATAGTCATAATTTAAATCTTGAAAATTAACAAATATTTTTTATATATTTTACAACATTTCACGTTTAAAATGATAATATTTTCAAATAAAAACTGTCCTTTAACCTAATATTAATTTTCAATCTATTTCTAACCTATAATTGTCAACATTACCGATATATCATCTAATTGTCAGTTTGACGTTTCTAACTAGTGCATTTCGTATAATTACCGTAAAAGTGATTTTATCGATGTTTTAAGTCAAGTTTAATATAGTGAAAATATTTTATACCACAACAATTGATCTGATATTTATTTTTAAGTATAATTTACACCGAATTTCAAACAATGAAGGACTTTTTTCTAATAATTACCTACCTAGGGCTTGAGGTTATGTATAGGCAAGTAATAAACACGAAATTTTTGTGGTTTCTAAATCGTAGCAATCTTTGAAGGAACAATGTAAACAGTAGATTAAAATTTGCGTGACAGTTGGTTCGTGTTCAAAGCGGTGCTCGTTTCGTGTAATCGAAAAATGGATCCAGACGCGCCTATTTTTACGCCTCCGTCCAGGAATACGTTGAAAAACTCATTACGCGGTACCTCAGCTTCGTCCACGCCGAACACACCGAAGGAACCGCAATGTTCCAGGTAAATATAACGAAAAACACTATTTCCACGCGTTCTATCGTATACGGCGTTTTCAGATATTCCCGGCGATCGGTTAGGCAACAAACAAGTCCGACTAGTCCGCGACCTATATTAGGCGCGAAAATGCCGTTCCCTAGACCAATACTTGGAAGAAAAGAAGAACCCGCCAGGGATGATGCTGATGATTATATCGGCAAAGAGTTTCGTAATATGAATAGGTCGTTTCAACGGTTGAAATTGAAAGAGGAATCTATGATGGAGAAAAACAGAGAGGAAAGCTGTACTTAAAGTAAAATTTTGTTGTTTTTTTTATTGCTTGTTTTTAAAATTGTTGTAAATAAGATATAATAAATTAGTTAATGATTAAATATTGATTTTTCATTCCAATATATTTTCTAATGCCTTGTCTTAATAATTTTTGAGTTAAAAGTGTCAAGTTTGACGTTTGAGGTTATGTAATCATATTTGTTTTGTGATATTGAAAAAGGAATCTATAATGGGTTAAATTAGAGAGGAAAGTACTGTAATTAAAACAATTTTGTATTTTGTCGTTAAAATTGTTGTAGATCAGTTATTATAAATTTGTTAATGTATAAATATGTATCATTCCAATATATTTCTTGTTATCTTGTCTTAGTAATTTTTAACTTAATATAGGGTAGAATATATTGTTCAAGTTTGACGTTTGAGGTTATGTAACCGTTTGTGTTTACTATTGGGCAATGAATAAGTAATCCATATTTTTATTGTTAATATAGAAATCGTAATTTCCATTAAAATAATATTTTATCAAGCAAATCAACATCAGTGGACATAATATTTTTTTAGTAACAATCATCAAAATTCTATGATAATACAAATTTTGTATCAAAAAAGTAAGTATATCTAAGGTTAAGTATACATACAATAGTGATTTATTATTATTTTTGGTAATTAGATATTTTTAAGTATTATTAGATTATATGAAATTGTTTTATTAATATATTTTATTATAAATAAAAAGGTTGCATCATAAATACTCAATGACAATTAATATTTGGGCAGTTGTTTTAGATTTCAAAGCCAACTAATTTCAAAAGGTTTAGTTTAGTTTAGTTTTTAATTGCAATATCCAACTATGTTTTAGTAATTTTAATACATTAATATAATAAAATTATTGTAATGTTATTTTGCAATCATATTATATTTGGTATAGTTGAAGTTATTTGCACAGTAATGTTTGAATAAATTCACCCAACCATTGTCAGTAGAAAACATTCTCAGCATTCCAGCTAGTGGTTATTTTTTGTGATGTTACAAATAAGCGAAAACTCATCAAATGGGTCTTTATCTTGAATGTTAATAAGGAGTTAAATTGTTACGGCTTGATATTGCTGTTTATTGAACTGTTGTTATCGCGAGTATTCAAATTGTATTATTCCAAGTTTGATCTCTTTTAATTTGTAACTTCATCATTAAAAAATTAAAAAGTTAAAAAGGATAATTCCTGTAAATAATTACCCCATTTTATTATATTTGTGCTAAGTTCTGTGTGGCTATTTATCAGACAGAACCATCAAACCTTTGAAATATCTGAAAACAATAACATATTCAATATTCCCTAATACCTGTTTGTCCAAATAAAACTATATTAGAATAAAGTAAGAAGAAAGGCTTTCTCTTGTTCAATAAGGCATCAAAACAGTAGGGTAAATACATTAAAGAATACTTTTTGCGTTTCTGATTCTTGTAGTAGGTCTACTTTTTGCAGAATATCTCATAGAAAACATTAATTAAAACATTAATAAATATCTAGAAAAAATTGGATAGTAAAAATATAGGTATATTTTTTTATTTGACTTAAAAAAATACACAAAATTCATGACTAGAAAACTAGAAAATCCTCTTAAGCCATGCTAATTGCCTTCTGCACCTCTACATCAAAAGACGAAAAGCTTTTCTGATTTAGAATTCGTTTCTTTCAAGAAGATAACATGTAGTTTCAACATTTTGTTACAATTTTTTTAAAATAAGAAAACCCTACGTATTCAGTTCATATACTCACGTTATACAAACTCCTAAAGTTGAACTCATTACTGATCGAGTCGACTGTTGCCAGCTGAAAACACACAGACAAACTAATATTCCAGCAAATTTAACCTGAAAATAAACAAGAACCATTTTTTATTCTCCACATTTCTGCCAAGAATGTTTCTTACCATTATTTCCGATTTCTAGTATATAATAAGGGACAAACAACAGTTTCTCTCTTATATATCAGGAGAAGTTGTCCTTTTTGCCATTAAAATGGACGATAAAAATCTCTAAGCTGAAATAACGAGTCGCCGCCTCCTCCGATTTGCCAACCATCGTATCGTGTTTATGTTAAGAGTTGAAATTGTCTTAAAAACAACTTTATTTTAGATTGTTTACTAGAACCACTTTAATTCTCATCGTATTATGGTTATTATTATGCATCTGAACAAATAGTATCAACTCAATATTCATAAAGTTGTAAAAACAAATAGTCTAGAAAAATACAAAACAAATGTATTATGAGGTTATAGAAGTAATAGTGATAACAGCAATTAAAGGTTATACTATTTTTCAGAAAAAAAAAACAGGTACTTATTGGAAAACGTAATCTGTGAATTTCACAAATAACTGAAATAAGAGACCAAAATTTGCAAGAAATTTCAAAAGAAGTTAGGGACGATATCTTTGCTGCTGATATCAGGTAGAAAATAATAAAAAAACAACGAAAAGAAAGCACCAAATGATGATTTTGTGACGGGAGCGATACTAAAAAGATTACCAAGAAAACACTTGGTTAAATCAACCAAATTGTTTAATGCTTACGTTCCGTTAAATTATGTGTCAGAAGCATGGAAAAGTATTGAAGTTATGCTGATATCAACGCTTAAAAATTAAGGTTTAATCCTATTCTCGATCAAAGAAAGTTGATACCATCTCACCAGTTTGGTTTCAGGAATACCCAAACAACGATATATTAAGTACATCGAATTATAGATGTAACTGAAAAACTATAGAAAATAAGAATGCGTGCTTTGCTGTTTTTCTCGATTTTTCGCAGGATTTTGACAGATTTTGCTTTTTTATTTGATTAATCGATACTTCCCTGTTAAATATGTAGGAATGTACTCTGATCCTAGACAGATAAGGACTGATGTGCCACAGAGAAATGTGCTGGAACCAGTGTTTATATCTTCTTTACATCAGTGATCTCCGAGTAACATTATGCAGCACGGCTGCCACCTTTGCTGATGATATGACAAACACTAGCAAGAGCTCAACTAGAAATTTGCAATCTGACTTTGATTGGAATGAGTCTTGTGAATATTTCTGTATCTACTTCACATTGATGACATCTCAAGAACAAGAGACACAGTTATTATGTTAATAAACATATCTCCGCATAGAGCGCTAGAAAAAATACAAGTGGTAGTCAAAAAGATTCAAAAATTAATTAGAGACAGAAAAATACGACTTAATAGCTCCAAATAGGTCCATATTAATTTTGCATTGCGGCGAACTGATTGTATCACTCATTATATCAATTATCACTCAATCAGAATCATAGAAATACCTCAGCATCCATCTCGATGTAGATAGTATCGAGTAGATCAAACTCAACGGCAAAGAACTGGGGTTCTTCCAGTATGGTATTACACTAAAACATCAAATATATTTTATTTATTAATTACATTTTATATTACATATCCTTAGTACAATCTTAAGCTACTACTACTAGACCTACTACATAGGTCCTAATTGGCTTTATGATTGACTGATAAACTAGTCTTTTTGATTTTGGGTCAATTTCAAAGTATCTTCTCCCTAATCTGCTCTCCTTTTTGTCTAACATCATGTTTTCAATTTAACTTACCATCGAGATATTTTAAGTTTTTTTTTTAGCATAATTTGGTTCTTATTAGCGTTGGAAACTATCGACTGAAAACAGTCGAAATAGTCGATAGTCAAAAAACTAGTGTTTACTATTTTCAGTCAAATGCGCGGTTCGACTGTTTATTTAAATTCGTGATGTCAGACGAAGATGCACGAACCCTTTCCTGTATAAATTGTGAGAGTGGAAAGGACGGATATAGTTGCTTGGAGTAGTTAATTTTATATGTGCTTATTTTTTCCAACGGTAGTATAAGCGAGATGTAGATGTACATATTCCTTCACGTACTAGCTTTAGAAAAGAAAAGGAAAAAAATAATTACTGAATACTATTAACATGCAATTTATAATTTCATTTTAAACGAAGTAGAATTACTTTTATATTTGAACGTTCTGAGGATCTGTAAAAAGAAATGGAATGTTTCTATGGAATGGAATAATATCCCCCAAATATTTTATCATATTTAATTATGCCAATTGCAATTTTTAAATAATATGCTATAATAAATTTAGACAATACCTTAAACTTAAACAAGACATAAAAGCTAAAGATACACGATAACCATAAATACTAAATAAAAAATAAACATATACCTAATCATAGAAAAAAAACTAATCCATAACATAATTAAAAATGATGATGATGAGCTTTTTTAAATAAAGTAAATGCTTTATTTATTATTAAAAAAATATTTTTTAACAAAAATCGAAAGAGTAATCGAAATATTGCCTATTATTGCCATAACAACAGTCAAAATATTTTACTATTTATTATTAACATATTATTTTAAACTTCTTACCCTATTACATTAATAATACTGAAAAATATCGTTCCAAAACGCTGCTATATTAATATACAACATATTGTTATTTGCAAGCAAACTACCAAAAAAATCCTAACACTATATATATTATGTATAAATCTATGTAAGCATAAATTGGGTACATTTTTGTCAAGGTCGCAGGTAGGACGATAGAGCTAGAACGTAAAAACTCAGTTGAATGAAACTAGTGTAACCAAAAATAGTAACTAAAAGTACACGACTGAAACAGTCGATAGTAAAAAGTAGTCAATTACTAAAGAGTCGATAATCGCTTTCAGTTGACAGTTCCCAAGGCTAATTTTAATCATTTCGTCGCAACACATACAAAAACTGTATTTTCCAATCTCTAGTCCATTAGAAAATGTAAAATATATTTTAAATATTAAGGATACACGGTTACAGCTTGAAGTTTCCTACCATACTCAGCAAACTCAACAGTTTGGAAATGCTGTATAAGTGGACATGCATGTGGCGTTTTTTGGACACGGTATCGCCATGTTGCCAGAAACACGGAAAAGAGATTTTTATTAAAATATAGTGTATCTATTTTTCTCATTAAATGTTTTTTTGATGTAAAAAAATTTCCAGAGCTCGTGCAACCACCTAACTTTTTTAATTTATTTGTTACTTTGTTACTAGTCTTTGCCTACGAACCTACAATTTGTTTTTACACTAACTTATGTTGACATATATATTTAATGCCTGTTTAAGACTGAAGCATGTTCGGGAATGCTTTAAGGTGGCACAAATAATTATGCTCAAAAAAACTTGACAAACCTGCAGAACAAGTCGAATTTTACATGATACCTGCAATATCAAATCTATTTGAGAAACTAATATTTAAACGTGTTAAAAATTTTGTAATAATACCAGATTTTCAGTTTGGATTTCGGAATCACCATTCAGCAATCGATCAAATGCATAGGGTAACTGCGGTTATTGAAAAAGTGTTTCAGAAAAAGGGATACTGCCCTGCAATATTCCTGGATGTCTCACAAGCTTTTGATCGGGTTTGGCATTTGGGATTAATCTATAAAATGAGCAAATTGTTACCGCGTAACTATTGTCAATTTCTGGAGTCATATCTTCTCGGAAGAAAATTTAGAGTCCGCACGAAATGGCGTTCTAGAAATTTAAAACTATTTCGGCTGGAGTTCCACAAGGTAGCATCTTAGGACATCTCCTGTATCTGCTCTACACTGCCGACATTCCAACAATAAAAGAAACACTTCTTGGAATCTTTGTTAACGGCACAATTAATATGGTAAACGACATATCTTTGCCTAAGGCAGTAGAAAAAGTACAAGTGGTAGTTAACAAAATCTACAAATGAGCAAAATATTCTAAAATTCAACTTAATAGCTCCAAATCTGTTTGCTCCAATTTTGCATTGCGGCGAATTATAAAAACTTAATTATATGACTTAATGGATGCCCGGCTTCTCAAGCAGAATCTGCTAAATATCTTGGCATCCATTGGCTTGACGGTAGATAAAATTGGAAACATCATTTTAGACAAAAAACAAAACACTTTAGAACCAATATAAAACAACTATACCGGTTAGTCGGAAAAAACTCGCAACTTGATCTAAAATCAAAGAGATTCATTTCCGTATGTCCATATAGGTTTCAATACTTTCTTATATAATAGGAATTTATTATGTCCTGATAATTGTGATTTTCTTCCAATTAACCAATACATTTTTCTATATTTTAAACCACCTAATAGCAGAATTAATTATATTCTAAATACTCTTCTGCATTTCCAATTTTTATCTGGAAAAAACTCATCTTCGTTGATGACTGTCGATCATTAGAATAGTAGAGTGTCAAGCAACACCTCTTGTTTTTTTTTGTGCCGAAGTTTATAATGACCAGTCGGAACAGATCACGTAAGGAACACGAAAATTAAGTTTGAACCTAGTCAACGGCTGGAAACGGAAACGCTTCATTCCGTTAAATTGGCAAATAGCTAATAGCGAAATAGGTGTATCCACTTTGATCCTCCTAATTCTAATAGCCATATAATTAGCGGTTTCCCATGTCAGTTCGCGAAGAAAGCCCCAGAACGGTATCGGTCTATTTTCGGGAGTGTTTCGCGTGTCCGTTCGACAGGTTTTTCTTGATATCTCGCGAAATATCAACACAGTGACGAATGCATCGTTGAATATCGTTACCGGATCGGTGCTAATTGTTTACGATAAAGTTTTATGCAAATAGACTGGCGGATAAATATATTCTCCGCTCCGTTTTTCTTTGAAACCATGATTGTCGAGGCGACAATTCCCAGCAAGTTTCTTATTTATCTTTCCATCGCTATAGTGTTTTTTAGGTGAGTACTGCATATATTCCAATATATAAAATCATATGATAGATTTTGTCACTGCTACAGAAAGTCTTATTATACCCAATTTTCAATAATTTCAATTAAAAACATCTTGTGTACCACTAAGAAGTTAGATGTAAATAAAGCATTCCTTTTCTGTCACCATTTCTCACGTTCTCTTCGTACTTTACTATTAAAGAGATCTTGAGAAACAATCTAAGAGCTTTTTAAATGTTTTGACCTAATCCTTATGGTTTTGGGTATGTTGAACCCGAGAAATCTTCTTTTTTATAATAACAGGTCAATTGAAAAGTTTCCGACCTGACACATAGATGGCGCTACTAGAATTAAATCCATATGTTTTTAGTTAGCCCTAACCGTCAAAAGATGCATGTATAAATTTAACAGCTGTCGGATCATTAGTTTGTGAATTATAGCATTTTGAATGAAGCAGCTTTTGTTATTGTGAAAAAATGGATAAAAAGGAATTTCGCGTGTTGATAAAATATTGCTTTTTGAAGGGAAAAAATACAGTTGAAGCAAAAACTTGGCTTGATGGCGAGTTTCCGGACACTGCCCCAGAAAAATCAACCATCAAGGATTGCTATGCTAAGTTTAGACGTGGTGAAATGAGCACTGAAGACGGTGAACGCAGTGGACGGCCAAAAGAGGTTGTAAATGAAATTGAAAGAAACAGCAGACATTCTAAAGATATTAACTGAACGTGTACATCATATGATTCACGAATATTTGAGTATGAGAAAGCTCTGTGCAAACTGGGTGCCGCGCGAGCTCACTTTTAACCAAACACAAAGACGAGTGGATCTTGGAGATCTTGGATCTTGGATCACTTCGTGTATCCATTTGATTTCTAGGTCATGGTGCAGCTTTTCTCTAGTTACGTAGCGATAATAATTGGTAATTATTCAACAATTTATAAGCAATTTAATTATAATATTATACAGAGAGAAAATTTGGATATGAATTTAAAGGTAGATAAAAAGGAATAGAGGCAAATAATAATAATCACTACATAGTATAAAACAAAGTCGCCTTTTCTGTCCCTATATCCCTATGTGCGCTTAAATCTTTAAAACTACGCAACGGATTTTGATGCGGTTTTTTTCAATAGATAGAGTGATTCAAGAGGAAGGTTTATATGTATAATACATGCATAATATACTAAGGCAACATTGCTAGTTTTAGAGGTTTCTAACGTGATGTCGTAAATTAACCTATTTTTTTAGGCTTATTTAGCAATTAGCAAAAACGTTGCCTAACCCTACGAGTTTGATCAAATTAATGTACTACAGTATTGTACACCATAAAAAGGTCTACAAAAAAGTCCGCGATGGTATATGTTTATCTTTTAGGGATAACCCACATTAACCATTTTTATTGTTTACTTTTTACGTGAGAAAATGGCTTATTTACGAAGCTATTTTAAGCAATACGGCATTAATCCTTATCGAATTAAGTACCTTAAATACAGTGTGCAATTAATATAGATCAATATGGTTCCTTACAGCATGTAAATTAAACAAATATTTTCGGAGATATTACAAATTTAAAATTTGCGTTTAAAAATGTGTAATGTAATAAAAATTGTATGAATTTAGATATTCCAAAGATAGCAGGAAATCTTCATAGTAAGTATAGGGGAAGAGGAATTGTTTTACTCCAAATTTAATGCGTGCAGGCCAAGGGCAGTAATGAATGAACCAAAAATACTGGATCGATTTTAATCATGTTTTCATTGAGTCACATAGGCATATATATTTTATGCCCGTGCAAAGTCGGAGCGGGCCGCTATGTTTTTATATACAACGTTCATATTTTTTCTGTAGTGTATTTAATTTAGTATCAGCATTGCACCCGTGCGAAGCCGGGCGGGTCGCTAGTCCTAGATAAAGTTCAGTCCAGACAAACTCTTAGTTGGTAAAACGAGACTTCAAAATACATTAAAAAAAAGAACAGTAATAATACGTTTAATTTGTAAATTAAGACTTTACTAAGCATATCTAATGTAAGATGAAATTTTATAGTTTAAGTTTTAAAGGTTTTAAGAAAGCAAATTTTTGTTATTTTTTATTTTTAAAGGCTAGTATCGTATTCTAATAATAATCTTCTGTAAACAATTTTCTTACCAAAATGTCAATAAACACCTTTGAGAAACCACCATATTCACCTAATATGTCTTGAGCTGACCTCTTTCCTAAATTACCCGTAAAATCACCCCAGCTTACCCATGTTAAGGAGATACAACACAAAGATATTTTACAGTGTGAGCTGAGAAAATTAGAGCTAAAAAAGAAAAATTTGTTTTTTTTTGCCGATGCTAATTCTTTTATATTCCATATTGTTTTACAGTGACCTACATTTAAAATATGGCTGTTCGGTGCCGAAACCAAGAAATCCCGATAGCCGCAATCTGAGCAAGAACATCATCCCCCATGATTACATCAAAGGTTCGATCATCATTCCGCTCTTCACCATCATTATTCGCCCTTAAATGAAACGGATTCATGTTGCAGAGGTACGACCGCCTACACTGAAAGGCCAACCGATAGTCGTGGACTTTAGCATGAAGGTGGTGGACATCAATTCCATCAACGTCGAGGACATGGACTTCAGGTGAGATATGTTGAATCTGTCAGGAGCTTGCGTAAGAATGTTCAAAAACAAATTAATTTCTTATAAGGGATTGTATAAGTGCCCAGCTCTGATTTCGGCGTTTCTTACTAAAAAAAAAAAACGTATTTTGTAAAAAGAATGACTAGCTGGTAAAATAAATTGAGCCAAAAGCCAAGCGGGAACTCACTTTTCACCGAAAACAACGACGAGTTGATGATTCGGAGCAGTGTTTGAAGATGATCAAGCGTAATAAACCCGAGTTTTTGCATCCATATGTGACAATGAATCCATCATTTCACTCTGAAGTCCAATTGACAATCATCCGAGTGGACTGACCACGATGAAATTGCCCCAAAGCGTGGAAAAACGCAACAGTTGGGTGGCAAGGTTATGGCGTCTGTATTTTGGAATGCGAATAGAATAATTTTCTACTTCTACTTCTACTTACTACTTCTATTACTACCTTGAAAAAGAAAGGACCATTTGAAGAACGAAATAGCCGAAAAACGGGCGCATTTCAAGAAAAAAAGTGCTGCTTCACCTAGTTCATGAAATCGAAGGTGAACTGAAGTTGTTTGAAATATCTTTAGCTATGAAAAATTTTAATATCAAAACATGAATACACTGAATATATTTCTCAGTCTATTGATTCCTAGAATTTTATATTCGTGGAATATAATTGGGTAGTTTAAGATGTCAGATTATTGAAAATGGAATTAAGTTGCTCTTCTCCAAGTTCTGAAGCTTAGGAAACTATTCCATATACCAACCTGAATATCCTAAAGACTTGAGTAGAAACACTTCAGCACTGAGTGTAAAGTAAAAGTTAAAGCATCCACAGACTGGACTCTACGTCCAACCAAGGGATTGTTTTCTTCAGCAGGAAGTGTTAAATTGCCCGACTGTTATGTCGTTAATTTTTTGAGAAGAATGTTGGCTCGTTAAGAAATTTTGTTTAGTAATTTATAAAATATTTTAAATTTATTTATAAGATAGCAGATAACAATAAGCTTTTGCTCATTATAATTCTTGTGCTCTTTATCCCTCTATATGTTATATTTTGTATTTTTAATGATGTAGTGTTGTTGTTTTAGGATAGATATGTTCTTGAAGACCCAGTGGACTGATGCGAGAGTTCGAATACCGGAAGAGATGTTCGAGTATGGAGATGACTACATCACATTACCCTCACAACATTTCGACAGTCTATGGCAGCCGGACTTATATTTCCTCAACTCCAAGGTAGTTGGTGAGTAAAACGTATTTTTGAGATGGTTTTTGTGATACTTAACTTCCACCAATCGTTGTGATCGTGATTTTCAGAGATTGCAACATTAACCCATAAGTTCTCATCCGTAACGTTGTTCCGGAATAAGACCATCAAGTATTCAGCACGTATGCATGCCATTGTAGCCTGTCAGATGGAGTTTTATCACTATCCAATGGACACCCAGTGTTGTCCCATCGCCATAGAAAGCTGTAAGTTATATTACGTATCTGATGCTCTGAAATTGATGTAAAGTTTAACGGTTAAAAGTCTGTTCTGGAAAAAAATATTAGATGATTGTATAATGTATAATCCGTCCAAAATAACAGTGAACTCTTAGTATTATCAAGGACACAAACCACAGTTAACTACATAGTCATAAAAGTTTATATTCTAGGATTATTTTATTATATTTACATTGAACACTTTTTCCACATCACCTATGAAGTAAAATTCTAGACACATTTTTTATGTAGTGGTATCCCGTGGAGGTCTAATCCATCCAAACCGAAAGTGTAATTGCAGACAATGCTTATTTCCACAAGTCCAGAAGTTCTTTACTGTATATCCGTCGACCAATATGTACATCATAATAATTACGCTACCCGTCCTACCAATTCGAAAGCATTAAATACAGTATATACTTTTTCAGGCCTGTTTTTAAAAAAGTAAGTTACTGAAATACATGTATGACAATTTTAAATATCTTTCTTCAACATAATACATCATTAATACATCAGTATGTTTTTACAAAATTAGAATAAAACTAATCTACTTAAGCTAAAGTTAAAAATACACTTATACACTAAACTAGTTCGTGTGGTTTGGTTCGCTCCAATCTTCTGATTTCCTGCGTATTCTCCAGTAGCTGTATTGCTTCCACTTTGCTGTGATTTAGCAACCTTGATTCATGTTTTAGGGCGAAATCTTCGATCACTTCGTGTATCCATTTGATTCTGAGGTCATGGTGTAGTTCTTGGTTACACCATACTACGTTGGTTACGTAGCGTTAAAAATTAGAAATTAATCGTGGAACTTTGTTTTGGGTGCGTTAGATTACTAGTTGGTTTGATGTTTTAGTGCAACCCCATATTTACACCCCATAAGTCCAAGTAGGTTTTATGATTGTCTGCTAAAACAATCTCTTTGATTTTCTCTTTGATCAAATTGAGAGTATCTTCCGACTAACCAGTACAGTTGCTTGATTTTGAATCTAATTTGCCCTGCTTTTTGTTTCACATAATATTCCCACTTTAACCTACCATCGAGATATATTCCGGGGTATTTAGCTGATTCTGCTTGAGGAATCGGACATCCATCAAGTGATATAATTCAGTTTTTGTCAATTGGTCGCAAGGCAAAATAAACATGGCCATATTTGCAGCTACCAAACTGTATTTTTCAGTCTTTAGTGCATTTGTAGATCTTATTGACCTCTACTTGTACCTTTTTTATAGCCTTAGACAGATATACAACTTTTGCCTTCATAACTGTGTCGTCAGCAAATGTTTTCAAGTACCCTTCTTTTGTTGTCAGGATATCAGCAATATAAAGATATTTCTTCAATGAATTACTATAAACTATTATAACTAACAAATCCTAATCAACTATTATTGTAACTTTCAGCCCTCTCTAACACATTTTGTAATCTTTATGCTACTTTTATTAGCGTCTTTCCATGAGTAGCCCAATGTTTCATTTTGGAATATACAAGATTCATTTAGGACTACGAAATTATATAAGAATATTCCTTATTTTAATGATATGTAAAAATTATATGTGAAATTATTAAGTAATCATTATATATTAAAGTAATTATATGTGAAAGTTCCATCAGCCTTCTTCGTGGATTATCTTAAGAAATCGTTATGAAAGGATTATCATAACACAAAGAGCTGCATATTTCTGAGTTTTCTGAGAATAATTTTATGATTAACAGATTCCTTTGATATAAATATATTAAGTTATTATTATATCGAGAGCATAACTTTGAAATATGTTATTCCGAATAAAGTTAACATCAAGATAATCTTGATTCATCGCCCGCTTTGCATGGGGACGGATACTTCTTGGTGAATCTAACATTATATTGGTCTGTACCTTTTGAGAGTCGCAGTGCTCTTACTAATACTTAGTGTGGCTGCAACATGCTAAAAATCCTCAGTACCTTAATATTTAATAGCAACTATAAAGCATTTTACATGGAACGGGGTCCCCCTTTATCTTATTTCTGTTCGCAGGTGATTACAGACGCAATCAATTTCGGACTAAATAAACAGTCAATTGACATGTCCAATCAGATAATAATTAGCGATTTCAAACAAGCAAAGCGCCAAGAAAACGTTTACTAATTTAAAGCCTCTAGTTATTATCACTAATGTTTTGAAGAATTTTGCACACATTTTCGGAGGCATCGGGCAACATTGTATGTCTTTTTAAAAATAATAACTGGTCAATTGAAAAGGCCCCGGCCTACCATAGAAAAACCCATTTTTTTGGCAAAGTTAGTGTTTTTAATGAACATAATTCCTTTCAAGTGTGATACACTGATTATAGCGACCCGGTATAGATTTGTCCTTTGCTTCAAAATAAGCCTCAGTTTCGGCGATCACCTTCATTCGACGAAAATTTCCTCCCAGCGAAAATTCTTTTGAGATCTGAGAACAGGAAATAGTCGCTGGGGGCCAGATCCGGAGAATACGGTGGATGAAGAAGCAATTCGAATCCCAATTCATGGATTTTTGCCATCATTTTCATTGACTTGTGACGTGCACGTTCCAGAAGCAGCACTTTCTTTTTCTTCAAATCAATTCTTCAATCTTTTCGGCGATATTGTCCTTCAAACGGTCCAATAACATTATGTAATAGTCGCTGTTGATGGTCCTTCCTTTTTCAAGGTAGTCAATGAAAATTATTCCATGCGCATCCCAAAATACAGACGCCATAAACTTGCCAGCTGACTGTTGCGTTTTCCCATGCTTTGGAGCGGGTTCATCGTGTGCAGTCCACTCGGATGACTATCGATTGGACTTCGGAGTGAAATGATGGAGCCATGTTTCATCTATTGTCACATATCGACGCAAAAACTCGGGTTTATTACGCTTGAGCATCGTCAAACACTGCTCCGAATCATCAACTCGTCGTTGTTTTTGGTCAAAAGTGAGCTCGCGCGGCACCCACTTTGCACAGAGCTTTCTCATACCCAAATATTCGTGAATGATATGATGTATACGTTCAGTTGATAATGATATCTAGCTCTAATGGTATCGGGTGTCTGGTGTTTTAAAAATCATTTTGTCGATTTTTTAAATGTTTTCGTCGGTAACAACCTCTTTTGGGCGTCCACTGCGTTCACCGTCTTTGGTGCTCATTTCACCACGTTTAAACTTAGCATAACAAATCGTTGATGGTTGATTTTCCTGGGGCAGTGTCCGGAAACTCGGCATCAAGCCAAGGTTTTGTTTCAACTGTATTTTTTCTCTTCAAAAGGCAATATTTTATCAACACGTGAAATTCCTTTTTATCCAGTTTTTCACAATAACAAAAGTTACTTCACACAAAATGCTATAATTCACAAACTAATGATCCGACAAATCTATACCGCATCTTTTGGGGATTAAGGTGTCAGGCCGTGGACTTTACAATTAACCTGTTTTTATTATGAGTCGTATTTTACCAAATTTACAAAATTGGCAACACATTTGAAATTGTGAAGACCTGATTTTAGTGTTATTTTGGAAGGACTATATTATAAACTATACGTTACTCTAGTGTAGTTTTTCATTAAAAAACATTTAAAAAATCGACGTTGTGTTCATGACAGTTTAATCATTTCATTATTAGGCGTATGGCCTGATTTTTTCTGTAAATTTATTTCATATTAAAAAATCTGTCAAAATCAAGTCATACACCTACCATTTACACACTATTGCTAATCTAGTTTCCTACGATAATAAAAAAATGATCCTCCGTTGGATTGGTAATGGGGTGACCATCAGTCCGGAACTGAAGCTGTTACAGTACAACATACTGCAACCTTTGGAGCTTCAGCAGACACATTCAGTAACAGTAGAGAAGAATGGTAAGATCGACTTCGTTGTCCTGATTTCGAACTGAACAGACATTTTCAGGTAATTTTTCTCGATTGGTGGTAATGTTCATGTTCGAACGCCAAATCGGTCATCATTTGATCCAGACCTTTGCTCCGTCCACATTGGTCGTGGTACTGTCTTGGTTCAGTTTCTGGTTGGATCTGGACGCCATACCTGGACGAGTGACGCTGTTGGTTACGTGTTTACTGACTTTGGTGACTATGTTCACTGGTTTGAGGTCTGATATACCTGCAGTGGCCTACGTCAAGGTAAGTAGGATGGATGAAGCTGTGGTATGGTTATCTGGAGAGCGTTGTTTCTTGATTAGGCGTTGGATCTTTGGATGGCCGGTTGTATGATATCCGTTTTCGCATCGTTGGGAGAGTTTGTCATAGTCAAGGTGCTTCAAGGAAAATACATCGCCCTGAAACAGAAAGAAAGCGAACGAGCTATGGTAAGGATGAATTAGTGGTGAGCTATCGCTGCTTTTAAAGAAGCGAGAAGTCGTCTTAGCTCAGATTTTATTTTACGTATTAACTTCCTCTCTGGCATTTCCGACTATTTCTATTTCTAACAAATCATACCTAACATTCAATCTGTTATTTCGCTTCCAAGGCCTTTCTAACGCCTTCAAATACCTCAACTATTTTTATTCCTCAGTAATTCCCCCTGAATTCTTTATTTTCCATGTATATTTGTGTAATAATTAGCATTAGGAACTATCGACTGAAAACAGTCGAAACAGTCGATAGTCGCAAAACAGTCGATAGTCAAAAAATTAACGGCTAGAATAGAGTAGAATAAGTGGGGCGGAAATGTACAAATTCCTTCACGTATTAACTTAAAATAAGAAAATGAAAAAAATAATTACTGAATTCTATTAACATGCAATTAATAATTTCATTTTAAACGAAGTAGAATTAATTTAATATTTGAATGTTCTGTTGATCTATAAAAAGGAATGGAATTTTTCTATGGAATGGAATAATGGAAAATTAATTGCTATTTTTAAATAATATACTGTAATAAATATAGACAATACAATAGAACTTAAACAAAACCTAAAAACTAAAGATTTACAATAACCATAAATACTAAATAAAAATTAAACTTATACCTAATTATTTGAAAAAAAAATCTAATTCATGACATAATTAAAAATGATTACACAATAACTACTAGAGCTTTTTTAAATAAAGTAAATGCTTTATTTATTATTGAACGGAAATATTTTTTAACAAAAATCGAGAGAGTTATCGAAATATTACTTATTATTGCCATAAAAACAGTCAAAAGTATTTTACTATTCATCATTCACAATTTTAATCTTTTTTTGCCAATTACACTAATAATCTTGAAAAATATCGTTCCAAAATGCTGCTATATTAATATACAACATATTGTTATTTACAAACAAACTATCCAAAAAAATTATAAAACTATATATATTACATATATAAGTATAAATTGGGTATATTTTTGTCAAGGTCGCTGCTAGGACGACAGAACCAGAACGTTAAAAATCAGTCGAATGAAACTAGTAGAATCAAAAATAGTAATTAAAGGACACGACTGAAACAGTCGATAGTAAATAGTGACAAGATCAGTCGGACCGAAAATAGCGACTGCAAACAGTCGACTGAAACAGTAACTGGAGAAAAGTAGTAAAATAGCGACTGAAATAGTCAATAGTAAAAAATAGTCAGTTAAAATAAAAAGATCAAATGACAGTTTTTACTTTTCTGTTTTCTATATTTTCGGCATGCTTTCTGCAGTCTGGATTCATACCTGCTATGATATTCACTAGATGACTCGGCAGTTTTTCGTAATCGTAATTAATATAAGATTGTGTGTTTTGGTATCAAACAAAGGTAAAGATAATTTCGGCTCAAGATGTCTTTTAACAATGATTGAATTTACGGAAATTATATTTTTGTAGTGCCAAAAAGAACACTAATTATCACTAGACAATTATTAAGTACGAAATACTTGATTTTCTTTACTAGGGAATAAAAAAAGGTTGCTCTTGAAAGATTGTCATCATCCAATGGTTTCTTTTACCATAATTTAGCTATTATTGCTTTTTTTAAATATATATTTTAAAGTCTCCTTTTACCAACTATGGGTTTATCTGGACTGGGCCTAAAGTTTCACGTGGGCTCCAAACCACGCTCCTCAGCATTGAGCCTACCAACCGACTGGCGAGTGACCAACTTTAGAAATCATCCCAGAAGATATCCGGTCTTAACCAGCCTGGTTACTGGCGTGACTGGGATCATTTTCCTTGTCGGATTTTACACTCTTGCCTAGAACATTCACAAATTTTAAACAATCACAAACATAAACTTACGACCATGTCCCAGCAGGATTCGAACCCTCGGCTATCGCAACAGTAGGAGGACCGTCCCATCGCCTTTACCATTGCGTCACCAAGTCGGTATTATTGCTTTTTGTAAATCAATAATTCTTTCCAGTGTAGGTTAATTTGCCGAATATAAATGATTTTGAAGATTCTTGTGATGTTTTCTATTTAAATTATAACATAAGACGTTTTTACACACCTAATGTCTCATACTATGAGATAGGAATAACATCGTCAGAACTTATGTAAAATTTTAAATAACCATTCCAGGAAACTGCTATAACACCATGGACCAATGATTTCAACCTCAGGAAACGTAGCCGTCATAATATTTACTCCAGAGAGGGGAAGAAGGGTTGCATCACCGTCTACTGGCGAACGGTAAGGACCACCAAACTCCAGCATCACAGGAATAAAGATTATCTCATTGCAGGATAAAGGAAAGATCAAAATCATGTGGATGGAAATCGACAGGATATCAAGAGTAGTTTTCCCGGCCTTGTTCTTCATATTTGCTGCTTTGTACTGGTCTGTCTTGATAATAGGCAGCAGAAACATGAATAAATATTAATTTAAAACGAAAATATACTGTGTTTAAATCAATTCAAATAAGACCTCCTGAAGATGTTTACTGAGTTACGAAACGTTATGAGCTGTTTCTGGGTTAATGTTTTCGGCGATGATCTCATCGACATTCCTTGAAAACTAATTAGTTGTTATTCTATTTACATATTCTCGTAGGCATATATATCATTCAATAAATATTTATATTATTTATAAAAAATAATCTAGTGAAAACAAATCTCATTATAGAAAAATTATTCTTCCGACTTTTCGTAACTATGTATATATAGTTATGGAGTATTAATAATCTATTATTCCACGACAAAGAGCATCAATGAATAATTGTATATAAATGTATTTTTTCAGGTTTTCTCTAAAAAACTGGTTATACATTTATGATTCACTTTCTTCCAATTGTATAAACATGCAAATTCTGCGTTGATGGTTGACAGGTCACCTTCAAAAGTATTTTTTATTTTATTACAAGGCCAAAGATTGTGGTGATAAAAGAATTTTATAGATATTGATAAAACCCAGAGTTATACTAAAAAGAAGCTACATTTAATTACATAATGGACATATTTCATTCATTTACTGTTGTTTATTCAGTAATACGAAGGAAACCTACAAAAATATTGATATAATTTTATAACATTTGAGCCAAAAAAATTTGCATTCAACCAGTATGTCTCTCATAGTAAGCTTAAAATGTTGCTCAAAATACCAGAATAAGTTCTTTAGAAGCACATTTTGGGTCAGGTTGCAATGACCCTTCCTCAATCGGTCATGTACTGAGTAATACTTATCAACAATAAATCTCATAAAATATCAAATCATACTGGTTAGTATGGACATTAGAATTTCATTATCAAAAAGAGAAATGTGCCATCAAGGTAGACGTAGAAGTGATTAATTATAAGTGAACAGAACTTTTTGTTTCACACGACAGTGACTTACTAACTGTAGCCTGTGCTACTAGCATTAGTTTTAACATTGATGAATCAAACAGCTGTTTGCAAGGTTAACGAAGTTTAAATTCAAGAACAAAAACATTGTACATAATTTGAGTATTTATTTATTCCGAATGAGAATAAATTATGTTGTTTCTATACTGGAATATATTCGTTATGCTTTATTTATTGAATATTTGAATTGTATGTTTGGAAATACCTTTAAAAGTCTTTAAAAATATCTGAAATTGGGTATTTCTGTTGTGCATGATCTTGGTTTTGTACTCTCAACTTTGCCTAAAATTAAACAGATTGGTTTATCAGTCAATTTGGATTTATGGGGTGCAAATATTGGGTTGCACTGGAACATCAAACTAACTAGTAATTCAACGCTGTCGAAACAAAGTTCTATGATTAATTAACAATATTTATCGCTACGTAACTAATGAAGAACTGAATGAAATAGATTTATGAAGTTATCCAAAATTTCGTGTTAAAGCATGAAATAAGGTTATTAAAATACATTAACATGCTAACAATACAGCTACTGGACAACGCGCAGGAAATCAGAAGATTGAAGCAAACCAAACCAGACGTATAGCTTAATCTTATTTTAATTTAGAAAAAATCATACTGATGTATTTCCAGTACTCGTTTTATTAGTGTATTGATGCCAGTAGAATAAAACAATAGTAATGAATTCATTCGTAAGTTAAGATGTTATTAATTATATCTAATGTAAGATGTAATTAATAAAAAAATGATGATGATGAAAAATGATGTCGGTTTGACTGAATTTTTGATTTAACTGCTTGATCGTTTTTTATTAGGATCTATCTACTATATCGTTCATAAAGAAATTAATCTAATATATGTAAATATGTTTATGGCTTCGAATATTAAAAGTGATTAATAAGTTCGATTATTTGGAAACTAATTTTATTATTTGACTATTTAACCATTATTTTATGATATTGTGAATTAATTTTAAGGGATTTACACGCATATGTAACGCATCGGGCGCAAACAAACTTATCAAAAATAAATTGTTGCAAGATGCACTGTATTTCGCTGCCATGAAGGGACAACAAAATACTACTTGCTGGTTAGATTTATTTTTTCGCTTTAATATAAAGAAAATGGTTAAGGAAATACTATATAATACATCAATAAAAACGCAATGAGTGTTAGTTTTCGCGTATTAAATAGGTTGATTGGTATACATCAAATAACGGCCCTGGTTAACAGGTCAATTAAAAAGTCTCCGGTCTGACACATAGAGGGCGCTACTAGAATTAAATCTAAATGTTTTCTAGTTAGCGCTAACCCTCAAAAGATGCGTGTATAAGTTTGACAGCTGTCGGATCATGAGCTTGTGAATTATAGTATTTCGAGTGAAGCAACTTTTGTTATTGTGAAAAAAAAAGGATAAAAAGGAATTTCGCGTGTTGATAAAATATTGCTTTTTGAAGGGAAAGAATACAGTTGAAGCAAAAACTTGGCTTCCACACTGTCCCAGGAAAATCCCATCAAGGATTGGTATGCTAAATTTAGAGGTGGTGAAATGAGCACCGAAGACGGTGAACGCAATGGACGCCCAAAAGAGGCTGTTACCGACGAAAATATTAAAAAATCCACAGATTGATTTTGAGCGATTGTAAATTGAAATTGAATGAAATAGCAGACACTCTAAAGATATCAACTGAACGTGTCCATCATATCATTCACGAATATTTGGGTATGAGAAAACTCTGTGCAAAGTGGGTGCCGCGCGAACTCACTTTTGACCAAAAACAACGACGAGTTGATGATTCGGAGCAGTGCTTGAAGATGATCAAGCGTAATAAACTCGAGTTGATATATGACAATGGATCACACCTTGATGATGGTTCCATTATTTCACTCACAAATCCAATCGACAGTCATCCGAGTGGACTGCACACGATGAACCCGCTCCAAAGCGTGGGACAACGCAACAGTCAGCTGGAAAGGTCATGGTGTCAGTAGTTTGGGATGCGCATGGAATAATTTTCATTGACTGCATTGAAAAATGAAGGACCATCAACAGCGACTATAACATAACGTTATTGGGCCGTTTGAAGGATGAAATCACCGAAAAGCGGCCGCATTTATAGAAAAAGAAAGTGCTGCTTCACCAAGACAATGCACCGTGTCACAAGTCGGTGAAAACGATGGAAAAAATCTATGAATTGTGCTTCGAATTGTTTCCTCATCCCCCGTATTCTCCACATCTGGCCCCCAGCGACTAATCCTCGCTGGGAAGAAATTTTCGCCTAATGAAGAAGTCGTCGCCGAGACTAAGGCCTATTTTGAAGCAAAGGACAAGTCGTTCTACAAAAATTGTATCGAAAAGTTCGAGGGTCGCTATAATCAGTGTATCATCCTTGAAGGGAATTATGTTGAATAAATAAAACTAATTTTGCCAAAAAAATGTGTTTTTATATGGTAGGACGGGGACTTTTCGATTGATCTCTTATAAACAATCATCAATCTCGCTGTAGATCTTAATGAATTACTCTGTTGAATTGTCTTGTGAAAATCTTCAATAAAGATGTCGTTATTCAGAGTATAGTCTCTTCTAATGGCTTCACATGCCTCAACTATTTTACTTTCTGTTATTTTAAGTTTCTTTTTATATCTATTTGATTCTACTCTCTATTTCACCGTTTATTTTTTTCAGCCATTTTTCTTAGTATTTTTATTCCTCTATAAATCTTAATGATTTTCGTTGGGATACATGCAAATGTTCATTGCTCCATATATTTCTAATGTGTAATAATATAGCTCCATTATATAATGACAACACTCTGCAAACAATTGGTGTATTTCAGACTATTTGGTGATGAACAATGTCGGTAATTGAACTAAGATAATAGACGAAAATGTAGGGCTAAATTCGTTGGCCCTTTAACATTAATTGTTGTGCATAGATAATCAAAAACTATGCTCCATGCAATACAGAAATAATTATTGCAGAATATTCATGAATTTCAATATCATTATTTGAAAGAAACCATGAGATGACTCATCCAATAGTTCAATTTAATTTAAGAAAATGCCACTGCTTAAACCTTACATCTGCCAAAAGTATCTTTTAATTAAATATTCGTTAAAATAAAGTACGAAAAAGTATATTTTAACTTAGAATATCATAATAAAATCTATCACAGAAATAAATATAAAACATGCAAAAATATATTTAGATATAATTTATTATTTTGTGAATATCCTCAATAGAGGCGTCGTTTTTCAGATTTTTTACAGGATGGGCTTGTTGATTCTTTTCTAATTTTAATGATCTGAAGTGGTAATATGACAAGTTGAAAGAAAAAAATCATACAAAATAGAAACCATTTTATTGATATAGTTCATTTTTGGTTTATAAAAAATTAATCTTATTTCACAATGTATAAAACAGAAACACATTTTGAGTAATAGAAAAACAACCGAAAAGATCCTGCATAAACATTTTATTTACAAAAATAAACTAGTAAAAACAAATCTTATGATCAACAAGTAAGATCCGATCCGTTTCCTAACTGGCCGACGCCATTTCGGATCACTCGACGATAAGGTACTGAACAGTTCGAAAGGCACTCAAGGAACGGCGGTTCAATCCTTCTTGCTTTTCTTCTTGGGAGATTCCTCATCGCTGTCGCTCGCGCTGCTGGAGCTGCTACCTTCCGACTTTCGTTTGCTGGCTTTCTTGTCGTCCGACTTCTTCGTGGCCTCCTCCTCCTCGTCGCTTCCCTTCTCGTTGTCGCTCGATAGCTTCAAGCTTCCCAGCTTCTCCTCGTAACTGGACAAGTTCTTTTTGATTTTGCTCGCGTCTGGACTGTAAGCCCACACGATCAGTTTCAAGTGATCCTCCGTGGGAAGATCATCGTCGTTCCACAGATCCGGTTTGGATTCCTCGAATCCCTTCCAAATCTTCTTGATTTCCTGGTTTCTCACGATGTCCCAGGTCGGTTTGTCCTCGCCGCTGGACACGGTCCTCAGGTTCTTGTAGTCGCCTTTAGCCTTGTCCTTGTAAGCCTTCAGGAAGCGTTCGGACAGGTCGTCTTTGAAGCCATACTTTTCTTTCAGAGGTAGCAGGGCCTCCACGGAGGCCAGGGGCAGGTAGGCGCGGTTCTCTTTGGACAGGTTCTTGAACTCGAAGTCCTTGAGCCAGTCTTCGAAGATTTTCATCGCTTCGTTGATGTTATTGAGCTTGTCTTTGTCCTTGGTCACTAAAAAAATAAAAAAAAGCTTTTAAATGTTGGTTAAGACTTTTCCATATTTTAATTATAATAAATTAATACAAAAATGTATTAAGTTCAATAATTATCTTCAGTGGTTAAGCATCTTGTGATTTAGCACATTTTCGTGTTTATATCAAGAACAAGAACAAATGAAGCGGATGACATTTGAACATGTCATGTACAATTAACAACGAGTAAGGAATTTTCTAGATTAACACCACAAAAACTCAAGGATTGGGCTCATTCTTGTAATGGTAATTCTTACCTCACCGTTGAATTTTCTGTTAAGTTTCGTTGCGTGAATCAAATTGGTCATCAGTTTTCTTCATCAAATGCGTTTCATTGTATAGTTTTGTTTGATTTACATTTCGAAGTATGATAACTACCGAGCCAACCTTCAGCAGTTGTATATTATGTGGTGGTGAATTAGATACCCCCAAGGAGTTTAAAAATTCAATTTGATATTTGGTGGTTTCGTCCTAATTTGTTACACAGTCCATTTATTTTTTATGAATTCAGAGTACCAAAGATTTTATTCTAAATTACGATAATTAAGTCCTCCATATTTTTGGTTTTAACCGCCGAAAGTGCTCGCTCACCCAGTCATTTGTTTTTTGTGTGGTTGGCAATGATGTTCTCATCTTTATCCCGATGTCAATTATTACAAATAAGCTATAAGCGTGCGTGACGTGACGATTGTGGAAAATGGCGGAGTTCCAAACGTAATTTATTTAAAAATTAATTTCCTTTATAATTTTTTTAAATGAATTTTTGAGTTGATGTTCTTGAGTTATAATTACTGTAGAGAAGATATTGTGCTGTTAATAATTAATAAGACATTTTACAATATTTAAAAAAAAGGAATTCCAAAAACGAATATTCTGTATAGAAGAGAATATTTTTGAATATGACCATATAGAGAATATGTTAAGTCAGAAAATAGGCAACACTGGTAAAAGATTATTCCTAAATAAATTTAGAGAAAGAATGTAAGAGAAACAACTATGAGATACGAAAGACAAACGATGATAGATGAAATAAATATATATCACATTCTGAATGATCACCAAAACAATGGTTTCTATCCATGGTCATCAAACAAATCATTATTTTAGATATTGATGTTTTTGAGTGTCTTAACTGATCAGACTTAGACAAGCTGAGGAAAATGTAATTCATTCATGGACAGTCGAGCTCCATTCTTAGTGAGTGGTGTTTTATAACTACAAGAGAAATAACTTCCTCTCAAGATATATTATAAGTTCTGGTTTATCCATTATAGACCCATCGAGGCAATAAATATAACGAAATATGAGCGATATGAAACGATATATGAAATAATGAGCGTTTGCTTTAGCAACTTTTAAGATTTTGTTGAATTTTGAATAAAATGTATGTGTGTGTGAACTTTACATCATGTGATTGTCAACATTGATAGCTTGTTCTCACAATCTCCCTTTATCATCTCTAAATGACATCAGTATATATTATATCAGTGAAAAACAATTCCGCGGTCTTTGAATGATATTTTTATAAGTTATTTTCTACGATCAGTTCAGTTTAGTATATAAGACATTCAACCAAGCTTTTCTTCAGTCTGCGTGTTTTGACAAGGGATAATTCGAAAGCTATAGACAAAAAAAAAAAAAGAAAAAAAGCTAAAGATAAGACAAACCATTTTTATATAAATTAAAAATAAACATTTTTATGTAATAATATGCATAATGTTTCTAGAATATTTTTCTTGGAAAATCCTCTTAAAGAAATATTTCAGTCTCTTCTTATCTAAATACAACGTAGTTAATCTTGGTAAATTGATAACGGGAGAAAAAATTCATCCATTCATTTTGGAATTTCACATAAATATATCTGGAGTAATAATGATTAATGAGAAGCCATATTTTTGGGAATTTTTGGAAAATTTTATCAAAAATTGCGTAAATTGTGCTTTTTTGCTATATAAATGAAATTAGATTTGCTATTTAAATATATTTAAACTTCCACTTATTCAAAATGTAACAATCCACTTGTTTATTAATTTCTAGTTAATATAGCCAATACATTCATACAATAACCCGCATTGGCAATATACGATTTTGAAAAAGATTAAAGGATACTTAGATCATGATTTCGAATCAAAACGAGTGACAAAGAGATGACTGTCTTTTCCTATTACCTTCAAACTACTAAATAATAAACTTACGACTATTACCGTTAGTCTTTGGTGCAAAAATTCCCGGATTGCAGAAGAAAAAGTCATTTTCCATCAACATAACGCGCTTGTTCTCACAATAATCAAAAATCCATCCTAAATATCAGTGAGTTAAAGTATATTTATAATTTAGAAGACGTTTATATTGATAAACTTATTAGAATGTGAACTTGAATTTAAAGAGATATTTTAAGTTAATTTTAGTATCCAAGAAAATATATTTTATAACCCCTCCAATAAAATAGCCAGTGTATTTATGACGTTAGTACGTCACAATGTTGTCGAATCTATTTAGAGTTTGTTTGCTGGTCAATCTCTAATTACTGTCACTAATGTTTTAAAGAATTTAACAGACATTTGGCAACATTGTCTATTGTATCAACCCAAATTGTATTTAAATTATATTCTTGAAATATACATATAATTTAACAAAATTGCCAACATGGTGAAATCTTAAGTTTTAGTACACATGCCAGGCGTCCCTGTGAGTAGACTCTTATCTTCTGAAACTCCTACAGTAACGGGGCACATAAATAGGGGGATTGTTGATATAAGTTTAAAGTCGTAGAAAATTGTGCTGAAAAATATTAAATCAACCTAGCACATAAGAAAAATTAAGGAAATTATACTTTTTTAACATTCAAAACTCATAAAGAAGCGACCTAATTTTTCACACATTTCATGAAGCATCCAAACGACTTTCAACATGTACGAAACTAATTAATAATGATTTCAACGTTACGTGTTCGAATAAAATTAGCCACAAACAGCGTAGAAGTGTGAGTGTAATATTTACATACTGTCATTAATGTTTTAAAGAATTTACCAGACATTTGGCAACATTGGCTACTAATAATCCAAGTCGAATTTAAGCTATATTCTTGAAATATACCTATAATTTACAAAAATTGGCAACATGATGAAATCTTTTCTCTAAAAACTTCCACAGTGATGGGACATATAAATAGGGGGATTGTTGACGTGAATGTATTAAAGTCGCAAGAAATTATGCTGAAAATATTAAAACAACCTAGCATGTAAGAAAAATTAGGGAAATGATACTTTATTAACCTTCGAAAATCATAAAAAAGCGAGTTACTTTTTCACACGATTAATGAAGCATTCGAACGACTTTCAACATGTACAAAACTAATTAATAATGATTTCAACGTTACATGTTCGAATAAAATTAGCCACTAACAGCGTAGAAGTGTGAGTGTAATATCTACGTACTGTCATTAATGTTTTAAAGAATTTACCAGGCATTTGGCAACATTGTCTACTGATAATCCAAATCGAATTTAAGCTATATTCTTGAAATATACCTATAATTTACAAAAATTGGCAACATGGTGAAATCTCAAGTTTCAGTTCGCATGCCGGGTGTCCCTATGAGTAGACTCTTTTCTTCTGAAAACTTCCACAGTGATGGGGCACATAAATAGGGGGATTGTTGACGTGAATGTATTAAAGTCGCAAGAAATTATGCTGAAAATATTAAAACAACCTAGCATGTAAGAAAAATTAGGGAAATTATACTTTATTAACCTTCGAAAATCATAAAGAAGCGAGTTACTTTTTCACACGCTTAATGAAGCATCCGAACGACTTTCAACATGTACGAAACTAATTAATAATGATTTCAACGTTACATGTTCGAATAAAATTAGCCACTAACAGCGTAGAAGTGTGAGTGTAATATCTACGTACTGTCATTAATGTTTTAAAGAATTTACCAGGCATTTGGCAACATTGTCTACTGATAATCCAAATCGAATTTAAGCTATATTCTTGAAATATACCTATAACTTACAAAAATTGGCAACATGGTGAAATCTCAAGTGAGTAGTCTCTTTTCTTCTGAAAACTTCCACAGTGATGGGGCACATAAATAGCGGGATTGTTGACGTGAATGTATTAAAGTCGCAAGAAATTATGCTGAAAATATTAAAACAACCTAGCATGTAAGAAAAATTAGGGAAATGATACTTTATTAACCTTCGAAAATCATAAAAAAGCGAGTTACTTTTTCACACGATTAATGAAGCATTCGAACGACTTTCAACATGTACAAAACTAATTAATAATGATTTCAACGTTACATGTTCGAATAAAATTAGCCACTAACAGCGTAGAAGTGTGAGTGTAATATCTACGTACTGTCATTAATGTTTTAAAGAATTTACCAGGCATTTGGCAACATTGTCTACTGATAATCCAAATCGAATTTAAGCTATATTCTTGAAATATACCTATAACTTACAAAAATTGGCAACATGGTGAAATCTCAAGTGAGCAGTCTCTTTTCTTCTGAAAACTTCCACAGTGATGGGGCACATAAATAGCGGGATTGTTGACGTGAATGTATTAAAGTCGCAAGAAATTATGCTGAAAATATTAAAACAACCTAGCATGTAAGAAAAATTAGGGAAATTATACTTTATTAACCTTCGAAAATCATAAAGAAGCGAGTTACTTTTTCACACGCTTAATGAAGCATCCGAACGACTTTCAACATGTACAAAACTAATTAATAATGATCTCAGCATTACGTGTTCGAATAAAATTAGCCACTAAAAGCGTAAAAGTGTGTGTGTGTTCTTTTCCAATAATCGTTAAATTTGTCGGGTTATAAAAAATATGTCCCCGCCACTGGACCAGTAAACAAACACACGATAAAATCGGTGGTCTATATGGGCGACCTTCCAAAAATAGCGTATTTATTTGTTCTGCTAATACAAATTGCAACTGACCGATCTGCGCGCTGTCACACTAACCGAGCTATTTTTATCCGGGATTATTATAGATTTAATATAAAAAAAACACGTACATAACGAGTAACAACGGGAATATACTGGTACTTACGGGTGATTGTGCGCTTAGCTCGACCGATGAGACCCTTAATGGCCAGTTTTTGGTAATCCGGATCCCTTCCTTCCAGATTCTTCAGCGTCTCCAACGCCTTATCCTTGTCCTTGAATCCCAAGCCGGGAACGGTATCGGGTTTGGATTCGGACATCTCGCTTAACCGTCAAGAACAACTTTTTTCCTTACTAAGTTATAAGTAACTAGCCCGTTGCCGGTCACAACAACAGTGGATCGCACCTAGCCATGGGAATCTCTTTTCTAGGCGGCGTAGTCCGTCACCGGTTTCGCACGAGCGGCACAACGGGTCCGAGCCGTTTCCAATGATCGATCGAGGTCGTTCCGCGTGCCGCTCCGTCCGCGCGGTGATGCGAAGAATGACCCAAACATCTAAAGTTGAACATTATGTCATTTTCGGGAACGTCTTAAGAGTCCCAACACTTTCGGTGACCTACATGCCGGGAATTCGATCGAAAATAACTAATTTCGTCACGTAAAGGTTTTAGGTTGTTTTGTAATCTTGAATAAATTTAATAACAATATTTTCAGGGCATAAAGGGTTATACTAACTTGGAACACTTTTTTTATTGTCTAAATTAATGTATAAACCATACAAAGTGGTTATTCAAAAGCGATTTTAAATAAAAAAATACTAAACAATCTAGTATTAAAATTAAACAATAAATAAAATGTTCAAATCAATCTGTCAACTATGGAAACTGAATTTTGTATGCGCTATCGTTCAAAAATTTGCAAACAATTAGATAATTTGGAATAACTTAAAATAAATTGATAAGGTAAAACAGATAAGTTATGATTTATTACGTTCAAATCTTGATCAAAAATTAGACTTTAGAAAATTTCTGTTAAATGGCAATTGAAAAGTCCCCGGCCTACTATAGTAAAACACATTTTTTTGACAAAATTAGTTTTTTTATTCAACATAATTCCCTTCAAGGGTGATACACTGATTATAGCGACCCTCCAACTTTTCGATACCATTTTTATAGTACGATTTGTCCTTTGCCTTAAAATAGTCCTCAGTTTCAATTTTTTAATCACTTCTTCATTCGACGAAAACGGGAAGACCCAGCGAGCATTCTTTTGAGATCTGAGAACGGGAAGTAGTAGTAGGAGCCAGATCTCGAGAATCCGGTGGATGGGGAAGCAATTGGAAGCCCAATTGATGGATTCTTGCCATCGTTTTCACTGACTTGTGACATGGTGCATTGTCTTGGTGAAGCAGCACTTTCTTTCACTGCAAATACGACCGTTTTTCGGTGATTTCGTCCTTCAAACGGTCCAATAACGCTATGTAATAGTTGATGGCCCTTCCTTTTTCAAGGTAGTCAGTGAAAATTATTCCTTGCGCATCTCAAAATACGGACGCCATAACCTTGCCAGCCGACTGTTGCGTTTTCCTGTGCACTCGGATGAAAGACGTCGATAGGACTTTGGGGTGAAATGATGGAACCATGCTTCATCCATTGTCACATATCGATGTAAAAACTCGGGTTCATTACGCTTGATCATCTTCAAACACTGCTCCGAATCATCAGCTCGTCGTTGTTTTTGGTCAAAAGTGAGCTCGCGCTGCACCCACTTTGCACATAGCTTTCTCATACCCAAATATTCGTGAATGATATGATGTACATGTTCAGTTGATATCTTTAGAGTGTCTGCTATTTCATTTAATTACAATTTACGGTCATTCAGAATCATTTTTTGAATTTTTTAAATGTTTTCGTCGGTAACAACCTCTTTTGGACGCCCACTACGTTCACCGTCTTTGGTGCTCATTTCACCACGTCTAGTCTTAGTATACCAATCCTTGATGATTTATTTTCCTGGACAGTGTCCGGAAACTCGGCATCAAGGCAAGTTTTTGCTTCAACTGTACTTTTTCACTAGATGGTGTGTTTGGAAGAATTTATTTCATAGAAGAATTTAATACGTTAAAGTACATCGAAGAGACAAAACTGATAAAGAAGGCCTGGGTGCAGACGTAAGAGAGGAAGACCGGATGGTGATCTAAGAGAACCTAGAATGAATGTATTAGATAAATACAGCAGAGGTAAGAAAGAATGCAGTCATAAGAGATATCATTTCAAGTTTAAATATTATTCCGAGAACGTACCCGAATTTTTTATCTATCAAAAAATATCGACGTGGAACTTCTAAAGGTGAACTTTCATTTTCCCCGGGTCACCCTTAAGGTTTCATTGAAGAGGTCTATGATTGGTAAATAATTCATATCGACAAAATACCAACGAATTTCGCCTCTCGTCGTTTTCTTTCATTTCCATATGCGACGATCGCTTCAATCGTTGAGTTCGCGGTCTTGTCATTGGCGGAGAATTACGTCAGCGCGCATGCGATTGGCGAAAATTCCGGCGGTCGATTTGAATCGAAATATCGGTTAGAGTCGCGACGCGTTTATTTCTAGACTGTGACTGATACGAATCGACGAGCATTGGCGTAGTCAGTTAAAAAAAGACCATCGCTACCGGCTATTTTTCCTTGTCGTTTTGTAGTTGTGAGATCATAAGTTAATTTTTATCATTCTTTCGATTGATTATGCATTACAGCACGAATTTTGAGTTTAATCAAAAGGTTTTTAACATTTGTTTTATATATTTTTCATGTTTTGTGTACTACATGTTACATATCTGATACTACAGGATTTGAGAGTAACAATGGACGACGAGGCAACATGATCATTCAAGTACCTTAAGACCGCTGAAGTCGAGCAAATTACGACATACCAGGTGTATAGAAGTCATTACCGGTTGTTTTTTTTTCGAAAAAGAAACCATAATTTTCAAGAATATGGAAAAAACTATTTATTCAAAGTATTGGCCATTTGATTCTATACATATTGACCATTTTTTTTAACTTCTTCGAAATTGGCCAAGAGCTGCTCTGCAAGCGTGTGTCCCATTAATACGAAAAGTTGATAGTCGGACGGGGCAACGATTGAAGAGTACCGCGGGTGCGATAATATGTCCCATCCAACATCCAGCTTTCAACTCTTCCTTGAGTGAAGAAAACAAAAACCAAAACCAAGCCTGGCGATCCGAGAAATGGAACTAATTTCTAGCGGGCTAAAGGCTGCATGGTCCCACAACTTTCTGGCGACTCTCTAAAAACATCGCGGGGAAGGCGCAAAACATCATACACCCCTAAAGTCGGCGGAGACAGGAACTTTCGCAGTCACCGACCACGAAAAGGCCGAGCTCCTCGCTAAAACCTATGATGAAATGGAACGCCTCCCTCCTGCTACAAATATAAACGTTGACGAGAACGACGAACTCATTAGGAAGGCCAACTCAGTTTATACTCACGTGCTTCCCAGTTATCTTCTAAACCATCTAGGTACACCTAAAATATTCACGCAAATGAGCAGCTAGATTTGGAATAAGATGTCCCCGGGTTTCGATAATATTTCGATAGCTCAACTCAAAAAACTTCCCTACAAGCAGCTCGCCGAACTAACTAATATCATCAACGCCATTCTGAGGCTGTAACACTTTTTATCCACATGAAAACACGCATTCATCGGAGTTATGCCGAAAAAAGGAGCTAAGTCATCACCTTCTAATTACAGACCTATCAGCCTACTAAGTTCCATTTATAAGCTTGCTGAAGGAGCAATTCTTTATGCTCTTAATGGTTTTACGAAGACAAACAATATCATCCCAGATGAGCAGTTCGGGTTCCGCGCCAAACACTCAGCCATTCATCAGGCCCATCGGTTGGCCGCAAAAATCAACTGTGCTTTTAACCGACGTGAAAGACTTGGAGAGGTCTTCTTGGACCTAACCAAATCCTTTGACAAGATTTGGCATGATGGCTTAGTGGCGAAATGCATCCGATTAGGTCTATCCGATGACCTAACAGCTCTTATCAAATCATTTCTGTCAGGACGATCGTTCCAGGTGAAGATTAAAGATATTCTCTTTAGCCGGAAAACCATCGACGCGGGAGTTCCACAAGGATCCCCCCTGGCACCCGCTTTATTTAATATGTTTCTTTTAGATGTCCCTAAGAGACCACAAGTTGAGGCAGATTTTTACACAGACGACACTGCTTACTTTGCTTCTTCAAGAGTAGCACTGCACATCCAAGGCGGACTCCAAAAACAACTTAATGAGACGATTCAGTGGTTACATTTCTGGAGGTGGCAGGTTAACCCACACAAAACCCAGGCCATCTTCTTCCACAAGAAGCTTTTGCCACCGGGAATTTCGCGTCTTAAAATCGAGAACGCCGAAATCCCATGGTCAGAAGAAGCCACCTATTTCGGTCTTGTCTTCGATCGCAAATTTAGGTGGAATTCCCAAATTCAAAAATCTCTCCAGAAGGGTCAAGGTATTGTTAATTTGCTGTTCCCGCTCATCAACCGGGCCAGCAGGCTTCCTCTCTCAATAAAATCTCTCCTGTACAAGATGCCGGTTCGATCAGTCGTTCTATACGGCTCCAGTGTCAATCTAAAATACGTCTCACCTAGCCAGGTGGAACGTCTTCAAGTCTTTCAAAACAACATTCTCAGGAGAATAATCAACGCCCCTGGTTCGTCAGGAATAATCAATTTCATAGAGAATCAGACGTCCCCAGGGTTCACGATTTTATTATATCCAAGCTCTACACGAAATATTTCTCCACTCTTCGTCTCTCGGACAATAGATGTATTACCGAGCTGGTCGATATTTTAGACCAATAATTCATTCGGCTCTTGGTGGCCTTATTCTATCACAGCCGACACTACCCCGTCGTGCTCTAACTCCAAATTGTCTCGACCGTCTCCGGCGAGCGATTAACTTATGTACCGCAAGCTGCGTGGTGTGATAACGACGCCACGATCTTGCCTGGCTCTTGTGCCTCTTAACGGTGTTACCGGTTACGGGCAACCTCCTTACTAACACTAAGAAGTATCAGTTAGGGTCATTGGGTCAGCTGATAGGGTGGAGTTTAGTGGGTAGCCCAGAGGCAGTCTCCACTTAACCAGTCCAACTCGCTTATTCCTGCGGGTCTTCCCAAACAGGTATTCCCCTACCCGGTTCCAGGCCAAAAAAAAAAAACGTTTCCTTGTCCGGTGTTGCTATATGAGACGTGCTGTAAAATCACTTTACCGTGCCTTCGGTCGCATTATGGACGTTTTTCAATTAATGCATGATTTAAATTGATCATTTGTTGTCCTTAGCGATCACTATCGACTGTTTCGCCAGGTTTCAACAGTTCGTAATACACCATGCCACTCTGGTACCACCAAACAAAGAGCATTAGCGTTACGAACAAAAGGATTTGACCTTCGAGCCGATGGGCCGGCTTCGTCAGGTGATAACCATGATTTTTTGCAATTAGGGTCCTCAATATAAATCCACTTTTATCACCCGTCACTATTCGATGCAGAAATGACTTCCAATCATACCTTTGAAGCAGAATTTCAGAAATGATTTCTCAATTTTCCATTTGCCCGTCATTCATTCGATGTGGCAACAAACTTCCCATCTTTTGGATTCTCCATTGCCAGTAATATGTCGATAATCGTTTCTTGGGTCATATTGAACGCTTCTGCCAATTGTTTTTAAGTTTCGGTTGGATTTTCATTCAATAACTCTTCCAATATTCTCTAACCAATAATTTCCTCTAATTAAAATCCAAATTACAAGATATTAACTCGCATGTACTTAGAATACAAAATATAAAATATTTTTACGTGCATTTGAAATATAAAGTAACAAATATTAGGTTACGTAAATATAAAACAACCAATCCAGCTCAGCCTATTAATTATTAAAAGAAGAACGTCCTTTCATGAACACTAGATTTTTAAATGAATTACTTGACCGAGCCTTTTGTCGAAGAATGAATAAAACCTACTAAAGGAAGGGATCTTTTTACAGATCCAGATAGGATTATATTTGGATAGCATTCAAGGATCGTAAGCATTTTGCCTGTATCGTTTAAGAAGCGGACTAACTCTAACTCCACATTTGATGACTGTGGTTGATCATTACACTAAAACCAACATCTTCTTTACAAGTATTGTTATTCCCGTTAGTCCCAAACATTATCTCATGCTTTTTGTAATTTGTCTCTAAATGTTGAATTACATTTTTTTTTGAATTATTTTCCTTCCATGTGTTGTGTTGCTTTCTGGTAACAAACGCATTTTGTAAGTAAACAAAATGTTTGCCATAGTGACAATTGTTGCTTTTAACGTATTTTAAAGCTGTAGCAATTGATTTCAATGCCTGTATCAAGTCTTCCAAGTATTCTAGTTCTATTGGAAGGAAGTTGAAACCTTTACGCGTATTTTATAGGATGCATGCACATTATAGAAAAATTAGAAATCCCTATACAGAACATGTCTTCTCTGAGTCATTCCATTGTTCATGATTGTTGTTATTTTTGGTCACAAACATTTTGGATATGGTAATTTCATCTATAATAGGTGTGGAGACATAATTACATTTATTTATATTTAAAAAAATGTTTTATTTTAAGTTTACGAAAATTGTAATGATTTTTCTTTTGTATAGTTTAGGGGTCTTTAATTATTTTTATTTATTAGATTACTAGGGCATTTAGTTGATTTTTGTAATATTTGTAACATGGGAATTATAATTTTTTTTAACTTGAGAAAATATGAAATATTGCATTGTATCGTATATCGCCAATATAAGAAAGGCACGGAGCAAACAGAAAACAGGTGTCTAGCAAAAATGATGTCTCATCGGCTTGTTGTCGAGTTTTCCGGAAAACGGGCGTTCAGGTACCGAGGCTAGACGAAGCGTCAGAAGTTAGACCTGGTAGAAGTAGACCGCCCTTATGGTGGCTATAACTACAAACTTCAAGAAATCACGAGATCGTAGAATTTTCGCGCATTCTTTAAGGGTCCGTAAAGCACGTTTTCTATCGGCATTAGAAGATCTTAGCTGGAAGGGTCTTTCCTTCCCAAAACCAAGGAAAGAGCTTCAGCGAGAAAACAGGATGCATCGACAATGAGAATTAGATTAAAGAATTTATAGAAGAATTAAGAATAAGGATCATCGAGAATTTAATTAGAATTTATAATTATAGTATTACAGAACCAAGACCAGAAATAATAAAAGAATAACAGAATTAGTCAACCAACATTAACAAACAGCATTAAATGCTTGGCTAAAAGGTAAATGATTTGACTTTGCTGTTGATTTTAAGCTCCTATCGTGTATAAGGGTTTTCCTATCTCGATAGATTTTTAGCCCAAAAAATGTGTGGTACAAAGTAGTAAGAGTTTCATCAATAGATAAATGGTCGTCCAAATCATCTTGTAACTCTGTCTGATAGATCGCTATCCGATTCTTCTAAGTCTATGGCCTTCGGTGATCTTCTTGGCCCTTCATCTAATCGCTATTATACATTAAAATCTCTTATCATAAAACGATTTTATACATTTTATATTGACGAATTATCCTGTCAGAAATGGTTTAATAACAAATAACGTATATAATAATAATATAGATAAGTAAAACAATAGTATAGATAAAAGTGTATTAAATGATCATCTACCATATTATATCTGACGACATTTAATTGTAATCAAAAAACAAAAATATTACATGATTTCTTATCAGCTACAAAACAAAGCGATTTTTTAAAAATAATTCTGAAAAGTTATCAATCATTTAATTATGTTGCGATAATGTTTTTGTTTAGATAATTATGTTGAGTTTAGAAAATCCGTATACCAGAAAAAACTTGGGGCTTGGGACTTTGGGACTGATCCAGAAGATGGGCAGATTATTGAGTATTTTCATGTGAAATTTATATTTAGACTTGCGCAGTGTAGTGTTTTGGGATCACCCTTACATCTTTTTTTTACCCTGTAGATATACCGACAATAAATGAAACAAAATTGTTTAGAGAAATGGCATAACTCCAAAGGGCAGTCCTACATCCCAGTCGAACATTCGAGAATTGAAATAGAGACACCTAATTATATATACTTGTCGCAATGTTGCCGCATCTGAGTTTTAGTTCACTTTGGCTTAGAAATACAACAACATTCTAATATAAATAAAATAATGAAAGTTTTACTTGTAACTTTTACTCTTAGTTCTCATTTCTTTCGGTATAGTGTTTCCTTGTAAAGTCATTATGATATCACTGTATTTCCCCTTAGTTTGTTCTGTTACTACCTGTATACATCTTTCTTCATAAAACAAAATTTAATCACTGAATTCTTCCTAATGCATTTGCCATATCTGCAAAACAGTTAGTAGTGTTGCTCTCCTCATGCATTTGAATGAAATGCTCATGTATATTCTGAACAATTACACACCTATATGTGCACATAAAACTTCTACACTCTACAATAAGATTTCCTACAGTTATCATATATATTAATTATATCTCACCTTTACTTGTTTCCATTCTCATTGCCCTGTCTTGGAAATTTTCAGCATTAATTTCGTATTCAGATCTCATATTCATATTCAGATATATTTAGATATATTTAATATATTAGATATATTTAAATGAACAACTAAGCTGTTAATATCCTGTTTATTTAATATTTGTTCATAATTCAATTGTTAATTTCTTCTTCAACCAGGCACGTTGAATTGAGTTCATCCAAACTGAAGGGGGTTATTAATAATTCCTATATACAACAATACATCTGCAATGAACTTGAACTTGAAATGTCATGTCTAATAAAACCTAATCAATCGTTATTCCAACGTTTACCTTTTTCCATCAACTTTTGTTGTCTTAACACTATTTTGCCATGACAGTTGGGTATATTGGCCCCCTTCTGAAATATTCATGTGTCTTCCTTGATTTTATTATATAATTTTAAAAATTTTGTTTCTTTAAAAGCAATGCCTGGAAGTTCCATTGGACATTTTCCTGAGTTGGTTTTACAGCATTTAAATCATAGATTACCTTACAGTCTATGAAAGGATGCTCTACATCCCTCAAAGAGCAGCATGTTCCTAAACTTTTTATGGATACTTTTCAGATTAACAGTTGCCTTTTAAATAATTGTTTTAAATTATGTTAATGTTGAGAAAACTACTCACTCTTTTTATAAATCGCATATAATTGATATCTGATATAGTTAACATCAAGCTGATCTTGATTCGCACGTACTTCTTATAAGGACGGTTTTTTTTTTTTGGTGAATATAAGATTATATTTTCCAATTTTTGAGATATCATATCAGTAACTGTCCATACTAATATTCACTGCGTTCGCTAAAAAATACTCTCGATAACAATCGCAGCAACTTAATATCTAATAGTAAAAATGTTTACTTCTCTATTAAATTTTACTGGCAAGAGTGGGCCTTCATTCTTGTTCCTGCTCGATGTAACTGATTAGAGACGAATCTGTTCTGCCTGGCTTCCGCGTTTTCTATCAGAATAATAATAAGCAGCGATTTCAAAGTTCTCAAAACGAGTAAAGCATTAAAACAGCGTTTGCCGGTTTATAGCCCGTAGTTATTATAATTAATATTTTGAAGAATTTTTCAGACGTTTGACAACCGGACGACTTTGGCGGGCTGATTCATTTAGATGTTAGGACTTATTAGAAAGCATTCTATCTCTTTTTTAAATATAATAAAATGCGAAATATAAATGCGCGAATATTGTCTGTATGTATGTATTGATGACGAGAATTCATTGTTATTTTGAATATACTCTATACATACAATATCATTATCTTTTTTTATTGCTGTTCGTTCTGATTGCGACTATATATTGGCCCTTAATTCGAATTTATCTAAAAATCGTTACAGTATACTGTTACAGTTCGGGTATCTTACGAGGTGTAGCGACCTTGAGGCATGTCGAATTTTACATCGTGGAATAACGGTTTACAAAATACCCAGCAATATAATCCCAGATGTTGAACACGGGCGGGGTGCCAGCAGCGCCAACTAGAACCCGACAACGAATAGCTGGCGGCAACCCCGAGACGTTTATCTGGGATGTTATTGAAGGGTATTGCGATTCATTCAGTGCTCAACCCTCGTTTGGTTTAGACGTGCCACCATCGACTGCCCAAGCCTAGTCAACAGGTAACTCCGCTGCCATCAATATTCAATATTCCTTTTCATTTTATTCGTATCCATTTCATTATTTCCAATTAATTTTTTTTAAATTTTTGTCAAAATTTTCATTCACAATCTTTTGAACTCATAGATATATTTACATCACTGTTTAATCATCAGCGTCTCGGCTAAACATTTCTTTCGGCGCTATGTTTAAATCATAATGTCTTCTTTCGCTCGCCGTCTCCGTCATAATGGCAGACATTTAGATTTGAAAGGCTTTGGGCAGCTTCGGTCGGATACCGTCGTTATTTGTTTTTTCTGAATTACCATAACGTGTGTGACTACGGATTAGCCTCAGAGCAGCTCCAGAAGCTAGGTACCGATTACAGTCACCGTAGACTCGTCATGTTTTCGCCGAGGTACCAGAATTGCTAACGTCTCATCGTCGAAGGAAATAAGCTACCACGTCGTCGAACAATCGATCCTCCCACAGCGTCGATTACGGGAGCCCTGTCCGAAAAATAGCTTGTTTTCAAACTCGTCGATGGACCACATTCAAGTACCAAAGCAACCATGAAGCAACGGTATCTTTAGGGCCGGAAGATATCAACAGCCGTACCGGATCGCGACCCTACCAACTACAACCGTTTCGATTTACCATATTTTTCAAAGCCCTTTTCACACAGCACATTTTGTTTGGTATATATATTTTTTTTGTATTTGATATTTTTTCATACATTTTTGTTTTTTTGTTGGTTGGAGTAATTTTATGTAAAATTCTGGCAGGGGAGTATTGTAGCGACCTTGAGGCATGTCGAATTTTACATCGTGGAATAACGGTCTACAAAATACCCAGAAATATAATCCCAGATGTTGAACACGGGCGGGGTGCCAGCAGCGCCAACTAGAACCCGACAACGAATAGCTGGCGGCAACCCCGAGACGTTTATCTGGGATGTTATTGAAGGGTATTTCGGTCATTCAGTGCTCAACCCTCGTTTGGTTTAGACGTGCCACCATCGACTACCCAAGCCTAGTCAACAGGTAACTCCGCTGCCATCCGTTTTATTATTTGTATTTTTTACATTTTTTTATATTGTCAATAAAAAACGGTCACATAATGTAAACACCATTGTTTCATTTCGTTTTACCTCCATTCACCGAGCCACATCATTTACCCTAAAGAGGGTTCCATTGGCTTAGGTGTGAGTGCGAATTTATTTCCCAAGCTCACTTAATATCCGAGCTGGTGTTCTCCAAGAAGTTGACGTCCCTCTAATGCTTTTTAAAACAGACATGGCGTTCAATATGGTATTTTAAACTCCTTGGCTGATCTGATGTTTGCTGACGACAGTGCTATATTCGTTGAGGTTTCATGGAGTTTGTCATGATAGAGTAATCTCTGTAGTTTAAGGTTTTGGACATGTCTATCGAATGAAAGGCGAATGAATACTTCTCTAGTAAAATCAACATATTGTGTGGAAAGCGCAAAAACACAGAGTCACGGATCAGTATTATAGTAAGCGATCTGAACGTAGGATATTAAAATTGTCTGAGGTCAGAGCAGTTTTAACCAATCCCCAATTGTGGCGAACATAGTAAAGAATATTCGAAGTCCTGTAAGGCCAATAGTGTGTTTAGGGATAAAACATAATGATTCGTCCAAATCAAGCAACTGAGTTAACCCCGAATATCAAGCAAAAAATCGTATCAAGTCTGAGCCTTTTCTCGCTGACTGGGTGATTGAAACCTGCAGTTTTCTTGTCATAAATAAAGAACGTGCATAGCAAACGTGCACGAAGCACCACTGTACCATATACACAGTACCTTTTGTAACAAAGCAAAATTTCCATTCATATCAAATTCGAACAACTTAATCAATCTAATCTAAGCGATATATTCTCGTTAGTTGTCAATCCTATCAAACTCAGAGCGGTAGATTCTCACCTACTACACGTCTAAACACATCGTCATCCAAACTCGTAAGTTGAACCCTTCACAATCCATAATTCTCACCATTTTTGTACAATTTTTCATCTATTGTAATCATCATCATTCTAGCAACCAGTTCATTTTATGCTGAAATATAATTAGAGTTTTTTAAACAAATGTCTAAACTAATTACATAATTAAATATCCGTAAAGCTTAATACAGTAGATACTAATTAATGTGAACTAATTCGAACCAAGTGCAGTTGAAATTACCAAAATGTTTATATTAATGAACGTTATGCATATATTATGTTATTATATATATATATATATATATATACATAATAAGGGTTTAACCGGCTTTTAGCAAACCGATTAAAATAAGTATTAAGTTCAAGTGGGTGACATCTAGATATTGGACGTCGTGAGACATATCTCCAAAATATCCTCTAAAGTTAAATCTCTATTTTCTGCGTGTGTCAGAGGTCGCGTCGCCTAGATATGTTTACATTATCGAGCGTACAGGTTTATTGAGTTATTGCGCGTTTCATTTGATCTTATAGTACGACTTCCGTGTTTGCATTTACGCAATGTTTTTATTATTAAGTGTAACTTACAACTTACAACAAAACATGCTGTAACGATTATAAATTTCTTTGACGGTTAATCCAGTGAGTTTGAGTAACTTCTTCTACGAAGTTAAACTATTTATTTACTATCTGTGCATCCGGATACACAACACTTTCTAGATCGAGAATTCATTTATTATACTACTGCCTTAGAAGTACTAATGAACTAATAAATTAATCTCTGAACGTTATAAAAATCTAAATGCATTGGTTCATAGGTTAGGGACACTAAAAATGGCACCTGAAACACATAAATAATAAAGGCACTATAGAGACGAACTGACCCAATTGGTTCCCGTCGTGGTTAATAGCAAAGCAATTAAAACAAGTAATTAAATTAAGTAGCGATATCCACACGTCGCGAAATATTTCCCTAAAATTTCCTATATATATTAGATTTCTCTATATATTGCTAACTAATGATTATAGTGTAAACATTAGTATATATATATATGGAGCTATTGTAGCAGGTCAATTAAAAAGTCCCCGGCCTGACACATATGCTATGTTTAGATGTAGTGAAATGAGCAACGAAGACGGTGAAAGCAGTGGACGCCCAAAAGAGGTTGTTACCGACGAAAACATTTTAAAAATCCACAAAATAATTTTAAATGGCCGTAAATTAAAATTGAATGAATAGCATACACTCTAAAGATATCAACTGAACGTGTACATCATATCGTTCACTAATATTTGGGTATGAGAAAGCTCTGTGTAAAGTGGGTGCCTCGCGAGCTTACTTTTTAACCAAAAACAACGACGAGTTGATGAAATGAAAAAAATGTGTTTAACTATGGTAGGCCGGAGACTTTGCAATTGACATGTTAATTGAATATACCTTTGCTTCTTTCATATTCATACCTCAGCAATACCTCAGCTAAAAGCTTTTATACAATTTGTTGTCAGTTACTTAGTGAAGAAGAATTATAAAATTTAAGCAACATAATAATATTGATACAAGTTTGATTTTATTTTGGGTTAAGTTTTTCAGTTCCATTAATTTTCCCAAAAATAATTATATCTATATTCTCATTGTGATAATTTGTTTTTTCAAATAGAAACCTTAGCTAAATGTATTTCTCGACTAAATACGGATATGTGAATAATAAGAACGACAAAAATAAAAAGAAATAGTTTCATTTTTAAATCTTGTTCACTTCTTTGTAATCTTATTCATTCATATATTTATGGGATATAGGTTTGCTATATAATACAGTGTTGTTAATTTATAGCCAATGTTATAATAAACCTACAATATATACTGAGTAGAAAATAATATTGCCAATAAGATATTATACTAAAAAATATTGTTGAAATACGTATGACCAGTTTAATTCTTGTTATATATGTATAAATTTTTATTTACCAATGTTACTTCCTTTATTATTTGATTTGTTAGAAAAATACCTTCTCACACTGTTCGAACATTCTAGTTACTAGTGTCCTCTTCTAATCTGTATAATTTATTAATATTTTATTTTTGTAAAACGCATTTGCAAAAAATACCGAACTACTCAGTTCCAATACATACGAGATTATCAAATATTTATAATACAATATGAAATGCCACTTCGAGATAATTATTGATTGTAAGACGCTTTGCAAAAAGTACCGAGCCCTTCAATGAGTGGTTAGTATATAAGCGAAAACAATACGCTATATCAGTATTAAAAAACCGAATATTGGTATCAAGTGAGAAACAGTAAGTACTTTTTAAAATATTTAAATAAGTTTTGCTTTTAGAAAAATAAAAGGAAACGGCTTTATAATTATAATTATATTTTGAAAAGCAATTAATTTATACGTTTGCTATATACCTTAATGAATGTCGAAATTTGTTATCTATATAAGAATTTTTGAAATGTGAGAACATTCACGTATCATTTTTTACGAGCAAATGTCTGGCATCATTTTAAATTCTGCTTAACATATTAATATTGAGTTAATATTGGACATATTAGAATAGATAAACAGTATGTTTATAGGGTTGCATAACAGAAACATAGTAGTGGCATAATAATATTCCATATATTGATGAATTTATTTTATTGTATTATCCATCATCAATCATAAATTCTACACTAAATAATTCAATAATATTAAATGAAAGCATCCAAGCATAATTAGGTCAAACCAAATTATTTTTCGGATATCGTATTTTCTATAATGTAGAAATTATTTCTATCCAAAATTCACGCTCTTAATATGTTTAGTTTACGCGACTGTTATGTTTGATCAAAGACCACATAGTATAAAAATATATCCAAGAGAATAATGATGCTTAGAACTTCATGGAAAAAACATGGATAAAATTTAAAAATTTCAAAATTACTAGAAAATGGTGACTGCGCGGCTACACTGGGACGGGTACATAATATATTTTTTCACTATTATGCAACTCTATATACTCCATAATAAACTTCAAGTATTAATAGCGTATTGTTTATTAATTATATAAACTATTTCAGATATCCTTGTTCGAAAATGGATCTTACAACCCCCATGACTAAGAATGAGGTCTACAACAGTTTGCTGGAAATATATGGAACGAAGTACTGCCAGAGACACCGGCTGCTTGATCTCTTGGACCGTCCTAGTAAGAATATAAATCGAGTAAACGTCATCTTACACGAACTATTGACCAACGGCAAGGAGGAGTGTATGAAGTTTATCATAAATAAATCCCGAGATCAACTGAAACTGGGCAAGAAGCTCGTATGGTATGTCGTTGAGAAAAACATGTTGGAGGTGCTTAAATATATTGACGAACTATATCCGAAAATTATATATGAAGCGCTGGATAGTCGAGGTAACTCCATCTTGCACGTGGCTTGTAGAAATGGGTACCTAGACACTGTTAAATACCTGGTGGAGGAAAAACGGTTTGATTTAGAAGTGAAGAATTACGACCAAGAAACACCACTGAAGCAGGCTTGTGAAATTGGCCGTATAGATTGCGTGAAATATCTTATTAGTAAAGGAGCTTCCGTTAATAGCAAGGATTCCATCAATCAAACGTCTTTGTTCTACGCTTCTTGTCTGGAAATCGCTAATATCCTTTTAGGGGAAGGTGCCGAAGCTGATATATGTAACGATCGAAATGAGACTCCCCTCTATTGGGCAGCCATAGAGAGTCGTTTGGATGTCGTCGATTGTCTTCTGGAGAGAAAAGTCCGGGTGGATGTTCCGGACAATAAAGCAGCCAGAACTCCTCTGAGTTGGGCCTGTCGATTAGGATTTCTGGATATAGTCCGTCGTCTTGTTGCTGCTGGGGCCGATATAAATCACCAGGATAACAATAAACACACGCCGCTTACTTTGGCCGCTTACTTCGGCCATTTGGAGATCGTGAAAGAGCTACTGGGTAACAAGTCGCCGAAAGTTCGAGTGGACGTTGCGGATGTGGACGGCAAGACTGCTCTAAGTTGGGCGTGCGAGTTTGGTCATCTGGAGATAATACGTCTTTTGATTTATAAGCATGCTGACGTGAATCATCAAGACGAAGATAAAAGAACACCGCTCATTCTAGCCGCTGCCAATGGCCACGCGGAGGTGGTGAAAGAGTTGCTTTCGATTGGGCTACACAAGTATAACAAGTCGAAAAAAGTTCGTGTGGATATGTCCGACGATTCTGGCGTAACCGCTCTAATGTACGCGTGTCAAAGAGGTTATTTAGATATAGTTTCCACCCTGATCTCGGCGAGAGCAGACGTAAATCATCAGGACAACAGTGGCAAGACGCCTCTCATGTTGGCCACTTCCTATGACCACCTGGACGTGGTAGATGAGTTATTATCGGTTGGCGTGGACAAATATCAACAATCCGATAAAGTCCAAGTGGATCTTCCAGATAAAACGGGTAGGACAGCACTGAGCTGGGCCTGCGAATTCGGATTTTCTCACATGATTTCTTGTCTGATCTCGTCCGGCGCGAACATAAACCATCAAGATACCGATAAGAAAACGCCGCTCATCATTTCCGTTTGGGACGCGCATGTGGACGTGATCGAGGAGCTTCTGTCCGTTGGTGTAGATGACCATTTCGAGTCGGTAAGAGCTCGATTGGACGTACGAGATCATAGCGGCAGAACCGCTTTGAGTTGGGCCTGTCAGCTTGGTAACTTAGAGATAGTTTCGCGTTTAATATCCGAAGGGGTTGATGTAAATCGGCCAGATAACAAAAGAAGAACTCCTCTGATGTGGGCCGCTGCATCTGGCAATTTAAAGGTGATAGAAACATTATTATCTGCTGGAGCTTTGAAATCAGTCAGTTGTGATGCCGATAAATATGCGTATGATTATGCTGCTACTAAATATACTGATTGCGCCAGATTACTGAATGTATTTTAGTAAGATAAGTTAAAGTTTAAATAGTTAAGTATTGTACATATTAGGTTATAATATTTAATAAATGACAATTATTAAAATGTTTTGTTTATTTAATAAGACAAATCCTCTTTTTTTTGGTGAAGAAAATAATGAATATTTGCTTATATTAAGGAATATATCTTTGATACTTTATCTTAGCAATTTTCGGTTAAATTTCATTCAATATAATTGAACTAAATACGAAATTTGTTTCTGTCCTTCTAATTTACACCACTTTTATTCACTTTTCCCTGTTCTCTGTTGAAACAATGTCAGTCTAGAAAATTAACAGGTTATATAATTTTTTTGAATGTTTCAATAAAATCATATATACTCAGCGACAAAACTTTAGAACAGAGAATGCAAATAAATATATATTCCACAATTAAAGACGGTTGGTCAAGGTATTCATGTAAATATTACAAAGTGACCGTTACTGTTTACTTGTTAGCTTCGCGTAAGATCGATCTGGACTACGCGACAAATCTGTAGCACATATGCAGTGTGCAGTGGGTTTGCAAACTGTTAATTTTTTTTTATTATTATTTAATTATTACATTGTTACTAGTCGTTTCTGTTTAACCTACAATATGTCTTTATGATAACTTAAATCTAGGTATATAACTAGGAAGACCCATTGGCCCTATGTCTGTTTCCGGGGAAATAATATACATGTCAATGCTCTATTTTTTATTATATGCACCTCATTACACAACATTACACAAGATCAGATGGTTTGATTCTTTTGAGTCTATATCCTGTTCTGGTGGTATCCAAAAGCTGCAAAACTTCAATATGCTCATGAGAATGGAGTCTTTCCTTATGCCCCCTTGCAATTCTCTTGATTTCTTGACTGACTGTAGGTATCTGAAGGTCTCGGTATGGGTAATCAGTCCTATAGTATTTGAGTGCGCCCACAATACCTCTCAGGATTTTGTTCTGAAAAATTTGTATTTTATTTATGTTACTTTTTGCAGAACATCCGCAACATCATCATCAACATCAGCATCATCAACTCCGTATGCCCATATAGGTTTCAATATTTGCTTATATAATAGCAATTTATTATGTACTGACAATTGTGATTTTCTTCCAATTAACCAGTACATTTTTCTATATTTCAATTCCAGTTCTTTTCTTCTTTATATGTTCATTCGAGCGAAATTTTGCATCAAGATTCATTCCGAGATATTTATCGTTGTTGCTATATGGAATGATAATATTATTTAATATTATTGGTTCTTGTACGGTCTGTTTATAGATCAACTGCTCATGTACATATTTACTTTCATTAATTCTTATTTTCCAAGCTTGTGTCTAATTATTTATATTGTCACTTACCTGTTGTAATTTTTGTAAGTCTCCTTCACTATTTTCTCCGACAACTATAATCGGAGTATCATCACCAAATGTAGCCATCGTAATATTCTCCATTTGTGGTATATCACAAGTGTAGGGTAGATAAAGAATTAGTTCAAGTACACTTTCTTGTGGTACACCTGCTTTAGCTTCTTTTGTTTTAGAGTAAACTTCTTCTTGTTTGACTCTAAACATTCTGGTTGTAATGTAAGACTTTAATAGTTCGGTGTGTTGTTTTCGTAGCATTTTTTATAATTTTTGAACAAGGCCTTCATGCTAAACTTTATCAAAGGCTTGTGCTACATCTAAGAATATGACTGAGCATACTTTTTTACTTTCGTAGGCTTTTTCAATAACATCAGTTATTCTGTGGACCTGGTCAATTGTTAAATGCTTGTTAATAAACCCATTTGGTGCTTTGGTATTAGGTTTTTTCTCTATATGATCGGTGCAATGAAGGAAACAAGGACTCAAAAAAGGTAAATATGCTGTTTAATAAAAGTAAAATACATTACTTGGATATACAACTGTTAATTATGTAATCTACCTAATTAAAAATTGGCCCCCTAATCGAACAAAGTTATTGCAGGATGTTTATCAGTACCAAAGCAACAAAAATGGGCATGACCAAAGATGGCTGAAAAATTATTTCTATTATAGAGAACAGAATAGACTAATTTTATAAAATTATAAAGTTGTTTTTTATATAAATTCTATAATAATTTAACTTTTTCACTAGTAGCACCTCTGAATGGTAAGGATATGATTGTAAAATATAAACTTCAATGACACTAAAGTTCATGGAAGAAATGTTAGAGCAGAATGAAGAAGAATAAGAAGAATGAGATTGAAAATTTGTTAAAATAATTTTTGTTATGGTTTACATCAGGGCATTATTTTAGGATAAGACCTATATAAATATACAGTGTTATTTAATGTTATATTCATTATTAAAGTACCAGGACAACTGTCTGTTTTATCTCATACTAATCTCAAATAAAGGACGAAACCACTTGGGTGTTTGGGAATATCTAAAGATATACGATAAAAATTATACTTAGAACTGAGCATTTATTACAAAAATTATAATTAAATATATTTACAGGCTTCAGCTGGTTATGCTGAATTATTTCGTTATTACTTGCATCGTTGTTTTTTATGATTCGATCTACTTCTCAATCTTCAATTATATCATGATGAAACTCATAATTCTGTGGTTTCCAGTTTTCTGGGTTGTGGGATCGGTACTGGCATATCATGGTAGATATTCTGTTGTCTCTCGTAGTCTTCCGCGGACGAACCGGTATGACCCACGGAGCAATCGTCACACACAGCGTTTTCATCGAGGGAGTCATGGTCTGAGGTATTGCTAGGAATATGGTTTAATATGACTTCTTTGCGTGTCATTTTAAGTTAAGAGGTACTTGCGACGTGCATGTTAAAAAAATCGCATTTTTTTAAATAACTTTATTATCTCTCAATATTTACCATTTTCTTCACAGTATCTCCTCTGGCCCATCCCCTAATGGATTCTGACCGCTAAAGTAATCCATTTGATAAAACTAGGATCAACATTAAAATCTAACAAATAAAACGACATAATATTTGGTAAATATAAAACCGTCATATCAAATTATATTGACAGTTAACATATGAACAGTTATTTTACATTTCTTATTACATTCTACAATTTCTCTCTCTCTAGTCTTTTGTAGGACATAGCAGCCGTTAAGCATAAGTTACGGAAATGTATTTCTTCATAATTGTTTTGTAGTGCAACTTTCAATTTAAGCTATTTCTGCTAACTTGATAACTGAACTATATCGGTTAATAAATAATCATATCATGAATAGGTCAAGTGGATCCTTATAAATAGCCCGTTCAAAAGAAACGACAAAATGCCTCCCATATTCATAAAATACCCTACACTGTACATCTATTCTCTCCCCTGTGTTGAATATCCGACCTGGTCTCTTGTAACACAGGATAAAATTAACAAATTGATTGGTTGCTTTGCATATATATTGTTTCAATAAAGATAGTAATGTAATTCAACTAAAATTCTAATATTTATATCTTGTCGATTTTTTTTAACAAGCGGGTACCTCTTAACTTAGAATGGCCCTTATATCCTACCTGATATCATCTGGTGCTTTAAACCATTCGTTTTCGTACGCTTTAAGCCAAATGGGATTGCTCCCTTCCATGCTGTGTTTATTTGTGTTTGGTACTCTTCCACTGAGTATGCTCAAGCCTCTACCATCAATGTCAGAATCAGCTCTTACTGAAAAACGTTTTCAATCATTAGAAATATCAAAAGAGTAGTCATTACTCCCTTACCATAAGCCGTGGCGGTAGCAGCTTTAAGTTTCCTTTGGTATGTCTGTCTCTGATTGATGCATAACGCTAAACAAAGCAGGAGAAGTAGCAGCAAGAACAAGGACGTGGCTGATAACCAGAAAGTGGTCCCGGCAGTGTGTAGCTGCGATGTTAGTGCCAAGCTGCCACCAGGCTGAGTATCCAAGACGTTGAAATCCTAGGATACGATAGTGATGAGTACGGTAAAGTTCGTGTGTTGGCCAAAAGATGGAGTACCTTGAATAGAGCGTCGAGCTTCTCCGTGTTTTGATCTACCAGCTTCAGAACGTCTGTCACATCCAGGATGGAGTTATCCTGCCGATCGACTAGATGCAAATATAAGTCGGTCCTTGTCTTGTCCACGGTACCATCGTGATTGGCGTGAATCCTGAACTCATCGACATTGACGATAGCACCGGTAACATTGCCCAGGACACTAGAAATCAAGACAGAACCATAATGGGTAATTTTCAGTTTTCAATTATACATATTAATTATATAAATAAACTTATTGACGTTAGCAACCTAGTGACTAACTTTTGTGTAATTTTGTGTGTAATTTTAAAGAGACAGAAGCTTAAATAGAACAAAAACGTTATTTTCCAAAATGTGGAGGTGTAAATAGAAAGTATTGCTTCCTTAGGATTCGGTTCTAGTGCAGAAATCTAATCTAGAAACTTAAAATAATTTTTGTATGAGCCCCTACATCAAGCTTCTGAACAGGAAGGTTTGTTCCTTGTATTTCGGACCAGGTTATTGTAGTCCTAAATGTGGAAGAGCATTGCTTAACCATTATGAAATTCTCAATTCTAATTTAAAAGGCAAGTATTTCATTAAAGTCTATATCGGTACTAGTATTGAAATATATGATATGCGTATTGTCACAGATTATTCACCTTTACCTTAACCGAAAAGGAAAATATGACTACATGTTGAATATTGGAATTAGCAGTTTTTCATCTTACAATTTTAAGTGTAAATTAAGGAAGTAAATTACTGGTTTGATGACTAAAAGTTATGATATGTTTCCATGCAGATTTTTTTGAAACAGATGAATCTGTGTCAATCATGGCTTAGTCATATGCTTATTGAGAGTGAAATCGTTTGATCTAGATTAGTGAAGTTATAAGTGAAACTCAGTGCATATCAAAAATAGTGCCCAAAGATTTTAAGAATACTTAAATCTTGGTCTTATAACTATTAACACACTTACTCTCTGAAGACATCAATTTTGTCTCGGAGGTCGGGCGCGTGTTGCCTCAGAACGAATCGCACTCGCTGATCCTCCCTCAGGAGATAAATAAAGACCCTCGCCTCGTCCCGCAAGTTATCCGTATCGTTGACCAAAACCATGAAGTCGAAGTAACCCTTCATGCCTTGCTGCGGATCGAAATTCAGCTGGACCTGTCCGGACTCCCTGTCCACGATGAACGGTTGTCGGGAGAGGTTCTCCAGTCCCTCCGTGAGGGTCATTTGTATCCGTCCGACCAGATAGTAAGAAAGGCGGGCGTTGTCGCCCTCGTCCAGGTCCTCCGCCTTGATCTGCATGAAGTTGGTGCCGAAAGCCGTGACGGTACTGACGCCTCCGGTGAAAATCCGCTTGATGAACCGTGGGGGATTGTCGTTGACGTCCGCGATGTGCACCACTACCTTCAGCTGAGTATCGTCGTCGGAATCGAAGAAATGCTCCCCTGGTGGTGGGCGGGAACAATCCTCCGATGCCTTGACCAGTAACAAGTAAGAATCCCGTTCCTCTCGGTCCAACGGTTGAGTTACCTGAAGCGTGTGTTCGGAAGGGTGTAAATAGAACAGCTCCTGTTCGTTTCCGGCAATGATGTAGTAACACACCGGTGCTTTGGGACCATCGTAATCGAGTTCATCGCGGTCGATGGTATCTGGAAGACGTCGCACTTCGATTCCCGGCAACTCGTTTTCTAAACAAATCTCAGAGTCAGTCAGATAATCTCTCGTTCTATATTCACGCACCTTTGAAATGAACCGTTATCTCGTCCTCGGAGAACTGCGGATGGTATTTGTTCACGTCTGTCACGTAAATGGTAAGATCGAGGTCAGAGCTGAGAGGCGTCGGAACCCCCAGGTCGTAAGCTTCCACTCGGATCTGAAAAATGATATCGTGTATAATCGGGTTTGGGATTTACTGAGTCACCTGACTAACGTCGTAAATCTTCTGTCTTCTTCTGTCCAGCGGTTGCCGCAGTTCTAATATTCCGGACATCGCCTGAAGTGAGAACGACCTCCAATGTCCAGCTGGATCGGTTTTGAGTTTGTATCGGATGGCTCCGTTTTGACCGACGTCCTCGTCTGTTGCCTTAATTTGGATTAAAGCACTTCCCACCGTGGCATTCTGAAACAATAAAACAAGTTTACAATTTCGGACCAACTTTTGGACCTGAACAGATGAGAACGGAACTAATTTCATAAGTAAGACCTTCAATATGTGTGTCAAGACTGATTCTAGTTCACGAGGTCTTGTATGACGGTAGCATTTCGCTCTTATAATAACTGGAACTTGTTTTCGTGCTGTGATTGTGCTTCGGAATGTGTAAAAATGCAGAGACAACGTTGCAAACTCGATGGAAAGTGTTTTTGTTACGTTCGTGGATGTTATATGCTCGGCAAACGTGTAAAAATCATGATAAAGGCACCCAAAGGTCCGTATATACAGTACTTTGGTTTTTATGAAATTGTTTGAAGCTGTACAAGTCGGCATTTCGTGAAAATATATACTTTTCATCTTCTGTGCCAACGTTATGGAGAAAATATTAAAAAAAAATTTAACCGATTTGAAGAAACAAATAAATAACTCGCTAAAATATAGAAGATAATCAAACTTAGACTTTAAATACAAAAAAAACGTTCTAAAATAAAATATGTACGTAATAATCGTTGTAATAACTAATTTCGAAAGTTTTCGAGAAATTATACATAAAGAAGCTAAACTATATAATAGAAAAAAGAAAAATTATTCCAGAACATCAGTTTGGCTTTCGCAGTAAGCATGGGACTATAGAACAAGTGCATAGACTTGTAAACAAAATAAACGCTGACCTAAATGCCAAAAGATATTGTTCGGCTGCTTTTCTAGACATATCTCAGGCTTCTGACAAAGTATGGCATACGGGCTTGCAGGTTAAACTAAAGAAACTTCTCCCTCATCCAGACTATCAGTTACTAAAATCGTATCTCACTGATAGACATTTTATTGTAAACCAAGGCGAAGAATATACCGAATTAAATCCCATATATTCAGGAGTTCCGCAAGGTAGTGTACTGGGTTCAGTACTGTATCTTCTGTATACGGCTGATCTGCCCACCACAAAAATAACTACTGTGGCAACATATGCAGACGACACAGCAATCTTAGCATCGCATGAAGATCCAGTCACAGCATCAATAAACCTACAAACCCATCTGGATCAAATACATTTTTGGTTGAAGACATGGCGCATTAAAACCAATGAAACAAAATCTACGCATATAACGTTTACCCTGCATAGAAGAACATGTCCACCAATGAATATCAATCATCGTCAACTCCCCCAAGCAGAGCATGTTAAATATCTTGGTATGCACATAGATCGACGCCTAACCTGGAAGAAGCACATACTCTCTAAACGGAAACAACTTGGGCTCAAATTATATCAAATGGATTGGCTCATCGGGCGCAAATCCAAGTTATCATTAGATAACAAGGTATTGCTGTATGAGTTTATACTCAAGCCCATTTGGTCTTAAGGAATCCAACTGTGGGGTACCGCCAGCAAATCTAATATATCCATCATTCAACGGTTCCAAAATAAGGTGTTGCGTGCCATTGTTGATGCTCCGTATTACATTTCAAATAAAGTGATACAACGCGATATTCCTCTAGAACCTATAACGAGTGTAATTCAACGTGTTTATGTGAAGTACTTCGAAAGAGTGTCAGTGCATCCCAATGTACTCGCTAATCAGCTAAATATGCTATATTTATTTTAAAACGTTTTTTTAGTCAATAGGCTTTCTATTAATTCTGAATATCATTAATGAAATGTTTTGAGAAAAGTTATCCAAAAACAACCTTATGTGCTTTGTGCTAAATATTCACAGTTATAAAGAGTTCTGTTTCATACCTCTGGTATACGAAGCGTTGAGTTGTGAGGCGGTGATATAAATACTGGCGGATGATCATTATAATCCATTACACAAATTCTGACCGTTTTTTCGGCAAGGAGACTAGGTGACCCCAGATCTTGAGCGCGAACGACCAAAGGGTACGTCCCGTGTCTGCCGCGAAGCGGGCGCTTTGCCTTGATCTGAGCTGACCATTCACTAATCTGCACCATCTCGAACAATCCTTCTTCATTTGCATCTTCGACGATATCGAGCAAAACCTGTCCATTGGGAGTGCTGGGGTCGTCAGCATCGGAAGCATGGACCAAAGTTATTGGTTGGTCCACCTCTTGGAACTCGGTGATGTTAACACATGCGGTCTCCACCGTTAACTCGGGAGGATTGTCGTTCGCATCTACGATGGTCACACTACAACGAATATTAGGAAGTGAAAAAGTAATCCATGTTTTTGAAATAAAGTGGAAAACTTGATAAAATTAGAATTAGAAAACTTTAGGTATAACAGGTCATTTAAATGTCCCCGGCCTGACACACAGATGGCGCTACTAGAATTAAATCCATATGTTTTTTAGTTAGCCCTAACTCTTAAAAGATGCGTGTATAAATTTGAGAGGTGTGGGATGATTAGTTTGTGAATTATAGCATTTTGAGTGAAGCAACTTTTGTTATTCTGAAAAAATGGATAAAAAGAAATTTCGCGTGTTGATAAAATAATGCCAAGTTTCCGGACACTGCCTCAGGAAAATCAACCATCAAGGATTGGTATGCTAAATTTAGACGTGGTGAAATGAACACCGAAGACGGTGAACGCAGTGGACGCCCAAAAGAGGTTGTTACCGACGAAAACATTTAAAACATCCACAAACTGATTTTGAATGACCATAAATTGAAACTGAATGAAATAACAGGCACTCTAAAGATATCAATTGAATGTGTACATTATATCATTCACGAATATCTGGGTATGAGAAAGCTCCGTGCTAATTGGGTGCCGCGCGAGCTCATTTTTGAACAAAAACAGCGACAAGTTGATGATTCGGAGCAGTATTTGAAGATGATCAAGCATAATAAACCCGAGTTTTGTGTCGATATGTGACAATGGATGAAACATGGCTCCATCATTTCACTCCGAAGTCCAATCGACAGTCATCCGAGTGAAGTGCATACGAACCCGCTCCAAAGCGTGGGAAAACGCAACAGTCGGCTGACAAGGTTATCGCGTCTCTATTTTGGGATGCGCATGGAATAATTTTCATTGATTACCTTAAAAAAGGAAGGCGTTACTGGACCGTTTGGAAATAAAAAGAAAGTGATGCTTCACCAAGAAAATGCACCGTGTCAAAAATAGGCCGGGGACTTTTCAACTGATCTGTTACCTTGATCGGATAACCAATGAAAATGGATCTATATTAAAAAAAATATGATGGTTCAATTATAAGAAAACATTTAATATATATGAATTTTACTTAACAAAAAAGATGATTGTTTACCACATCAATTAACAGACAAAAATACAAAGAATATAATGAATGTTTCGAATACTGAGTTCCCTTTTGGAATAAGACTTTAATTAAAACTGATGCTTCATTGGGCAGATGTGATACCTCATCTTCAATTATCTTTTCCATTAAATGGTTTATATAGGCTGGTTTGTTTATTAAAATTATCATCGTTTTCTGGTACTTTAAAAACATAAGTTTTATCTTGGATGGAGGATTTTAACCAAAGAAAACTGGCATGTTTATACTGATGGTCTTTCTCCGCTTTATAGTACTCTCAATGCTGTATTTATTTGATAATTTCAAGCCAAGCACCTCTAGAAGCGTTATAGTTTATTAGGAAGTCCAAGATGGCTGTTAAAACATGCAAATCTTTATTGTTTTTGTTAACTATATAACATTAGCAAAAAGAATATCGTTCCAAAAGTTAGGTGGCTGCCACGTATTTTTTTAATAAATATAAATACATTCTACGTATTAACATTTGTCCCTCGATTTCCCCCCTTCACCCCATCTGATCTTGACTTGGTTCCAATGGGACCACCTCGGAAAATCTCTTTTTCGAATAACAAAATTATTTTGAAAATCGGTCCTTAATAGACGGAGAAATCGGCGAACATACATTAAAAAAAATGTACAGCCGAACAGAGAAACTTTTAATTTTTTGGAATCGGTTAAAAGTGAAACATGGATTACTTTTTCATATTAAAATTATAGAATTAACTATCCTTACTTTAAATGTTTGAAAGCGTTCCTACTTTCCCTAGCATTGAACCCGTACTGATAATTATCCCAAGCCTCTATAATCAACATATAGTTTTCTTTCTCCTCTCTATCCAGACTTCGAGCTATTCTCAAATCTCCATTATCGCTGTCGATGGCGAACTTGCCTTGCGACGAGAGTCGATCCAGAATAAAAGTGATTTTGCCGTATTCGCCAGAATCGGCATCGGAAGCTCGGATCGTGGCTATTTTTGTTCCTGAAGAAGAAACTTTAGTGTCTTTATATGAAAAAAGTATATTACAATCACAGGCTTACCCGGTGGGGCATCTTCAGGTACTAAAAGCGCAGTCGGTTCTGCAGAAAATACGGGATTATTATCATTTTCATCCAGGATCTGCACGAACACTTGAGTGTAACCCGAGCGACTTGGTATTCCTGAATCCGTGGCTTTTATCTACCAATATAAATAATCTAGATTACTTGAATTAATTGAATAGGCGACATTTTAAATATAATATTAAGGAAAAAGTAATGACGGTTTTGTGTCTACATTTAATATTTGTTAGATTTAGCTTAAATAAGAAGCATAGTCGGTTTTAGAACATGTTTTTCCGCATATTTTTACCTTAGCGATCCTATTGCATCCTTTTTGCGTTTAGAACTGCATATCCTGTTAGTTTTTCTATCACTTAATCATTTTATATACATAACATATAATTATCGCACCTGACTTAATAAGTAAGATATACGAGCAAATCTTCTTGTATATATTAATAGGTTTAGAGAAAATTGTACCTCCCTATTTGAGGAACACAGGGAGGCATCATTTAGAGACCCGAAGATTTGCACGGTTAAAAAATATATCAAGTAAGAATTTTTATACCTAAAATTTTTGTGTAACATGCGTTACAAATATGTAAATTCCACTAAAACGACATATATACCCAAATCAAGCAATCAGGAATAGCCATCAGATCGGTGACACAAAGTCTATAGACAAATATTTTAAGCTTTTGCCGACGTGCTGCCAGCTCTTTATAGTAGGTCATCGACTGCGGACGCGCAATTCTTAAAATCAAAATTAGGCAACACTGTACCCCCGAATGCATTTAAAGGGAGTCTGTAAAAAAACATTTTAAAATGAAGTTATTTGATTTTAAGGAACGCTATCGTTGGAACCATTGAAGAGCTATGGCAAGTTATTGGGATAACAATTAAGAATAATATGGTAACATAAAATGAAATTTTTTACTTACTTTGTAAAAACAAATTAATGTGTCCGCTTTATCGGAAGGTACAGCTGTGAAAGAAATACCCAACATATGGGAAAATTTCATCCCAACATATATTAACAAAATTCGAGAATAATAAGAATCGTATGTTCTCTTTGTTTACAAGATGTTTAGAATTTTGAAATTTTTGGGTTCTATATATATATATATATATATATATATATATATATATATATATATATATATATATATATATATATATTATATAGTATATAGTATATAGAGATATTGAGATACTGATACAGTTCTGCAGACCTTTCTGTTATTGTACTAGAGATAATTCTAAAGGTTATTAAATACATTTTCTGTAAATTTTAATGGATACACAGTGAAAAGGAGACATTCAAGAAGTTGTTCGCAGAAACGAGGAAGAGCGAATATGGGATACAAGTTTATATAATGTTGAAGCAATACGGCGTATATTTCAAGGTTATATTATAACATATTTTTAGACATAAAAATGCTATTTCAGGTCACAGAACCGAAATACATTTTTCAGGTCGATAAATATATCGCTTACCGTTAAATTCAACCAGGAATGCAACTCCCTATCTATTTTGCTACCGACCAATAGATCCCCTGAACTGTTAACCATGTGGATTAGGTGAGAATTCCTGGAACTGGTCTCGATTTGATATACGATAGTTTTGTTCTTGTCCGGATCTTGAGCCCGTACTGTCCCAACCAAAATGCCATTCTTGCTATTCTCTTGAACGGCAAACTTGTAGAAAGCTTGGTCGAATTTCGGATTGTTGTCGTTGATGTCTTCAATCTGAATTTTAATTGTGGCTAAAATCAAAGATGACTTATTAGAATTAACTGTCGTGATGATGGTAATCATAAAAATTCTCTACGTTCTCATTGAAGCTGCGAAATGAAAGAACATAATCCAAGATATTCGGGAAAAGAAACACATGGAGGCATTTTTGGACATCACCATGGTTTTTAGTGAAGCGTAGATTCATTCATCAAATTATTGAGCCTATAAATTAGTTTTAATGGATTTTTTTATTTGAAGCAATTAAAATAGATAAAATGTGTTTTAATCAAAATATTGTCCACCGATCGACATTACTTTTTTCCATATTTCGGGCAATTTACGAATTCAATCTCAAAAGAACGATGTATCTTTTGGGGCAATATACGAATTCTTGGGTATATTCATAAGTAGTGAAGAGTAGTTGAAACAGGTCATGACACATATAAAGAAATAATAATTAGAAGGAGCGTGGTCTGGAGAATACTTCGGATGGAATAGCACTTCTCGTTTTAAGGCTTCCAAGTATGTTTTCACCGGTTTTGCAACATATGGTCGAGTCTGGTCATACTGAAGAATAACATTGTTGTATCTTTGGTCATATTCCGGCCGTGTTTTGCTCAGTGCTTGGCCCAAATCCATCAGTTACAATTGGTGGCGATTTCCAATGATAGTTTCATTAGGTTTTTTTATCTCATATTATGCCACACTAAGCTGACCTCACAAAATATAGAGCAATAGCTTAGAGGCATGGATATTCAGTTTTACAGTTAATGCTGATGCCTGAATAGGTGGTTCCCATGATTTTATTTCCTTTGGATTATCATAATGGATAAACTTTTCATTGTCAGTAACAATACGATACAGAAAACCTTTCCGATTTCGCCGTTGAAGCAGCCAGAAATCTCTTGGCTTCAATTAATACGGCATAAGATTCCTAAGCTTTTGAATCAAGCTTAGCTTCTGCAAGTGATTAGAAACAGTTTCTTGTGTTACTTCCAAAAATTCTACATATTCTTTTCGCATTTTACAACCACCTTCTTTGTATAGCACCAAAACTAACTGGCCATTAATTAGAAACAAATTAAACAGTTTAATATCCCTAAATTTACACCTCAAAATTTAAAAAGATACAGAAATAGCAGCAAAAAATATATAAAAAACTATACAAGAGGCTGCATGGTACACAACACCTAATAGCGCGACATATCAAAAGTTTAATTATATTTCATCTACAATTAAACAAAATTTTTCTGAAAAAAGAAAAATGCGAAAAACCTGGTAACAAGTAAAAACAGAAGAAAACAAGAGAAAATTCAATAAGGTAACAAAAGATTCAAAATTTTTAAACGAAAACTTAACGAATATTTTTTCTGAAAAGTAACAAAAAAGATTCAAAAACATAGGCTAGGAATGATAAAGATAAAGCGGAAGTTTCAAACTCAACACTTAAAAATAGTATTTAATCCGTACCCGTCTGAAATATCCGCAACGGAAGAAAATAATATAGTTGACTTTCATACCATTCCCTTTTAAATGGATTTGTTACATGAAAAGTTTATTGTTAAGGAAATAAAACAAACAAGAGTTAAAGAAATCAATGATAAAAAAGCTCCTAGTGAAATTAATAACATTCATATTTAATGCCATACTAAGATTAAATAATTCTCCTAGCTCATGGAAAGTGGCACAAATCATTAGGATTCTTCTTATAGCCCTATAAGCCTGTTACCTCTCATCTCTAAACTTTTCGAAAAAAAAAATACATTAATCAGCTCAAAATAATCGCAGATGAGAGAAAGATTATTCCAGATCATCAATTTGGCTTCAGTAATAAACACGGAACAGCAGAACACATACATAGATTACTTAACCAAATTAACAAAAACTTAAACGATAACAAACATTGCTCCGCTGCATTTCCCGATATTTCTCAGGTCTTCGACAATGTGTGGCACACTGGACTGCATGTTAAATTGAAAAAGCTTTTGCCCCATACGCACTTTCAACTGCTGAAATCGTACTTCACAGACAAGACATTTTATTGTCAAACAGGGTGACAAATGCACTGACCTAAATCCAATATATTCGGAGGTTCCGTAGGGTAGTTCTTGGCCCATTGTTATATATTATGTATACAGCTGATCTACCAACCTCAAGAAATAATATTGTTGCAACATATGCTGACGATAAAGCGGTTTTATCATCACACGAGGATCTAATATCAGCCACAAGAAACCTCCAACTTCATATTAACAAAGTCGAATTGTGGTTGAAAACGTTGCAAAGCAAATGCACTCTTTGTAGAAGTACATGTCCCTCAGTAAAATTGAATAATCATGAATTTCCGCAAGCAGACAACGTTAAGTATCTGGAAAGTGTTTTGATTGACGTTTGACATGGAAAAAACATATAGTGACAAAACGCAAACAGCTTGGGTTTAAACTAAACCAAATGTATTGGCTGATAAGGCGTAAATATAAATTATCATTAGATTATAAGGTTTTACTGTATAATTCAATACTTGGGCCCATTTGGATCTATGGTATTGAACTGGGGGGTTACAACTTGCAAATATAACATAGATATCCCCCAGAGATTCCAGAATAAAGTGCGAGTCATCGTTGATGGTCCATATTACGTCTCCAACAAACTGATTCAGCGCGATGTCCCCTTAGAACTCATAACAAGTGTGATTCGAAGTATTAATGTGAAGTACTCTGAAAGACTATTAGTCCATCCCAATGCACTCGCCAAACAGTTAAATTTGCGCGATGACAGTTTAGAACATAGGCTCAAACGCAAACTACCATATAATCTCTGCAATAAGTTAGAATAGTCTTTATAAAAAGTTAGAATATACTTTAGAATAAGTTAGAATAGTATCTAGAATAAGAATTAGATTATAATTTATACAGCAGATCACTTACTGAAGCGATCTTCTACATGTCAGGATGGTTATATTATATAATGGAAATCATATAATAATACTTATTGCCCACGAGCAGATTATTGAAGTTCTAAGAGATCAATAAAAAAGTTTAATATGACTACTTTTAAAAGCTATGCTATAAGCTTCACACAGCATTCGATGATGTTCAGTCGCCTTTGTATCAAATTAAAATAAAAAATAAAATTTTCTGCAAATACAATTTGCTCATTACAAATTTAGACATCTTCAATGCATTGAATTTATTTTTGTTTACACTTCGGCGAAATGACACATACTCTGTTAAATATATGACTTGTCTTGATACAAGAGCCAGTATAGAAAGGAGGAAGAAAAGTTAGTAGAGGGCGCTGTGACTTGTATCGAGTGGGTATAAATTACGAGGGATCAAAATAAAGTTTCTCTTTTGTTCCAAGGCCATAAGTGGTGTATTAATTCCGTCCCGTCCCGAATCGTCAGTGATTCGTAATATACTCAAAAATGATGCCTACCAGAGAGGCTTCAACATTTAGTTAGTCACAAATTTACCCGCTGCGATTGAATTCACAGTAACACCGTCTGTTATAAATCCATTAAAATTCATTTGTAGCCCTAATGTTTTCACTCACTGATCACTCAATTGTATCTGAGAACATTTATATACCGACCTGAATCTATTTGAAGCCCCGTCTCAGAATTGGTATCTCTCACTAGGACACCAATTCGAAACAAATCAATCTGCTCTCTGTCGATCTGTTTAGCCACGCTCAAAATTCCTGTGATTGGGTCTAGGTTGAAGTAACTGACGCAGTTTACGTCCCGACCGTTGAGTATCACTTCTCGTTCGTTTCTAGCCTGACAGTTATCCTCGTCCAGTATGTATATTAAACGAGCGGACTCGTCAGGATCTCTGGCTCGTATTTTAGTGATCACTGTTCCGACCTGTTAAAAAATTGAGAGTCAGTAATTGAAAGTCAACATGAGGTTATGTAGAATATTCGGGTATAGTCACCGGAGTGTTCTCTTCAATGGACAAGTCCTCCAACTCGAGGAACTCGGGATTTTTGTTGTTCACGTCTAGAATGGTTATGTCAACTGTCACAGCGGCATGAAGCTGGTTCTCGCCTTGTCCGCCGTCCAAAGCCAGTACGTTCAATGAGTAGTGATTTTTTCTGGGGTGAGATAAATCTGGATCCAAGTTCGCGCCGCTAGCTATTGAAATCACTCCTGAAGAATATGTTTGTAAATATTATCACAAAGTTCTTGCTGCTATTATGTAATCATTCACTTATACAGAGGCTAATCATGGAGCCTCTGAAAATTGATTTTCAACAATCATTAATTTGAAAAAACGTATTGCAAAAACAGCTCCGTCACATTCTAATTATTTGTTGTAGTTTCTATGTTGAAAAGTGGTGATTTTGATGTTATAAAGAGCAGTTTAGAGGAACAAAAAAGTTCAAATGCTTATTGCAAGATTTATTGAGCGAAAACCCAGGTCAAACCCTTAAACAACTAAAGGGATGGCTTAGTAGTTAAGGAGACAAAATGGCTATTGCATTTATTGACAGCCAGTAAAAGAAGGGTTTTCTGTGATCTATCGTGGCTGGTGATTAAAAGCTGATCTATTTCGATAATTTCAACTAAAAATATTACGGGTTAGTTCAAGAGAGTCATCCACATTAACATCGAAGCGGAATATTCATGGCCCTAAAGTATTATCTTCCTTATGGCGTGATAAGTATGGTTTAATGCATTGTGAGGTACAACAAACCGAATGAAACTGTTACTTCAGATCTTTACGGACGTTAATTGAATATATTGAATGACCCATTGTTGGAAAAAAGACCAACAATAGCGAGATGTTCACATTTATAATTTTGTATGACAACGCTTTGCAAAGTTCTTCAAGAATACATTAGTTCAAGTTACAACTTGAATGAGAAGTTCGAATATATGTTATATTGTACCAATTTTTGTCAATATATATGAATGTTTGCAAATACTTGATAGTGATGACACACAATGGTAATTGTGATACAATGGTAATTTGAGTTAAATCAAGTACCTCAATAACCTCCCAGAAAGTGCATTCAAGCATTGAACTTTTAAATATAAGGTGGGACAGGTTCGAGGACAAAAATTTGAACTTTATAATCAATGTATTCTAGTGCAGGGATTTATGTCAACACAAGGCTCAACAAATCCTTATAATTTTATAGAATAGACATTACGAATTACATAAGTTAACAGTTGATATTTGAAGAAATGTAAGTAAAATTTAAAAAAATGGCCACTATTACACAAATATTTATTAAAACTTTGATGAAGTTGTTTCCTAACCAGACAATACTCATAATATTTCGTTAGTATATGAACTACTATGAACTTTCCAATAGACTCTCTATCAAAATAGAACGAGATATTCTTTTTAACAAAGTATTCATGAGTTTGCTTGTGGGCTTTATAGCTGCAAATATGCTTCAATCTTGCTAATAACTCTTGTCTCATTTGTTCATTGTAATAGATATCCAGGGTTTAATAACTTATTCTCTCACTTGTTGTTGTAAAGTTTATTAAGATCATACAAATGATAAAAAATAAAAGAATAAACAAGAAGCCAATTGTTCCAACTGTGGTTCTGTAGATAAGGGTTTTGCATTCGGCCAGTTTGTGGAGGAAATTCTTGAAAAAAATTCGATATCGATATGATACTACAAATTCCTTGACCAAGATTTCGCTGACGATAGCGTTACAGAATCCTATATCTTCGAATTCATGAAAGACAATAATATTGACTTCTGACGAATCGCCTGCTATTGAAAATCCAGTGGGATCAAGTTAGAGCAAGTTCAGGAGTTCGAGTACTTCAGATTAATAGTACAGGAGAAGAATGTGCCCTCTACCCCAGGAACTTCTTCAGGGGCCCTCTAACATGGTGCATATGGAACGGTTATCTCGACAATCCTTCCGTATGACTCCGAGATGTGAATATTGTTACACTCCGACATCTTCTACTACTACATATTAGTTTCTCAGGTCATATTTAATGGGTTTTTAATGATTTTCAAAATTTAAAGGGTCTATATTTTACGACAGATCATTGATGCTAGGCATAAATCTAATTGTTACGTTTCAGTAGTGTAGAAAATAATTATGATATCTATGAATACATGACACTCATTTTAAACCAAACAGACGATATTGGGGAATTTCTTAAAGGACCAACGATCATTGTTGACGTGTTGTAAATTCATATCTATTGAAAATAACTTTTTTTGGTACACTTTTACTACCGTCGCCTTTCCCCGAATCTTGTTTATTGTATTAAAAAAGTTATCAGGATTTATGACTATTTATTCGAGTCATTTGTACATCTGTTGATGGCTCATGGTTCTTCAGAAATATAATATTCTCTTGGGGATGGGTATATTCCGCCATATTATGATACAGAATTGTATAAAATATTCACACATGAACCGGATTGGTTGGGGCAATGGTCAAGGTGACAGTATGGTCCTTCTGCTGTCGCGGGTTTTAATCCTGCTGGAGATTGGTCGTAGATTTATAATCTTGATTACCCAAAAGGCAAAGGTATAAGATTCGACAAGGAAAATGATACTAATCACGCCAGTAACTAGGCTGGGTAGGACCGGATGTCTTCTGGGATGATCTCCAAAGTAGGTCACTCGCTAGACGGTGGGCTTAATACCGAAGACCCTCGTTCGAAACCCACGTTAAACAGTAGGCCTAGTCCAGATAAACTCTAGTTGGTAAAAAGAAGACTTTAAACCATAAGAAAAAATATTCATATTTAACAAGTCGAAGAAGTAGTTTCGTGTTTGATTGCACTGAGTGAACGTTACTAAATTGAAACAAATATGCTATGAAGGATTGTGAACAGACTATCCGTACAAATGATATAATTTTTAAATGTATTGTTTTAAGCTATTGTTTGTTCCAATTCATACCTGTTTCTGAGTCAATTATAAATTTATCTAAGGCACCATTCTGAATCCGATAGACTATTCGATTATTTGGCGTCGATCCATCCATATCAAACGCTTCCACCTACAAAATTTTGTTTATGATATCATGAACTCTTAAGGCTTATTAATGATTACTTGGATTATTGGAGTGCCCCCACCCGCGTCTTCAGCTACCGAAGCGTTGTAGAACAGACGTTCGAACTGAGGAGCATGATCGTTCACGTCTTCTACGTATATTTGAAGAGGTACCTCACTAAAAATTAGATTTACCTGAATGATGGAGTCTTTCTGTAAACGCTTTGATGTGCATACCTGTATAGACTGGGTATCCCGTGATCCCTAGCTCGAACGGTTAGATACAAAATTCTGACGTTTTCCTCCTCGGGCCCTTCGATGTCTTCGAAGTCCATGAAGCCTCTCGGTTTCACTATTCCCAGGAACGGATCCACCGTGAAATTTTGATGTAACTCGCCAAAGAGTATGTACTCTACTTCGCTGTTGTTTGTCCCTGAAACATCGAGTTTCGTTGTTTCAACTATGATAATACAAGGGTTGGATAAAATACGACGGTGGTTCAAATGTGATCGAGACAAATACTGTGACACGTTTTTTACTATTGAAAAAAATTAAAAAAATTTAGTTTTTCTAAGTATTTCCCCTCACTAGTTACGCATTTTGTCCATCTTTCCGGAAGTTTTTTGATGCCGATATTGAAGAATTCCTTGGGCAACTCGGACAGCCATGTGCGCACGAACTCCTCTATCTCATCGTTGGTGTTGAATCTTTGACCTCCGAGGGCTTCTTTCAGTGGTCCAAACATTTGGCAGTCGTAGGGTGATAAACCCGGACTGTAGGTGGGGTTGTCCAGTGCCTCTCACACTTATTCCGATATTGTATCGAGCGTGAGACCCGCGTTATCCAGGAGAAGAATCGCACTTCGTGCTGGAATTCTCCTCCGTCTTGAGCGATAAGCGGGTTCCACGTGTGTTTCGGAAGGTTAGAGTAGTATGCAGCATAAATGGTACGTTGCGTGTGAAGGAAATCGACGTAGAGCACGCAACGCACGTCCACGGTGTAGTCCCACAAAACCGTACACCAAACCATACCCGCGGACCTGGTTATCTTCGTTTTGACTGGCACCCCTTCCTCCTTCTTCCGGCACTTTTTAGACGGCATCTTGCCTTCAAGAGTGTAATAGTGTACCCATGTTTCGTCTCTAGTGAAGATTCGCGTTAAAAAACCGTCGCCCTCAGCCTCGTATGGCGTCAGTAAGCGGCGACAAAATTTCAACAGTGTAGTTGAAAGCTACACTATCAAAAAAACTGATGCCGAATTCAGCCGAAATGTCGCGAACATTCACTCTACGGTCTTCCAAAATGAGTTAATCTACGTGTCGAATATTGTCTCGTGTGATGCTGGTTCGCGGTCGACGATCATCATGCTGCTCATTCTCGTCCATCCTTGAATGCTTTGGCCCATTTAAACATGGCAGCTCTACTCAGGCACTCCATACCGAACTGATTTCGCAAAAGCAGAACAGTCTTTTTAACGCCCTCCCACACTAAAAAACGAATGATAATGCGTTGCGCTACGGCGGTCGACACTTGACGTTCACTCATGGTCGTAGCACGCGCGTGAAACATGCGCCCCCGGCGAAAACCATACCACACTGTTCGTAAGGGGCCCAGCTATCACACACTCAAGCCACGACCTTCAAAATATACATGCGCGCCATCTACAGCGTTGGTTTCCATCATATTTGAACCACCCGCGTAACATACAATAACACCAAGCAATAAAGTAAATTTTTTTGCATGTTGGCGACGTTGATCCCATGTAAATAATGCGATGTGTATATAGTGCTCAGTTTATAGGCCAAATCTTATACTTTTTGAGACAATTTACGAGCGAGAGTGTCCATGGTAATGGCAACAAAAACATTAAACATGGTAAAACATCATCGGGGACGAGGAATATTGGGCAAAAACCAAAGTTGAAGTGATAGCAGAAATCGAAACACTTTATAAAGAAAGCCTACGCTGCAAGAAAAATGGTGCGGTAGTCATAAAACCTTTACACTAGATGACTACATTATTTCCTATAAAGGCTTGGGTTTCGGTATGGGAAACTTTGAAAGAAGCCTATGGTCCGGACTGCCTTCTTCCTACAGTCAAACATGGGAAAGGTTTTGTTAAGATTTTGGCGACAATACCGTGATATTCTTATTCATATCAGTGGCCGGATTTCTGCGGATGAATATATCAATATCCTCAATTATGCATATCCATACTGTTAACACTGTCGTATAGCAAAATGATAATGTCCCATACACATAATCAAAAAGTTCAGTCAAGACTATAAGGCATCAAAATAGTTTACCAAAATCGAATTGTAGTTGAAAACGTAGCGTATCAAAGCAAATGTGACAAAATCTACCCATGTGACATTCATCCGTTGTAGAAGAACATGTCCCTCAGTAAAATTGAACAATCATGAACTTCCGCAAGCAGATAACGTTAAATATCTGGAAATGCATTTCGATCGACGTTTGACATAGAAAAAATGTATAGTGACAGAACGCAAACAGCTTGAGGTTAAACTAAACCAATTGTACTGGCTGATCTAAATTATTATTAGATAGCAAGGTTTTACTGTATAAGTCAATACTTATTTTGAACTGTGGGGTACCACTAGCAAATCTAACATAAATATCCTCCAAAGGTTCCAGAATATAAGTGTTACGAATCATCGTCCATGCCCCATATTACGTGTCCAACAAACTGATACAGCGTGATATCCCCTTAGAACCCATAATGAGTGTGATTCGGAGTGTTAGTGCGAAGTACTTTGAAAGACTATTAGTGCATCCCAAAGCACTCGCCAAACAGTTAAATGTGCGCGATGATAGTGAAGTGCGTAGGCTCAAACGCAAAGTACCATACGAACTGATTAATAGACTCATAGAATGAGATTTAATAATCTCTGGCTACCACAATTGTTTCAATAAATTAAGCAGTTATGAGGAGTGTTAGAGTAGAGAGTCAGGAGTAGATTTCTATTTCCAACATAACTGAAGCAATTGTAGGATGTTATGGTCCAAGAATGGCTCAATATTCCATTGAAGACTATCCAGATAATCTACGAATCTATTACGTTAAGAACACACACTACCACATTAATAAACAAATATTATGTGTCATCAAATCTCAGGTGTTCATATTATTTTATATCTAATTTAATACCATTTAAGTCATCGTCTCTTGCCTCCACTCTGAGCGGAATTTCGAAGCCATTTTTGTTTTCCAGGAGCCGGGCTTCGTATTTGTTCTGCGCAAACACGGGACTGTTGTCGTTCTCGTCTCCTATGTTGATGATGAGCTGTACCGTGTTTCTGTTCCCGTTACCTAAGTCATCTCGGGCTTCGACCGTCAAGTAGTGTCTGGATATTTGCTCCCGATCCCAAGAAGGGCCGCCTGCAGTCTTCACTGTTATAACACCCGATGCTGGATGAAGATTCAATCTAGAATTGGTTAAAATCAAAATATCTGTCTTTAATAAATGTTTATTTACTGAAGACTCATTAGTTGTTTAGATATATTAAGTTGTCCTTGATAAAAATATACCTTTAGTAGTTAACACCAATAAAAAACCATTATACAGGTTGGGGCAAAAGTCTCGCTACCATTTTAATTACGTGCCATCTTGGTTATGTGACGTTTAGCTCAGTTTGGTTTTAACCATTGTGTTGTGTAGACGTTCATATTTTATTACGGATAAATATACGCCACAAAAACGAACAGAAATAGTGACAATATTTATTGAAAATAATCGTTCCATTATTGCCACCCTATATTAACTGTCTAGTTAATTTTAAGTTATAAAATGAACCATTTATTAAATTTACCGGTACAGAGAACTGAATGAAAATGTAGAAGATATTGTATATAATTTTCTCGTTCTGTGCATGATTATTTGGATCATCTACGTGACTTTGTTTTTATGATTTGCTTATTCTATAGTTGTGTTAATAGTGACCTATTAAATTGCAATATATGGCTGTGAAAATTTTATGAAATTCGGAAAAAAAATAACAGAACGTTAATTTTTTATTTGTAATAGAGAAAATTTAAAGAATTATAGCAAGACAAAGTGAGTCTACGAATATTACTATACTGATATAAAATTAATTTAAAAACGTAACTAAAACTGAAATATGAGTAAAATGTATAACATATTCTAGATGCGATAGCATCAAAACTATTACGGATATAGAATCTAATATTATTTGGTAGAGAATATATATATATATATATATATATATATATATATATATATATATATATATATATATTGTTAGTAGTTAATTAAAAAATATGATGTGTAAGCATGTAAATTTGATATGAATATGTAAGGATTGTTGCAGATAATAATGTATAGTTCATAGTATGCAGAGTACATAGATACTAAAAAATAAGTTACAAGAGAACAATGCAGAAATACAAGATACATTTGAACCACAAGGGTGACGTAAACAAATAAATTCAAAAGAATTACAACAATAATATGTGAATTTCGATACTGAAATACTTAGATTCGAAACTTCGTTACTTCGATATTGAAATATACTATAAGTTTTAATTATTTATTTTTTTTATTTAATTAATATTTTTAACACTTCAGTTAAAAGCTTTTATTTATATTACTTTAAATTATTCACTGAAGTAGAAATTTAGTAGCAACATTATAAGTATCTATTCATAGAAATTTTATTTTATTTTGAGTTTTTTTAAGTTTCAACCCCATTAATTGTCTTACTTGACAACTGTAGTCGCACTGTGATGGATTTATTTTAAAGGGAAACAATATCTTTCATAATAAAATTTACTTTGAAATGTCATTCAATTCATTTAAGTGCGTCTGTACTTAAATAGCCGATACTAAATTTTGTTAATTTTCCTATTAATTTTCATGTCTATTTATGTACACCGCATGTACAGTATGCGACATTTATTGGTAATATTTGATAATATTTTTGGAATTACATACTCTTGTTTTGTTAAAGAGTGTACAATATTCCATTATTAAATAACAATTTCAGTAAAATTAGTGCTTGACGAGAAAAAAATATCTTCTACTAAAATAAGTGAAAGGTATAAGGCGAAAGAAACCAACAGATGGCTAATTCTAAACATTAGAAATTGTGCATCCGCAGTCCACAGACATTTAGATTAACGTGCAGCCAGGTAGAGAAGTCTACCATACATTTACCATGGAGAGTCTGTAGTAAGAATAAAAAACAAAAGCTGTATGATACATATATATCATTATCATTCATATTCGGCACTTGGGGAAATTATCTATGTCACCAAATTCACCAAAAACCGTTTTGGCTTCACACAATGTCAATTTCCCATAATGAAGATTCGCTTTCTATGATCTTGACCCATGTCTTTTTCTAACTAGTCCACGGCTGTTCGCTACGTCTTTCAGCCGAAATGTCAATTTCTTTGATTTTTTATTCCACCGACATTCGCAAATTTTTGTAATCTGTGCCTCTGAATTCCTTAGGCTCCGGCTTGATTGGCTCAGTGGTAAAGGCGACAGGATGGTCCTACTACTGTTGCTATAGTCGCGGGTTCTAATCGTGTTGCGACATGGTCGTACATTCGTGTTTGTTATTGTTAAATATTTGCGATTGTCCTAAGACAAGAGTGCAAAATCCTACAAGGAAAATGGTCCCAGTCGTACCAGTAACCAGGCTGGGTAAGACCGGATGTCTTCTGGGATGATTTCTAAGTTGATCACAAGCCAGTCGGTAGGGTTGGTAGGTTTAATGTCGAGGACCGTGGTTCGGAGGCCACGTTAAACAGTAGGTACAGTCCGCATAAACCTTCGTAGGTAAAAAGGAGACTTTAAAAAGTATTTTTAAAAATTGATTAAAAATTGTTGTTTAAAATAAATACAATAATTGCAAGCTTTCCACATCTACTACTAAATATTCGCTAGTGTAAAAGGAAAAGGATGGGAGTAACAATCCAGATCCCTTGTAGCACTACGAAGATTTCTTATAAAATAATTTGCTTGAAGCTTTGATTCATTTAATTCTTGGTAAAGTGAAACCACACTGTTTAAATTACCTTCGAAAGCTTAAGTATCATCAAAAACTGCAAGGACCTGCTTATATTAGGTACTATTATTAGGGTATTAGGTATTAGGTAAATTGTTAAATTCGATGATTTTAACAATCTCTACATAAAATACCCGTTTTCTATTTAGTATTATTGAATTGTTCAGTACAAAAAAGACGAGCAATAGCAAGTAATAGACGCAATCTTGCTTAACTTTTCTATAACAACCTATTGATTTTGGATTCAATATGATTGGGCTGACACAACTGTGGCTAATCGATTCTCATATTCTCACATTTTGAGAGAGTAGATAGAGTGCAATAAATAATCTACATATTAATATGCTAAGCCAAAACTTTGCTTTCCTTTTTACGAATATTGCATGCACGAAATGGTATAAGATTTGTCTTTGTTAAAGTGTATATGAAGAAAAAATACATAGAATACACTTTTATATATGATCTCTATAACAAATACATAAAAATTAATAAAAACTACACTTAGGCATCAGCTCGTACCTGTTATTTTAGTTTCTAACCTACTCTACCCACTTATTTTACGCTTACAATAATTGCAAGCTTTCCACATCTACTACGATCTTCCATAAAATAAATCCTACGTGCTCTTTCCTGCTGCCTCAGGTTAGCAGTTAAGAAGACTTAACAATAATTAAACATATATTATACATTAACTTACAGGTTTGATATACTCCCCGCTAGGTTGGTATAACGGACACCCATGGTTCCAAACGATCCGGAATCGTCGTCCAGAGCTTGAACCCAGGCGACGGTCGTACCGATGTCGCAGTTCTCGGCTACCCACACCTCGTAGGAACCTTTGGTGAACTCCGGATAGTTGTCGTTTCGATCTAACACGTTCACGATAATAGGTACTTCCGTATATTTCGGGTTAATTTTCACGATTTCCCTAGCCACTATCGTAAAATTAAAATTTCTTGTCCGTTCGAAATCAAGAGCGGTACCGTTTTTGACTTTAATGGTAAAAGGCGCTTCGTTGATGGCTCTTTTTGGTGCGATTTCGAATACATCGGTGCCTTTAACGTAAAGCTCGAAAGTACCATTGATTCCCTGAAAGACGATATGTGCACCAGGAGTTGAAAGAAAAACTATTAGGTTGGTTAGAAAGTATTTTCGGTATTAACGCGTGTTTTTTTTGATTATATATTGATAGTAATTTTAACATTATGTGGCATATACTATCATATAGTCTATCATGAATCACATTTCTTATTGTTACTGTTAGTTTTATTTATTATTCACAGAACGTAAAAATCATATATTCTATATTAATTACATTTTCGTTTTGATTTAAAAAATTTCGGTACCAAATATCATCAGGCACGATCATCTCCCGACCATAAAATTCGGATTCAATGATTTTAAAGTGCCAATTTTAACGTAAATGACGGCATGGAAAATAGCTATATGATTTTGAAGGCAATGAATTGGCAGCACTACTGGATTGGACCAACCAAGACCAAACGCGTAAGAAATGACATGAAGAACTAGCAGTTGATGAATTAATAGTTGCAAATTGTTCTCATGGCTTAAGGAGGTTTCAAAAGGATGGAAAACAGCTATCTTAGCAAATATCTGAAAATACTATTGCAATTCCACTAATTATTATGATTTCCTTGATTGTTACTCAATAAAAGAGTGGTTGCCCCAGAAGATGGATTGCCTTGCTTGATATTTCATATGCCATTAATCCTGTAGAGCTATTGGTATCGAAATTAAAACTCAATATCTGTAGTCTATAAGCTCCTGGTTCAGACCGAAGAATAATTAAAGAAGAGATTAGGATTAGCAAATAGCAGAAATAAAGCCGCCATTATTCACACAACGTTAGCTCATAGGTTTTAAAATATGTTCGAATAGGAACTCTTCTATATATAACTTCTGATCGATACAAGCTTACAAAACACGGATGGAGTACATTAAGAAAATGGATAAACACAAAACCAATATTGTTTCATTGACACAAAATCCAATTCTTAATAAAAAATAATTTGTAGCTTTTTTGATTTTACGATTAAAGAGAATTAGACAAGATATTCAAATATATGTTACAAAGAGATTGCTATTGTTTACTTATAATGTAGTTTCCGCGTAAAATTGCACCATACATGACGAAACTAAAGCACACTCAGTGAATCTTATGTGTTTAAAATATAAGTTTAAACATGCATTTTCATTATGCCTCGCGGAAGTAAGTAATATTATCAATAATTTGAAAAAACAAATATTTAATGTGCCACAAATAGCAAATATAATAAATCGTAAATCATACAAATATACGATAGACGACAAATAGATAGACGAGCAAATTTGCGAGTTGCAATTCCAGTTGAAGAAATTCCTTCTGCATCTAGCGTAAATACAAATGTAGGAAATGTTCAACGTCTCTTAAGAACATATTTACATAAACTACTTTTAAGTGAAAAACATAAGAACGACTACTTACTAACAGGTCAATTGAAAAGTCCACGGCCTGACATATAGATGGCGCTACTAGAATTAAATCCATACATTTTCTAGTTAGCCCTAACCCTGTCGGATCATTAGTTTGTGAATTATAGCATTTTGAGTGAGGCAACTTTTGTTATTGTAAAAAAAATGGATAAAAAGGAATTCCGCGTGTTGATAAAATATTGTTTTTTGAAGGAATAAATACAGTTGAAGCAAAAACTTGGCTTGATGCCGAGTTTCCGGACACTGCCCCAGGAAAATCAATCATCAAGGATTGGTATACTAAGTTTAGACGTGGTGAAATGAGCACCGAAGACGGTGAACGCAGTGGACGCCCAAAAGAGGTTGTTACCGACAAAAACATTTAAGAAATCCACAAAATGATTTTAAATGTCCGTAAATTGAAATTGAATGAAATAGCAGACAATCTAACAATATCAACTGACCGTGTACATCATATTATTCACGAATATTTGGGTATAAGAAATTTCTGTGCAAGGTGGGTGCCGCGCGAGCTCACTTTTGACCAATAACAACGACGAATTGATGATTCGGAGCAGTGTTTGAAGATGATCAAGCGTAATAAACCCGAGTTTTTGCGTCGATATGTGACAATGGAAGAAACATGGCTCTATCATTTCACTCCGAAGTCCAATCGACAGTCATCCGAGTGGAGGGCACACGATGAACCCGCTCCAAAGCATGGGAAAATACAACATTCGGCTTGCAAAGTTATGGCGTCTGTATATTGGGATGCTCATTGAATAATTTTTATTGACTACCTTGAAAAAGGAAGGACCATCAACTGCGACTATTACATAGCGTTATTGGACGGTTTGAAGGACGAAATCGGCAAAAAATGGCCGCATTTGAAGAAAAAGAAAGTGCTGCTCTACCAAGACAATGTACCGTGTCACATGTCAGTGAAAACGATGGCAAAAATCCATGAATTGGGCTTCGAATTGATTCCTCATCTACCATATTCTCCAGGTCTGGCCCCCAGTGACTATTTCCAGTTCTCAGATCTCAAAAGAATGCTCGCTGGGAAGAAATTTTCGTCGAATGAAGAGGTGATCGCCGAAACTGAGGCCTATTTTGAAGCAAAGGACAAATCGTACTACAAAAATGGTATCGAAAAGTTGGAGGGTCGCTATAATCAGTGTATCATCCCTGAAGGGAATTATGTGGAATAAAAAAAATTTGCCAAAAAATGTGTTTTACTATGGTAGGCCGGCGACTTTTCAATTGACTTCTTATAATTTGCCAATGAACATATCTCATGGGAAAAAAGTGGCGTCTTGTAATTTTTTAAGACCAATTGAATTGAATATTTGAATGGCTCTGATAGATATAAGTATTATTATCATGATTTCAGAAAAGATCGGATGATTTTAAGTAGCAAATAATTAGGTGAAGGAAATGTTATGTCAACACATAGCACTTCCATGCATTATGAAATACAGAATTACAATTAATTTCTGGGAAATTGCTACCAAAATGTATATTACATTAATTGAGGAACAGTTATCCAAATATGGAACACAATTTGCAGCAGGACAATGCTGCTGTTCATACCGCGAATATCGCTGAGCACAATATTCAAATTTTAAATTGTCCTGCCCAAAAATAGTTGCAATAACAAATGTGCTTAAGTTAAGTTTTGTCGTGGGTAAAATTTGATAAAAATGTATCAAATTTTGCAAATAAGCGATAGAATATTTGTTCGCAAGTAAATTTTTATACTACAATACTGAAAATACTTTCTGGCCAAGTTCATCAATGCTTTACTTGATCATAGTCGAAGACTTCTGGATCAGAATTGCCTAGGAACGTCACTGGTGTATTTTGGGGGGCATTTTCGGCAATTTCGCACTCATAAGCCGTACTTTTGAATCTCGGAGCTTCATCATTCACATCCGTCACCAAAATAGTGACCTCCGTCCATGCTGACGCCGGCGGCCTTTTTTTACCTCCAACCTCAGTCGCCTGAGAACAATACAACTTTAATTCCCGACAGTAAAACATAAAAATCACTATATTTTACGATTATTCGAAGAACGTAGGAACTCGATCCCAAGGGCAAAGCTTCTCGGTCCAATAATTCACCAGTAACTACCCTTCCGGTGTCTTTTTCTATTTTGAAAGCTCCATCACTGGGCTCGATGGAATATACCACCTTATTGTTGATCCCTCTATCTCCATCAACTGCTTTCACTGTAAAGTAATTCGATTAAAACTAAAACCAGCTGAATATATTATTTGGGAATACCTTGAAGGACCATCGTTCCTATGGGACTATTTTCTACCACTCTGGCAATGGGGGTAATTTTCAGAAACTCCGGTGGTTGGTCCTCGACATCTTCGACCTTCACCAGGATTATGGCCGTTCCGGTATTAACTCGGCCCTCCTTAGCTCGATCCACTGCAAGAACTTTGAGCTGGTGAACGGTTTGGGTTTCATAGTCCAATGTACCTAGTTCCGATGAAATAAATATAGTTTTGATATTGAGATGAAAAGTTAAATGCTATCAAACATCAAAAATATAAAAAAAACTTTTTTTGTGCCACATAGTGGTGTAGGTTTTTCAAATATAGTAAAATACGTTTTGCGTCAACTTGTTATTATTATTATTAACAAAAATATCATTATTACCTATCAGTCTCACAACAGCTACTTCACCAACCGTACTGACGCTGAACAAAGTCCTGTCGACATCATTTCCTGGGTGATAAAGTACCTGTCCGTAAGGACCTTCGTCGGCATCAGTCGCTTCCAGCTGCGCAATAACACCCGGAGGAGCATCTTCTCGGAGTATGATCGAGTTCTGATGACTCTTGAAGACCGGGGCGTTGTCATTCACGTCTTCCACTAATAGAAGAAGACTTTGCGTCACGTAGTTACCAATTCCCAAACGGCCGTCAGTTAAAGTTAACACCAGAGCGTATTCGTCTTGTTCCTGCAATAAAATCGATGATTTTTAGATCGACTTTTAAATCATAGCACCTCAATACTTACCTCTCGATCGAGTAGTTTATTGAGGTACACATTTGCTTCGGTATTGGAAGTGCTTTCCACAACGATAACATCGCTACCTGGTGATGACCGTAGTCCGAACGTTAAGGGATCACCATCAGGGTCGTAGGCTTTTAATTTGTACAAAAGAGATCCTGAAAGATATTGAAAATTATGTTCAGGAAATGTCTGTCCGTGATTTGACGTAATGGAGACAATGTGATGTTTGTGCGGGTCAATTTTTGCATTCAAGACAATTGCAATTGATAGTTTTGCTTATTCATTTTGACAAGAATCAAATATACATTCATATCAATATGGATATTGTACTGAAAACTGGTATAATGTACAAGAAAATGTTTTAAATATTCGCTTGTGTATAAGGAAAAGGGTAACAATCCAGATCCCTTGTACCACTACGAAGATTTCTTATAATATAATTTCCTTGAAGCTTTGATTCATTTGATTTTTGGTAAAGTGAAACCACACTGTTTAAGTTACCTTCGAAAGCTTAAGTATCATCAAAAACTGCAAGGACCTGCTTATATTAGGTACTATTATTAGGGTATTAAGTATTAGGTAAATTATTAAATTCGATGATTTTAACAATCTCTACATAAAATACCCGTTTTCTATTTAGTATTATTGAATTGTTCAGTACAAAAAAGACGAGCAATAGCAAGTAATAGACGCAATCTTGCTTGACTTTTCTATAACAACCTATTGATTTTGGATTCAATATGATTGGGCTGCCACAACTTTGGCTAATCGATTCTCATATCCTCACATTTTGAGAGAGTAGATAGAGTGGAATAAATAATCTACATATTAATATGCTAAGCCAAAACTTTGCTTTCCTTTTTACGAATATTGCATGCACGAAATGGTATAAGATTTGTCTTTGTTAAAGTGTATATGAAGAAAAAATACATAGAATTCACATTTATATATGATCTCTATAACAAATACATAAAAATTAATAAAAACTACACTTAGGCATCAGCTCATACCTGTTATTTTAGTTTCTAACCTACTCTACCCACTTATTTTGCGTTTACATACCCAGGCTGTGCTCTCGTCTTTTCCCTTCATACGATAGATTTACTATTTCTGTAGGACATATATTGATTGGCGGCAATTTTGTTTAATTTTGTTTTTTTAATTATTCCAATTTTAGTGAAACCATGAAGGAACAAAGTTCCAATCAAAAAGTGTTTTAGATAAAGTAATTTAAAAGATCATAGAGAGTTAAACCTTCTTACATTTATAGTGATGACACCAAATTATTTTCCAGCTTGATAGACATGTTTATTCATATGCTTTATCGAAACATTAATTCAAAAATAAGAAGCCGTTTCTTCTGCCGTTTCTCTCTAAAAAACGAATTCTTTCTTAATCATTTCAACTTCTTCTAGCATTTTTTTCATATTCGCAATATGATTGCCAAATAATTATATTTGCGTTTTAAGAAATTTGATGAATTTGGTATAGAAAAAAGTATATTCAGATTTCGTAAGGAAATACATAAGAAACCGATTAAATATTGCTAGTGAATAAGCTCAATATCTAATGATTCAATAGCAATGTTAAAAACTAAATATGACAATGAATTATGCCAAAAATTTCAATTAAAAGGTGTTAGTTGTACTTTATTAAACTATTTTAGTAGCTAACGCCAATTAAAAAATATAATCATGGCATATATTACTCTTTTATTAAGTTATTTTATTATTTTATTAATTACTGTGGAATCTAGACCATTACACTATCACTAATAACAAAAAATCCAAGCACTTCTTATAAGATATCTAGAGGAATTTAGGCACGCAAAAATTAACAATAACCCTTAAACCAAATAAAACGGAGTTTGGACATAATCTACCGATCAAAGAGTGAGAAAATGTTTCCATTAAACTTGTGACACTAAAGTTATATCCGAAATCTGGAAAACTGGAAAAATCATTCAAAGAGGTAAAATCTTATCGACCAATTTAACTGCTGATAGTTGCTACATTCCTTTTAAAAAAATTAAAACAAATTATAGATAAAAAAATCCAAAGCCTATACATCAGTTTGGTTTTTTCAAGAAACATTGAACAACTAAATAGGTAGATATAATCACAGACATTATTGAAAAGTCATACAAAAATAAAAATGGACTTAGTACAAGCCTTCGATAAGGTTTATCATGATGGCCTTGTTCATAAACCACAGAAAACGCTTCCAACGCAACACACCAAACTATTAAAATCGTACATTACAACCAGAGTATTTAGATTCAAACAAGAAGAAGCTTACTCTACAATAAAAGAAACTAAAGCAGGTGTACTACAAGGAAGTGTACTGGAGCCAGTGCTTGATCTACTCTACACTTGTGATACACCACATCTCATCATCAATCAAATGAATGAAATGAATCTTGATGCAAAACTTCGCTGGAAGGAACGTATAAAGAAAAGAACTGGAATTGAAATATAAGAAAATGTACTGGTTAATTGGAAGAAAATCACAATTATCAGTATATAATAAATTGCTATTATAATTATGTTATATGTATTAAGAAAATACTGAAACTTATATGGACATACGGAGTTCAATTATGGGGATGTTTTGCAAAGAGTAACATAAATAAAATACAAAATTTTCAGAACAAAGTCCTGAAAGGTATTGTTCTATTGAAGGTATTGAAATACTATAGGACTGATTACCTACATCGAGACCTTCGGATACCCACAGTAAGTCAAGAAATCAAAAGAATTGCAAGGGGGCGTGAGGAAAGACTCCACTGTCATTAGAATATTGTATTGCAGCTTTTGGTTACCACCAGAACAGGACACAGACTTAAAAGAATCAAACCATCTGATCTTGTGTAGTGTTGTGTAGTGAGGTGCAGTTAATAAAAAATACAGCAGTGAAATGTATAAACATTATTTCAGTAGAGACTAAAACCACTAAAAGTATTTGCAGGCATATTTTCAGATATTTCAGCCTATGAGACAATTTCTCTAGATCTACTGAATGAAACCAAGACCGAACTTTCTCCTTCGTTCGTGAGACCCAATATTAAAATGCCATCAGACGGGAATCAAAACAAAACGACGGATAACGATTCGGGGAGAAATTCGTTTAGTTTTGGTTAATGAGACCGAAAAATTGCCATCGAACTCGACGTATCTGGGACGGGAGCGCTTGAGTTAGTCGCGTACCGTTCCGTACAATTTGTCTCGTTGACGTTCGGAGGCTCCGGGAATGGAACCGCAAGTCGCACTTAATTTATCGTTTTAGTAGCGGCGGCCAGTGGAAACGGTACCGCACGGTCATTATAACTCGGAACATTGGACTTTTTTTGCTTAACTTAAATTAATTCGTCATGTAAAATGTTTTAAAATATTTCTACTACGATAAATAAAGTATTATTTTAATGTGACATCTTTACTAGATAGCTTAGTATAACCTTAATTATAAATTAACTTATTACTAATGTAGCAACCTTGAGGCATGTCGTCTATAAAATACCCAGATATATAATCCCCGATGACCCCTATGAAATGATAACGATTATCTGGCAACCTCGAGACGTTTATCTGGGATATTATTGAAGGTTATTTTCGACCATTCAGTATCTGACCAGCGTTGACTTCAGACGTGCCACCATCGACAACCCAAGCGTCGTCAACAGGTAAACCCAGCGCCGATCCTTGTTATCACTAGTATTTTCCAAATTTTATTTTATATCGTCAATAAATAACGGTCATATAATGTAACTCCACTGTTTCATTTTGTTTTACCTCCATTCACTGAGCCATATAACATACTCTAAACTAACTATAGTATAGTCCTTCCAATAAAACAGTCAATGCACGTCATCAAAATTTATAATGCAACGTTGCCGGGCCCAATTAACTTTTCGTTTATTTTGACTCTGATAACAAAATACTAATGTACATAAAAATTAAACAAAAATGACGTTATGAAATGTAATTTATTTTAACATTATAGTATATCTATAATGTTAACTAAACAACCACTATAGTTTGTAGGTTAGAGTTGTTTTATTTTATTTACACTGACATATGACAACGGTGTCAACCAACACAAATGGAATTTAATAAGCCGTTTTGATTACATGGTTTGACGCATCAGGCTTCATTCTGTCTCTTGTTAACTGGAGTAATGCTAATTAGTAAAATAAGAAAGAAAATTCTCACGGTTAAAGGGATATTATGTTTTTATAAAGTGGATTTGGCAACTGTTTGATGATATTGATAACGTGCATTGGCTGTTTTATTGGAAATACTATAAATAGTCTATCTAAAGTAGCGGTTAACTCACGTCATCAAGATGTTTTTGGTATTAAACATATAAATAATAAAATAACATCGTATTTTCCTTCTCATTTTATTCTAATTAAAAAGAGATACAATGTTGTCTGATGCGCCTGAACATGTAACCGAGCCAGTCTGTAACATTCGTCTTGTTGTCAAAACACATTCACCAGATACTGCAACAAACACTAGGTATTGCAGATAAAGACTAGATATTCGTGAATATGATGTACACTTTCAGTAGATATCTTTAGAGTGTCTGCTATTTTATTCAATTTCAATATACGGCCATTTTGTGGATCTTTTAAATGATTTCGTCGGTAACAACCTCTTTTGGGCGTCCATTGCCGTTTTCGGTGCTCATTTCATCACGTCTAAACTTAGCATACCAATACTTGATGGTTGATTTTCCTGAGGCAGTGTCCGGAAACTCGACATCAAGCCAAGTTTTTGCTTCAACTGTATTTTTTCCCTTCAAAAATTGCTTTTTATCCATTTTTTTTTCACAATAACAAAAGTTAATTCACCCAAAATGCTATAATTCACAAACTAATGATCCGACAGAAGTCAAATTTATACACGAGGGTTAGGGCTAACTAAAAAACATATGAATTTAATTCTAGTAGCGCCATCTATCTGTCAGGCCGGGGACTTTTTAATTGATCTGTTACCTGGTTTTAAGTCACTATAGAGACAAATTGTAAGTTACAGTTTCAATATGTTAATAAATAAATAAAACAAGTATGTCTGCTAAGTACAACAAATCGAAATACTCACTAATTGGGGTTTCGTCACCCTCTTTCAGTCTTAACACAATTTCGGTTTGTCCGTCGATGAGGAAACGAGGTGGCCTATTACCACACACCATATCTAAGCACTCGAATAGCAACAGTAAAAATACCAACGAACAACACCTTCTAATTTTGGTGCAGAACACTTCGAAGGGATTGATTGGCATCCGCATGTCGTCGGAATTCGTTGATACGGTGTCCTATCTATGCAGATGCGTCCACCGCCGTATTTCTGTCACAGTTCCACTTGCTCCGATTCATCTTCTCCGACTGAAAAGAAATAAAACATAAAAATGACGCGCTGTACAGTAACAGAGTTAATATATTCACCGGCGGTCACTTTTAAATGAAAATCGGCTAAAATCTCTTCCGTTATGATACGTCGAGTGTATCCAGTCGTACGAATGGCCAAAGAACATTGACCATGAGAATAAAAGCGAACAATTGAGGGTGAATTTTTCATTATTACGTTTCCTATATGTAAAAAAGCGCATTGCTCATAATGGATCTGTGTTTTTGATCATTTATGATAGCGTAGCAACCTTGAGGCATGTCGCATGCTACATCGTGGAATAACGGTCTACAAAATACCCAGAAATATAATCCCAGATGTTGAACACGGGCGGGGTGCCAACAGCGCTAACTAGAACCCGATAACGAATAGCTGGCAACCCCGAGACGTTTATCTGGGATGTTCTTGAAGGGTATTTCGATTCATTCAGTGCTCAACCATCGTTTGGTTTAGACGTGCCACCATCGACTACCCAAGCCTCGTCTCCAGGTAACACCCTTTCCAGCCTTTTTTTTCAATCATTTGTATTTTTACATTTTTATATTACTTCAATAAATAACGGTCACATAATGTAAACACCACGGTTTCATTTCGTTTTACCTCCATTCTTCGAGCTACATCATTTACCCTAAAATAGTATTTCATTTTCGAAAATATTGTAAGTCAAAAATTGAAAAAATTATATTTATTAATGGTTAAAATGTGTTTAAAGGTTATTTTAAGTTCCATTAAGGTTATTAAGGTTCTGTTACGTTATTAGACATTTTTAAAAAGGTTTTTTAAATTTTTTCAAAACCTATGCCCCTACCAGGATTTTTTAAAATTTTAATTATTTTCGGAAAAAATAGTTATTTTAGGGGTGTTTTAGGTGTGTGTAGCTTTTTTTCGAAATGGTTAATATCAAGTTCTACTGAACCAATGGTATGAGCCTTCCTTGTATATTCTTTTATTATGCGAAAGCTAATTTGTACTATTTAAAAAAATTGAAATGTTAAAAAAGTTGAAAATAAATCTCGTTTTCTGGAACAGCCCTAAGTTAAGTAAGAAAATGCGTTTCATTCCTTTTTAATTTGATATGTTAGAAGACTGTATAGAGATGTATCATACATAAATACATCATAAATTCATTGTCAACTCTATCCGTTATATCTCGGAAAATAATTTGAATTTTAAATGATCCCCTTAAGGGCATATTACTAAAGGAAAAAAAATCGATTTTTTCAAATTTATAGAATAGAATGCCCCGTAGAAATTGTTGGTAACTTGTCTATATCAAAAATTAATTCTTTTCATTTCATATTGGTTAGATTCCCAGCGCAATCATAGTGAAACTGATTTGAAAAACATCTTTTTACCCACTTTTTACTCAAACGGTAAAAAGTGCTCTATTTCGAGTTAATGGCAAGTAGCAATTTGCTTTGGTAGTTCTTAAGCACATTTTTGAATATATTTATTAAAAATTTAATGTCAGTCAATAACTTTTTTTTTTTTAAATAAAACAAACATCAATAAATGTACAATAATTAAGTATTTCATAAGCAAGACTTTAGCTGTATTCAAGTTATATATTTTGTCACATACAATTGATGGAAGGAAAACCTGATCATAGTTTTCGTTGGATTAGATTTCCAAGCATGCTGACTGCCAAGACAATCTTCAGTTGTACTTTGTCTTCCTTTGTGACATAGTCGATAGGTTTGAATGATTGTAGAGTATCAATGATTTCATTCTGAGTTGCAACGTTTCAGTTATCTTCATCTTCGTTCTTGGTCGCAAAAATTGTTCGTTCACTCAGTTATTTGCTATTTTTGTGATTAGCAATGATACGTATATTTCATAATAATATTTCATACGTCTTCTATTTGCTTCTCATTGCATTACGACTTTGTTGGGAATAATTAGTTCTCTTAGGTTGCAGCATTGTTAATAATTACTCACATAGTAAGATTTATTAATAATATTAAAACATTTGTATGCTTTTTACCAAAATAAATCACAGAAAACATAAAAAAATAAAAATTATAGGTCTTCCAGATATTCATTTAATTTTCTGAATCATACAATAACAATATTAATAATACATAACCAAATTTAATACTATTTACTGTAATAAATTTAACCAACAAATTAGCTAATTTTCTATCAAAATATACTGAGAATGTCAATCTTGTGGTACAAATGACTGATTGACCGAATAATGTGGAATGTTTGGAACTAATCGATTTGACAGTTATTGTCATTTCCTCTCTATATTTTTGTTATGTATTTCGTTTCAGTTACCTTCATGATATTAAACTCGCTGTAAATTATTCGCACTAAGATTATTGTTTTTTTCTGCTTGATTGGATTAGTGAGAGAAATGTACAGTCAGTAGAATTGACAAGAAATTGGCTAAATGGCGATTAAAAAAAATCTCATTAGAGTATTTTCTATTCTATATGTTTGCTGATGGCGGTGATAGGCGAACCTAATTTATTTAGAAACTATTTTTTTTGTGTTAATTACTCCGATATTATAATAGTTCAACAAAACAAACAAAGATTATTAAGAATGTTTGTTTTATGTATTTAAAATAAAAATTATGAAAACATCAATTAACATTTCTGTTAATTACAGCTTGACCCTCGTATTGTTGGATGTTCTTTCCAATCTTTTTTTTTTGATGTAACACATTGCTAGTTAGTTCTTCAGAGTACACACTAATTATTTCGAATCAGAGCATATCTTCAATTATCAAATAATGGCTAGTTTGTTCTTTAATGAATAGCGAATAAAAAATATAGTTCATTTTAAATTGTTCATTGTAACCACAGACGAAGACTACAAGAGGAAAAGGAAGAATGTCAATTTTGCATTATTTTGCGTAATAAGCAATTAATTAATGTAAAAATCGCGCAGAAAACCAACTTGGGCGTATTAATTATATACACTAGGTCTTTGTATTTATCTTGATCAGTCATATCTGTTAGTAAAAATGCAAATGCGATATCTATGTAAACATGTATTAAGCGGCCCAATCTTAAAATATAATTCGGTAGTTTTTTAGGATTTCTTTATATAACATAATAGCTTTCGCACACGATTTATAATTATTAAGTTATTAGTTATTATTAAGTAATTTAGATGCTAAATCTGCAGATCTCAAAATTTAATTTTCGATATTTATTAGTATTGTTCTATTATCTGAAAAAATCTGTTTCGGAAGCCCATCTAACACTTTTTGAATCTTGGAACTACGATGTTATCCCAATTGCTGGTTTAGGTTTCAACAATTTAAAAGTGGTGATTTTGTTAAATTAAGTCTTGTAATGACAAAGGGCATCCGGAGACCTGGAAGGCCAGAAAGGACAATTCAGTTCGAAGACGATTAATTGCAGGATTTATTGGACGAAAACCCAAACGAAAATCTCAAAGAACTTTCAGTCAGCTGAGCAGTTAATGAATTAACTATTTTTATATATTTGCATACTATATTATACTATAAGATTCAAAGGGGGTGGGGCCGGTTTGAACAGCTACTATATGAATTGACTGAAAATGGCATTTCGAACCATTTTAACATCGTGTTTTCATTACTTGCCAGGTGAAAAGCAGAGTTCACTGTGGCGTATTGTGACTGACGATGAAAGTGGACTTAAATCAAGTGAATACGCTGATTGTGGAACAATATATGTTGGTTTGTTTATGAAAACTACACCAATAACCAATGTTGTGCAAGAATATACAATTTTTGACATCAAGAGTTCTTAAATACGTTCTTTTGTTTAAATTCACTTAACATTTTGATAAATAAATATAGTTTTAAAGAAATACGATTTTTTACCCTCCTAATATTTAAAAGAATTATTCAGACTTTAATCCCAACAGATATTTTAACTGATAATTGACTTTATTAAGCCTATAAATACTTTACCATTAAGTACCACACCTAATATATCGTACACATATACATATATAATAATGTATAATATTTGACGAAAATAAGAGTAAAAATATGCGAAAACAGCATTCAACGAACACAATAAGCGATTCAATTTTTTTCCCAAGAATGGTAACAATGACGGCTTTCGAATTATACACGTTACCATTTCGAAATATCCACTTTTACCTTCTTCCATGATTATAGCATATGTTGCTGTTCCTCGCGCTTGATTTTAATCATTAATTTTGACGCAGGAATCAAGAAAAATAATGATAGGTTATTAAATAAATAGCAGAGCGGCAGGCCTGTTCTAGCTTTCTTTATAATATTTGATTCGAATCAATATTTACGAAACAAATGTTTAAAATTTTTGCTTTGCTTGTTTGAATGAAGGATTGGTTGTTTCTACATTATTCACTAAATACCAAAATATAGCTAAAGAAGCCTACGGTGTGGACTGCATGCTTCCTACAGTCAAGAATGGGGGATCATCACTCAACGCCAATATTAATATCGATTTAGACGATTGTCGTGGCGTTCGGTTAGTCTTCGCATTCACATTATTAACCAGATTACTGCTAATTAATGTCCTGGCACCCTCACTAATGGCAACGCCGCCATATTCTAAGAGATAAATGCGCGCATACACATAGCCAAAAATATTGAGTCTTATCTTGAAGAGAATCAGAATTCCATCAAACATCCCACTATCATTAAATCAATCGTTAAATATTGTTAAAGAACAAGAATATAACAACATTCCGTTGGAAGCTATTTACACCCTATCTAATAAAACAGCCAATGGTCCACTAGTACGAGGGTCAGTATTTATAGTTCGGAAATAGTAAAAAACAAAACAAAAAGCCGCGAATTTATTTTTATTGTTTTTCAAAGTACTCGCCACGATTATCGATACAGTTTTGATCGATACATTTATTTCATTCCGAATGAGGTATATTCAAAACGTATTTGAACGCTTCAATAGCTTTTTCGGGCAATGAAAATCGTTCACCACGCAGTTTATTTTTCACGGATGGGAACAAAAAGAAGTTATTGGGTGCCAAATCAGGGCTATAGGGCAGATGACCCATCAATTCGATGTTTTAAGTGCTGAAATAGTCTCTTATTTGAGAGCTCGCATTGTCATGATGAAAAACAATTCGGCGTCTCTTGTTTGTTTTCTTTATTTCGCCGAAGACTTCTGGCAAACAAATGGTTGTATACCAATCAGAATTTACTGTATAAGGACAGTAAATACACAAACTATTTTATCGATATAAACATAACTTAATAAATTTATTTTAGAGAAAATTGTGTGTCTGGAAAGTATACATAAAAGAATTAGGGACATGCAACTTTTTGAGGGATGTAAGATATCCTTTCATACAGACTTACAGGACATAGGGTTTAAATGGTGTAAAGATAAACCGCGGAGATGTTGAACGGTACTTCCAGATATTGCCTTAAAAAGAATTCAATTTTTAAGAGCATAAAATAAGATCAAGGAAGATAAACTATTTCAAATTGTGTATCTTGACGAAACTTCAATATTTCAAAATGGTTCATTGTGGGACTCTAAGCAAGACAGTAATAAAAAAAGTGTAAAGAGTTGTTCTCTTGACTGATGGAAAAAGGTAAAAGTTACAATAGCATTCGATTAGGTTTTTTTGGTAATTATATTTGTTAATAATTAATTGCAGATATATTGCTGGTCGAGAAGGATTTCATCATAAACTGTTTGGATATGTGGAAGGAAGCATTATCAGCCATAACACCTTCAGTTTGGATGAACTCGATAAAACATACGGAGGAAGTAATCGATAAATGGTGGAATCGTGAACATGTTTTAGACAGATTAGAAATTAACAGTTTAGTGACTGAATTGGACAGTGAGTTGCAAAGTGAAAGTGGCTAAAGGGAACTTTCAGGATATGTGGTAATGCTGGAAATTCATGAGACAGAGTGATGAAAGTGGAAACAACTAAAGGTATGCACATAATTAATTGAATATAACTGTAGAAAATGGTATTGTAGGGCGTAAAAGGTTTGTGTGCACAGATATGATTATAATTGTTCACAATTAAACATGAGCATTAGGTTAGAACGTATGAGGAGAGAATGAATACTAACTGTTTTGTTAATAACTGTTACTAATTGTTTGATATGGCAAATGCATTAGACAGAATTCAGTAATTAGTTTTATGAAGAATGGCGTACACAGATAGTAGCGGAAGAAATAAAATATACAGTGATACCAAGAAGACTTGACAAGTAAACACACCATCGAAGAAAACAAGAACTAAACGTAAAAAGGTAAATATGGTCTCGAATGAAAGTAAAATACGTTTCTCAGATACACAGTTGTTAATTAGGTGGATTAGGCACCCAGAGGCGATATCACTACATTCAAAAAATGGGCCTAGAAACTCTACCTCATGGATGATGTCGAAAAGAGTTCAATGTAAACAAAACTAATCTAACCTACAAACTATTATACCTGTGTTTTTAATTGCAGTTTTATGTCCTTCCATAAAATATGTATTAGATGTACTATAATATTAAAATGAATTATATTTGATAAAATTTTCGTTGAATTATTTTATTTGGATTAGAATTTTGTTGTATGTCAAAGCCAGACTGAACCAAAACTCAGAGTTGACGCGGCAACATTGCAATGTTTCGACGTTACAAATATCCATGACGCATTACTAAAAACACTTTGAATAGACTATAAGAGATTTGCAACAAGACACGAAGAGAGGGTCCACTACCATGTAAACCACGAAGTACTGCAACTCTTGAACTACACTGAACTAGGATGCAGATTTAAGAGAACCACAACATGTTATCTTGTATAGTGAAGCACAAAAGACACTGAAGAATGCTACTAAGTTTTATATTATTAGAGACTAAATGAGAGTTAATGGGTAAAATTACTGCAGTAATAATAAATTAATAGATTTAAAAAAATAATATTTTAAGTTTAAATAAAAGAAAAACCAATTAATCTGGTTTCCCAACAGCATTTTAATGCATCAGCTTTCCTAGACGCGGGAAAAAGTCCCAGTCGCGTAAAAAAGTACAGTAAAACAGCAGCGGCAAGTACAGTAAAATGAAAAGTAATAATTCTAATTGTTCCACTTTCTGCATATCTTCGTCGCCGTCGTCTGTTATTTTCCTCGTTTTTCAGTTGGCCCGTTACCGTCGTCAGCTGGACGACATTAGCGTTGACATCTAGATCGCGATGATGAATGGTCCGCACGCACCGGCATTTGTTTTCGTTTGTTTTCACCCGATCGCGGCGATTTCGTCTACGTGCCGCAGATCCAGTTACAGTGTCTGATCGTTTAAACAATAAGATAAAACTGAATTAAGGAGGCCGGCTGATTTTTCGTTATTCCATTTTCGCGAAAAAATAACGGAAACCGTTCGGGAGAAACGCGTTTCACCAGCAAAGCTTCTTAAGATTTCCATGAAATTAAATATTACCGGAATTAACTGGATCTTACTTTGATTCCACAGCAAGGTGTTTGGGGTGAATTTTGCTAGTGGATTGTTTCCAAGTTGGTAAAAGTTTAATCTTAAGCATATTACTGCAACTTCTTGGATTAGTTGGATGTAAAAAATTGTTAGAAAAGATCTGGCTTAAATAGCTTAACAATCTATCTAATTTGTCAGTTTTGTTTGACTTCTGACTTGATAAATGAGAACTGAGTATATTCACAATAACATTTTTTATTATAGGTCGTAAGAATTTATTGAACAAGTCAATTACTTGTAAAATAAAAATGAAGTGTTGAAAGATTGAGATTGATTGAGAAAAATAAGATAAATTAATAGAATTTGAAAGTGCAACTGTACATATATTTTCATATTAAATATTGTGTTAGAAACTAAAAAATCCTTGTTTTAATTTCCCGATAATAGTATTTCACGCTTGACGTGATCTCTGGTGCTAAAGACGCGCAAAACTAAGTTAGAATTTTATATATGGGATTACGTGTAAAAATAGGGAGAGGATAAATCTTGTAGATCAAATTGCAGTAAATAACAATCAATAATTTTATTATTATTGAATTACTGAATGAACCTCCTGTAGATCTACAAACAGGCACAGCTAGACATCAGTATTAATCAAATTCTTCTGCTTATCTACCATCATTAAATGAATCTATTGCACTTACGTAAGTTTTTCAAGGATAAATATTTTAATAGAATGTATAAAAGTTTTGCTTAAGAAGATAAAGTTTAGATGAGTTAGTTCACCGATTGATGGTGACAGACAAGAGAGAAGCTGATGAAAGAATTTTGATTTTTAATGAACATATTTTAAAATATCTCATTTATCAATCTCGAGTATGCCACGATTAGCTAAAATGTTTATTGATAATGTATAATAAACTTAACTGGCCGTGAATATAGCTCTCAAATATCGAAATAAATTGCCATTAAAAAGCAAAGTTGAGGAAGCACCCGGAATAGACCAAAAGCTAAAAACACGAATTAACAGAAAATATTCTCCACATTGTAACATAATAAAAACCTAAAATATGACAAAATTAAATATCAAAATAAAAATATGATAGATTATCGTTATGATCAAGATTGAATATTTACAGTCAATATTCTGTACAATGTTGCAAGGGGTGTAGAGCACTAATGGAATTCACAATTCTACCAGAGATGTTTTCTGATTGTTCAAACACCCTTTCAAAATTATAAAAATGTCCAAAAATTGGTAGGATGTGTGGATAGCTGAAAAACTGGATCTATCTACATGGTATACATACCAGATGTCGGTAATTCTTTTCCGTTTTCCTCCGCTAAAGCAAACACGTAGTTTACAATCAATATGTAAAATGTATTTATTCAAAGTACTAGCCATTTGATTTTATACATTTGCTCATCTCTCAGGCATTTTATAGATGCCATACCAAACAAATTGTTTCTATTTCCATTCATCGAGTCATATTTTAACTTCTTTGAAATCGGCGAAAGTGCTGTTTTGCAAGTGGACACCCCTTCGATACGGAAATGTGATAGACGGATGAAGCCACGCCTGGATAGTATGGCGGATGCAATAAAACTTCCCCTCCAACTGATTTCAGTACTTCTTTGACTGATTATTGTGGACGCTTTTCAACTGATCATTTGTTCTAAGCAGCTATTAACCTTAATTATTTAATCAGGTTTCAACAGTTCCTAATACACTATACCACTTTGGTTCCATCCATGGATAGTGACTTCCTTACATACCATTTCACTAGCGATTTTTTAATTGACTGTTATTCAAGGCATGTGGCACCCATCTTCCTGTCTTTTGGATCTTTCCCATTGCTTATAATCAGTCACAAATTGCGAGTCGCCATCCAATAACTTAAAAATCTTCACGCGTTTTCGGCCTACCTACGGATTTTTTTATCTTGAACGCTAGAATTGCCACATTTCCACAGTCCAAACTACGTTTCAAATGTGGTTATTATTGGAGCATGCTCAAATACACGTTTCCAGTCACAAAGCTCGACATTTTCAAAAAATTATAAATCTATACATATGGCAATGCCCCATGGTTTATGAGGAACGTCAACACTTATCTCGAATTAGGTATCACGTTTGTGAAGAGTTTCACGAATATACTCAGCGTAAGGTTCTCCATAGATGCTTTAGAACACGACAATTGATAAAATTCCTACCCATCCACAAACGTTGGTTGATAACCAACTACGACAATCCCAGTCCTAACCCAGGGTCCCTGTCGCCAGCAATACACTTCACTATCCTGAACCCGAAGCAACATCAGCAAAAGACCATTTGGTTCTAGTTGGCCATCTTGGAATAAGAAAAAAAAGTAATATAGTTTCTTTTTTATTCCAAAGCCATAAGTAGTATTATTCATTCCGTCCCATCCCGAATCATAAGTGACTCAGAACATAATGTTAACGAGATCTAACTTCTTCCTCTTTCTCAGAAAACGTCTATTTAACAAAGATATTAAAGAAAAATTATAAGAATTCATTGCTGAGTTTAATATTTAAAAAATGAATTGCCGTTGTTATGTTTTAACAGTTTTAAATTCCTTTCATACACTACAATCCATGTAACAAAACAATTAAACCAGTTTTACTAATGTACCGTTACGGACGTACTTTTTCAAATTTATTCACACTTAAATCAAAACACCGCTCGATCGGTTTGGCCGTTAATGATGAGGAAACAGGAAATAATTCGGATACACCATCGAAACTGATGCTTTCTCGACCCGCCGGTCCTGTTTCGCCTCACAAATGCACCGTGCGAAACTAACGCACACCCAATTGCTCTCAGAAAAAGGCGATTTGTTCCGTCGAACCCAAAAGAAAAAAACGAGACACCGGAATAAAATAATCGTCTGTGTGATTTTTGCGTGACGCACATGTGTTTCCTGTACGAAAAGCCCACTTCCTATGTCACGGACCCTTCCTGCAATGGGTCATTGTCATGGTATCACTGTTTCGTCGATAAATATACTGTAGTTCTTGGGAAAATATATATTATTTTTATGAAACTTACCCTTTCTGTTATTCACCACCGGCTATGAAGTGTATCTATCAACCTGAAGCACCTGGAGCGCGTGGAATTAGCGTCGATTCGTGGAGGAAACACCGCACGGATACACCACCTGCAGAACGGACACGCGGACCGTTTCCGAATGAAGATGAGGCAGCTCGACGGTCCGCCTGTTCAACAGAGTGTATAGTTTTTGATGGTGGTGGAAAAAGCATAAAATTATGGAAATTATTTTGTTCCAATATTTTATGTTCACTTAATAATATAAAAACTAGGTTCTTAAAAGTCAATTAAAACAACACGATTTTTTAGCTAAAATAAAAAAAATAGAAAGAGAGTATAGTGGCGTTCAGATTAACATCATATATATATATATATATATATATATATATATATATATATATATATATATATAATATAATAACTTATTGGAAGTTTGTAAGGATGTAATATATGAGTGAAAAAGGCATGGAGCGCTGTGAACGATAAGGAAATATAAAAATAAAAAGCACCAAATACACCAAACATTTTTTTTAAATTTATTATAATTTATTTTAAGTAACAATTATTTATATCATTAATTCATTACATAATATTAATCTCTTAATGCTATAACGTGAACAATATTTTTTGTTAGCCCGTCTTTAGCTAATACAAACTTGATGGTTTATCCACTCTAGAGCATGCAACGTATATTTGTCCGCGTGAAAAACATGGTTTGCTCAAATCTAACGCACAAAGTTTTTTATTGTTTTTAAAAAAGATTTTCCTGTTCTCGACAATTTAAAATAATTTTAAAAAATCTTTTGATGATGATGCTCTATCTAGAGCCAATATTGATAATTGATATAAATTGGTTAAAAAGGTAGAGAAAGCATGAACTGGTTGTTCCTCAACATATTCCAACAACAACCTAAAAAGAATAAAATATTTTGTGCTTGAAATTTGTTGGTAATATGATCACAAGCAATATTACAATATATGTGTTAGTTTCTATATTTAAACTTCTGAAAGCTATAATTTCAAAAACTGTAACAGAATTAAAAAATAAAAGATTAACGAGTACCATTCAGCATTTATCACTTTTAATATTATAACCAAAATTGACATGATTAAATTAAATTTCATTTGCAAAGTCACAGTAAGTTCTGTATAAAACAGGTACTTCAGTTTCTGATGACACTTCTGGTGAGACACATTTGAGTGGGCTTAAAACATTTAAATTAACTTGGGTGAAACACGTAGAAAAGAAGCAAACAATGCGAATTAATGCCTTTCCAACTTTTTATTTCATTTTCATTTGTATTAACATTTTTAATAGTGTAAACAATAAAATCTGAGAATTAGTAATTAATAATGTCGTTTCAAAAGAAAGATAAGCTTATTTTTTGAATGAATATATTAAAGTATTTCATTTCATTTCCTTTTAAATTTATTTGGCAGCTTGGCGGTTACACACTGTGATACGCGCCAGGCGACAAACACCTCACTAGATAACTCACAGATAAACCTTAGTTGGTAAAAAGGAGACTCTACATAAATATTAAAAATAAATGGCAAAACAAAAAGGGGATATGGAAAAAACGTACGATAAAAATATCATTTGTCATACAATTAATTGAATTTCGTGATACTAGAGGAATATTATATTTTACATTTTATAGTTAATTTTAATTTAGCTCCCACTAGAACAGTTATTTTAACAATTGTGGGGCATAAAAATAATTGGATGGAGGCGCCATATACTCACCATCCCTCAAGTATATATGATTGGATAAATAATTATTAGAGTAGTTACCTTGAAATATAAAATTGTATGAACGCTACGGCGCATGCTTGTGTTAAAGGCACTCGGGCAGGATAAAGATCCCGCCCTCTTGATTCATTCTGTGTTGTAGCTTTAACCCAGTTGTTTGTAAAAATATATATACAGAGCGACTCGGTCGAATCCAGTGGTTTAATTGCCCAAACACCTTCACCAAATCGGTCCTAACAATCTTAACACTAAATAAAATTATATTCGTATGACAGGACATTATTAAATTGCTCAAATAATCACTAAATTCATTTTAAAGGTTCAACACAAAATAAAGGTTATTTTATTTCGAAACATGTTGAATTTAATATAACTGGCATTAAACTTATTAAGTTTCTCAACGCAATATAAAACTTATTTTGTAACACAGAAAAATCAAATTTGTTTAACCAAGATAATTCTAAAGTTCTTCAGAGCCTCTTAATACTGTGATTTGTCTGACAGAAGTAACAAATGTCAAATAACTGTTGCTAAAATGATTTCAGTTTCTTCAAAAGCCAGCTTGATGGCGCAGTGGTAAAGTCGATGGGGCGGTCCTTCTACTGTTGCGATAGCCGCGGGTTCGAATCCCGCTGGTGCATGGTCGAAAATGTATGTTTGTGATTGTTTAAAATTTGTGAATGTTCTAGGCAAGAGTGTAAAATCCGACAAGGAATATGATCCCAGTCACGCCAGTAACCAGGCTGGGTAAGACCGGATGTCTTCTGGGATGACTTTTAAAGTTGGTCACTCGCCAGTCGGTAGGCTTAATGCTGAGGACCGTGATTCGGAGCCCACGTTAAACTTTAGGCCCAGTCCATATAAACCCATAGTTGGTAAAAGGAGACTTTAAAATATATATTTAAAAAAATGCTTCAGAGCTTCTCAACACTAAACAAAGGTTATAATTTGTCTAATAGACAACTGTAACAGGATGTAACAGTTTCTCAGTACAAAATAAAGGTTCTATTTTGTAAGAAACAGGATCCTCTTTAGATCCAGAAAACTTAAAGGAAAATACTAATTAACCATGAGTTGGTAATATAGGAAAAGTATAAATAAATACGCAAAAAACATTATTTTTCCATAAATTTTATTTACTTTCTTCCATCCTCTCTCGCTTCTTTGGTACGAAACAAAAATAAAGTATATTACAAAAATTTAACTTTCATTAAAATTAACACTAATAATAATAATAATAATAATAATAATAATTTCTGGCATTCCGTGCTGGACCTAAACACTAAAATATTGGAGCAAAATTTGTACATTTACTACATATAAAATCAAAAACAATGGGACAACAATAAAATATCAAAACTGAACAAAAAAAAATTATACACAATATAAAACAAAAGGGAATCGTTCGTGACAGAGTGACGCACACTCTCGTCCTACAATAACCTCAATCCACATGTGTACGTGTTTTGTATATATATATTTATATATATTGCTAAATATTTGAATACAATGTTTTGATTTTTTCTTAGAATTCTTCATTATTATTATAAGTTTTCTTTATTTTTTTTTATAAAATAAACGGTACAATTAATATTTCTATTCAGGCAAAAATTTAGAATGTAAATTTTATTTAGTACAGCGCCATCTCTCGCCTAGACGTCGATTTCTCGATGGCATTTCAAAAATTACGCTACGGTTTTTTTTTGTTATTTAGAACGAATACAGACTAAACGGTAGTTTTTAGATCCTCATTAATATTTACTCATTTAATTTCTACTCAACATAGTTTTTTTTTGGTTTCATTTTTTTTGTTTTTCGATCACATAACCTAACTTTTGATCATCGTTAATTATTAGATTGATGCTGTCTGGTGCGCGGACCTATTCTAGATCCGTTGTTGTACGCGGAAACACGCCGGGCAATGTCGGGGGTCCTGTTGTCTTCCTGGGGATGCGGTGAAATGACCAAAAACAACATTAAACGACGTTACGATACATTGACATAGTTGCTTGTTTTTTTTTTTTTCGAAAAAATCTGTCTAATATACAAGCGAGAAAACTTGACTAGTTTACGGCATTTCCTCGCGGGATTCTCGTGATATTTACATAACGAACCCACAGACGATCTCAATCGATCTGTGGGTTCCGTGGTTAGAATATGGTGGCGAACAAAAGTCGCTCATATAAGTTAGTTAGTGTGTTCTTGGACAGGACGTGTGTGGGAGGGGGGTGAGAGGGGTGGCGTTAGGTTGAGGGGGTGTATATATCATTCCTAAAGAATCGTATGCAGAAACGGAACAATAACGAACTAATCCTTAGCCATAGTCTCTCTATAAACTACAAGTATTTTGTCAATTCTCTGCATTGCTTTTAGAACAGTCTTGATTAGAAATAATTCTTTTTACAACTATACAGACTGGACCGCGGACTATACGCAACAGGTCTATGATCTCGTTGGTGGTCATTTGATCGACGCTTTCGTCGTTAACCTGGAAAAAGAACGATATTATGAGACTGTTAAATCGATAGTACCTAGTTTCTACAGATTTTTCAAGCCCAAATTCAGATATAATCAAATAGAAATATTTTCTTAGACTTCCACGGTTCTAAATAATCTAAAAAATCGAAATTACATCGGTTATATAATCATTACGTAAGTTGCTCTGTACACATAACGACTAAAAATTTAGAGTTTACCATTATGAATTAATAAACTAGCCGTTGGTCTTAAAATTGAAGGTGGTCTAGCCATATTGTATTGTATTAACATTGTATTTATATATGTAACATTGTATTTTGTTGGATATATAAATAATTGGGTGGATGCGCCTACATCTGACGTCCTCTGACGATGTATATATGGTTACCTAGCCCCTATTAAAGTAGGTTCCTGTAAATTATAATAAACGCTACGGCGCATGCTCGTACTAATGCCATCCGGACAGGATGAAGATCCCGCCATCTTGATTCATTCTGTGTTGGGGCTTTGGCCAAGATGTTTGTCGAAATAAATAGAGAGTGACTCAGTTGAATCCAGTGTTTTAATTGCCCAAACGCCTTCACCAAATCGATTCTACAAAATCGGTTCTAACAATTTATATATGGGGAAATATTATATTATGTATATTTAACGTATATGGCGAGCGTAACCACCAGAATGTTTTCTATATTTCAATGTTTATAATACCAGGTGTACCGGAAAGTCATTACCGTTTATTTTTAACCTACATAACTTTCAACAAAATGGAAAAATTTTATCAAAGTATCGACCATTTGATTCTATTCTGCATCTTGCCCATCTTTCGGGTAATTTATGGATGCGGTCCCAAAAAAGCTTGTTTGTTATTTGAGCAACCATTCATCGAGCCACTTTCAAACTTGCAAAAAGTTGATAGTCGGACGGGGCAAGGTCTGGAGAATACGGCGGGTGCGATATGTCCCATCCAAATAATGTCAACGCTTCACTGACCGATTTTGTTTTATGAGACGGTGCATCATCGTGCTGTAAAATAATTTTACTATGTCTTCGGGTCCATTCTGGATGTCTGTCGATCAATGCTTGATTAAAATTGATCATTTGTTGTCGGTAGCGATCACTATTAGTTATTTCGTCAGGTTTCAACAGTTCCTAGCACATCACGCCACTCTGGTCCTAACAAATACAGAATATTGTATTGCGGCTAAAACGTCTTGAACTTGGAGTCGATAGGTCGGCTTAACCATGATATATTGCGTTTACGGTTTTCAAAATAAATTTACTCTCCACTCAAAAGCAGCATTTCACAGACGATTTTTCGATTTTCCATCTGCCATCATTCAATTAATGTGGAACCCATTTTCCCATCTTTTGGATTTTCCCCATTGCACGTAATGAATCGCTAATCGTTTCTTGGGCCACATCTAACGCTTCTGCAATTGTTTTTGAGTTTGGTATGGGAACTCATGCCAAGGCTCAAAATATAAATAACAACTTTTGTACAAAATCAACATTTTCAAGAATAAAAAAGTACGAAATTTTGTCCTTAACTATTAGAACTAATTAATTGATTATGTTCATCTTTAATAGCTTCTTTCTTTAAAAGTTCTTGGGATTATTCAAATAAACCAAAATCTGATCTCTTTTGAAAAGAAGCTGTAGCTGTACAAAGAAAATACCTGGCAGCATCGTGTACTCTTCAATTATAAGAATAAGTACTGTGAAATAATGACTGGGTGCCATCCAAGTTTTCCAGATCCTTAGAAGTAGATAAGATTAATTGATTATATTCATCTTTAATAGCTACAAAGTTCTTGGGATTATTCAAATAAACCAAAATCTGATCTCTTTTGACAAGAAGCTGTAGCTGTACAAAGAAAATATCTGGCAGCATCGTGTACCCTTCAATTATAAGAATAAGTACTGTGAAAGAATGACTGGGTGCCATCCAAGTTTTCCAGATCCTTAGAAGTAGATAAGTCTTTTGAAGTATCTGTCCCGTTTCTATTTTATCTTTAGACAAACTTTCCTGCATGCATCTTTTTCTTCTTTTCATCTTCTAGTATTCCTATTTCTAACAAATCGTCTTTCTTTTTTATTCCTGTGATTATGTTTACAAGATCTTTTTACTTATTTCTCAATACATCCACATAGAACCCATAACGAGTGTGATTTGAAGTGCTAGTGCGAAGTACTCTGAAAAACTATTAGTGCATCCTAATGCACTCGCCAAACAGTTAAATGTGCACGAAGACAGTGAAGTGCATAGGCTCAAACACAAACTACCATATGAACTGGTTAATAGACGCATAGAGTGAAATTTAATAATTTCTAGAATAAGTTAGAATAGTATCTAGAATAAGATTTTGATTATAAATTGTACAGCAGATCACTTACTGAAGTGATCTTCTACATGATAGGATGGTTATATTATATAACGGAAATCAAACAATAATACTTATTGCCCACGGGCAGATTGTTGACGTTCTAAGAGATTAATAAAAAAAAGAACTTCTCAATACATATTCTAATCCCTTTACAATTTATTGTTTTACTTTTCCTGCTATATCTGCTGCAATTTTCTTCAACAATTCATAGTTCCTTTTTGTACTCATATTTTAGCATTTTTTTGCATTTATTATGGTTCTCAATGTGTTCCTCGTTATTTTTCAATTTGTTTTGTCACTGATCTTAATTGGGGTTTTATATATTCTTATTTTTATCTTTTGTGATACATGATACATCGGTGAGAGCATGAAGGATCTTCAGAAAAAGCCATTTACTATGTAAGTTCACAGCCAAGTTACACTGCTGCATGACAACAGATGGGAAGATATGCCACAGGCGGAATATTCACATTATTTTGCTCTATTTGACTACCAATTTAATTTTATTGATGCAACACGCTTTAGTCAATAAATAGTTGAAAATATTGATTATATTGTTGATGACTTGATCGCCTCAAAGGATTACTTCGCTATAGAATTCATATGTTGGCGTAATTTCATTGAAAACAATAGCGAACATTTCAAAGATTAAGTCCATAATTGTCTATTTAAATGAAAAAAAATTGCTGAAAAATCTGTACAAAATTAAGTCATATACCTCCCCAGTTTCTATCAGTGAGCGATTTACCTTGATTATGCGATCTCCTGGTTTGATTCTACCATCCTTGGCCGCCACTGAATCGGCGTGGACGGCACTAACGTATGTGACACCAGCAGCGCCTTGTAAGCTGAAGCCTAACCTGCTATTCCATCCACGATTCAACTCGATTGCTAAGACCTGTACCAATAAGATTCATAAGTAATAACTGTAATCATAGTAATAAGTGGTTGTGGTTGTAATCGATACAACCGAAATACTTTATTTAAATCATTGAATGATCATTTGATTTAGTCTGTCTACTATTGAGTGCACGACAGGTTTCAAGAAATTTCTTTGTCAATTATTTTTGAGTACGAAGCTATAAGCTCCTGTGTATACTAAGTAATTTTAAAAAGTCTTTAGAACTACTATCAGCTACAGCAATCTTTAATATTATATTCTAGCTAGAGTATGTGTTAATCCATTTGTTTTTGGGCTAAAAAAATAAACACCCTGCATTTGTAATTTTGCTTTCCATATGCTGAAAAACTGTCTCTATTTCTTTAAAAGTTTCTGAACACACATGAGTGTATTTTCAGTATATGATATCATCAACAACAAATATATTTTACTTTTCGTATATTTTTAAGAGACATAAACTAATTACAGTCTTTTTAATGTAAATGTTCATGCAATATTTGTCTAATGTGTGCCATTCCCAATGCCATTGGTTCATCTTCTTCATCTTCTTCCACTATCTGCTTTAATGGAGCAATATTTTCTGTGATCACTGTATGAAATTGTGTTATAACTATGTAAAATTATTTATACTATCTATTTAATTAGTAACTAATGACGATACAAGGATGTGAATTGAAATATTAATTCCATATCTTTTTAATATTGTATGGACAATGGATAGAATAATATAAAATAGTGTATGGCAAAAAATTTAATAAATATGTAGTAATGATATGAGTTTCTTTAAGTTTTTGTGTGACTCAGTTTTCTGTATATTTCGCGCTAATGTGAAAGGGAAAAGAAAATTAATCACAACATAATAAAATCGTTGTTAACTTATATTTTAATAGTTTTCCTAAAGGAGGTTTAAAGATAGTTTTAGACTCGACAATTGTCTCACATAAAGCTAAGAAAAAATTAAACATTTTATGGAATCAATATCTAATTGTTAACATATCTTCTTTCATTATGATTTTTTTGTTTTTCCGATATAGACAGTAAATAAAGTCAGAAACCAAAAGTGTTTTATGATTAGTAAATAAAACTCTATAAACAAAAAATGTTTATATGGTTAATTAATGGAAAATTACTATATGGTTTCAATATAACAATAAAAAATATAAAATATATGTGTTTGACTATTATTTATTGGAATTTCCTATCTTAAAAATGCTTCACTACATTCATTATTTCATACTTTTATTTTATTAGTATTTCTTATTAAACTCGACAATCTGCACAAGGGTTAGAAACTGTCGATAACGTTCTAAAGAACTATGAACAGAGGGTTCATTGGCACATCAATATGATCTCCAGCTCCTAGATAATGATGGCTTAGTGATAAGATTAAAGAGAATAAAACCATTTGATCTAATTCAGTGAAGTTATAAGCAAAACTCAGTGCACATTAAAAACAGTGACATAGATGTTAAGCGCAAAGTGTTTATCATAGAATATAAAATGTTAATTTACTAGATTGCTACAATCAATGGTAAACAAAGTACTTTTCTCATTTCACCATCGATATATTTCGATTATATCTTATCAACCCTATACTATAACTAGAAAAAACCTCGACTCATACCTCATAATCTTCTTTCATGGGTGTCATCTTGGCACCTTCAGTTTTTGCTTCTCTTCTCTCGCTGTCTTTCTTCAGAATACCCTTCTTGCGCTTTATGGTGTCAGTTTCCTCCTCTTTCTGGGTATTTTGGCTGCTCTTCGAAGTGCTGCTGCTGCTCCTGCCATCATTTTCGATACAGGGAGGATGAGCTGACTGGTAAGCAGGATTTTTATAGCTGAAAGTCGGTCCTGCGTTGTCCAATGGAATGTGGGGCATGCTAGCTGGTTCGGTAGGATAACGGTCTGAACTGTCTATCTCGACACTGGCGCCATCTTCATTACCTGAAATCAATTATTCTGTGATCTCTGACGACTGGGATATTGTTCCGATTGTTTTACCAAGGTTATAAGCGAGATTTGGGGCGTCCAGAACCTCAGGGTCCAAATTGTTCAGCTCGTAGGCGTTGTGGGCGAGGGTGAAGTTGAACCTCGGCTTCCTGCTAGCAATAGGAGTTTGATTTGGATTGTATAGGTCTAAAGAACTTGGCCTGAAATTAGTAGGCATTCTTGAACTCATTGTATTCCCAAGAGAGTCATAACAATGGGGGCAATGCTAGTTTTTCGGGCGGAAAGTTTTACGTCGCACTTACCTGGACGGTCGGTCCAAGTCATCGCTATCGATACTAAATAAAGAGTTGTAGGCGTCCTCCTCGAAGTGTGGACATTTGAGCAAACCCTCGTGGAAGTGATCCTCAGACACCAGGTACTTGGTGCCGGAATCTTGGGAAGCGTCGCTGGGGCAATTGTGTCGGCGTAGCCTCCTCGGGGACGAGGATCGATGTCCGGAACCTTCATGGAGACCACCGGGTATCAGTTTGCGAACGGCGATGTCGTTCAGCATGTCCACTGCCTCTTGTCTGCAATTTAAAATTTTAGTTAGTATGAAGACGAGAAATTAATTATAATTCTGCTCAGTACTGAAAAATTCCACCCTATTCTCATCTGCTGAGTTCAAAATTCAACATAAAACCCTTTTCCCATGTTGGTACATCTGTTAACTATCAAAATACAAATGGTTTAACGGATTACAGGAAAATAAACAGGATGTGTTATATGATCGGCAGGTGCTCTTAAATTAGGTCAGTTATGTTTGATGTTTTTATTTCTTAGATACTCCTATTTCATTGAGAAGAAGATTTAGCTTCTTTTTTTTGGATATTGTTTTTATTGCTAGTTTTATTGCATTCACAGCTTTTTCACTTAGTACTAACCTCCAGTTTTATTGCACTCACAGCTTTTTCAGTTAGTACTAACCTTCAAAAGAAAGTTGTTAAAATTTCATGATATTCTATTCATAAGTTTGTGATTTATTGTGTTACTGTTACTGTTATTTTTGTTACTTAATTTTACACTGTTTCTTTATGGGAAAAAAGATTCGTTCAAGCGAAGAAATTACTTGAAAAGTGTTATAAGGACTCCCCTCCATCAGAAACAACAATAAAACGTTGGTTTACTGACTTCAAACGTGGTCGTAGAGACACCGATGATGTAGAACGTAGTGGACGTCCAAATGAAGTGGTAACACCAGAAAACATAAAGCAAATCCACAAAATTGTTTTGAATGATCGAAAAGTGCCTAACTTCACAAGCTTCACTTAGGAGTCAGCTAACATCGTAAAGATATCAAAAGAACGTGTTGGTTCGATAGAGCCTGAGTATTTGACTATGAAAAAGCTCTGTTCAAACTGCATTTGAACACTGTTGCACTGGGTGCTGCGTTTGCTCACTGTTGACCAAAAACTAGAACGTTTTGATGATTCTGAGTAGAGTTTAACCATGTTTAAACGTAACAAAACAGAATTTTTACATCGATATGAAAACGCTCGTCATCTGAGTGGACAGCAAATGGTGACAGGCCTATTTTGAGGCAAAAGATAAATCGTTCTACAAAAGTGGTATTGAAATCTTAGGGCGGCGCTGGAATGATTGTGTGGCTCTTATTGGAGACTACGTTGATAAAGGAAGTCATTTCTGAACAAAAAAAAAACGTGTTTTCTCTTTCCCTCTCTGGACTTTTCAGTCCATGTGTTATTATGTTGCTTAAATTTACTAATATACCTTCCTGCTACACTAAATAACTTAAAATAATATAAATAAAACTTTAAGTGAGGTATAGGGTACATATAAAAATGATCGCTATACTTTTAGAAATGTATTAAGGTGCATCAATAGTTGAGAAAAATGTAATTTCTGTTGCTGTTTATGTCCACACCAGAGTAATCCACAATACTCGAGGAAGATTTAAGAATAATTTTATTTCTCTCAAATTTTGACTCCATCTTTAGCTGTAGCTTTTCTTTAAACTTTACATATCTGAATGTATGCATGTTATGAAATTGAAAGATGTAATGAGTGAGGTCTAAAAGATGAGTAAAACGTTTAAACATAGGGTTTGGTTTATATTCGAATAAGATTTTCCTTCTGTAAAATAGAAGTTTTTGTTCTATTCTATCTGGACTTCATTTAATCAAGGCAGTTATTAAGAGAAGAAAATAGATTGATGTTCGATTGACAACCTCTCTGCAGTTACTTGAAGCATTCCTTGGCGTGGTTAAGTGTATATTGGGTAAAATTATTGCAGCAGAAGCTGTAAAGTCACAAAATATGGGTTAAAGGTGATTAAAGATACCTTTCCATAAACTATTGTAATTAGAAAACATCCATGCTTTGAAAAACACCGCTAGTGTAAGGGTATAAGGTCACCAAAGGTGGACTAAAGTAGCTGTGAACTGACAGAGCCTGCTGGCTTGCAGATCAAGGTCACCAAAGGTGGACTTCAATAGACCAGTATCTCAGCGGTAAACTATTGCAATTTAGAGTCACCAAGTCCTGGGAAACCTTTTCATAGAGGATATACTATGGTAAATTTGAGTAAAAACAAGTTGTTACATTATTCTCATAAGATCCTTCTCATATCGTAACTTGGATAGTTTTCATCTCTTGTTAAGTTTACTAAGGCTAGATATGTGAACTTTATTTAGGCCAACACAGTTTTCACGTTTTTCAAGTCTTGATTGAAATACAGTGTGACCATTTATTTGAGTCGTTATTTCTCCATGGCACAAAGGTACAAATTATGGAATGGAATAACAACAATGAAATATTAATCGATTAAGGAGTTAATACCTAAATTTACTTGTAGTAGAGCTGCTTGTCGAAGAAATCATTTTTTTTTTGAAACACAATATTTAAAAGCTCAATAAACCTAAAAAAACGTCAATACATTTATTATAATTTGGCGAATTCGACGGGTCCGGGTCGAACGGCGAGCTCGTACCCCCAGAGCGCGCAGAGGAAATTAATTACGCTACTTCAATATGCGTCCTGCTGGGTAACCGGAAACGGTCCCGGGTTCAGATTTATGGGCGCCCAATCCGAGAGATGTCGTTGTCGAGCTCCCCCCAGACGCACACACACACACTCACCTCAGGTTGGCTTTTCTGGAGAACGAAGCGCGCGGAGTGGTCTCGGTGGGGCTGAGGGCCGCCACCGGGGTCTGGGCCGAGTCTCTGTACAATTTCAGCTTGACTTTGTCGCCGCACTGTCGCAGGAATTGGACCGCCTGCTCGTGACTCATCGGCGATATTTCCACATCGTTAACCTATCCGGGAAAAAAGATGCGGTAAAGTAGGTTTTGAGTTGATTAAAAATGTTCAGTAGAAAAATCAATTAACTAACTTCTAACGCTGATTAATGATATAACTTCTGGCAATTCATCAATATTTGAAAAGAAAAAAGTAAAAAAAGTATTGTTCTAACATTGGTTCTTAAGATTAATACTACTACTAAAGGAAAGAAAGCTGTTTTTGTATGTGTAATGATATCACTCTCAATTAATGTCTGTTTAAAGCAAACCAAACATTATCTTCATAGAAGGGACTAGAGTGGCCAAAAAGTGGTAAAATTGTTCTTATGTGTTACAAGAATATCGCGTTGTATCACTTCATTTCAAATACAGTATGGAGCATCGACAATGGCACGCAGCACTTTACTTTGGAACCGTTGTATGATGCATAATAGGTCAATTGAAAAGTCGCCGGCCTACCATGGTAAAACACATTTCTTTGGAAAAATTCGGTTTTTTATTCAACATAATTCCCTTTAAAGGTGATACACTGATTATAGAGACCCTCCAACTGTTCGATGCCATTTTTGTAGTACGATTTGTCCTTTGCTTTAAAACGGGCCTCAGTTTCGGCGATCACCTCTTCATATGACGAAAATTTCTTCCCAGCGAGCATTCTTTTGAGATCTGATCTTTGAACAGGAAATAGTCGCTGGGGGCCAGATCTGGAGAATACAGTGGATGAGGAAGCAATTCGAAGCCCAATTTATAGATTTTTGGCATCGTTTTCACTGACTTGTGACACGGTGCATTGTCTTGATGAAGCAGCACTTTCTTTTCAAACGGTCCAATAATGCTACGTAATAGTCGCTGTTGATGGTCCTTCCTTTTTTAAGGTAGTCAATGAAAATTATTCTACGTGTATCCCAAAATACGGACGCCATAACCTTGCCAGCCGACTGTTGCGTTTTCCCACGATTTAGAGTGGGCTCATCGTGTGCAGTCCACTCGGATGACTGTCGATTGGACTTCGAAGTGAAATGATGGAGCCATGTTTAATCCATTGTCACACAGCGACGCAAAAACTCGGGTTTATTACGCTGATCATCTTCAAACACTGCACCGAATCATCAACTCGTCGTTATTTTTGGCCAATCGTGAGCTTGCACGGCATCCACTTTGCACAGAACTTTCTCGTAGCCAAATATTCGTGAATGATATGATGAACACGTTCAGTTGATATCTTTAGAGTGTCTGCTATTTCATTCAATTTCAATTTACGGTAACTCAAAATCATTTTGTTTTTTAATGTTTTCGTTTGTAACAACCTCTTGGGCGTCGTCCACTGCGTTCACCGTCTTCCGTGCTCATTTTACCACGTCTAAACTTAGCATACCAATCTTTGATGGTTGATTTTTCTAGGACAGTGTCCAGAAACTCGGCATCAAGCCAAGTTTTTGCTTCAACTGTATTTTTCCCTTCAAAAATCAATATTTTACCAACACGCGAAATTTCTTTTTATCAATTTTTTTCACAATAACAAAAGTTGCTTCGCTAAAAATGCTATAATTCACAAACTACTGATCCGAAAAAAAAACATGTCGATTTAATTCTAGTAGCGCCATCTATGTGTCAGGTCGGGGAATTTTCAATTGATCTGTTATGTTCGACTCGCTAGGGTTATAGATTTATACAGTAATATCTTGTTATCTATTGATAACTTCGTTTTGCGCTCGATAAGCCAATACATTTGGTACAGTTTAAATACAAGTTGTTTCCGCTTGGCGAGTATGTGCTTCTTCCAAGTTAAATGTCGATCTAGGTGCGTATATATATATATATATATATATATATATATATATATATATATATATATATATATATATATATATATATATATATATTCTACAGAGCATATGACTGTATATGAACTGATACAAGGCAATAGTCAATTCAATCAACAAGTGTAATGTAACGTGTTTGTGTGAAGTACTTCGAAAGAGTGTCAGTGTATTCCAATGTACTTGCTAATCAGCTAAATATGCGAAATGACAGTGAAGGGCGTAAACTAAAACGTCTAACAACATCCGATCTGATTATTGGACATATATAGACTTTAGAATCAGCTTTAAAATGAGAATGAGAGTATTTTATACAGGAGATCACTTAATGAAGTGATTCTCTACATATATGTATATATAAATAATAGTTATTGCCTTCTGGGCAGATTGTGGAACTAATAAGAGTAATAAAAAAATTGTGATACAGGGACAAATTCAATATCGCGTAAATTTTAAGACACATATTTTAGACAGTAAAGAATAATTTTATATAGCAATCATTTAATGAACAATTTCGGGAGAAATAAAGCTCTACATAGTGATATCAACACGAACATCAGCGAACAATGTAATAGAGGTCGTCCTAACCCTATTGTTATTTAGAGAACGAATGAAAAAAATGAACGGATGTTGATAAAACCATTATCCCATAAATCCTGCGTGGCCGATAAATAACGTTACGAGAGTAAAACAACTATAAACTCACAGCTATAATTTTATCGCCGGCTTTTATTCGGCCATCGGTGAGGGCCGGCTCCCTGACCAAGGCCCTGACGTAGTGGCCCAGGGCGCTGTCGTCCTCCTTGCGCAGGGTGAACCCCAACGAGCCCTGGATTTTCGTCAGGGTGATTTCGAATTCCTGCAACAGAGAGATAAAAGAAGCTTTAGTGCCGGACGGGCCGTTGTAAAGGCGACGGTAACAACAGCCATCGGGAACAAAAAAGGACCCGGGTCGTGTCCCCGGGACTCTGTCCGAGTTCCTCGTTAATTTTTCAATTAATGCGCGTCCCCTCTTCGGAAACCATTGACCCTTGGAACTCGGATCGTTCGCACCCATCGAATTTCGACTATACTACTAGGAAAATGTATTGCATTTTACGTATCAAGTTTATCTTGATTTCGGCTTTTGTTCTATTTTACGAGAACATTTTTTTTTGGCAAAATTAGCTTTCTTTAATCAAAAAGTGGTAAAATTGTTATTATGTGTTACAAAAATATCGCGTTGTATCACTTCATTTGAAACACAGTACGGAGCATCAATAATGGCACACAGCACTTTATTTTACAACCGTTGTATGATGGATAACAGGTCAATTGAAAAGTCCCCGGCCTACCATAGTACACATGTCCCTTCAAGGGTGATAAACTGATTATAGCGACCCTCCAACTTTCCGATACCATTTTTGTAATACGATTTGTCCTTCGCTTCAAAATAGCCCTCAGTTTCGGCGATGACCTCTTCCTTCCATGAAAATTTCTTCCCGGCGAGTATTGTTGAGATCTGGGAACAGAAAATAGTCGATGGGGGCCAGATCTGGAGAATACGGTGGATTAGGAAGCAATTCAAAGCCCAATTCATGGATTTTTGACACGGTACATTGTCTTGGTGAAGCAGTACTTTCTTTTTCTTCAAATGTTGCCGTATTTCGGCGATTTCGTCCTTCAAACGGTCCAATAACACTATGTTATAGTCGCTGTTGATGGTCCTTTCTTTTTCAAGGTAGTCAATGAAAATTATTCCATGCACATCCCAAAATACAGATGTCATAACCTTGCCAGCTGACTCCTTTTCCCAAGTTTTGTACCAGGTTCATCGTGTGCAGTCCACTCGGATGACTGTCAATTGGACTTCAGTTAATTTTCCTGGAGCAGAGTATTTTTTCTTTTCAAAAAGCAATATTTTCAGCAATCAAAGCAGCAGAATATCAGCACGCGAAATTCCTATTAATAAATTTTTTTCACAATAACAAAAGTTGCTTCACTCAAAATGCTATAATTCACAAACTAATGATCCGACAGCTGTCAAATTTATACACGCATCTTGAGGGTTGGGGCTAACTAAAAAACATATGGATTTAATCCTAGTAGCGCCATCTGTATGTCTGGTCGGGGACTTTTCAATTGACCTGTTAGTACTACCTATATTTTGCCGTAATAAACAGATTAATGTCATTGTTAAAATGAAAGAACCGTAACTTGATTGTTCAGTTATTTCTTCATTGATAAATTATTGTTATACAAAAGGTTTTGAAAGTGTTTAATTTATTCTACTTTGGATATAATTTGATCTGATATTTTAAATTCGTATTAGGAGACAAATTAACCGTTTTAAAAAAGCAACATTTTTCTATTAAATTCATTACATCAGTTATTAAATTCGTGCAAATTGAGATGTAGATATCAGCATTAAATTTGGAGTTTTCCTGAAACTTGTGTGTTATAATGATAGAATCGTAGTTTGATTGTTCAGTTATTTCTTCATTAATTTATTACTGTTATGCATAAAGTTTTGAAAGTGTAATTTATTCTCTATTATGTCCTTTTACTTTGGATATCATTTGATATGATATTGTAAATTCGTATCAGGAGACAAATGAACGAATTTAAAAAAGCAATACATTTTCCTAGAGGTATTAAATTTATGCAAATTGAGATGTAGATATCAGCATTAAATTTGGAGTGTTCCTGAACCATACGGCGCTATCCGGAAGTTAAGGGAGAGGGGATCCCGAAAGAGAGTCGGTTGTAATCCATTATGAGCGTGTGTGAGTGTGCGTACGTTTAGAAATTCGCACGCAATAGGGGCTGTCACATTGACCTAGATCCATATCCATAACGTTCTGGTGTGTCTTTATTTAGACGGGCGGTTGTTCCCCGCGGGGATTGTTTTGGAGCCGGAGGGGGATGAAGAAGTCGAAAATACTCACGCCATGGTAATATTCGTCTTCTGGCGTGGTGCCGTAACAGGGCCCGGACAGGTTAAGACTGTTTGGGGGTTCCTTGCGGGTGGGCGGCGGAGGCGGGACCTCGGATATGGGGCTGACGCAGTTGAGGACGTCGGGCGGGGGCCGGCATACTCTCAGCTCGACTTGGTTGGATGCGGTGCGTAATACTTCTAGTGCTTCCTGAAAGAAAAACACAACAAATTATAAAGCTCCTTCGCCATTTTTTAATAATCAATAAATATTTTAACGATGTTACATTATTAGCCCTCAATATGGATATGAATATTTTTTCATTAAATATAATCAAAACTTTCACCAATATAGTGATTTTTATTAACAAGGTCTACTAATTTTTGAAGGCTTTTCGCCATTATTTTACAGTATATAATTATTTTAACAGTTGCCTATAGTTTAATATAATACGACATACATATCTTAATATTCATCTAAATTTATTATTATATTAAATATTTTCAGACATTTTACCAGTCCACATTAATTTTCCTAATATTTAAAATATATATATTAAGAGAGGATCCTTCGCCATTTTTTCATAATTAATAATTCCTTATTGGTGATTCTTGTTGAAAAGAAGGAAGAAATTTAATAATATGAAATATTTGTAGAAGTATTTTTTTCTCTAATTATTTTTACAATATCCTTTTAATATTCTTTTAACCTAGTGTTTAATGTTGACTCGGTATTAAGTGTCTAGTGGCCAGTCAGTAATTGTAAGAGACTCAGAAGACACCCGGTCTTACCCAGCCTGGTTACTGGCATGATTGGGATGGTTTTTTCTTAGATTTTTTACACTTGCCTCTATGCTTACCACGACAACAGCAAAGAATTAATCATTTTCTTACATCTATAATAATCAGAACTATTTAGTATACAGCCTATTCAAAGATTATTTATATATGCGTAATCGAAATTTGTGACGTCAAAACATGGCAATGTTGCCGCATCAAGTCGGAGTTTTAGTTCAGTTTAGCTTTGGCATACAACAAAATTCTAATCTAAATAAAATAATTGAACAAAAATGTTATCAAATATAATTTATTTTAACATTATAGTACATCTAAAAACTACAGTTAATTATACAACCACAATACTTTATAGGTTAGAGTAATAACCTCTTATCACTATTGCTTTCAAGAATTTTGCATACGTCTGACAAGTGGACGATTTTGACAGGCTCATTCGTTTACGTGTTCGGACTAATCAGACAGCATTGTGTCTCTTTTTAACTAGTATAAAATGGGAAGGAAAATATTGTCTGATTCTAAAACGAATTTATAATTTGCGACAGGCAATACATTAAACATTTTAATGATGCATATATATATACATTCTGAATAGATTATACTATTTTATACTTGTATTAAATAGGCATACTATTACATGAAAAGCAACTATATCATTTTTGTTAATACTCATCAATTTCACTTTATAATTAGTCTAAAGAAAAAACATTTCACAATTTTTTACAAATAGGCAATATTTAGGATCTTTTATTGTTAACGCTATATACCTGGGTTAATATGAAGATAGATAATATTATATTAAATATACTTAATTAAATGTGATATTTTGTTGATATTTGTGAGAGAAATATATGTTATATTTTTTTAATGAAGTCTTTACTATATTTTGTTATTTAAATAAATACCTATACCACTATTGATGTGTATGCAAAAATATGATATTGCTTATTACCAGAGATGATTTAGAGTCTCGATAACTATTATGGAATTTATTAAAGAAACGACCCATCGCCATTTTCTTCAAAAAAGAATAATCGTATGGGATTAATACCTTAGTTTGTATTTCCTAAATTAAAATAAAACCAATCTACTTAAGCTAAAGTTAAGAATATACTTATACAATAAACAGGTTCGTGTGATTTGGTTCGCTTCAATCTTGAATATGTATGTCAACATGATGATTGTTTTTCGTAGCAGTTCCTTCATTTACCCTAGGGAAATATCATCAATTCCAGGAGCCCTTTTCCATTGGAGAAATTAAATTTAACAGGTCAATTGAAAAGTCCCCGGCCTGATACATAGATGGCGCTACTACAAATAAATCCATATGCTTTTTAGTTAGCCCTAACACTCAAAAGATGTGTGTTTAAATTTGACACGGAGCTGTCCGATCATTAGTTTGTGAATTATAGCATTTTGAGTGAAGCAATTTTCGTTATTGTGAAAAAAGGGATAAAAAGGAATTTTGCGTGTTGATAAAATATTGATTTTTGAAGGGAAAAAATACAGTTGAAGCAAAAACTTAGCTTGATGTCGAGTTTCCGGACACTGCCACAGGAAAATCAACCATGAAGGATTAGTATGCTAAGTTTAGACGTGGTGAAATGAGCACCGAAGACGGTGAACGTAGTGGACGCCCAAAAGTGGTTGTTACGACGAAAACATTTAAAAAACCCACAAAATGATTTTGAAGAACAGTAAATTGAAATTGAATGAACTAGCAGACACTCAAAGATATCAACTGAACGTGTACGTCATATCATTCACGAATATTCGGGTATGAGAAAGCTCTGTGTAAAGTGGGTGCCGCGCGAGCTCACTTTTGACCAAAATCAACGACGAGTTGATGATTCGGAGCAGTGTTTGAAGATTATCAAGCGTAATACACCCGAGTTTTTGCGTCGATATGTGACAATGGATGAAACATGGCTCCATCATTTCACTTCGAAGTCCAACTGACAGTTATCCGAGTGGACTGCACACGATGAACCCGCTCCAAAGCGTGGGAAAATGCAAGAATCGACTGGCAAGGTTATGGCGTCTGTATTTTGGGATGCGCATGGAATAATTGTCATTGGCTACCTTGAAAAAGGAAGGACCATCAAGAGCGACTACTACATAGCGTTATTGGACAGTTTGAAGGACGAAATCGCCAAAAAACGGCGACATTTAAAGAAGAAGAAAGTGCTGCTTCATCAAGACAATGCACCGTGTCACAAGTTAGTGAAAACGATACCAAAATCCATGAATTGAACTTCGAATTGCTTTCTCATCCACCGTATTCTCCAGATTTGACCCTCAGCGACTATTTCCTGTTCCCAGATCTTGAAAGAATGCTCGCTAGGAAGAAATATTCGTCGAATGAAGAGGTGATCGCCGAAACTGAGGCCTATTGTGAAGCAAAGCACAAACTGGACCATTTTTAAAAGGTGCTTTTAAAACTTCGACTCTGCGTGTGAGAAATGACAACAGAAAAATAATGCTTGACTTTCACACCATTTTTTTATAATCTGTAATAAATATTATATTTCATTTATTTATTATGTTTAATACATTTTTTACAATGTTAGCAAATAAGGTAGAAATAATTTTTGATGAAAATTATATACACAATAGAGAACAAATAAAAATCGAACGTTGCCTTGTCTTTGAGTTTTTATGGATTGGGGATCTAGAAGCCCGTTCCTATTTCTAGAAAGGGTCTATCGGGCATGAAATTAGGACCATACCGGGGCAGAAGCCATTTTCGATTTCCTTCGACTAATCCCCGACAACTATAGGGCGCACTATCGCCGCACCCCCGCATCCCACCGCCACCGGTTTGAATACCGTACATTTCGCAGGAGCGAGAAAAATCGTATAATTAAATAAACATCACCTCTAGATCTGCGAACTCGTTCGATATTCCCTTTTTAATTAAATCACGGTTATTAAGCTTTAGACGCCGTTGAATATTAATAAGAGCCGGGGCCTGGTACAAAATTGATTCGTTAGTTTTAACTTTAACGCTTTCTACGGAGTGAGCTGCCGCCGAACCTATCCCGGTCGAAATTTTATTAAGTTTGGAACAGCGGCAGCGGCATACGCGCGCATCATAAACCTCCTTTATTATTTTGTTGGCTCCCGAAGCAGAAAACGTTTCGGATGGTTAATTAAATTTTGCTATTTATTTATTGCCGCTGTTGCTGGCCGTCGTTAGCAGATAATTAATTTAATGATATTGAATAGAGTATCCGATACATAATGGGGGGACGGGTTAAAGTTCTGCGGCGGCCGCGTCACGCCATTAACCGAGCTGGGTAAGGCCGCATACCTTTTGGAACCGTTAACTTTGCGCGAGGACAAAAAAAGTTGGCGAATAGTGAATTAATTAAACATGATGTTTTTTGTGGTCGTACGAAATAGTTTCGAATTCGTTAGAAAAAATAACAAGTCGAAATACATATATTTTTTTTTGGGGTCATATAATCATATTTATGTTTATGTTCTTTCTTAAAAGTACGAAAAATGGCAACAAATTAAATTTAAAATAAAAATATTTTAAACTGTATAATGGAAAGGCTTAAAAAGTAACACTAACTTTACAAAAACCGAGAAAGTAAAAATCCAAAAACAAATGACAAGGAAACATACATAAAACTATATTGTCTACATAGTCCACCTATAAGATTAGATTTATTTATTAAAGGCCCATCAGATTCGTGGGCTATATAGGACGTATGCACTATATATATTTTAATATTACAGGATCAACAATATAAAGAACAAAACTAAAAGAGCTTATATATAATTTAACATAAATATAAGAATAATATGGAGTAAACAGTTTAAAAGACATAAGCTAACAGCAGTAGTATTCATAGTCTATTATATATTTTGGAATATATATTATATATTTGGAATTCAATTGTTCAAGGTTCTTCAATTGTAATTATTTCATGGATCCCTTCAGGCCAGAGTGGCTTTGGTAGGCTTGATTTGGTGCATTCAACTAGGATATGTTTGATGCTCAGCGGGGATCTACATTTATCAGAAATGGGCGGACTTTCTCCTTTGAGTAGAAACTCGTGAGTCTGTCGACAATGGCCTATTCTGAGCCTGGAAAAAATACCCAATTTACGCTTACTAAAGTTACAAAAGTTGATACCTTGGTAAAACTCCTCTTTTACCTCCCATAATTTGTTATTGGTCATTAAGTCCCAATTTAGTTGATCCAGTTTTTTATAAAGTGCGGTATGATATGTATTCAGATCCCTTCTCCAGTGCAGATAGTTTTCCAAAAGTGATCCTTCCTTTTTCCGAGCAATATGGTCGGCTATTTTATTACCTTCGATTCTCATGTGGGATGGTACCCACATGTAGATAATATTCTTGCGCCGTTACGAGCGGCAATGTTTAATTCTCGAATGTACATTATCAGTGGATGATGAGCCTGTGCCGATTTTAAGCTCTCAAGAGAGCTCATAGAGTCAGTGATTATTACCGCCGAGATCATATCTGGACTGGCTTGAACGCATTTAAGAGCCTTATATATAGCCAGCAATTCTGCAGTAAAAACACTCGTCAAAGAGGGCAATTTGTAATGTTCTTCCTTCAATGTTGATGTATATGCAGCTTCTGTATATTCATCGTTTTTAGATCCGTCTGTGTAAATCTGATAGTGTTGTAAATTTGATCAATTGCTTGAAAAGGGAGCGTACACTATTAGTAAAGAGTTAAGAGCATCCTTAGGAAAAAATATCATTGAATGATCAATGGCAATAGATACGTTCTGCCAGGGAGGTATTTTATTCGTGAATTTACAGATGGTAGGTATTTCCAATGACAAGCGATTGCAGATTTTCTGGAAGTAATAGCCAGACCCTTTGTACGTTTGTACTTTTATTTTGATACTACTGTTGATGGGGAAAAATGCCCATACTGAGATAGCCCCAGCTTGAGCTTTAACGAGCCTGCGTACCTTAGTAGCAAAAGTTCTCGTCTAGAATCTAAGGAAGAAATATCCGCCTCACGGAGTGGACCATCAATTAGACTTGTATGGTATGCTCCTAGAGCAATCCTTAGTACTGTGTTCTGGATTGAATTTAGTCTCTTTATATATGAGGGAGCCGCAGAAAGGTAACTCTGGCAGCCATAGTACAGCTTACTCAAAGTCAGTGCTCTATAGATGTTCAGACCACCTATAAGAGATAAACGTAGAAATAGGGTAACAATCAACAAAAAGCAGAAACATTAGTTGACCATTCAGAAAAAAACTTTCAAACAAAACGAAAGTGAAATTGAATATAATTAATCGTCTATCCATTCAATTAGTTACTCCGAAAGAAGATTCCCGGTTGATATCAATCCAAAGAACTCACCAGGCTATGATTTAATAACAGGACAATTGCTGCAAAATTTGTCAACGAAGGGAATTATAAAAGACACTAACATTATCAATGTCCCAAAACATATCCCAGACGTTTTGAATATGTCTGAAACCTCATTTAAACAGTTCCATGTGATATTCAGAACTTCACAAATAACAACTATGATTAGTAGTTCCATTTCTACTAGAAGACGATATTCTAGATAGAATTTTCATTGGTAAAAGATTCAATTTTACTTAGGTCCCGAAATATCAAAGTAAAAATATTTTTAGAGGTATAATTTAAAATACCTCTAAAATCTATATAATAATATATAATTTAAACAGTTCCATGTGATATTCAGAACTTCACAAATAACAACTATGATTAGTAGTTCCATTTCTACTAGAAGACGATATTCTAGATAGAATTTTCATTGGTAAAAGATTCAATTTTACTCAGGTCCCGAAATATCAAAGTAAAAATATTTTTAGAGGTATAATTTAAAATATCAAAAAATATATGGCGTCAGGACAATACTGTAACATTATATGTTTGCTCTAGGTGAAATTCCAATATTGTTCATCAGCTACCATATATCCGTCAGGTTATTTTTGGTATTATTAACCTTGTCTAGCAACAAAAAATACATTTATTGAACCGTGGATTAATTAAAATACAATGTTTTTTATTGTTTAAATTATTTATGAGTTTGGTAAAAAACTAATTAGTTTCCATGATTGATTAGCCATTAATGGACATCGGTGGCTAATTTTTATTTATTATCAATAATTAACTAGGAATAATTACCAATTTATTTGTCACAATTTTATTATACAGTAATATATAAGTGATATTTACTAACGTCATTTTTAAGTTTAATTATAAAATTTTTCCAAAAAGCGTGTTTATGGGAACAGGTGACGAATCAAGATTAGCTTGATGTTTCAGAGATCAAATATACAAAATGTATAAAAACATAATTTAGTAAAATTATTTCGGAGAAAATTAGTCTGGAAAGTATCCATAAACAGCCAAAAGATATACAGCTATTTGAGGGATGTAGAACATCCTATACCTTGTTGGATACCATAGGATTTAAGTGGTGTAAAGATAACCTACGAAGGGATTTAATGGAACTTCCAGATATTGCTTTTAAAAGAATACAATTTTTAAAACATATAACAAAATCAAGTAAGAATTATTCTATCAATTTATATATTTAAATGAGACATGAATATTTCAGAATGGTACATTGGGTTGCTCATGGCAAGATTATAATAAACATAGTGTAAATACAACAAAAGTTGATGGAAAAAGGTAAACGTTCGAATAACTATCGATTAGGTTTAATTAGGATTAGGTTAACAAGACAGGGTGATGAAAGAGGAAACAACTAAAGATCAGTATACAATTAATATACTTTAATTATAGGAAATTGTATTATAGAAAGCTTTATGAGCATGTGTGCTATTATTCAGAATATAAATGAATATTTGGTTAAAATGTATGAGGAAAGAAATATTACTAACTGTTTTGCAGATATGGCAAATACATTAAGGAGAAGGCAATGATTTTAATGTAGTTTTATCAAGAAAGATATAAAGGTATAAACTAAGGACAAATATAGTAATATCATAATGACTTCACATTACATCGAAGGAAACAAGAACTAAGCGTAAAACATAAATATGCTCTCTAATGAACGTAAAATACATTACTCTGATATACAATGGTTAATTAGGTGAATTAGGCCTTCGGTTGTAAAAGTTCAATGTATATATAAGAAAACAACTCTAACCTATAAATTATTGTGGTTGTATAATTAATTTGCTGCGGCAACATTGTGACGTTTTAACAGGTCGCGTGTGTCAACATTGCGGGGTTTTGACGTCATAAATTGAGATGGCGTAGGTTCACTGCTACTTTAGATAGACTACACATCTTGTTGGTTTCCACACAGACTTATTTTTATAATAGGGCAATGTAAATGGAAAAATGAAAAAGATCTAGTTGCTTATTGAACTATGGATGAACTTATAGCAAACTATTTAGTGGATATGTCATATTAAGGAAATATGTATGTGTCATTGATAGGGTAAATGAATATGTAACTTACCACGCTTATTTAATTAACATATACTTTACGATACTTTACTTTATACTTTTTTTTAAGGAAACTTTAATTATCTAAATAAAAAATTTAAAGAAGTTGTCATAAACGAATAATAATTCTCCAATTCAGCCTGGATTATAGATATCTTTTCGCTGTTCAAGCTGAATTAGTGCCGTTCTGGATCGATATTACGGTTTGGCTAGGAAAACTCCAATGCACCGGCCCATATATTATATTGTTGGCCGTCTAATTAAGATTATAGCAATAACTCAACAAACGGGAAACCTTTTAAGGCCCCGCGTGATTACTAAAACATCAGACGCAACCAATAAAACGAACCGAGAGCCCGATACCGGTCCAAAAGTGAGTTAAATTTCCGAATTAGGCGTACTGGCGGGTTTTTGGCGAGACCAGGGAGGCAAAACAGAACTGGATAACCTCCAAATCTCCCCCACCACGGCCGCCGTTCCAGCAACTCCTTTGATCGATAGTGCGAGAGCTTATTTGTTCCGCGCTGGCCGATAATGTTATTGCGAGAACTTTAGAGAAATCGCGATATATCGTGTGTACCTGTAAATTATTCCCGACCGGTGCCATGATTGCCGGGTTTCGATACGACACGGGCGGAAATGGACCTGAAAAATCGATATCGATAATGGTTTAAGGATTTTCGTGACTTTCGGTCGATTAAACGGTGTTCTAGATTCAAAGAATTCTTTCCCATTTCTATTATTACTATTATTAGTCGGATTAAACTCTGTTTGTTTGATTTTTTAATGAAAACTGATTGATTACACAAGTTTATTTTTAGTTCTTAAAATTATTTGATGCCCTGAACTCAGATCTTCGATCCGTAAAACGACCGTCAGCTGACGACGTTGCATTAAAATCATTTGGAACTTGTATCTTGAAAAATGCGTATTTGTAGTACTGTGGTTCCGCAATGGTAAACATTGACAAGTCATCGGTACTGAAATTGTTTTGCAACGCGTGTAGAACAAAGCTGTACAGGTGGTTACTTGGCGAAATTCACTCTATGCCAACCTCATGGGGATAACAGAAAAACCATGCAGATTATTGTTACTTTTCCTCTATATAATATAAATATCCCGACGTATCATCAGTGTCGAAGTCAGTTCTACGTACGGACAATGATGAATTACCAATTTGTCGCGATACAAGTGCAAAAAATGTGTTAAGAACTTCGCTTTACGCTACGACAAAAACTTACTCGGTAACCAAAAATCACCGGATTATAAACATGTAATCGACAATTTGTTACAAATCTATCACACATTTAAATTTTTCCTACAAAAGTTGAGATACACGAGCATGAAGAGCGGCTACGCCAAGATATCGATACTAAATATTTTGGTACTAATCAACGACGAGCCATTACTGTTGGATCCTAATGCATGAAATAGATCCCAAGAAGTCTAAAAGACTCAAGTCAAACCTCGTTAATTTCTGATTTATGCTTTTTAATCCAATAGATGGTCGTTGTTACTCAAATATTGTACAATAATGAATTTATTGAATATTTCGAAAACTAGAATCAGTTTAAAGAAGAAAGCCGCTGCATTTAACCTTATAAACAACTTTTGGCTGCTCATTCCAAAATCATGTATACCCTTGTAAACTAGTGACTTCTTGAATTTCGCACGCAATACCTTTAAACGAATCACTGTTTTCCTCAATTTCCATCATTTGCTAGACTACTGAGATATTTTTGAACAATCTGCGTCCCTTAGCTTGTGTTTGATAGCTATCCACATCGGAGAATCTTTCGATTAACAACACAAATGGAAATAATACATACAAATTATTTTATCTCCAAAAAAACCATCACCAAAAGCCGAGGAAGACTTGATAAATATTATGGATGACGTCGAACGCTCAGATCGATCAAAAGAAGTTGTCACACTAGAAATCGTAGGTAAAATCCATATAGTTTATTAAAAGTTTTTTTCGAAAATACGTCATCAATATGCTTAATGTATTAATGCCTGTCGCAATTTGAAAATTCGTTTTAAAATCAGACATTATTTTCCGTCTCATTTTATTCTAGTTAAAAAGAGACAAAATGCTATCAGATAAGTTAGAACGTGTAACAGAACTAGCCTGTCAAATCGTCCAAAGCAGTAGTGATAACAGTTTATTACCCTAACCTATAAAGCATTGTGGCTGTATAATTAACTGTAGTTTTTAGATGTACTATAATGTTAAAATAAATTGTATTTGATAACATTTTTGAACTATTATTTTATTGTACGTTAAAGCCAAACTGAACTAAAACTCTGAGTTGATGCCGCAATATTGCCGTACGTTGACGTTTTGACGTCACAAATTTAGATGGCGTATGTACAAAATAAATTTAAACAGACTATAGATTGCTTTTGGATAATGAAAGCACCTAGGGTGGCTGAGGCAGTAGGCATATAAATTGAGCGGACTCATACCGATTTCCTTAAAAAAAGGTACGATTGATATTGAGTTGAAACAAAAATTACCGCATTTGACGAAGAAAAAGTGTTGTTCCATCAAGATAATGCATCTGTACACACATGTCTGGTCACCATAGTAGAAAATCTATAAATTGGACCATAAATTATTACCATATCCAGTATATTCTACAGACTTAGCCCTCTGAGACAACTACTTGTTTTTAAACCTGAAGAAAAGGTTGGGTGGTAAGAGATACGAGTAGAATAAAAAAGTTGTCACCGAAAGGAATGCCTATTTTTATAACCTAATATATTTATAGTCTAAATAACGCTGGACAATTTTTGAATGTTTGGTCATAAAGCTAAACTGATATGTAGGTATAGCATTTTTTCAAATTTGATTTTAACTGATCAGTAGATTATGTTCAAACTCAGTTTCATTTGGTTAGTTTCATTTGGTTTAAAGACTTGTTCTAAATGATCGTAAATGTTGATTGTTACATGCCTAATTTACTTCTAGATCTCTTATAGATGGACTATGCAAATTTGATTGTTTTAGTTGCCAGTGGAAGATTGAAAGAAATGAGAAGAAACGACCAAACCTCGACGACCTTGAGAGATACTGTGAAATAAACCAAAATGTTGGAGAAAACTTGTATAGATTGCATACTTTTAAAAATAATTCTTGTTACAATAAATAAAATACATTTAAAATAATATCTTAGAATTGAATGAAATATTAAATATATTTTATATCGAAATGTTATCAAAATTGTATTGGAATACACATCACTAATTTAATTACTGTAGCAAGTCGAGTAAATAAAACGCGTTTGTAAATATGCAAAAATAATTAAAGCTTGATTGTATCGATGTACGTACGATACGTTCGGCAATATTCCATTTCATATATATGATCCGAGCTTTATTTTTATATGCCGAAAAAGAGGTTTATTTCAGAACCATAATTCGCTTCTCTTTGATGAATACGAATTTTTATTGATTAAATACAGGTAATGAATCTATAATCACATCTATAATAAAGTAAAATACAATAAAATAACTTCTAAAATATTACTAATTTAGTTTCTATGAAGACACAAATAAATAAAATAGATGATTAAAAATTAAATATTGTAAAACTTCAATTCATTTCGATTAGTTTGTTGATATTCTGTTATAATAAATAAAAACGTTATTTCGTTACAATTACTTCAATTTACCAAAAAATATATTTTTTTTAAATATCAGTCAAAAGAATATGGGCCAACAATATCGATATATCGATATTTTTTCGGCATCCCTAATACAATGTCATGACGATAATAAAACAAATCATATTAAAAATAGTTCAAATTATAAGTGTTGTCATAGATGAGATCAATATACTGCCAAATACAGTTTGTAAAAATGTAAAATTGATTTTAAACTCGGAGCTGATTTTTCCTTCTTATTTTATTCTAATTAGAAGGAGACAGGCTGCTGTCTGATGTGTTGGAATATAAAACATATCAATCTATAAAATCCGATTGTTGTTGGTAATGGTTGACCCTGTTGTCAAATATAAATATTCTTCAAAACATTAGTGATTACAAACCGGCAAACGTTATACACCAAAATTCTAAGCTAATGCGGCAACATTGCGACGTGCTGACATCATAAATTTGGATTTGTTACTATGGAGAACAAATTTAATATGGGCTGGACATACTCAATTAAAAAAAAATTCTATAATTTATATATATTTTGCTTTGCTATAAATTTTATATTTATATGTAAAATTAATTAGGAGTTTATTTTTTACCAACAAAACTTGAATGACTATTAAGAAAACAATGGATCCTTAATCACAATGATAATAAAAATCACAAAAATGATTAAAACGATAACAAAAGTTCGATTCGAATACCCATTACTAATTTTGAATATATCTTTTATATCAAGAAAACAATAAAATTATAATAAAAATATTAATAATAATAAATAATAACAAATTATAATAAAAATTATTTTCAATTAACTTTTTCTAAAATAAATCGATGAGGAAAGTTCGATTCGAACACCCATCACTAATTTAGTTACTATGGAGAATCGAACAAATAAAACCAGTCGTAAATATGCAAAAACAATAAAAGTATGTTTGTATCGACGCGCGATCCGTCCGCAGTGGAGAGTTTTAATTTCAAGTGAGCTTGCGTGTACCACTAATAAGTTACGGACCGCTTCTAAATTAATTTATTACCGTTGGCTGTCTAACTTTCCGAAATTCGCCTCACAAACAACCATATATATCAATTTCCCCGTTTCCCGGCCCTGACGACTTTCGTGTTGGCGAATGTTTTAAACCCACCCCGGTGTTGCAACCCTCCTAATCGCGTGTCATGATCGTATAATCTTCATTATCGCAGATAGCCGTGGCCGTTTCCTTCGGGCCCCCCCCCCACTCGACCGGTCGAATAAAAATCCTCCCTTGGTTGCGAGAAGGTGCTTAAAACAAGAAGGGAGAGATGTAAGAATTAATTACTACTACTAATGTTCAAAAAATAAGGTTCAGTTTCAGGGAAACTTTAATTAGCCCGGCAAATCCGGTTCATTTTGAGGTTTTTTTTCTTTTTTTTTGTATTTTAAAGTCTCCTTTTTACCAACGAGGGTTTATCTGGACTGGACCTACAGTTTAAGATGGTCCTCGGCATTAAGCTCACCGACTGGCGAGTGACCAACTTAGCAAATAATCCTAGGAGACATCCGGTCTTACCCAGCCTGGTTACTGGCGTGGCTGGGATCATTTTCCTCGTTGAATTTTACACTCTTGACTAGGACAATCACGAATATTAAACAATAACAAACATAAATTTACTACCATGTCTCAGCAGGATTCGAACCCTCGACTATCGCAACATAGTGGACCGTCCTGTCACCTTTATCACTGCGCCAACCAAGCCGGCGAAGATAAACTAAATAGAAACAGTATTTAATTGATCACAGAAATTTCCATTAATAACTAAATCCAGATTATTGGGCAATATCTGGTAATGACAGCATCCCAGCAAAAACATGGTTAAACATCATCAGCAAAGAGGATTAGTGGGCGAAATCTAAAGTTAACTGACGGAGATCGACGAATGACGAATGACGAATTTTTTTTTATTACTCTTCGTGGGTCCACAATCTGCCCTATTGGCAATAACTATTTCTTCTGTTTATATTATATATACATGGCATGTAGAAAATCACTTCATTAAGCAATCTTCTGTATAAAATACTATCTTAATTAATTAGTCTTATTCTAATGCTTATTCTAAACTCTACATATGTCCAGTAATCAGATCAGGTGGTGTTAAACGTTTTAGTCTACGCACTTCACTATCACGTCGCATATTTAGCTGATTAGCGAGTACATTGGGATGCACTGACACTCTTTCGAAGTACTTCACACAAACACGTTGGATTACACTCGTTATAGGTTCTAGAGGAATATCGCGTTGTATCACTTTATTTGAAATATAGTACGGAGCATCAACAATGGCACGCAACACCTTATTTTGGAACCGTTGAATGATGGATATATTAGATATGCTAGCGGTACCCCATAGTTGAATTCCATATGTCCAAATGGGCTTGAGTATAGACTCATACAGCAATACCTTGTTATCTAATGATAACTTGGATTTGCGCCCAATGAGCCAATACATTTGATATAATTTTAGTCCCAGTTGTTTCCGTTTAGAGAGTATGTGCTTCTTCTAGGTTAGGCGTCGATCTAAATGCATACCAAGATATTTAACATGCTCTGCTTGGGGGAGTTGACGATGATTGATATTCACTGGTGGACATGTTCTTCTACGCAGGGTAAACGTTATATGCGTAGATTTTGATTCATTGGCTTTTTATGCGCCATGTCTTCAACCATAATTGTATTTGCTCCAGGTGGGTTTGTAGGTTTATTGATGCTGTGACTGGATCTTCATCGGATGCTAAGATTGCTGTATCGTCTGCATATGTTGCCACAGTAGTTATTTTTGTGGTGGGCAGATCAGCCGTATACAGAAGATACAGTACTGGACCCAGTACACTTGCGGAACTCCTGAATATATGGGATTTAATTCGGTATGTTCGAATGACGAATGGATTAAAAAGTATTGTGGGCCGACAACAAAAAAGTGGTGCAACAATCCTGGACACCTGATAATTGGAAGAATATGTTTTGGTCCGATAAATGATTGTGTACATTGTTTCCTATAAACACCCGGCTTATATATGGAGAACCATCATGGGGAAGGTTCCGTTATGATTTGGGCGAAAAAATTGCGGTTCTCTCATTCACATAACTAGCTAGATTACTGCAAATTAATATCTCGACATCCTCAATCATCAAATTATTCCGAGATGATGCGTCCATACACACAGCCAAAAATGCTCAATTTTGGTTTGAGGATCATTCTTATTAACCTACTATTTTCTGATTTTATTATTAGTGCTTCGAGCAATAATTGTAGCAGACTGACCATACAGCGAGAATGTGATTAGAATAAGCCAACTTATTGCCAAAGTATTTCTCCACAAACTTTCAAAGTTGTTTACCCACAAGGCTTTCGGATTCTTTTTGAAACACCACCGAACGATGAGATCGTCATCAGCAGTTTCTATGCCGAACATGACATGACACAAAACAATAACAATTTGCTCAGAAAAACAGCCATTAAATCCGACCAAACAAAAACCGCCACCATTTTCCGGACAACCCGATACAAGACGCCCGTTAACGAGGGAGTCGCGTAACGGGCCCGAGGGGAGAATCGGAAACGGCCGATCGGTTTTTGTCGAGAGGTCGTCCGACGGTTCCGCGATGCGTCTTTGTTTTTACGTCCGCCGGTCACTGCGACATCTTGATCGCATTTCAGTTGGACGATTAATCTCCGGCTCTCGGACACTTTTGGTCCGAGGAACTTTTATCCGAGGACTTTTTTGCGACAGGCAAGTTGGTGGTCGTGGTCGAAATAACAAAGGGTCTTTTTGTTGGGGAGGCATGCGGGGGGGCTGCTTGCCCTGACCAAAGCGAAGCCTTTTTTCCGCTTGATTTATATATATTAGGTGTGTGAAAAAGTATTCCACAATTTTTTTAAAGATGTATTTTGTTATAAATAAATTTCCTAAACATAAGTAAATCATTAATGCCGTTTTTTTTGAACATATACAGGATAAATTAATATCAACCTCTGACATACACGATATTTATTTATTTATAAGGTATTAAGCCCCCAGTTGCTTTTAAAATAGCCACAGTTCTTCGCGGCATCAGCCCATAACTGTTCAATTCTTGAGCCTGAGCCTGATTAAACCTATTTTTATATTTTATCAAGAATGTGGGAGGTAGCAACGGAGCAAACTAAGGAGAAACACAGTGATATCAAAACGACTTTACAAGGAAACACTGTACCGAAGGTAATAAAATTAAACGTAAAAGATATATAGTTGTTAATTAGGTGGATGAGGCCTCCATTTGATACCACTACATAAAAAAACGCGCCTGAAACTCTAGCTCACATGTGATATGTAAATATAATAAAACACAACCCTAACCTATAAACTGTTATCACTACATAGTATAAAACAAAGTCGCCTTTTCTGTCCCTATATCCCTATGTGCGCTTAAATCTTTAAAACTACGCAACGGATTTTGATGCGGTTTTTTTCAATAGATAGAGTGATTCAAGAGGAAGGTTTATATGTATAATACATGCATAATATACTAAGGCAACATTGCTAATTTTAGAGGTTTCTAATGTGATGTCGTAAATTAACCTTTTTTTAGGCTTATTTAGCAATTAGCAAAAACGCTGCCTAACCCTACGAGTTAGATCAAATTAATGTACTACAGTATTGTACACCATAAAAAGGTCTACAAAAAAGTCCGCGATGGTATATGTTTATCTTTTAGGGATAACCCACATTAACCATTTTTATTGTTTACTTTTTACGTGAGAAAATGGCTTATTTACGAAGCTATTTTAAGCAATATGGCATTAATCTTTATCGAATTAAGTACCTTAAATACAGTGTGCAATTAATATAGATCAATATGGTTCCTTACAGCATGTAAATTAAACAAATATTTTGGGAGATATTACAAATTTAAAATTTGCGTTTAAAAATGTGTAATGTAATAAAAATTGTATGAATTTAGATATTCCAAAGATAGCAGGAAATCTTCATAGTAAGTATAGGGGAAGAGGAATTGTTTTACTCCAAATTTAATGCGTGCAGGCCAAGGGCAGTAATGAATGAAACAAAAATACTGGATCGATTTTAATCATGTTTTCATTGAGTGACATAGGCATATATATTTTATGCCCGTGCAAAGTCGGAGCACGTTCATATTTTTTCTGTAGTGTATTTAATTTAGTATCAGCATTGCACCCGTGCAAAGCCGGTGCGGGTCGCTAGTATCTGTATAATTAATTGTAGTTTTAAGTCCTTTGATAACATTTGCAATAGATGTACTGTAATAAAAATACTGTTATTAAATAAATTAAATTTTATAACAGTATTTTTTAACTTAATAATATAATTATGTAGCAGTATAATTATTTTATTTATATTAGAATTTTGACATACCACGCCAAAGCCAAAATGAACTAAAACTCACGAGTTGATGCGGCAACATTGCCACGTTTTGACATCATCAACTCAGATGACGTGAGTTCAGTGCTATTTAGAATAGACTATACATACAACAACATGTGACATATTGCACGATGCTCACATTATTTTGTCTAATCCCTGTGTGATACCAAAGTGTATGTATCTAATTTATTGTATTTGCTTTTTATATATTGAAATACAGTACTATATTTTACATATATGTGCCAAAAAAATATGCACCAATATTGCAAAAATATTCCTTCTAATTTTATTCTAATTAAAAAGAGATACAATGCTGTCTAAAACGTTCGAACATGTAACCCAGTCAGTCTGCAAAAATCGTCCGGTTGGTATATTCCGTAAACGTTTTGGCGCTTTTATTGTTTTGACAACATTTTATTTGCTCCTTAATATTTGTGATTATTCTGGTTGAAAATACCGAGGCCAATAAATAGTCAGCCAGAAATAGAACTTCGAGCAAGAACGAGATAATGAGAGCCCGTTCTTACTACGAAAATACGCTAGAGAGGTAAGTATTGAGACTTTTATATAATATTAAGCTGCTGAGGCTTTTGTTGGAAATATTTTTATTGGGTTGCATCTGCACTGAATATTAGTATGAACACATGACTAAAATTTCTCAAAAAAAAAAAACAAAAACAATGTAATTTTGGATTCACCGAAAGGAATGTGTCTACATACCTTCATGTTAGTTATATTCGAGATTATATATGAAATGTATGAAAAAAATAAGTAGTTTATTCAATATAAATATAATTTAAAAAATTTTTCTTTACAGAGGAAAATGTTAATCTAGAAGGTCATCAAGAATGGTAATCAAGAATCCATAGAAATATACATCTCTTCGAGGGACATGTTCTAGGACATGTAAATATATTAGGGATAATACAGTGACCAAAATCTAATTTTATGAAGAGAAATGTACACAGGCAGTACATAGAAGAAACTAAGGAGAAACACAGTGATATCAAAATGACTTCACAAGAAAACACAGCTACAAAGGAAACAAGAATTAACATAAAATAATAAATATGTTGTCTAATGAAAATAAAATACATTACTTAGATATACAATTGTTAATTACGTGGATTAGGCCTCTAGGGGATACCATAGATGGTTTGGTTTAGTTTGGTTAGGTTTAGTTCATAGTTAAAGTAAATAAACATTAATAAAAAAGATAATAAAATAACTCTAACCTAATTGTGACTGTGTATAATTAATTTTAATTTAAGTCTTTCGTTAATATGTGCATTAAATGTACTATAATGTTGCGTATGTATATTATATTACGACGTTTTGACGTCATAAATTGAGATGATGTGAGTTCATTGCTATTTTGGATATACTATAAATTATTATTCATAGTTAAAAAAATATATATTTTTAAATTTTATACTTGTATATTAAATATAATAACTTTTACTTATTTTTATTTTTTTGTGTATTAATTGCCACTATCTAATTTATCAATTATGTTTATTTTATTGCGTTTATAGTTATTTACACTATTATCAATTTATATAAGAAAACCTGTATTCATGTATTGTAAGACTTCAAAACTTTGATATCAGTCATTAAACAGAACAATAACGTTAAAGTAACTAAAATTATAAATAAGTAGAAAATGTCTAGGACTTGACACTTCAACTTAAGTGAGATTTTCACAATGGATAAAAAAGTCCAAAGATTTGTCTTAAATTGCGCAAAAGTGATCGAAGAGAGTAGAAAATTGGCATCACTCTAATCAGCCATAAATGGCCCCAGCTAAGTTTAGATTCAATGAAATAAAGGAAATGGTGACTTTCTTTACTAAAAACTTAATAAATGTCGCAAAACAGTCAACATATTCACCTAATATGTTATTGTTGATTAACAATACATTTGAGATAGAAAGCCTCCTTCGAAAATCAATTAAAAAACAAAATGACGAACGAAACAGCGCCATCTATTATCGAACAACAACTTATTATACGTCCTACTTATTTTCAGCGTGGCAATTTCGCGTAATATACGGAAATTAGGGCTAGGATTTTACTCACATAATTTGTTAGGCCTGTCAGAGGCACGCCGTTCGCCTCCAGTAGCAGGTCGCCGACGTTCAGGAGGCCGCAGGAAGAGGCGGGCTGGTGGGGGAACAGTCTTTTGATGCGAACCAAGCCCGGCCAGGAACCGGCGCTGTCTATACCGCCGGTTACGCTCAGTCCGAGTCCTCTGGATCCTTTTGCCAGCTTAACAGCGAATGTGCTTTCTGAAAAAAAAAATCAAAAAGTATTATATAACAATATATTAATAATATTTACAAATACAGTAAACTTAATATGTGTTTATAACCATATATTAGGCATATAAAGGGCTATTATACAAAGACTGTACATCAAAACAGTACCTGGAACATTTGCTGACGACACAGTTATAATGGTTATAGAAAAATTACAAATAGCGGTCAACAAGATCTACAAATGGACTAGAGATTGGAAAATACAGCATAATAACTCCCAATCTGTCCATGTTAATTTTACGTTGCGGCGAATTAATAAAAACTAATGATATCACTGATCAGATGCCCGATTCCTCAAGCAGAATCAACTAAATACTTCAGAATATATCTCAATGGTACGTTAAACTGAAAACATCAGGTGAGGCAAAAAGCAGAGCAAATTAGACACAAAGTCAAGCAACTGTACTGGTTAGATACTCTCAACTTGATCTAAAACCAAAGAGATCGATCATAAAGCCAATTTGGACTTATGGGATACAAATATTGGGTTGCACTAAACCATCAAATCAACTAGTAATATAGTGCACCAAAAACAAGCAAGTTCTATGATTAATTACCAACGTTTATTGCTACATAACCAAAGAAGCGCTGCACCATGATCTCGGAATCAAATGGATACACGAAGTGATCCAATCACAGCAACGTGGAAGCACTACAGCTACTGGACAACACGCAAGAAATCAGAAGATTGAAGAGAACCAAACTACACGAACTTCTTTAGGGTATAAGTGTATTCTTAACATTAGTTTAAATGGTTTCATTTGACTTATTAATCCCGTATACGCCTTGCTTGTATATTAATGCAAATACAACAGAACAGTAGTAATAAATTAATTTATAAGTTACTAGCGACCCGCCCCGGCTTCGCACGGGTGCAATGCTGATACTAAATTAAATACACTACAGAAAAAATATGAACGTTGTATATAAAAACATAGCGGCCCGCTCCGACTTTGCACGGGCATAAAATATATATGCCTATGTCACTCAATGAAAACATGATTAAAATCGATCCAGTATTTTTGGTTCATTCATTACTGCCCTTGGCCTGCACGCATTAAATTTGGAGTAAAACAATTCCTCTTCCCCTATACTTACTATGAAGATTTCCTGCTATCTTTGGAATATCTAAATTCATATGGTTAATGTGGGTTATCCCTAAAAGATAAACATATACCATCGCGGACTTTTTTGTAGACCTTTTTATGGTGTACAATACTGTAGTACATTAATTTGATCTAACTCGTAGGGTTAGGCAGCGTTTTTGCTAATTGCTAAATAAGCCTAAAAAAATAGGTTAATTTACGACATCACGTTAGAAACCTCTAAAATTAGCAATGTTGCCTTAGTATATTATGCATGTATTATACATATAAACCTTCCTCTTGAATCACTCTATCTATTGAAAAAAACCGCATCAAAATCCGTTGCGTAGTTTTAAAGATTTAAGCGCACATAGGGATATAGGGACAGAAAAGGCGACTTTGTTTTATACTATGTAGTGAAGATTGTAGTAATCTCAAAGATAGTAAAAAATCTCAAAGATATATATGCTTATATTAATTGAAATAAAGTGTCTATAATATATATATATGAGTAAAACTCTGGGAAGTTAATTAGTTTATACAGTTTTACATATTGTTTTCCTTTTTATTAACTTATTAAATAAATAATTCAGTTTGAGTAATGTTGCTAATAAGATTAATTATTAGGTGCTTGTATGTATGATAATGATGTTTTTATTTTAAAAAGGCACTTTGCTAATATAAATTGGTGCTATATATATTAACCAAAATATTTTCGATCATCTTTTACAGCTTTTGTGTTTTTCTTCTGGTGGCAACATGGTGATTCTTGTGACGCATGACCGTGCGTTGTCATGCACGAGGAGGATTTTGAGTCTGTTACTGACCATTGTTAATTTTTTGAAATAATACTTCGTATCCAATTAATATCGATAGGCATGTGCAGCAATAGTTTAATTAGGCTTTAGCAGCTGCCAATATGCTACACATTTCTGATTCATATGCACGCAAGTCTATGGCCAGGAAAATTACGCTTCAGTGTCGATGTAGATGGTTCTCCTGGAATAACCCATGACTTTTTACACTTTTTTGTTTTTGAATTGTGATCATAGATATCTTTTTTATTGCCTGTTACCAAAGGTCACAAAGAGCTCTTCTTTTTTCTGGACAAACGATGTATCCACTATGATGAAACGATTAGAAATGCCATTTTCTTTTTGGGTCTTCCCAATAACATGCAATCATCAACAGTGGATGCATATCTGAAAGGAACTTTAAAAGTTTCAGCTGCTTTTTCGTAAAATGTATTGATTTTTCACTATTTTTCATCACTATACATTTCTAAAAGTATTTGGTGGATTTCGGAAGCAGATTTCTTTTCAGAAACGAATGCCAAAAGTAATGAATTCAACTTTCAACGCCAAATTCTATGCATTCTATTATAATTGTATGTACAACTCTATGCTGAATCACTCAATAATGTTAAATCTAAAACTGTTATTTTTTAAATAGAGCCTGCCAAAATCGTCCGATTGTCAGACATATTCAAAATTCTTGAAAGCAATAGTGACAAGAGATTATGACTCTAACCTATAAACTATTGTGGCTGTATAATTAACTGTAGTTTTTAGATATACTATAATGTCAAAATAAATTTATTTCATAACAATTTTGTTCAATTATTTTATTTAGATTAGAATTTTGTTGTATGTCAAAGCCCAAGTGAACTAAAACTCAGAGTTGATGCGGCAGCATTGCGACGTTTTGATGTTTAAATGACGTATGTACAAAATAAGTTTGAACAGACACACAATTGACTGCGAGTAGAGATGGAAAAATATGAAGAATAATAAGGTACACCATTTCTCACAAGAAAACCTTGAATCCAAATTTAAAAAAAATTGCTAAAACAAATTCACAGCATTCTTATGTTATTGTTGAGAAGACATAAAAGCAGCTGAAGTATTAATAATAAAAATATTTCCAGAAGATTAGACAAAGGAAAAACGGTGCAGCCCTTTCACGATAGAACAAAGAACACTAGCGTCGTTTAGAGAGGAGGAGGGGGGGGGGGAGGAAGAAACGTCCGGGAGAGCAAAACAAAGGAACTTCTTTGCTTTCTTTCGTGGAACAATTTAAAATTCTATTATTTGGAAAAATCTGACCTGGAGCGACAGCTGTGTGTCGGAGGGGCGGTTGAGAGCGGCGCGGAAAACTTCTCTTAGCGCCGCGGTGTCGTTAATGGCCTAGAAAAACGAGAAACGAGAGCCTCTGGTAATTTGGCCGGTAATGGCCGAACTTTATCGATCGATGAAAAAGTTTCCGTAAATCAGACGATGTGTCTACAGGTCGGGGACGGCTTTTCTAGTTGGAAAAGTTCGCGTCAAACTTACTTCGGCTTCGTCTTCGGAAAACAACCGGCCGAACTATACAGAGAGCAATTAAACCGACTGGAAATATCAGATTGCAGTCGAAGTTTTTTTCTCAAACCTAGACAATTACGGATAGTTTTCGTTCATATTACGGCAATAACGTCTGATAAATTTTATCGAAAAACCAATCAACGTTGTAATAGAAGAATCGTGTAGTTTGTATTAAAAAACACTAAAGTGTCAGATAAATGAACTAGCCTAAAGAATTTTCCTTTAAAAAAAATAACCTTAAAATACTTCTTTAGTTAGTATTATTATAGTAGCACAGATGGCGCTAGTTTAAACAAATTCTGTTAAAATTTCATGATATTCTATTAATAAGTTTGTCAGTTATTGTGCTAAGAGTGACGCTACTTATGTTATTTTCAAAACAGTGGACCAAAAAACAGTCCTGTGTTTTAATTTTACACTGCTTCTTCATGGGAAAATACCTTTCAAGAGAGGCAATGGCTTCAAAAGTGTTGTAAGGGCTCCGCTCCACCAGAAACAGCAATGAAACTTTGGTTCGATGCAACGATGAAAATGTTGAATTATTCACACAACATTTAGCTAACGTCTTTCAACCGAATAATATAGCATCTTTATCGGATATAAAGCCTGTTTATCAGCCCGCTGTAACTGTAAATCTGATTTTTTCACCGCCATAAAAATTCACAACAACCTCAATCCTAAAAAGTCTCCTGGAATTGATGATATTTCACCTGGTTTATTGAAAAAGCTGCCACAAAAAGCAATCATCATGTTGACATACATATTCAATGCCTGTTTGAGACTGAAGCGTGTTCCGGAATGCTTAAATGTTGCTCAAATAATCATGCTCAAAAAACCTAACAAACCGGCGGTTAAAACGTTTTTTGCTATTTATTTAAATATCAGATATCCAATTTTATCATGGAAAAAGATATATCTTTACTTAAGATTGTAGAAACAGTACAAGTAGAAATCAACAAGATATACAAATGGACTAGAGATTGGAAAATACAGCTTACTAGCTCCAAATCTGTCCATATTCATTTTGCGTTGAGTCGAAATGACAAAAATCTTATTATATCATTTATCGGGTGCCCGATTCCCCAGATAGAATCAGCTAAATACCTCGGCATCCACCTCAATGGTAAGTTAAATTGTAAATATCATGTTAGACAAAAATCAGAGCGGATTAGATTCAAAGTCAAGCAACTGTACTGGTTAGTCGGAAGATACTTTCAACTTGACCTAAAATTAAAGGGATTGATTTATCAGACATATGTATAACATATACTTCTATTTATATAATATTTATTTATAAAATTAGATGATTAATACAATAAAAAAAGTTACCCTTAGCCTGGTGAATTATAGCTCATCAACCTATTTGATGTGCAAGAAACTAGATACTTGAATTGGGCTGGTTCCATGATAGGATTTGGTTGGCACATGTTGAAGGTTTGTATTTAATTAATATATTTATTTGTATTTTGAAAATATATGCTCTTACGGTAGTTTTATAAGCTCATTCTTTCTGTTGGGTTTTCATTCGAATTTTGTAGGAATATATGCAGACCTCATGCGCTCTTGTTAAAGCAACTAATTCCATTATATTAAAAATAATTTCCATTTTATTTGATAACTGGAAAGAAAGTTATTAGGGTTAAATATACACACAAAAAAAAACATATGAGGCCTAAACTCCAATTTTTTTAAATAATGTTATTTAGTTCGATATTACGTCTATGACACAATATAGACGTAATTAAGGTAGTTAAAATCGTGAATACTTAGATCAGAATGGTCTTCATAGCAATACATTATCGATCTTCAAACTATACTGGCTGGTTCGCGCCTTGCAAGATATGTTTGATACGTTTCTCAAACTATTTTTCTCTCTCGAAACGGAAATACACATATTGTTTGAAGTGTTTATTAATGTATCACTGACTCCATATATAAATGTCTTTATAAAACAAAAATATATTAAAATAATGGATACATAAGTATGTCCTTGGAGTGTTCTAAAAACTGAATTCTGACAACAGAAGTCTGTGGGAAGTTGATCTAGGCATGCTTCAATGATTTTATGGTTGTTTGCAGCGTTCTATGCAGGAAATGAAATCGTTGTGATGCTTATGATTAGCTTAGGAAAGTTGATGTCAGACGCAAATCATGGATATATAAGTTTCCTGCTATCTTTGGAATATCTAAATTCATACAATTTTTATTACATTACACATTTTTAAACGCAAATTTTAAATTTGTAATATCTCCGAAAATATTTGTTTAATTTACATGCTGTAAGGAACCATATTGATCTATATTAATTGCACACTGTATTTAAGGTACTTAATTCGATAAGGATTAATGCCGTATTGCTTAAAATAGCTTCGTAAATAAGCCATTTTCTCACGTAAAAAGTAAACAATAAAAATGGTTAATGTGGGTTATCCCTAAAAGATAAACATATACCATCGCGGACTTTTTTGTAGACCTTTTTATGGTGTACAATACTGTAGTACATTAATTTGATCTAACTCGTAGGGTTAGGCAGCGTTTTTGCTAATTGCTAAATAAGCCTAAAAAATAGGTTAATTTACGACATCACGTTAGAAACCTCTAAAATTAGCAATGTTGCCTTAGTATATTATGCATGTATTATACATATAAACCTTCCTCTTGAATCACTCTATCTATTGAAAAAAACCGCATCAAAATCCGTTGCGTAGTTTTAAAGATTTAAGCGCACATAGGGATATAGGGACAGAAAAGGCGACTTTGTTTTATACTATGTAGTGATATACCATGTTTTAAGTTATCTTTAATAGATTTTTTCTTCCTGTATAAGTATTTGGTATAGCGTTTGATAATCAGGTTTGAATCAGTATGAAGGTCATTTAAATTCATCTTGCTTTTCATTGCCTTTCTTTTCTTATGGCGCTACATTCTTTTCGAGTCGGTCGGTACACTCGATCAAGTCAAAACAACAACAAAATTTAAATATTTAGAATGTGTTACATTAATAATTCTATAGTAATAATAATTAAATTGTTATGTTATTCTTGATGGTTTAACATACATTGGTTTTAAAATATGGAAGAACAAGCGTAAGTGCAGAATGTAAGGTTAAATTTTTAATAGTTATAAAATTTATAACAGATCATTTTCAACGACATCGAATAGGTATCAACATATGCCAAAACTTAGTGATAACAAAAACAGAGAGAAAATCATTCTAGTTGTGTTGGAAGTAGTCAAGTCATTAATGAGGCTTGTACACCAAGAATAGAAGCAAAAATTTTAATAACTAGTAATAATTTGACATTTATTTTAAACACAATATATTTTAATAATGATTAAGAATATAAAAAGTATGTGTTGGTTTTCTATTGCATGAGCATTTAACTATGAACAGTGTTGACCAAAAACAAAAACGTGTAGATGATACTGAGCAGTATTTGGCCATGTAGTAAACTTAACGAACCGAAGAATATTTGCATCGATATGAGAGAGTGGATGAAACATGGATCCATCACTTCACTCCGAAATCAAAACGATTGTCATCTAAGTGGGCAGTAACGGGTGAACCTCGTCCAAAGCGCCCGAAAGCACAACACTGGGCTGGAAAAATTTTGGCCTCGGTATTTTGAGATGCCCTTGGTCTAATAGTTATAGACTATCTTATGGGAAATACTACATATATCAACAATGAATATTATATAGCGTTATTGGGGAGCGTTGATTCAAATTTGGTTTTACTTCTGGTTAATCCAATAATATAGGTTTTAACTTCTCATTTGTTGGTGAGATTTTAGTTCTCATGGCTTTTCAAGGCAAGGCACACAAGGCAAAGTAGAAATCAACAGATTAACGAAAGCCAAAGAAGACAAGTGGTGAAGCAGCACTTTCTTTTTCTTCAAATGCGGCTGTTTTTGGGGAGATTTTGTCCTTCAAACGGTCCCATAACGCTATGTAATAGTTGCTGTTGATAGTCCCTCCTTTTCAAAGGTAGTCAATGAAAATTATTCCATGCGCATCCCAAAATACAGACACCATAAACTTGCCAGCCGACTGTTGCGTTTTCCCACGCTTTGGAAAGGATTCATCGTGTGCAGTCCACTCAGATGACTGTCAATTAGACTTTGGAGTGAAATGATGGAGCCATGTTTCATACAGTGTCACATATCGACGCAAAAACTCGGGTTTATTACGCTTGATCATATTCAGATACTGCTCTGAATCATCAACTCGACGTTGTCTTTGGTCAAAAGTGAGCTTGCGCGGCACCTACTTTGCACCGAGCTTTCTCATACCCAAATATTTGTGAATGATATGATGTACACGTTCAGTTTATATCTTTAGAGTATCTGTTATTTCATTCAATTTCAATTTACGGTCATTCAAAATCATTTTGTGGATTTTTTTAATGTTTTCGTCGGTAACAACCACTTTTGGGCGTCCACTGCGTTCACCGTCTTCGGTGCTCATTTTCACAACGTCTAAACTTAGCATGCCAATCCTTGATAGTTGATTTTCCTGGGGCAGTGTCCGGAAACGCGGCATCAAGCTAGGTTTTTGGGACATTCCAATTGACCTGTTATCAAATGTATTTCTGATTTTATATAGAAAATATTACCAAAGAATCATTTTTAAATTATTATATTTGGTCTATTATGAAGGAAACATGATAGGGCTCACTAGTTATTATTATTAATTATTATTGTGAAATTTTGCCACCTACGCTACGCCACTGACACAAGGACATAATATTTGAAGGGAAGCTTTTCTGTCCCGCCAAAAAAAATGTGTATTATCAGTGACATTGGAGACTTCTCCGCTGATCTCTACTCTTAGCCGATAATAGCCCCTATTGACGTTTCTGTTTCCCACGTCACTTCGCCCACCCCTACATATGAATGGTTATTTGGAAGTGGTTCATTTCCGACCGTACCATTTGTTTTGAAATTCATGACTCCATATTTCGGACCGGGTCCCATAAATTCTCGCGCGGCAAGAGCCGACTAGGAGTCGGCGCCCGCATCTCCCGGATTTTTCCGGCACGGAATTTTCCGTCTGGGTATAATGAACACGCCTAATGGAGGGAACACCATCATCGAGTGAACTACACCTGAGGGATAAGACCGACGCGACCCTTGGCTGCGCGGCTATATCGCTCCTGGAAATTTATTATTTATTTTTGAATTCTATCCCACCTACCCCCGTTCACTCGACGTATCCGAATCGGCGAGGAGTTAGTCAGGCCGGATCTGCGCAATTGGTGACTTCTTGATTATATTTAGTTATTTATTGATGGAGTATTAGTCCGGCTTTAGAAGGTTGTGTCCTTATTGTATTTGTGAATTAATAAAAAAGGTTAAATTAAGAAGAAAGAGAATTACCAAAACAAAAACAATTAAACAGGAAACTGAAGGAATTATTCCACAAGAACCATTGAAGTACAGCATAAAGGAATCTTCACTAGTTCCATTCACATTTTCGCTGTTACAGCTATGGTAGGACATGGTTCTCATATAAAAACAGAGAACATCAAAAAAGAGAATGTGTTTATACAGTATAACTTTGATAAAATTTTCGGGGCACTGGCAATTATACAAATATAAACATATTTTTCATTTGTAGCACTACCCTACTCGGCAGTCCTTTTCGCATAAGGCACTTACCAAAACTGCGTTATATTTCTCAGTGTTTTCATATTAATTAACATAAATAAACTTTTATTCCTAAGCAATCTACAAAATTAGTATTACTAAATTATAATATTTTACCTACAATTCATACATTACGCGCGTACTGTCTGTTGTTAATTTTCTTCTAAGTAATAAATAATGAAATAAAGTAAACTAGGAATAAAATTAACGTAAAATATTTTTAACAAAAAAATTGAAAGGACATCAAAGAATAAATAAGGAACTCACTAAAAAGTAAAAAATAATCAAACCTAGATTTTTAACGCAAAATAAAACGTTTTGAAGTGAAATATGTACCTAATAATCGTTGTAATAACTAAATAAAAAATAAACAAAAAAGATAGATATTAATCTAAATCCTGTGTATATACTAGAATATAAAATATGTGTAGTAGATAGGTTAAATAAGCTTTCTGTTTATTTTTTATTTAGTCATCACAACGATTACTATGTACATATTTTATTTTAAAACGTCTTCTTTTTTTGTTTTAAAATTCTAAGTTTAATTTTACTTTTTAATGAATTCCTTATTTATTTTTTTGAAGTCGGTTCAATTTTTTTGTTTAATATCTTTTACTTTTCTCCTTTTAGTGTTAAATATTTACTTAATTAATTACGCACTTATTTTATTAAGTATTACAATAAAAAGCCCAAGTAAAAGTAGAGCCCGTATGGGGAAAATAGGAATAAAGAATCATTGATTGAAAATCAGGAACGTTTCAGTCCCTGGGGTCCGCTACATAGTCTAGATTATTTGACATTCCAATCAAACTAGAACAAAAACAGTTTCTGACCTGTTGGGAATCGAACCCGCGCCCTCCGCCTGTTAGCTTAATGTTCTAACCATTACACCATAGAAACAGTTGCCTGCGATGTTTCTACGACTTCTCACATGTTCTCACATCAGTTCAGCAATAATATTATACCTAAATGTCTCATTATTTTGGATAAAGAATATGTTTTCCCTCGATAACCCTCCTTCCCCTTCCTCCCATCAGATCCTAACTTGGTACCAATGGGACCACATCGGAAGTGCACTCTTTCGAATAAAAAAAATGAAAATCGGTCTATAATTGACAAAGAAATCGACGAAACATACTCCTTTTTTGAAGTCGGTTAATATAATTAACAAAAGAATACCATTTAACTACTAGTATTAAAACAACACGTGGGCACTAAGCACTGAAGTGATAGGCAGGAATACAACAAATTTGGAAATATTTGAAAACGCGCAAGAGTATGGAATGAGTGAAGATTGAAGTTCATCATGGTGTGAGGCTATCAATTCAACTTAAATGTAGCCTACGAGACCGGGCATGTACACTGAATAATAAACATGCATCGCATTATTTCCTGGAAGCAGTGTTGCTAACAGATAACAAGTTGTACTATATTGCATGGTGTTCATATTATTTTGTCTATTCTCTGCCCATAAGAAAGCAACTGCAAGATCGCCATTCTTTTGGCACTGGATGTATTTACATACCAAGGGTACAGGAAACCTCTTATTATAGGCATCTTCTACGTATCGTTTATAGCATAAATTTCATAAAATACTTATTGCCCAATGGTAATATTGTGGAATGCCAAGAGAATAAAAAAGTGACTACACATTTCATAACTAACACACACGTAGAAAATAATTATTCTGTAGTATTACTGCACTGCTTCCCAAGATTAACATAGCGAAACGACGTACCTGGTGTAATGAATGGATAGCAGGAATGTGGCTCTAAGTGGTGATGGCATTGGTTCAGGTCGTGGTCTGGCAAAGGAGGAGGATATTCCTCTTCGGGAGATCGTTCCGAACCATAGCCTTGGTCTTGGCACAGGGCTGTTTGAGCATCGGAAAACTTCCAATGGAGAGGTGCACCATCTCCCAAAGGCGGTATGCGTTCAACCTGGAAAGCAAACACATGAAACTATCAAATTGAAGTAATTAGTAGTGTAGCATATTATATTATCTCACCAAAGCTTTTTTTAATCCAAAGTCTATAAATAATTTTAATAGTCTGTAAAAGATCTATATATTTAATAGGTCTATGAATAGTTATTTAATTTATTTGACGTCTGATGTGTGTGATGTTCTTTCAAGAGAATTTCTTCAAGAAACAATCTATTACATTTGTAAACAAAAGTTTATTTAGTTACTGATTATGATTTATGATACTGATGTGTAGTTATGATTTATGGATAATATATATCTCTGTCTCCTTTTACCAACGAGGGTTTAACTCGACTGGACCTACAGTTTAACGCGGGCTCCGAACCAGGGTTCTCGGCATTAAGCCTACCGACTGGCGAGTAACCAACTTACAAATCATCCCACAAGACATCCGATCTTACCTAGCCTGGTTACTGGCGTGACTGGGATCATTTTCCTTGTCGGATTTTGTACTCTGGCCTAGGACAATCACAAACATAAATTCACGACCATGCCCCAGCAGGACTCGAACCCGCAACTATCGCAACAGTAGGTGGACCATCCTGTCGCCTTTACCACTTTTCGCCATTACCACTACGCCAACCAAGTCGACAAGTATATCTTTAATTTCACCCTTATCATTGAACATTGGTTGCACAGGTACGTTTTCATTATATTTTCAGTCACCGGACCACATCGACATCAAGATCTTGCACGCTTATTTGCTTTATTTATTACGCCATTTATTGTGTAAGTAGTTGCTATATCATTTATTTTGTTCTCTGTTTTTATTTAAGATGTTTCATTGTTTTGTTAAATATAATTTTTATTTTACACCCTGTGTTTAAAATTAGCCCTATAATACTTATTTTTATACCCTATACTTGTTCTTGAATATTTCCTAAATACAATGTGATTCATATCAAACATTATTATATTACCTTAGCCCTCATTATCTCTGGAATGTATCGAATTATCATAATATACATAATATTTCTATTTTTATCATATTTAATGTTATCATTACGAACTAGACGGTCGTAAATTAACGCGTGAGTCACACTATAGATAACCACCACGAATTTTACCGAGTTAATATCACGGTTTCGACGAAACCTAGCCGACGGTAATTTCAAACAACACAATAACCTATGCTTTTGTTGCATTATGTCCGGTTTTCTGCGATCCAATGGACAATTTCAACTGTTTATATCACTGCGTGAAGGATTATTATTTCAGCGCTTTCGACGTTTAAAAAAAACCATGACATCACCATACCCATATAACATTCTTCGTTGTTGATATTATACAATATTTACATGCATACGAGAGCGGTTTAGAAAAAAGTTGACCTTGACCGTCAGAATCCTGTTGGATTTGTTTGTATATGTTCAAGTTGTCAGAGTGTTACACATTAGATCAAAGGCAATATTTTATTCTCGATAACTTTAGATGGTATTTTTATGGTAATGGCTTCTTTTAACACTGGTTTTCATGTATATTTTAATAAAATTCCAGTTCTAGTTCCAGAATGACCAGCTAGAACGAAATGGTCTTTTGCTGATGTCGCTTTAGATTCGGGATAGTGGAGTGTTTTGCGGGCGACCCTGGGTTACGACTGGGATTGCCGTAGTTGCTTATCTACCAAAGATTGTGAATGGGTAGGGATTTAATCAAGATGATGTTGTATTCTAAGGCGCCTAAGGAAAACATTACACTGAAATTCTTCACGAACGGGATGCTTGATTCGAGGTGAGCGTTGACGTTCCTCATAAACCATGGGGCATTGAGTAACGCGCGGACTTTTGGATTGGAACACTTGTAGTAGTGCAAGTTATCTGTTGGAGACGTACCTATCCCATACCTGTGTTCCGAAGAGGCAGACTAGACGGACTAGCATTTTATACAAAGTCGTGTTCTGGGGGATTGGCAGTTGACTTTTTCTACAGCGGAGTGGAAAGAGAAGAGTATACATGGCATTGCCTTTGCAGATAGGGTGCTGGATTTGGGCTGACCATTGGAACCTGCAGTCGAACTGGAGACCGAGGTATAATACCTTCTGGAGCCAGGGTATCAATTTGGAGGTAGTAGGTGCGGAACTCCTTCTTATGGTTGAACAGAATAGCCTGAGTTTTGCTCGGGTTAATCTGTAACCGCCAGAATTTGTACCACTTAATCGTCTGGTTCAGATGGACTTGGAGACTGTTGCGAATAGCGTCGTTATTGTAGCCGGTTGTAAAGAACGTTGTGTCATCTGCATAAAATGCTGTATGGGAACGTTTGTGGAGTGGGAAATCAGTCATATACAGGTTGAATAGGGCAGGGGCTAGTGGAACACCATGCGAAACCGGAAATTTGTTTTCGAGAGGAGACTGCACCACCGATCCTCACTTGAAAAGACCTGCCGTCCAAGTATGAATCTATCTAGGTTATTCAGTAAGCTAAGCTTTTTAACTTTGAAATTTAAACCGTCATGCCAAACTTGGTCGAAAGCTTTAGAAACACCTAAAAAGATGGCTCCAGTTTTTCGACCTTTTCTTGGTGCCTGGAGCATTGTTGCTGCGACGCGAGCAACTTGATGAAAGCTTGAGTGTTTGGCACGGAAACCGATTTTTGTTAGTTGACCGGAAGAACATGTTGTGTGCGTCAGTGAAGCTATTTAAAGCGTGTAGTATATCTTTTCGGCAAGTAAGCGAGGAAAGTGAACTAATCAGTAAGATGGAGTGGACTTGGCTTTCTTTTTTGGAATGACAGCGACGAGCGCATGTTTCCAATTCTTCGAGAAATGCTTTAACCTCAGGATGGATTTGATGATGTTGGCAAGCTCTGATAGTTGCTTGCTAGTAAGGCTTTTTAGATGGTTTACTGTTATACTATCTGGGCCTGCAAATTTTTTAGAAGACAGACGTTTTATCGAGAGCTGTAGGTATCTGAGAGAGATTCTGCTCTTCAGGAGATCGACTGATTGGAAATTTATCCTCTTCAGAGAGAGGATAGTGTTATTTATGATGGACAACGTCTGTTGAGGTGGACCAAGAGACGGATTGCATTTATCAAGTCATTAATTCGCCGTAATCCCGCTAGTTTCTATTAGTTAACGTATTGTTTTATCTTCTTATAGATAAATAAAGCCAAAAAAGTAATGATAATGTAGCGACCTTGAGGTATGTCTAATTTTACATAGTGGAATAACGGTTTACAAAATACCCACAAATATAATCCGAGATGTTGAACACGGGCGGAGTGCCGGCAGCGCCAACTAGAACCCGATAACGAATAGCTGGCAACCCCGAGACGTTTATCTGGGATGTTATTGAAGGGTATTTCCAATCATTCAGTAACCGACCATCGTTTGGTTTAGACGTGCCACCATCGACTACCCAAGCCTCGTCTCCACGTAACACCGCTGCCATCCGTTTTATCTAATCGTAATTTTCACATTTTTTTATATAGCCAATAAATAACGGTCACATAATGTCTTTCATTTCGTTTTACCTCCATTCACCGAGCCATATCATTTACCCTAAAACAAAATCTCAGAAAAATTCTAATAATCATCCTTAGGTCACCTAGAAAACCTCTGTAAATAAGATCGCGAATATTTCCAAGAAAAACTACGGTAACGATAACGATCGGCGGTTTCCATTCAAAACCGAGACGGTCTCGCCTATTCAACATTCATCACGCCTTCGCCGCTATCGCTAATGGAAATATCAGAAAGCATTTTCACTTAACTCAATTAAAATTCAGAAGTCTGATCGTCCGCCTGCCTCTCTCTCGGTCTCTCGCCGCCGCTCGCCACAGCCGTCGTCTTTCATCCTGCGAACCGAACACCGAACCAAACCACCGTCTCTCTTGGATTGGTGTTTAATTAGGCCTCAGGATCGAGGGATCAGTCTTTAGCCTAGAAGTATCGCAATGTTTTTCGTCTTGATATCAACTACTTTTGTATTTCGATTATTTTTATTATGGAAAAATATAAAATCAAAATTTTATTTAACATTATCAACAGTAATGGCGCAAATGGCTGTAAGACTAAACCAAAAAAATCTGGAGATCCTGTGAAAAGACACACTGAGAACTCACGAAAATGTAAAAAAAACTCAAAATTAGATTATTAACACAAAAAAAGTTTCAAAATAAAATATGTACGTAATAATCTTCGTAATAACTAAATAAAAATCAGTTTGAAGACGGTGCCGTACCCACACAATTATATTAAATTATATTTGTTTGTTCAATATTATTATCTATATTTATTTTTCCAACCCTAAAGAAATGACTGGGTGGTTAAGGATTTGGATCAAATGAGGAGGTCATCATTGAAACGAGATGTGTTGAGAAATATTCTTTTTACCAAAGAAAATATCTTTCATTCAAAAAATTATTGACTTACCAAACTGCCTTCGTACATTAAGCAGTATCGATACTTTGGAATTGCACTTTAAAAAAAAACCTCATTCAAACCAGCGAGTTCGGCACCGAAATATCCCGGACGGAATTCGTACCCGATGCCGCAAAATCGATTACGAAATGAAGAAAAGAGCAGAAAAGAAAACCGGGATTTAAGTAAAGTTCCCGTTTTTAATTGGGAATCGGCGAAAAGGGCGCGCCGCTATTTGTACGGGAAAAAGACGGGGAAAAAACTAATTTAATTTTCTCTGTATTAATATTGGTCGTGGATACATCGGCCGAAGAAGGCAGAACGAGAAAGGGTCTTAATTAATTTATCCCGCACATTTTTATTATGTTCTGATGGATTATTAAATGAAAGAAGGTTACGGGAACCCGAGGATTGAATTAAGATGGCATAGCTAAACAGAGCTGAATATTTATCTTATTTTTTGGTATACAGTGGCGATTCCTTCATCCGAACTTTCCATAAACCTAAAATTTTTCGATTATTATTTACGAATTAGAGAATTTTAATTAAAACCTTGTATGAAAAAGACCCTCGAGTATTTATTTGTAGATTTCCATAACATTGTTGATACAATATACCTGAAAGCAACTGTATTAAAACTGATCTAACAGTTCTATTGAAAAGTCCCCGGCCTGACACATAGATGGCGCTACTATTATTGTGAAAAAAATAGATAAAAAGTAATTTCGCGTTTTGATAAAATATTGCTTTTTGAAGGGAAAAAATACAGTGGAAGCAAAAACTTGGCTTTATACCGAGTTTCCAGATATTGCTCCAGTAAAATCAACCATCAAGGATTGGTATGCTAAGATTAGACGTGGTGAAATGAGCACAGAAGACGGTGAATGCAGTGGATGCCCAAAAGAGGCTGTTACCGACGAAAACATTTTAAAAATCCACAAAATGATTTTGAATGACCGTAAATTGAAATTGAATGAAATAGCAGACACTCTAAAGATATCAACTGAACGTTTACATCATATCATTCACGAATATTTGGGTATGAGGAAGCTCCGTGCAAAGTGGGTGCCGCGCGAAGTCACTTATGACCAAAAACAATGACGAGTTGATGATTCGGAGCAGTGTTTGAAGATGATTAAGCGTATTAAACCCAAGTTTTTGCGTCGTTATGTGACAATAGATGAAACACGGCTCCATCATTTCACTCCGAAGTCCAAACGACAATTATTCGACTGGACTGTACACGATGGACCGGCTCCAAAGCGTGGGAAAACGCAACAGTCGGCTGGCAAAGTTATGGCGTCTGTATTTTGGAATGCGCATGGAATAATTTTCATTGGCTACCTTGAAAAAGGAAGAACCATCAACAGCGACTATTACATAGCGTTATTGGATCGTCTGAAGGACGGACTATTTTCCGTTCTCAGATCTCAAATCAGTGTATCTCCCTTGAAGGGAATTATGTTGAATAAAAAAAATTATATTGCCAAAAAAATGTGTTTTATTATGGTAGACCGGGGACTTTTCAATTGATCTGTTAGATTATATATAAAGTATTAGACAGGCCATACGAGTATAATAATTGCTAATAATTCCAGAGATCAGAAGTGTAAAACATACAATGTTGCCGAAAATATTTGCTAGAACTATATAGAACAGGCATTTTATGACAAAAAATTGCAAATATAACTGTAAAAAATAACCATATTCTTAAAAACAAAGATTATTCTGATTTCTATTTTTAATAAATTTTAAGTTATAATTACTGATTTGTACGAATATAAAAGAAAACAGCGATAACGAATAAAGAATTATTTTTAATATTAAACTAATTTATTATCAACTATACGACTGAGCCAATGCATACTTTAAAATAATCACTAGCACTTTCATCAATATGCATATAACAAAACCAGGAAAAGTATTAAAATAACCAAAGAACGACATTCTTGCTACAGTACGCATATAGAGATAAAATGCAAAACATTTTAATATTAAAATCAGAAAAAAACTTTCAAATTTCACCAATATTTTATTGTAAAAAGGACATTATTCAGTATTAAACTAAATATATCTGGGATTTTAGTAAAAGCTTTTAAAACTTTTAAAAGAAATCACACATATTATCATATATTATAATCCTTTCTATTTTCAACAAAAACAATTTCGCCACAAAAGTTATTATACAGATTTACGTAGATACCTTTCGATTCTTTCGACTTACATTTGCTAATAAAATATTTTTAACAAAAAAATTGAACCGGTTTCAAAAAATAATTAAAGCATTCACCAAAACGTAAAAAATAATTAAATTTAGATTTTTAACACAAAAAAAAACGTTTTAAAACAAACTCTTTACATAATAATCATATAATAAATAAATAAAAACAAAAGCCTTATTTAATCTATCTACTACACATCACTACATAGTATAAAACAAAGTCGCCTTTTCTGTCCCTATATCCCTATGTGCGCGTAAATCTTTAAAACTACGCAACGGATTTTGATGCGGTTTTATTCAATAGATAGAGTGATTCAAGAGGAAGGTTTATATGTATAATACATGCATAATATACTAAGGCAACATTGCTAATTTTAGAGGTTTCTAACGTGATGTCGTAAATTAACCTATTTTTTTAGGCTTATTTAGCAATTAGCAAAAACGCTGCCTAACCCTACGAGTTAGATCAAATTAATGTACTACAGTATTGTACACCATAAAAAGGTCTACAAAAAAGTCCGCGATGGTATATGTTTATCTTTTAGGGATAACCCACATTAACCATTTTTATTGTTTACTTTTTACGTGAGAAAATGGCTTATTTACGAAGCTATTTTAAGCAATACGGCATTAATCCTTATCGAATTAAGTACCTTAAATACAGTGTGCAATTAATATAGATCAATATGGTTCCTTACAGCATGTAAATTAAACAAATATTTTCGGAGATATTACAAATTTAAAATTTGCGTTTAAAAATGTGTAATGTAATAAAAATTGTATGAATTTAGATATTCCAAAGATAGCAGGAAATCTTCATAGTAAGTATAGGGGAAGAGGAATTGTTTTACTCCAAATTTAATGCGTGCAGGCCAAGGGCAGTAATGAATGAACCAAAAATACTGGATCGATTTTAATCATGTTTTCATTGAGTGACATAGGCATATATATTTTATGCCCGTGCAAAGTCGGAGCGGGCCGCTATGTTTTTATATACAACGTTCATATTTTTTCTGTAGTGTATTTAATTTAGTATCAGCATTGCACCCGTGCGAAGCCGGGGCGGGTCGCTAGTATTTTATATTCTAGTATATACACACAATTTAGCTTATATTAATTTAGATTTGTTTTGTTGGTTATTGAATTTTGTGTATATGTCACAAAATAATATTATTATATTTGTATTGTTTTCGCTCGACATCGACTTTAAACTAATTAGTTGATAGTGGTTAAAATAATATTGTAAATAGATAAATAGGTTTACGTAGGTATTAAAGCTAAATTGTATGTATATAGTAGAATATAAAATACGTGTAGTAGATCGGTTAAATAAGGTTTTTGTTAATTTTTATTTAGTTATTACAACGATTATTATGTACATATTTTGTTTGAAAAGGTTTTTTTTTTGTGGTTGTAAAATTTAAGTCTGATTATTTTAATTTAATAAATTACGCAGTTATTTTATTAAGTATTACAACGTGTAGGCCAAGTAAAGGTGAGAAATGAGAAGAAACAACAAAAGAATTTTGAAAATCGACCTATAATTAACGGAGGCATCGGCGAACGTACATAAAAAAATATACAGTCGACATAGAACCTCCTCCTTTTTTGAAGTCGGTTAATAAATGATAGGAAGGTTGTAAATTGGTTTTGAATAATTTGTGTGGTATAGGTGACGATTTCGCAGTTTAATTATTGCGATCAAATTATTGAGTTATGAGCCAATGAAAAAGTTTAAGCTCAAGCCAAAACAAATATAAAAAACAGGAATAATACAATAACAACATTATTAATGTTTAATCTACACTGTTAAAATTTAATACTATTAATTAATTAATTAAACCAGGAAATGAACTGGTGTACTATCAAAATATACTGACAGGTATCCGCAGTGAAATGATCCGAGAGTTTTTTTTGTCTATTATGTGTCGTCACTCTTGCCGTACGGATGACTGATTGACCGAATGATCTGGAATGATTGAAGCCAATCAATTTGACTGTTGTCATTTGTTCTCTATATTCCTGTTACATATTCCTTTGTTTCGGGTACCTTTATTAATGTTAATCTCGCCCTAAATTATTCGTATTAAAATTATTACATTTCCTTCTTGACTGGATTAGTGGAAGAAAGGTACAGTTAGTAAATATTTTTTATATATTTCATTATTTTTCTAAATTTGAATGTGCGATTTATTTCTCACTGAATTTCTATTATGTAATAGTATATTCAGTGATGTTTAATATGTCACGGATTTGCAGTGGACAGTGGACATTAATTATTATAAATAAACTTTAACCATGCCTCGAATGCAGACAATTTTTCCGTCACTTTTTCCAATATTTTAATAGTTAATCTGTTATTCAAAAACCATTCAAATTAGTACAACCGATTATGAGGTATAAACAGTGTACCGGGTTAGTACCCGATATTGTTTTATGTATTTACATTTAGATAAATAATAAAGATTTTATTATTAACCTATTCTCGCTACTTTTTTTCACGGAATATATTGCTAATGATGTTACATCTTCATTATATTTTACAACAATGCCATTCAGTCATTGCAAGTCGGTTTTAGCAAGAAAAATCCATAAAAAACACGGAAAATATATCGTGTCAACATCGATACTATTTCTTCTATACGCCATAAACATATCATTTAACAACTGTAAAAGCAGTCTCCGATGCCATAAGACTTTCATAACCGTACGACATCTGTTAAAATTAATTTCCTCGATTATAACAATTATCGTCTGCTTCTTCGGTGAGAAATATGTCCATTACGAGGTAATTTTCTTTTAAGCGTCGGACGCAACGACGTCGTTATATTTTCAAACGGGTATTACGGTCGATTATTTACCTCGTCCAATGAGGCCTTTTCGGCATCGTCGTCGAAGTTGTTGTTGCAGGATGGCTCCCGTTCGTCTAAGTAACTGGGTAGGCTGCCTCCGCTACCCTTTCCGCTACCATCGCCTTGGTGACGGCCTTTCCCATTGCAAATGCTACCACTGGATTGTGATCGTCGGCCTGTAAAGTTACATCGGTGTAAGTTATAATTTTAGATGCTCTTGGGTGTTCAGATATTTATCTAAGTATCTTCAACAAGGGATTAAGCAAGGCAAAATTGCCTTATCATTATTTTAAAAATGGTAATGTGTAGAGTGTGAGGAGGAATAGCTCCATTTTCCACATCATCGAAGAAAATGACAGATCTTTTGACGCAAAGATAGAGCAGCATTACGTTGGAAATGGTTTAAAAGCAAGTGGTAGCTAAACGCTTTATAAATCAATAAATATTGTGTACATGTCAGGTGGTCATAGTAATACGTCCATCTACTGTATTTGTAATTTATATTTATAAAGAGAGAAATGTTGTCAAATGCAGCAATAAAATAATCATGGTGATAGCCACATAGAAAGAAAATCGGCGAAAGAAAAATTGACTAGAAAACAACCATAATAATGAAGACATTTCTAATGAAGACCTATGTTTGTATGGATCTTTCAAATAAACAATTTCTTCTATTTATATATATCTCATTAAATCACAGCCATAATACATATATTCAGCAAAAAAACCATGCAAATTATTATCATATCCTAAAAAAAGTGTTTCGTGAGAAAGATATTTTTGAAAGTTGGACATTTAATTTCAGAACGCCGAAGTCGACTGAAGCCCAATAAAGCAATAATGCTTTCTTTTTGATTTTGGAATGTTTCACGATTTAGTTATTTGGTGCCAAATCACAACCTATTAAGAAAAACTCTTTGTTTTATTTTGTTAATTCTTTTTTCATTTGCAACATTCGCAGATGATACAGCACTATAACCAATGGGTAGTGGATAAAAACCAAGAAGGATCTATAGGAAATTTTAGGCAGCTAGAGATATAAAATTAGAATGAAAAAAAGGCAAATATCAATCTTAACAATCAAATATTAATTTAAGCTATTAACTTGCTGACTAATTTTAATAGCCTTTACTGTACCATATTAGTATAGTGCTAGACGTGTAGTTTTGACTATGGGAAACCAAATGTATATGTAAAAGTATAAGGAGTTGCGTAAAACTGTTTGGTATATAGGTAATAATTTCTTGAACCTAGGAATTCTTATAATCAGAAAATATATTGAAAGGTTCCTGGAAAGCATGAAGCTAGCCCATACCTCCATAAAAACCTAAGGCCTCTGTACCAAAGAAGATCAAACCATGCGAACCTGTGTAATATTCAGGGAGTGAAATAGCTAGTGGTTCCATATAAAATGTGGTTACGACCTTATATATAGATCGACTTCCATGTCTCATTATTTTATGAAGCTAAATAACACGCTGAAGCATTAAATGCCAATTTTAGAGAGGAGTTGATAAGATTTAGTGTTCAACTTAATGACTGATTAGTTTATATGTGAGATCATCTCATATGGATGGCATACAAGTACCTGAGAGTCCTTTTGTCGAATGTCGACTGACGTTGGCGCCCATAACTTCACTCACATGGCGGTCGTCTTTTGTGGTGGCGACGTTCTCAAACTGCTTGGAACCGCTGCGATGAACGGACTCGGTTCTGGACAGGCGACGCACCAACTGCAACAAGTCGCATTCGTTTGCTTCGCGAGCTTTCGGGCTACGAACGAAAGGTCCTGAAACAAAAAGGAACATCAGCATCGGAGAAAGGAAGCGTTGGAAGCGATTTTTCATACAAGAACTTTTACAGCTTCATATATATCAAAGTAATTTAAAACGTACTGTATACAACAAATTTTCTTAAATGCTAGAAAAATCCATCAATTTAAAAGCTCTCTGTCAGATAGACTTTCAATTTCGGTGTTAATATGTCTCCATTTCCTTGGACGGTGGTAAACCTATGCTGGATATTAAAAACACTTTCTGCTTATTGTCTTAGGAATTAGTAATTCTATTCTAGTTGATATCTCAAGATTTTAATAAGGTGTGGTATACTAGAATTCGAGTTAAACAAATAGATAGTTTGTTCTTAAACAGAATGACGAGTACACAGTCAGGTGTTCCCCCAAAGCAGTATTCTTGACCCATTGTTATATCTTCTCTATACAGCTGACGTACTGATTATTATGGCATCATATGCTGAAGATACAGCGATCAATATCAGGATCCAATAGCCACAAGAGACCTCCAAATTCATCTCAATTAAATCCATTTATAGGAATATGAGATTTCCAGTAATCTTTTCACATAAAGGGGTATTCTTAACACTTAAACCTATTTCGGTTTTCTATTATAGTGTCTTGGGGTAACTCCTGTATCTGCAACACTGCTGACATTCCAACACCAAAAGAAACAAGATAAGACGTAGCGGTCAACACGATCTACAAATGGATCAGAAGCCCGAAAATACAGCTTAATAGTTCCAAATCTGTCAATGTGAATTTCGCGTTGACAAAAACCTAATTATATCATTATATCATATCAATAAAATTCTAATTATATCCCGTTCTAAATACCCCGGCATACATCTCGATGATAAATTAAATTGGAAACACCATGTTTGACATAAAGCAGAGTAGATTCGATTCAAACTTAAGCAACTGTAATGGTAAGAGGTAAGTTACTCTCAACTTGACCTAAAATCATAGAGATTGGTTCATTAGTTCATCATAAAGTCAATTTGGAACTACGGGGTGCAAATATGGGGTTACACTAAAACATTAAACCAACTAGTAACCGAACGATGACACAACGAATTTCTATGACCAATTACCAATGCTTATCGCGACGTAACCAATGAAGAACTTGCAAGATGATTGAAAAATGAAATGTATTTACGAAGTTGTTTACGATTTCACCTTAAAACACGAAATAAGGTTGAATATGGCAGTAACAAAGCTACTGGCCAACACGCAGGAATGAGAAGATTGAAGCGAACCGAACCATACGAACTTGTTTAGTGTTTATAGTTATTATTAGTATTAATCACATACTCGCCTTGCTTATGTAGTAATGGAAGTACAAGAGAACAGTTGTAACAAATTAATTTGTCAATTATTATTGTATTAAGCATATATAATATAAGATATAATTAATTAAAAAACCAGGCGGACATTACGGAAGTTTACCGAATGCCAACTATGATTCTCCAAAAATAGACACTACTTACAATCTACAGCAGACTAATGTGATCGAAAATATGAACTAAATTTGGTTTTCTGTCAATATGTTAAACGCTCATTGGAACATATTCAATAATATTCCCAACATATATAAATCTGAACGATCCGTATGGATTTTTTCGGGCGTACTTCCACGCCACCGGCGTTACCGTTAATTAAAATCGAATTTATGGACGTGATTTCGTACGAGTTACTTCATTTTCCGGGGACATTATTATGGTAATTGAACGGTAAATCTTTTCAATGGCGATCCATAAACATTAGCGGGCGCTGCATCACTCCAAAATCGCCGTTCTACTTGCGAATAACGGACGACATTTAAATTTTAATGCTTCTATTAAATTTAAATATGGCCCAGTCATCTGTCGACGTAATATGGCCGAAAACCGAGCCCGCACTCTCATATTCATCGGAAAATTACGTGCGCGAAAAAGTAAACCCTATTTTGTAAACATTTAGAAACATATATTGCTGCTATTTTAATTAACATTAGTGAAATTCTACCACAATTTATACCGTTAATCATAGCTCTTTGATAAATCAATAGAATATCTTAGAAATGATATGTTAATGTTACTAAAATTTGTTTTGACAATATTTTCAATATAAAATTAGAAACATATTTGATATATAATATTAATAACACTAACTGCTGCGATTATAGCTGTCGGAGACAATAGTGAAGAAGCCTCAAAATTACAATAGACAGTATAAATAATTGGACACAAGCTTGGAAAATAAGAATTAATGAAAGTAAATATTTACATGTACAGTTCACCTATAAACAGACCGTACATTATCATTCCATATAGCAACAACTCTAAATATCTCGGAATGAATCTAGATGCAAAACTTCACTGGAAGGAACATATAAAGAAGAAAAGAAAAGAACTGGAATTGAAATATAGGAAAATGTACTGGCTATTTGGAACAAAATCGCAATTATCAGTACATAATAAATTGCTATTATACAAGCAAATACTGAAACCTATATGGACATACGGAGTTCAATTATGGGGAAGTTGAGCAAAGAGTAACATAAATAAAATACAAATATTCAGAACAAAGTCCTGAGAGGTATTGTAGGCGCACCCAAATTCGATAGGGCTGATTACCTACATCGAGACCTTCAGATAACCACAGTCAGTCAAGAATTCAAGAGAATTGCAAGGGGGCATGAAGAAAAACTCCATTCTCATGAGAATATTGAAACATTACAGCTTTTGGATACCACCAGAACAGGACACAGACTCAAAAGAATCAGACCATCTGATCTTGTATAGTGTTGTGTAGTGAGTTGCATATAATAAAAAATACAGTAGTGACATGTATAAACATTATTTCACCAGAGACTGAGATAGGGCCAATGGATCCGCCTAGTTATATACCTAGATTTAAGTTATCATAAAGACAAATTGTAGGTTAAACGGAAACGACTAGTATGTATGTAATAATTAAATAATAAAACAAATTTCTTCTAAGTTTTAATAATCAACGAAGCATCAATAAGTTTGAATTATTACATCACTGAACATTATAACAAAAGTATCACAGGTAAAATTAATTTCAGAACTGCAACAACTTCAGAGCTTCGAATATAAGTATATATGATTTTTATATACTTTTATGTTGTAATCATAAACATGCAATTCTATGTATAATTAACTGTATTTTTTACAATATAGAAATAATATTAAAGTAATACATTTACAATCATTTAATGAACTTCCCAAAACTTAGGTCTATAAAGTAAATAACTAAATAATTGATACAAAATATAAATAATAAATGGCATAAATCGCTAAATATCTTAATATTTATCAGCAGTTTCAAATATTTACCAAATTACTATTAATAATTCATAATTTATGTTATTCTATTTGTCCCATGTGTTCCATTTAGGCAAATTATATTGTTAGTTTCACTTTATCTATAATTTTTCATTACTTCATTTATGTATTAATATAATTTTTATCCTTTATACACATTTTTCACCTAAAATATATATTGAAAAACAATAAATTGAAAAAAAAACAAGCTTATTTGATAACAGAATAATTTCTTTACCTATATTACATCATTCTTTACTTTTTTATTCCAATATTCAATCTTTAAAACAGTAGCAATAATATTTCCTTGTGTCAGTAAATTTATATATGTTTAGATATTATTTTATATAACCTTTTTTATTAATCTACTTCCTTGTATTCTACAATATTTACATTTAAAATGAAAAGAGAAATTAAATCATTTATTTTAACTTGAAATCAATGAACTGAACTAACTTTTCATTATATTAATGGTTTACTGTCTTGTAGAAATAAATGAAAGAGAAGAAAGATTGCTCTTTTCCAGTGGAAGTGTTAAAGTAAATATGTCATGGTATTACTCAAAACATGTATTTTACTTCTTCAAATGGTTATGCTTTCAGGACCCGCTGCTTGACGAGGAGTGAGCTTCTGAATTATTATTTTTGGATGATGAGTCTCAAGTTTCAGGTGCTTATTTCAGTTTCTTCTGAGGTTGACAATGAGAGTTCCTTGTGAGCTTCAAAAATTTCTGCCCCAAGAGCTATAGTTCTGCTCCAAATTGCAGCTTATATTATTGTGATATTAAGAAATAGCTATCTTTAAAGACAAACCAACAAAACTAATGATTGGTGAAAAAAAATAGATCGAAAGCCCATGGTTATAAAAAACCACAATTCATCTTCCCTTATTGTTTCCTTATTGGCTATTTTTTATCAAATATTCTCTCAATCGATTGAAATTGTGCTATAACTTGGGTTTAGAGAATGGACTATTGTCCACAATAACTGTAGTTATCTAATTAACTGTTTTTTCTGAGTAAAGTAAGATATACCGTTAAAATACTTGTCTACGTGTCGTATATTAAAACATGTTATCTGATTTGTAAACAAATTCACCGTAATCCAACAGTGATTAGTACTTGATTATATCTCATATATTCTCCTTGTTATAAAGATGATTTTTCTCTTTAGAATTTCTAAGAATAGTATATAAATGACGGAGAAAGAAATCGAAACTAAAGAACAACTTTCTACAGGACATCTCGGAAAGATAACAAAACAATTCATGATTGTAATAAAACAATGGAGTGTAAAATCTCACGAAAATATTGTACTCCTACATTATAATTAAAACAAAAGCATTAGATTACACCAATTAGACCACCGCTTAATCATCTCGTGTTGTTATTAAATTTTTGTCGGAAAGGAGAACCACAGGATGTGGCTCATCCAGAAGTTATACATTTATTCACTGCCAATAAATTACGATGAACAATGACCTCGCTTGTTATTTCCACAAATAAACATTGTGATGTTATGAAGTTGTTGCTTGCTGGTGCCATCCGACTAGAATGTATTAAACAAACACATCAAGTGGGCTAATATTTGTTTATTAGCGATAACGACAGAAAGAAGCCAACATAGATTATTTTTATCGACAAATGAGTAATACTCGTTTACTTTTTGATGATAAATTAAGGATTTAACTTCAAAAATTGGGTATCAGGTGTATATTTTACTAAATATTGTTCATTGCTGTTAATTTCTTTCAATTTTCTTGAAGTCATTCTCAATTAAAAAGGTGTTTAAAAAAATTGGGTATTAGGTGCTTGCATATAATTTAATAAGCTATATATATTGATACAAATGCCAAGTATCAATGTAAATAATTTAATTGTAACTGTTGATATTGACATTTATCTGCAAAAAATCGTCGTTGAACGCTCAAAATTACTTTTTCGATAAACATTACTCCTGTTTGATTAAAATACATCAGCTATCACTTTCAAAAACTTATCATATCTGTCATATATGAATTGTCGGTTTTGATTTCAATGATTTAAATGTGATTATTTTGATATTAATGACAAAGAACCGATAGAGGACCAAAAGAGTTCAAAAACAATGAATTACTTCCAGCGTTTTTCATAAACTCGCATAAACCATGGAGCATTGAGTAACGCGGGGACTCTTTTGGATTGGAATATTTGATGTAATTCAAGTTGTCTCTTGGACACGCACCTGTAGCATACCTGTGCTCTGTAGTGACAGACTGGACGGACTGGCAATTTTTACAGAGTCGCTTTCTCGGGGATTGTGAGTTTGATTTCTCTACCGAGGAGTGGAAATAGTAGGCTGTATACGCCATTGTCTTTGCAAATAGCGTGCTGAATTTGGGCTGACCAATTCAAGACAAGGTATGATGTCTTCTGGAGCCAGGGAATAGGAACTTTTTCAATTTGGAGGCGGAACTCCTTTGAAAACCTCTCTTTTGAAACCTGACTCCTTGAAAGCCTTTGACAAAGTCTGACACGACAGTTTGATCGTAAAATGCGTGCGATTAGGCCTACCAGAAGACCTAACCGGTCTCATCAAGTCCTACCTATAGGACATATTTTTCCAGGTCAAGATCAGGAAAACAAATCGATGCTGGCGTATCTCAAGGTATCTCAACACTGCTTTCTTCACGGCCGCCAGGTTCAAAGTTACAATTCATGAACGTTTACAGAAGCAGCTCGATGATGCGGTCAAGTGGTTCAAATTCTGGAGATTGAAAATCAACCCCCTGAAAACCCAGGCCAACGTTTTCCATAAGTAGCGTTACGCCCTGTGCATCTTACTTAAATGTCAACTTGAGATCGACCCCGCAATAATTCCATGGCTGGATAACGTCACGTACTCGGTCTCCACTCCGACCGAAGGTTCGGTTGGCATTCTCAAATCCAGAAAGGTTCGCAGATAGCAAACTTGCTATCTTCTCTGATCTGCCCTTCTAGCAGACTTCCCATCTCCATCAAATGCTTATTTTACAATATGTTAATTCGCTCTGTACTCCTCTAAGGATCTAATGTCTATTTCAAGTTTGTTACACTTAACCAGGTGAAACGGCTTCAAGTTTTCCAAAATAGGAGAAATAGTATAAAATAGTATTCCTCAGGAGAATCTAAAAAGCTCCATGGTTTGTCAGAAATAATCAAATTCATAGGGAAACTCACACTCCAGAAATCAAACACTTCATATCTCAATTATTCTACAAACAACAACTCAGATCAAGTTCTTTTCATCCGTCGCTGCAGTCATAACTTTTACTCCCATACGACAGCATCCAGTCGTGTGTTAACTCAAGTTCGCGAATCAATAGAATCGCCGGGTCCTCGTGCCCAATAACGGCTGTCCGAACAGCGGGTGCCATATCCCCAAATTTAACGCAGTAGCAGTAGCGATCCACAGGGATCAACTGTGAGGCGATTTCAGTTGAGTGTATTGGTAAGCCCAGAGGCAGTTCCACATAACCCTGTCCAACTTGTCACGCCAGGGCAAGTCTCCGCGACCAGGTATGCGCCATGCATACCACCGCCTGGTTTTAGGCCAGAACAAAAAAAATTAACTGAAGAAATCAAAATGGATCACTATGTTGCGAGAAAAACATTTTTCTTATACTACGACAAGCCAATATCTTTAAAATTACGCAGTCCTACTATTTTAATTGTCTCCATGTATTTTTCTTTTGTTCTGCTCACGATCTTACCGGCTGATCCCATGGGTGGCGCGGATGTAGCACGAGGAATAACGATGTTAATCTTAATGAGGTTTCCGCCTTGTTACTTCCGAACGACGTCGTAATCAATGGAATAGAAATTGAAGGTAAATTGACTGGTAACGAGGTAAAAATTTAAGACGCTACCGGCGAGGCGGCCTTCGAAAAACAACCGTGAATTTTATGGTTTCATTCGGGATGGGTATTACGATGGAGTGGAGATCCGAAATTTATAATGACAAATAAAAACGGCTGTGATGTTTACCGAGCAGGATGCTACCTTGTCAACAACGCACGTCTCATATATATTAATAAAACGTTATTTATTGACGATAACAACAGGAAGGTGGAGGAATATATGGTGATAATAGACGAATTTGGGAAACGCTTATTTATATAACAAGTGACGGTAGAGATAATTTGGTTAACATGGAAACAGATAACTTCTGCTATAAATAAAAGTACATTTCGTTACATATCAGATAGTTAACACAACATTTTTGCTTCTCAGATTTGTGGTAACGACACATTAGCCAAAAATATTTTTAAAAAAATTGAACCGGCTTCAAACAATAGATAAGGAACTCACTAAAAAGTAAACAATAATCAAACTTAGATTTTTAACACAAAAAAAACGTTTAAAATAAAATTTGTACATAATAATCGTTGTAATCACTACATAGTATAAAACAAAGTCGCCTTTTCTGTCCCTATATCCCTATGTGCGCTTAAATCTTTAAAACTACGCAACGGATTTTGATGCGGTTTTTTTCAATAGATAGAGTGATTCAAGAGGAAGGTTTATATGTATAATACATGCATAATATACTAAGGCAACATTGCTAATTTTAGAGGTTTCTAACATGATGTCGTAAATTAACCTATTTTTTTAGGCTTATTTAGCAATTAGCAAAAACGCTGCCTAACCCTACGAGTTAGATCAAATTAATGTACTACAGTATTGTACACCATAAAAAGGTCTACAAAAAAGTCCGCGATGGTATATGTTTATCTTTTAGGGATAACCCACATTAACCATTTTTATTGTTTACTTTTTACGTGAGAAAATGGCTTATTTACGAAGCTATTTTAAGCAATACGGCATTAATCCTTATCGAATTAAGTACCTTAAATACAGTGTGCAATTAATATAGATCAATATGGTTCCTTACAGCATGTAAATTAAACAAATATTTTCGGAGATATTACAAATTTAAAATTTGCGTTTAAAAATATGTAATGTAATAAAAATTGTATGAATTTAGATATTCCAAAGATAGCAGGAAATCTTCATAGTAAGTATAGGGAGAGTTGTTTTACTCCAAATTTAATGCGTGCAGGCCAAGGGCAGTAATGAATGAACCAAAAATACTGGATCGATTTTAATCATGTTTTCATTGAGTGACATAGGCATATATATTTTATGCCCGTGCAAAGTCGGAGCGGGCCGCTATGTTTTTATATACAACGTTCATATTTTTTCTGTAGTGTATTTAATTTAGTATCAGCATTGCACCCGTGCGAAGCCGGGGCGGGTCGCTAGTATTTTATATTCTAGTATATACACACAATTTAGCTTATATTAATTTAGATTTGTTTTGTTGGTTATTGAATTTTGTGTATATGTCACAAAATAATATTATTATATTTGTATTGTTTTCGCTCGACATCGACTTTAAACTAATTAGTTGATAGTGGTTAAAATAATATTGTAAATAGATAAATAGGTTTACGTAGGTATTAAAGCTAAATTGTATGTATATAGTAGAATATAAAATACGTGTAGTAGATCGGTTAAATAAGGTTTTTGTTAATTTTTATTTAGTTATTACAACGATTATTATGTACATATTTTGTTTGAAAAGGTTTTTTTTTTGTGGTTGTAAAATTTAAGTCTGATTATTTTAATTTAATAAATTACGCAGTTATTTTATTAAGTATTACAACGTGTAGGCCAAGTAAAGGTGAGAAATGAGAAGAAACAACAAAAGAATTTTGAAAATCGACCTATAATTAACGGAGGCATCGGCGAACGTACATAAAAAAATATACAGTCGACATAGAACCTCCTCCTTTTTTGAAGTCGGTTAATAAATGATAGGAAGGTTGTAAATTGGTTTTGAATAATTTGTGTGGTATAGGTGACGATTTCGCAGTTTAATTATTGCGATCAAATTATTGAGTTATGAGCCAATGAAAAAGTTTAAGCTCAAGCCAAAACAAATATAAAAAACAGGAATAATACAATAACAACATTATTAATGTTTAATCTACACTGTTAAAATTTAATACTATTAATTAATTAATTAAACCAGGAAATGAACTGGTGTACTATCAAAATATACTGACAGGTATCCGCAGTGAAATGATCCGAGAGTTTTTTTTGTCTATTATGTGTCGTCACTCTTGCCGTACGGATGACTGATTGACCGAATGATCTGGAATGATTGAAGCCAATCAATTTGACTGTTGTCATTTGTTCTCTATATTCCTGTTACATATTCCTTTGTTTCGGGTACCTTTATTAATGTTAATCTCGCCCTAAATTATTCGTATTAAAATTATTACATTTCCTTCTTGACTGGATTAGTGGAAGAAAGGTACAGTTAGTAAATATTTTTTATATATTTCATTATTTTTCTAAATTTGAATGTGCGATTTATTTCTCACTGAATTTCTATTATGTAATAGTATATTCAGTGATGTTTAATATGTCACGGATTTGCAGTGGACAGTGGACATTAATTATTATAAATAAACTTTAACCATGCCTCGAATGCAGACAATTTTTCCGTCACTTTTTCCAATATTTTAATAGTTAATCTGTTATTCAAAAACCATTCAAATTAGTACAACCGATTATGAGGTATAAACAGTGTACCGGGTTAGTACCCGATATTGTTTTATGTATTTACATTTAGATAAATAATAAAGATTTTATTATTAACCTATTCTCGCTACTTTTTTTCACGGAATATATTGCTAATGATGTTACATCTTCATTATATTTTACAACAATGCCATTCAGTCATTGCAAGTCGGTTTTAGCAAGAAAAATCCATAAAAAAACACGGAAAATATATCGTGTCAACATCGATACTATTTCTTCTATACGCCATAAACATATCATTTAACAACTGTAAAAGCAGTCTCCGATGCCATAAGACTTTCATAACCGTACGACATCTGTTAAAATTAATTTCCTCGATTATAACAATTATCGTCTGCTTCTTCGGTGAGAAATATGTCCATTACGAGGTAATTTTCTTTTAAGCGTCGGACGCAACGACGTCGTTATATTTTCAAACGGGTATTACGGTCGATTATTTACCTCGTCCAATGAGGCCTTTTCGGCATCGTCGTCGAAGTTGTTGTTGCAGGATGGCTCCCGTTCGTCTAAGTAACTGGGTAGGCTGCCTCCGCTACCCTTTCCGCTACCATCGCCTTGGTGACGGCCTTTCCCATTGCAAATGCTACCACTGGATTGTGATCGTCGGCCTGTAAAGTTACATCGGTGTAAGTTATAATTTTAGATGCTCTTGGGTGTTCAGATATTTATCTAAGTATCTTCAACAAGGGATTAAGCAAGGCAAAATTGCCTTATCATTATTTTAAAAATGGTAATGTGTAGAGTGTGAGGAGGAATAGCTCCATTTTCCACATCATCGAAGAAAATGACAGATCTTTTGACGCAAAGATAGAGCAGCATTACGTTGGAAATGGTTTAAAAGCAAGTGGTAGCTAAACGCTTTATAAATCAATAAATATTGTGTACATGTCAGGTGGTCATAGTAATACGTCCATCTACTGTATTTGTAATTTATATTTATAAAGAGAGAAATGTTGTCAAATGCAGCAATAAAATAATCATGGTGATAGCCACATAGAAAGAAAATCGGCGAAAGAAAAATTGACTAGAAAACAACCATAATAATGAAGACATTTCTAATGAAGACCTATGTTTGTATGGATCTTTCAAATAAACAATTTCTTCTATTTATATATATCTCATTAAATCACAGCCATAATACATATATTCAGCAAAAAAACCATGCAAATTATTATCATATCCTAAAAAAAGTGTTTCGTGAGAAAGATATTTTTGAAAGTTGGACATTTAATTTCAGAACGCCGAAGTCGACTGAAGCCCAATAAAGCAATAATGCTTTCTTTTTGATTTTGGAATGTTTCACGATTTAGTTATTTGGTGCCAAATCACAACCTATTAAGAAAAACTCTTTGTTTTATTTTGTTAATTCTTTTTTCATTTGCAACATTCGCAGATGATACAGCACTATAACCAATGGGTAGTGGATAAAAACCAAGAAGGATCTATAGGAAATTTTAGGCAGCTAGAGATATAAAATTAGAATGAAAAAAAGGCAAATATCAATCTTAACAATCAAATATTAATTTAAGCTATTAACTTGCTGACTAATTTTAATAGCCTTTACTGTACCATATTAGTATAGTGCTAGACGTGTAGTTTTGACTATGGGAAACCAAATGTATATGTAAAAGTATAAGGAGTTGCGTAAAACTGTTTGGTATATAGGTAATAATTTCTTGAACCTAGGAATTCTTATAATCAGAAAATATATTGAAAGGTTCCTGGAAAGCATGAAGCTAGCCCATACCTCCATAAAAACCTAAGGCCTCTGTACCAAAGAAGATCAAACCATGCGAACCTGTGTAATATTCAGGGAGTGAAATAGCTAGTGGTTCCATATAAAATGTGGTTACGACCTTATATATAGATCGACTTCCATGTCTCATTATTTTATGAAGCTAAATAACACGCTGAAGCATTAAATGCCAATTTTAGAGAGGAGTTGATAAGATTTAGTGTTCAACTTAATGACTGATTAGTTTATATGTGAGATCATCTCATATGGATGGCATACAAGTACCTGAGAGTCCTTTTGTCGAATGTCGACTGACGTTGGCGCCCATAACTTCACTCACATGGCGGTCGTCTTTTGTGGTGGCGACGTTCTCAAACTGCTTGGAACCGCTGCGATGAACGGACTCGGTTCTGGACAGGCGACGCACCAACTGCAACAAGTCGCATTCGTTTGCTTCGCGAGCTTTCGGGCTACGAACGAAAGGTCCTGAAACAAAAAGGAACATCAGCATCGGAGAAAGGAAGCGTTGGAAGCGATTTTTCATACAAGAACTTTTACAGCTTCATATATATCAAAGTAATTTAAAACGTACTGTATACAACAAATTTTCTTAAATGCTAGAAAAATCCATCAATTTAAAAGCTCTCTGTCAGATAGACTTTCAATTTCGGTGTTAATATGTCTCCATTTCCTTGGACGGTGGTAAACCTATGCTGGATATTAAAAACACTTTCTGCTTATTGTCTTAGGAATTAGTAATTCTATTCTAGTTGATATCTCAAGATTTTAATAAGGTGTGGTATACTAGAATTCGAGTTAAACAAATAGATAGTTTGTTCTTAAACAGAATGACGAGTACACAGTCAGGTGTTCCCCCAAAGCAGTATTCTTGACCCATTGTTATATCTTCTCTATACAGCTGACGTACTGATTATTATGGCATCATATGCTGAAGATACAGCGATCAATATCAGGATCCAATAGCCACAAGAGACCTCCAAATTCATCTCAATTAAATCCATTTATAGGAATATGAGATTTCCAGTAATCTTTTCACATAAAGGGGTATTCTTAACACTTAAACCTATTTCGGTTTTCTATTATAGTGTCTTGGGGTAACTCCTGTATCTGCAACACTGCTGACATTCCAACACCAAAAGAAACAAGATAAGACGTAGCGGTCAACACGATCTACAAATGGATCAGAAGCCCGAAAATACAGCTTAATAGTTCCAAATCTGTCAATGTGAATTTCGCGTTGACAAAAACCTAATTATATCATTATATCATATCAATAAAATTCTAATTATATCCCGTTCTAAATACCCCGGCATACATCTCGATGATAAATTAAATTGGAAACACCATGTTTGACATAAAGCAGAGTAGATTCGATTCAAACTTAAGCAACTGTAATGGTAAGAGGTAAGTTACTCTCAACTTGACCTAAAATCATAGAGATTGGTTCATTAGTTCATCATAAAGTCAATTTGGAACTACGGGGTGCAAATATGGGGTTACACTAAAACATTAAACCAACTAGTAACCGAACGATGACACAACGAATTTCTATGACCAATTACCAATGCTTATCGCGACGTAACCAATGAAGAACTTGCAAGATGATTGAAAAATGAAATGTATTTACGAAGTTGTTTACGATTTCACCTTAAAACACGAAATAAGGTTGAATATGGCAGTAACAAAGCTACTGGCCAACACGCAGGAATGAGAAGATTGAAGCGAACCGAACCATACGAACTTGTTTAGTGTTTATAGTTATTATTAGTATTAATCACATACTCGCCTTGCTTATGTAGTAATGGAAGTACAAGAGAACAGTTGTAACAAATTAATTTGTCAATTATTATTGTATTAAGCATATATAATATAAGATATAATTAATTAAAAAACCAGGCGGACATTACGGAAGTTTACCGAATGCCAACTATGATTCTCCAAAAATAGACACTACTTACAATCTACAGCAGACTAATGTGATCGAAAATATGAACTAAATTTGGTTTTCTGTCAATATGTTAAACGCTCATTGGAACATATTCAATAATATTCCCAACATATATAAATCTGAACGATCCGTATGGATTTTTTCGGGCGTACTTCCACGCCACCGGCGTTACCGTTAATTAAAATCGAATTTATGGACGTGATTTCGTACGAGTTACTTCATTTTCCGGGGACATTATTATGGTAATTGAACGGTAAATCTTTTCAATGGCGATCCATAAACATTAGCGGGCGCTGCATCACTCCAAAATCGCCGTTCTACTTGCGAATAACGGACGACATTTAAATTTTAATGCTTCTATTAAATTTAAATATGGCCCAGTCATCTGTCGACGTAATATGGCCGAAAACCGAGCCCGCACTCTCATATTCATCGGAAAATTACGTGCGCGAAAAAGTAAACCCTATTTTGTAAACATTTAGAAACATATATTGCTGCTATTTTAATTAACATTAGTGAAATTCTACCACAATTTATACCGTTAATCATAGCTCTTTGATAAATCAATAGAATATCTTAGAAATGATATGTTAATGTTACTAAAATTTGTTTTGACAATATTTTCAATATAAAATTAGAAACATATTTGATATATAATATTAATAACACTAACTGCTGCGATTATAGCTGTCGGAGACAATAGTGAAGAAGCCTCAAAATTACAATAGACAGTATAAATAATTGGACACAAGCTTGGAAAATAAGAATTAATGAAAGTAAATATTTACATGTACAGTTCACCTATAAACAGACCGTACATTATCATTCCATATAGCAACAACTCTAAATATCTCGGAATGAATCTAGATGCAAAACTTCACTGGAAGGAACATATAAAGAAGAAAAGAAAAGAACTGGAATTGAAATATAGGAAAATGTACTGGCTATTTGGAACAAAATCGCAATTATCAGTACATAATAAATTGCTATTATACAAGCAAATACTGAAACCTATATGGACATACGGAGTTCAATTATGGGGAAGTTGAGCAAAGAGTAACATAAATAAAATACAAATATTCAGAACAAAGTCCTGAGAGGTATTGTAGGCGCACCCAAATTCGATAGGGCTGATTACCTACATCGAGACCTTCAGATAACCACAGTCAGTCAAGAATTCAAGAGAATTGCAAGGGGGCATGAAGAAAAACTCCATTCTCATGAGAATATTGAAACATTACAGCTTTTGGATACCACCAGAACAGGACACAGACTCAAAAGAATCAGACCATCTGATCTTGTATAGTGTTGTGTAGTGAGTTGCATATAATAAAAAATACAGTAGTGACATGTATAAACATTATTTCACCAGAGACTGAGATAGGGCCAATGGATCCGCCTAGTTATATACCTAGATTTAAGTTATCATAAAGACAAATTGTAGGTTAAACGGAAACGACTAGTATGTATGTAATAATTAAATAATAAAACAAATTTCTTCTAAGTTTTAATAATCAACGAAGCATCAATAAGTTTGAATTATTACATCACTGAACATTATAACAAAAGTATCACAGGTAAAATTAATTTCAGAACTGCAACAACTTCAGAGCTTCGAATATAAGTATATATGATTTTTATATACTTTTATGTTGTAATCATAAACATGCAATTCTATGTATAATTAACTGTATTTTTTACAATATAGAAATAATATTAAAGTAATACATTTACAATCATTTAATGAACTTCCCAAAACTTAGGTCTATAAAGTAAATAACTAAATAATTGATACAAAATATAAATAATAAATGGCATAAATCGCTAAATATCTTAATATTTATCAGCAGTTTCAAATATTTACCAAATTACTATTAATAATTCATAATTTATGTTATTCTATTTGTCCCATGTGTTCCATTTAGGCAAATTATATTGTTAGTTTCACTTTATCTATAATTTTTCATTACTTCATTTATGTATTAATATAATTTTTATCCTTTATACACATTTTTCACCTAAAATATATATTGAAAAACAATAAATTGAAAAAAAAACAAGCTTATTTGATAACAGAATAATTTCTTTACCTATATTACATCATTCTTTACTTTTTTATTCCAATATTCAATCTTTAAAACAGTAGCAATAATATTTCCTTGTGTCAGTAAATTTATATATGTTTAGATATTATTTTATATAACCTTTTTTATTAATCTACTTCCTTGTATTCTACAATATTTACATTTAAAATGAAAAGAGAAATTAAATCATTTATTTTAACTTGAAATCAATGAACTGAACTAACTTTTCATTATATTAATGGTTTACTGTCTTGTAGAAATAAATGAAAGAGAAGAAAGATTGCTCTTTTCCAGTGGAAGTGTTAAAGTAAATATGTCATGGTATTACTCAAAACATGTATTTTACTTCTTCAAATGGTTATGCTTTCAGGACCCGCTGCTTGACGAGGAGTGAGCTTCTGAATTATTATTTTTGGATGATGAGTCTCAAGTTTCAGGTGCTTATTTCAGTTTCTTCTGAGGTTGACAATGAGAGTTCCTTGTGAGCTTCAAAAATTTCTGCCCCAAGAGCTATAGTTCTGCTCCAAATTGCAGCTTATATTATTGTGATATTAAGAAATAGCTATCTTTAAAGACAAACCAACAAAACTAATGATTGGTGAAAAAAAATAGATCGAAAGCCCATGGTTATAAAAAACCACAATTCATCTTCCCTTATTGTTTCCTTATTGGCTATTTTTTATCAAATATTCTCTCAATCGATTGAAATTGTGCTATAACTTGGGTTTAGAGAATGGACTATTGTCCACAATAACTGTAGTTATCTAATTAACTGTTTTTTCTGAGTAAAGTAAGATATACCGTTAAAATACTTGTCTACGTGTCGTATATTAAAACATGTTATCTGATTTGTAAACAAATTCACCGTAATCCAACAGTGATTAGTACTTGATTATATCTCATATATTCTCCTTGTTATAAAGATGATTTTTCTCTTTAGAATTTCTAAGAATAGTATATAAATGACGGAGAAAGAAATCGAAACTAAAGAACAACTTTCTACAGGACATCTCGGAAAGATAACAAAACAATTCATGATTGTAATAAAACAATGGAGTGTAAAATCTCACGAAAATATTGTACTCCTACATTATAATTAAAACAAAAGCATTAGATTACACCAATTAGACCACCGCTTAATCATCTCGTGTTGTTATTAAATTTTTGTCGGAAAGGAGAACCACAGGATGTGGCTCATCCAGAAGTTATACATTTATTCACTGCCAATAAATTACGATGAACAATGACCTCGCTTGTTATTTCCACAAATAAACATTGTGATGTTATGAAGTTGTTGCTTGCTGGTGCCATCCGACTAGAATGTATTAAACAAACACATCAAGTGGGCTAATATTTGTTTATTAGCGATAACGACAGAAAGAAGCCAACATAGATTATTTTTATCGACAAATGAGTAATACTCGTTTACTTTTTGATGATAAATTAAGGATTTAACTTCAAAAATTGGGTATCAGGTGTATATTTTACTAAATATTGTTCATTGCTGTTAATTTCTTTCAATTTTCTTGAAGTCATTCTCAATTAAAAAGGTGTTTAAAAAAATTGGGTATTAGGTGCTTGCATATAATTTAATAAGCTATATATATTGATACAAATGCCAAGTATCAATGTAAATAATTTAATTGTAACTGTTGATATTGACATTTATCTGCAAAAAATCGTCGTTGAACGCTCAAAATTACTTTTTCGATAAACATTACTCCTGTTTGATTAAAATACATCAGCTATCACTTTCAAAAACTTATCATATCTGTCATATATGAATTGTCGGTTTTGATTTCAATGATTTAAATGTGATTATTTTGATATTAATGACAAAGAACCGATAGAGGACCAAAAGAGTTCAAAAACAATGAATTACTTCCAGCGTTTTTCATAAACTCGCATAAACCATGGAGCATTGAGTAACGCGGGGACTCTTTTGGATTGGAATATTTGATGTAATTCAAGTTGTCTCTTGGACACGCACCTGTAGCATACCTGTGCTCTGTAGTGACAGACTGGACGGACTGGCAATTTTTACAGAGTCGCTTTCTCGGGGATTGTGAGTTTGATTTCTCTACCGAGGAGTGGAAATAGTAGGCTGTATACGCCATTGTCTTTGCAAATAGCGTGCTGAATTTGGGCTGACCAATTCAAGACAAGGTATGATGTCTTCTGGAGCCAGGGAATAGGAACTTTTTCAATTTGGAGGCGGAACTCCTTTGAAAACCTCTCTTTTGAAACCTGACTCCTTGAAAGCCTTTGACAAAGTCTGACACGACAGTTTGATCGTAAAATGCGTGCGATTAGGCCTACCAGAAGACCTAACCGGTCTCATCAAGTCCTACCTATAGGACATATTTTTCCAGGTCAAGATCAGGAAAACAAATCGATGCTGGCGTATCTCAAGGTATCTCAACACTGCTTTCTTCACGGCCGCCAGGTTCAAAGTTACAATTCATGAACGTTTACAGAAGCAGCTCGATGATGCGGTCAAGTGGTTCAAATTCTGGAGATTGAAAATCAACCCCCTGAAAACCCAGGCCAACGTTTTCCATAAGTAGCGTTACGCCCTGTGCATCTTACTTAAATGTCAACTTGAGATCGACCCCGCAATAATTCCATGGCTGGATAACGTCACGTACTCGGTCTCCACTCCGACCGAAGGTTCGGTTGGCATTCTCAAATCCAGAAAGGTTCGCAGATAGCAAACTTGCTATCTTCTCTGATCTGCCCTTCTAGCAGACTTCCCATCTCCATCAAATGCTTATTTTACAATATGTTAATTCGCTCTGTACTCCTCTAAGGATCTAATGTCTATTTCAAGTTTGTTACACTTAACCAGGTGAAACGGCTTCAAGTTTTCCAAAATAGGAGAAATAGTATAAAATAGTATTCCTCAGGAGAATCTAAAAAGCTCCATGGTTTGTCAGAAATAATCAAATTCATAGGGAAACTCACACTCCAGAAATCAAACACTTCATATCTCAATTATTCTACAAACAACAACTCAGATCAAGTTCTACTCATCCGTCGCTGCAGTCATAACTTTTACTCCCATACGACAGCATCCAGTCGTGTGTTAACTCAAGTTCGCGAATCAATAGAATCGCCGGGTCCTCGTGCCCAATAACGGCTGTCCGAACAGCGGGTGCCATATCCCCAAATTTAACGCAGTAGCAGTAGCGATCCACAGGGATCAACTGTGAGGCGATTTCAGTTGAGTGTATTGGTAAGCCCAGAGGCAGTTCCACATAACCCTGTCCAACTTGTCACGCCAGGGCAAGTCTCCGCGACCAGGTATGCGCCATGCATACCACCGCCTGGTTTTAGGCCAGAACAAAAAAAATTAACTGAAGAAATCAAAATGGATCACTATGTTGCGAGAAAAACATTTTTCTTATACTACGACAAGCCAATATCTTTAAAATTACGCAGTCCTACTATTTTAATTGTCTCCATGTATTTTTCTTTTGTTCTGCTCACGATCTTACCGGCTGATCCCATGGGTGGCGCGGATGTAGCACGAGGAATAACGATGTTAATCTTAATGAGGTTTCCGCCTTGTTACTTCCGAACGACGTCGTAATCAATGGAATAGAAATTGAAGGTAAATTGACTGGTAACGAGGTAAAAATTTAAGACGCTACCGGCGAGGCGGCCTTCGAAAAACAACCGTGAATTTTATGGTTTCATTCGGGATGGGTATTACGATGGAGTGGAGATCCGAAATTTATAATGACAAATAAAAACGGCTGTGATGTTTACCGAACAGGATGCTACCTTGTCAACAACGCACGTCTCATATATATTAATAAAACGTTATTTATTGACGATAACAACAGGAAGGTGGAGGAATATATGGTGATAATAGACGAATTTGGGAAACGCTTATTTATATAACAAGTGACGGTAGAGATAATTTGGTTAACATGGAAACAGATAACTTCTGCTATAAATAAAAGTACATTTCGTTACATATCAGATAGTTAACACAACATTTTTGCTTCTCAGATTTGTGGTAACGACACATTAGCCAAAAATATTTTTAAAAAAATTGAACCGGCTTCAAACAATAGATAAGGAACTCACTAAAAAGTAAACAATAATCAAACTTAGATTTTTAACACAAAAAAAACGTTTAAAATAAAATTTGTACATAATAATCGTTGTAATCACTACATAGTATAAAACAAAGTCGCCTTTTCTGTCCCTATATCCCTATGTGCGCTTAAACCTTTAAAACTACGCAACGGATTTTGATGCGGTTTTTTTCAATAGATAGAGTGATTCAAGAGGAAGGTTTATATGTATAATACATGCATAATATACTAAGGAAACATTGCTAATTTTAGAGGTTTCTAACGTGATGTCGTAAATTAACCTATTTTTTTAGGCTTATTTAGCAATTAGCAAAAACGCTGCCTAACCCTACGAGTTAGATCAAATTAATGTACTACAGTATTGTACACCATAAAAAGGTCTACAAAAAAGTCCGCGATGGTATATGTTTATCTTTTAGGGATAACCCACATTAACCATTTTTATTGTTTACTTTTTACGTGAGAAAATGGCTTATTTACGAAGCTATTTTAAGCAATACGGCATTAATCCTTATCGAATTAAGTACCTTAAATACAGTGTGCAATTAATATAGATCAATATGGTTCCTTACAGCATGTAAATTAAACAAATATTTTCGGAGATATTACAAATTTAAAATTTGCGTTTAAAAATGTGTAATGTAATAAAAATTGTATGAATTTAGATATTCCAAAGATAGCAGGAAATCTTCATAGTAAGTATAGGGAGAGTTGTTTTACTCCAAATTTAATGCGTGCAGGCCAAGGGCAGTAATGAATGAACCAAAAATACTGGATCGATTTTAATCATGTTTTCATTGAGTGACATAGGCATATATATTTTATGCCCGTGCAAAGTCGGAGCGGGCCGCTATGTTTTTATATACAACGTTCATATTTTTTCTGTAGTGTATTTAATTTAGTATCAGCATTGCACCCGTGCAAAGCCGGGGCGGGTCGTTAGTAACTAAATAAAAATTAAATACTAATAATTTCCTTATTTTGGGTCTCTAGTTATTTGAATATTCAACCTTCTCAATTGTTTTATTAGTTCTATGATTTTATTTCTTATCAATTTTATATTTTCCACTTCTTTTTCCCCCACTCTAGGTATTATTTTGCTTTTTCCACTTGCTCTTCCTAGTTCTTGTATTCTTTCTTTTTATCTGTATGACTTGTTTAGTTTCTGCTATTTCAATGAAAATAACTTAATGCTGTTGGGAATAACTAGATGGTTGATCTTTGAAACAAGTTTTAACATAAATAATATTATATTAAAGAAGAACTATGCTATAAATGCATTGAATCTAAAGGAATAAAATGAAATAATGAATAAAAATGAATACAATGCAAGTAACCTATTTACATTTTATTTCAAAATTCTTGCTATATTTTGATAATAACAGCTTCACAATAATTATAAATAATGCTATTTTCAGAACTAAATCTTGACTATTGTTTAAACATTTTGGTGATTCCAAATTATCAGTTCAATATAGATGAAGTTCTTTGAATTACCACTGTATTTGAAAAAGATTTAGAAAACGAATACGTAATGTTTCCTGGTAAATAATGAATATGTCATTTCCATAAAAGAGTCTCAGATGTTTTTGAATTATGAATTTCAAAGAGGTTTTTCAGAATTAAGAGAAGTAAGATGGAACAAACAAAGCAGTTGTGTGCTGTTGTTATCTGCTAATTTATGGCAAAAACCATGAAGAACCTACAGGCAGTTTCTTAAATAAACAAAGGGAATTAAATTAAACAATATTGTAATAAAACATAATTAAAAATTTATTTAATAATTATTTTAAAGAGGTAGAAGTGATCATTGTTAGAATTGGAAGGTCCTACGAAAATATAACTTGAAAATTCTGCATAAAAGGTATGGAATCAGTGTTATGTTAATATTGAAGACAATGAAAATTCTAGCAATTTGGAAATCAGACTTAATCATAAATAAGTTCAAAAAGAAGCTTTATTAACTAGGTAATAATATTAGTTAAGACCTCTTAAAAACTACTGATATAAATAAGCAAAACCCCAATAAGTTTAAAACGTTATAAACGTTAAAATAAGTTATAAACCCCTTTTAAAATGCGGAAAAAGAAGAAGTGTGCAAAAGACCCATTTTCTCCATGAAATTGAATTTCTATAATTAAACTGACAGAAAAGAAACTACCCTAAAAGAAATATGTTGAAAATCAACCAAAACATTTACGGTTCAGTTAATAAGTGTTGATACATAATTGATATTTCACTACCAGCTGGATAATTGGTGGAAATACAAAATACATATCAAATTATATCAATATCTATAATAAACATCCTAATTCTAAATCTAATAAAGATTCGTTAAGACTTCTAAATATATATACTAATGCATTAAGCCATACAAAACTATTTCTCGGTATTCTACTCGTTAATCTTAATTGATAATGAAAATGTACACATTAGGAGTAGTTTATTTACCAATATTAAGTAAACAAAAGGTTATTTCCCCATATAATGTTTCGAAAATATTGTTGATAGTGCTTTCAATATGGGATTTCTCAGGCTAACCCAAATAACTGTCCCAAATTTGGCCATGTTACATTTATCAATTATTTCATGGTATTTATTTTATAATTTATATGGTGTCTTTTTTTTATTAATATGTATGGATATATAGTTTTAGCTTGTTAAATTACATATGCTTGGTACAATCTTAATGTACAAGTTAATTTATTACTACTGTTTTGTTGTCTTGCATTAATACACAACCAAGGCAAGATTAATACGTCACCATGTATTTTCCAAATTAGAATAAAACTGGACCATAGAAGTTGGTATGGTTTGGTTCGCTTCAATCTTCCTGCGTGTTATCCGGTAGCTGTATTGCTCCCATGTTGCTGTGAGTTAGTAACCTTACTTCACGTCATCGTGAAGTTCTTCGTTGGTTACGTAGCGACAACCATTGGTAATTAATCGTAGAACTTTGTTTTGACAGCGTTGGATTACTAGTTGGTTTGATGATTTAGTACAACTCCATATTTACGCTTCATAGGTTGGAATTGATGAATGATTTTTGATTGACTGATAATCTAATCTATTTGATTATATTATAACTGAATTTGTAATCAAAAATTCAACAAATACTGTCAAATAGCAGCGTTTTACAATAAACATGTGACACATTGTACCATCCTGTTTTAACTAAGACCATATAATTTAGTAGCATCCACATAATATCAGTCAGCATGTCTCTATAGAACCCAACCCACACCAAACAACAACTCGTTTAGAATGCATTGGCCTTTAACATTATTTAAATCGCTATAAGACAAGAAAACTCTAGAAAAAACGGTTTTTTTTTTCAACTGAAGTTCTTTCACCGCAAGTTGAGAACGTAATATTTACTATTTACTTCACGCTATTTAATCACAGTAGTATAAAACATTTCGAAAGTGTATATGAAACACTCGAATAATTTTCAAATCGTTTTATTATAATTTAATTATTCTCGCAAATACTCATCGAACGTTTTTCCCAAGTTCATTAGCAGTTTATTGATATACTTTTCAATATTCATGGCATTCTAATTTAATTGATAACATAATTGAACAACCACTGTGAAATACTTGAAAATTTGCACAAATAAATCACAAGGTACTCCTCATTTCGTTCGAAATTCCCACCATCAACAGTTTGGATTACCCTCGTCGTATACCTGTAGCCTAACTTGGGACTGTTTCTTAGAAAAATAAAGAAAAACCCAAACGGTGTGGTTTTCCCAGGTGCTTCAACTAGTTGACGTTGTTTTGTATGTTATTTAATAGCAACGCTGAAGTATTACTACAGATTGCACTACAGTCATTCCACGTATTATTTCATATTTATTTAACACTGCCTGTTATAATATATCAAAGACTAGAAAAGCGCATATATACCCATTTGTCTCTGTAATGTTCTTAAAATGTATTTTAGATCAGGCATTCTTTCATCATATTAAGAATACACATGATCAACAAAGACGTTTGATTATAATGGCGATAAGATGCATAAAATGATGGGAAATATCTCAATAAACACTTTTTTAAGCAAAAAAAATGGCCCATCAAATACTTGCTGATGCCCTTGTTACCTATTTTAATTTTAAATTAATTATTTTAAATGAGATAGTAGTTGATAAAAACAGCTACAAAACGTTTGAATAGCTTGGGTAGGATAAAAAAGGAAGAAAAATGGTATCAATTACACTTTTTTTAGGCGTATTGTAAGTGATCAATTTATATGAAGAATAGATTATGAATGAGTGTGACACCTATAAGTCAAGCAACATTAATTGAACGATTTAACTGAATAATTTTTGCGAAAATTGCTATGTGGGTGAGAAGCTGATACAAAGCATCCTCTTGAGAGAAAATGTTTTGATATTTGAGATTTCTAGTATCCCTAGCTACCCACCAAACTTAGTTTCTTCTAATTATCGCTTGTTAAAATCAATATATCCTGAGACAGAACCATATCAACAGAAAGATTGGCAAAAAATGATGAGAAATATCTCAATAAATACTTTCTCAAGCAAAAAAAAATATTATTGCTATTCATAACAGGTTAAAATATAAAATATAAACGATGTAATATGAGTTTTTTCTTTAATGAACTAATACTTAGGGTGACTTATACGTAGCGTATCTATCTAGACTATCAACAAACCGGAGACATGAACTGAACTCACCGAAATGTACGTCCAACATCTTCACCGACCTCCGACTAGCACATAATCCAGGACCTATACCACAGAATGAAAAAAAAAAAACAACAGACGAACGGTTTATTCAACTCTGCACCGCGCGTTTTTCCAGTCTAGTTTGAACTCGATGGGCTGCTGACTCGTACTTTCACTCGAATGCGCCAGCGAAACGTTCACAGATTAGATAAAACTGCGATTTAGAACGGACAAATAGATGTGTGTGCAACTATTTACCCTCGCCGATTGGTCGGGAGATCTTGAGCTTGGGATCGCCGACTGCTAGATCACTCGAGACTCAGGGTACGACTACGGTTTCGGTTTGTGTACGGAGACCGTCGAATGGTAACCATGACTACGGCGAAGACTGAATTCCATCGTCCGCCTGGTAAAAGGTAAACCATTAACGACGTCAGACGTGTCTAGTGGGAGGAACAATGAGGCGATGGTCGCGTTTACCCGGTTTGTTTTCGATCTGATGCACTTTCACTGTGTTTGTGTACCGGCTATTATAAAATCGTTATACATATTTTGCTTTATTGCAGAATACTTTTAAATTGCTCTTTTTTCATGTATTATATGTTTCTAGTTGCTTGTCAATACTTGTCATGCTGTCAAGTGATAATTTGAAGGGAAATATGTCGAATATGTTATGGTTAATGTTTTCAGTCATGTTTCTGTTGCTATCAAAATCAAAAAATACAACTTACATCGTAAGTTGAATACCGTGATGATTTTATTAGCCCTCAGCAATGTGGAAGCAATATAGCTACTGAATAAGACGCAGGAAATTGGAAGATTGGAGTGAACCAAATCATCTGAAAGCGTATAACATAAGCGTTACCATTAACTTTAGTTTAAGTGGTTTAATTATATTTTAATTTGTAAACTAAGATCATTATGGGCATATCTAACGTAAGATGTAATTAATCAAAAAAATACTACTCAAAAGCAATGATTAGAAATGTTTATTGATGGAAGATTTTTATAGCTCATTCAATGATCTTCCTTGATATTCCGAGCTGATGACGTAAGGCCCGATAATATAAAAATGAGTATAAACCTTCTAATATTAAGTTGAGAGTTGTAAATGTAGTAAATCTGATCTAATTTGAAATTTTAAGAATACGGAGGATATTATAGAATAAAATATATGATAATAGTATATAGTTAGTGAATCTCAAACTATAGCAGGCATCCTTGATCACTATTCTTATGAATAAATGATAAATAGTTATTGTTTATTTGCTCTTATATTTTGATAATAATGCATTTAAGAAAAGTATAATCAAAAATATCCTATAAAAATAGCCATTCATTTCAAATATATATGTTATGAAATTCACTATTAGTCAATAAATAAGGAAAGTCAAATTGTATAAAACAGTTTTTGTTCCAAAACAATATTTAATTAAATTTTTCATAATAATATCATTAATAACACTGGCCATTACTGACATATTGAAGAAAAGAAAAACATTCCGTTGAAAAATATTCACACACTCTACGAATACACTCACCGAAGAATTAAAGTTATTTTAAGAGCAAATGATGGTTCAATATCTTATTAATAAATAAAAATTGTGTATAAGGGCATATAGCTTTTATCAGACGGGTATTCCTTAGTATCGAACCTCTTATACCTGCCTTTATAGCCATTCCTATTTGATTGAATATTTTTGGAAAACCCAACGGTCAGAAGGTCGGACTTTTGGCAATAAAACACGGTACAGCGGGTCGATCAGGACAGTACCGACAGAGTCACGCGAACCTTTTGATATCGGGCTAATCACCCGAAAAAATCTTTAAAAATTAATTTAGTTTTATTACAAATACCATGTGCCACACCTTCCCATTCTCACATGTATGTCCGTATTCCATGGTAATTTTAAGAATTTCATCGACTTTCCAACTGTAACATCAAAATTTCGGGAAGGAAAACAAGCCAATCAATTCTGGTATGATTTAAATGACTATAATATTAATTTAAATGATTATCACCATAAACACCACCTAATTTTCGATAAAGCTGCGCTGTATTTGTCCCTCTACTATAAATATGTAAAATATGACGAAAATGAATATGATGATATGAAAATAGAGAATCCAGAGTTCTCTATTGTTAATTTTTATGGAGCAAACGAATGGAATTACCTCTATATTTAGGTTGTTTGTTTTAAAAACGCTATAGTATGGCTTCATTTAATTGTAGTGAAAAAATTGATAAAATTTTTCCCCAATCTCATAACAGGTCAATTGAAAAGTCCCCGGCCTGCCATAGCAAAACACAATTTTTTGGCAACATTAGTTTTTTTTTTAACATAATTCCCTTCAAGATTAATACCCTGATCATAGCGACCCTCCAAATTTTCGATGCCATTTTTGTGAAACGATTTGTCCTTTACTACAAAATAGGCCTCAGTTTCGGTGATCAACTCTTCATTCGACGAAAATTTCTTTTGAGGTCTGAGAACAGAAAATAGCCGCTGGGGGGCAGATCTGGAGAATACGGTGGATGAGGAAGCAATTCGAAGCCCAATTCATGGATTTTTGCCATCGTTTTCACTGACTTGTGACACAGTACATTGTCTTGGTGAAGCAGCACTTTCTTTTCCTTCAAATGCGGTCGTTCTTCGGCGATTTCGTCCTTCAAACGGTCCAATAACTATATATAATGATCGCTGTTGATGGTCATTTTTATTTCAAGGTAGTCAATGAAAATTATTCCAAGTGCATCCCAAAATACAGACGCCATCACCTTGCCAGCGGACTGTTGCCTTTTCTCATGATTTGGGGCGGTTTCATCGTGTGCAGTCCACTCGGATAACTGTCGATTGGACTTTGGAGTGAAATGATGGAGCCATGTTTCATCCATTGTCACATATTGACGCAAAAACTCGGGTTTATTACACTTGATCATCTTCAAACACTGCTCCGAATCATCAACTCGTCGTTGTTTTTGGTCAAAAGTGAGCTCGCGCGGTACCCATTTTGCACAGAGCTTTCTCACAATCAAATATTCGTAAATGATATGAGTGAATGAGTACATTTTCAGTTAATATCTTTAGAGTGTCTGCTATTTCATTCGATTTTAATTTACGATCATTCAAAATCATTCTGTGGATTTTTTTAATGTTTTCGTCGGTAGCAACCTCTATTGGGCGTCCACTGGGTTCACCGTCTTCGGTGCTCATTTCACCACGTCTAAACTTAGCATACTAATCCTTGATGGTTGATTTTCCTGGGGCAGTGTCCGGAAACTCGACATCAGACCAGGTTTTTGCTTCAACTGTATTTTTCCCTTCAAAAAGCAATATTTTATCAACACGAGAAATTCCTTTTTATCCATGTTTTCACAATAACAAAAGTTGCTTCACTCGATATGCTATAATTTACATACTAATAATCCGACAGCTGTCAAATTTATACACGCATCTTTTGAAGGTTAGCGCTAACTAAAAAACGTATGGACTTAATTCTAGTAGTGCCATCCATGTGTCAGGCCGGGGACTTTTCAATTATCTGTTATATCAGTTTGAGAAAGAGCGTGGAGGCCATTACATAACCATGTTCTACATAATGTATTCAATAAAACAAATTGTTTGGGACACCCTGTATGATTTAATAGCTACGTGAGTTTCTTAAGATTGTAGTATCTATGTTTGTTTCCACATTTTTCTATAAAAACATGATATTTGTTTGTATTTTTTTTGGGTGCTGTCAGTCAATTCGTACAATCATCCGCGACGTAAACGCAGTCAGGTACAGTCACCTTGCTCAGCGCGGTAATCGACGAAGTAAGGCCGGCGTGGAATTCCGAATCGACACGTCCGAAAATGAGTCGTTTCCTCTCTGTCCGACGCGTTGCGCTGCGACGAGATGAACGGAAATCCTTCTCGGAACCGTTTTCGAAAAGACGAATGGCGGCACCGCGTGACGCATCCGCCGTGACCGAATGCCTTTTGTCCGTTACTGGGCTCTCGCCGGCCGCCGCCGATGACTAATTTTCAAAATATTTCTGCCTCGGAGATCGAGAGCAAGGTGGGATCGGCCCGTCTCTCTCTCGCGCCCCTTCGCGGCGAGAGAGGCGATCCGAGAGGAGATGCATAAGCCGGGACGGAATGTCGAGAGGTCTGGAAAACACTTCACCGTGATACAACGGGAATGCAATAAATTATTTTTGAAGAAAACAGAGAAAGGCTCAAGTGGTTTCAATGAGAAATTCCACAGACATTGATATTTTCGACGCCGAACGCGAACTCGCCTCTTCGGTTTGGTTTAATTTTAACAAGTGCTGCCTATTTCGGATAAAATTACTTCCTTTGAAGTTTTCCGTCCACGTAACGTTCGATATTTAACGTGGAACGGAGAAATGCTGCTCGGAAAACGAATAAATAAGCTGAAGTATTTTAATTACGGCGAAATAATGGAACAATAGTCAACAGTGCTTGACAAAAATAGGAAAAAGTATAAATAGATACTACAAATTATGCATTTTCTCCTTTTCTAACGTTATTCAAGGTCAGTAACTTCATTAATAAGACCTTAGTAACATGAAAAATAACTAATTAATTAATAAACAGAAGCGAATGTAATAATAATCACATGTAACTATATCTGGAATATATTGAATATATTGAAAAATAACTAATTAATTAATAAACAGAAGCGAATATAATAATAATCACATGTAACTATATCTGGAAGATGAAATAATACAACAATAATAAATGCTTCACAAAAATAGGAAAAAGTATAAATAGATACTACAAATTATGCATTTTCTCCTTTTCTAACGTTATTCAAGGTCAGTAACTTCATTAATAAGACCTTAGTAACATGAAAAATAACTAATTAATTAATAAACAGAAGCGAATGTAATAATAATCACATGTAACTATATCTGGAATATATTGAATATATTGAAAAATAACTAATTAATTAATAAACAGAAGCGAATATAATAATAATCACATGTAACTATATCTGGAAGATGAAATAATACAACAATAATAAATGCTTCACAAAAATAGGAAAAAGTATAAATAGATACTACAAATTATGGATTTTCTCCTTTTCTAACGTTATTCAAGGTCAGTAACTTCATTAATAAGACCTTAGTAACATGAAAAATAACTAATTAATTAATAAACAGAAGCGAATATAATAATAATCACATGTAACTATATCTGGAATATATTGAATATATTGAAAAATAACTAATTAATTAATAAACAGAAGCGAATATAATAATAATCACATGTAACTATATCTGGAAGATGAAATAATACAACAATAATAAATGCTTCACAAAAATAGGAAAAAGTATAAATAGATACTACAAATTATGCATTTTCTCCTTTTCTAACGTTATTCAAGGTCAGTAACTTCATTAATAAGACCTTAGTAACATGAAAAATAACTAATTAATTAATAAACAGAAGCGAATATAATAATAATCACATGTAACTACATCTGGAATATATTGAGGATTAAATAATACAACAATAATAAATGCTTCACAAAAATAGGGAAAAATATAAACAAATAAAAGAAATTATGCATTTTCTCTTTTCCTAACGTTATTCAAGGTTATTAACTTCATTAATTAGACCTTAGTAACATGAACAATAACTAATTAATTAAGAAACAGTCTAGACTATATGGAGGATAGGGTCTTCCATCTAATTTTAACAATTTTTTTGTCTGCAGAATATCTAGAGAAATAGATGTTGTACAATTGTACCAGTGCCAAAAATCTGTACGCACTCTGCTACATAATTCATGTGTACCTTACAGATACGTCATTGTTTTTTACAAATGGAGATTCGATCGATTCGGAGATATATCGGTTTTTATGATCGATATATCAATAATAATTATTAATAACAATGTTCTAATAATAATATATAAAATATATTTTTATCTGATTTTATATCACTATTAATTTAATTTTCATATAGAGAAAAACCCAATACCAACACACCAGTTTGGGTTTATTAACAAGCATTCAACAATTGACCAGGTCCATAGAATAACAGATATTATTGAAAAAGTCTACGAAAGTAAAAAAGTATGCTCAGCTATATTCTTAAATGTAGCACAAGCCTTCGATAAGGTTTGGCATGAAGGCCTGGTTCATAAACTACAGAAAATGCTACCAAACCAACACACCGAACTATTAAAATCATACATTACAAGCAGAATGTTTAGAGTCAAACAAGAAGAAGCTTACTCTACAATAAAAGAAGCTAAAGCAGGTGTACGACAAGGAAGTGTACTGGGACCAATGCTTTATCTACTCTACATTTGTGATATACCACAAATCGAACATATTACGATGGCTACATTTGCTGATGATTCTGCGATTATAGCTGTCGGAGACAATAGTGAAGAAGCCTCACGAAAATTACAACAAGCAAGTAACAATATAAATAATTGGACACAAGCATGGAAAATAAGAATTAATGAAAGTAAATCTTTACATGTGCAGTTCACCTATAAACAGACCGTACAAGTACCAATAACATTAAATAATACTATCATTCCGTATAGCAACAACGCTAAATATCTCGGAATGAATCTCGATGCAAAAATTGGAAGGAACATATAAAGAAAAGAAAAGAACTGGAATTGAAATATAGGAAAATATACTGGCTAATTGGAAGAAAATCACAATTATCAATATATAATAAATTGCTATTATATAAGCAAATACTGAAACCTATATGGACATCCGGAGTTCAATTATGGGGATGTTCTGCGAAGAGTAACATAAATAAAATACAAATTTTTCAGAACAAAGTCCTGAGAGGTATTGTGGGTGTATATAAATACTATAGGACTGATTACCTACATCAGAGACCTTCAGATAACCACAGTCAGTCAAGAAATCAAGAGAATTGCAAGGGGCCATGAGGAAAGACTCCATTCTCATACTAATATTGAAATATTGCAACAACTTTTGGATACCACTAGAACATGACACAGACTCAAAAGAATCAAATCATCTTATCTTGTGTAGTGTTGTGTAGTGAGGTGCATATATTAAAAAATTCAGCAGTGTCATGTAGTTAAGTGAAATCCAATTTCTGAAGATACCATTTTTTACGTACCATTTCATGTTCCAGACCTGTGAATCCCTTAGGTCTCCAAAAGAGCCAATAAAGATTGATCGATATGCGACACCAAATGTTGAAAATAGTTATTGAAAATTAAACTTTCAGACTATATTCGAATCATCCGGAAAAGCAATATGCGAAAAATCATTTTGAAATAAAACGGTAATACACTAACCTCTAAAAAACAACTTTAAATTATCCTTTAAAAGAAACAAACATCATATAATCGTCTAATATCGTAAACCTTTACAACACAAATATTTTGCATGAATGAAATTAAAAGCCTCTGACCTGTGTTTACGACAACCCTTTACAGAAATTACCATAAATCCTATAAAATTAATATTATAAATACATGGAGAAATATTGGGAATCGCTAAATTATGCGAATAATTATTTAATTATTTATATAAATACGTATATATTAGTTACGGTAATATCGAAATTAATAATTAGAATTCAAATTTCAACTATATGATTTTAAATAATTACCAGATAGATATAATGAACAAACAATCCAACTTAATAATAATCTGCAAATCTACAATATTGATCACAGATCTTTCACGGTTCTAAAAATATGTCATAGACCTGTTGATAGTTGTGCAGGTAGTGAACGTGCCTATCTATAACTGTAAAAGATTAGAGCTGAAAATATACTTCACTGAATGCTTTAAAATATATTGTAACAAAACAGATATGAGTATTTACGCATTTAAAAAGAAAAAAAAAGAACCTCACTGAATGCTTTAAAATATATTGTAACAAAACAGATATGAGTATTTACGCATTTAAAAAGAAAAAAAAAGAACCTGTTTAGGGCTTATGAAAGTTAGGTTGAAGTTTAAAATACAAAAACTTTTATTTTACATCAAAAACTATTTTATTTTACGGAAAGACGTGGCGACTTGTTGAACGACACTAAATAATATTGACCATATCTCCTTCATATCAACTTCATGTGTATTTGAGAAAGCTCAAATGTAACTTAATATGCTTAAAATATGCTTTATTCGAAATATTATTTTTATTGTTATTTATAGAAAAGAAATCGTAATTACCTTTTTCCCCAGCAGATTATTTAGAAATTGAATAATAAATTACTTGTAGGTCAAATGTCTGCAAAATTCTTTATAACATGAGTAATAATAATTAGAGGTTGTAAAATGGCAAACGTTGCTTTGACACTTTGCTTGTTTCGAAACATTTCATATCACTATGAGTATTATGAACAGTGATTATTACAAGTAGAACTCATTCTTGGTTTTACCGGGGTATATTACCAAATAGTTACCACAGAAAATTTCATAGACCTGTTGGTAGTTGTGCAGGTAGTAAACGTGCCTATATATAACTGTAAAAGATTGGAGCTCAAAATGTACTTCACTGAATACTTTAAAATATATTGCAACAAAAAAGATATGAGTATTTACGCATTTAAAAAGAAAAAAAAGTACCTGTTGAGGGCTTATGAAAGTTAGGTTCAAGTTTAAAATACAAAAACTTTTATTTTACATCAAAAACTATTTTATTTTACGGGAAGACGTGGCGACTTGTGGAACGACACTAAATAATATTGACCATATCTCCTTCATATCAACTTCAGGTGTATTTGAGAAAGCTCAAATGTAACTTAATATGCTTAAAATATGCTTTATTCGAAATATTATTTGTATTACTATTTATAGAAAAGAAACCGTAATTACTTTTTTCCCTGCAGATTATTTAGAAATAGAATAATAAATAACTTGTAGGTCAAATGTCTGCAAAATTCTTTATAACATGAGTAATAATAATTAGAGGTTGTAAAATGGCAAACGTTGTTTTGGCACTTTGCTTGTTTCACCACATGTCATATCACTATGAGTATTATGAACACTGATTATTACAAGTAGAACTCATTCTTGGTTTTACCGGGGTATATTACCAAAGAGTTACCTAAGATAAGTGAAGGCTTTTAACAAATTATCTACATATCCTATATTTAAGCAGATAGACAGTATGGGCTTGAAAAACGATGATTAACAGTGATTATTACTTAGTACAAGAAATTCTTGGTTTTACCGGGGTATATTACCAAATAGTTACCACAGAAAATTTCATAGACCTGTTGGTAGTTGTGCAGGTAGTAAACGTGCCTATATATAACTGTAAAAGATTGGAGCTCAAAATGTACTTCACTGAATACTTTAAAATATATTGTAACAAAAAAGATATGAGTATTTACGCATTTAAAAAGAAAAAAAAGTACCTGTTGAGGGCTTATGAAAGTTAGGTTCAAGTTTAAAATACAAAAACTTTTATTTTACATCAAAAACTATTTTATTTTACGGGAAGACGTGGCGACTTGTGGAACGACACTAAATAATATTGACCATATCTCCTTCGTATCAACTTCATGTGTATTTGAGAAAGCTCAAGTGTAACTTTATATGCTTACAATATGCTTTATTCGAAATATTATTTTTATTACTATATATAGAAAGGAAACCGTAATTACTTTTTTCCCCGCAGATTATTTAGAAATTGAATAATACATAACTTGTAGGTGAAATGTTTGCAAAATTCTTTATAACATGAGTAATAATAATTCGAGGTTGTAAAATGGCAAACGTTGCTTTGGCACTTTGCTTGTTTCGATACAATTCATATCACTATGAGTATTATGAACACTGATTATTACAAGTAGAAGACATTCTTGGTTTTACCGGGGTATATTACCAAAGAGTTACCTCAGAAAAATGAAGGCTTTTAACAAATTATCTACATATCCTATATTTAAGCAGAGAGACAGTATGGGCTTGAAAGAAGAGGATTAACAGTGATTATTACTTAGTACAAGAAATTCGTGGTTTTACCGGGGTGTATTACCAAAGAGTTACCATAGGAAAATGATGCTTTTTCACAACTTATCTATACATCCCACATTTAAACAGAGAGGCAATATGGGATTGGAGGAAAATGATTAGCAGTGATTATCGTTAATAGAATGAAAGTTCTTAGTTTTACCGGGGTGTATTACCTAAAACTTACCCCAGAAAGGTGAAGGATTTTCATAACTTATCTATACAACCTATAGTTAAGTAGAGAGACGATATGGGCTTGGAAGACAATGATTAATAGTAATTATCGTTAATAGAATGAAAGTTCTTAGTTTTACCGGGGTGTATTATAAAGTAGCGCACGCGAAAATGCGCCTTTGACGCCTTCGTGTCGGCCGGCCTACATTCGCCAATCTGCGCTAGAGCTGGAAGTTGTGAAAGGAGCCTTTGAAACAGATTTAATCGCGTACATGCCCGTTTCCTTTTACCATTTTTCTCCGTGGCGTTACGTTTAACTACCGCCGAGCTAGATAACCGCTCTTTTATTGTTCTTTCGGCCGCGCTCGTGTCTACTCTAATCAAAAACGCTGAAAAGTACGGAACGAAATGTTGAATTGGCACGACGGTGCGGGGCGAGCGCGCGCGTTTATGATAATTTTAAAGCCCGATTTCGAAAAACGGGACCGCGAGCTTTGTTTGTGCGCGGCGCCATTGTTCGCGGGCAACGTAATGGGTTTGTTCATTGTTCCCGCTGCGCGTTTCGCCCGTTTTATTATCATAAAATCATTTGTACCCATCATATATTGGAAAGAATTCGCTTATTCGCGTCCCGCTCTAACCGCCCGTCGTTATTTTTAGCACTCTCTCGCCAAAGTCTCTTTAAACATTAGCCTCAGGGGTTCCGCTCAATAAAAGAATCAGGAAGTCGGTCTCGCCAAGCACAGTCGACAAATTGAATGGCAAACAGAACGAATATTTCCCATGCAACGTCTCGTAAAGTTCTGTCAATTTGATGGATGCTTTTTTTTAATTTAAGCATCTACTGGAAGTGTCATAAGAAATAACGTGATTTTGCCCTTAGAACAAAAAGCGAGAGGTTCATTATGCGTATTAATAAAAGTTCATCTGGAGACCCAACAATACCTGAGCTAGGTATGATAAAGATAAGCGGAAGTTTTCTCTAAACATTTAAAGACAGTATTTAATCCGTACCCCTCTGAAATATCCGCAACAGAAGAAAATAGCTTTTCGAATAGTCTGTTTCAAATGGATCTGACACATGAGAAATTTGCTGTTATGGAAGTAAAACAAACAATGCATAAGGAAATCAGTTCTAAAAAAGCTCCTGGTTTTAACCTAATAACTGGAAGAATCTTAAAAGAGCTGTCAGGATATCGAAATATCGATATTTTTCGGTGGCCAACACCCCTAATGGTGGTAGAAGAAGCCAAGCTTTATAAAAGATTGTAAAATCTACATTGGCGCTAAGGAAGATGATGTTAAGTATTTGATAAGATTAAAAAATAATTGTTTATCAGAAACAGAATTAATTCTACTCTTTACGGTCAATAATTAATGCAACTGATGCAGCATTTTAATAAAAACAGCTCTATCTGATCAATAAGAGGTCACTGTAGTTACTGGAAAAAATTGAGAGAAATTGGCAGAGATGTCTTGATTCATACACTATATAGTCTGGCCTCTTATTAATATCTCTTAACGTTAGTTTAAGAGTTTTTTTGAGAATTACATAGCTTCTTTTTTTATCCAGATATCGCAGTTCAGTGAGAGAAATCCGTTTTACCAGAAAAATGGCAAAAGGTCGTTGATAAATTCAGCACATACATAATTAATTAATGTTTCAAATTTATATGATAAGTAGTTTTGAATAACATAAAAATCGTCGAATTTACTTTTTCTCCACCCGATGAGTTTTAAATTGAATATATTTACTATTTCTTACTGTATTTTAACTAACCCACTAAGAATATGCCCTCGAGAGGATTTTACAAATTTAGAACTACTTAGTACTGTCCAATTATATAGTGCCAATGAGAGATTGCCATTGTTTTTAGACCCCCGGCCGAAAACGGAACTGTCGGCTGGCAAGGTTATGGCGTCTGTATTTTGAGATAAGCATGGAATAATTTTCATTGGCTACCTTGAAAAAGGAAGGACCATCAACGGCGACTATTATATAGCGTTATTGTACCGTTTGAAAGACGGAATCGTCGGAAAACGGCCGCATTTGAAGAAAAAAAGTGCTGCTTCACCAAGATAATGCACCGTGTCAAAAATCCATGAATTAGACTTCGAATTGCTTCCTCATCCACCGTATTCCCCAGATCCGTGGCCCCCAGCGACTATTTCCTGTTCTCAGATCTCAAAAGTATGCTCGCTGGGAAGAAATTTTCGGCCTATTTTGAAGCAAAGGACAAATCGTACTACAAAAACGGTATCGAAAAGTTGGAGGGTCGCTATAATCAGTGTATCACCCTTGCAGGGAATTATGTTGAGTAAAAAAAATTGCCAAAAAGATGTGTTTTACAATAGTAGGCCGGGGACTTTTCAATTGACCTGTTACAATGTTATTCTTCGGTATGACAACATGTGAAAACATACTTGGAAACATTAAAATGGAAAGTGCTTCTCCACCCGCCGTATTCTCCAAACCTTGCTTCTTCTTGGTTACCACTTGCTTCGACATGATATGAATCATGATCTGTCTGAGCTTCACTTCTTATGAAGATAGCAGAAAATGGGTCGATTCGTCGATAGATTCAAAAGATACACCGTTCTTTCGAGATGGAATCCGTAAATTGCCTAAAAAATTGGACAATGCAGCGTCTATCGATGGACAAATAATTTGAAAAATATAAATTTTACAGATATTTCACAATATACCTTCAAATTAGAAAAAATAAATGTCCAGGCCTAATACTATGAATGAATTCCAACCTTTAACAATTAAAATTACAGACAATTGATCATACTTATTCACCCATCAAATCTAAAGTAATCCTTGGATATGATGATCCTTGAAAATGAGGATCACTGACGCTCGAAAACAAAAATTTGACCGTAAAAAAACTAACCGCCGAATAAAAACAAGGAATGATTACAAACTAAGTGCCGCGTCGGGGAAAAAAGCTCGATTGCGGACGGACTATATCATACCAGATGCTTTTGAGCAATAAACGAGTGAAATGAACCGTAATAAACAAGTGAATTCGTCTCGGTGTTTTCGCTGACGCAGCCTTCTCGACGCCTCGCAGAAGATTGATCGATCCCTTCACTTGTTTGTTGCCCTGTAACTGTCGAAAACGAGGGCGGTCCCCACCGACAGAGGGGACGATTGCTTCCACGGCCTTTAATCAAAAGTGAACTAATCCTAAGTTTTATGACGAGCGCTGATACTTCTCTAATCAGAAGCGGCCATAATAAAGGCGCACGTCGTACGGATGAAGAGCCGGTAATTGGGTAATTGGTAACAGTAAATGTGATTTTCATTATAGAGGATGCCCTTATTCCTTTGTCGACTCGGATAGTGGATGAAATTAGTTTATTTGATACCAGACATTATTTGATTTTAGTGTTCGCGGTTGTCTACCGGCTTAATGGTCGCAGAAAATGGGTTTTACGATTAAATTTTTAGGAATATATATAGGGTGGGTCATTTCACACGTTTCCTTTCGATAATATTATTTTTATTACCCTTAGTAGTTCCACAATCTAGGCAAAAAGTATTTATTATGTTCGTATTATATTTAGACGGCATGTAGAAAAATACTTCATTAAGTGGTCTCCTGTATAAAATACTATTTTAATTAATTACTGTTATTCTAAAGTCTACATATGTCCAATAATCAGATCCAATAGTGCTGGAGGTTTTAGTCTACGCACTTCACTACTAGCGAGCACTTCGGGATGCACTGACACTCTTTCGCAGTACTTCATGTTTGTATTATATTTAGATGGCATGTAGAAAAACACTTCATTAAGTGGTCTCCTGTATAAAATACTATTTTAATTAATTACTGTTATTCTAAAGTCTACATATGTCCAATAATCAGATCCAATAGTGCTGGAGGTTTTAGTCTACGCACTTCACTACTAGCGAGCACTTCGGGATGCACTGACACTCTTTCGCAGTACTTCATGTTTGTATTATATTTAGATGGCATGTAGAAAAACACTTCATTAAGTGGTCTCCTGTATAAAATACTATTTTAATTAATTACTGTTATTCTAAAGTCTACATATGTCCAATAATCAGATCCAATAGTGCTGGAGGTTTTAGTCTACGCACTTCACTACTAGCGAGCACTTCGGGATGCACTGACACTCTTTCGCAGTACTTCATGTTTGTATTATATTTAGATGGCATGTAGAAAAACACTTCATTAAGTGGTCTCCTGTATAAAATACTATTTTAATTAATTACTGTTATTCTAAAGTCTACATATGTCCAATAATCAGATCCAATAGTGTTGGAGGTTTTAGTCTACGCACTTCACTACTAGCGAGCACTTCGGGATGCACTGACACTCTTTCGCAGTACTTCATGTTTGTATTATATTTAGATGGCATGTAGAAAAACATTTCATTAAGTGATCTCCTGTATAAAATACTATTTTAATTAATTACTGTTATTCTAAAGTCTACATATGTCCAATAATCAGATCCAATAGTGTTGGAGGTTTTAGTCTACGCACTTCACTACTAGCGAGCACTTCGGGATGCACTGACACTCTTTCGCAGTACTTCATGTTTGTATTATATTTAGATGGCATGTAGAAAAACACTTCATTAAGTGGTATCCTGTATAAAATACTATTTTAATTAATTACTGTTATTCTAAAGTCTACATATGTCCAATAATCAGATCCAATAGTGCTGGAGGTTTTAGTCTACGCACTTCACTACTAGCGAGCACTTCGGGATGCACTGACACTCTTTCGCAGTACTTCATGTTTGTATTATATTTAGATGGCATGTAGAAAAACACTTCATTAAGAGGTATCCTGTATAAAATACTATTTTAATTAATTACTGTTATTCTAAAGTCTACATATGTCCAATAATCAGATCCAATAGTGCTGGAGGTTTTAGTCTACACACTTCACTACTAGCGAGCACTTCGGGATGCACTGACACTCTTTCGCAGTACTTCATGTTTGTATTATATTTAGATGGCATGTAGAAAAACACTTCATTAAGTGGTATCCTGTATAAAATACTATTTTAATTAATTACTGTTATTCTAAAGTCTACATATGTCCAATAATCAGATCCAATAGTGCTGGAGGTTTTAGTCTACACACTTCACTACTAGCGAGCACTTCGGGATGCACTGACACTCTTTCGCAGTACTTCATGTTTGTATTATATTTAGATGGCATGTAGAAAAACACTTCATTAAGTGATCTCCTGTAGAAAATACTATTTTAATTAATTACTGTTATTCTAAAATCTACATATGTGCAATATCAGATCCAATAGTGTTAGATGTTTTAGTCTACGCACTTCACTACTAGCGAGTACATTGGGATGCACTGACACTCTTTCGCAGTACTTCACACAAACACGTTGAATTACACTCATTATTGGTTCTAGAAGAATATCGCGCTGTATCACTTAAATTGAAACATAGTATGCAGCATCAATAATGGCACGCATAATTTTGGAACCGTTGTATGATGGTTTAGGGTAAATGATATGGCTCAGTGAATGGAGATAAAACGAAATGAAACAGTGGTGTTTACATTATGTGACCGTTATTTATTAGCAATATAAAAAATGTGGAAAATACAAAATAGACAAAACGGATGGCAGCGGTGTTATCTGGAGACGAGGCTTGGGCAGTCGATGGTGGCACGTCTAAACCAAACGATGGTCGAGTACTGAATGATTGGAAATACCCTTCAATAACATCCCAGATAAACGTCTCGGGGTTGCCAGCTATTCGTTATCGGGTTCTAGTTGGCGCTGCTGGCACCCCGCCCGTGTTCAACATCTGGGATTATATTTCTGGGTATTTTGTAGACCGTTATTACATGATTTAAAATTCGACATGCCCCAAGGTTGTTACTATGGATATATTAGATTTGCTAGCGGTTCCCCATAGTTGGATTCCATATGACCAAATATGCTTGAGTATAGTTTTATACAATAATATTTTGTTATCTGAGGATAACTTGAATTGACGCCCGATAAAACAATATATTTGACAGAGTTTAAGTCCAAGTTGTTTCCGTTTGAGGAGTATGTGCTTCTTCGAAGTTAGACACCGATCTAGGTGTATATCAAGATATTTAGCATCCTCTGCTTTCGGAAGTTGATTTTTATTGATATAGACTGGTTGTCATGTTCTTCTACGGAGCGTAAATGTTATATGACTGGATTTTGTTTTGTTAGCTTTTATACCCTATCTTTTCAGTCACAGTGTATGGATCTTCAAGAGAGGCTAAGACTGCCGTGTCGCCATTAGATTTTTTTTTATTTTATAACTAATTTTCATAAGAATATTAACTTTTTGCACAATGAAAAAAGTTAGACAGAACATTTGATATTGAAAGGAGAGATAACAATGGAGATAACCACGCTGAATCAATCAAAAAGTTACAAACAGCTATTGTTGAAATACAATGCTGGGCAGAAAATGGAGCATCAAAATGAAATTCGTATGAAAATACAGACAAATATCTTGGCATAACCAATTATGTTAAACCAGTCAGCTGAAACCACATGTTAAGAAAAAACGTCAAGAATTTAAGCTGAAATACTAGAAACCGTATTGGTTAATAGGTAAATATTCAGCCCTGACAGTAAATTGCTTTGTTAGATTTCTCAAATAAAGCAACACCTGTTAAAAAAATTTCATTATCAACAATTATGAAACCAGAGTGAACTTATGGTGTTCAACTCCAGGACTGTACCAGCCAAAAAAATAGTACTTTGTTTTCTACGTTCTTATTTTTTTACAAGTTTTAAAAGTTTTGAAACCCTTGTGGACTTATGATGTTCAGCTCTGGGATTATACCAGCGAAATAACAATATACTGTGACATATTATTGATGCTCCATTACTTTTTATGTTATTCATTCTTTTTATGATAATCTACTATTAAGACCTGAAAGTAGAAACTGTCGACAAAGTTATCAAGGACTCTGCCTAGAGACACGAACACAGGCTCCATCAGAATATTAATGTTGAAGTTCTCCTGCTCCTACATAATGATGGCTTAGTCATAAATTATTAATACACCCTTACAATTAAGTCCCACAAAAAACTTTTAAAATGCGTTCGTTAAGTACCAAAATAAGCAAATATTTCAGATTAAGTAATAATTTAAAATGTTCATTAAAAATAATTAAATGGTTTTTTATAATGTTTAAGAAATCTATTTAATTTTCTTTTTGAATCAAAAAAGAAGAGTGTTCTGATGTGTATTGCGACTGTGTTAGTGTTCACTAATTATTGTACCAATTTTACTGAATAAATTGTTCTTTGAAAGTTTAAAGAACATAATAGTTTCACTACTTTGTGGCTACACCTCGTACAACGATAAAAAAGATATCAAAATTCAAATAGCACTAATGACTGATGTTAAGCCTGTGACTTTAAAGTCTCACACGATTTAAAATAAACATCTGGTACTTTTCAAGTATACCAACTTCATTCATATTAAAAGGCACTTAAGATTATCTGGATAATATTGAAAATTTAATGAATGACCGTTTCCTTGATAGGTTCCTCGAAGGGCGCTTTAAACGACGAAAATACACAGACAGATAATCACCGAACGGATTTGCGATGAATTTTATCAAATACGTGAGGAATGCGAAACGACTTTTATTGACAGAATACAGTCGATCAAAAACTGACCTATGAACTATCGCGTTTCAAATACACAGGCGTTGGCCAATATTTAACTGGCCGACCATCTACTGTTCCGGTCTGGCTAAATATTTAGTTTAGCTCGAGTAAACCGAATAGATTTGTCAGCGCGTGGTTGTGATTCCGACGATAGGTCCATAATAGAAGGATGGGTCTCGTTTTGGGGCGAATTTCCCGGTAATTGGGCCGTAGAAGTCATTAAAATGATAAATGGAATTAGCGGAGAAACGTTATTTATCGGTTTCTCGACGATATTTTGCTGTTTATTTTTATTTAAAGATGTTAAATCAAGGGGTCTGTGAATTTGAACTATTTCAGATAACCTATAACATCGATATATTTCTCACATTTTTCTAATAAAAAATGTTAAAATTCGGTGTAGATGATTCCTACTGGACATTACACCCCAGCCCGGAGCTGAACAGCTTACATCAGTATACACATTACATCAGTATACACGATTTTGGACCTGATCGACCAAAAGCTGTTCATAAAATAGATTGGGAGCTGAATTCAAATCAGTAGCGTGTTTTTAAAAGTGGTTCTGGTTTTCGAAATATTTATTTTTGACCATTAACGGACACCTATTGAATTAAAAAGTATAAATCAGGAATGAACAGAGGTTGAACTGGGATCTGTTTCACGTATTAGGGTCAGGCAGTAATCGCCTATCATGCCTTTGGTTCAAAATCCTGGTATCACCTTTCGATGTTTGCTATATGTTGTGTGTAACCATTTGCTGTGAATGCAGAAAATGTATTCGAGCTCCAAGCTTCTGGTAATTTTGCAAAAAATTGTTGATTACATGCATGTTACTGCCCTGCAATCTTTCTGGATGTCTCACAAGCTTTTGATCGGGTTTGGCATTTGGGATTAATCTGTAAGATGAGCAAATTGTTACCGCGTAACTATTGTCAATTGCTGGAGTCATATTTATTCGGAAGAAAATTTAGAGTATCGCACGAAATAACGTTCTCAAAAAATTTAAAAATACCTCGGCTGGAGTTCCACAAGGTAGCGTCTTAGGACCTCTCCTGTATCTGCTCTACACTGGTGACATTCCAACACAAAAAAGAAACACTTCTTGGGACCTTTGCTGACGACACAATTATTATGGCAAAAGTTATATGTCTGCCTAGGGCAATAGAAAAAGTGCAAGTGGTAGTCAACAAAATCTACAAATGGACGAAAGATTGGAAAATTCAACTTAATAGCTCCAAATCTGTCCACGTTAATTTTGCATTAATGCGAAATAATAAAAACTTAATTATATCACGCAATGGATGCCCGATTCCTCAAGCAGAATCAGCTAAATACCTTGGAATCCATCATGACGGTAGATTAAATTGGATGAATTACGTTAGACAAAAAGCAAAACACATTAGAACCAAAATAAAACAACTATACTGGTTAGTCGGAAGATACTCTCAACTTGATCTAAAATCAAAGAAGTTGATCTATAATACAATTATAAAACCAATTTGGACCTATGGGGTGCAAATATGGGGTTGCTCTAAAAATTCAAATCAGTTAGTCATACAGCGCTATCAAAACAAGGTTTTTCGATTGATTACCAATGCCTATCGCTATGCAACCAATGAAGAACTGCACGATGACTTGGAAATTAAATGGATTTGCGAAGTTGTGCAGGATTTCGCCTTGAAACACGAAAGAAGATTACTAAATCATACTAACGTGGAAGCAATACAACGGCTGGACTGCGCGGAGGATGTCAGGAGATTGAGACGAACAAAACCATACGAACTTGTGTGAACATTTAGTGTGTACTATTAATGTAAACTATAGCTATAAGTTAATAATTAGTAAATAATTATAATTTTATAATTGAGGAATATATACTGATGTATTTTCTCGCACTCGTCTTGCTTGTTAATTAATCCAAATACATAGGAAAAGTAGTAATAAATTAATTGTAAATTAAGATTGTACTAAGCGTATCTAATAAAGATGTTATAAAAAATATGCATGTAATCTGTAGTTACCGAGAAAATTGTGAACAACAGGAAAAGTACCAGTGACAGTCAATAAGATTCATTTAGATCTGATTTAGATTCAGCCTCCCAATTTACTTTTCGCTACGTAGCCAACGAATGCAAAGCACAATGTCCACTCGTCCAGTAGCTGTATTGCTTCCACATTGTTGTGATTTAGCAACGTTATTTCATGTTTTAAGGCGAAATATTGGATCACTTCGTATATCCATTTGATTTCGATGTCACAGTGCAGTTCTTCATTGGTTACGTAGTGATAAGCATTGATACAACGTTTGACTTTGAGTTTAATCTGCTCAGTTTTTTGTCTGTTGCTATTGTATATAAATATGATATATAAATAGGTTTATGATGTTTCCAATTTAACGTACCATCGAAATGTATGTCGGGGTATTTAGCTGATTCTGGGTTTGGGCTGATAATTAGGTTTTTGTCATTTCGTCGCAAATTAAAATTAAGATAGTCATATTTGTAGGACTCTAGTCCTTTTGTAGATCTTGTTAACTGTTACTGGTACTTTGTCTATAGCCTTAGGAAGAGATATATATTTTGCTATGATAAATGTATCGTCGGGAAATATTTCAAGAACTGTTTCTTTTGTTATTGGTATATCGGCGGTATAGAGCATACAGGAGTGGTCCCAAGACGCTACCTACCTAATATTAGCTATATAGTTATAATTTAAAGAAATAATAGAAAACGATGACTTATCAACAACTTTACATTCAAGCCTGTATTGAAAAATATCTATTATTCTTTGTGTCAATTAGGCGTTATCATTATTATAGACATTAAAATTTGAAAATCCCTAGAAATATTAACCGCAACAGGAAACATTTTATTGTTCATCAAAATATGTTTGTATATGGCAGACACAAAAATTTATTTATTTGTCTCGTATTGCAATATAAAACAGTACAATTGAAAAACACCCGGCCTACCATAATAAAACACACTTCTTGGCCAATTATTTTTTATTTAACATAATTCATTTCAAGGGTGACACACTGATTATAGTGATCCTCCAACTTTCGATACCATTTTCGTAGTACGATTTGTCCTTTGCTTCAAAATAGGCCTCAGTTTCGGCGATCACCTCTTCATTTGACGAAAATTTCTTCCCAGCGAGCATTCTTTTGAGATTTGAGAACAGGAAATAGTCGCTGTCTTGGTGAAGCAGCATTTCCTTTTTCTTCAAATGCGGCTGTCTTTCGGCGATTTCGCCCTTCAAACGGTCCAATAACGCTATGTAATAGTCTCTGTTGATGGTCTTTCCTATTTCAAGGTAGTCAATGAAAATTATTCCATGCGCATCCCAAAATACAAACGCCATAACCTTGCCAGCCGATTGTTGAATTTCCTAAATTTTGGAGCGGGTTCATCGTGCACAGTCCACTCGGATGACTGTCGATTGGACTTCGCAGTGAAATGATGGAGCCATGTTTTATCCATTGTCACATATCATAAAAATCTGGTTTATTACGCTTGATCATCTTCAAACACTGCTTCAAAACATCGTTGTTTATGCCAAAAGTGAGCTCGCGCGGCTCCTACTTTCCAGAGAGCCTTCTCATACCCAAATATTTGTGAATGATATCATGTTCACGTTCAGTTGATATCTTTATAGTGTCTGCTATTTCGTTCAGGTTCAATTTACAGTCATTAAAATCATTTTGTGGATTTTTTTAATATGTTTGTCCGTAACTACCTCTTTTGGGCATCCACTGCGTCCACTGTCTTCGGTGCTCATTTCACCACGTCTAAACTTAGCATACCAATTCTTGATGGTCGTTTTTCCTGGGGCAGTGTTCGAAAACTCGGCATCAAGCCCAGTTTTTGCTTCAACTGCAATATTTTAACAACACGCGAAATTTCTTTTTATCAATTTTTTTCACAATAACAAAAGTTACTTCAATCAAAATACTATAATTCACAAACTAATGATCCGACAGCTGTTAGATTTATAAATCTCTTGAGGCTAAGGGCTAACTAAAAAAACTTATATATTTAATTCTAGTAGCGCCATCTATATGTCAGGACGGGGACTTTTCAATTGACCTGTTATATAGTTTTTGTTCCAATACATTTTCTATTATTTTTTTGTTAATTTTATGTTTACATCATTCCTGGACTAATTTTTTAGGGTTTGTTATATGGCTCGGTGAATGGATGTAAAAACGAAATGATACAATGGTGTTTACATTATGTGACCGTTATTTATTGACGATATAAAATAAAATGTGGAAAATACTAGTGATAAAAAGGATCGGCGCTGGGTTTGACTGTTAACGAGGCTTGGGCGGTCTATGGTGGCACGTCTGAACTCAACTCTGATCAGATATTGAAATGATCGAAAGTACTCTTCAATAACATCCTAGATAAACGTCTCGGGGTTGCCAGATAATCGTTATTGTTTCATAGTTAGGGCTGCTAGCACACCGCCCGTGTTCAACATCTGTTATTATTATATTTCTGGGTATTTTGTAGCCAGTTATTCCGCGATGTAAAATTCGACATGCCTCAAAATCGCTACAATTTATATAATTATTTATTATTTAACAGAGGCAAATCGACAGTCGATAATACGTATTACTGTATGTTCATATAGATACTCTGATAATTCTAAAAAAATCATACCTTATTATTAATATTCAAGTTTTAACAAAAGGTCTCTTACAAAGGAGTTATAAATAAAGTTCACGAGTTTAATACCACTACATTATTAATTTAGCCAGTAAATTTTGAGACCTTTCCCATTCCCGTTTTGCCAAAAGTACTTTGCATTACGAACAGACCGTCGCTATTTTTATATAGACGCTTTCGGAATACTTATTGTTTTCGACAAAGAAGAAAAAAAACCGGATATTCTCCCGATGTTTCTCAACGTCGCCCCCTATCGGAAAGAAGGATCCGCCATTATGAATTATTAAAAAGGGAAACGGACTCGGAAGTAAAAGTAAAAGGGTTCGAAACAATTTTCGATCCTCTCGGTGTCTTTCTTGTCTCGGAGGCGCGGCCGTTTAATTTTAGCGAAACTTATTTGAGAAACGGGTAAAACGGGAAAAACGCGACGTGAAATGTTGATGCGAAAGGAGCGAGGTCCACTTCTTTCGAGTGCATTGAAGTTTACGGGTAAAGGGAAGTCTATCCCGCGAGCCTTTCCGGGTCCGGGAAGGAGATGAATAGAGTTGGTGAAAGATCGTCTCGAGTGTTGTGCATATGATCAAATGACCTGGAGCTCAGAGAGGTGACTTTAAGGGCTCTCTTTCGAGGGAGTTGCTGTTCATTTGTTCGGTATGAATTAAAATGACTTGTAGCAGGAAAGACGAAAAGGCATTCGTTCGGTATGATAAAAAATGTTAAATATATGATTATTTTTTGGTTGGATACACTAGATACACTATCACAATCTTAATTTACTAATTAATTTGTTACCATTGTTCTGTTGTACTTGCATCAATTACGCAAGCAAGAAAATAAAGGAACTTCAGCCAAATAAAATGATAGCAGTATAACGATTAAGACAACCCTCCATGTCTGAAAACTCTGCAGAGCCATCTGCAATTGAAAATAAAAAATCTGACTAGACAGCAGTTAAATCGGAACAAGAAGAAATCTAGCTACTAATCACTACATAGTATAAAACAAAGTCGCCTTTTCTGTCCCTATATCCCTATGTGCGCTTGAATCTTTAAAACTACGCAACGGATTTTGATGCGGTTTTTTTCAATAGATAGAGTGATTCAAGAGGAAGGTTTATATGTATAATACATGCATAATATACTAAGGCAACATTGCTAATTTTAGAGGTTTCTAACGTGATGTCGTAAATTAACCTATTTTTTAGGCTTATTTAGCAATTAGCAAAAACGCTGCCTAACCCTACGAGTTAGATCAAATTAATGTACTACAGTATTGTACACCATAAAAAGGTCTACAAAAAAGTCCGCGATGGTATATGTTTATCTTTTAGGGATAACCCACATTAACCATTTTTATTGTTTACTTTTTACGTGAGAAAATGGCTTATTTACGAAGCTATTTTAAGCAATACGGCATTAATCCTTATCGAATTAAGTACCTTAAATACAGTGTGCAATTAATATAGATCAATATGGTTCCTTACAGCATGTAAATTAAACAAATATTTTCGGAGATATTACAAATTTAAAATTTGCGTTTAAAAATGTGTAATGTAATAAAAATTGTATGAATTTAGATATTCCAAAGATAGCAGGAAATCTTCATAGTAAGTATAGGGGAAGAGGAATTGTTTTACTCCAAATTTAATGCGTGCAGGCCAAGGGCAGTAATGAATGAACCAAAAATACTGGATCGATTTTAATCATGTTTTCATTGAGTGACATAGGCATATATATTTTATGCCCGTGCAAAGTCGGAGCGGGCCGCTATGTTTTTATATACAACGTTCATATTTTTTCTGTAGTGTCTTTAATTTAGTATCAGCATTGCACCCGTGCGAAGCCGGGGCGGGTCGCTAGTAAATTTATATAAAAAGCAGCTAACTGTAACTAATCGTCGTCAACATGATGAAATTACTCAGTGAATGTCAGACTGAAATGCGATCGAATTTCAGTCAAGTACCAAACAGGGCAGAGAGATGGGAGAAATTCCAAAACAACGATTTTGATTGGATTTGACGAAGATTTGTAATGAATAAATAATGTCATAATCTACTCATATGCAAATATAAACCTATCCTATGTCAGTCATCCCTTAATACACTGCTAGGAGACATATTTAAATAGTGTGCAGATAATCCAAGACGAGGACTGACGGACACATCCATTGCTTTCAAAAAAATCCACTTTTTAAAAACATATAATCAAAATAAGGAATATTCGTATTCCTAGATGAAACTCTCAACAACAGTTCATTGAAAAATGTAAAAGTTAGAATAGCATTTGATTAGGTTTTGTTGGTTATAATATTGTTTTACTAATTCATTGCAGATATATTGTTCTTTAAGCTGCAAAAAGTAAAACAAACAATAGATAAAGAAATCAATGCTAAAAAGCTCCTGGTTTTAACTTAATAACTGGAAGAATCTTAAAATCGCTCTCAGAAAAGTGCATCAAGTTAATAACCTTCATATTTAATGCTATGCTATAAGACTTAATTACTTTCCTAGCACTTCCACCTAGTGACTCAAATCATCATGATTCTTAAACCAGGGAAAAAATCAGAAGACGTCCTCTTATCGTCATATAAGCCTGTTACATGTGATCTATACACTTTTTGAAAATACGTGTATTCTGTAAGACTTATTTCAGACCGTCAATTGGGCTTCTGTAATAATAGGTAGATTAGACAACAAAATTAATAAAAACCTAAATGATAAAAAACATTGTTCCGTTGTATTTGTGTGTCTTTATATATATCAAGCCTTCGACAAGGTGTGGCACACTAGACTGAATGGTAAATTAAAAAAGCTTTTACCCCATACGCCCTCTTAACTACTGAACTACAAATACATTCAATATATTCGGGTGATCCGCAGGGCAATGTTCTTAGCCCATTGATATATCTGTTGTATACAGCTGACCCACCGACCTCAAGAAACACTATTGTTGCAACATATGCTGACGATACAGCGGTTTTATTATCACACAAGGATCCAGTATCACATCAACTTCATCTTAACTAAGTCGAATTGTGGTTCAAAAGGTGGCGTATCAAAGCAAATGAGACCAAATATACCCATGTGACATTCACTCTGTGTAGAAGAACTTGTCCGTCAGTACAAATGAATAATTATGAACTCCCGCAAGCAGACAACGTTAAATATCTGGGAATACATTTTGGTCGACGTTTGACATCCAAATGCATTGGCTGATGGGGTGTAAATCTAAATTATCATTAGATATCAAGGTTTTGCTGTATAAGTCAATACGTAGGCCTATTTGGACCTATGGTATTGAACTGTGGGGTATTTCTAGCAAATATAACATAGCTACCTTCCAGAGGTTCCAGAATATTATGTTACGAGTCATCGTCGATGCCCATATTACGTGTCCAATAAACTGATTCAACGCGATATCCCCTTAGAACCTATAACGAATGTGATTCGAATTGCTAGTGCGAAGTACTCTAAAATACTATCAATACATCACAATGTACTCGCCAAACAGTTAAATGTAGTGCGTAGGCTCAAACGCAAACTACCATACGAACTGATTAGTAGACACGTATTCTAGATATAATAATCTCTAGAATAAGTCAGAATAGCCTTTAGAATAAGTCGAGAAAGAATCAGTTAGAATAGTATCTAGAATAAGTTTTAGATTATAAGTTGTAAGTAAGCAGATCACTTACTGAATCGATTTTCTACATGTTAGGATAGTTATATTGTATAACTGAAATCATATAATAATACTTATTGCCCACGGGCAGATTGTTCAAGTTCTAAGAGATTAGTAAAAAATGCTGCAAACAGGAATGGTTTTATTCCTGAAGCAGAGTTAATGTTTTACTTTTATCTCAAAGGCAACTAACATGGTTAAATGGACCATTAACCAAATAAACATGTTTTTACTCTGGTTTGAGAGTCAGGTGTTACAGGACCTGGAGGAACCATCAGTTATTATTAAGGACAATGTACCATACCATAGCACTGGTGAAAAAGATCCAATGAAGAACAAATGAATCAACAAAGACTGTAATTAAAGAATGGCTTATAAAATATAAATGATTCCAATTCAAATTATTTCTCGATAAATGTAAATGAAATATTTAATTGTTTTATGTAACTTACTTTTTTAGAAACAGGACTGGCACAAGACAAACAATAGATCAGATTGTGGAGTAATATGACTGCAAAGTGTTACGTCTTTTTCACTATCTCTGCATATTCAATCCAATCAATAGGGCGTGGCAAAGAAATACTATAATGGATATGCAGGTCGAGAAGGATATACTAACAAAAACTGTCTGAATATGTGGAAAGAAGCGTTGTATCCAATAGCATCTTTAGTCTGGATGAACTCTATCAACACACACGAAAGCAGAAATTGACGAATATCACCATAGCAACCAAAGCAACAAGGGACCATAGTAACTAAACAAGAACAAAACGTAAAAAGGTGATGTACGTAAAATGTACTCTTTAATGATAGTAAAATATATTAGTTATATATATATATATATATATATATATATATATATATATATATATATATATATATATAATTATTGCAGAAATTGACGAATATCACCATAGCCACCAAAGCAACAAGGGACCATACAAGAACAAAACGTAAAAAGGTGATGTACGTAAAATTTATTAGTCTTTCTTTAATGATAGTAAAATATATTAGTTATATATATATATATATATATATATATATATATATATATATATATATATATATATATATATATAATTATTAATCCGATTAAGCTTCTAGGGATACCATTACATAAAAAGTGTTTAGCATTTTACTTCATAGATGGAGCGGAAAAGGGTTCAATGTTAATAAAATAAAACAACTCTAACCTACCAACTATTGCGTTAGAATTAACTGTTGTTATGTTTCATTATGTTATTTACTTTAGTATTATGTTATGTCAGAGTGAAAATAAACTAAAACTCAAATTTGATGCAGCAACATTGCGATATGTTGAGTGTTTTATTGGAAGAACTTATGCGTTAAAATAGCATAATGAAAAATATCGAACTAATTTATACGAAATGATCACTGAACCAAAACAAATATCCATAACGACATCAGACCGAGTACCGATGTAAATGTAATAACGCAAAACCCACTGAAAATTCGTCACGGCGTCACTCAACGATTTATCACAAGGACGAAGATCCAAACAATAGGTTCGATTTTTCCATCGAAAAAATCCCGACCATTGTAGATCCCGGGATCCAGTTAAGGTTCTTTCGGGGAACGCGGCGGATTTAATGAATGAGCGATGTAGACAAGATTCGGCGAGGAAAGAGGGCGATAAAATAAAGGATCGGTCCTTTTTAAGACGCGTTTATTTTAAGATGGATTGGTATTTTGAAATCGGGCCGGAGAGATACGGTTCAGTTTTGTAATTATCGGGCATTTCGGGGTGATTTTTTAAGGTTAAATTGGAGTTTTTAAAAGATTAGGTTTTTTTAATCTCTTGTTCTCTATTCATTATAAATAATTCGATTTTTAATCATTCGATAGTTTTCTAAGGGGAATATAGATGAAGTTACAAGAAGAGTTGTATAATTTTTGAAATAAAAAAAACAAAAGTTCAAAAATGCAAATAATTAGAAGGAAATCATTATATTTGGATTGCAATTATTGCGTTTGAATACATATAAAAATGGTCTTTATACAATTTATAAAGAGATAACGTATTTCTTTCTGTATCACTCGTTATTGCTTTTCTTCCGACTGTTACACACAGACATTTTTAAGTTTGATGTGTTTCAAAGGCGATGCCTAATATAAATTCTACAAATTTCTCTTTTTCTCTGTTTTGTGCCGTAATAATATATTTTAGAATAATAAGCCACTTGTCCATCTTCTAAACTGGTGGTTTATTTATTTTTTTTTAATGAGAGAGTCTCAATCTATGGGCGCCGCTCTTGAGTCTCACGTGCTGCTGGCTTCCTTCTATGCAACACAACCCCGTTCGTTTGTATGCTGCGTTAAGTCACCCTCCGATACTTTCTGCTATACTGTATATTTCCTGCCTTACTGCTTGTACACCAACCGCCTTTGCTTCAAATTTGCCCGAATGTTGTAAAACTGTATAGATTATTATTGGTTGTGGGGTCTGATAATACTTTTATTTTGATAGTTATTAGCATTTGGTCGTTCAATATACAAATTTTTTTCGTACTTTCATACCAATCAGATCATCTAATGAATTTAATAGTTTTCCAACTGTTAGGGTTTTTGTTTATACGAGATTGTTCAAGGACCCTATTGCTATATTTGTGTTGAGTCCATTGTATTTTCGAAAGCAATGAGCCCACATTTTTATTACGTCCTCATTTTATAATTAATATAAACAAAATATAACGATAAAGTTCATACAGTAGTAGCAAATACTTACACTTATACTACTATACAGTAGTACAAATAAATTAAAAATTCAACTTCATCAGCTCTTGTAATTTTGTAATGTACAAATCCACCAGTGGCAGAAATGTGCTTTCGCCCATTTCATTAATTTCATTTTTTAGTTTCCTTTTGCCTTGAATGTTCTTTATACTATGCCACGAATATAAGAGTCTTTGCGGATTGGTTCTCAAAACTTTTACCTAGTTTAGGCTACAATTTATCTAAAACATACATGTTACTAGTACCTTATACACTTATATATATTCGCGTTGTTTACCGTTAATTTTCTGTATTAATTAATAAATAATTGTATTACTTTAATAACCTTTTGTAAAAATAAAATTAATCTAAAAATTACTTCGTAATCGCAACACTAGTAAACAACAATGCATGTCTGCGAAGTCTACTAGGCTAGTTTAGATTCGAATACGATATGTAGAAGGGAATTTTCGGATTAACGCATGTTCACAATTGGCTATATGGCTCTCTCTTTTTTTACCTACAGTATGTATTCAGACATTTTAAGATTAACTTTTGATCGAGTGAAATCAACAAATAATCTAGAAAATTTAGACTTTGTGATGCATTAACAAAACTAGTGTTATTTAAAACTTAGTGTTATAGCAAACATTGGTTTTAAAATATGGAAGACCAAATGTAAGAAAAAACTGCCAAATAGATAATAAATCATTTTCAACGACATCAAATAGAAGTCAACGTATGCCAAAATTTCACCAAGATATAGCTAGATATTGCAAACGATAACAAGAAGTAAAGAAGAAAATTATTATTTTTGTTCAAATAAAAACATTACAAAGTCTTTATGTAAAATAGTTTATGGACTTTTTGTATAAATGTTTCAATTTGATGTCTTTATGTTAATATGTAAATATATTTTAATATGGTCTCTATATAAATATAGTGTTTTTCACCATAAAAAAGACCAAAATCGTTTAGATCAAAAACAGCCAATATAGTTAAAACCAAAAAGTTAAAACGAAAAAGCCATCACTATATATGAAAGCAGTGAAATTACACTTGTGCTATTGTATTTTCCTTGTCATTAGATCATTAGGGTGTCGTTGACAGTTTTATATTTTGTTTATTTGATACAGGTCTACTTTTGTTAGCAAATTTAATTTTTTAATAGTATCACTGTACACTGTACACTGTACAATGTATGTTAGACCACCAAAAATAACACAACAATTTAATTATTATTACTACAGAATCATTAATGTAACACAAAATCTAAATATTCTAGTTTTTTTGTTGTTGTGACTTGATCAACTATACCGATCAACTCGAAAAGAATGTACCGCCATTAGAAAAGGAAGACAATATAGTTTATTCTTTTCTATGGTTTATTCTACGCATGCGCCAAATCCGGAGGTATTTGTGAATTAACGAATCAAAATCAACGCGTACTCTGGAGTCCTTTTATTGTCGTCTGAGAGGACAGTGTCCCTAGGGTCAGCTAGTACTAGATATTGATTGATCGAAGGACAAACAATTTTCCTAATGATCACCATTACCTTACACAAATATCCCTGCATTATATAGTCAACAAAAATACGTGTTATAACCTTTCGTGCGGATAATATATCATTATCAGGTGAACATATTGGGCGTGTCCCGTCACGTCCTAACCTCCTTGTCTGTATCGCGCCGCGGGCCGTATATGATGAAGACGAATGCCAGCATAGTTCGATCCATTTGTCGACACATATCCTGGTCCTTTCGGTTTTAATGGCGTCGTTTCTATGCAAATGTCGTGCGACGGTGGCGCAGCGAGCGGTGATGCCGAGATTTATTTTTATCGTCGACGATAAACCGCTATCGGATTTGGCGGTCGAGTTTTTCGTTTATTATTTTCGAACCTTTAAGGAAATTAAAGCGTCGCGTGGTCGCCGGATGGCTGGCTCTGTTCGGAATAATTATTAGTCATCCAGTGAATTAGATATAGAGTGTACAAATAAGATAAAAGTTTCTCGCAAATGTTTAAAGGAGGCAATTTGTACAATAAAATAAAACTGTCGTCGATATTGCGTTTAACAATGTTGGAACATCAAATAATGATTGACTAATTAAAAAATAAGTATTTTATATACATATAAATACTAAACCATAATATCATTTACACCCTAGTTAATTAATAAGGTGTTAAGTCAACATTTGCTTTTAAACCAGCTGTAATTAGGAAGGTGTTCTTGGGAATAGAAGAACTAATAAACTAATAAATTATTGCTATTTAAATAACGTAGACTTTTATCTGTGTACAGATAAAAAATATTGGTTGAAAAATTATTTTAACAGTGTTTGATTATGAATTGACTGAATAAACGTACAGTAAGTGAACGGTAGTGATTAAACATAGTAGACAAACAACTTTTAACAGAACATTTAGCAGTATCAGGGTTTTAATTTTCTAATTCAAATTCGACTAAATTCATAGTTCTAAAATTGATCAGTTGCTACATCACGACAGTATACCAATTTCTTAGAACAGTAGTACCATCAATTGACGTAATAGTGACGGTATATGAGACCTTCCTATTGAAGAAATAACTGGAGAACCAAACAAGACGACGGAACTAGCTTAAATTCTTATAGAACTTTCAGAGACCTTAGTGATTCGTGAATCAACTATTTATAGATTGTTATGTAGATTGAGAAAGTTGCAAAAAAGGGAAAATATAGAATCTACAATATATATAAATTCAGTTTTTCAGCCCGAGGTGTAAATCTGCATACTTCTCTGGAAGGTGCCACATAAATTGACAACATCAATCCTAAAAATGCTCATGGAACGATGATAACTCATCTGTGTTATTAATAGAACTGCCACGAAAAGCAGTAACCATGTTGGTATATATATATTCAATGCCTGTTTGGGACTGAAGCATGTGCCGGAATGTGTTAAGGTTGCTGGAATAATTATGCTTAAAAAACTTGACAAACAAACAAAACTTATTTGAGAAACTGCTGTTAAAACCTATTTAGATTTCAGTAAGATGTGATTATTTAAAAAATGAATATTATTACTCTAAAGACTAACTAATCATTAATGGATCTTCTTAGAAAACATCACTAACTCCATCGTGAGGCTGCCACATTTCCCGGCATCTTGGACGAACACGCACATATAGCGGTTATTCCCGAGCAAGGAGCGAAATCATCTCCATCTGACTACAGACCCATCAGCCTTCTCAGTGCCATTTCGAGGCTTGCCGAGAGGGCAATATTCTACGCTCTCAACTCTTTCACAAAGGACAACAACATAATTCCTGATGAACAATTCGGCTTTCGCGCTCACCACTCATACGGTCATCAGACTACCCGTCTGGCCGCACACATCCATCACGCTTTTGACCAATGTAAAAAGCTTGGAGCAGTCCTTCTGGACCTAACCAAAGCCTTCGATAAGGTCTGGCACGACGGTTTAATCGCAAAATACATGCGGTTAGGCCTCCCAGAAGACCTAACCTCTCTCATCAAGTCCTATCTATCGGACAGATCTTTCCAGGTCAAAGTCAGGAAAACACTATTCAGTCGAAAACAAATCGATGCTGGCGTATCTCAAGGTTCCCCGCTGGCCCCAGCCTTATTTAAACTCTTTATTTAAGATCTGTCGAGAAAAGAGCACATTACGTCACATTTTACGCTGACGACACTGCTTTCTTCACGGCCGCCAGGTCCGAAGTTACAATTCATGAACGTTTACAGAAGCAGCTCGATCATGCGGTCAAGTGGTTCAAATTCTGGAGGTTAAAAATCAACCCCCTGAAAATCCAAGCCATATCGACACCGCAATAATTCCATGGCTGGATAATGTTCGGTCGGCATTCCCAAATCCAGAAAGGTACGGGGATAGTAAACCTGCTATCTTCTCTGATCTGCGCTTCTAGCAGACTTCCCATTTCCATCAAAGGCTTATTTTACAAGATGTTAATTCGGTTTGTACTCCTCTACGGATCTAATGTCTACTTCAAGTTTGTTATACCCAACCAGGTCAAACGGCTTCAAGTTTTCCAAAAAAGGCTCCTCAGGAGAATCTTAAACGCTCCATGGTTTGTTAGAAATAATCAAATTCATAGGAAAACTGACACTCCAGAAATCAAGCACTTGATATCTCAATCATTCTAGCTCAAGTTCTTCTCAGCCGTCGCTGCAGTCATAACTTTTGCTCCCATACGACAGTATCCAGTCGTGTGTTAACTCAAGTTCGCGAATGAATAGAATCGCCGGGTCCTCGTGCCCAATAACGGCTGCCTAATCAGCGGATGCCATATCCCCAAATTTAGTGCAGTAGCAGTAGCGATCCGCAGGGGTCAAGTGTGAGGCGGTTTCAGTTTAGTGCAATGGTAAGCCCAGAGGCAGTCCCACATAACCCGGTCCAACTTGTCACTCCAGGGCAGGTCTCCGGGACCAGGTATGCATAATGCATTCCACCGCCTAGTTTTAGGCCAGAACAGAAAAAAGGGCCTTCTTAGATAAATTCAATGTTTAAGACTAAGTTTACAATTAAGCAAATTGTTGTAGCAAATTTTTAAACAAATAGTACGGTAGTCGACAATACAAAAATTATTAGTTAATTATAAATAAAAAACAATTCTTTATTTTAAATATTTATTTTAATTTGAAGCTTTTATTTAGGTTCTCAAGGTGCTTTTTTTAAATCGTCGTATTTTAAATAAACTGGAATAACGTCAAGCTTGTTAAGTTAAAGCTTTTTATGTCTGTATCTCAAAATATTTGCTCGTGCGTTTGTTTATTATTCACCCAGAACCATATTTTGAGCTCCGTTATATTACCTCGGTTTTTTTTTCGATATTTTTACAAATTTTCGTACGTGACTACCTGTACCTGACCGGCATTAAATCAAACCGTCCGATAGCGCAACATCCAAAAGATGAATTCAAATACAGACGACGTCATTCGACATCAACCCCCATAAAACCGAACAATAACTAAAGTGAGATGATAAATAAACGTCGGTGAAAAAGTTCCTGACAATTTCAAACGTCCCGACCGCCCTGTTGGGCATTTCCGCCTGATCCGGTGAAATCACAACCGGTCATATTTCAGCCGACGAAGGCGTCAGAAACCGGGTCCCTGATATAATTCTGCGGACGTTCGGAACTCTCCTGCGGTCGCAGATGTGCAGGATTAATGGCCGGCGAGAGCTCGTCTCCGGGCTGCTGCCCTTGCCGTACATTAAATTCATTATAAGACCGTGAGGTTTTTTTTTTTTCGGTAGCCAGAGAAAAAAATGTAAAATATCATCCTGTGTGTCATGTTTAGTGGAATGATATATATTTGGGTGTGTTAGAGGGAATATTAACAGTAATGATATTCAGAATAATTTAATTACAGTTAATACTAGTGTGGCGACCGCCGCGACCCTTTATGCCACCACGAATTCACCACCAGCAAGTATAAAGGTTGGCAACGCCGGTGGATTGGTACCATGCAGTTCCAAGTGATAAAAGACCATCACGACGACGTCTCGTTCTCTTTTCTTTTCTCCATCCCCTTGTAATAGTACCACTTCCACAGCGCTACCGTACTTCTTCTATCTAACCTAAAATCCTGTCAATTCTCCCGTCGACCACATGTATAATTTAACATTGAAATAAACAGTTTTTCTTCAACCAGTGTTTTCAGTCCTCGTGCAAATTCCTTCCAAAAATAGTAGTGAGTGTTCTGACAAATAATCGCAGCGGCAGCCACACATTTCGACCGACTGACCGACCCGACGAACGTTCCTACAAGACGATGGATCCAAATGTGGAAAAATCTTAACGAAGATTCTATTCCTAGTTGTAATTATAATAGTAAAGTATTTCATTTCATTCTACATCGATAATTGCAAAATACATAACATATATATACTCACAGATTGTTTATCTTAACCTCTCGAAAAAGAAAGTATAGGAAGTCAGCTCCTTTTGGTCAATCTTCAACATGGTAGTTGTTTTTGGTATCTCTACTGGCCCACACACAAAAAAAACGAGAATATTTCGTGAAACCTCCCTATAGTATAAGCAAAATAGCGACAACTTTTAATTCAAAACAAACTTTCCAGATGTATCCTTTGTATTTGTAGTGTAAAATTAGTTTCATGTTTTCATACATTTCTTTTAATATCACTGAATATGAAATAGTTTGGAACGACATTGGCCACCATAAACAGCATTCACACTATTGCTAAAGAACATGATGTATTAAACAACCATATCAGAGAAAATGTTTTAACAATGGAATAAGGAATTCAAAATACACGATCTTATTTATGTTAGAAAAATTGTGTCACTCAGTATTATTAAAACAATTTCAATAAAAAAACCTTTTTGTATCCGAAAACAAACGAAACCGTTCGTATTGCGATTATTATAAATATAAACAAATAATTTTAAACATTAGTTCATCATTAAGTCGACCGACGAATAAAGAAATCCTTCAAGAACATGATTAAAACGTCTATTTTCAGCGTTGCTGCGAATGTCGAATGGTAGCCGGACAAAAATACTTGTTATTTTCGTGTCAGTGATGCCTACAAACTCGAAATTAAAAAGCTCCCGGCTGCGATAGGCGTTTGTTTTTCTGTAAATCGCGAAAGCGTAGGTCGACTCGATATTTGCACAAAACAAAAGACCGTCTGGTTCGTCGCCCACTACCGTAATTTCTGCGTTTGTATTTCGGCCTATATCTCTCTCCTCATGATTGTTTTTCGTTCTCTCTCCCTCGTTCGTTCTACCGCTCTTCTTCCTCAATCCCATTTTTTCTTTTCGAGACACACGCGACGTGTATAGTATAAAACCCGGTCGCGATCGATATTGCCAGGATGAATTATTGAAAAATGAGCCTGGGTAGGAAGATATCGTTTCTGGATATCTGACGAAATATCCGTGAAAAGAATTGCGGTGTATTTTTCGATATTTCGAACACGAATAGATTTCATTGGGCCCAAGGTTCGATTGAAAATCGTCTTTCTATTCGACTCGCTCGTGTGGATGGACCTTATCAATATCGATGATTTATTAATGTTGGACGTTTAGATTTTATCATTTTGCTTATTTAAGAGAATCAAATTAATCGCAGAGGAGAGAAATATTATTCCAGACCATCAATTTGGCTTCCGTAATAAACATGGAACAACAGAACAAATACATAGATTAGTCAACCAAATTAACAAAACTTAAACGATAAAAAATATTGCCCTGCTGCATTTCTCGATATTTCCCAGACACACTTGACGGCACGTTAAATTGAAAAAACTTTTGCCCCATACACACTTTCAATTCGTACCTCACAGACAGACATTTTATTGTCAAACGGGGTGACGAATACACTGACTACAACCCATATATTTGGGTGTTCCGCAGGGCAGTGTTCTTGGTCTATTGTTATATCTTATGCATAGAGCTGGCCTACTGACCTCAAGAAACACTACTGTTACAACATATGCTGACGATACGGCGGTTTTATCACCACACCAATATCAGGCTCCAATATCAGCCACAAAAAACCTCCAACTTCATCTTAACAAAGTCGAATTGTGGTTGAAAACGTGTGACGTATCAAAGCAAATGAGATAAAATCTACCGATATGACATTTACCCTTTGTAGAAGAACATGTCCTTTAGTAAAATTATATAATCTTGAACTTCTGCAAGCAGACAACGTTAATTATCTGGGAATGCATTTTTATCGAAGGCTGACATGGAAAAAATATATAGTGACAAAACGCAAACAGCTTGGGCTTAAACTAAACCAAATGTATTGGCGTAAATCTAAATTATCATTAGATAACAAGGTTTTGCTGTATTAGTCAATACTTAGGCCCATCTGGACCTATGATATTGAACTGTGGGGTACAACTAGCAAATGTAACATGGATATCGTCCAGAGGTTCCAGAATAAAGTGTTGCGAGTAATCGTCGATGCCCCATATAATGTGCCCAACAAACTGATTCAACGCGATATCCCCTTAGAACCTATAACGAGTGTTATTCGAAGTGCTAGTGCGAACTACTCTGAAAGACTATTAGTGCATCCCAATGCACTCGCCAAACAGTTAAATGTGCGCGATGACATTGCAGTGCGTAAACTCAAACACAAACTACCATACGAACTGATTAATAGACACATAGAGTAAGATCTAATAATTTCTAGAATAAGTTAAGATAGACTTTAAAATAAGTTAGAATAATATCTAGAATAAGATTTATATTATAAGTTGTACTGCAGATAACTTACTGATGTGATCTTCTACATGTTAGGATGGTTATATTATATAAAGGAAATCATACAATAATACTTATTGCCCACAGGCAGATTGTTGACGTTATAAAATATTAATAAAAAAAAAGCTTTGCTTATACAGGGGATGGACAGAATAATATAAAAAACAGACATACACATAATATTGATTTATCAATAAGGCGTGGAACTACATTTTGCTTTTAAAATAGCTGAAATTCTTCTTCGTAATTAAGCTTAAAATAGACTAATTAAGTTAAATTTAAGGGTAAAACTTTTATAGCATACAAGTACTTGTGGTTTGGTTCACTTTAATCTTCTGATTTCCTACGCCTTATCCAGTAATTGTATTGCCTACAGGTTGTTGCCTTTTAAGGTGAAAACATGGATAACTTACTAATCGATAAATTATTAGTCGGTTTCTAATTCATTCAAATAGGTTTTATAATTGATTGATAAATCAATCTCTTTCATCTTAGGTCAAGTTGGGAGTATCTTCCAACTAACCAGTTCTTTGCTTTATTTATTTGCCTTTTCTCTGTCTTTTGTTTAGCTTGATGAGATTTGGGTGAAACTATTTTTAGTGAAGTTGTTCTCTCCAGCATTTTCGATTAATATGAAGTCTTTAAAGGACGTTGTCAGCGTATAGAGATCGTGTTCAGTTTCAATGAGCACATTAAGCAAATCAAGACTCATATATTTTCATATGGCAATTAGATTACTTGTTGATTAACTACTTGTTATTTGAACCAATTTATCTGAACCAATAAAGCAAGTATCATGTTAGATTATTTTGCACCCAGAGAGATTTATCGTGAAAAGAATGAATGAGAAATATATTTAGAAATACGACTAATTAGCCTCCAAAGTTTTTAAAAGATAAACCGATATTCCAAAAGATGAATTATCTATTTCTACAATACACAAAGACATATGTTTTATTCTTAATAAACTTGTTATTATTATGAAAAAAAGAATTTCAGAGGAAAAATGTTTCAATTAAAAATAAAACAAACATCAAAACAAATAATATTTAATCTTGCTTTTTAATTATTAAACGGTATGCTCAGAAAGTAATTTAAATCCCTGAAACTGAAAAGCGTCGCGAACATACTCATAATAACAGAAATATAATTTCAATTCTAATATTAGGAGATTGTTGAGTTGTTTGTTTGAAAAAAAAAATCTCCATTAGAAATATCATTAATGAGTCTTTCAAAATCGACTTAATTAAAATCCGGACTATAAATGTATGAATAAGATTACAGTTGACAAAATTAATAACAGTGTTCTTACCTTTTTAAAAGTATATAGGGATTTTAAAATTGAATATATAATAATTATAGTACTTCTTTAGGAATGATTATGATGCTTCATGAACTTTTTGATGATATCAGTTTATTTAGTTTGTTTATATAATCAATTAACAAAACACAGCATAAACCCATAAAATTCACGAAATTTCAGCAATTTGTGAATTTCGTCGTGGCATTGTGGTCCACGATTTTTCAATTTTTATTGAACAAAAACAGCTCCCATCGCCTATCAGTCATTATTAAACACCATTATTAGCATCATTTATTAGATATTTAATATTATCAATTTCTTTTAAATTCCCTTAATATCAATTAATTCATCTGAAATTTATTGGTTTTTTTGCTATATTTAAAGAGTATCCTTTTTACAAACTAGGGTTTATCTGGACTGGACCTACTGCTTAACGAGGGCTACGAACCACGACCCTCGACCTATGGCGTGCGACTGACAGATCATCCCAGAAGACATCCGGTCTTACCCAGCCTGGTTAATGGCGTGGCTGGAATCATTTTCCTTATCGAATTTTGCACTCTTTTCTTTTGGACATGTGTAAAGTATATGTGATTTTAACAGATGTTGATGATTCGTTCGATTTTGCTTAGAATTTTCTAAGCTTGTATTGGTGGGAGTAGATCTAAAAAGTCTCTGAAACTTTTTGGCTTTTAATTTATAAGGGAGCCATTTTCTTTTATTCCTTATTTATCCATTACAATTATTTAATTTTATACTTATCTATTACAAAGCATTTAGGCATTTGCTTATTATTAACAACTCGACTCTGAATAAATTTAGATAAATCCTAACTTGTTTGGTTCATAGAGCAATTCTTCCAATTGTACATCGTTCATTATCGTAAAACACGCGAAACGCTTTCGGGTTAGAGCATGACATCGATTTTCTAATTAAAATAGTGAAATGAAAAACTATAAAAAGAGATTTTCAAGGTTCTGTCTATATGGCAGGGACGACAGTAAAAAAACCTACACATCTATGCCAATACAGGTTTCGATTGGTTAGAACTGTATATGCGCACTTGTTCTAATCTAGCTTAAGAGTTTTCATAACTACGCGTCCTTTTATATAACAAAAAAATATATACTTTGTTCCATAACAATTTACAAAATTAGTGTTATAAAATAATAATATTTTACTAATATTTCATACCTTATACACTTATTTTCACATTATCTGCCGCTAATTTTGTCTATGAAGTAATTATATTATCTCAACAAAGTTTAAATACAAAATTAACCTAAAAATGACTTCTAACCACAACTGTAGTAAACAACAAGGTGTATATAGAAAGGGACGAGTAGTTGTGAAAACTCTCAGGCCAAATTAGAACAAGCGCGCATGTGCAGTTCTAGCCAATCTAAACTTGTATAGGCATGGATGTATAGGTTTTTACTATCGTCTTTACGGTAGAGGTATCAAACCAATCTCTCTTGCCAAGCCGCTATAAATGTATGTAACACCTTTAGAATATCTTCGACTTTTTCAATGGCCGTTTTTCAATAACGAACAAACTAATTCTGACACTGGCGTTCATAAAGTAATTCGACATAAACTTCATGTAATATTTTAGGAGACTGCGTTGCATTTTTCTCCCTCTCAACCTCCTAGGATCTTCATTTTCAAAACGCAATAACTTTATGACTGTTAAATTTTTTTATTACGTTGTCACTAATCATTGCCGGCTAGTATATATTTCGGAGGACCCATCGGCCTTATCTTAGTATCTGGTGTAACAATGCATATGCATTAACACTGTTATACTTACTACACTATACAACACAAGATCAAATGGTTTGATTCCTTTGAGTCTGTGTCCTGGTCTGGTGTTATCCAGAGTTGTATGACTTCGATATTGACATGAGAATGGAGCCTGTCCTCAGGTCTTCTTACAATTCTCTTGATTTCCCGAGTGAGAGTATCTGGTTGCAAAATACTTCTCAGGACTTTGTTCTGGATTGCATTCTGGATTGGAACTTGTATTGTATTTATATAAATTTTCGCGGAACAGCCTCATAATTGAATTCTGTATATCTATATAGGTTTCAATACTTGCCTGTATAATTTGAATTTATTATGTAGTATTTCAGTATTTCCCTTTCTAACCTTTGGATAATATTGTTTAAAATAATTTGTTTTTCAGCTGTTCTATTTTGTGGCCAAATTTTTTAGCTTTCGTTTTCTCAATTACCACTTCCTTGATTACTTTCCCATAATTATTTCCCTTAATTATACAGCAAATTTTTTCTAGTTTGTTCTTTTAATTGCTAACATTGGGTTTTGTTCTTTTCTTATTATATTATCACTCGGTATCAGAATCACTGGTATGTGATCCGATCTTAGGTCAAAATGTTCCTCAACTTCCATATAGTTGTATGTTATGCTTCTAGCTTTGGAGCAATCTAACAGGTTTGGATGTCTTTCTGGAAAAATTGGCCAATAAGTTGGTTTCTCAGTTGACATCTTAGTTCAGCAGCTGCTTTATGATTGTATTTTTTGCACTGAAATCACTACCAATTTTTTTTCTAGGGGTTTATGAATGAAGCTATATATAGAATGTTCTATGAATGAGGATGAAATCATATAGGGAGTGGACTATTAGAGTAAACAACTAAAAACAGCTTTTTAAAATTCTACAAATTAAATCCAGTATCAAACGCAACAAAATTTTGACGTTGGACTGTAAAAATAAAACAGAAATAATTACGAAATAAAAATAAAGAAAAATAAAATAAAACTTCTAATTTTAACAATCCAATTTTATATTTTAGCAATAAAAAGGGCATTTCGTATTTCTTGCCGGTATATTCTGAGAGACAACGTAGGAAGGCGAAATAAAAGAAAAATAAAACAAATTATTTCGACTCTAATCCATTGATGCTGAAGTTTGATTGCCGCCGCGCGTTCTTGTATAAAAACCGATCTACAAGAACTGCCATAAAAACCGTTCCCGATTTTAATATCGATCGGGATATCGGGAAAGCGTATCTCCCGAGAAGATTTAATCCGGGAAGAGGAGATATTAATGTATCCCGGTCCCGGGTCCGGTGTTTTTCCACCGTTTTATCTCCGTCGACCAACTAATTGGTTTTAAGTTGGATTAGACGGTTTCTTTATCGTTCGCTCCGTCGCGTAGACGATTCAGTCCCGGACCAGAATCGGTTGCAGATAACGGACCGGTATAAAGATGGCCGCCTGATCCAGATCCGAAGGTCGGCAGGGGCGCTCGCGATGTTCGACCGCCAGTGTCGGAGGTCTGGGTAGGAATTGCAGTAAAGAGTAGCGTTGGGGACTATCGACTGAAAACAGTCGAATCAGTCGATAGTCAAAAAACTAGCAAATGAAAATAGTAATTATTATTTTCAGTCAAATGCACGGTTCGACTGTTTTTTTCAATTCGTGATGTCAAACGAAGATGTACGAACCCTTTCCTGTATAAATTGTGAGAGAGAAAAGGACGGAGATAATTGCTTGGAGCGGTTAATTTTATATGTACTTATATTTACCATTCGTAGTATAAGCGAGACGGAAATGCACATATTCCTTCACGTACTAATTTTAAAAAAGAAAAAGAAAAAAAATACTGAATACTACTAACGTGCAATTAATAATTTAATTTTAAAGGAAGTAGAATTACTTTTATACTTGAATGTTCTGTGGAACTGTAAAAAGGAATGGAATTTTTCTATGGAATGGATTTTTGTGATGGTCGCGGCTAGGACAACAGAGCCAGAACGTAAGCAACTAAAAGTACACCACTGAAATAGTCGATAGTAAATAGTAACAAAATCAGTCGGACCGAAAATAGCGACTGAAACCAGTCACTGGTAAAAAGTAGTAAAATCAATAGAACCAAAAATAGCGACAACAACAGTTTAAAAAAGATGTTTCAGACTAAAAAAGAGCGCAATTTCATGTACTGATTATTGCAGTGTAATATAGTGCCATAACAGGAATCTCAGTATTTCACTAACCTTAAGTAAACGAGAGGGGACTGATAAGTATTTAGTCTGACCACCAAATGGCACCACCATCGCAAACAAAAAATTACTATCGTGTAGTAAATTCTCTTCTTCTGACAACGCGCTTGTTCGCGAGCTGGTCGACGTACTGGGAGCTTAACTCCTCATCCGTCGCTGCAGTCATAACTTTTCCCCCATAACTCAAATTCGCGAACCTATATTTCAGTATCTATTCTTTCGACGGGTCCTCGTACCAAATAACGACTGCCCGGTTAGCGGTTAGCATATCCCCAAAATACATTCTCATAGATGGCTTCTTTGGACATATCCGACGGCGAACTCAAAGAGCGTTTGGACGCTGTGTACGCTGACTCTTCTCCTTCGATGGGAACCGTCAAAAATTCATTAACGGAGAATAACATGACAAAAATCCACGATCTCGTATTGGCAGATCGATGATTGAACGTGCGCGAGGTAGCTGATTCAATAGGCAAGACCGCGTGTGTCATATCCTGCATGAAATTTTGAGCATGACAGGGCTATCGGCGAGATGGGTGCTACTTTTGCTCACCCCGGACAACAAGGGAAACCGTGAGGCCATTTTAGTGCAATGTTTGAGGCTGTTTAAACGAAATCTGAAAGAGTTTCTGCGTCGTTTCCTCCGTCGACGAAAGACGGATCTATTGGAACAGCGGACTTCAGTCGGCGAACGTGCTCCGAAGAAGGCGAACAGTGTCCTATCAGTCAAGGTGTGATCTACATCAACTACCTGAGGAAAGGCAAAACAGTCACAGGACTGTACTACGCCGAATTATCGGGCCGAATCCACGCCGCAGAATAAAAGGCCTCATTTCGCGAAGAAAGAATGCTGAAAAATTTCTTTCCGAACATAAGTTTCAGTCGAATGAGAAGGTCATCATCAGAACAGAGTACGCTCTGCAGAAAACTTATTTTTCTGATATTTTCATTTTATTCCAGCACCTAATCAGCTTACAAAAATCGTTCAGTTGTCAAATGTGTGCAAATTCCTCAAAATATTAGTGATAATAATTAACGGTTTTAAATCAGCAAACGTTGTTTTCGCGTTTTGTTTACAAACATCTTTATTAAATATGCTTAGTACAATCTTAATTATACATTAATTTATTACTACATTTCAATTGTAGTTCGATTAATTCTCAAGCAAGACGAGTGCGAGGTAAATACATCAATATGTATTCCTCAATTATAAAATTATCATAACTTAAGCTATAGTTTACACTAAAGGTATACACTTTATATTAGTTCGTATGGTTTGGTTCGCTTCAATATTCTGATATCCTGCGCGTTGTCCAGTAGTTGTATTGCTTCCACGTGAGTATGACTTAATAATCTTCTTTCGTGTTTTAAGGCAAAATCTTGGATAACTTCGCAAATCTATTTGATTTCCAGGTCATCGTGCAGTTCTTTGTTGGATACATAGTGATAGTCATTGGTAATTAATCGAAGAATTTTGTTTTGACAGCGCGACGTTACATATCTTGATGTTAGTTATTAACATTATGTAGTTTTTTTAATAAAAATATATTTTAATACAATTTCTTCTGAAATAACTGTTTCCATAGAAAGTATCCATAAAATTATTAGTAAATTATCCCTTCATACACTGTAATAAAACATAGGACTTAAATAGTGTAAATATAACCCACGAAGAGCTCTTGTTTTAAAAGAATACAATTTTTAAAAGCATATAATAAAATTAAGGAAGATTTCTTATTTCAATTTGTGTATAGATATAGATATTTCAAAATAGAACATTAGGCCACCTTTGGAAGACGATAATAAAAAGACTTGAAAGACAACAATTAAGGGAACACAATGGGAGATCTATATAAAAATCTATATATCTAATAAAATCTAATACTATAAATCTATAATCTATAATACTGACAGTAACTATCCCTAACCGACAGGAACTCATATATACTGAAAACCTACTGCCGAACTCATTGCCAGGGTAAACTATTGTCAATAACCAATCAATTGCTAGCAAATAAGTTGGCAAAAGTTGATTAGAAGGATGATGGGGAGGGGGAAACGGCAGCAGAAAGGAAAGAAAAACTTTCCGGTCTTATTGGATTATATGCGACCGTTCAAGGCCTGAACGTAGCGCGAAATGAAGAGATAAACTGATTAGTGAACCAGGGGAGCGTGTCATCACCGTCAGCAAATATTACGCCAAAAATCAAATAACAAGTCTGAAGAAATAATGTATTTTTCGAATAGTAAAATAATAGATAATAAATCTGGATGAAGAATAGCATTTTCATTATTTCTATATCCATACATTATACAGGGTCAAACATATGTCAAAAGTCAATTCGCTGGGTCGCTCAGTCTTGCCTCAGCAACCATTCGAGGTTAGTTTCGTAATTTGTTGTTTACACGCTAAAGAAACTCCACCTAAGATGATTAGGGCAAAGAAAACTCGAGTCGAATTATTTAGAACCGCCGGCTAGGATGACTGACTGCTTCATGATAATGGCCGACATTTTGACACACCTTACTGTCCTGGATTTATTCCTAGTGATCACTTATTGAGTTATACATTTTGCCACGATAACTATGTGGTGGGCAAATGTTCTAAGCATTGCTTCTTTTGTTGTTGTAATATCAACTGTGTAGAGCAGATACTGGAGTGGTCCCGAGAAGTATTGAGACTGTATCTTCATGTTAGACTAAATTTTCCGTAGAAAAGATATGATCGCAGAAGGCGACAGTAGTTCCGTTGTAGGATTTTTTTGATTTTGTAGATTAATTTTAAATGCCATACCCAGTCAAAAGCTTACGAGATGTCCAGGAGTATTGCAGAGCAGTACTTATTTTTTTCAAATACATTTTGATCAATTGATGTTACACTATGAATTTGGTCGATTGTTCAATGGTGATTTCGAAGTTATAAATGTGTTATTTCTATAAATGATTTAATACGTTTTAATAGCAGCTTCTCTAATAATTTTGATATCGCAGGTAGTAGCAACGAAATAGGCCTGTAACATCCCATTTGATCTGCCTGTATATCAATTTAACACGTTCACTGCCGATCTGCGATTAAATCTTACCCTAGAAGCCGACTTTTTTTTGCGGACAGTATAGATTTTAATATTTTTTGATAATTTTCTCAATCGCCATTGAGGTCAAATTTTATTGCATATTGTGGGAATGAATCAACTACTACTAAAATAAGATAAAAAATATTCAGCACAAAAACGAGAAAAAAATAACTAAGTAAATGTTACTACAAACAAACAAAATATCTGTTCAAGTAAATTAAGAAGTCAATAGAAATAAATGAACGGCCATAAACTAATATAAATTTTCACTAAAACCCACAAAACCCTATTCAGATAAATCATAAGAGGTCACTCATGACTAATTTTTGCACAGTCTGAACAGTAACTAGACTATCCAGGACATGCACAAAGATACATAAACAGAACATTTTCTTTTTTTTTGCAAATATCAATTTTTACATTGCTTTCTCGCTACATTTCCTGATTTCTTCTCCTCTCGTATTTTCAAAACACGTTCGTTGATAACCGCTCTGGAAGTAGGGTTAGACGGAGCCTTTAGTAACCTTTTTATGACAGACAAACGGAAGTCGTAAATTGGAATACGATTGGCTGAATATTTATTGTAAAGTTAGGGTACGTTTCATATATATTTTTTAATTTTTAGGACGACGGGGCCCTGACATATCGAAAATTTTTCCCACTATATGCAATATACTGTAATATATACGAATTAAATCTAAACCAAGTACGTAAATGACTCACCTATAGTCTTCAGATAATGCTGATACAACTGTACGAGCTCACTGCTAATGCTGAACTAAATACAGGGCTTAGAAAGACCACCGCGCGTCCAATGAAAGCTTCACATTACGCGCTACCGCTTTTTTGCCAGCGAACTTGTTAAAGAAACTATAAACCTTCTTTAGAATCTTTTTAGAATAATTATTGAAATCATATATCAAGGGTTAAAAATATCGCAAGACAATAAAACAGTATACACCTATTAACCTCGAAACTTATCTCGATTGTGCGATACAACGAAAGCATAATTGTCCCCTCGAGAACGGTTCGGTGGCGATATTCAATCAGTGGTAAAAAATGCCCATTCGGAGAGCATTCCGGGGTAAAGCCGGGGTTGCCTATTGACATTCAGCTCGATCACCATCAAAATACCAAATACCCTCCGACCGAAACATCACAATGGGCCGCCTGATATCGAAATTCAATTAATGCCAACGAATCGACAAACGCCTCGCCAACGTTTCCTCCTTTTTTCCATTTATTTCGTCGCTGTTGCTTTTTCTCCGACCCAGTGATATATATCTCGGATACGTCGAGGATTCTCTGTTTGTTATTGAGTCGAAACGGACAATTACACTGGCATTCAGCACACTTGCTGAATTATCTCTGTCTTATTTTATTGCATCTTATAGTATCCTTTTAATCAACTACTAGGATGCTCACTTAATTAGTAGAGAACTTACAGTAAAACTAAATTCTAAAATTTCATAATAAAACAAAATTTACTTAGAAAAATTTCGTAGTTGTTTGCATGTATTTTGATCAGCGATATCTACTGGAGAAAATGCGAATTAGCGAAATAATGAATATATAAAAATTGGTCAAAACACTGTGAGAGAGTATGAGAGTATTATAGATAACCGTTCTTCCCACACATGGTTATAATATTTTGCTTGCAGCCTGATTCAAGAGCCTACAATATCTGATAATATAGAAAAAAACTAATAAATTTTAACCTAAAAGATTTTCCCGACAACAAACACAACGGTTTCCATATAAGAATACCGAAAACCTTTTCCTGCTAATCGGTGTTCAGTGAAATAGACATGAGTGAGACACTATCATTTTTCTTTAAATTATATTGCTTTGTTAACCGACTTCAAAAAAGGAGGAGGTTCTATCTTCGACTGTATATATTTTTGTTAATGTATGTTCGCCGATTTCTTCGTCAATTTTGGACCGATTTTCAAAATCCTTTTTTTATTCGAAAGAGTGTCCTTCCGAGGTGGTACCATTGGTACCAAGTTAGGATCAGATGGGGGAAGAGGGGAAAATCTAGGAAAAACCTCACATTTCTAAGGCACGTACAATGTTTTCACATATTTTTTATCTAAAATATTATATGTGTATAGAGTTATAGCTGAACTGATGTGACGAAAAATCGGAAGTAGTTCAGTGTAAAAGCCATTCAGTTAGCAACTATAAAAAGCAAATATAAAAACACGGTAAGCAACTGTTTCTATGGTGTAATAGTCAGAACGTTAAGCGCACACGTGGAGGCCGCTGGTTCGATTTCTAACAGGGCAATACCTTTCTTATTTCTAGTGTGGTCGGAAAATGTGTCAAATCACCTAGACTAGATAGCAGACTTCAGTGCCTAAAACATTCCTTATTTTCAATCATTGTTTTTGAGGGCTTGGTGGCGCAGTGGTAAAGGCGACAGGATGGTCCACCTACTGTTGCGATAGTCGCGGGTTCGAATCCTGCTAGGACATGCTCGTAAATTTTTGTTTGTGATTGTTCTAGGCAAGAGTGCAAAATCTCACAAGGAAAATGATACCAGTCACGCCAGTAACCAGGCTAGGTAAGACCGGATGCCTTGTGGAATGATTTCTAAGTTGGCCACTCGTCGGTCGGTAGGCTTAATGCCGAGGATAGTGGTTCGGAGCCCACGTTAAACTGTAGTTCAAATAAACACCTAGTTGGTAAAAAGGAGGCTTTAAAATATATTTTTAAAAAATCACTGTTTCTTTATTCATATTTTCCTCATACGGGCTGTACTTCTTCTGCTATCCATTTTAATACTTAACAAAATAAATGTGTAATTTATTGAATAAATATCTAACACTAAAAAGAGAAAAATACAATATTTTTACAAAAAAAATTGTACCGACGAATTTTTGTAAAAATATTTTATTGTCAACTCCTTAAATTCGATTTTTAACATATTAAACGCCTTGTTTCTTCCTGCTCTGTCTATCTGCTCTTAGAAAAAATATATATATTTTTTGTAGAATAGGAATTGCTAAACACTGATACGTAAGTTTATTCTTAAGAAATGTGCAGCAAACACTTAGGTACCGGCTTGGTTGTTGCAGTAGTCAAGACGACAGGATGGTCCTCCTACTATTACGACAGTCAACAATATGTTATATATAATAAGAAGATTTATTCAAGAGTGTATGTTGCGTCTTTATATGTAAAGACGCATTTATTGTATATGATTTACGCGTCGATGGGCAATATTTCTCTCTTCGATGGGTGAGACAGTTCGGATGTCCTCGATGTGATTAGTTGTAGTGTTTGACATTTGTGTTTGAAAAGGTAGGTTAAGTTCGAAAAATATCTAGGAAAATTATGTTTTTACGTTATGATTTTAACTTAATAGTTGTTTTTTTCGATCACAAACACAACGGTTACCGTACAAGAACGCCCGAAAATGTTTTCCTGCCAACCGGCGTTCCCGACCATTATTAATAAAGGTTAATAGCTTGAGTGAAACATCATCAGGATCACGTGCGCGCGATTGACGAGGGTGGAAACTGACAGCAACAGGACCGTAACCTCTCGCGATAGTATCAGACGCCGCTTAAAATAATATTAGATTAAAGATCCGGCGTTTTATGAAGTCGCTCAAGCTCACGGCGAGGGGCGATTTTTCAGTATACATTAAAAATCATCGTGGTGCGGAGATTCGGCTACTTTCGGAACTATTCGTATATTCGTCGGCGCAATCTACTCGCCGCAAACCGAAATATTACTATTTCTAACAGTGGGGACGCAAGCGCCAGCGCAGTGTATTCAATATACCGGACCACGATGATTTTCAATGTATCCTCGATTTTTCACCCGCCGTACCGTTCCCCTTTCCTCTCCGGCGCTCCTGCTGCCCTCTTCCTCATCGCCCGCCGTCCCTCAACCGCGAAGCTTCAGAATGGAAATTAGGCCGCGAAGATGAGGAACGAGATGGGATACGGATCCGGGAAGGGACCTGATTATGTCAGATTATCGCGCGAATAGTTACATATAAAATACGGCTCGCGGAAAAACTGTTCGGTAATTGGATGGTAAATTGGAAAATGGGCTGGGAGGGGAGAGGGCGGCGGCAGGGCGGTCGGTGCGGGCGTGTATCGGGATGTTCGCGGCGTTTTTATGAAAAGGGTTCGGCCGGAGAAAGTGTCTGAACCGGCATAATATTTTACCTTTATCAAATCCTCGATCGTTAATATATTATCTTTGACGTGTTCGAAGAAGGGAAATGCGGAAGGGTATGAGAAAAAATTCGGTTTTTCTTTAGAGGAAAAGGGTTTTTTTTTCGAGTTTTATAAATCGTGTATTTACCATGTCTTTTTAGTTCGTGGTGGGGATTTTTAGAGATTCAATTCACACCACTTACTGTTATTTAATTTTAGTTTTAATGAAATAAACGCCTATAACCCTATCTATTGTCCGTAATATCTAAGGTATTTGAAAAACTCCTGTTAAGAGGATAAAACCTATTACCTATAAGAAAAAAAGCTAATTCCTACACATGAGTTTAGGTTTGTTAACAAACAATCGACGAACGAATGAATAATATTGAAATAACGAATGAAGAATGACGGATGTAATTGAAAAAACCTATGAAGGTAATAAGATAAGGATGGCCTGACAGCCTTATACATAAGCTACAGAAAATGCTACCGAAACAATACACTGAGCTTTCAAAATCTCATACAACAGTCAGAGTGTTATTTACCTACTCTATACATATGATAGACCACAAATGGAAAATATCGATATCGAACGATGCGTATATTTGCTGGTATTACTGCGACTCTTGCTATAAGAGACAATAACAAAGAGGCCACACGAAAATTAGAACAGACAAGTGACAATATAAATAATTGGACCCAGAGCAGGAAAATAATCATTAGCGAAAGAAAATCTGTACATATGTAGTTCACATATAAACAGGAGGCACAATCACCAATAACAATAAATAATAATATCATTCCATATAGGAAGAACGCTAAGTATCTCGGAATGAATCTGAATTTCAGTGGTTTTTCTTTACTGATCACTAGCGACCCGCCCCGGCTTCGCACGGGTGCAATGCTGATACTAAATTAAATACACTACAGAAAAATATGAACGTTGTATATAAAAACATAGCGGCCCGCTCCGACTTTGCACGGGCATAAAATATATATGCCTATGTCACTCAATGAAAACATGATTAAAATCGATCCAGTATTTGTGGTTCATTCATTACTGCCCTTGGCCTGCACGCATTAAATTTGGAGTAAAACAATTCCTCTTCCCCTATACTTACTATGAAGATTTCCTGCTATCTTTGGAATATCTAAATTCATACAATTTTTATTACATTACACATTTTTAAACGCAAATTTTAAATTTGTAATATCTCCGAAAATATTTGTTTAATTTACATGCTGTAAGGAACCATATTGATCTATATTAATTACCCACTGTATTTAAGGTACTTAATTCGATAAGGATTAATGCCGTATTGCTTAAAATAGCTTCGTAAATAAGCCATTTTCTCACGTAAAAAGTAAACAATAAAAATGGTTAATGTGGGTTATCCCTAAAAGATAAACATATACCATCGCGGACTTTTTTGTAGACCTTTTTATGGTGTACAATACTGTAGTACATTAATTTGATCTAACTCGTAGGGTTAGGCAGCGTTTTTGCTAATTGCTAAATAAGCCTAAAAAAATAGGTTAATTTACGACATCATGTTAGAAACCTCTAAAATTAGCAATGTTGCCTTAGTATATTATGCATGTATTATACATATAAACCTTCCTCTTGAATCACTTTATCTATTGAAAAAAACCGCATCAAAATCCGTTGCGTAGTTTTAAAGATTTAAGCGCACATAGGGATATAGGGACAGAAAAGTCGACTTTGTTTTATACTATGTAGTGATAATTAACGCTATTTTGTTATATGAAATCGTCGACCAATGAAATGTATCCTGTCCTTGTCCTGTCTCAAATATGCCTGATTTCTTAGAAATTAGTTACCCAAATAGTCCGAAATAATATTTAAGGGTATCGAGCAGTTTTGGTGTCAGAAATAAACCTGACATAAATAAACTCCAAAACACATCAAATGATTAGATGCCTAAATAATTTTCTACAATTTCTATGTACGTAGTAGAAGAACACAATAACAAATATATGGTATCTGCTTCAACTTACGATATATTGTTTGCATCACCATTGGAGAGCAATCAAACTTCATTGTGTCCGATGGCGAGGCGCTACAAACACCCCATCAAGCGACATAGTGAGTTTACCTTGGTCGTTTGTATAAATCCCTACGGCGAATATCGGGAAGACATACTTACCCTTCGGATTGCGAAATCGTTTTAACGAATTTTACGCGGATGAGCTGTTCGAATACATGGACTTATTACTCTCGCTTGTAATAATCTACTCGTATGCTTTCTTTCAATGGTTTATTTCATACTGCAAAACCTAACTTTATTTATTGTCAATCCAATAACAGACCATATCGCCTATCTCCGAGGAATATAAAACCAATAAGATAGACAGGTAACCCGAAGAAAAAAAGGATGAGATCGTAACGGTAACATTGAGGCAGACTGCTCGAAATGAAATTTTTCCAGAGAATGTTATGTCGGTTGTTGTTCGCACCCCCTCAGCCCTGGACCCCGCCGGCCCCCAGGAAGTGTGGGGCAAGCGACAGAAATTACACCCCGGACTGAGAGGTCTTTTTATTTTTACAGCAGCTGGAATAGAAATATCGTAAATCGACGTCCCGTGGAAGATTTCCAAGAGATTCCGCCGCCAAGCGTCGGCAGTAAATCAGCGACCGCCGCCGTCGCCCTCCTCTTCCCTCCCTCCCGCCGCACGCCGCCGTCGGGTCACCGCGCCGCCATCGAATCGCAAGACGTCCGGCACGGGGGGCCTAGAGGCGAAATGGAGAGAGAACGAGAGGACCGAGAGAACGGAGAAGGGAAAAAAATGCATTAAACTGGGAGTGGAAAACCAGATTTCAGGTCTCGTGAAACTTTAACGACACGACGACGAGGAATGGACTAGAACACGTCGAATACCATATAAAACCGTTGTAAAATTCCTGAAGGAATGTCCCGAGATGGTGGCTTATTCATGTGGTTGAAAGGGCGGATGTTTAAGAGTTAAGCGATTTTGATCAGCGTAAGCACTTAATGCTTGAATAAGTGGTCCACGTTTCTTAAATTGTGCGAGAATAAAACTAGAGTTACACAAGTACGCGGTTTTGTACCTGAGCAACCAAAAATCTGGGGGCTGAAACCAAATTTGCAGCCCGTTCTTTAAGATTGCTTCTAGTTTTCGAAATATTCAATAAATTCTCTATTTTACTATTTTTAATCATTAATGTAATTAAATAATTAATTGAACTGAGTTTTTTACATTACTTGATATCTGTTTCACGCATTAGGATTCAACACTAATCGCTCAACATGCCTTCAGACCAAACGAAACTGATATTGATTACAATTTGCCGGACTTAGAATGTGAAAATTTATCGATTCAACAAGTTACGCTGAAAGAAGTAACCAAAATTAATAAGATTGACATTAACCCAAAAAAATCTGACAAATTCTGCAAAAACTGCCACGAAAGGCAACTAACTAACTTGATCAATACAGCATCTCGACTAAAGAATGTCCCAGACGTTTGAAAGATGTCTGAAATAAATAAGATCCCAAAACCTAAAAAATCAGCAAATTAAACACGTATAGCCCATAGACCTATCTTACTATTGACAGTAATACATAAGGTATTTGAAAAACTTCTGCTGAAAAGGATAAAAACTATTTTAGATAGAAAAAAAAACCTAATTCCTCATATGAGTTTGGGTTTGTTAACAAACATTCGACGATCGATCAGGTGTAATTGAATAATATTGAAATAACGGAAAAAGAATAACGGATGTAATTGAAAAAGGCTATGAAGGTAATAAGATAAGGATGTCATGACGGTCTCGTTCAAAAGCTACAGAAAATGCTACTGAAACAATACACTAAGTTACAGAAATCTTACATAACATAACAGTCAGAGTGTTTAGAGTCAAAAACGAGGAAGCCTACTCCACAACAAAAGAAACTAAAACAGGTGTACCACAAGAATGTATATTGAGGCCAATTATTTACCTACTCTATACATATGATAGACCACAAATGGAAAATATCACCATGTATACACTTGCTGATGATACTGCGATTCTTGCTATCGAGGACAATAACGAAGAAGCCAAACAAAAATTACACCAGGCAAGTTACAATATAAATAATTTGACTCAGACCAGGAAAATAAATATTAACGAAAGTAAATCTGTACATATGTAGTTCATGTATAATCAGGCGGCGCAACCACCAATGAGAACGCCAAGTATCTCGGAATGAATCTCGATGCAAAAGTTCGCCGGAAGGAATATCTAAAAAAGAAAAGGAAAGAACTGGAGTTAAAATATAGGAAAATGTATTAGTTAAATGGAAGAAAATCACAATGATCAGTACATAATACATTGTTATCATATAAGCAACTATTGAAACCTATATGGGCATATATATTTGACAAGACTTCCAATATCAAGTCCAACAAATATTCCTTAATAAATTAAATACTTTCGTTCAATGATGAAAACGCAGTTCTTGAGTCATTTTTACACTTGTACCTGGACCGATGACGTCTTTTAATGGCGGTTTTTCAAACATATGAGACTTTTTTTACGTTAAATAACAAAAGACGTAGTTGAGAAAAATGGAAGAACATAAAAAATATTTATGCTTAGTATATGTGAGAAGTATTATCGGAAGTTGACTGAAAATAGCCTCCGTCCGTTGAAATTTATCGAGTGGTCCGCGTATCTTATCGCGGCTTGGTGGCAAACGGTGAAAAATGTGGAAAACTATGCATAAAATTCCGTTGTTGCCTATGCAAAAGCGGCGACGGTGATAAGGCCGCGGAACGACTAGATTCCTGAAAAACTGGTCGAGAATTATGGCGACGTCCGCCATAAAATATCTCGAAAAAGGATCGTCGTCACAACACCACAATAGTCCTGTACCCTTTTAGTTCCTTTTCCGTCCTGCGGCGCAGAAACATTCCGTACCGAGCACCATTCAAGTTTGAACAATGAGTTTTATCTACAAATCACATTCTATCATGCTAGTTATCAATTATATTCAATATTTTCACACACTACACATTTTTAAATATAACCCTTAATAAAAATAAATGTCTAGCTATCGGATTCCACGATTAAAGACGATTTAAATGGTCTTGGTATTGTTTACTTATAGGCCTATCGAACTACCCGACAAAACTATAGCACTGTAGGTAAAACAAAAATATGATAACTATTCAATATTTGAAATATTTAATTAAGTTATAGGTCTCTATTTTCTCCTCTATTCAGTCTCATTTAAAACAATCTTGTTCTAACTCTTCCCACTATCTTGGATAACATTTTTAGTTGTTCAAAATTGTTAAGTTGTTTAATTGGCTCAATTTTCAATAATATTCAAAACAGGGAAGGGTGTTACCTACTTTAAAATTTGAGTATTGTGGTCTAAAATATAACCTTTAACGATTTTCACGGTATGAACAACAACATTGTCTTGCTGAAAAATTTCATTTGGACCTGAGAATTAACTACGACTGCATTTGACTTTTAAAAGTTAATTTCTTTTCGTCCGAAAATATCACAGTATGCTACTTTTTTCCCATAAAATGTGTTCTTCAACAAATATTGTAAGCACATTTTTTTGTGGTTTTAAAGGTGATTTCTGTAAAACATTTTCGTCTTAAGGGCGTAGTATGTTATATTAGATTTTGCGTCAGCTGCAGAAGTGTTTTCGTTTAATGTTAACATAGAATTTGAAGCAACTCCAAATATCTATCTATCAGTTATGATCATAATCAGCTGGTCTCCTGATTTTTTGTATATAATATTTCGGATATTTCTTTTACATTTTAAAGTCTCCTTTTAATCAACTAAGGTTTATCTGGACTGGACCTACTGTTTAACGTGGGCTCCAAACCACGGCCATCGGCATTAAGCCTACCGACTGGCGAGTGACAACTTAGAAGTCATCTCAGAAGACATCCGGTCTTATCTAGCCGGCCTACTCGCGTGACTGGTATCATTTTCTTTGTCGGATTTTACACTCTTGGCTAGGACAATCACAAATATGAAATAATCACAAACATAAATTTACGACCATGCCCCAGCAGGATTCGAACCCGTAACTATCGCAACAGTAGGTAGTCCGTTCTGTCGCCTTTACCATTGCGCCAGCCAAACCCGGCATACAACGGACATTTTTATTTATTATATTACCTATTCGTAACAAGTTAAATCATTATTTCTTAGATTATTCATAAATGAATTTCATTATAATTATACTATAGTTTTGTCACGCAGTTGTGGTGGTACGATCTTACTCGGGAACAATAAGTTAACAATAGTGGACACTTTGTAATAATTACATGAATATCTGGACTAACCTTCTGTAGTTGTAGAATCTAAAAGTTATAAATTTATTTTAATTAAGAGTTATAATTAAAAATGGGTAGTGTGTTAAACTTTTGTTGTGGATGCATAGTACCTTAATAATAAAATCATTTGACAACATCTAGAACTGTATTAAAGGATGATCGATACCACACAATATTGTTAATATTCTGAATGAACATAAGTACAACTGAACTACTAATAAAGTATTTTTTTATACATCAAGTTCCATAACAGTAATAATCGTCACCCAATTTCAAAAATCTTAACGTTAACTTAATTAATGTTATTAAAATATGTCAATCAAATGTTATTAAGTCATCGAGAACTAATTGACCCCATTAAGGCTGCATTCATTGATACTTAACATCATGTTAGACAAAAAGCAAAACACATTAGAACCAAAATAAAACAATTATACTGGTTAATCGGAAGATACTTTCAACTTGATCTAAAATCAAAGAGATTGATATGGGGTACAAATATGAGGCTGCACTAAAATTCAAATCAACTAGTCATCCAACGCGGTCAGAACTTAATTCTTCGATTAATTAATTAATTAATTAACCAATGCTTATCGCTACGTAACCAGCAAAGAACTACTTGATGACCTGGAAATCAACTGGATTTGCACAGTTATCCAATATTTGCCTTAAAACACGAAAGAAGATTACTAAATCATATTCACGTGGAAGCAATACAACTAATGGACAACGCGTGGAAAAGCTAGAAGAGTATGCCACAGAACCAGAAGTGCTGCAGACAAAACTACTTTTAATAGAATTAGTAATCGACGAATCAAAAGATTAAAGAATATAAACAGAATTGCTTTCAAAAGTATGTAAGTGAATTAAGCCCACAAGCAGACAAAGATTATTCGCTATGGAAAGCAACTCGAAGATTTAAAGGACCAATTATTCTAGTACCGCCAATTAAAAATGACCGAAATGAATTGGTTCGACGCGAAAATGAAAAAGCTGAATTGTTCGCACAATACTTAGCTTACATATCTCAACCTAATGATATAGAATCTAACATGGATACATCTCCTCTTTATCAACCCGATGTAGATCTGGAAGTTGTCAGTGAAATTGATAACCTCAATCCTAAAAAAGCACCTGGTATAGATGACATTTCACCTGGATTATTAAAAGAACTGCCACAAAAAGCATTCATTATGTTGACATATATAATTAATGGCTGTCTAAGGCTGAAGCATGTCCCGGAATGCTTTAAAGTGGCACAAATAAATATGCAATATCAAAGTTATTTGAGAAACTGATATTTAAACGTGTTAAACATTTGATAACAATACCAGATTTCCACTTTGGTGTTCAAAATCACCATTCAACAATCGATCAAGTTCACAGAGTAACTGCGGCTATTGAAAGAGCGTTTGTGGAAAAGAAATACTGCCCTGTAATATATCTGGATGTCCCACAAGCTTTTCATCGGGTTTGGCATTGGGGATTAATCTGTAAGATGAGAAAATTGTTACCGCGTAACTATTGTCAATTGCTGGAGTCATATTTATTCGCAAGAAAATTTCGAGTAGCGCACAAAATGGCTTTCTCGACAATTAAAAATATCTCGGCTGGAGTTCCACAAGGTAGTGTATTAGGACCTCTCCTGTATCTGCTCTACACTGCTGACATTCCAACAACAAAAGAAACACTTCTTGGAACCTTTGCTGACGACACAATTATTATGGCAAAAGATATATCTCTGCCTAGAGCAATAAAAAAAGTGTAAGTGGCAGTCAACAAAATCTACAAATGGACGAAAGATTGGAAAATTCAACTTAATTGCTCCAAATCTGTCCACTTTAATTTTGCATTGAGGCGAAATAATAAAAACTTAATTATATCACTCAATGGATGCCCGATTCCTCAAGTAGAATCAACTAAATACCTTGGAATCCATCTTGACGGTAGATTAAATTGGAAGCATCACGTTAGACAAAAAGCAAAACACATTAGAACCAAAATAAAACAACTATACTGGTTAGTCGGAAGATACTCTAAACTTTATCTAAAATCAAAGAGGTTGATCTATAATACAAATATAAAGCCAATTCGGACCTATGGGGTGCAAATATGGGGTTGCACAAAAAATTCAAACCAACTAGTCATCCAGCGCTGTCAAAACAAGGTTCTTCGACTGATTACCAATGCCTATCGCTATGTAACCAATGAAGAACTGCACGATGGCCTGGAAATCAAATGGATTTGCGAAGTTATCCAAGATTTCGCTTTGAAGCACGAAAGAAGATCATACTAACGTGGAAGCAATACAACTGCTGGACAGCGCGCAGGATGTCAGGAGATTGAAGCGAACAAAACCATACGAACTTATATAAAGTGTATACATTTAGTGTAAACTATAGCTATAAGTTAAGAATTAATAATTATAATTTTATAATTGAGGAATATATACTGATGTATTTTCTCGCACTCGTCTTGCTTGTTAATTAATCCAAGTACATAGGAAAAGTAGTAATAAATTAATTGTAAATTAAGATTGTACTAAGCGTATCTAATAAAGATGTTATAAAAAAAATTATTGGTATATAAAAAGTTTGGTCTTTCGTTGACTTTTACTATCCATATCTTCGTCCACTCATTTATGTTATTGCTTGAGTCCATGACTCATGATTAAATAGCATTTACGAACCAAGCAAAAATATAGTCGATTGTTCTATTCATCGAGAAACCCTCAAAACTTACTCAGATATTCTATATTTCAAGCATTCAACATGTGAATGACTTTTTCACATATCTAATAGTTTTTTTTAAGTTTTTTTTTACTCAACTACAATCCCTTTAAAACTATTTCAATTAATACAAAAATAATGATGTACAACAACAATATGTCGATGGCTGTTTCGTCAAGATTCCGTAACAGATACTGCGCCTGTTTCGCCGAAACTTTCGCAACTCCTCTGGTAAGCCCCGACGACATTAATAACTGCTCTAGTCTGGTTTATCGTAAATTATCATCAGAACATTCATTCACAGAATTATGTGGTCGGTTTTAGTCCGTCGTACGGCTTCATCGCAAGCTGAATAGTTTATGGATTATTGGCGATTTGATACTGCACAGGACATAGCTGATACGAGGGGTATTATTTAAATTTTGAACACTAACACTAATTGTTTTCAGACGTCCGCTCGTTTTTCAAATGAAAATTTTATATTTTTAGTCCTAACTTTCTTTAGTTTTTCAATGATATTAGTTACTAGACTAATTATCTAGATTAGACTTCATAAATCAAAGATCTCCAAATATTTGTGCCAATTGGGGCGTACAAAACGTAAATACTCAAGAACTACAACGAGGTTGTTCCAAAATGCGTATATAACTTTGTAACAAGCTACGAATTATGGATCTATACATAAATTAAACGTAAACAATGATATTTTGAAGATATCTCATGTGGAATTTAAAAAATACTTTGATAAACAGTTCCACTTCATACAAAAATTAAATAAAATAATTTTAATTGATAATTATTTAACAATTGGTCAGATATATAGAATCACAAACATAGAAATATCATATAAAAATAAAAACGTCTAGTCCTACTTTTAAAAGTAGCTCAGGCCTCAAAAATGTTACTGGTACAATATGCTCTGAGCCCTTCAACTGTTCCAGCCAAAATGTTTAGAGTAAAACAAGAGGAAACCAGCTCAACAATAAGGGACTAATATTTAACAAGTAATAAACCACAAATATCACCATAACTACATTTGCTCATAATTATGCGATACTTGCTATTAAAGATAATCGCTAAAGAGGCAGCCAAAAAACTGTAATATACAAGTAAAAATATATACTATAGATAACTAGACCCAAAAATGTGGAAAATAAAATTCACTGAGTAAAAATTATAACTATGGAATAACTATTTACACCGAAACCTTCAGATCCTGGCTACCACTCAAGAAAGTCGGAGATTCACAAGGAGATTTGAAGGGACACTCCATAATTATGTTAATATCAATGCTCGGATAACACTGGAGGAATATCACTATTCATTATTCACCAAAAATATTGAGAAGAATTGAGAACTTGAAAAGTTTTTCAGTAATAGGAAATACTTCTTTTTTCATCCATTTATTTTTTTTTAATTTTATATACAATATATCGAAATTACAATGTCGACTTTTATGACGTAATTGCTTTGTTAAAATAAGCTTTATATATTTGAAAATTAAGCTACATGTTGCAGTTGGGTTTAAAAATCACTTGAAAACAATGGAAACCACAAGAAACTTTAACTGATATACAATCAAATTTAGCAATATTTAGCAATAGTCAATAACTATTTACATCGAAACCTTCAGATCCTAGCCACCATTCAGGAAAGTCGGAGATTCACAAAGAGATATGAAGGGACACTCCATAATTATGCTAATATCAACGCTTGGATAACACTGGAGCAATATCACTATTCATTATTCACTAAAAATATTGAGAAGAATTGAGAACTTGAAAAGTTTTTCAGTAATGGGAAATACTTCTTTTTTCATCCATTTATTTTTTTAAAATTTTATATACAATATATCGAAATTACAATGTCGACTTTTATGACGTAATTGCTTTGTTAAAATAAGCTTTATATATTTGAAAATTAAGCTACATGTTGCAGTTGGGTTTAAAAATCACTTGAAAACAATGGAAACCACAAGAAACTTTAACTGATATACAATCAAATTTAGCAATATTTAGCAATAGTCAATAACTATTTACATCGAAACCTTCAGATCCTGGCTACCATTCAGGAAAGTCGGATATTCACAAGGAGATATGAAGGGACACTCCATAATTATGCTAATATTAACGCTTGGATAACACTGGAGGAATATCACTATTCATTATTCACTAAAAATATTGAGAAGAATTGAGAACTTGAAAAGTTTTTCAATAATAGGAAATATTTCTTTTTTCATCCATTTATTTTTTTTTTAATTTTATATACAATATGTCGAAATTATAATGTCGACTTTTATTACGCAATTGCTTTGTTAAAATAAGCTTTACATATTTGAAAATTAAATATATTTAGTGTTGTGTTAGCAATGACAGAGCTAGACTGTTTTTGTTATAAATTGCTAACGAAAACCTGAAAAATAGAAGTACATGTTCTCAATAGTCATCGCTCTATTAGGAGAGGACATTATATTAAGGAAAATAGTTTTGCATCTCTGATAGGTCACTTAACATGGGTAACTGGATTATCTCTTCATTTAACTATTTAAAACAAAAATAATGCTTCTGATACTTGTAGATTATTTGATTGCTTGCCTTGATTGGTTTCTTACATACGTTGAAACATGAATCAATGATGATGACTCCAAAGAACCAGAACAATAAATAGAATATGAGAAATCTGCAGAAACACTGAATGTAAAAGATGTAAAAAGACATTCCATACAAATTTTATGGTTTATATTTTGTACAAGAACAAAAAAAAAACGTTTTGTACTACACAATGCAGGTTTATTATGTTTAGTATATATTCTCGCAGATTCCATGAATTTCTATCAATATGTCTTTTGAGCATTTCATACACAATATATTGTTCACTACATAATAAGTTTTGGATGTTATTTTAGTAGTTAAAAAACATTGTAGGAAATTATCATCAATTGAACAAACCTAAGACCTCCAGTTAACGAAAGGAAACATGACAAAGCATCTGATTGAACAAATTTTGTATCCTCCTTAATTAATAGTTACCAAATTGATAAATTTACGTGCTATAACGTATATATTGTATATGACATCTCTAGAAGGTCTGGATAATGGATAGAGTGTATCAAACCTATCAGATTAATTTCGAAAAATATAATATAATATAAATATAATGTAACCTGATATATCTAATAAAGACCAAACTAAACTATACCAAAAAATTAGTTATTTTGTTTATACAATATTAAAACAGAAATTTTCATATTTGTCGTGTAAAAAAACAGCTCATATAAAATGACGTGTCATTTAAAGTATATCAAAACAATGAAAGAAGCAGAAGCAGGTGTACCGCAGGCCAATGTTTTGGGTCCTGTTCTTTACCTACTCTATACATGTGATATAACACAAATAGTGTCACTATAGCTACATTTGTTGATGACACTGCGAGATATATTAGTTAAAACGTAACCGTATTGATATGAAATAAAAATTACGGGCTCCATTTACGTACGCATATACATCTTAAGTATAATGGTTATTTCTTGTTGGTATTTTTCGTTAAAAAATATATAATGTTCTCAAAGTTTCGACATAGTATACACATTACACTTTTGCTAAAAAACGCAGTATTAAGCCTTATTCGCCCTTTATTGGGAGTTAGATGGGGAGAAATATGATTTATTTTATACTAAATATATGAATTAAATCGCCATACCTTAGAACTAAAAAGAACCTTGAGAAATGTAATAAAACGTCTATTGTTGGTGTCGAAACTTCTGCGATTTGGTGTGACAAAGGAGCCCCCACGTTCATATCGAGTGAACGGGGAACGGTTTCCCGAATTTTCCCCGTTAAATCGCGCGGAAGGACCGTGGCCCAGGCCCTCGGTCCAACAAAGGGATCGACTCGGATTTCTGACTGTGAAGCCGACGAAATACACGAACAATCCGCGCCGTGGGCACGCCACTGACGCGAAATTGTTTGTATTCACTGAACGCCTCGTGTTTTACCAATTTTTTTCCCTCCGCAGCAGCAGCAGCGATCTCTGAGCTAAATTCAACTGTCACGATAGGTAGTGGCTGAACAGTTACACCGAAACGAGCAGAAAAACCGACAGGATTTTATTAGCATACCGGTCGCCGTTCGTTTACCTCGTCGACAGATTTCGACATCGAAAATGCATAGTAAACAATAAATCGACGCCGTGGTCGTGCCGCTGCCTCGGCCGCGATGCTACCTCCACCGCTACCGGTGTTACGTGCCGCCCTGTGAATACGCTCTCAAAGAAAAATCATCGTGAACACAGTACCTTGAAGCCAACAGCGTCATGATCGTCTTTCCTCTCGGCCTCCGGTTAAACCAGATTCGACACCGGCGACGGGTAGTGTGGGGGGCGGGGGCGGCGACGACGGTTGTTGGCGACTTAAAACGACGGGCGACACTAGATACGCTGCAACTGACCAAAAGTCCAGAAGCTGGGGCAGCAGGGAGACATGGTTTCTGATGGGGCTCACGCTATTTACCTGTCGCACGGTATCAGGGCTTGGATTGCGCGCTTCTACACCCGACAGATTCGCGACGACCTCTGCTACAACGCCGGCAACACGGCAGGGCAAAGAGAGGCGAGGTCAGACTCGATGCGGCGTTGTCACGTTTACCTCTATCTGATTCCCGCGACGAATTTTTACTCAACTATATTTTCTTATGTTTGCAATACTTTTCTTCGTGATCAATATACATACATTCTCATATAGTTTCAACCATCAGGAAAGTGTAATTTAATCACCATTCATTAGAAAAAATATTTTTATTTCAAGTACAGTTATTTCAAAATATTAATTAATTTTCTTAAAAATATTTTCTTAAACATAAATTATTTATACTTAAAATACATAAATTATAATACATATATGACGCAATATGTTTTCCTGATATAATAAGCCAATGGTATTTTCAATTATTAAAGAAGCTTAATTCTGTCACCGTCTCTTATGGCTAGAAACAACCTTTTCCTTTTTCAACCAATATATAAATATTTTAATTTTTAATTATTAAATTTTAATTAAATCTTTGTTCCTTAAAAACAAAAAACAAACTCACACAACTGGATTACCCAAAAATGTTATCGATGAAGGCAGGAAAATAAAATGTAATTAATGTACCAAAACGTATAATTCATTTTAAATACTTTAGTTGTTATTATTTTTTAAATGCTTTGTTCTAACGAAAGTTTGTTTTTCTGTAAAATGTATCTATATCGTCATAAAGTTAATAACACCCTTTTAAACTGAATCACTTTCATTGGATTAGGTTTCATTTCATTTCTTCATTCATTTCTTACGGAAAATGATTTGAGGGGTAGGGGGTCGACCACGTCTTACTTTTTTTTCAAGGGGTTAGTAGCTAGTCTGGATAGCTTTTACGTAAAATCACTAAAGGGGGGCCAAAAACTGAAAAAATCGTCTCACGTAATCAATAAGTCAAATAACCGAAATAATGAATAATTGAAGAAGAAATGAAATAATGAAGTTATTACATCAGAACGTTTAACAATTTTATTTCCTAACATTTTAAAAATATCCTTTAACTGAAACTTTTTGAATAAAAATATTATTCCTAACCAGCACTATTAATTAATCAATATAATTAATACAGCAGACGTTCGGTAACGTAAACGCTCAATAATGAAAGTATTACGTTAATGTAAATAGCAAATTCGTAAATTCTTAACTAAGTAATAATTACCCCTTTTAAACTATTTATTCAGATTGTTATAAATACATGTAAATATATTGTTTGAATGTGAACTACACTTATTTTGAATTAGTGCACATTATTGGGGGTCTGCTGTATTTATAATTTAAATAAAAATATAAACGGAAAGACGTCAGCAAACTGAGTTATTCCTCTCCAACTAACAAATAATTTTTTTTTTGTTATATTTTAATGCCTCATTTTTACCAACTAAGGTTTATCTGGACTGGACATATTGCTTAACGTGGGCTACGAACCACGAACCTCGGTATTAAACATATCAAAACATCCGGCTTTACCCAGCCTTGTTTCTGGCGTGACTGAGGTCACTTTCCTTATCGCATTTGGCACTCTTGCCTTTTGGACTATCACAAATATAAATATATGAGCATGCCCCAGCAATTGTATTTGGTATTTTGTATTTGGGATATACATACTGATGTATTAATTCCGTGCCTTGCTTGTCTATTAATGCAAGTACAACAGAAGAGTAATAATAAATTTATTTGTTAATTAAGGTTGTACTAAGCATATCTAATGTACGATGTAATTAATAAAAAAATTGTATGTACAACCATTTCTAATAATGGTGCTAATGGCGATATACTAAATTGTTCAATTTTGACGATTTACTTATAACATAATGATTAATAATATGCAATTACTAAATTCTGATATTTAATTTTTACCAACCTAATATACAAAATAAATTAGAATGTATGGAAATGTTACGACTTTTTGCTAAATCCGGCAACGTGCGGACGGTGGCGGCGGCAGGCCCGTGGAGCCCGCGACGTCGCAGGAAGTCCTTCGCAGGACTGGCGCGGGGGCCCGCCGGATTTATCCCGTAGGATCGCGCGAGGATGACGAAGGCCCGGCCTAATCCTGCCGCTTTGCAGAAAATAAACAGGCGTCCGCGGAAGCGTTTGATCGAGCGACCGTCGAAAGACGCCACGTCCACGCCGATCACACAACGCCAATTTATGTCGTCCGTGCATCGGGCGGGCGGAGACGCCAGCCCGCCACGTCTGGACACACGTACGTCGGAATGTTTGCTGATCGATTTGCGGTTCCTTTAGCAACGAACGAGACCGCGGTAAAAGGAGAAAATCTCAATAAACCGCCCTGGCAATCGAATAAAACCGGATATTTTCCGGGGGTGGCGTTATTGGAAGAGTCAATATTGTCACGGCAAATAGTTGAGGTACAAACAGCATCGAGACAGCGAACGAATATCGGGCTACGGCTTATATCTCTGTATGAAAAAGTAAACCACATTATTTTAATTGTATTTTTTGAAAATATATTTCAATCTAACAAAAACTTACTTTATTATTTTCCCAATTCCTATTCTAAGAAAATAGCTATATTCTTAGATGTGGTACGAACCTTCGACAAGGTAGGACATGACGGTCTTGTCCATAAGCTACAGAGAGTCTTTCCAAAACAATACAGTGGGCTATTGAAACCTTACATTACAGCCAAAACCTTTAAAGTTTTGCACGAGGAATCCTACTCTACAATGAAAGAAGCTAAAACAGGCCTATCACAAGAAAATGTATTGGGGCCAATTCTTTACCTACTCTACACATGTGATAAATATATGATATACAACAAATAGAAAATATCACGGTGGCTATATCTGCTGATGACACTGCAATTCTTGCTGTCGGAGACAATAGTGAAGAAGCCACATGAAAATTACAACAGGAAAGTGACAATATAAATAATTGGACCCAAAACTGGAAAATTAATATTCAGGAAAGTAAATCTGTACATGTGCAGTTTACGTATAGTCAGACGACTCAACCACCAATAGTAATAAATAATTAAACATATACCAACAGATACCAAGTAAGTTGGAATGAACCTTTTGAACTGGATTCAAAATATAGGAAAATGTATTGGTTAATTGGAACTGTAGCGACATTCAGATGTTTCGAATTTTCCCGCAATTCTCAGCAGCCCACAGATCTACTCGAGGCGTTGCACATACCTGAAGTTAGCACCCACGGTGAGGTGGCAACAAGTGGTACTGACAGAGGGTACGACGTGGCAACCTCGGGTGGCGAAGCTAGGGGATGACGCGACACCTCGAGGTTCTTTCCGTTCCCGACTCGGAGAGTGATCAGACGTGCCACTGTTCGTAACACCTGAAGGTAACCCTGCCACGTGCATTTCTTTCTTTTTATATTCTTATAGTGTGATCTTGTTTAGTGTTTAATATCTTGTTTATTGTTTAATATCTGTTCGTCTAAAAATAAATATTTCTTCTGCATATAATTAGATTCCATTTGTACCGAAATAAATCGCCGAATATATTGTCTTTATCTAACCGCACCTGTACCCCAAAGAAGGAAATTTACAATTATCAGTAAATAATAAATTGCTATTATAAAAGCTAATATTGAAATTTATATGGACATACGGAATACAATTATAGGAATGTTCCACGAAAATTAATATAAATACAAGTTTTTCAGAACAAAATCCTAAAAAGTACCGAGATACTACAGTAGTGTTTTTGCATAAACATTATTACATCAGAAACTAAGATAGGATAGATGGGTCCTGCTAGACATATATACCTAGATTTAAGTTAATGTGAAGACAAATTCTAGGGTAGTCGGCAACGACTAGTAAAAATTTAATATAAAAGTTATAAAAAAATTGTGTTATAGGTCTTCTAGTCTGTAATAAAAAATGTAACTATAGCAAGATTCTCCGATGACACTGCGATAGGTGCTATTGGAGACAATAGCGAAGAACTAACCATAAAACTACAATACGTAAGTTATACTATAAATAAGTAGTGCCAGACAAGGAGAATAAAACTTATCGAGAATAAATTAGTACATATTAATTTTACCTACAACAAAACTGTTCATATACCAATAAATGAACAATACCATTATCCCATACGGTAACAATGCTAAAAGTTTTGTGATAAATCTTGACGCAAAACTTAGTTGGAAGGAACAAGTCAATAATAACTTTATTTCGATTTTATCTCGAATTAAAAGTTAACAGAATGTATTGGTTATTTGGAAGAAGATCTAAAATATCCATACATAATAATATACAGGTATACAAACAAGTAGTAAAACCTATATAGACCGTGGGAATTCAAATATGGTGATGTTTTGCGAAAAGTAATATTAACATGATACAATAGTTTCAAAATAATGTATTGAGAAGTATTTATTAGCACACGGATACAACGTGGGGCAACATTCCCGCTACCATTGACGCAATTTCCGCTGAGTGGCAATAATGGAACGATTATTTTCAATAAATATTATCAATATTTCTGTTCGCTCTCGAGCTAAACGTCACATAACCAAGATGGCGCACAATCAAAATGATAGCGGGACTTTTGCCACACCTTATACAAGAAAAGTTAATATACCAACTGTAAAGGAATTGAAGAAGAAGACATGAAGAAAAGCTCCCCTCCCATGTAAAGGCTAAATGCAGTAACGTTGGGGCATTGGATTGAGGTGTTAGTAGTGAAATTCCTGTTATGCAGAGTAGATTTTCGCAGTTTTTTTGAACAGCATCGAATATCTGTATGATTCTCAGGACCTTCTTGTGTTGTTACCAATTTATATCTGGTGTTTAAGAAAGAACGAAGTTTACTTATTATCCTCCCAGTATCGCCTATGTACACCCTTTCTTAAACAATGAGGACACAGCTGTCACCTTTAGTACAGTCTTCTTGTATTGGTATTTCGAAGCGTATAATACTTTGACTTTAAAATTGTGTCATCAGTATATTCCCTGCCATGCAGTCTATTCTTCTCTAAAAAAGCAGGTAAACTAACTCTTCTTTGGTTTGATGTTGTTATGTTTCCTTCTCTATATGAGCTTTCAATCTTTACGTTCATATGGTTCAATATTTGTATTTATTCTTTTTATATAAAATATATAACACGTGGGGCAAAAGTCCTGCTAACATATTGATTTCGCACAGTTTCGCTTTTACCATTTTGTTGTAGAAGTCGGACGTCTCGTAACGCAGAAAATGTGACTCTGAGGCGCGATAGTGTTGCAGAGTCAGAAACATCAATTCAGTGACATGGTTCCCAGTTACACATTTCTGCACGCAGTTTAGGCAAATTTTGAAAACAAATTTGAAAATGTTTCCGTACAAAATTCAGTTAGTCCAAAAATTGCTACCCAGAGATGGTGATCAACGAGTTGAGAACAGTAATACAATCCTAAGGCTGTCTGGTAAAATTGAAGATTTTACGTCTAAATTGATAATGAGCGATTAAGCCCATTATCTTTTCAATGGTCGTGTTAATAAACAGAACAGTTGGTTTTGAGGAACAAAGAATCCTCAATTAATTCATGAAACATCATTGCATCCACCAAAAACCAACTGTATGGTGCGGTATTCATTCTGGAAACATCATTGGTCCCAATTTTTTTGAAAATGACCAAGATGTTGCAGTTAGTGTAACTGCTGAACGGTACCAAGACATTATTCGAAATTTTCTTGTATAATATTTCGATTACTCTTTCGATTTTTTGAAAAGATATTTCCGTTCAATGATAAATAAAGCATTTACCTTATTTAAAAAAGCTCCAGTAATTATTGTGCGATCATTTTTAATTATGCCATGGATTTGTTTTTTTTATGATTAGGTATGCGTATATTTAGTATTTATGGTTATTGTACATCTTTAGTTTTTAGGTTTTGTTTAAGTTCTATTTTATTGTCTATATTTATTATAGTATATTATTTAAAAATAGCAATTAACATATTAAAATACGATAAAACATTTGTGGGGTATTATTCCATTCCATAGAAAAATTCGATTCCTTTTTACAGATCCACACAACATTCAAATATAAAAGTAATTCTACTTCTTATAAAACGAAATTATTAACTGAATGTTAATAGTATCCATTAATTATTTTTTCCTTTCCTTTTTTAAAGTTAGTACAGTAAGGAATATGTACATCTTCGTCTCGCAATTCTAATCTCCGTTGGAAAATATAAGCCAATATAAAATTAACCGCTCCAAGCAATAATCTCCGTCCTTTCCCCTCTCACAATTTATAAAGGAAAGGGTTCGTACATCTTCGACTGACATGACGAATTGAAAAAAAAAACAGTCGAACCACGCATTTGACTGAACATAGTAATCATTGTATTAAAAAATTATAATACAGTAATATTATTTTCAGTCGCTAGCTTTTTGACTATCGAGAGTTTCGACTGTTTTCAGTCGATAGTTCCCAACGCTAATGAATGTATATCAGCATTAACACTTGTTTCAGAATCAATATGTTTATTATATTATTACTAGAACATTGGCAAAAACTTATGTAAATTATTTTTAGTAATGATTATAGATTTCTTGCTCCATGTACAAAATCCTCTAATATTTTGACAAACTTACCCTTGCTTATCTCGACGGCACTGGGAGACGAGGTTAATTCTCTGATACTTTGTCGCCTGGCTTTGCCAGTTCGTTGTACGTCTTTCGCGATATCTTTTCCGCTTTCGCTGTTCGGAGTTGTGAGGGGTTCTTGCACGATGTAATTGCTGTTCACATCCATGTCCAAAACGGGTTGGCTTGGTGAAGGTTTCTCGAATAGATGTTGGAATGCGAAAACGTCACTTTTGGAGTAGAACAGATGTTCGTTTGTATCTTTTTTGCGTTCCCTGTCAGAAAAATAAAACCGTGCATCATCATGGCTGAGAGTTCTTATAATTATATTTGATATATTCATGTAAACATGCTAACTCAACTTTTAAACCAGATTGTTACATAACATAATAGTTAACGGTTTTCCATTTAGTATTATCGAGTTATTCAGTATAACAGGTCAATTGAAAAGTCCCCAGCCTACCATAGTAAAACACATTTTTTTGGCAATATTAGTTTTTTTTTTATTCAACATAATTCCCTTCAACAGTGATTCACTGGTTATAGTGACCTTACAACTTTTCGATACCATTTTTGTAGTACGATTTGTCTTTTGCTTCAAAATAGCCCTCAGTTTCGGTGATCACCTTTTCATTCGACGAAAATGTCTTCCCAGCGAGCATTCTTTTGAGATCTGAGAACAGGAAATAGTCGCTGGTTGCCAGATCTGGAGCATACGGTAGATGGATAGATTTTTGCCGATTTGTGACACGGTGCGTTGTTTTGATGAAGTAGCACTTTCTTTTTCTTCAAATGCGGCGGTTTTCCGACGATTTTGTCCTTCAAACGGTTCAAAAACGCTATGTAATAGTCGCCGTCGATGGTCCTTCCTTTTTCAAGGTAGTCAATCAAAATTATTCCTTACGCATCTCAAAATACAGACGCCATAACCTTGCCAGCCGACGGATGCGTTTTCCCACGCTTTGGAGCGGGTTCATCGTGTGCAGTGTACGTGGACTTCGGAGTGAAATGATGGAGCCATGTTTCATCCATTGTCACATATGGACGTAAGAACTCGGTTTGTTACACTTGATCGTCTTCGAACACTGCTCCGAATCATCAAACCGTCGTTGTTTTTCGTTAAAAGCGCTTTACGATCGTTCTGAGCATCCACTGCGTTACCGTCTTCGCTGCTCATTTCACCACGTCTAAACTTAAAAACTCGGCATTAAGCCAAGTTTTTGTTTCAACTGTATTTTTTCCCTTCAAAAAGCAATTTTTTATCAACACGTGAAATTCCTTTTTAACCATTTTTTTTCACAATAACAAAAGTTGCTTCACTCCAAATGTTATAATTCACAAACTAATGATCCGATAACTGTTATATTTATACACACATCTTTTGAGGGTTAGAGCTAACCAAAAACATATGCATTTAATTCTAGTAGCGCAATCTATGTATCAGTCCGGGGAATTTTCAATTGACCTGTTTTACAGACGCTAGTCACGGATTTTAATGATTTTAATGTTCATTCCCATTAGAATTGTATTTTTAAAATGTGTGATATGACGCTCCGTCATATCCCAGTCGTTTTTTTTTCCAGAGTGACCGGCTAGAACTAAATGGTCTTTTGCTGATGTCGCCTCGGGTGCGGAATAGTTGAGTGTTTTGCGGGCTACAGAAACCCTGGGTTACTACTGGAATTGTCATAGTTGTCTGTCTACCGAAGTTTGTGGGTGTATAAGGATTTAATCAAGATGTTGTCATATTCTAAGGCGCCTAGGGAGAACCTTAGACTGGACATGTTCATGAAAATCTTTTCGAGGTGAGTGTTGACATTCCTCATAAACCATGTAACCAGTAACGCGCGGGCATTTTTTGGATTGGAACACTTGAAGTAGTGCAAGTTGTCTCTCAGAGACGTACCTGTACCACACCTGTGCTCCGAGGAGGTAGACTGGACGGACTATCATTTTATTCAGTGCCGCTTTCTGGGATATTGGGAGTTTTTCTGCAGAGGAGTGGGAAGAGTAGACTATACGCTATATAGACGCCATTGCCTTTGTAGAATTGACCAGTTCGAGTGGCTGGACCGCTCGAACTGGAAACCGAGTTATGATACCTTCTGAAGCCAGGTGATAGGAACTTTATCGATTTAGTGGCGAGAGTCGCGGAACTCCTTCTTGCGGTGGAACAGAATAGCCTGAGTTTTGCTCGGGTTTATCTGCAGCTGCGAGAATTTATACCACGTAATCGCCTAGTTCAGTTGGACTTGAAGTGTGTCGCGAATAGCTAGTCGTGACTGTAACCGATTGTCATAATCCTCGGGTTTAGTTTTAACGATTTAGAAGTAATAAGAACCAAAGTAGTTCGAAAGTAATGAATTGTAAGTCTTATTGTACGAAACACAGCTCAAGCTCTCAAAACATTTTCCGACAGAGGAATCAACTGTTTTTCAAGCTTTCATCTCAAATCGTGTAAACATAGCGGTAATATTGTTAAAACAAGAGAGAAAAAACATTAGTTTTATGTACTATTGTACCACTGTATTATGATTGCCAATGAAACTGAATTTAGTACGAGAGTTCCAAACGCAAAAACGCATGGACTAATACAGGCGTCTACAAGCGTCAGTAGAGCAAATAGAATGATGAATTGTTTCAAAAGGGACCAGCAATAGTGAGTAACAGAGAGAAAATAATCTCCTCGCTTGATCATGCTCAATCACACGTTGCAAGAGTTGCGAAGGTTACACCCAGCGTATCTACTAGACATAGTGCCTAGTGATTACACGGCCTGGCTGCCTCACGATTTTTAAATGCTGAAGAAGAGCGAGAATGCCATGGGTTGCATAACCAACATCGTTCTTTTGACACGATCTTGCCATGTTGCCAGAAACATCGGAAAATGTTGAAGGATGTTTTGATTAATATATATTTCTCACAATAAGTAACTTTGGAAAAAGGAGAATGATTAAAATATATGCAAACAATTAATATTCTACTACTTACAGTAAATTAGTTAGAAATATGCATTGATACCCTTAGGAGAAACAATCGATTTTGTACGGTATACTACCAAACTCAATGTTATTTGCAAACAAAATATTGTATATACTCACAATAACGAGCATACATAGAGAAATTATTAACATTTAAACAATAGTGACACAATGATAACGAAGATATTTATGAGCTTTTGTTGACGAATATATTCTTTCCTGCATCCTTCATACTTGCCCTGTGTATATAATAAATTTGCATTTTTGTCGTAATTAAAGATATTGTACAAACTATTGGCATATAGATAATATAGATAGATATAGATAGAATATATATAGATTCATTAATGCAACTCAAACAAATTATTATAGAAAAATTTAGTTGTTTGTTAACAAATATAGTTGTTTTTTATCGATGATATTTAACTGCAGTGTTAACACCTACCTGACCTAGGAAATTAAATAATAAATAAAAAAAATAGCAAACAATCTTTGTCTGCTGTTCTCATTTCATTTAAGAAATCAAAATTCGATGTCAGACGATCAAAATTTTTTCATTTATTTAAAATTAAAATTACCGATTGCTAAAAAACAAGACTTTTTTTTAATTCTAATTTTGCTAGAGCAGTTTCAAATAAATCGGTTCACAAGAACTTTTCCAAAAATGTTATTTGGAGAAAAGCACGTTTAAACTTTCGTTTTTAGGTACCAAGATTTATTAAGATTAAGATAGACAATATACATCAATGAGAATATGTCTAAACAACAGAGACAAGTGCAGGGAAAAATAAAATATACATTGACAATAGATTGACATTTGATAATAGCATTTGACTGAGAAAATCTTTGTTAAAAGTGGGTGTCGCGTTTCTTCACTGTTGACCAAAACCAAAAACATTTTGATAACTTTGAACAGTGTTTGGTCATGTTTAAACGCAACAAATTGGATTTCTTGCGTCGATATGTGATAATGGGTGAAACATTCATCACGTCGTCTGAGTGGGCAGCAATTGGTGAGCCTTGTCCAAAATGCCCGAAAACACAACAATAGTCTGGAAAGGTTATCGCCACGGTATTTTGAGATATGTGTGGTGTAATATTCACCCAATATCTTGAGAGGGGAAATACCATCAACAGTGAATATTATAGAGCGGTATTGGGGCGTTTGAAAGGACGAAATTGCAAAGAAAATAATTTTGTTGCATCAAGACAACGCTCCGTGTCATATATCAAACAAAACAATGACAAAACTACACGAATTGAACCTCCAGTTGCTCCCACATCCACCGTGTTCGCCAGATTTGGCTCCCAGCGACCACTGACTGTTCGCAGACCTCACAAAATGCTAACCGCTAAGATATTTCGCTCGAATGAAAAAGTTTTCGCTGAAATTGAGGCCTATTTTTATGCAAAAGTTAAATCGTTCTATAATTGTGATATTGAAATGTTAGAGCGGCGCTGGAATGATTGTGTAGCTCTTGACGGAGATTACGTTGATGAATAAAGCCAATTTTAAAGAAAAAAAACGCGTTATCTTTCTTATGCCCGAGAATTTTCAGCCGTTGTGTTAAAAGTAGCGTCGGGAACTATCGACTGAAAACGACTATCGACTATTTAGTAATTGACTACATTTTACTATCGACTGTTTTAGTCGCTATTTTCGATCCGACTGATTTGGTTATTATATACTATCGACTGTTTCAGTCGTGTACATTTAGTTACTATTTTTGGTTCTACTAGTATCATTCCACTGATTTTTAAAGCTCTATCGTCGACCACTACCTTGACAAAAATGTACCCAATTTATGCTTACATAGATTTATAAGTAATATATATAGTTTTATAATTTTTTTGGTAGTTTACTTGTAGATAATAATATATTGTATATTAATATAGCAGCATTTTGGAACGATCTTTTTTTAGATTATTAATGTAATAGGGTAAAAAGATTAAAGTTAGTACTTGAAGGAATATGTACATTCCTGTCTCGCATATACTAAGCAATTATCTCCGTCCGTTCCTCTCTCACAATTTACGCAGGAAAAAGTTCGTACATCTTCGTCTGACATCGTGAATTGAAAAAACAGTCGAACCGTGCATTTGACTATGGACTGTTTTCACTATTTTCAGTCGATAGTTTCCAACGCTAGTTAGAAGACAATCCAATTGTTTTAAATCAACAACCGTATTATTTTGAATTGTTAATTTACATTGAACAAACGCCGAATCCTCGCCAAGTTCTGCGGCAATCATTTTCAATTATATTTGAGTATTTAGCCCAGGTCCTTTGACCCGCACCATCAAATTGCAACCAAGCCACACTGAAACTGCGACACTCGACAGACTTTTATGTGTAAAACGTGCTGTCTCATATTTAATCTTGCTGTCCTCCCTCTCCATTTCCGCCAACGTCCGGACCTCTTTGCATTCAGAGCCGTTCGCGGCACCCGGAGCCCCACTAAGCTCCCATGCGGATTCGGGAGGGGGGGGGGGGAGGAATGACAATTTTCGGGAATCACCCGGACAGACGCCACCGTCCTGCCGAAGCGACTCGGCGGTCGGTCCGGGGTTTCCGCCGTCGAATTACCTGCCGGAATGGCGTCGGTCCACGCCGCCACTGACGTCATTAGCGTGCGTCGGGCGTCGGTATCGATTCCTCGCCAGTCTCGCACCTGCAGGATCGCTGGATTGTCGGCGGGGTCTGCCCGAGTCTCTGTAGTACCTGGACGGGAGAAAGAAAATAATATGTGGTTGAAAATAACACACTTAATGATGGGAACAAAAAAATTATATGCATACGTTCTTTATAGAATAATATGGGGGATACTAATACATTTCCACAACTGTTCCAAATCAATTGAAAACTTCCCGGTCTGACACATATGTTTCCAATCATATCCATATCAACAATCAATATGTTTTTAGTTAGCCCTAACCAGCTGTCGGATCATTAGTTTGTGAATTATAGCATTTTGAGTGAAGCAATAATAAAATGATAAAATATGGTTTTTTGATGGAAAAAAATACAGTTGAAGCAAAAACTTGGCTTGATGCCGACTTTCCGGACACTGTTCCAGGAAAATCAACCAACAAGGATTGGTATGCTAAGTTTCGTCGTGGTGAAACGAGCACCGAAGACGCTGAATGCAGTCGACGCCCAAAAGAGGTTGTTACCGACGAAAACATTAAAAAAAACCACAAAATAATATTGAATGACTGTAAATTGAAATTGAATAAAATAGCAGACACTCTTAAGATATCAACTGAATGTGTACATCATATCATTCACGAATTGAACAAAAATAACGACGAGTTGATGATTCGGAGCAGTGTTTGAAGATCATCAAGCGTAATAAACCCGAATTTTTGCGTCCATATGTGACAATGGATAAAACATGGCTCCATCATTTCACTCCGAAGTCCAATCGCCAGTCATGCGATTGAACTTCATTAGGCAACCAACTTATAGTAGAAGTTTCTTTACCTAATTACTTTAATCTTTTACTGATTATTAACATTTAAAAGTTTACTAAAGTTTGAAAAAGTTAAAGACAAAACTTTGAAATGGGAAGTATAAATAAACACTCCTCTAACAGTATGAATATTTCAAAAGTTTAAAGTCGATCTATTAATGCCTTTTCGAGTCTTGAGAATACTAAAACAGTAATCTAAAACCGCAATAATATTCTTAAAACTAAATCACTTAAATCATTTCAAGCAGGAGGTAAATATTCTTCTATCAAGAATCAAAATTTTGTTAAAGTTTAAATTCCATCTATCAAGTCATCTATCAACTTTTCAGGTTTTGCAGATACAAATGTACTGAAACCGAACTTTTATTAGAAACGCTTGTTCCAATTTATGTTCCAATCAATTATTGGTAGTAACTAAGGATAAATAACATTTTGAACAAAAGTGCATTGTAGCAATTTCTATATGCCAATACTCTCGATTTCATTCGTGTTTTTTACAGATGGCCTATTACGTATATTTTTTTATACAAGACATAAAGATGCGTTTGAATTAAGCAAGTTATTATTGGTTTATTCTAGATTTTTAATATCTCAGAATAGTTTGCTAAAGCTGAGAAGTTATCGTCTTCTAAAAATAAAATAGGACTAAGTTCCTTTTTAATATTCAGAATATTTAAATGCTGCTCTTTCATAGAATTTAATTAGAATGTTAGAATTATTTTAAGTCGTGAAATCATGAAATAACTTTTGATCAAATATATAATAAAAAACATTTTTTGTACGATATAGTGGTGTAGGTGTATATTTAGTAAACCTTTATATAAAAATAACTTTGGCTCTTCTGAAGTGTATCATTTCTGTCACTTGTATCTTACTTTTATCTCTCTTTGACAATATCCACGTTTCGTAATCGAATGTTAAGGATGGTCTCTTATTTTTCTATTATTTCTTCTTAAAACTCTTAGGAAGATTACATTTGGAGATTTCATAAGACGATATTACTAACACGACAATGCAAATCTAAATAACTAGGATGCATTTTAAATCAAACTAAACTAGTTACACTTCCCTATTTCGTTAAAACTTTGCAATTAGAAATAATTTAGTCACGGGGCATTTTGTAAAAGCTTAAAATCAATCTATCAACTATTTTTCTACACAAACAGTACACTAAGACTGTTAGAGCATCCCAATGCAATACTTTAGCTTAAAAATAAGCTGATGAATTGTAGATGCAACTATAATGCTGAAGAAATACCTTTGTTTCAACAGACGGAGATCTTCTACGGAACTGGAGAGATCACCTTCGATGATAACGTCGTCACTGTCTTCCCTGCAATCACCCAAGTTACCGTGGCACCGCCGCCGATGACTGGAACTGCAACTCTCATCACTGATCACCAGAATACCAGCCCTGCTCTGACGCAGCCTGTATCTTCTTGGTTTTTCGACATTCTTCACCTAGATCATAAAAAATTTGAAACATCAGTACATTACCTGAAACCGAACCGTACCTCAATATTTTGAGCTTTGTTATTACAAGTGACGGTCTCGGCGGTAGCCAAACACCTCGGTGGTACTTTTTTCTTATCCCGATCTGGTTTATCAACCGAAGGCTCATCCTGAAACGGCACCAAGAAGTTCTTGTAGCCGTCTATCTCGGCTCGTCTCAGACTCTCCTTCAAGTTGTACTTCTGCCACGTCTTCTGGAACAAATCGTCGCTGCCCGTACGTCGGTGATAAGGCCTCTGGCTGGACGGGGATCTTGATTTAACTAGAATTTGATAAGGTAATGACCAAATAAAGCGCTATAAATTGTGCCGTGACGCGTCTTTAATTCTCCTAATATCGCGTCCATTTTTCACCGCTTATCCGTCGAATATATTTCGACTCGTTTATCTCCCGAACTAAACCCCCTCCCCCTCACTTCGCCCGATCCGGGATAAATTCTCCACTGGATCCGCCGGCAAATTTTCGCGTATTTTTCCCTGCGAAGTATTAGCTCTGTCAATGGCAGAGATTCGGTTTATTTTTTATTTATTCCGGTCATTTATTTTTTTTTTCTCTCTCTCTCTCTCTCTGTCTTTCCCACCCCGGGTCTTTAATTATCATTAATTGCTGGCAAAGAAAAAAAGGATTGTGGCTTTTTCGTTGTCATTTTTCATTTGTTTGTAGAATGTATTAGCCGAAATGTTTGGATCGTTATCTTTGGATGATCACTTTATATTTGACTTGAATTATCTCTTCCTCTTTGTGATTAGTAGACAGGGTTAGGCATATTTGGTATGTGTAAATCAATTACCTCTTAAAAATGTTATTTGGAATTGGCACTTCAAATACTATAACTGACACTGAGGTATTTTGAATTATATTTAGTATTTCAAATACTAAATATAATTCAATTATATACTAAATTACAAAAAAACAAATAAAAATACTAAATTCAATAGTTTTCATAAACAAAATGGCGACCGCCAAATATACCACTTATTGGCAATCACTACTATCAAATCTAATACAGCCCTCCTGCAGAAGTTCCAGAATAAAGTGTTGCGAGTCATCGTCGATGCCGCAAATTACGTCTCCAACAAACGAACTCAGCACAATATCCCCTTGGAACCCATAACGAATGTGATTCAAAGTCTTAATGCAAATTACTCTGAAAGACTGTTAGAGACTCTTTAGAATAAGTTACAAAAGTCTTTAGAATACGTTAGGGTAGATTTTAGAACAAGTTAGAATAATCTTTAGAATAAAATTTAGGTTATAAGTTACAGCAGAGTATTTACTGAAGCGATTTTCTACATGTCTAAGAGATTAATTTAAAAAATGGCAAAACTACACCAATATTATAAATCAAATTGTTGAGAATTGACAAAATTGTCATTTTCATTCTTAAACGCTTGTTAGTAAAAGTACGAATATCACGATGGATGATCAAATTCACTCTACATGTACGTTTATGATGCCGGAAAAAGCATCAAGTGTATGCTGCGACGCATCTGCTAATTCTAACTAGGAAAGTATTTCGCAGTGATCAATAACATCCATGGGTATATCCAGGAAATTTGTCTGAGATGTAAAGCCACAATCAACTATAATTTAATGACTACTACAACTTTAAATTACAATCAGGCCAATCAGGCAATCAGATATATAAGAATTAAACTATATCGGCTACAGGATTGCAATTTGAGGTATTTAATTGTTACAACTAGAAAAAGAGCTGAGAAATAAGCTTTGATAAGTTTTTAAAACCGCTACGTGAGCAAAACGGAGTCATATTGATGTCAAAATGTGTTATTTGCCAGAAAACATCACAACAGATAAGAGGCGAATAAATTACTGAAAACAAAAACATGAAATAATATCTAGGAATAATAAGAGTAACAGTACTAACAAATACTACATTGTTTTTGCGAACAGGAATGGAATTAGTTTCCTGAACGATATAAGCATCAAAAAAAGGTTAAACTATTAAATGAAAAATTGAGAGAGACTGAACGTTTCATAGCTAAAGAGGGCTGACTAAAATAATTTCCGGTGGTCCAGATAGAAAGCCGTAAATACAACAAATAATATTTCTAGCTTTACTAACGCTAGTAGTTCACACAAAATGAAGCCTACGATAATAGGAAAAGCAAAAAATTAAAAACTTAAGTATGACTGTTGATAATTATATTTTGAAAAACTTTTGGGTGACCAGCAAGAAATCCCTAAAGATTCCAAACATGGGCTTGGCTTCTCAGGCATAACAATAATTTTGTAATCACAAATATTATATTTATAATTTTCAGTTTCTTTTTCTGTTAGAGAATGTACTTGGTTATTCTCTAAAACAGCAACTAGCGAGTGAAGATGGAACAAAAATCAATGGACTGTCATAATACAATACCAAACTATACTAGCGAAAGATTCTGCTTTCATCTGTCCTATCACAGAGTCCTGAAAACGTGTCTGAAGCTTTGAAACAGGTGACAGTTTCAGAAAATGTTTTGAATTTGCATATGGCTTGGAATGTTCTAACCCGGAAAAACAAAACCAAACCAAGAAAATATAAACAAAAATGTTAGAACGATACCCATTGTACCAATGATGAAGATTGCGAGTATCATTGCCAATGTGTCCTTGAATGTTGTTAACTTATTGAAAATGGTGAAGATAAGGAGATAAATAATAACATGATGAAAAGTATGGATAGTGAGGACGGTAAGGAAGTTGGAAATGTAGTAACTGAGGTAAAATATTAAAGCTTTCAACCAAGCTTTAGATTGGACTGAAAGAAAATAAGTATCATACATAGATATTTCCGTTCCTTGTACCTTACAGGTACTTTACAGTATATAGCAACATACTAATTATTTTAAAGGGCATTTTTATATTGTTTGAAAATGTAAAAAGGAATTTTTTTTCGTCCAATTACGGCTGTTCCAAAAAAAAATATTTTTTTGACATTTCAGTTTTCTTTTAAATAGCAAGAATCCTAATTTGCTATAGGTTTACTTTGATACCACCTATACCTACAAAAATAATTGAGATCTTAAAACCCCTCTTAAGAGCATATTTTACTAAAGTGTCGAACATTGAAACTATGAAAAGAATCGATTTTTCCATAATTCTAAACTGGAAATACTTTTTTTATCGCACTATCCGCTCGCTCGTTTCTCGGTATACCAACGTAAGAAGGGATCCACAGTAAACTTGTCTTGATCCCATTCAGATATAGGGTACGGATGATTGACAGTGGGTCGGTCACCAGGGGATGGTTGAATATCTGTTCCAGAAAATATTCGAGAGATTTCGGAAATCGATCAGGATTAGCCATTCTTTGAAGGATTGTGTTGTGATGTAGGATATAGCTTTGAATATTGCGAAGAGTTCAGCGGTCAATAATGAACCATATTCAGGGAACTTGAAACGGAATGCCCGGATGTCCAACACAAATGCACTGCCAAGACCGCTGCGAGATTTGGAGCCATCGGTATATATGTACTTGCGGCCAAGGTAAGGGTCGAGAAGTTCAGAGAACTTGGACCAATAAGAGGTCTAAGTAAGGACAATGTTCTGTTTTATAAAATTGAAGTAAAGATATGTTTATAAAGGGGCTAGAGAAGATCCAAGGGAAAAAATTTGAGTAGTGGACAAGGAGGGGACGCCTTCTTGTCTACTGGGTGGATGGATGACCATCAGTGCCAGAGTAAGAGTGGAGAAGTTAAGAGAGTTTGGACCAATAAGCGGTCTAAGTAAGGACAATGTTGTGTTTTATAAAATTGACATAAATATATGTTTATGAAGGGGTTAGAGAAGATCCCAGGGGAGAAAATTTGGGTAGTGGACAAGGAGGCATCCCCTCCTTGTCCACTGGGTGGATGGATGACCATCCATGTGGATGACTCCACATGGAGGTCAGATTTAATGAATATTAAGGAACTAGAATCACTTTAATAAATTGATGAATATTTTATTAATACAGAGCTTATTTGTCCTTTTACCTTTAAAATCCAATACATCGCTCTTGGATTTCTGCAAACCATAACCAGCAACATTCTCTCTATTTCCCCATTTTGCTTCTAAATATTGACCGTGTCGGGTTTTATTTTGATGTCCTAAATCCTCCGGAATATCTTCGTATATCGCATCTAAAAATTATATAATAGTCAAAACCCCAACACCAAAAAAAACATGCCCATATTACTTCTTATATTCCCCCTGTAAGACAGCACCGCCTCTGAAGATCTGTTCCTCTTCTTGCTGGGCAAAGAGGCTTCGGTGACCGTATCGCTGCGACATCTCTGAACCTTCCTTGTAGGCGCTCGGGTGGCGGAATGACTATCGCTTGATTGCGAGACGCTGCATTTTAAAACAAAGAAACAAAAGTTAAAACTTCCCTTTTGCGGATTTAAAGTTTAGCGAAGTTCCCGTGGGACGTCAGGGACGGGAGGGAGACGGGAAAAGGAGGGCGTCCGGATTGGGTCCCAACTAAGTTGGGCGAAATTAAATTTAATCTTTCGCCGTTCTATCTATAGTCCGGTAAATTGATCAAATTACAAAAATTCAGCTCTGTCGGAAGAGACCTGGGGTTCACCATTATAAAAAAATCCCAATCCCCAATCCCACGTCTACTAAACAGTTATTTTTAAGATCAAAAGTCAAAATCTTTTTGTTTTTTTTTTTGGACGGTTTTTTCGTCAAAAGTGAGTTTTTTGAAAGAAATAATTTAGACCGAAATTGTAGATTATAAAATTATCCCATTACCAAGAATTACCATTTCCGACATATTGCGATTCTACATCGAATAAAATCGATTGAGCTAAATGTTATACAATATACCATAGATATAAAAGGTCAATTGAAAACTCCCCGGCCTGACACATAGATGGCGCTACTAGAACTAAATCCATATGTCTTTTAGTGTGCGCTAACCCTCAAAAAATGTGCGTTTAAATTTGACAGCTATCGGATCATTAGATAAATACAAAAATTAGATGGAAATAATGGATAAAAAGGAATTTTGCGTGTTGATAAAATATTGCTTTTTGAAGGGAAAAAATACAGTTAAAGCAAAAACTTGGCTTGATGCCGAGTTTTCGAACAGTGGCCCAGGAAAATCAACCATCAAGGATTGGTATGCTAAGTTTAAACGTGGTGAAATGAGCACCGAAGACGGTGAACGCAGTGGATGCCCAAAAGAGGTTGTTACCGACGAAAACATTAAAAAAATCCACAAAATGATTTTGAATGACTGTAAATTGAAACTGAATGAAATAGCAGACACTCTAAAAATATCAACTGAATGTGTACATCATATCGTTCACAAATATTTGGGTATGAGAAAGCTCTGTGTAAAATGGGTGCCGCGCGAGCTGACTTTTGACCAAAAACAACGACGAGTTGATGATTCGGAGCAGTATTTGAAGATGATCAAGCGTAATAAACTCGAGTTTTTTCATCGATATATGACAATGGATGAAACATGGCTCCAACATTTGACTCCGAAGTCCAATCGACAGTCATCCGAGTGAACTGCACACGATAAATGCGCTCCAAGGCATGGGAAAACGCGACAGTGGGCTGACAAGGTTATGGCGTCTGCATTTTGGGATGCGCATGGAATAATTTTCATTGACTACCTTGAAAAAGAAAGGACCATCAACAGCGACTATTACATAGCATTATTAATCGCCGAAAAACGGCCGTATTTGTAGAAAAAGAAAGTGGTGCTTCACCAAGACAATGCACTGTGTCACAAGTCAATGAAAACGATGGAAAAAATCCATGGATTGTGCTTCGAATTGCTTCCTTATTGGCCGTATTTTGCATATCTGGCCCCCAGCGACTATTTCCTGTTCTCAGATGTCAAAAAAATGCTCGCTGGGAAGAAATTTTCGTCGTATGAAGAAGTGATCCACGAAACTGAGGCCTATTTTGAAGCAAAGGACAAATCGTACTACAAAAATGGCATTGAAATGTTGTAGGGTCACTATAACCAGTGCATCACCCTTGAAGGGAATTATGTTGAATAAATGAAACTAATTTTGCCAAAAAATGTTTTTTTTATTATGGTAAGCCGGAGACTTTTCAATTAACCTGTTATAGAATGTAATTCGTTCGACTTATTGAATCGCAATATCTCCAAAATGGTACCTCTTCTGTAAGAAAAAGTATAAAACCTATTCTTGTAGATAATTTCAAAGTATATAATTTTTTTTTGAACTATTTATTTAAAAAAGCTTACTGTTGACAGAAATCCAAAACACTGAAATTGTTTGACCTTGAATAATTTAGATTTTTTTTCTTTCTCTGTGTTGGAAACGTCTAGATAGACCGGACTACTAGTTGAAATTTCCACGGTCGTTTGGCGAATGTCGACGACAACGGGAAAGGGCCACCGTCAGATATTGGGAAAAGTTTGGTCTTCGGGAGCAGCCGGGACACTTTTCGGATTGTTTATTTATTAAACAAGAGAGGGGTACCTGTGTTTCTTGAGTTTTTTCTCCAGATTCTCGCTGCCGCATCGTTGCAGCACTGCCGGAGACTTGGCGACGGCCTGACGACACTGGTAATTGTTCCAACTTTGTCTTCGAGTGGATCCATCGTCCTTGGTCTCGACTGAAAGCGACAAATTAGGTTAATTTTATTAGTTAGTTGGAGAAGTAATTTTTTTACTCCCAGAAACTGTATTAGTTTAATATTATTGTTGACGCTCGTTAATGTGAACGCAGCCAAATTCAGTTCTAAATAAAATCTATTTAAATACATATACAAATATTTAGCATAAACTAAACAAATATTTGAACAAAGATAACAGTTTAATGGAAGAGTTCCCGGCCTACCATACTAAAACACAATCTCTTATCAAAATTATTTTTTTTTATTCAACATAACTCCCTTCAAGGGTAATATACTGATTATAGCGACCCTCCAACTTTTCGATACCATTTTTGTGGTACGATTTGTCCCTTGCTTCAAAATAGGCCTCAGTTTCGGCGATCACCTCTTCATTCGACGAAAATTTCTTCCCAGCGAGCGGAGAATATTTCGATTTACCCGTCTGGCCGCACACATCCATCACGCTCTTGATCAACGTAAAAAGCTTGGAGCAGTCATTCTGAACCTAACCAAAGCCTTCGACAAGGTCTGGCACGACGGATTGATCGCAAAATGCGTGCGGTTAGGCCTCCCAGAAGACCTAACCGCTCTCATCAAGTCTTATCTCTCGGACAGATCTTTCCAGAGCAAGATCAGCAAAACACTTTCCAGTCGAAAACAAATCGATGCTTGGCGTACCTCAAGATTCCCCGCTGACCCCAGCCTTATTTAAACTCTTTATTTCAGATCTGGCGAGAAAAGAGCACATTGACGTCGCGTTTTACGCTTACGACACTGCTTTCTTCACGGTCGCCATGTTCAAAGTAACAATTCATGAACGTTTACAGAAGCAGCTCGATCATGCGGTGAAATGGTTCAAATTTTGGAGGTTGTAAATCAACCCCCTGAAAACCAAAGCCATCATTTTCCTTAAGAAGCGTTACGCACTGCGCGTCTCGCAACTTAATATCAACACCGCAATAATTCCATGATTGGATAACGTCACGTACCTAGGTCTCCACTTCGACCGATGGTTCGGTTGGCATTCCCAAATCCAGAAAGGTTCGGGAATAGCAAACCTGCTATCTTCTCTGATGTGCCTTTCTAGCAGACTTCCCATCTCCATCAAATGCTTATTTTACAAGATGTTAATTCGGTCCGTACTCCTCTACGTATCTAATGTCTACTTCAAGTTTGTTACATCCAACCAGGTCAAACGGCTTCAGGTTTTCCAAAATCAGCTCCTCAGGAGAATATTAAACGATCCATGGTTTGTCAGAAAAAATCAAATTCATAGGGGAACTGACACTCCAGAAATCAAGCACTTCATATGTCAATCATCTCACAAACTCTCGCGAGCTGGTCAGCATGCTGGGAGCTTAGCACCGCCACATTCAGAAATACAATCTATGCACCTGGTCCACTGCTGCATGTTTTCCTCTAAAACCGAACTAATGCAGAATAATTATACATTTTTCTTCAGTAATAGCTTTAAGATAATAAGTAGTAATAATAAGAAATTTATGATATATTTTTTTAAAACCTTCTGAACTGACAGAACTTAATTTCGTAAGCGTAAGCATAATTCGTATTTAATACTTCAACAAACTTGTAGGTAATAGAATTAAACAACAAAAAACTCTAGAAGAGATAAGTATACGAAGAAAAGTCACGCGAATCTAGATCGGGTAAAGATGACATGGAAGCTAACAGGTGCGACAAAAGTCCTGCTATCATTTTGATTGCTCATCACCTTGATTGTGTGACGTGCTCAGATTCGCTTTAACCAATATGTTGTGTAGGCGTAAATTTTATAAATATACGCCACAAAAACGAGCAGAAATAATGACAATATTTATTGAAAATAATTGTTCCATTATTGACACTCAGCGGAAATTAGGTCCAAAATATCCTAATCGTCCAGTGCTTCACAAAACCACAATTTGTCATTTATATGCCAATTCTCAACAGCAAGGTGCGACAGCAGACAGGTCTCGTTCTAGAAGACAACGGATGTCTCGTAACGCTGAAAATGTAGGTCTGGTGCGCGATAGTGTTGCAGTGTCTCCAGAAACAAATCAAAGACGTGGTTCCCAGTTACACATTTTTTCGCACGCAGTTTAAGGCGAATTTTGGAAACTGATTTGAAAATGTTCATGTACAACATTCAATTAGTCTAAAAATTGCTACCAGGAGATCCTGATCAACGAGCTGAGTACAGTAATGTAATCCTAAAGCTGTCTGGTGAAATAAAATATTTCTCGTCTAAATTAATAATGAGCGATGAAGCTCATTTTCTTCTCAGTGGCCACCCACGTCAATAAACAGAACAGTCCGTTTTGGGAAGCACATAATCTTCAATTAATTCATGAAACATCATCTCATCCATTAAAACAACTCTATGGTGTGGTGTGCTGGAAACATTATTGGTCCCTATTTGTTTCAAAACGACCAAGGTATTGCAGTTACTGTTACTGCTGAACGGTACCAAGACATGACTCGCCATTTTCTTGTACCTGAAATGGAAGAACAAAAACTAGACGAAATACGGTTTCAGCAATATGGGGCCATAGCACACACATATCGTTCAACAATTCAATTATTGAATGACGTTTCTCCACGAAGAGTAATTTCGCAAAGTGGCGATTTAACATGGACAGCCCAATTTCCAGATTTAACAGCACCACACTTTTTCTTATGGGGTTTTTTAAAATTAAAAGTTTATGTTAATAAACCCCAAACGATTCAACATCTTAAAGACAATATAATGTTGCAGATCAGATGTTGCAGGATATCATGAAAAATGCGTTAAAAACAGTTATATAGCTAATCGCGGTCACCATTTAGCCGATATAATTTTTCAATCATAAGATCAAATCAAATCAAATCAAGATCAAATAAACTTTTTATGAAAACCAAACTTATTTGTCTTTTCTATGAGCAAGGTTATAGGCAATCAAAATGGTAGCGGGTCTTTTGTCCCATGTTTTATTAACATCATCCTGGTTCGGTTTTCTAAAATATTCAGTAAATTCCGAATACATTCTACAAACAATATATTGCGTACAGATGCTAGAAAAACTATAAATTACGTAAAACCGTAGTAAAACGAGGCAAGGACAGGAGAGTATAGACGACGACCTGAACAAGGTCGGCATAATGGAATGATCACTATTTACAACTTAATTTATTGAAATCGTATATTTTTACAGCTCCGTATAGTAAATGTGAACTGAATACAAGGTATGTTATTGTTACTCTACAGAACCAGTCTGTGACAATTATCCCAAAACCCTAGCTGATTGGAATAAATATTTTGTATATTTACTAAATTATTATATAGTTCAGTGTCTCCATACGAACCTAATAGTTTTCCTTTAGAATTGTAAAGCTGTATGGTAGGAAGGCTGATGTGGGGCGATGACTTGGAGGTGGATAGTTCCCAGTTCCAGCTTCTAGGCTTTTTCAACTGTAGCCGTATAATCTCTTTGAGATAATCTTCTGCTCCTGTCATTATATGGAGCCACTACTGAAACAGAGATCAACATATTAAAATATGTATTATTATTAAATCCTATAAACGTATTAGTCAAATTTATCAGAAAGGTTTTAAATCAATAATATTTTGTACCCGATCATTCTGGTTTTCCTAGATTCAGTCCAAATAATGACTAAAATAACTCTATTCTGAAAAAATTCTATTCTCCACATCTTTCTGACAAGGCATTCTTAAGCATAGCGAATATATCTGCCATAGCCATCTCTGGGTGCAATATAACTTTCCATTAAAGCCTCAATAGTATATCATTTACAACCCTTGCAACGTGTGGCCTAATTATCAGGCAAGAACATGATTGAAATACCATCTGTTACTCGTTATTGCAATAATATGTGATTCAGTTGTTTCAAGTGACGTCAGTAAACGTCTGCAGTGAGTGTTTCATTTGATTTTAGCTGCTCGTAACACTTGCTGATCCCATCATATGCAGAGCAAGCTTTGATGACCATTGATTTATCGCATCGTTGTTGATGTTGATGATTCTCCTAAACTAACTTTTGAGCTTGAGGTTGTTGTAGTAGATCTTGAAAATAAATCTTTTCTTTTTTTCCTGGAAAGCAATGAAACAGCGATATGGAAAGTGTCCGAGCCATTTTTCAAGCTTTTTAATATATTCCATCGTTTACAAACGTTTGAAATATTTGAAACCAGTGGATTTATCAACTGCTAAACTATCTGAAAGGTTTTTGTGAGTTCGAACGGAGTTTTCGTCGAACAAGTCTTATAATTATTTCTCTTCAAACTTTTTTGTTTCTTCAGAACGTTCTTAACTGTGATGTGATGCGACACCAACAGCATAAGTTTCTAAAACTATTTCATGGAATTGAAGGGTTTACTTCAAAAGTCTTACGTAAAAATTGGCAAGAAATTATATTTAATATTTAATATAATATTATATTTCTCCGTCAATTTACTGATAGTACATACTCAGCAGCAGTCAAGGCTGTGATCATTTTCAATGTTGTAATGTTGTGCTACATTGTTGATTATAATATTGATATTGATTGAAGAAAATAAAATAGATACATTGCAGAGAGCTCTAATCCGAGCTATAAGAGCTTTGTTTCGTATAAAATACTTTTTGTCGTTATCGTAACTAACAACCTTTGAAGTAATAGTGAAACTATTATATACTAGTCTACTTTAAACAATAGCAAAGTTGCAGCAAAAGTTAAATTATTTTTTTACAAATATACTAGTTTTCTAGTATCCTTTTGCAGTATTCATTTGCATCTTCGTACGACAATGAGATTCTTATAATAACTCTTATATAATCACACAACTTCTCAAAAAAATATTAGACGTTTTCCAACATGTGTTAATCTTATCAAAAATTGTAGTTTCGACGATCACCTCTTCATTCGATGAAAATTTCTTCCGAATGAGCATTCTCTTGAAATATGAGAACAGGAAAGAGTCGCTGGGGGCCACCTCTGGAGAATATGGAGGAAGCAAGTCAAAGCCCAATCATGGATTTTTGCCATTGTTTTCACTGACTTGTGACAACTGCATTGTCTTGGTAAAGCAGCACTTTATTTTTCTTCAAATGCGGCCGTTTCTCGGCGATATCGTCCTTCAAACGGTCCAATAACGCTATGTAATAGTCGCTGTTGATAGCCCTTCTTTTTTAACGTCTTCGATGAAAATTATTCCATTCGCATCCCAAAATACAGACGCCATAACCTTGCCAGCTGAATGTTGCGTTTTCCCACGCTTTGGAGCGGGTTCATCATGTGCAGTTCACTCGGATAACTGTCGATTGAATTTCGGAGTGAAATGATGGACCCATATTTCATCTATAGTCACATATCGATGCAAAAACTCGGATTTATTACTTTTGATAATCTTCAAACACTGCTCCGAATCATTAACTCGTCATTGTTTTTGGTCAAAAGTGAGTTCGCGCGGCACCCACTTTGCACAAAGCTTTCTCATACCCAAATATTCGTGAATGATATGATGTACACGTTCAGCTGATTTCATTGATTTCAGTTGATTCAAATTCATCTTGTGGATTTTTTAATGTTTTCTTCGGTAGCAACCTCTTTTGGGCGTCTACTGCGTTCACCGTCTTCGATGCTCATTTCACCACATCTAAACATATCAATCCTTGATGGTTGATTTTCCTGTGACAGTGTCCGGAAATTGGGCATCAAGCAAAGTTTTTGCTTCAAGTCTATTTATCCCTTCAAAAAGCATTATTTTATCAACATGCGAAGTTCCTTTTTATCAATTTTTTTCACAATAACAAAAGTTGCTTCACTCAAAATGCCATAACTCACAAACTAATGATCCAACAGCTGTCAAATTTATATATGTCGATATTATGTCGTATCTTTTGAGGGCCAGGGTTAACTAAAAAACATATGGATTTAATTCTTGTAGCGCCACCTATGTGTCAAGCCGAGGACTTTTCAATTGACCTGTTATTGTATACACTCATGGTTTGTCAACACTATTTCAAAAATGAATTTCTTTCTTTGCCACTCCCTATATAATATTCAGAGAAATTGAACTAATAATAAAATATGTGATATAAAACTTGTGTCCGACTACGTATTTAAATAAACGATAAAACAAACGTGGAGCGAGAATACTTATGCATTAAAATTCGTTGAAAATGCCTCAACCTACCAACGGCAACACAAAATTGGATCAATACAACGTTTTAACTCGGGAGATCCCATTTGAAATAAAATATTTATTCATATATCGCGTAAATCATCAGAATAATACTGTTCCTTTTTGATAGAAATATCTTGTTCTTCACTAGTAAAATGTGTTTATTGTCTCGTTGCTGATTCTAGTTTAGATGTTATGAAACAAGAATAGAAACGGTCGCCTACATGTAATAACTATTATTTATGTCAAGTTCAAACATAATGCAAAGCAACTTATATAATAATGGATTGGTCGGAAAGTATTATCGATATTTGCAAGTTGTTTTTTAATGTGCTGTCACTGTACAGATTTTTTCTCTTGACATTTGAGATTAGTGGCAAGTTATAATTAAATCGTGCGTAATTTGTTTGTAGCTCTTGGTTCAGAATCAGTTTCGTAATATCGAGGTACAAATTCGAGGTTTTATCGTAAAAATATTGTCTATATTGAAAATATTATTATTGTTCACGTGGAAACTTGTTTCAGATATCTTCATCTTCATGATTCCTAATTGGCACTGTATAGACAAGCCATTTCATTTATATATTGAAATAAGTCATAGCTTGTGAAGATATATCTGGTAAACCATTATTTAACCTTTTTATTATTTAATTATTATATTGTTACTAGTCATTTCCGACTAACCTACAATTTGTCTTTATGATAACTTAAATCTAGGTATATAACTACGAAGACCCATGGGCCTTATCTCAGTTTCTGGAGAAATAACATTTATACATGTCACTGCTGTATTTTTTATTACATGCACCTCACACACAACACTACACAAGATCAGATGATTTGACTCTTTTGGGTCTGTGTCCTGTTCTGGCGTTAGCTGCAAATACTGCAAAGCTGCAAAACTTTAGATCTATGTCCATATAGGTTTCAGTATTTGCTTATATAATAGCAATTTATTATGTATTGGTAATTGTTGTGATTTTCTTCCAATTAGCCAGTACATTTTTCTATATTTCAGTTCCGGTTCTTTTCTTTCCTTCTTTATATGTTCCTTCCAGCGAAGTTTTGTATCATGTTTCATTCCGAGATATTTAGCGTTGTTGCTATATAGAATTATAGTATTATTTAATGTTATTGGTGCTTGTACTGTCTGATTGTAGGTGAACTGTATATGCACAGATTTACTTTCATTAATTTTTATTTTCCAAGCTTGTGTAATTTTCGTGAAGCTTCTTCACTATTGTCTCCGACAGCTATAATCGCAGTATCATCTGCAAACATGCCATCGTAATATTCTCTATTTGTGTTATATCACAAGTGTAGAATAGATAAAGCATTGGCCCCAATACACTTCCTGGTATATCTGGTAAATCAATATTTAACCTATAATAATCATTATCATGTTGCAAAATCGCCGCATCATATTTTTTTTACATAACGACAAATACGATTTACTATGATAGTTCAATTCATTGAGCAATTTAAGCTGCCTATTAATTACCTTCGTTCTGCTTGTTCTTCTGTGCTTCGTACATATTGAGTTTTAAATGGTATTTTAATATAGTTATTCATAGAACTATGAATTATTTCTTATCAGTATGTCATTAGTAGGTAGCAATTTTTATCTAACGATGCCTAATAACGATAATTTTAAGTGCTATTTCATCTGCCATTATTGGCTGTCAATTTATTGTTTATATATACTAAAAATAACTCGTTCAAAATTGCATTGTTAACATTCTTTACTTCCTGTTTGATTTCGAGCTATCGAGTGTTGAGGTCTTATACTAATGGTTCTTAGTAGTTGCTTATATTAACAGTTGTACTTCCTCATTATATCTCAACTTTGGACTTTGGTTTCGTTAGTACATCAGTGTTAATTTTGACATTAACGATGAAGAATATATTGAATTGCATTTATTGTAGAAGCATATAAAGATTTTTATAAATGAGCTATTTTACCTGTTTTGGGATTTACCTGTATTTTCTGAAGAATAAAAAATCAAACAAAAATTGATTTATTAAAACATTTACGTAATATCAAAACGAAACAATCTGCCCAGAGGGCAATAAGTATTTGTTATGTTTCAACCATATGTATGATATATTAGAAAATCACTTTATTAAGTGATTTCCTGTATAAAATACTATTTTAATTGATTTTATCGCATATTTAGCTGATTAGCGAGTACATTGGGATGCACAGACACTCTTTCGAAGTACTTCACACAAACACGTTGAATTATACTCGTTATTGGTTCTAGAGTAATATCGCATTGTATCACTTCATTTGAAATGCATGAGTGTGAAATATAGTATTTTGGAACCGTTGGCTGATGGATATATTAGACTTACTAGCGGTTCTCCATAGTTGGATTCCATATGACCAAATAGGTTTAAGTATAGATTTATATACTAATATCTGGTTATCTATTGATAACTTGGATTTGTGCCCGATAAGCCAATACATTTGGTAGAGCTTAAGTCCAAGCTGTTTTCGTTAGGCGAGTATGTGTTTCTTCCAAATTAGGCATCGTTCTAGGTGTATAACAAAATATTTAACATCCTCTGCTTGCAGGAGTTGACAATTATTGATATCGACTGGTGGACATGTTCTTCTGCGGATCGTAAAAGATAGAATAAAAGATAAAGTACTGGACCCAGTGCACTATCTTGCAGAATCCCTGAATATGTTGCATGTATCCGGTATGTCCATCGCCTTGTTTTAGAGTAAAATACGATATGATATTGAGGTAAGATTTTAGTAGCTCATAATCCGGATAGAACGAAACATAAACGACATATCTTCAAAAATATCAATCACAGTTTTTACATAAGGACTATAAAACTGACGTTTTCTTTACAAATTGTCTGAAGAATTTCTCTAGAACATTATACTTATAGCCATTATATTTGTGTTTCATTAGTAATAGTATCTTATTTCTATGTTCTTCACTAAAATCATAAAGGTTTTAAAGAAAAACAGTAAATTTGAATCTAGAAAAAGTAGAGTAGTATTAGAAAACCAAAATAGTATAAAAATGCTTGAAGTTTCCAGAATCGAATATAAAATCTGAAAGAATATTTAATTTTTCAAATTCGTTGGAAATTACTGATAGCAGCATTGGTAGATCAGATTTCTTCGTTTCTTCATTAGGCGGTTTTATAGGTTTCGGAATCATATTAATTTCAGCCATTTTTTTACCATCCTTGGTGAAAATTTTCACATTTTTCCCAGTTATTATCTCATATCGGAGCGCTTTCCTTGAATTTATATCACTTGTTGTAAATCTAGAGACTTTCTATCGGATGAAACAACTGATGGACATTATTGACAGTGAGCAAATTAAACTAGCAATTGAGAGAAACGCAAAAATCAACCATTAAATCTCAATTATTACAGGACAGCCTTCTTTACCTTCCTATTAATTTAACAAGTTTCACAAATGCAAAAATATGTGGATAAATTGTGGTTAACCCAAGGCATCCGCTTAAGGAAGGATCTCCTGTGTATGTGGTGGGACATAGATGGGGTGCTTTATAATAAAAATGCCTTATTACTCGTGTAAATTGGCCAGATATATAGAGAATAAGAGAAAATAAATTGATGATAAAAGGCCCTTTAATAGAAATAAAATGTTTTTAACAAAAAAACTGAACCGACTTCAAAAAATAAATAAAGAACCCTCTAAAGGAATTTCGCGTGATAAAATATTGCTTTTTGGCCTGATGCGGAGTTTCCGGATAGTGACACAGGAAAATCAACCATCAAGGATTGGTATGCTAAGTTTAGACTTAGTGAAATAAGCACCGAAGACGGTGAAGGCAGTGGACTCCCAAAAGAGGTTGTTACCGACGAAAATATTAAAAAATCTACAAAATGATTTTGAATAACCGTAAATTGAAACTAAATGAAATATCAGACACTCTAAAGATATCAACTGAACGTGTACATCATATCATTCACGAATATTTGGGTATGAGAAAGCTCTGTGCAATGTAGGTACCGCGCGAGCTCACTTTTGGGCAAAAACAACGACGGGTTGATGATTCTGAGCAATTTTTGAGGATGTTCAAGCGTAATAAACCCGAGTTTTTGCATCGATATGTGACAGTGACATCAACAGCGACTGTTATATAGCATTATTGGACCGTTTGAAGGACGAGATCGCCGAAAAACGGCTGCATTTGAAGAAAAAAAAGTACTGCTTCACCAAGGCAATGCACCGTGTCAAAAATCCATGAATAGAGCTTCGAATTGCTGCCTCATCCACCGTACTCTCCAGATCTGGCCCCCAGCGGCTATTTCCTGTTCTCAGATCTCAAAAAATCGTTTCCGTCTAACCCACAATTTGTTTTTATGATAATTAAATCTAGGTATATAACTAGGAGTGCCCATCAACCCTAACTCAGTCTCTGGTGAAATAATGTTTATACATGTCACTGCTGAAATTTTTAAAATATGCACCTCACTATACAAGGTCAGATGGTTTGATTCTTTTGAGTCTGTGTCCTATTCTGGTGGTATCAAAAAGTTGCAATATTTCAATATTTGTATGAGAATGGAGACTTTCCTCATGCCCCCCTTGCAATTCTCTTGATTTCTTGACTGACTGTGGGTATCTGAAGGTCTCGATACAGGTAATCAGTCATATAGTATTTGGATGGACCCATAATACCTCTCAGGACTTTGTTCTGAAAAATTTGTATTTTATTTATGTTACTCTTTGCGGAACAGTCCCATAATTGAACTCCGTATGTCCATATTTGCATATATAATAGCAATTTATTATGTACTGATAATTGTAATTTTCTTCCAATTAGCCAGTACATTTTCCTATATTTCAATTCCAATTCTTTTCTTTTTTATATGTTCCTTCCAGCAAAGTTTTGCATCGAGATTCATTCCGAGATATTTAGCGTTGTTGCTATATGGAATGATGGTGTTATTTAATGTTATTGGTGCGTACTACAAAAATGGTATCGAAAAGTTGGAGGGTCGCTATAATCAGAGTATCACCCTTGAAGGGAATTATGTTGAATAAAAAAAACTAATTTTGGCAAAAAAAATGTGTTTTACTATAGTAGGCCGAGGACTTTTCAATTGACCTGTAATATAATATAACAGATTATTAACAGAATTTAGCTACTACCAACTGACCACTTTGAAGACAGTACCGGTCGTTAAACGCCGTTTTTCGTCATTGTACTATATTAACATATTTGATATAAAAAAATGTTACTTTATCTATTTCCTTCTAATCTTATTAAAATGTTGAAAAGTGTTGTTTTGTGGAAACTTACTGGGAACACTAGTTTATATAAATTCTTGCGATTTTAAATGTTTTAGATCTCCGCCATAATTTAACTAATCTTAAAGTTAAACATGTGTTTAATATAATCATAACGGCGACCGAACGTTAAACTATATTTATTTCAACTAGTCACCGTTCAAATATACACGGATTCTCGTCGACGGACAATAACATTGCTATCCGATCCCCATTACATAATTTACCTCTAGGAATCGAACAGTAACCAGTATATCTATCGGGTTATCGGCCAAATATTAATTGTTTAACTCGATCTTGGGGTATGATTAAATCATTTGGTGCCAAGAACAGAACAACTACGGCCCGACGACGAGTATAAACGAGCGGATGGTTTACTGTATCGAGCGCTGTTTCCTGTCTCGGCGAACGCCCGTAATAATTTATCAGACGATGGAGGAATCAAGGTTTCCGATAAACAATCAAAACTGGATTATATAGTTGGATAAGCAGGACTTGATATAAGTTCGTTGTGTCACCGGAATAATTTTTTAATATTATATTAGGTGTATAATTAATTTAATTAACAAGAAAGGACAGTCTGAGCGCAAAGTAGAGGAAAATTTAAGAACTAAAGGCCATACTGAATAAACTCACTAAATAATGACTGAATAAACTGAAGTTAACAGAAGTGCTGAAAAAAAAGCTACTGAACTATTAGTAGATTTTTTAATTTAATTATTACATTGTTACTAGTCGCTTCCGACTAATCTACAATTTGTCTCTATGATAATTTAAATCTAGGTATATAACTAGGAGGGCCCATCGGGCGTATCTCAGTCTTTAGCGAAATAATGTTTATACATGTCACTGCTGTATTTTTTATTATATGCAACTCACTACACAACACTACACAAGATCAGATGGTTTGATTCTTTTTAGTCTGCGTCCTGTTCTGGTGGTATCTAAAATCTGCAATACTTCAGTATTATCATGAGAAAGGAGTCTATCCTCATGTCCCCTTGCAATTCTCTAGATTTCTTGACTGACTGTTGGTAAATACCCATACATTTTATATCAAATGAAGGTCTCGATGTAGGTATTCAGTCCTATAGTATTTGGGTGCGCCACAATACCTCTCAACAATTTGTATTTTATTTATATTACTCTTTGCAGAACATCCCCATAATTGAACTCCGTATGTCCATATAGGTTTCAGTATTTGCTTATATAATAGTAATTTATTATGTACTGATAATTGTAATTTCTTCCAATTAGTCAGTACATTTTCCTATATTTCAATTCCAGTTCTTTTCTTTTCTTCTTTGTATGTTCCTTCCAGCGAAGTTTTGCATCAAGATTCATTCCGAGATATTTAGCGTTGTTGCTAAATGATGGAATGATGGTATTATCTAATGTTATTGGTGCTTGTATGGTCTGTTTATAGGTGATCTGCACATGTACAGATTTACTTTCATTAATTCTCATTTGCCAATCTTGTGTCCAATTATTTATATTGTCACATGCCTGTGCAGTATCATCAGTAAGCATCATCGCAGTAAGCATCGTAATATTCTCCATTTGTGGTATATCACAAGTGTAAATTAGTAGAAATGTACAGTAGAGTATGGAAAGAGGTACAAATGACTGCCTTCTGGATTTTTAAAAAGAAAACATGTATGTTACAAAGGGGTTATATAACGGTGAACGTATTGAATGCTGTTTTGATAAAAAGAAAAGTACAAAAAATAAAGCCATTCATCTACCAATTGTAAATTAGATGTTTAGTAAGCATCAAATTGGACCAATTATCGGCCATATTATGAGATTTAAATAGCAAATGAGCATACAGGGTTGTTTATAGATATTTTACAAAGAGTGTAAACCTTTAATTCATAACTCTATTGCACTGATATAATGAACAATATGCTACTAATGTTTATTAGCATCAATTTGGATCTAATTGTTGATCATATTATGTAATTTGAGAAGTAAACAAGGCTCTAGAGTTGTTTTTAGGCATTTTATATCGAATATAAACAACGAATTTGTAACTATGTTAACGAAATTTATTCTAAAGAATATCATGATGGTTTATATTTAAACGTCACACTAACGTAATCCTTACAATGTTGCGAAGTAATTGTATAATGGTGAACTCAACGCTGTTGTGGTAACGAAAAAAAAACCGAAAAACCAAACAAAACTCTATATTTACCGTACGTATTGTCCAAATAAATACAATTTTAATGTTCACACGAGATAACCCGATACAAGAACGCACTTGATGATTCGATTTTTAATGACCAAATAAAATTGTATGTTCAATCAACGTCTTCACTGATGCAGCTATGACTAAACATCATTTGAGAAATGCGTATCATCAATAAACCGATGAAAACAAAACAATACGTCTCAATAGTGCAAATTATATAATTAGTAAGCATGAAATTGAACTGAATGTCTAAAAATACCTAGTGTGTGAAATGGAATAAAATCCACAATTCATAACACCAATTTTCAATTTTATCGTTTATGGAAAAATCAGAAAGGATAGTTGATATATCTAAAAGTTCGATAGTTTATAATTGTGGCTATATTACAACTTAATTCGTAACTATATTGTACCGATATGATGATTATTATACATCATTAGTTTACTAATAAAATGTTTTCATATTATTTGTTAACTCGAAAAACCAAATATCTTTGGAGATAATTAGTTTGTTGAAATGATGAAAGTTATTCTGAACAATATCATGAAGTTTTATCTTTAAACGTTACAAAATCGTAGTTCTTACAATGTTGTGAAGAGCTTGTATAATGGTGAACGTATTGAATGCTGTTATGATGACAAGAAAAACATAAAAAAAAAGCAATTCGTCTGCCACTTGTAATTTATATGTTTAGTAGCATCAAATTGGACCTAATTGTTGATGTTATTATGTGACTTGAGAAGTATACAACATGTTGCAGTGTTATTGAATACGATTAACACGTATCATTAGATAACTGAAAAAACGTTTTGATTTTTCCAGTTTAAATCTAATCCAATTTCCAATTTAATCGTTACAATAACGTAATTCTTACGATGTTGTGAAGAAATTGTATAACGGCGAAGGTACTGAACGTTGTTATGGTAATGAGAAAAACACAAAAAACCAAACAAAACTCTATATTTACCGTACGTATTGTCCAAATAAATACAATTTTAACGTTCACAGCTCATAACGAGATAAACACCGTACACGAGAACGCACTGGACGATCGGATTTTCAATGGCAAACCGGCGATTTCGCAATCGGCGGACAGGTGACGGCGGGTTTTCCGAAAAAAAAGCGTTTTTTTTTTCTCTCTGGCCGCTCCGACTGTATTTGTTGTTCGGGACGCACTTTGTGTGACTCTTGGCATCGGAATGATGCGAAACGCGACTTTCGGATTTTTTGGCAGGTCCCGGTCGGAGGCTGGCCAACACGGGCACCGCGTCGGGCCTGTACGACGGTCCGGCGTCGCTAAAACTCTCACAATTATGCCCGACGATTTATTTCGGTCTCACCCACATCCATCCCGATGAGAATGTTAAGTTATTTTCGTCGTATCGGCACCGAGATATGTTTACGTTCCGCGATTGGCACCACCGTTTTATTGTACCGAACATCACGGATAACGGGAGAGAATTATTGATATTGATATCGCGTACCTGTCCCGCCGCCCGTCGGATGGGTACCAACGGTTTCTTGATGTTGAAAAACGACTCTGTTCATTTGCAAACCAGCTTGCACAGCAAATGGTACTACGCGAAGGCCATGAGGCAATAAAGATGACATTTACCGAAATCCAATTTGCTAGAAATCGGATTTTTGCTTTCAGAATGTACAGCTGGTATCCACTGGAAAAATTCTTTGGTCAGATTTCAAGATGTTATAAATAAAACCATATAAAAAAGTAATAAATAAAGTAATTGTAGAAAAGTTTTATTTATTTATCAATAATGCCAGCTAAGTTTATATTTAGTAAGCTTTTTGGCTATTAATGATCCAACAATTTCGTCTACTGAGCTATAAATCTTACAAAAACTACTAAATACATGATATGTAGAAATTTACTTCAGTAAATGATATCCTGTGTAAAATATATTATTTTAAATAATATATTTTACTTTTATTTATAAGACAAAACTCCAAGCTGTATATCTGTCCATAAATTAGATCAAATGGCAGTAATGGTGGAGTAGCTTTTAGACTAGGCATTTTACCATTAGGTAGCACATTTAGTAAATTAACTCTTTCAAAGTATTTAACACAAACACTTCGAATATGCTCGTTATGGCTCTCTATAACGATATCACTGTTGAATTACTTGGAGTAATTTGTTAAATAATAATCGGAACGAATGGTTCAATAGAGTTAATTAATAGGTCAAAACCCACGTATCCAGCTCGAAGAACCAATGTCTGTCAATTCATAAAATAACAATCAGACGCTGGTCAATAGAGTAAATTAATAAGTTGTCCTGAAGGATATCAGTTATTTATGAGACTGATATCAACTAGTTTATTGGGTATTCATTATTTTACATGAAATAAAAGTAATTGTATTTTAGCTACGTATATTATCATAATTATACGCACAGTTATAGTATAATACATAGAATGAAATACCCAAACTATCTTCGATCTTACTTGAATTATAACTTGAATATAGACTTGGTATGAATACAAACTTGAATACAAACATAAATCATGAATATTAACGTGAATGGCAGCCTGTTGTCTCGCCCTATTTAAACTGACGTGTATGTCAAACTCTCTCTGAAAGCATACTGTATCTGCCAATCACAGTTATCTTCTAACCAAAAGCCAATTACAAGGGTTTTTCCATGTACCACCGGCAACAAAGTGTGATGAAACACTGACCAACAAACTGTTAGAGAGACCCAAAATATCACCATAAAGCATCACCATTTTTATAAATGTAGATATTATAAAAATAGTATTTTAGGCCATAAATATTAGACTTTTATATACACAATTAACAATTTTACAATTTATCTCTCTGAAATTCTGAACAATCAGACTGTATTACTTCATTAGAGATAGAATATTCACCAATTGCAATCGCATACAAAATATTGTTTTGGCAGTAGTACCATAAGTAGATTCTATAGGAATAAATGGACCAATGAAATGACCAAAATGACCAGTATTTAATTGAGTTTTAAGCCCAAGTTATTTCCTTTTAGCGAGTATATGTTTCTTTTCAGTTAGGTATTGTTCTAGATACATGCCAATACATCAGCCTGGGGCTGTTGAAAACTATTAATATTCACTGGTGCATATGTTCTTCTATGCAAGATAAAAGTTACACAGGCAAATTTGGATTTATTGATTTCAGTAAGTCAAATTTTCAGAACAATTTTATTTTATTAAGGTATATTTAGAGTTATTTTATGCTATTGACGGATATTCATGTGATTTTGTCATATAGTTTTTTTTTGTTCTGGCCTAAAAACCAGGCGGTGGAATGCATGACGCATACCTGGTCGCGGAGTCTTGCCCTGGAGTGACAAGTTGGACCGGGTTATGTGGGACTGCCTCTGGGCTTACCAATACACTAAACCGAAACCGCCTCACAGTTGACCCCTGTGGATCACTACTGCTGCTGCTTATTGGGCACGAGGGCCCGGCGATTCCATTGATTCGCAAACCTGAGTTAACACACAACTGGGTACTGTTGTTTGGGGGCAAAAGTTATGACTGTAGCGACGGATGAGGTCGTTTCAGCCTGGAAAAGGGGGGAGCTTGGCGGTGACGCGGTGCTAAGCTCCCAGCATATCGACCAGCTCGCGAACAAGCGCGTTTTCAGAAGAATTTCAGCTAAGTTGTTGTTTGTGAAATGATTGAGATATGAAGTGCTTGATTTCTGGAGTGTCAGTTTCCCTATGAATTTGATTATTTCTGACAAACCATGGAGCCTTTAATATTCTCCTGAGGAGCTTATTTTTGAAAACTTGAAGCCGTTTGACTTAGTTGGGTGTAACAAACTTGAAGTAGACATTAGATCTGTGGAGGAGTACGGACCGAATTAACATCTTGTAAAATAAGCATTTGATGGAGATGGGAAGTCTGCTAGAAGGGCAGATCAGAGAAGATAGCAGGTTTGCTATCCCCGAACCTTTTTGGATTGCTTTCTGGATTTGGGAATGCCAACCGAACCGCCGGTCGAAGTGAAGACCTAGGTACGTGACGTTATCCAGCCATGGAATTATTGCGATGTCGATCTTAAGTTGCGAGACTCGCAGTGCGTAACGCTTCTTATGGAAAATGATGGCCTGGGTTTTCAGGGGGTTGATTTGCAACCTCCAGAATTTGAACCGCATGATCGAACTGCTTCTGTAAACGTTCGTGAATTGTAACTTCGAACCTAGCGGCCGTGAAGAAAGCAGTGTCGTCAGCGTAAAACGCGACGTCAATGTGCTCTATTCTCGGCAGATCTAAAATAAAGAGGTTAAATAAGGCTGGGGCCAGCGGAGAACCTTGAGGTACGCCAGCATCGATTTGTTTACGACTGGAAAGTGATCTGTCCAAGTGCCTGATCTTGGCCTGGAAAGATCTGTCCGAGAGATAGGACTTGATGAGAGCGGTTAGGTCTTCTGGGGGGCCCAACCGCACGCACTTCTCAATCCGTCGTGCCAGACCTTGTCGAAGGCTTTGGTTAGGTCCAGAAGAACTGCTCCATTGTCATATAGTCTACAATATATTTTTTTTTTAATTAATTACACGAAAATAGTTTTGGCGACATGTTATAAGATGCACTGTATTGTATAGTCTATTTCTTATTTCTTCTGCTACCACCTGTGTATACAATTCTAGATGAAATTAATCACTAAAATCTGCATAATGCATTTACCATATCTAAAAAACAGTTAGTATTCAGTCTCTCCTCATACAGTCTAACATAATGTTCAAGTTGTATTCTGAACAATTGCAATCATATCTATGCACACAAATCTTTCACGCCCTACAATTCAATTTTCTCCAGATATATTCTATTAATTATGTGCATACCTTTTAGTTGTTTCCACTCTCATCACTCTGTCTCGGGAATTTCCAACATTATCATATATCCTGAAAGTTTCCTTTAGCCATTTTTACTTTCCGAGTCACTGTCCAAAACAATCACTAAACTGTTAATTTCCAAGCAATAGTGATAAGAGGTGTTAACTCTTACCTAGAAATTATTCTGGCTGTATAATTAACTATAGTTTTTAGACGTACTATAATGTTAAAATAAATTATATTTGATAAAATTTTTGTTCAATTATTTTATTTAGATTAGAATTTTTTTATATGTCAAAGCCAAACTGCACAAGAACTCAGAGTTGATGCGACATCATTGCGACTTTTTGACGTCACAAATTTCGATGACGCATATATAAAAAAAAACGTTTTTCATGTTAGTTTATAATTATTATAGTATCTTCTACAGTATTTAGCAAAACCATTCATCGAGCCATTTTCTAACTTAACGAAGTGCTGCTTTGGCCATTGAAGTGTAAAGTTGATAGTCCGATGAGGCAAGGTTTGGTAAGTACAGCGGGTGCGATAATATGCCCTATCCAAGTGCTTTTAATGCTTCCTTGACCAGTTTTGGTTTGATGCTGTAAAATTATGTCGTGTTCAGTCCAATTCTGGAAGATTTTCGATCAATGCATGGTTCAAGTTGACCATTTGTTATCATCCAGACACATTGAATAAGAAATTGACAAATGATGGAACTGCGAACAAATGTTAGATAAATTGGAAATTAATAGCTTAGTTATTCGCTTAAATGAAACTTTATGAATATGATTCAATGTTGCCAACTTCTTAGACAGGATGATGAAAATGGAAACAAGTAAAGGTGAGTATATAATTAATATATGATAATTGTAGGAAATGTTATTGTGGGGTTTAAAGATTTATGTGCACAATGTGTGTAATTGTTCAAAATATACATCAACATTTGGCTAAAATGTATCAGGAGATTCAGATCGATAGTAACTGTTTTGCAGTATATATACTAGTATTAACAGAACAAACTAATGAGAAATACAATGATATCAAAATGTCTTTACAAGGACACTGTGCCGAAGGACACAAGAACTAAGCGTAATAGGTAAAAATACTCTCTAATGAAAGTAACATATATTACTTTGTTCATGTTAGTTTATAATTATTATAATATCTTCTACAGTATTAAGCAAAACAATTCATCGAGGCATTTTCAAACTTAACGAAGTGCTGGCAAGGTTTGGTAAGTACAGCGGGTGCGATAATATGTCCTATCCAAGTGCTTTTAATGCTTCCTTGACCAATTTTGGTTTGATGCTGTAAAATTATGTCGTGTTCAGTCCCATTCCGGAAGATTTTCGATCAATGCATGGTTCAAGTTGACCATTTGTTATCGGTAGCGATCTCTATCAAATTTTTACCAGGTTTCAATAGAGCATTATACACCACGCCACTCTGGTCCCACCAAACACAGAGCATTGTCTTGCGAACAAAACTTTCCGGTGCACCTGGTATATATGTAAAAATATATATAATAGCCTTTTCTAATCTAACTATTACATATTTAAAACCAAAACTACTTTTCTCCTTGTGTAATGAAAGTCGTACGACCACTCAATAAATTAAAATAAAAACGGCGTAAAACATAACAAGTAATATTGTGATACATTGTCGGAATTGTCGCAATAAACTCGTATCGAGACACGGACAGGAATATCTCGTCGGCAAATCCATTTCCTCCGTAACACTACGTCGAACGATCAAATTGGCGGAAAGAGGGACCGTTTCGCCAGATGCTCGTCGCCCGGACCGATTGAAAATCCGCCTCTTTCGAATCCAAAACGCGAGAACCTCGCCATAAAAGAGATATCGATATAGGCGCCCGTCTATTCTTGAAGCCCGGTTAAATATAGAAGGGATCAATCTTTTAAGCAATCGCGCTTATTTATAAAACGTAGCCGGATCAGAAACGGAAGTAAAACGGCCTTCGACGTCTCATTAAGTAGGCCTTCCCGGAAAAGCTTGCATTGTGGAATCGTGGAAATCAAAACAGGATTTATTTATTGTTTGTGGTGTCGTGAATGTTCCGAAATAGTGTTCGATATTTTCTTTTTAGAATTTTATGCTGAAAGGCAGTCTGATTTACGTCACGCATTTCTTTTTATTTAAAAAATCTATTCAAAATAACAGTGAACGCACCTGTCGCAATTCGAATTTGTTTTAGAATCAGACAATATTTTCAGCTGCACTGAATATTAGTATAGACAAGGGCACTGAGATATCCATCAGAGATTAACTATATGAAATATTTAAAAACAGTCAGTTGTTTTTCAATACAAACATAATATAAGGCAATTATTTCAAAGCAAATTGTTAGTCACAAAAGTATCGAAGAGTTCTAATGTAACTGCCGGATATTGTTTTTAAAGGAATACCATTTTCATTAATAGTATGATAATCAATAATAGTATGAAGGAAGACTATTTAGATGAGACATGGATAATTCAGAATGGGGTCGATATGGCCATTCATGGCGATATGGTAATAAAAATAGTGTTATGACAACCAAAGTTGATAGAAAAAGGTAAACGTTGGATTAACAATTCATTAGGTTTTATTAGTAAAAAAAAATTAATAATTCATTTCAGATATATTGTACCTCATGCTGGAAACAGAAATGGTTAACATCACATTCGGTATGAATGAACTCCATCAGACACATTGAATAAGAAATTGACAAATGATGGAACTGCGAACAAATGTTAGATAAATTGGAAATTAATAGCTTAGTTATTCGCTTATATGAAACTTTATGTATATGATTCAATGTTGCCAACTTCTTACACAGGATGATGAAAATGGAAACAAGTAAAGGTGAGTATATAATTAATATATGATAATTGTAGGAAATGTTATTGTAGGGTTTAAAGATTTATGTGCACAATGTGTGTAATTGTTCAAAATATACATCAACATTTGGCTAAAATGTATCAGGAGATTCAGATCAATAGTAACTGTTTTGCAGTATATATACAAGTATTAACAGAACAAACTAATGAGAAATACAATGATATCAAAATGTCTTTACAAGGACACTGTACCGAAGGACACAAGAACTAAGCGTAATAGGTAAAAATACTCTCTAACGAAAGTAACATATATTACTTTGATATACAATTGCTAATTATGTGGATTAAGCCTTCAGGGGATACAATTACAAACGCGCTTAGAACTCTAACTCATAGGTGGTATGGAAAAGAGTTCAATGTAAATATAATCAAACAAAACCCTAACCTACAAATTATTATAACTGTGTACTTAATTGTAGTTTTAGGTCCTTCGATGATATACGCATTAGATTTACTATAATGGTGAAATAAATTATATTTGATAACAATATTTTTGTTTAATTATTTTATATAGATTAGAATTTTGTTGTACGCCAAAGCCAAGCTGAACTAAAACTCAGAGTTGATACGGCAACATTGCGATGTGTTGACGTCCCAAATTTAGATGACGTATATACAAAACTTCTTTGGATAGACTATGGACTCAATAATCCCAAATGAAAAAAGGTTGTTAAAAACACAGAAATGTTAAAAGGAATCGAATATCGATTTTAAAAGTGTGGTTAGGTTGTTTAACAGTTGTTTATATTGATACTTTGTATTTGCACATAATATATCCAGAAGTCTAATAGAATCCTCAACATCTGTATCAGTGAATATAATGATATGATTAGCGACCATTAGATAGGATCAGATGCTTGTACTCGTAGCATTATACAGGACGCCATTTTGAAAAGCAGTATAGTCGTCATCTTCTTGACCAACATCAGCTAAGCTCTTAAATAAATCCTATAAATCCCAATTCACTAGCACACAACTAATGGAACTATCGTAATAAAAACACACCCTTAAAAAGTAGATTTGTTTTCGTCGACAAATCTGAAATTGCTTTCTCTTCAATCCAATCAACCTGGTGTTAACTATAAGTTTCCCTAGCTTTTTTCGGTTTAATTAAAAATAACTGGAGAAACTCGCAATCGGAAGGAAATTGGCATTCCTCTCGTAGTTTTGCAAGAAGAAAAATTCCAATTTTCGCTCCATTTTGCGCCTCATTAGTCGATGCGACAGCAAAGAATCCATCACTCGTCAAACGTTGAGGAAAAACCGTTCGCCAGGTGAGCTACGTGAACGAAATAAATTACCTGAAATAAAATTAAATATTACAATATAGAAATAATAATATAAACAACAAAAAGTAAAGTATTAAAAAATGAATCGTATTTATACATCTAATTCACCACGTTTAAAGAACGCCATCTAGAAATGGAAAAAATTACTATATTTAATATTATTGTACATATTTCAGAACAAAACTGTTATAAAATAATAGTATTTATTTTTTAATTAAAATGTAAACTACACTTTATCGTATTTTATTGCTCTTTATTAAACAAACAATAAACATTGTTCTAGGAATAAAATCCTATTAAAATTCAACCTCCGGATAAAAAATGTGAGCATTTTCATTGCTTATTAATTGGGACCAAGTTAATTTAACATTTAAGAAACATTTTTAAAAAATATCAGGAACCGCCATCTTTCGGTGTCTCTGTCAACGAATTTATTGTGCAACGCATGTTTACAGTTAACTGTAATGCTGTCATCGAAATTCGTCTATTCACTGCTAGATGACACTCCAAAATTTTATAACTTATGCCGTTACAAACCAACTGTCTTTGTTATTTAATTATATTTGAATATATAGGGTAGGATATTCATTTTAATTTGACACTGTTTTGACAGAGTTAAATACAGTTACCCGTAAGAGAATCGTACAATTTTAACAAAAAAACACCAGATGGCTCTAGCAGCTGCATTTTATTTTAGAAAAATCAAATATAAGAGCGTCCAGGGAATAAAATAAAATAAACTACTGCAATAAATAGGCTTTTATTTAATGATTAATCGAATCTAACAATGATATTCTTTCTTAAACGTGACTAACAGTAGTTGTTTCTTCGATTATAAAACTTAAATATTACAGACTACACTTCCTCGAAAACTTAATTAAGTAAATATATATTTTTATATATATACATATACATAAAGGTCACATTTAGATTATTATCAGACTGTCAAAAAATGTTAGGCACACATTAACATTGGCCCTACTAACGTTTATTATCTAGAATTAATTTTGTTGCTTGACCAACAACAGGTTTGTGTGTTTTCGGCAACTAATATGTATGGAACTAAGAGTATATGGATTCGCATTCGAGCGATCCGGTTTACCGCATCGTTCCAATGCAAGCACGATTGAATCACACTAACAAAACTAAAAGTAATATCACATTACCATATTTCGCTTTTCAACAATCTTGGATCATCCTGTGACACTGTGACTAAGTTTAGTACAATGAATCAATGATATGATCGAAATTACAGATGATATGACAATATCAACGATGAGTCTAGAATATGTTTTGTTATAGTCGCCGATCCCGTGAATGTCAAACACGTCATTTTACAAAAGATGAAAGTTAAAGTGTCAAATTTTGCGCACAAACTTTGACTTATTAGTTGGTTAGCTTTAACAGAAGAGATCAGAATTCAACATGAGAATTTTTACTGCTTGATGTACTTTTGTGGAGAGTATTTAAGGTAAGTATATATGTAATAGTTCAGTAGAGTTTATGGTTATGACTTATCGTAAATTTGCTTGTAATTTACGATGGAATTTTATTATTTTATTTTTATAAATAGTAGTTTGATTATTTAAAAACATTCAGTAATCAGATTTGAATATTTTGTTTGTGATTCTAAACATATTTCATAAACATTTCTCTATAATTTTTAAATACATTGATAATAATAATACTCCAAGAAAAAATTGGTTATATATAGGACCTAGTGTGTTTTAAAGAGAAATAGAAATAAATTGACTTTACCATGGTTGGGTGAAGTGGTATTAATGGATTTTGTTCTTTAATAGACCAAGGTGTTAAAACATTCACTATTAATTAGTAGCAATTAAATTTTGTTTTTGAGAAATACATCTTGTAGCATATCATAAGAATCAAGAATGTAAAACTGTTCCTAAAGAGGCGATTCTTATAAAGGCAGTAGTAGCCAGACATGAAATGAATCTTGTATAATGTTGCAAATGGAAGGGAGACAAATTAGGAATGCCTTGCTATGATGTATATTGAGCTAAAACAGTAATAAATAAAAACTAAGAGTGAAAGAGTTCTTTTAACATACTAAATATTAAAATTTATCACTTATTTGAAGATTGGATGCCAATAGATCTTTAAAGGAGATGGTTAAAAATGGGAACTGAAAGAATTCTAGGATATCCTGGAGTAAACCATGCCTTATTGTGTAGTTCGACATTGTTAGTTCATTTCTGTTAAAACCATCAAGTTTTTCAAAATAGCCAATTGCTTTTACCTGTGATATTTTATTTTTCATATTTTATTTAGCTCTTATAAAACCACATGGACATATAATTCACGGAATCTTGGACTACTTATTACACTTCCACCTAAAAATTTCAATTTTATTTTTTTAAAGATTATTTTCGGCACTTTATAAAACTACGGAAGCTCAGATCTGTATACATTGGTCTGTATATTGAACGAATCTGTTTACTGAGATACTAATATCACATTGATTATATTATTTTTTTCCTCTTTCGCAATAATCACATTGAATTTTCTTTTTGTTGCTACGGGAACCAATGAAATTGCGGAAAAATATTGTGGGGCAGGGGGGTGTTTGGGGAGGCACTAAATAAAAACTTGTTCTTCGTCCGACGTCATACCGATCTCGTCGTCTGTCGAACCCTCCACTTTACCTTTGACCGGAGTTACGGGATATCGAACCGGTCCTCTCCATTTCCTGCTCAGTCCCATGCTTCGAGGCAGGGCGATGGTAGGGGGCTCTTTGCTGAGGTCCAGCTCCTTGATTTTGGTTTTGTTCATGGGCAGTGTACGACGATTTGGTGTGAACTTTCCCTTGGTGGGGAAATCCGTCCAGTCCACGTTCCGTTTCGGGATCATATCGATGATGACGGCTCGATCGTTGTCATTGCTCGACAATCTTTTCTTGCCGGCGTCTTTATCCGTGGAGAGCTCGATGGGCCGAGCTGGGGACCGGTTGACGTACTTGGTGCTGTTCGAGAGGTCGCAGCAGCTTTCCGTGAGGTGTTTCTCAACGGGACTGGAGGTGGGTTGACTGAGATTCGTGTTTGGACGCTCCAACTTATCGCTCATCGAGTGCAGAGCGGATAAAGAGAGATTGGTGGCTTCGGTTATATCAACCTCCGTTATATTACTCAAATTTCTCTTGCTAGAATGGGCATTGGATACTTTAAACGTCGAAACGACTCTGGACAAGACGAATTCCACCTGAAAAAGACAACATCTCATTAAGTAACTCGATTAAACATCAAAAGCGATATACCTTTTGACCAGTACTCTTCAACAACTCTAAGGAATCACTGTACTTTCGTCCCAGCAGAGACTGTCCATTTACCGCGACGACTTGATCGCCACTAACGATGTTCTGACCCATGTGGGCTGGTCCTCCGGGTATCACCGACTGGATATAAACGTTACCATCAGATCCTTCGGTGATCTGAAGTCCCAAACTGCCCTTGGAGTCTCTTTCGATGATCACCGTGGATAAAATGCGTTCCTCCGCAAAGGACATGTTGTCCAACTTCTCGAGTAAGGTTTGGTTGATGGTTTCGTGGAAATTTGGTAAGAAATTCTGTTGTGAAATTGATTTTATCGTAGAATCTGTAAAAAACATATAAATGATGATTGCAATGGTTTTAAAACCTGACAAAAATATTAGAGAAGATTATCTCTATCATTAATTTGTTTTCGTTGAAGCCGAACTATTTAAAGACCAAGTTCAATAGATTAGTAGTAGAGGACTCTGGACTCTTTTCTGCTTATAAGGTTCTTTACAGATATCTTTCATGAAAATCTTGATGTCTTATCAGATCTTCCTTGAACATATTAAAAATTGATTGGTAGACAACAGTGTTGCCATCTGGATCAAAATTTTTTTTTTTTTTTTTTTTTTTTTTATTACTCTTCGTGAGTCCACAATCTGCCCTATTGGCAATAAGTATTTCTTCTGTTTATATTATATATACATGGCATGTAGAAAATCACTTCATTAAGCAATCTTCTGTATAAAATATTAACTTAATTAATTAGACTTATTCTAATGCTTATTCTAAACTCTACATATGTCCAGTAATCAGATCAGGTGGTGTTAAACGTTTTAGTCTACGCACTTCACTATCACGTCGCATATTTAGCTGATTAGCGAGTACATTGGAATGCACTGACACTCTTTCGAAGTACTTCACACAAACACGTTGGATTACACTCGTTATATGTTCTAGAGGAATATCGCGTTGTATCACTTTATTTGAAATATAGTACGGAGCATCAACAATGGCACGCAACACCTTATTTTGGAACCGTTGAATGATGGATATATTAGATTTGCTAGCGGTACCCCATAGTTGAATTCCATATGTCCAAATGGGCTTGAGTATAGACTCATACAGCAATACCTTGTTATCTAATGATAACTTGGATTTGCGCCCAATGAGCCAATACATTTGATATAATTTTAGTCCTAGTTGTTTCCGTTTAGAGAGTATGTGCTTCTTCCAGGTTAGGCGTCGATCTAAATGCATACCAAGATATTTAACATGCTCTGCTTGGGGGAGTTGACGATGATTGATATTTACTGGTGGACATGTTCTTCTACGCAGGGTAAACGTTATATACGTGGATTTTGATTCATTGGCTTTAATGCGCCATGTCTTCAACCATAATTGTATTTGCTCCAGGTGGGTTTGTAGGTTTATTGATGCTGTGACTGGATCTTCATGGGATGCTAAGATTGCTGTATCATCTGCATATGTTGCCACAGTAGTTATTTTTGTGGTGGGCAGATCAGCCGTATACAGAAGATACAGTACTGGACCCAGTACACTACCTTGCGGAACTCCTGAATATATGGGATTTAATTCGGTATGTTCATCGCCTTGATTTACAATAAAATGTCTGTCAGTGAGATACGATTTCAGTAGCTGATAGTCCGGATGAGGGAGAAGTTTCTTTAGTTTAACCTGCAAGCCCGTATGCCATACTTTGTCAAAAGCCTGAGATATGTCTAGGAAAGCAGCCGAACAATATCTTTTGGCATTTAGGTCAGCGTTTATTTGGTTTACAAGTCTATGCACTTGTTCTATAGTCCCATGCTTATTGCGAAAGCCAAACTGATGTTCTGGAATAATTTTTCTTTTTTCTATTATATAGTTTAGTTTTTTTATGTATAATTTCTCGAAAACTTTCGAGATTATTGGTAATAAACTTATAGGTCGGTAGGAGGTCACATCTTCTGGTATTTTTCCTGGTTTAAGTATCATTAATATTTTAGCTACTTTCCAGATGCTAGGGAAGTAATTAATTCGTAGCATAGCATTAAATATATATGTTAATAGTTTTATAGCCTTTTCTGATAATTCTTTTAAAATTTTGCCAGTAATTAAGTCATAACCAGGAGCTTTTTTAATATTAATCTCTCTCATTATTGTATGTTTAACTTTTTTGACCGTTAATTTCTCGTGCGGTAAATCCATTTGAAATGGCGAATCTAGAAAGCTAGTAATTTTATTTTCGTCATCTTTATGTAGCTGAGACTGGAAAGGTTTAAAAACATTTTTTAAGTGTTTTGAGAAAATGTCGGCCTTCTCTTTATTGCTTCTCGCCCAATTATTTTCGCTTGTTTTAATAGGTGGGTTATGCTGCTGGGATCTCCTAAGCTTTTTTGTTGCTTTCCACAACGAATAGTCTGTAGCCTCAGTTGATGTCAAGTTTTCTAGGTATTCTTGAATGCCTTGGTTTTGTTCAATTTGAATTAGATCTCTCAGCTCTTTTATGGCCCTATTAAATTTTCTTTTATTCTCTTCAGTCCTTTGCTGTTGCCAATTTCGTCGTAACTTTCTTTTTTCTGCTATCTTTTTCTGTATTGTACATGATATATGTGTATTTTTTCTTGGAAATGTTTCACTGTTGGGAGTCGCGGAATATGCTGCCTCCTGTATATTTTTTGTAAGATTTATTGCTGCTATTTCTATATCCATTTCAGTTTGTAACGGTAAGTTTAGAGAGATATTTTGGTCTAAGTTTTCTCTAAATGAGGGCCAGTTAGTTCTATTATTGCACAGAGAAGGGGGTTTATCTTTGATGGTAATTTTTGAAGAAATTGTTACTATTATTGGTGAATGATCAGAAGACAGGTCGAAACATGATTCTGCCTGACACTTTTTTGGATCAATATTTTTTGTAATACAGAAATCTATTGTATCTGGTTTTTTATTTCTGTCTGAAGGCCAATATGTTGGTTCACCAGTAGAGATATGTTGTAAGTTATCTTTCCTTATGGCTTTGAGCAGTTCTCTACCTTTTGAGGTTATTATTCTTGAACCCCACATTAAATGTTTTGCATTATAATCTCCTCCTGCTATAAATCTATTACCTAACGTACTGAAGAACTCTTGAAATTGTTCTGCCTTGTTGTTATGTTTGGGTGGGCAATAAATCGCAGAAATTGTTAATGATCCATGGGCTTCCTCTATGGTTATACTGGTGGCTTGCAGGTAGTCTTTGCGGAATTTTTCTTTTTCGAAATGCTTTATATCATCTCGAATTATTATGGCTGTACCTCCATGTGCTTTATAATCAGGGTGATTTGTATGATAAAGCTTATATTTAGGAACTTTCAGATAATTCTTGTCCGTAAAGTGTGTTTCGGAAACCATCATAATGTCAATATTTTGTTCATTTACGAACATTTTTAGTTCCCTGGCGTGTTGTTGGAGCCCATTGGCATTCCAGACGGCGATTTTGTAACTATTGGTTTCAGGCATTAGGCAATTTTGCTTACGACGGTTGTGAGTAGACCAAGCATCGTACTCATTTGATCCATTAGTTTGGCCATCATATTTTCTAATCTTGAGATGTTGCTAGTTTCAGTAAGTTGAGATATTGTCTCTCGTTTTTGTGCTGAACCATTTTCAACTATTTGGGCATAAGTTATGTCTGGTTGACTTGTTCTGGTAGGTAGTGGTAGATTGGTAGTAGTGGATTGTTTTTGTTGATGCCTTTTTTCCCTTAAGGCAGGATAGAGTTTCTGCTGTAGTTGCTTGTGAACTGCGCAACCCTTGTAGTTCGCTGGATGATTTCCGTTACAGTTAACACATTTCACTTTTTCATCGCGAACTTTACGAGTACAATCTCCTGTCTTATGTTCTCCTGCACATTTTACGCATCTATATGATTTGCGACAGTAAGTCTTTGTGTGCCCGTGCGCTTGACACCTTGTGCATTGTGGTATAATTCTTTTTATATGTGGTGGTTCGCATTTAATAATATTATTTTCCAGTTTGGTGATTTCATACACCGCCTTATTATTTCCATTAGGTTTTATGTCTATATAAAACATAGGCAGAGGTTTTTTTGTCGTGTGATGTCGTATATTGTGAATATTTACGACCTCGTGGCCTTTTTCAGCTAGTGCTACCTTGATGGTGTTAAAGTCCGTCCCGTGATGTAATCCTTTTAATACGAATTTAAATGTTCTCTCGGATTTTGACCTGAATGTATGGTATTGGGTGTTTCTTTCATCTAATTCTTTTATAAGAACTTTAAAGTGATCCGCTTCGAACAATTGGATTTTAATTGTTTCATAGCTCACTGTTTTAATTGTGTAGTTCGTAGTAATGGTTTTCAATAAGTCATGGATGTTTTTTATTATTCCTACCTTATAGACTGTTATTGGTGGTGGTTTGGGAACAACTTTTTCAGGGCTTGGTTGTATGTTCTCTTCAATTTCTTCCGACAGGTTGCTAAAACTGTTTTTTGTCTCTATCGGTTTCTGCAACCAATAGTCACTGATTCTTGTTTGTTTCCTCGCGATTTCTTCTTCTGGACTTCTCAATCGTTTTTTGTTAATGACTGTAGTCCATTCTGATGGTGGAGTTTGCGTTATTGCTGTTTGTTCTAATCTTATATCAAAGTGTGCAGGTGATTTGGTTGAATCGCTATGGTTTGCCATTTTTTAATATTTTAATATTTTATTTAATTTACTTCCAGAGGATAAAAAAAATAAAATAAATACATTGTTTATTTCACGCACTTCATTTTTCACTTACGTTATTTTAGCACTAGTTTTTTACTATAAATACTATAAATGAATTTCAAAAGGACTGTTGTAAAATAAGATGAAATAATTTTAAACACTAATAAAAATGAGATGCAGTCCTTTTGTCTGGTCACGTAAACACGTATTCACTACACTTTAGGTCCACTGAGAGACGGATAGCCGTATCTGTTATGCTGGATCAAAATAAGGCATTAAAGTACTAAAAAGAAACAATTGTTCAGAAGAATATATTGATTGCAGTAGAAAAAATTACGAATAGTTAGGGGAAAAGTTTGTCTTAACTCATATGATGATAAGGTAATGATGGAAGTGGTGATCAGTGTAGCCTCCATGCGACAGTGAATCCTTCACAACTCTTAGATGGTAGAGCATTAGAGTCATGCGAGAGGACGATTTTGCGTCTATTAGTCGCTATTGCCGTGGCTTCAATTTGTTCAAATGACGTCGCTATGCAACTTCAGTAGTAGTGTCTTCAGTAGTTTACCTTGCTAATCCTACTATATGCACAGCTAAACTTTATGGCCATGAATATTTCTCTTCGGTGTACCTATAGGTGGTTATTCTGGGCTAACACATGATTTATTGTACTTTAGTCACAATCCACCACAGAAAATTCAAAATTTCGATGTTGAAATGGCATTCTCAGTCTATTCGTGTGGTAGTAGTTTCTCTTCATTTTGGATCTTTTCTAGTGGCATATAAATGTCTAGAATCAGTTCACTGAACTGTGAAGCTGACTGAAAGTTCTTTGAGATTTTGAACTGTATTTTTGTGCAATAAGTCTTCCAATGCATTATCGTTGGACTGCCATTTATTCATTGACATCAAAATTGCCACTTTTAAAGCGTTTAAACCAAAACCCACATTTAGGATATGACGGGGCAATGTCGTCATAAGTTTCTGAAAGTGTTGGATGAACTTTGTCAGCAGATTCATTAAAATCAAACAACAAAAGTAATGTCGAAAATTTAATTTCGAACGTTTCATTCACTTACCAATAACATAGGCTTCACCTCCACCTGGTTGGTACCCATCCGTTGACGACTTAGATATGGAGTTGGAGCTACAATGTAGCGAGACAGATTGGAGAGACATTTGGTCGAGATAATCGTGAACAGATGCGTTGACCGCCTCCATACTGCGAGATACCCTGGGGGTGAGATTAGAAAACGCTCTGGTTCCCATTTTGACTCCGCGGCGTTTCTCGTTGGTTCCTCCCGGCGCTCCTGCGAAGTACCCGCTGTCGAGAGTCAAACGGTCGATCCGTCGATGAGGATTCTCGTTCTCTTTGTTCTGAAACTCTTCGTTGACCCCGCCAAAGGCTCCGTTCAAGTCCTGAACACTCTTGCACTTTCTGTAGAAGGAATTGTTGAATTTCTGATGGCGAGAGTTGGAGTGTCTGAACTCGACCTAAAAAAGAATTAATGGTTTACGACTTACGGATAAAAATGACGACAGTGTGGTACCTGGAACTCCGTTTCTGCGTTGATGGTGCCTTCATAGTCGGATGGTTCCAGCTGCGTGTAGATGGGTTGTGTTAAGGCGTCCAACTTGCATAGAGAATTAGTCTCGTTCTTTATGTCCTTCAGAGGGATACCGAACTGCTGACTCAGAGAGTGAAGGGAGGTGTATTCAGTACGTAGTCGCAGAAAAAACTGATGATGCAACGATGCCAGGCGAAACGCAAAATAGCTCCTAACAAACATCATAAAAGTAATGATAGTATAAAAAATCTATGGAGATAATTACTTTTTGTGATCCATCTTTAGTTTATATTTCTTCAGTTTGGGACGATGATTAGCGCCGCTATGCGGCAAAACGCACAAGTATTGCTTGCTATAGCACAAAGTCTGGATGCTCTTCCACTCGAACTTTTCGTACAGGTGAGGACCAAAATGACTGGTTGATTTGCCTCTCTCGAAGAGGTTCACACCTTGCGCGCTGATGTACAACCACACGTCTTTGTTGTTATTGTCTTTTAACATCTATGAAATATACCAGGTGTTTAATGTTATATAATGGTAAAGCTTTAAAAAATTTTTTAAATTAAAGCACAGACTTTTGACAATAAAACATACCCATGTGGCGGTGTAGAAGTGTCCCCCATAATAAGATAAGCTCTGAGTGAAGATAATAAAGTCTTGTTCCGCTTTCTCACGCTCGAGGCCTTTTTTGGATACGTGCGCCTTGATCAGTTCCTTCCTTAAACGTTTTTGGTCATCAACCACACTAGCCATGGTTTCGGGGACGTAATGTTCCAGCAGGAAGTAGTCTCTGGTGCCATGTTCCTATATGATAGAACAATATTAATATTTAGTATTTGTAACAAAAAAATTGAAAAGTCCCCGACCTGACATAGATGGCGCTACTAGAATTAAATCCATATGTTTTTTAGTTAGCCCTAACCCTCAAAAGATGCGCGTAAAAATTTGACAGCTGTCGGATCATTAGTTTGTGAATTATGGCATTTTGAAAAAAATTGATAAAAAGGAATTTCGCGTGTTGATACAATATTGGTTTTTGAAGGGAAAAAATACATTTGAAGTAAAAACTTGGCTTGATGCCGAGTTTCCGGATACTGCCCCAGGAAAATTAACCATCAAGGATTGGTATGCTAAGTTTAGACGTGGTGAAACGAGCACCGAAGACGCTGAACGCAGTGGACGCTCAAAAGAGGTTGTTACCGACGAAAACATTTAAAAAATACACAAAATGATTTTGAATGACCGTAAATTTAAATTGAATGAAATAGCAGACGCTCTAAAGATACCAACTGGACGTGTACATCATATCATTCACTAATATTTGGGTATGAAAGTTCTGTGCAAAGTGGGTACCTTTTGGTTACCTTTTGACCAAAAACAACGACGAGTTGATGATTCGGGGCAGTGTTTGAAGATGATCAAGCGTAATAAATCCGAGTTTTTGCGACAATGGATGACACATGGCTCCATCATTTCACTCCGAAGTCCAATCGACAATCATCCGAGTGGACTGCACACGATGAACCTACTTCAAAGCATGGGAAAACGCAACAGTCAGCTGGCAAGATTATGACGTCTGTATTTTGGGAGGCGCATGGAATAATTTTCATTGACTACCTTGAGAAAGAAAGAACCATCAACAGCGTTATTGGACCATTTGAAGGACGAAATCGGCGAAAAACGGTCGCATTTGAAGAAAAATAAAGTGCTGCTTCACCAAGACAATACACCGTGTCACAAGTCAGTGAAAACGATGGCAAAAATCCATGAATTGGCTTCGAATTGCTTCTTCATCAACCATATTCTCCAGATCTGGCCGCCAGCGACCATTTCCTGTTCTCATATCTTAAAAAATGCTCACTGGGAAGACATTTTCGTCGAATGAAGAGGTGATCGCCGAAACTGCGGCGTATATTGAAGCAAAGGATAAATCGTACTACAAAAATGGTATCGAAAAGTTGAAGGGTCGCTATAATCAGTGTATCACTCCTGAAGGGAATTATGTTGAATAAAAAAAACAATTTTGCCAAAAAATGTGTTTTACTATGGTAGCGCGGGGACTTTTCAATTGACCTGTTATCAACAATAATTGAGTGAATTTAAACGTTTCCAAAAATGTAATAATTTGAAACAAGACATTTTGAACCAATTGCAACAAAAATACTGTGGAATTCATCGTTACAGTAATACTGTCACCATTTATAGGCTTCAAACAACTAGATTATTTGTATTTTGACAGTTAACATGTGTGTCAAAATCGTGAACATTTATAACATGGAAATATCACTGGTATCTGGACAATGTAGTATATTAATGCTTACTGAATCCGAATTTAATGACATCCATCAAGTGACAATTATTACAATCAAAAGATCTCTATCATTAAAAAACATCTTGTACTTACATATTCGTTATAATTTCCGAACTCTGCCTGCAATGCCAATCCGTTTAGCTCGATAATCTGAGAAAAAGAACAGGGCAGCTGATGCTCCAGTATGGACCGCCTTAGTTGGAGATAGAGGAGGTGCCTGGCCTGACTACCTCTGATTCCTCGTAAGGATGGTAAGAAAAACCGAACTCTGTGAAGAAGACGGCGTTGAATATCAGGGAGTAATATCGTGTCAATATTCTTTACCTGAGGAACAGCGTTAAATTGATATCCGGGTTGGTACCCGAGTGAATCACTTTAGAAAGACGAGTGTCCGATGGTAGAAACACGAAATCTCCGGCTATGAGCGCCGACAGACCCAGCATGAAGTTCTCCTCGATGTGCTCCTTCTGTATGATGAACTCGAACAGTTGTCCAGCTGTTGTCGCGGTAGGATTGCAGGTTATGTCTAGTTTCTGACCGTCCAGCATAATTACGGTGATGATTTTCTTTGCTCCTTTGGTATCGTCCATCAGAAACTTCTTGTTGGGCAGAGCAGCTCTTACCACGAACTCCGGACCGACACAACGTCCATCCAGACCGTTCCTCTCTGCTGGTAGATCGATTCCTGCCCGGTAGAGACGGGAGGCAGCGCGTTGGACTGGGTTCTTCTTGTTCCTCAACCTTCTTGCTTTGCTATTTATCTAAAACCAGCATTATTTAGAGACAAAATTTTTTCGAGGGGTCGTACTACCTGTTGGCCGAAATTATCACGGAAAAAATTATCGTCCTCGTGCTGGTAGTACCGGCTATCCGGCACGCACATACTCTTGGGTCGGGCGACGTTTCCCGGCTTATCGGACAGGCCCAGAAGGCTCAAATCCTCCATGCTGGTGGCGACCTCCTTGGTCAGCTTGGGCAGGACGACGTCGGGCACCTTTGACAGTTGCCAGCGGCGCGGTACCGTACTCGACTCCGACCTGAAACAAGCCGAACGGTGATTTAATTAATGGCATGTTGGTACAGAAACGTATCTCCGCTATTTTATCAAAAGCAACGGCTCACGGTCGCGCACGCTAATGTTCGATTTACAGTTTTCCGGTTAAAGTGTCGGTTAGTATATTAAAAATACTAACTTATATATTGAGTTAGTCTGATGAATCACTGTGAAATAAGATTTACTAAATTAATATTATGTGTGTACAAAATTAATATACCTTTATAAAATGTCGTTTTGACAAGGCACATTTTTTACAAAAAAAACAAATATTTGCGCCTAAATCCTATATATTTTTAACATTCATTAAATATCGTAAAAAGTAAGGGAAACATAATAAATAAACATTAATTATAAGACACATTTTGATCTCTGATTCTCTGATTTTTGAGTGATATTGTTTTGGAGCTTATTTTTTTCTATTAGTTTATAATAATTAGATTTATCAAGTAAATAACTCAAAAAACAATTAACAATATGTTGGAGGAATACTCATTAAACATATTACAACTTCTATTTCTACATTTTAAAAGAATTGGCCAAATTACTGGTTGACTTTTTGGCAACATAATAAATTTACCTACCAAGTATACCGGAAAATCATTACCGGTTTTTCTAACAGATGTTGCTAACAATGCTATGATTTAATATATGTATCATTTTATTCTACTGGCATCAAGCTTCAAAGCTATATATTATACCTCTTTGAAAATGTCAAGTTTCGCGAAAACGGTATTTGCGGTACTATTGCTATTTAATCCAAAAAAAGCCGCTAAAAATTATCGTTTGCTATTAGAAACTTACGCTGAATATGCTCTAACCTTAAAAACATGTGAGTAAAAAGTTCTAAGCTCAAAAACAATTGACAGAAGCCTTAAATGTGGCCCAATAAGCAATTAGCGACCGATTACGAGCAATAGGGAAAGTCCAAAAAATGGGAAGATGGGTGCCATATCAATTGAATGACAAATCATGGTTTTTTATTGTTGGATACTACTCCAAAAAGTTATAGACACAATTGGTGTCTGAACTGGATTAAGCCTAGTCGAGGTTTCTTCAGAAATAAAGGTAAAATTAAGTAATCAAGTTCAAAATAATCAAGGAATAAACCCCAAAGCTAAATGGGTGTTTTTCTGTGGCTTTAGTAAAGTGTTATGCAATAAGTTAGGAGGATGATAAGCACACACAATAGTCAGTTTAACAAACTCGAGCTCCTAGCTAATCTACAAGGCGATTTTGGGAGGAAACATTGAGGAGGTTTCTTACGCACCACTCTCTCCGTTTATTAGCTAATTAACACACCATAAAAAGCAGTAGGTTAATAGCTACTTGGAAGTGAACAAAATGAAGTATATAATTGGTTAGTTGAGCCCAAGCCCAGTTATATAAAACTAATTACAATTCAATTTAGTTTGGTTATGTTTGACGTTTTTATTGTTTTTACATTAACAAGGGATATTGTTTATCAAATCAATATCTTAGGACAATTACTGGAATTGAGAGTTCAAAAACTTAACCCAAAGTAAAACCAAACTTATATAAATAGATACTGTTGTTCAAATTTGCTAAGATACCTTTTTCCCTAATATAAATAATTCCTTCCAATAAAATAATTAAAAGTTTTAATACAGAGAAAATATTAGTGAAAACAAAGGAAATAAAATGGAATTGATGTCAAATATGGACTATTTCAATATTCTATTTCAAGTAATAGCGTCGATATATTCATTTATGTATGTTTATATATTTCCTTTGATTCATTCCTTGATACCATGTGTAACATTTGCGGATGACACAGTTATCATGGCTAAAAATGCATCTCTGCCTAAGGCTGTAGAAAAATTATAACTAGCCGTCAACTAGATCTACAAATGGAAAATACAGCTTAATAACAACACTAAATCTGTCCATGTTAATTTTATGTCGGGTGAAATGACAAAAACCTAATTATATCACTTGATGGATGCCCGATTCCTCAAACAGAATCAGCCAAATACTTCGGAATATATCTCAATGGGAGGTTAAATTGGAAACAACATGTTAGACAAAAAGCAGAGCAGATTAGACTCAAAGTCAAGCAACTGTATTGGTTAGTCGGTAGGTACTCTCAGCTTGACCTAAAATCTAAGAGATAGCGTTATTGGACCGTTAAATCATCGAAAAGCAGCCGTATTTGAAGAAAAAGAAAGTGCTGCTTCACCAAGACCGTGTCACAAATCAGTGAAAACAATGGTAAATTACATCCATCCACCGTATTCTCCAGGTCTAGCCTCCGGCGACTATTTCCTGTTCTCAGATCTCAAAAGAATGCTCGCTGAGAAGAAATTTTCGTCGAATGAAGAGGTGATCGCCGAAACTGAGGCCTATGTTGTAGCAAAGGTCAAATCGTACTACAAAAATGGTATCAAAAAGTTGGAGAGTCGCTATTATCAGTGTATCACCTTTGAAGGGAATTATGTTGAATAAAAAAAAACTAATTTTGCCAAAAATATGTGTTTTACTATGGTAGGCCCTTTAGACTTTTCAATTGACCTGTTATTTAATGTTTTAATTTTAGTACGTAAAAATAAATCATATATCCATATATCTTGTTCATTTCCATGTAGTCTCATTAAAACAAAAAATTGTAATACCCATAATTTGTCTCACATTTCTCCATTATTAGCTCCTATACTGTAAGTTAATGACGAAATTAGTCCCATCAGGAATGTTCATTATTCCCGAATATAAATCGTAACATTTTCTATTCCTGAAACTCCCTTATTCGCAGTTTAAGCCTTAAATTCGACTGTATAAATTCCCATTTAATTAAGCATAATAAAAATTAAGTATTTAATTAAGAGACGAAAGACAGAGAGCGAGTTAGAGGAGGCCCGAGCGACGACGCCAGCAGCAGCGGCACGGATCGGTGGTAAGTAGCGCGTTAACCATAACTTTATCGGGATGTAATTAAAAGAGGCCTTAGGCGGAATATCCGGCCGACTCCGTCACGCTACCAGGCAGAATATCCATTGTAATGGCAAAAGGCAACAATTGCCCTGAACAGATGCGGACCGCTGTTGTTTATAATTAATTAGTCTCATTAAGTGTGAGAGAGTGAGGACTGGATGGTTACCCGAGCTCGTACGAAACGTATTTTAACAAGTACGGTCTACATTTTTTATCCAGCTCCGAAATGCGGAGGAAAAAGCGCGGATAATGGGCGGTAAGTGTTACAACGGCGGAGGAAATCAAAATGTTGTAATTAAACTCGACGCAGAAACGAAAGGAGTCACGGATGATTATTGAACGAGAGCGAAGTAATATATTTGTTTTAAATGTATTCCATCCATTACGAATGTGTATTTATAAAAAATACTCAGTATTTTTAACCGATTTCGAAAAAGCAGGAGGTCTATGTTCGGCTGTATATATATTTATATTTTTAATGTATGTTCGCCGATTTCTCCGTCATTAGTGGACCGATTTTCAAAATTATTTGTTTATTTGAAAGAGTGCACTTCCGAGGTGATCCCACTGGAACCAAGTTAGGAACTGGTGGGGGAAGGGGGGAATCGAGGGAAACGCTCAAATTTTAAAGGCATGTACAAAGTTTTCACATATTTTTTATCTAAAATAATCAGATATTTGGGTATACTATTATTGCTGAGTTGATATGACGGGAAATCGGAAGATGTTCAGTGTAAAAACCATTCAGTTTGCTTCTTAAGCATAAACTATAGCATATAAGACCTCGTAGAAGTATTGCAGACAAGTCCTTCGACGGCGTAATGGTTAAAGCGTTTAGTTCCTCAACAGAGGGTGCTAGCTCGATTTCCTGCGGGGACGACGAAACTTTTTGTTGTTCTAGTTTAGTTAGAATATTTGTCTGAAGCGCGCGTTATTTTCAATCATTGTTTCTTTATTCCTGTTTTCCTTTCTGTAATTTATTGACTAAATTTCTAACACTAAATAGAAAAAAATAAAATATTTTTAATAACAAAATTGAACCGAATTGAAGAAATAAATAAGGAACTCACTAAAAATTAAAAAATAATCAAACTTAGCTTTTACTTTTACAAACTTTTTATTGTCCATAATAATTGTTGTAATAACTAAATAAAAATAAACAAAAAACTTATGTAAACTCTCTACTACACGTATTTTATATTCTACTATATACATACCATTTAGCTTAATACCTTCCTAAACTCATTTACCAACTGATGACTTTTTGTTTATTTTTACTTAGTTACTACAACGATTATTATGTACATATTTTATTTTAAATCGTTTTTTTTGTCTTAAAAATCCAAGTTTGATTATTGATTTTCACTTTTTAGTGAGTTCCTTATTTATTTTTTGAAGTCGGTTCAATTTTTTTGTTAAAAATATTTTGTAGATTATCATTTTGCGGGTAGTTAGCTATAAATATAAATTTGACATATTTAGCTTTCAGAAATCCGTTCTGGTAACCAACAGAACAGATTAACAAGAGTACAGAGAAAAGATGTATAGTGCGAGTGTTTATATTTTATGGAAATAATCAAGAAGTTACTCGATCTTTTGGACTTTTTTGGCAATTATATACTTCCTATAGAAACAATTTGGTTAATATACAAAGGCTTTTGCTTAAATTTTTTTCGACAGAACTTTTGTTGAAATCATTTCTTTCAAGTTAGGGTGTTACAACTAGCCAATGCTATACTGTCATTCAAATACGATAATATTAACTTTTAACGGTTACAATTAATTGTTCTGTTTCAATTCAAGAACTCAACAACATAAGCTCATTAATATGTGTAAAATTATGAAGAAAGTTGCTTCAGTATATTTCATTCGTTCAGTTTAGAATCAACGATTTAAAAGTGCGATTTTGAAGTAAATAAATTATTTTAGAGCAGCTGAATGTATAGGTAATACTCCCAAATAATTTAACTAACATACAACCGCCAGCTTTACTTCATAACTTGAATGAATATAATAGTATCATTGGTATTTGATTTTGAGATGTTTGATTGTTTTGCGATAGTTCTCAATAGGGTTAGCATACGACACCTAATGGAAGCGATATTATCTTAGTGTTTCTGTTTAGTAAACAATTGCAAATTAACATGAAGATTTATTGAAAATCAGTGTAATATTAAACATTTTATGATTTTTAAGTTAAAAAAATTAATTAAATAATCAAATTAATAGTTTAATTCCCAATGAAAATGCTCAATGGTAATTATATGTTTCGAAACAGACTCTCTAATGCTATTTGTAAGTCTTTTCATCTAATCTTTTTTAAAAGTAATTGTTTCAAATTTACTTTATATTATTCCCTTTTACTTCAAAAAAAAAAACTCTTTAGAGCCAAATGAAGAGTTTTGCTCTGCTAATAAAAATAGAAACTACTGATTATATTAGTTTTAAATAAATTAGTATATTTTATTTTCTAAATTTTTCTTTATTCTATATTAATATATATATATATATATATATATATATATATATATATATATATATATATATTAAAAGCATATATAATGAGAGAGGTAAGTATCGCTTAGTGTTACACCACACGAAGGAAACAAAATGTTGTAATTAAAACAAATTGAGCAGCAAAAGGAAGCATGGAAAATCACTTGATGGGGAAGGGAAGGGAACATTACAGCTCCAGTTGTTCTAATTTAAATTAAATCAATAACAAAATACGCGTGATTCCACCTTGTTATTCTACTAATTAAGTTTGAATATATATATATATCACTATACCTTTCAATATATTTTCCTAAAAAATATTAAAAGAAATAAAATGTACATAGTAAATAAATTTGTAGGTTCCATGAATGTAAAATGAATATAATGAATATAAAATATAATGGTAATTGGGAGCTGAATATTTAATAATTTATTAACAAACAATGCGGTAATTATGGAGAGAAAAAAACCTAATACCTGGGTAATATTTTGGTTTTATAAAAAAAACATTCAACAATTGTACAACAATATAATCAGGCGTATATAATCATAGACGTCAATGAATAGTAATAGTTTGCTCAGCTGTACAAGGGTTACTATTTATATTTTGAGCCTTGGCAATATTAAGTGTAGTTAGGCTCCTTCTGCCATTTCGAGTTGGGATTTTGACTTTTATAACTATAAGCTTGCTCAGAGCGTTTCGACATTTGAATACAACTTATGTTGTTTATAGTTACTTGAAAATATTGTCTCTAATAAGGACGAGAGAATCATCCACAATTTCAAAAAACATTACGGAAACAACACATTGAAGTCTTAACACTTTTGCAAATTTGATTCAACCCTATAGCAAATTCTTTTCTAAACAAATAAAATTGAGGAAGTTAGAACTTCATAGAAATCTCACTCGATGTGAATATTCGTCATCAAAAATTCCCAATTGATTAATCATATACGGTCTGCTATATTAAAATTCAAAAAGAAACATTGAAATTTGTACTAAAAAAAACAAAAGCCTCATTTCAATTATCTCCAAGGTTGCAGGTTGATTATTTAGGTAAGTTATTTCTATTAAAATCAGACGAAACAATGATTGTAGCCAAACTAAGAGGTAACATTTCAATGGATGTCATATTATGAGACCAATTTAATACAGGCACTGTTAATTTGGGTAGATTATATTTATTGACTCGTAAAGATTTATATTATCTTCTGCAGGCAAATAAATTGAATACTACAGGTATAAGGCGTAAAAGTGATGGTATAAGTCGTCACACTGCTCTAAAACTTTCCATACTAATAATAATTGTTCAATTAAGACCAGGGAAGATATCTGATAATATTCCGATGCTTCTCAAACCTCAAAACTAAATCTTAGTTCGAGATATACATTTGCCATAATCAGGCCGGTCCTGTGAATGGGAGGACCAGCTGAATACCACGGTGATGTCGACCAAATTATAACGAAACCTCTACCATCATTGCTATAGGAAGCAGATAGTTGTGACACATTCTTCCAATAATCAAGTCTCCCGGTTTTATAATCTTTGGACCACCTGTTTCGCAGCATGGAAGGAATGTTGCCAATAAGTAATAAGATGTACTATATTTCATGGTGTCGGTTGGGTTAATGTCGAGGACCGTGGTTCGGAGCCCATGTTAAATTCTGGGTCCAGTCTAGATAAACCCTCGTTAGTGAAAAGATGACTTTAAAATATACACAAATTGTAGGTTAGTCGGCAACGACTAGTTACAACGTATGAATTAAAACCATATCTGGTGCCTTTTATTTAATAAAGTGAACATTCTTCGTGGAATAACGTGCTTGCAAATGGAGCTCTTACTTACGTTTAATTAAGTTGATTCTTTTCAAAATTAACTTGTTAGTACGAGGGTTACTATTTATATTTCGGCAATACGGAAAAAAGTTAAGCTGCGAGTATATTTTTATTGTTTTTCAAAGTACTCGCCACAATGACCGATACACCTTTTGCATACGTTTAAACTAATTTTCAAAGCATTTATTCCCTTCCGAATGAGTTATTTTCAAAACATAATTTTTGAACGCTAGCTTCTTTGGGCGACGAAAATCGTTGACCACGCAGTTTATTCTTCACGGATGGGAACAAAAAGAATGTCAGAAGAAGTCATTGGGTGCCAAATCAGAGCTGTATGGTGGATAACCCATTCGATGTTTTGACTGCTCAAATAATCTCTTGTTTGAGCCGATATGTGAGAGCTCGCATTGTTATGATGAAGAACAATCCGGCGTCTCTTGATTGTTTTCCTTATTTCACCGAAGACTTTTGGCAAACAAATGGTTGTGTACCAATCAGAGTTTACTGTTCTACGATCCTCTAGAAGCACTGTTGCAATATGACCAGTTTTACCGAAGAAACAGGCCACCATTTTCGTTGGAGGGCTTCGTGCGCAAACAACTTTTATTGGATTTGATTCATCTTGGAACACCCATACAGTCGATTGCTGCTTACTTTTGGGCTGATACGTGTATATCCATGACTCGTCACCTGTCACGATTTTATAAACGCCTTTCGAAGCGGAGCGATTGAATCTCTTAAGCATTTCTTTGAACCAATCGACAAGAGCCTTTTTTTGAGCGATTGTCAAATTGTGTGGGATCCAACGCGAACATAACTTTCGCACAGCTAAGTGTTCATGTAAAATCGCATATATGCTGGTGGAACTAATGCTTAGGGATGCATTAATCTCACAATAGGTGACATGACGATCTTGCTTAATCATTTCGCACACAGCATCGATGATTTCTGGCACAACAGCCGATTTTGGACGACCTTCAGGAAACTCGTTAGACAGATTGAATTTACTAAACCAGCGATACACAGTGGTGAAGTTTCATTGCTAAAAGTCAAATTAAGTTGATTGATTCATCACACGAAAATGTTCACGATTCGAAATGTTCTGAGTACGTATATCGTCAAAAATGTCAAACTTTACGATGCAACCGATGGACTCACATGACAATAGTGTTGCCAATTCCCGAAATATAAATAGTGACCCTCGTATTATAAATAAAAGCAGTCGATTTATTTTGAGAGACGTTTGAGAGATTTTTAGTTTAACTAATTTTTGCTGATCTTTTTAGTTTAATGTATTTTTCTGACAAGAATTTTTTTAGGAAATCTCGGAAATTAAACAATAATTGAATTGACTCTTGGTTCGTTATTTTTGTTTCGAAATGTAGTGTTAAACACAGAAATGTATGTAAATAGAGGCGTGTTTATGTCAAGAGTTTAAGTTACTTTATTTGCAAAGTTTAACTTTCCATATTTTTGGGGCGGATTATTTGAGGAGTTGAGGATTACCTATTGACAATCCGAAAACTCCGGAACCACAAAAAAAACCTACTTTAAAAAATAACATACCTAATTTTGTACAATAAAATGCTAAATTTATAAAAAGAACTTTGAAAATTAATATATATTCCTTCCAAAAACAGTTACCTGATAAAACTAAACAACACCGGAAATCTACCGAGAACTGCGTACGTCCGAAACTATTGAAGTCGAAACGAACGTCGCTTATATTTAATGCATAAAAAAACTCGAAATGAGAAAATGACTATTTACGCGAACTGCACGAACGAAAATTACTATATTTCGCGATGGTTTTAATATTAACTATCGACGAACGAGCCGACATTTGCCATACTTTTACTGGCGTTGTTGTTTTTTTAATTTTAATAGCTCCATTGTTATTCTAATTTTTTCCTATTACGTCCGAGATTTTTGAATATGTTTTTATGCCCGCCATCGCATCGGTATAATTAACAATACACGTTGCGTGCAATTAAAATGTACTTTTCGTGGGCATTGTGTAATTTGGGGACGCGCTTTGTCCTCCTGTCTTCCTCTTCAACAGAAAAAAGATGGAGTTGATGTTGAAATGTATACGGCTCCGTATACAGGGGTTACTACGTACAAAATGATACAAATTTTAGGAACATCTTATATTAGTCTTAATTAAAAAACACATGGCACACATAATTATCTAGTAATTTAAGAGTTCAGACCCAAACTTAATTAGAATTTGACCGTTTACTCTGGAAAATCGGTACAATGTATTTTATTCAACGCATTGTCCATCGATAGCTGTTACTTTTTAGCCTACTTCAAAAAAGGAGGAGGTTCTATATATATTTTAAATGTATGTTCGTCGATTTTTCGGTCAATTATTGACCGATTTTCAAAATTCTTTTTTTATTCGAAACAGTGCACTTTCGAGGTGGTCCCATTGGAACCAAGTTAGAATCTGTTGGGGGGAATGGGGAGAAACCGAGAGAAAACCACAAATTTCAAAGGCACGTACAATGTTTTCACATAATTTTTATGTAAAATAATCAGATATTTGGGTATAATGTTATTGCTGAACTGACGTGACAAAAAATCGTAAGTAGTTCAGCGTAAAAGTCATTCAGTTTGCTTTTTAAGTACTAACCATATCATGCGGGAAGTCGTAGAGATATTGCAGACACTGTTTCTATGGTATAATGGTTAGAACGTTAAGCTCACACGCGGAAATGGCGGGTTCGATTCCCAACAGAGCGGCAACTTTTTTGTTTTAGTTTGATTGGAATATTTGCCAAATTACCTAGACTAATCATTGTTTCTTAATTCCTATTTTTCCTCATACGAGCTATACATTTACGTGGGCTATCGATTCTAATACTTAATAAAATAACTGCCTAATTTATTTAGTAAATATCTATCTAACCACTGACTTCAAAGTGATTAGTTGGTATTAGTTAAAATAATATTGTAAATAGATAAAGAGGTTTAGGTCGATATTACGCTAAATTGTGTATATAGAGTAAAATATAAAATACGTGTAGTAGATAGGTTAAATAAGGTTTTTGTTTATTTTTATTTGAATACTACAACTATTATTATGTACATATTTTATTTTAAAGCGTTTTTTTTGTGTTAAAAATCTAAGTTTGATTATTTTTTACTTTTTAGTGAGTTCCATATTTATTGTTTGAAGATGGTTCAATTTTTTTATTAAACATTTTTTTCTTGTGTATCTTTTGAAACTAACCACGAACCGACCCATTTTTTGGTACCTTCATAAGAAGTGAAACATTGCTTAGACAAGTCACGACTCATTTCGGAACAATTAGTAATCAGAAGAAGCGTAGTCTGGAGAATACGGGGCGCTGGCTGGCACTTTCCATTTTAAGTATGTTTCATCGGTTTTGCCATATGTAGTCGAACGTTATTATGCTGAAGAATAATATTATTGTGTCGATTGATAGAGGTCCACAATGATAGTTTCATTAAGTTTTAGCAACTCATAGTATACTATACCAAGATGATCCCACCAAGTGGCTTTGCTGTTGATGTTGAAAAGAGATGTTGAGAAGGCAGAATATCCAAGCTTTTGGACCATTCTCATGTGCTTCAAGCTATTGGAAAAGGTTGATTGTGTTACTTCCAACAATTCTGCATATTCTTGTTATATTTTACACGGTTTATACCTACTGACCTCAATAAACACTACTGTTAACAACATATGCTGATGATACAGCGGTTTTATAATCACACAAGGATCCAATATCAGCCACAAGAAACCTCCAACTTCATCTTAACAAAGTCGAATTGTGGTTCCAAACGTGGCGTATCAAAGCAAATACGACAAAATCTACACATGTGATATTCACCCTTTGTAGAAGAACATGTCCCTCAGTAAAATTGAATAATCATGAACTTCCGCAGACAGACATCATTAAATATCTCGGAATAGATTATGATCGACGTTTGACATGGAAAAACATATAGTGACAAAACGCAAACAGCTTGGGCTTAAACTAAACCAAATGAACTGGCTGATAGGGCGTAAATCTAAATTATCATTAGATAACAAGGTTTTACTGTATAAGTCAATACTTAGGCCCATTTGGATTTATGGTATTGGACTGTGGGGTACTATTAGCAAATCTAACATGGACATCCTCCAGAGGTTACAGAATGAAGTGTTGCGAGTTATCGTCGATGCCCCATATTATGTGTCCAACAAACTGATTCAGCTCGATATCCCCTTAGAACCCATAACGAGTGTGACTCGAAGTACTCTGAAAGATTATTAGGGTATCTCAATGCCCTCGCCAAAGAGTTAAATGTGCGCGATGGCAGTGAAGTGCGTTGCTCAAACGCAAACTACCATACGAACTGATTAATAGACACATAGAGTGAGATTTAATAATCTCTAGAGTAAGTTAGAATAGTCTTTAAAATAAGTAAGAACAGTGCCTAAAATAAGATTTAGATTATAGTATACCATACCAAGATAATCCCATCAAGTGGCTTTGCTGTTGATGTTGAAAAGAGATGTTGAGAAGGCAGAATATTCAAGCTTATGGACCATTCTCATGTGCTTCAAGCTATTGGAAAGGGTTGATTGTGTTACTTCCAATAATTCTGCATATTCTTGTTATATTTTACACAGTTTATACCTACTGACCTCATTAAACACTACTGTTAACAACATATGCTGATGATACAGCTGTTTTATCATCACACGGGGATCCAATATCAGCCACAAGAAACCTCCATCTTCATCTTAACAAAGTCGAATTGTGGTTGAAAACCACAACGGTTGTTTTATCTATTAATTTTATTTATTATCTCTGTAGAGCAAACCACTTGCTGAAGCGATCTTCTACATGTCAGGATAGTTATATTATATAACGGAAATCATATAATAATACTTATTGCCCACAAGCAGATTGTTGACGTTCTAAGAGATTAATAAAAAAAAACTTCGACGAAGTCATACATACTGTGAGCTATCATCATGAAGTTCGATTTGCAACACAATCTGTTGTAAATTCTTTAATATTAATTTGTAGGCTTAGTAGTACTAAAGGAATTCTCTTCAATCTTCGTAAATCCACTCTTGTTGAGCAATCGTAGCACTTTTTACGTTCATGCAATATCTGCTGGTGTTCTTTCGTTAAAGCGTTTACTTTCTTTGCTAAAATCTATGTGAAGAAGTCATAAAAATTGACAGACCTATCCCTTATCGAATGATGAACCTGCTATAAAAGTGAAGAATCGATGCACACCAAGCTCAACACAGTTTTGACATCACTATAACAAGTACGATTAGCTTCCGAATTTTTTGGGCTGATTATTTGAGGAACATTTAATTATTTTGTCAATAACGCCGTCCAGAGATCCCAGGATTATCTGTTGAAAATTCCGAAATTCCGGAACTTAAACAAAATATAAATAATAAACATACATAATTTTGTATTATAGTATTCAAATTATATAAAAAAAACTTTAAACTGAATTGCGTAAGACAATTAGGAGTTTTCGACCATGTCATATTTCGTTTTGAAGGGATTATAGAGGTAGTCTTAATAGTTCTTACGTAAGATCGCAAAAAATGCACAAATTTAAGATTATAATAGACAATGAGTCAGTGGTAGCAGAATATTTCCTTCCAGACAATGGAGACATTGAAAAAATGACAAATGTAGTATAGGATAAATATATTACAAATCATACAATGACATTCACAAAATCCTTCCGTAAGGGTTTTTTCCTCCACAATGTCCATTGCGGTGGGAAAATTCACTCATATTTACCGCCCTAGAGAAACTTTAAGGTAAAACGAAAGTTGGTTTTTACTAAAAATAAAAGGAACCAAACATGTAATTTTATTTTTTTAGTATTTTACATAATTAATATTAGCCAGGAGGAAGGCGGTTGTCCTATTCTTGATTTTTCTCACACAGGCGGGGTCAAAAAATGGTAAAAAATCGTCTTACCCAATAATTTTTTAAAATTAATTACATTTTACATTTAATTTATTACTACTGTTCTGTTGTACTTGGATACCTCTAATACCACAACCAAGGCGAGTATTGGGTAAATGTAATACCTTAAACAAGTTCATAGAGCTTTGGTTTGCTTCAATCTCCTAATTTCCTGGGTCTTGTCCAGCAGCTAGCTGTACTGCTTCCATATTGCTGTGATTTAGTAACCTTATTTCATGTTTTAACGTGCAATCTTGGATCAGTTGGTAAAATCATTTGATTTCAAGGTTATTATGCAGCTCTTCATTGGTTACGTATCCAAAAGCATTGGTAATTAGTCGTAGAATGGTGCTTTGGCGATATTGGTTTGATGTTTTCGTGCAAACTCATATTTACACTCCTTGATTGACTGATTAACCATTAACTTCGGTTTTAGGTGAGGTTACTTCCGACTGGTTAGTTACAGTTCCTTGGTTTTGCTCTGTTTTTTATTTAACATGATGGTGATTCCACTTTTACCATCAAGAATGATGCCGAGGTATTTAGCTGATTCTGTTTGAGGAATGGACATTGGTCAGGTGATATAGTTAAGTATATCAGATTTGGAGTTTAACAGCTGTATGTCCTCTATATGATCTCTAGTCCATTTGTATATCTTGTTAACGGCTACTTGTACTTTTCCTATAGCCACGTAATATATGAGCGGCACCTTATGGTAAACATTATTTATGTTGATCGATTCAGTTTTAAGACATAAGAGTCATGCTTCTGACATGGATCCTCCGACGAAAAAAAGGAAAAGTTATTATATCCATTAAAACTATACCTTTTGAAAGATTTTTTTCGTCCTCCAGGCCCGATAAATCACCGGCATTATTTTGCCCAACCTCATTTAATCAAACCCGATAAGACTGATTAAAAATACACTTTATGCGAACACGGAGCGGCTTAAATTCGGAAAAGTGATAAAGCGTCGGAATTTTACTCGAAGAACGGCTCGCCAAATATCGTCGTCGTCTTACATTTCGACCGATTCCGCCACACACTTTATTGTCGAACTGTTCTAACAGAGATAAAGTCCTCCTTTATTTAAACCGAGATCCGTGCGGCGGCAAAAATCGCGAGTTCCGAAACGAAGAGGGCGACGAAACGTCATCGGAAACGAGGCAGAACCGTGTTTATAATCCGTGATTTTACGACACGCATTTCCGCTATTTTTTCTTCGATTTCGACATGGTATATTAGGCTTTGCAGCGTGCCGTGACGCAGTTTTGACTATTGGTTTGATGTTTTCGTGCAAACTTATATTTACACTCCTTGATTGACTGATTACTATTAACTTCGGTTTTAACTGAACCATTAACTTCGGTTTTAGGTGAGGTTTCTTCCGACTGGTTAGTTACAGTTCCTTGGTTTTGCTCTGTTTTTTATTTAACATGATGGTGATTCCACTTTTACCATCAAGAATGATGCCGAGGTATTTAGCTGATTCTGTTTGAGGAATGGACATTGGTCAGGTGATATAGTTAAGTATATCAGATTTGGAGTTTAACAGCTGTATGTCCTCTATATGATCTCTAGTCCATTTGTATATCTTGTTAACGGCTACTTGTACTTTTCCTATAGCCACGTAATATATGAGCGGCACCTTATGGTAAACATTATTTATGTTGATCGATTCAGTTTTAAGACATAAGAGTCATGCTTCTGACATGGATCCTGCGACGAAAAAAAGGAAAAGTTATTATATCCATTAAAACTCCACCTTTTGAAAGATTTTTTGCGTCCTCCAGGCCCGATAAATCACCGGCATTATTTTGCCCAACCTCATTTAATCAAACCCGATAAGACTGATTAAAAATACACTTTATGCGAACACGGAGCGGCTTAAATTCGGAAAAGTGATAAAGCGTCGGAATTTTACTCGAAGAACGGCTCGCCAAATATCGTCGTCGTCTTACATTTCGACCGATTCCGCCACACACTTTATTGTCGAACTGTTCTAACAGAGATAAAGTCCTCCTTTATTTAAACCGAGATCCGTGCGGCGGCAAAAATCGCGAGTTCCGAGATGAAGAGGGCGACGAAACGTCATCGGACACGAGGCAGAACCGTGTTTATAATCCGTGATTTTACGACACGCATTTCCGCTATTTTTTCTTCGATTTCGACATGGTATATTAGGCTTCGCAGCGTGCCGTGACGCAGTTTTGGCTAACGTGATCATGTGGAACGCAGTGTTCTTTCCAGGTGAAGATCAGGAAAACACTTTCCAGTCGAAAACAAATCGATGCTGGAGTACCTCAAGGTTCCCCGCTGACCGCACCCTTATTTAAACTCTTTATTTCAGATCTGCCGAGAAAAGAACACATTGACGTCGCGTTTTACGCTGACGACACTGCTTTCTTCACGGCCGACAGGTTCAAAGTTACAATTCATGAACGTTTACAGAAGTCGCTCCATCATGCGATCAAGTGGTTCAAATTCTGGAGGTTGCAAATCAACCCTCTGAAAACCCAGGCCATCATTTTTCATAAGAAGCGTTATGTACTGCGCGTCTCGCAACTTAAGATCGACACCGCAATAATTCCATGGCTGGATAACGTTACGTACTTAGGTCTCCACTTCGACCAACGGTTCGGTTGACATTCCCAAATCCAGCTATCAATTGTGTAAAGTTATATCTAGGCTTGGTAAAAGAAGATACTAAGCAAAATTTAACAAAAATTGTCAGCAAATGGTGATTCTTTTTAAAACGGTTAATTCTGTACAACATCCTGACAAATATATAATAAAATAAATAATAATCAGGCATTCATCAGGCATGTTCTGGTGGACGAAAAAAAAAATTGTAAAGGACAAAAATTAAAAATATGATAGTGTTTAACTATCTATAAAAATATACATAAAAAAGAAAAGAAGATTTCGAATCAAAACTGTAACATGTATTTACTATATTCAGTAACATAGGAGTGTTGGCCACCGAAAAAAATATCGACTATATATCGAATATCAATGTTTAAAAAAATATCGATATATCGTTTTCGATATTTTTTTAAAAATCGACTACTAATTTAAACTACTTTTTAAGAGATTTGAAAGTAATATACATTTTTTTAAAAAATATCGATATTTTTTGCTCCTATATAAATATCGAAAACAAAATATATAGATATTTCTCTTTTTAGGCTAATATTTCACAATTTTTATTTTTTCTTAAATATGTCGATATTTTTTGTCTCCGATACTCCGATATTTTTTTTAAATATCGGAGACAAAAAATATCGACATATTTAAGAAAAAATAAAAATGTATATTACTTTCGAATCTCTTAAAAAGTAGTGATAAACGTTTATTAAAAATTATATTTAATTTACTCTGAAGAAATATCGAAAAATATCGGCTAAAAAGATATCGATATATCGGGCAAAAAAATATCGGACAAAATATCAATTTTTTTTTCAGAAAATATTGATATATCGATATTTTTTCTGCATCCTTACAGTAACATCAAATATTGTATTTTTAAGTATATTTTGGATAAATGAACTTTTAATTTATATTTTTTTACATTATAATATTTAAGGCAACAACAATGTACAATTAGAAAATAAGTTATCAGTTGTCAGAATGGATATTGTTTTTTATGTATTTATCTTCGCTAGTATTTAAATAAAATATTTTTTAATTTCCCCTGTAGGAAATAAATCAGCTCGGCGCGCCCTCAGGTGGTTTAGACGAACAAAACTTAGCTACAACTTTACATAGAGGGGATCGTATTCTATGTCTGTCTATTTTATGTTTATAATCCGTTCTTTACGACACGTCTATACGCCGATTTTTTCTCCATTTTAGGTCCGGATTTGACGTCTTCTTCGGCTATTTTTAGACGACACACCAGCCTTTATTGCGACGAGAGGACGAGACAGTATTTTGATTTGGAGTGAGATACGCGGGACGTATCGGATATTTTATCGTTTCGAATATGAAAATGGAGACAGTGTGACGTACATATTGGAGAAAATCGAATATTGCAAGGCGTCGGTGGTACACGACGAAGCGATAGCGTATTGCCAAACGGGAAAACGCAAATAACACTATTAGATTGACGAAAAACTTATATTACAGGAGATGGACAAAATAATATGAACGCCCGACATTATATGACTTGACACAATAACAGGTCAATTGAAAAGTCCCCGGCCTGACACGTAGATGACTCTACTAGAATTAAATCCATATGTTTTTAGTTAGCCCTAACTAACAAAAGATCCGTGTCTAAATTTGAAAGCAATCGGATCATTAATTTGTGAATTATAGCATTTTGATTGAAGCAACTTTTGTTACTGTGAAAAAAAAATGGATAAAAAGGAATTTCGCGTGTTGATAAAATATTGCTTTTTGAAGGGAAAAAATACAGTTAAAATACAGAAAATCATCCATCAAGGATTGGTATGCTAAGTTAGACGTATGATGAAGACGTTATGTTATGAAGACATGAAGACATGATATTAGATGTTAGACAAGGATGAAACATGGCTCCATCTTTCACTCCGAAGTCCAATCGACAGTCATCCGAGTGGACTGCACACGATGAACCCACTCCAAAGCGTGGGAAAACGCAACAGTCGGCTGACAAGATTATGGCGTCTGTATTTCGGATGCGTATGGAATAATTTTCATTGACTACTTTGGAAAAGGAAGGACCATGAACAGCGATTATTACATAGCGTTATTGGACCGTTTGACGCATTTGAAGAAAAAGAAAGCGCTGCTTCACCAAGACAATGCACTGTATCACAAGTCAGTGAAAACGATGTCAAAAATCCATGCATTGGGCTTCGAATTGCTTCCTCATCCACCGTATTCTCCAGATCTGGCCCCCAGTGACTATTTCCTGTTCTCAGATCTTAAAAGAATGCTCGCTGGGAAGAACTGAGGCCTATTTTGAAGCAAAGGACAAATCGTACTACAAAAATGGTATCGAAAAGTTGGAGGGTCGCCATAATCAGTGTATCACCCTTGAAGGGAATTATGACAATTAACCTATTATTAATTTATTAATAAGGTGTTCAGTCATCATTTGGTTTTAAAACACCTGCACATCTTCGCGTAGTAGATTCGTAGAGTATCATTGTTTCATTGATTCATTCTTGTACCAAATCTACTCCATACCTCTAAAAACTTCCCATAACGGTTGAAGTATGTTGAAGATCTGGCGATTGTGTTGAGCAGGGAAGATGTTTTATGATATTCTGATACTGTTCACCAATATTGAATCTTTTTGGCTATGTCTATGGGTGTATTATCATCTTCGAATATAACAGTATTCGGTAGCAATATGCTAGTCCTAGTAAGAAATTCATCATTGAGGATGTCGAGATATTTATTCGCAGTAATCCGGCTACTGGTATTGTCGCCCAAATTATAACGGAGACGGAGCCTCCAGTCCGGACTTAGACTTCATTTGCTGTTTTCCATACATAAACCCGACCGTTTACAGGAAATATTGTAAACAATGATTCATCGGACCATACCACATTCTTCCAATCATCTAGTGTCCAGTCTTTAACATTAGTTTTCATTATAAAGGGTTTTGCAATCACGGCCCTTCCATGAATGTGACCTTTTTGGATTACAGTTTCGATTTTCTTTTCATCGATGATGTTTTACCATATTTTGTATATGATGTCATTACCCTGGGCTTCACCGTTACTGTTGCTTGTGAAACATAAAACAATTCAGTTGTTTTCATCACAAACATTCTCGCTAACAGAATACCAACGATTTGCCCTCTTTCGAGACTTTCGACTCTCCCACGACCTTTCGAGACTTTCGACTCTCCCACGACCTCTTTCGAGGTCTGTGTATGTATAATACACCGAAATATCCTACAAGACTTGGTATCTATACTGAACAATACATACGCCAACATATAGTCTGTTCAAAGTTATTTTGTACATATAGATAGAGTGTCGCGAACATGCATATTGTTTTGTCTCTAAAATATAACAAAAAATCGCTCTTTTGAAATCGCAACTGATCAACAGAATCTATTTTTCTCTACCAGAAAATCAAACAGTGCTTTCAATAATTTATTAATGATTTTTTTTTATAAATAATGTATACAAATCCAACAAAAAAGCAACGAGAATATATTCAAGGTCCGCATTCTCTATTTAAATTGAAATTTTGGTGTAAACAAATGTCAACTAACTTGCAACAGACAGGGCCATCAATCAACTTTGTTTTTAATTTAACCTGCACTTTAGCAGAGTGAGTTTGTTTTCGAAGAGTAAATATAATAAAAATTAAACAGTACTAACAAAACACAGTATTAAAAAATAATAGATCTTGAGTGTGTTTACATATTGGGTGTACATGTAGTTTCTTTCGTTAATGTTCTATAACAATATTACGAAAAACTATATTTGGTTTTTACTCCTTTAGTTTTGATTGTCATTTTATTTGTACCATTGAAACTGAAATGGTAATTTTGGATTAATTCCATATGTTAACAGTATAATTGAAAAAGCACTCTAAATCTGTTCAGTTATTTTCCTTTTTAGGAACTATATACTTCTTAGAATGGGCTGAGCTTTGGGATTTTTGATGTTTTTCAAAGCTAATATAAAGTTCAAAATAAATTAGCTTTGAAAAACATGAAAAATCCGGAAATCTTGAAACATCCGCCGTATAGCCCAGATTTTGTTCAGTCAGGCTACAATTTGTTCTGGTCTCTAAAAAATATCCTTAGTGTAGGTTTAGTTTCAAAAAAGGTTTAAGAAAATCCCTTGGTTTATTTTTCACTCATCAAATCTCAGAATATATATATATATATATATATATATATATATATATATATATATATATATAAATTATATATTTTGTTGTATGCCAAAGCCAAACTGAACTAAAACTCAGAGTTGATACGGCAACATTGTAATGTTTCGACGTCACAAATATCCATTACGCATTACTAAAAAACCTTTAAATAGACTATATATAGAAAATATCAAACGACTTACTTGTTTCGAGTACGAGGTACAATCTTCGGCATCGCCGGCGGCCCCCAAGGCGCGTCGATGCTGGTCTCCATCGAGGCCAACGCTTCCTGGTGCAGGTCCATAACGATATGCGAAAACGGCTTGTTCTGCTGACGATTCCTGCAATACTGCGACATCACCTGTAACAGGAAACCCATTATTACGATAGGGAAGAAGAAAGAAAAAAAAGCGGCGAAGTCATAACGATCCCCTTTTATCTTTCCTCTTCTTCTTCTTCTGCTCGTCAGAATTCTTTCCGAACTGGTGGTGTTCGCTATTGAAAAGGTCGAGCACGAGGGGAAGGGGAGAAAAAACTGCCGACTCGATATATTCGATATTTCTCCATGTTTTTGGATTTCGAGCGGCCATATCCTCAATAATATCACGTAATATAATGAATATGTTGCTGATATAAGAAGACGCTATATAGTTGACGAGTTTCTTTGTCTGAAAAACGTCCTATAAAAGCGGCGCGCTCCTCTCTATAAGAGGATTTAACAGGTTCTTTGCCGGGACTGAAGATGGTTTCCGCCTCCCGTTTCGGATTAATCTTAAAACATTTACTAGGAATATGTCGAAAATTACGTTATTTGCCTCTTTCCTTTTCTCTTTTCTATGTTTTTACTCGACTACTTTCCTCTGTAGCCAAGAACAATGATATAAATGAAGTGCAATTGTTTATTTTCTAACAAAACATTATTAATTTTATCAAGTTAACAACATTTTAACAATTTATCAGGTTATTGCAGTTTTAATTGAATACTCCTATAACAAAGGCGTGTAAAAAAAATCTAAGAGCCGTTTACATTAATACATTATACATTAACGATAATAATTTTGTTATCTAAGGTAAATTTGAAATATAGGAAAATGTACTGGCTAATTGGAAGAAAATCGCAATTATCAGTACATAATAAATTGCTATTAATATAAGCAAATACTGAAACCTATATGGACATACGGAGTACAATTATGGGGATGTTCTGCAAAGAGTAACATAAATTAAATACAAATGTTTCAGTACAAAGTCCTGGGAGGTATTGTAGGCGCACCCAAATATTATAGGACTGATTACCTACATCGAGACCTTCAGATACCCACAGTCAGTCAACAAATCAAGAGAATTGGAAGGCGGCATGAGCAATTGAATATTGAAATATAATAAAATGAAATATAGTAAAAAAATATAATAAAAAATACAGCAGTGACTTGTGTAAACATTATTTCACCAGAGACTGAGATAGGACCGATGGGTCCTCCTAGTTTTATAACTAGATTTAAGTTATCATAAAGACAAATTGTAGGTTAGACGGAAACGACTAGTAACAATGTAATAATTAAATAATAAAAAAAAATCTAATGTAAATTCACCAACACATGTTAAAAAATTCATTTTGCCAATGAGTCTCCTCTTTTGACATTTTCGCTTATGGCTAAACTCTGAAATATCTCTTAAAAGAGTCCAATAGTAGTGTGATATCATTGAAACACCTTATTTTTCTTGGTTCCCATCTCTTTATGTGTGAAATAATTGTTCACATTACTCTTTTTATCATTTTACAGAAAGTAGTCAAGGCGAGAACAAATACAACATAATTTTAGACTCATCGACAACCTAAAGCTTGAAGTGGTTTTAGCATGCTTTTTAGATTTTAGATTGCTTAAAAGAAATTTATGACCTAATTAAAAGAAATTCACTCCTCATCTTGAGTATCTGTCATGCTTGTGATGAATAGTGGGTCATTCATAAGTTGTTGAATGTTTGATCCGGCTACAATACTTTTGAGAGGCTTGGAAACTTTAAAATTATGTATTTGAAGCAATCTCTACTATTCTTCTATTTCAACTCAAGTATTTTTGTATTTGGTTAGTTACAACTATTAATGACATAAATATACTACACTACATTTTTCAGATCAACATTTCTTCTTACGTTAAAATACTTTCATTGTAAAATGTTCGCGTGTTGCAAGCTTTCTTGAGCTGAAGCTTCAATGCTTTTAATTTTAATATCTCCTTAATACAATTTAGTGTTTTAATACAACATCTTTCATGTATCAACTATACTACTTTGTCTATTATTATATTATTATATTATTTAATTTTTAGTATGCCACAAAATTATATTATTATTTTTGTAATTTTTGGGCTTGGATCCGTCTTCAAAGTGATAGGTTGGTAGTAATTAAAATAAAATTGTAAATAGATAAATCGGTTTAAGTAAGTATTAAGCTAAATTGTGTATATAGTAGAATATAAAATACGTGTAGTGGATAGGTTAAATAAGGTTTTTGTTTATTTTTATTTAGTTGTTACAACGATTATTATGTACATATTCTATTTCCCATAAATGGGTCCCATTTCCCATATATGGGTCCCCTCCCATAAAAGAATATCTGGAAATGAAAGAGCCGATCATCTGGCAAGTAGGGAAGAGGAGTCGATCAAGTTAAACGAACTGTTTAGCAGAAAAAGATGCCAAAGTCTATATGAAGGGCCTAAATAGGCAATTGACCCAATTAGAATGGGACCTTCTCATAAAACACAATAAATTATGGGAAGTCATGAGGATCTTTTATCAATCTATAGACCATAATAACATCAGTATACGCAAGTCAAGCGTCCTTGCACGACTGCGAATGGGGCACTCTAAACTGACACATGAATATTTGTTGAAGGGACAGAGCCCGCACTTATGTGATTTGTGCCAGATTGAACTTAGCGTCAGACACATCCTACTGGACTGACAAAAATATGATGATTTGAGGAGACAACTTGAGATGCGGACTGGAACAATTGGTCCAACCTGAGCAACTGAATCTGATGATTGACTATCTAAAGACCATATACCTACTTCAACACTTGTAACATACATTTATTATTATGTAATTGAAAAATGTTATTGTATATATTCTACTGTTTATAATCTACTGTGTAGTATTTTAAGCTGTTAATGTTCATATAATGTATTGTAATTCACCCTAAATAGCCCAAGAGGCTGACGGGTTTAAATAAATAAATAAATAAATAAATAAAATTTATTTTAAAATGTTTTTTTTGTGTTAAAAATCTAAGTTTGATTTTTAACACAAAAATTTTAATTTTAGTGAGTTCCTTATTTATTTTTTGAATTTTTTTGTTAGAAATATTTTATATTTCTCTTCTCAGTGATTGTAAATATCAATAAATTACGTAATTATTTAATATTACAATGGATAGGTCAAGAAAAGGTGCAGCCCGCATGAGGAAAAATAGAAATAAAGAAATAATGACTGAAAATAAGTAGAGCTTCAGGCTCCGGGGTTCGCTACCTAGCCTAGGTGATTTGACAAATGTTCTAACTAGACAACAACAAAAAGTTATCGTTCTCGTCGGGAATCGAACCCGCGACTTTCGTTTATCCATTAGACCATAGAAACAGTTGTCTACGATATTTCTACGAAGCCTTATATGCTATAGTGAGTATTTAAAAAGCAAACTGAATAGGTTTTGTGCTGATAAATTTCCGATTTTTCCGTCACATCAGCTTAACAATAACATTATACCCAAATATATGATTAGTTTACTTAAAAATATGTGAAAATTTTCTGCGTGTCTTTGGAATTTAAGCATCTCCCCCGATTTCTCCCCCTTCCTCCAATTGATCCTTACTTCGATCCAATGGGACCACCTCGGAAGTGCACTCTTTCGAATAAAAAGAGAATTTTGACAATCGGTCCACAATTGACGGATAAATCGGCGAACATACATTTAAAAAATATACAGGCCCACATAGAACCTCCTTCTTTGTGGAACTCGGTTAAAAAAACAATAATAATTTTATTCCTGTTTGCAATTCGTCCACTTTTGGCTCGTCATCAGGAAATGAAGTTTCTGGGATGTGGATTAAACAATAACACCAAATAAAACGAATGATTGGGGATGGCATTTTTTTAAGCCGTGAATAAAGAATACGTGAATAAGCGAAAAATAAATAAGGAGCTTCCTTATATCTCACGAGACCGTATAATTTTTACGGTTTCTATTACGCCTAATTAGAATTTCAATGAAATAAGCAAATATCATCAGACTAAACACTGAATCCCGCTCGCGAAATCATAAAACCTCTTTAATGAGCCCGCTTTAAACTCTCCTTCATCGCCATAGAACCGACCGCCGCCGTTATCCTCCTGCCATGCCTCCTCTCCCTCCGACGCCTCCCTAACAAGATTAAGTACACAAACAGGAAAATGTATCTTTCTCCGTCGGTAATCGGGAAAAGTTCGAACGATTGCCGGCTATTGAACGGCAAGAACTTTCTAATAGGCTTATCCCCGTCGCTGGATATTGATGGATCAGTTGATACGACGTATGGACGGTTATAAATTCACGGGTTAATATAACATAGTTTGCGAGGAAGTTATGAAGTTCATGCAGCGGCTGAGATCAGGAGGATTAAATGGCCGTCTCCGTTCCGGGGGACAAGCTCGAGAATTAATTGGAGTTTTGCGACGAACAACGATCGCTATTTTGGGGGAGGGGGGGGATGTTGGGAGCGCGCGTCATCATCGACACCATAAGTAATCGATCGCGTTTTATTTTAATCGCGCTTCATTGTTCCCGGAGGAACGTTTGGGATGAGACAAATTTACAAAATATTTTAACAGTTCTAGAACTTCGGCAAGTATTTACATCATCTTGTAGGGAGTATCATTTAGTAATAAACAACATTGGTCTGCAATGAAATCCTCATTCAAGAAATTATGCCATGAATATGAGGATTTCAATGCTCTATATACATAGAAAATAGGTTTTGGGTAGTTGTATGAAAAATAATTAGTCAAGTACATCATCCATATATATATACATATATATATATATATATATAGTTTCGTAAAAGTTTAAATTTTTAAACCCTATACATTTCACAACTATCACACAGTAGGACGTAGATCATAAGGCTTTTTTCTTTTGAATACATTCAATTAATCGAAATTAACAGCATTTATTGGCATCGTTATTGGATTTAAACATTTGGTAACAATACTCCAGTTTGGAGTATTCAGAATTTCATATAACAGAATTCCAGTTTGGTTTGGTTTGCGAAATCACCATTCAACAATCGATCAAGTGCACAGAGTAACTGCGGCTATTGACAGAGCATTTGAGAAAAAGAAATACTGGCCTGCAATATTCCTGGATGTCTCACAAGCTTTTGATCGGGTTTAGCATTTGGGATTAATCTGTAAGATGAGCAAATTACTACCACGTAACTATTGTCAATTGCTGGAGTCATATTTATTCGGAAGAAAATTTAGAGTATCGCACGAAAAGAAAAATTGGATTGGAAAGTTCAACTTAATAGCTCCAAATCTGTCCACGTTAATTTTGCATTGGGGCGAAAGAATAAAAACTTCATTATATCAATGGATACCGAATTCCTCAAGCAGAAAAAGCTAAATACTTTGGAATCTATCTTGACGGTAGATTAAATTGGAAGCATCACGTTAGGCAAAAAGCAAACCACATTAGAACCAAAATAAAACAACTATACTGGTTAGTCGGAAGATACTCTAAACTTGATCTAAAATCAAAGATGTTGATCTATAATACAATTATACAGCCAATGTGGACCTACGGGGTGCAAATATGGGGTTGCACCAAAAATTCAAATCAACTAGTCATACAACGCTGTCAAAACAAGATTCTTCGATTGATTATCAATGCCTATCGATATGTAACTAATGAAGAATTTTGAATGATTTTGAATGACCGTAAATCGAAATTGAATGAAATAACAGACAGTCTAAATATATCAACTGAACGTGTACATCATATCATTCACGAATATTTGGGTATGAGAAAGCTCTGTGTAAAGTGGGTGTCATGCGAGCTCACTTTTGACCAAAAAAAAACGATGAGTTGACGATTCGGAGCAGTGTTTGAAGATGATCAAGCGTAATAAACCTGAGTTTTTGCGTCGATATATGACAATGGATGAAAAATTGTCACCATCATTTCACTCCGAAGTCCAATCGACAGTCATCCGAGTGGATTGCACACGATGAACCCGCTCTAAAGCGTGGGAAAACGCAACAGTCGGCTAGCAAGGTTATGGCGTCTGTATTGTGGAATGAATAATTTTCATTAACTACCTTGAGAAAGAAGGGACCATCAACAGCGACTATTATATAGTATTATTGGAACGTTTGAAAGAAAGTGAGGCCTTGGTGAAGGCAATGCACCGTGTCAAAAATCCATGAATTGGGCTTCGAATATATTTCTCATCCTCTGTATTCTCCAGATGTGACCCCCAGCGACTATTTCCTGTTCTCATATCTCAAAAGAATGCTAGCTGGGAAGAAATGTTCGTCGAATGAAGAGGTGATCGTCGAAACTGAGGCCTACTTTGAACTTTTGAGGCTCACTATAATCAGTGTATCAACCTTGGAGGGAATTATGTTGAATAAAAAATAATTTTGCCAAAAAATATGTTTTACTATGGTAGGCCGCAGACTTTTCAATTGGCCTGTTATCATAACAGAAAAATAGTAAGCCCAGTAAGTAAAAAAGTAAGTAAGTATTTATTACCTTTTAACCAACAATTAATAAATAAAACTGTACAGATTGTAACTGACAGTGGAACATTCAAATTAATATCGTAAAATAACCAAATACAAAAAAAAACGTTACAAATATGGAAAATAAAATTATTATAGGGGGTGGCAGTTCGCATAACAAACAATATCGGAAAGGAAACGGGCCGACCCCAAAAGGAAATTGAACGCGTCCTGTTCGAGCCCGACTATTTTAATTTTATTCCATCTATTCCAATTTTCCCGTTTTGAAAAAGTGCCGAGCGGAGTACGATTTGAAACAATAAATCGTTATTTATGGAACGATAATAATGCAGACCTACCCCCTAGGAGGGTGTGTCCCGGACGACAAATGAAAAATAATGACCAACGAATGATATTTACTTGTTTATTCAGTATGATATTTTTTAACTAATATTACTTCCAATAGGATACTAAAAGATGCTTGATAGTTGAAGTTTCCATGAATGACGATAATAATGAAGAACTACCCCCTAGGAGGGTGTGTCACTGACGACAAATGAAAAATAATGACTAACGAATGATATTTACTTGTTTATTCAGTATGATATTTTTTAATTAATATTACTTCCAATAGGATACTAAAAGATGCTTGATAGTTGAAGTTTCCATGAATGACGATAATAATGCAGACCTACCCCCTAGGAGGGTGTGTCCCGGACGACAAATGAAAAATAATGACTAACGAATGATATTTACTTGTTTATTCAGTATGATATTTTTTAACTAATATTACTTCCAATAGGATACTAAAAGATGCTTGATAGTTGAAGTTTCCATGAATGACGATAATAATGCAGACCTACCCCCTAGGAGGGTGTGTCCCGGACGAGAAATGAAAAATAATGACTAACGAATGATATTTACTTGTTTATTCAGTATGATATTTTTTAACTAATATTACTTCCAATAGGATACTAAAAGATGCTTGATAGTTGAAGTTTCCATGAATGACGATAATAATGCAGACCTACCCCCTAGGAGGGTGTGTCCCGGACGACAAATGAAAAATAATGACTAACGAATGATATTTACTTGTTTATTCAGTATGATATTTTTTAATTAATATTACTTCCAATAGGATACTAAAAGATGCTTGATAGTTGAAGTTTCCATGAATGACGATAATAATGCAGACCTACCCCCTAGGAGGGTGTGTCACTGACGACAAATGAAAAATAATGACTAACGAATGATATTTACTTGTTTATTCAGTATGATATTTTTTAACTAATATTACTTCCAATAGGATACTAAAAGATGCTTGATAGTTGAAGTTTCCATGAATGACGATAATAATGCAGACCTACCCCCTAGGAGGGTGTGTCACTGACGACAAATGAAAAATAATGACTAACGAATGATATTAACTTGTTTATTCAGTATGATATTTTTTAATTAATATTACTTCCAATAGGATACTAAAAGATGCTTGATAGTTGAAGTTTCCATGAATGGCTATTGAAACGAATATATTAAACCAAATTTGAAACTTATAATTAGGGGAAATGAAGAATAAAGAAGGGGCTAGATTATCTCCAAACCATTAATTTGTCTACTACTTAGATATTCAGTAAAAATTGTGAGATATTAGTTAGGAAGTTCTGATGCAGCCACCATATAGCCCGGACCTTGTCCTGTCCGACTACAATTTGATACATTCTCTGCAAAACGCAATGATATCAAGCTGGCTTCAAATTTTATCCGAAAATTTACAATTCTTCTCTTTCAATGAAATAATTATGGTTTTCTAACTATTAATATATATAATAATTTCTAAGTAATTATTATATATAAATGTAAAGTACAACATATGTATGATCCAATGTCAATTATGATGTGTTATAATGAAGAATCCAAAAAGTGTACAAATACTTCAGTAAATTTACATCATACTTAATATTTTCTTTTGGGACTGCCTTAATGACTGTTGAAACGAATATGTTAAACCAAATTTGAAACTTATAATTAGGGTGAATGAAGAATGAAGAATGGGCTAGAATATCGCCAAACCATTAATTCGTCTTATATTTACATATTCGGTAAAAATAGTGAGATATTGGTTGGGAAGTTCTCATGCACCCACCATATAGCCCGGACCTTGTCCTGCCCGACTACAATTTCATACATTCCCTGTAAAACGCAATGATATCAAGCTGGCTTCAAGTTTTATCCGAAAATGTACAATTCTTCTTTTTCACTGAAGTAATTATGGCTTTCTAACTATTAATATATATAATAATTTCTAAGTAATTATTATATATAAATGTAAAGTACAACATATGTATGATCCAATGTCAATTATGATGTGTTATAATGAAGAATCCAAAAATTGTACAAATACTTCAGTAAATTTACATCATACTTAATATTTTCTTTTGGGACTGCCTTAATGACTGTTGAAACGAATATGTTAAACCAAATTTGAAACTTATAATTAGGGTGAATGAAGAATGAAGAATGGGCTAGAATATCGCCAAACCATTAATTCGTCTTATATTTACATATTCGGTAAAAATAGTGAGATATTGGTTGGGAAGTTCTCATGCACCCACCATATAGCCCGGACCTTGTCCTGCCCGACTACAATTTCATACATTCCCTGTAAAACGCAATGATATCAAGCTGGCTTCAAGTTTTATCCGAAAATGTACAATTCTTCTTTTTCACTGAAGTAATTATGGCTTTCTAACTATTAATATATATAATAATTTCTAAGTAATTATTATATATAAATGTAAAGTACAACATATGTATGATCCAATGTCAATTATGATGTGTTATAATGAAGAATCCAAAAATTGTACAAATACTTCAGTAAATTTACATCATACTTAATATTTTCTTTTGGGACTGCCTTAATGACTGTTGAAACGAATATGTTAAACCAAATTTGAAACTTATAATTAGGGTGAATGAAGAATGAAGAATGGGCTAGAATATCGCCAAACCATTAATTCGTCTTATATTTACATATTCGGTAAAAATAGTGAGATATTGGTTGGGAAGTTCTCATGCACCCACCATATAGCCCGGACCTTGTCCTGCCCGACTACAATTTCATACATTCCCTGTAAAACGCAATGATATCAAGCTGGCTTCAAGTTTTATCCGAAAATGTACAATTCTTCTTCTTCAATGAAGTAATTATGGCTTTCTAACTATTAATATATATAATAATTTCTAAGTAATTATTATATATAAATGTAAAGTACAACATATGTATGATCCAATGTCAATTATGATGTGTTATAATGAAGAATCCAAAAATTGTACAAATACTTCAGTAAATTTACATCATACTTAATATTTTCTTTTGGGACTGCCTTAATGACTGTTGAAACGAATATGTTAAACCAAATTTGAAACTTATAATTAGGGTGAATGAAGAATGAAGAATGGGCTAGAATATCGCCAAACCATTAATTCGTCTTATATTTACATATTCGGTAAAAATAGTGAGATATTGGTTGGGAAGTTCTCATGCACCCACCATATAGCCCGGACCTTGTCCTGCCCGACTACAATTTCATACATTCCCTGTAAAACGCAATGATATCAAGCTGGCTTCAAGTTTTATCCGAAAATGTACAATTCTTCTTCTTCAATGAAGTAATTATGGCTTTCTAACTATTAATATATATAATAATTTCTAAGTAATTATTATATATAAATGTAAAGTACAACATATGTATGATCCAATGTCAATTATGATGTGTTATAATGAAGAATCCAAAAATTGTACAAATACTTCAGTAAATTTACATCATACTTAATATTTTCTTTTGGGACTGCCTTAATGACTGTTGAAACGAATATGTTAAACCAAATTTGAAACTTATAATTAGGGTGAATGAAGAATGAAGAATGGGCTAGAATATCGCCAAACCATTAATTCGTCTTATATTTACATATTCGGTAAAAATAGTGAGATATTGGTTGGGAAGTTCTCATGCACCCACCATATAGCCCGGACCTTGTCCTGCCCGACTACAATTTCATACATTCCCTGTAAAACGCAATGATATCAAGCTGGCTTCAAGTTTTATCCGAAAATGTACAATTCTTCTTCTTCAATGAAGTAATTATGGCTTTCTAACTATTAATATATATAATAATTTCTAAGTAATTATTATATATAAATGTAAAGTACAACATATGTATGATCCAATGTCAATTATGATGTGTTATAATGAAGAATCCAAAAATTGTACAAATACTTCAGTAAATTTACATCATACTTAATATTTTCTTTTGGGACTGCCTTAATGACTGTTGAAACGAATATGTTAAACCAAATTTGAAACTTATAATTAGGGTGAATGAAGAATGAAGAATGGGCTAGAATATCGCCAAACCATTAATTCGTCTTATATTTACATATTCGGTAAAAATAGTGAGATATTGGTTGGGAAGTTCTCATGCACCCACCATATAGCCCGGACCTTGTCCTGCCCGACTACAATTTCATACATTCCCTGTAAAACGCAATGATATCAAGCTGGCTTCAAGTTTTATCCGAAAATGTACAATTCTTCTTTTTCACTGAAGTAATTATGGCTTTCTAACTATTAATATATATAATAATTTCTAAGTAATTATTATATATAAATGTAAAGTACAACATATGTATGATCCAATGTCAATTATGATGTGTTATAATGAAGAATCCAAAAATTGTACAAATACTTCAGTAAATTTACATCATACTTAATATTTTCTTTTGGGACTGCCTTAATGACTGTTGAAACGAATATGTTAAACCAAATTTGAAACTTATAATTAGGGTGAATGAAGAATGAAGAATGGGCTAGAATATCGCCAAACCATTAATTCGTCTTATATTTACATATTCGGTAAAAATAGTGAGATATTGGTTGGGAAGTTCTCATGCACCCACCATATAGCCCGGACCTTGTCCTGCCCGACTACAATTTCATACATTCCCTGTAAAACGCAATGATATCAAGCTGGCTTCAAGTTTTATCCGAAAATGTACAATTCTTCTTCTTCACTGAAGTAATTATGGCTTTCTAACTATTAATATATATAATAATTTCTAAGTAATTATTATATATAAATGTAAAGTACAACATATGTATGATCCAATGTCAATTATGATGTGTTATAATGAAGAATCCAAAAATTGTACAAATACTTCAGTAAATTTACATCATACTTAATATTTTCTTTTGGGACTGCCTTAATGACTGTTGAAACGAATATGTTAAACCAAATTTGAAACTTATAATTAGGGTGAATGAAGAATGAAGAATGGGCTAGAATATCGCCAAACCATTAATTCGTCTTATATTTACATATTCGGTAAAAATAGTGAGATATTGGTTGGGAAGTTCTCATGCACCCACCATATAGCCCGGACCTTGTCCTGCCCGACTACAATTTCATACATTCCCTGTAAAACGCAATGATATCAAGCTGGCTTCAAGTTTTATCCGAAAATGTACAATTCTTCTTCTTCAATGAAGTAATTATGGCTTTCTAACTATTAATATATATAATAATTTCTAAGTAATTATTATATATAAATGTAAAGTACAACATATGTATGATCCAATGTCAATTATGATGTGTTATAATGAAGAATCCAAAAATTGTACAAATACTTCAGTAAATTTACATCATACTTAATATTTTCTTTTGGGACTGCCTTAATGACTGTTGAAACGAATATGTTAAACCAAATTTGAAACTTATAATTAGGGTGAATGAAGAATGAAGAATGGGCTAGAATATCGCCAAACCATTAATTCGTCTTATATTTACATATTCGGTAAAAATAGTGAGATATTGGTTGGGAAGTTCTCATGCACCCACCATATAGCCCGGACCTTGTCCTGCCCGACTACAATTTCATACATTCCCTGTAAAACGCAATGATATCAAGCTGGCTTCAAGTTTTATCCGAAAATGTACAATTCTTCTTCTTCAATGAAGTAATTATGGCTTTCTAACTATTAATATATATAATAATTTCTAAGTAATTATTATATATAAATGTAAAGTACAACATATGTATGATCCAATGTCAATTATGATGTGTTATAATGAAGAATCCAAAAATTGTACAAATACTTCAGTAAATTTACATCATACTTAATATTTTCTTTTGGGACTGCCTTAATGACTGTTGAAACGAATATGTTAAACCAAATTTGAAACTTATAATTAGGGTGAATGAAGAATGAAGAATGGGCTAGAATATCGCCAAACCATTAATTCGTCTTATATTTACATATTCGGTAAAAATAGTGAGATATTGGTTGGGAAGTTCTCATGCACCCACCATATAGCCCGGACCTTGTCCTGCCCGACTACAATTTCATACATTCCCTGTAAAACGCAATGATATCAAGCTGGCTTCAAGTTTTATCCGAAAATGTACAATTCTTCTTCTTCAATGAAGTAATTATGGCTTTCTAACTATTAATATATATAATAATTTCTAAGTAATTATTATATATAAGTGTAAAGTACAACATATGTATGATCCAATGTCAATTATGATGTGTTATAATGAAGAATCCAAAAATTGTACAAATACTTCAGTAAATTTACATCATACTTAATATTTTCTTTTGGGACTGCCTTAATGACTGTTAAAACGAATATGTTAAACCAAATTTGAAACTTATAATTAGGGTGAATGAAGAATGAAGAATGGGCTAGAATATCGCCAAACCATTAATTCGTCTTATATTTACATATTCGGTAAAAATAGTGAGATATTGGTTGGGAAGTTCTCATGCACCCACCATATAGCCCGGACCTTGTCCTGCCCGACTACAATTTCATACATTCCCTGTAAAACGCAATGATATCAAGCTGGCTTCAAGTTTTATCCGAAAATGTACAATTCTTCTTCTTCAATGAAGTAATTATGGCTTTCTAACTATTAATATATATAATAATTTCTAAGTAATTATTATATATAAATGTAAAGTACAACATATGTATGATCCAATGTCAATTATGATGTGTTATAATGAAGAATCCAAAAATTGTACAAATACTTCAGTAAATTTACATCATACTTAATATTTTCTTTTGGGACTGCCTTAATGACTGTTAAAACGAATATGTTAAACCAAATTTGAAACTTATAATTAGGGTGAATGAAGAATGAAGAATGGGCTAGAATATCGCCAAACCATTAATTCGTCTTATATTTACATATTCGGTAAAAATAGTGAGATATTGGTTGGGAAGTTCTCATGCACCCACCATATAGCCCGGACCTTGTCCTGCCCGACTACAATTTCATACATTCCCTGTAAAACGCAATGATATCAAGCTGGCTTCAAGTTTTATCCGAAAATGTACAATTCTTCTTCTTCAATGAAGTAATTATGGCTTTCTAACTATTAATATATATAATAATTTCTAAGTAATTATTATATATAAATGTAAAGTACAACATATGTATGATCCAATGTCAATTATGATGTGTTATAATGAAGAATCCAAAAATTGTACAAATACTTCAGTAAATTTACATCATACTTAATATTTTCTTTTGGGACTGCCTTAATGACTGTTGAAACGAATATGTTAAACCAAATTTGAAACTTATAATTAGGGTGAATGAAGAATGAAGAATGGGCTAGAATATCGCCAAACCATTAATTCGTCTTATATTTACATATTCGGTAAAAATAGTGAGATATTGGTTGGGAAGTTCTCATGCACCCACCATATAGCCCGGACCTTGTCCTGCCCGACTACAATTTCATACATTCCCTGTAAAACGCAATGATATCAAGCTGGCTTCAAGTTTTATCCGAAAATGTACAATTCTTCTTCTTCAATGAAGTAATTATGGCTTTCTAACTATTAATATATATAATAATTTCTAAGTAATTATTATATATAAGTGTAAAGTACAACATATGTATGATCCAATGTCAATTATGATGTGTTATAATGAAGAATCCAAAAATTGTACAAATACTTCAGTAAATTTACATCATACTTAATATTTTCTTTTGGGACTGCCTTAATGACTGTTGAAACGAATATGTTAAACCAAATTTGAAACTTATAATTAGGGTGAATGAAGAATGAAGAATGGGCTAGAATATCGCCAAACCATTAATTCGTCTTATATTTACATATTCGGTAAAAATAGTGAGATATTGGTTGGGAAGTTCTCATGCACCCACCATATAGCCCGGACCTTGTCCTGCCCGACTACAATTTCATACATTCCCTGTAAAACGCAATGATATCAAGCTGGCTTCAAGTTTTATCCGAAAATGTACAATTCTTCTTCTTCAATGAAGTAATTATGGCTTTCTAACTATTAATATATATAATAATTTCTAAGTAATTATTATATATAAATGTAAAGTACAACATATGTATGATCCAATGTCAATTATGATGTGTTATAATGAAGAATCCAAAAATTGTACAAATACTTCAGTAAATTTACATCATACTTAATATTTTCTTTTGGGACTGCCTTAATGACTGTTGAAACGAATATGTTAAACCAAATTTGAAACTTATAATTAGGGTGAATGAAGAATGAAGAATGGGCTAGAATATCGCCAAACCATTAATTCGTCTTATATTTACATATTCGGTAAAAATAGTGAGATATTGGTTGGGAAGTTCTCATGCACCCACCATATAGCCCGGACCTTGTCCTGCCCGACTACAATTTCATACATTCCCTGTAAAACGCAATGATATCAAGCTGGCTTCAAGTTTTATCCGAAAATGTACAATTCTTCTTTTTCACTGAAGTAATTATGGCTTTCTAACTATTAATATATATAATAATTTCTAAGTAATTATTATATATAAATGTAAAGTACAACATATGTATGATCCAATGTCAATTATGATGTGTTATAATGAAGAATCCAAAAATTGTACAAATACTTCAGTAAATTTACATCATACTTAATATTTTCTTTTGGGACTGCCTTAATGACTGTTGAAACGAATATGTTAAACCAAATTTGAAACTTATAATTAGGGTGAATGAAGAATGAAGAATGGGCTAGAATATCGCCAAACCATTAATTCGTCTTATATTTACATATTCGGTAAAAATAGTGAGATATTGGTTGGGAAGTTCTCATGCACCCACCATATAGCCCGGACCTTGTCCTGCCCGACTACAATTTCATACATTCCCTGTAAAACGCAATGATATCAAGCTGGCTTCAAGTTTTATCCGAAAATGTACAATTCTTCTTCTTCACTGAAGTAATTATGGCTTTCTAACTATAAATATATATAATAATTTCTAAGTAATTATTATATATAAATGTAAAGTACAACATATGTATGATCCAATGTCAATTATGATGTGTTATAATGAAGAATCCAAAAATTGTACAAATACTTCAGTAAATTTACATCATACTTAATATTTTCTTTTGGGACTGCCTTAATGACTGTTGAAACGAATATGTTAAACCAAATTTGAAACTTATAATTAGGGTGAATGAAGAATGAAGAATGGGCTAGAATATCGCCAAACCATTAATTCGTCTTATATTTACATATTCGGTAAAAATAGTGAGATATTGGTTGGGAAGTTCTCATGCACCCACCATATAGCCCGGACCTTGTCCTGCCCGACTACAATTTCATACATTCCCTGTAAAACGCAATGATATCAAGCTGGCTTCAAGTTTTATCCGAAAATGTACAATTCTTCTTCTTCAATGAAGTAATTATGGCTTTCTAACTATTAATATATATAATAATTTCTAAGTAATTATTATATATAAATGTAAAGTACAACATATGTATGATCCAATGTCAATTATGATGTGTTATAATGAAGAATCCAAAAATTGTACAAATACTTCAGTAAATTTACATCATACTTAATATTTTCTTTTGGGACTGCCTTAATGACTGTTGAAACGAATATGTTAAACCAAATTTGAAACTTATAATTAGGGTGAATGAAGAATGAAGAATGGGCTAGAATATCGCCAAACCATTAATTCGTCTTATATTTACATATTCGGTAAAAATAGTGAGATATTGGTTGGGAAGTTCTCATGCACCCACCATATAGCCCGGACCTTGTCCTGCCCGACTACAATTTCATACATTCCCTGTAAAACGCAATGATATCAAGCTGGCTTCAAGTTTTATCCGAAAATGTACAATTCTTCTTCTTCAATGAAGTAATTATGGCTTTCTAACTATTAATATATATAATAATTTCTAAGTAATTATTATATATAAATGTAAAGTACAACATATGTATGATCCAATGTCAATTATGATGTGTTATAATGAAGAATCCAAAAATTGTACAAATACTTCAGTAAATTTACATCATACTTAATATTTTCTTTTGGGACTGCCTTAATGACTGTTGAAACGAATATGTTAAACCAAATTTGAAACTTATAATTAGGGTGAATGAAGAATGAAGAATGGGCTAGAATATCGCCAAACCATTAATTCGTCTTATATTTACATATTCGGTAAAAATAGTGAGATATTGGTTGGGAAGTTCTCATGCACCCACCATATAGCCCGGACCTTGTCCTGCCCGACTACAATTTCATACATTCCCTGTAAAACGCAATGATATCAAGCTGGCTTCAAGTTTTATCCGAAAATGTACAATTCTTCTTCTTCAATGAAGTAATTATGGCTTTCTAACTATTAATATATATAATAATTTCTAAGTAATTATTATATATAAATGTAAAGTACAACATATGTATGATCCAATGTCAATTATGATGTGTTATAATGAAGAATCCAAAAATTGTACAAATACTTCAGTAAATTTACATCATACTTAATATTTTCTTTTGGGACTGCCTTAATGACTGTTAAAACGAATATGTTAAACCAAATTTGAAACTTATAATTAGGGTGAATGAAGAATGAAGAATGGGCTAGAATATCGCCAAACCATTAATTCGTCTTATATTTACATATTCGGTAAAAATAGTGAGATATTGGTTGGGAAGTTCTCATGCACCCACCATATAGCCCGGACCTTGTCCTGCCCGACTACAATTTCATACATTCCCTGTAAAACGCAATGATATCAAGCTGGCTTCAAGTTTTATCCGAAAATGTACAATTCTTCTTCTTCAATGAAGTAATTATGGCTTTCTAACTATTAATATATATAATAATTTCTAAGTAATTATTATATATAAATGTAAAGTACAACATATGTATGATCCAATGTCAATTATGATGTGTTATAATGAAGAATCCAAAAATTGTACAAATACTTCAGTAAATTTACATCATACTTAATATTTTCTTTTGGGACTGCCTTAATGACTGTTGAAACGAATATGTTAAACCAAATTTGAAACTTATAATTAGGGTGAATGAAGAATGAAGAATGGGCTAGAATATCGCCAAACCATTAATTCGTCTTATATTTACATATTCGGTAAAAATAGTGAGATATTGGTTGGGAAGTTCTCATGCACCCACCATATAGCCCGGACCTTGTCCTGCCCGACTACAATTTCATACATTCCCTGTAAAACGCAATGATATCAAGCTGGCTTCAAGTTTTATCCGAAAATGTACAATTCTTCTTCTTCAATGAAGTAATTATGGCTTTCTAACTATTAATATATATAATAATTTCTAAGTAATTATTATATATAAGTGTAAAGTACAACATATGTATGATCCAATGTCAATTATGATGTGTTATAATGAAGAATCCAAAAATTGTACAAATACTTCAGTAAATTTACATCATACTTAATATTTTCTTTTGGGACTGCCTTAATGACTGTTAAAACGAATATGTTAAACCAAATTTGAAACTTATAATTAGGGTGAATGAAGAATGAAGAATGGGCTAGAATATCGCCAAACCATTAATTCGTCTTATATTTACATATTCGGTAAAAATAGTGAGATATTGGTTGGGAAGTTCTCATGCACCCACCATATAGCCCGGACCTTGTCCTGCCCGACTACAATTTCATACATTCCCTGTAAAACGCAATGATATCAAGCTGGCTTCAAGTTTTATCCGAAAATGTACAATTCTTCTTCTTCAATGAAGTAATTATGGCTTTCTAACTATTAATATATATAATAATTTCTAAGTAATTATTATATATAAATGTAAAGTACAACATATGTATGATCCAATGTCAATTATGATGTGTTATAATGAAGAATCCAAAAATTGTACAAATACTTCAGTAAATTTACATCATACTTAATATTTTCTTTTGGGACTGCCTTAATGACTGTTAAAACGAATATGTTAAACCAAATTTGAAACTTATAATTAGGGTGAATGAAGAATGAAGAATGGGCTAGAATATCGCCAAACCATTAATTCGTCTTATATTTACATATTCGGTAAAAATAGTGAGATATTGGTTGGGAAGTTCTCATGCACCCACCATATAGCCCGGACCTTGTCCTGCCCGACTACAATTTCATACATTCCCTGTAAAACGCAATGATATCAAGCTGGCTTCAAGTTTTATCCGAAAATGTACAATTCTTCTTCTTCAATGAAGTAATTATGGCTTTCTAACTATTAATATATATAATAATTTCTAAGTAATTATTATATATAAATGTAAAGTACAACATATGTATGATCCAATGTCAATTATGATGTGTTATAATGAAGAATCCAAAAATTGTACAAATACTTCAGTAAATTTACATCATACTTAATATTTTCTTTTGGGACTGCCTTAATGACTGTTGAAACGAATATGTTAAACCAAATTTGAAACTTATAATTAGGGTGAATGAAGAATGAAGAATGGGCTAGAATATCGCCAAACCATTAATTCGTCTTATATTTACATATTCGGTAAAAATAGTGAGATATTGGTTGGGAAGTTCTCATGCACCCACCATATAGCCCGGACCTTGTCCTGCCCGACTACAATTTCATACATTCCCTGTAAAACGCAATGATATCAAGCTGGCTTCAAGTTTTATCCGAAAATGTACAATTCTTCTTCTTCAATGAAGTAATTATGGCTTTCTAACTATTAATATATATAATAATTTCTAAGTAATTATTATATATAAGTGTAAAGTACAACATATGTATGATCCAATGTCAATTATGATGTGTTATAATGAAGAATCCAAAAATTGTACAAATACTTCAGTAAATTTACATCATACTTAATATTTTCTTTTGGGACTGCCTTAATGACTGTTGAAACGAATATGTTAAACCAAATTTGAAACTTATAATTAGGGTGAATGAAGAATGAAGAATGGGCTAGAATATCGCCAAACCATTAATTCGTCTTATATTTACATATTCGGTAAAAATAGTGAGATATTGGTTGGGAAGTTCTCATGCACCCACCATATAGCCCGGACCTTGTCCTGCCCGACTACAATTTCATACATTCCCTGTAAAACGCAATGATATCAAGCTGGCTTCAAGTTTTATCCGAAAATGTACAATTCTTCTTCTTCAATGAAGTAATTATGGCTTTCTAACTATTAATATATATAATAATTTCTAAGTAATTATTATATATAAATGTAAAGTACAACATATGTATGATCCAATGTCAATTATGATGTGTTATAATGAAGAATCCAAAAATTGTACAAATACTTCAGTAAATTTACATCATACTTAATATTTTCTTTTGGGACTGCCTTAATGACTGTTAAAACGAATATGTTAAACCAAATTTGAAACTTATAATTAGGGTGAATGAAGAATGAAGAATGGGCTAGAATATCGCCAAACCATTAATTCGTCTTATATTTACATATTCGGTAAAAATAGTGAGATATTGGTTGGGAAGTTCTCATGCACCCACCATATAGCCCGGACCTTGTCCTGCCCGACTACAATTTCATACATTCCCTGTAAAACGCAATGATATCAAGCTGGCTTCAAGTTTTATCCGAAAATGTACAATTCTTCTTCTTCAATGAAGTAATTATGGCTTTCTAACTATTAATATATATAATAATTTCTAAGTAATTATTATATATAAATGTAAAGTACAACATATGTATGATCCAATGTCAATTATGATGTGTTATAATGAAGAATCCAAAAATTGTACAAATACTTCAGTAAATTTACATCATACTTAATATTTTCTTTTGGGACTGCCTTAATGACTGTTGAAACGAATATGTTAAACCAAATTTGAAACTTATAATTAGGGTGAATGAAGAATGAAGAATGGGCTAGAATATCGCCAAACCATTAATTCGTCTTATATTTACATATTCGGTAAAAATAGTGAGATATTGGTTGGGAAGTTCTCATGCACCCACCATATAGCCCGGACCTTGTCCTGCCCGACTACAATTTCATACATTCCCTGTAAAACGCAATGATATCAAGCTGGCTTCAAGTTTTATCCGAAAATGTACAATTCTTCTTTTTCACTGAAGTAATTATGGCTTTCTAACTATTAATATATATAATAATTTCTAAGTAATTATTATATATAAATGTAAAGTACAACATATGTATGATCCAATGTCAATTATGATGTGTTATAATGAAGAATCCAAAAATTGTACAAATACTTCAGTAAATTTACATCATACTTAATATTTTCTTTTGGGACTGCCTTAATGACTGTTGAAACGAATATGTTAAACCAAATTTGAAACTTATAATTAGGGTGAATGAAGAATGAAGAATGGGCTAGAATATCGCCAAACCATTAATTCGTCTTATATTTACATATTCGGTAAAAATAGTGAGATATTGGTTGGGAAGTTCTCATGCACCCACCATATAGCCCGGACCTTGTCCTGCCCGACTACAATTTCATACATTCCCTGTAAAACGCAATGATATCAAGCTGGCTTCAAGTTTTATCCGAAAATGTACAATTCTTCTTTTTCACTGAAGTAATTATGGCTTTCTAACTATTAATATATATAATAATTTCTAAGTAATTATTATATATAAATGTAAAGTACAACATATGTATGATCCAATGTCAATTATGATGTGTTATAATGAAGAATCCAAAAATTGTACAAATACTTCAGTAAATTTACATCATACTTAATATTTTCTTTTGGGACTGCCTTAATGACTGTTGAAACGAATATGTTAAACCAAATTTGAAACTTATAATTAGGGTGAATGAAGAATGAAGAATGGGCTAGAATATCGCCAAACCATTAATTCGTCTTATATCTAAATATTCGGGAAAAATAGTGAGATATTAGTTGGGAAGTTCTGATGCACCCACCATATAGCCCGGACCTTGTCCTGCCCGACTACAATTTCATACATTCCCTGTAAAACGCAATGATATCAAGCTGGCTTCAAGTTTTATCCGAAAATGTACAATTCTTCTTCTTCAATGAAGTAATTATGGCTTTCTAACTATTAATATATATAATAATTTCTAAGTAATTATTATATATAAGTGTAAAGTACAACATATGTATGATCCAATGTCAATTATGATGTGTTATAATGAAGAATCCAAAAATTGTACAAATACTTCAGTAAATTTACATCATACTTAATATTTTCTTTTGGGACTGCCTTAATGACTGTTGAAACGAATATGTTAAACCAAATTTGAAACTTATAATTAGGGTGAATGAAGAATGAAGAATGGGCTAGAATATCGCCAAACCATTAATTCGTCTTATATCTAAATATTCGGGAAAAATAGTGAGATATTAGTTGGGAAGTTCTGATGCACCCACCATATACCCCGGATCTTATCCTGCCCGACTACAATTTGATAAATTCTCTGCAAAACGCAGTGATATCAAGCTAGCTTCAAGTTTTATCCGAAAATTTATGGTTTTCCAATGGAAATCATCTATCACTGTATAGTATTTGAAATGTACGGAAATACATTCTTTATATATATATATATATATATATATATATATATATATATATATATATATATATATATATATAAATACTTGATATATATATATATAAATATGAGATTATTATGCCAAACAACAAATTATTTCACTTGGTCACAGAAATATGTAAGGAAGAAGTTAATATTCTGAAGATACTTAAAGCACAAAAATAGACAAATTGCTATCATACCTAGAATATTTCTGATTTATTGATATCAGTCTCCGGTTATACAAATAAGGGTAACAGCTCAGAAAAGCTTACGAAGACAAATAGTTAAATTTCTTTTCCCTCAAACATATTATATTAGAGTTTCTACCTAATTATCGTTATTATTAGTTTTCTGTACAGATACAAAATTAAAATAACTTTCATCTAATCAAGCCGGTTTTGAAATCACCTTCAATGTCTTTCGCGAATATTTCTTTATCCCCGCAACAATTTGTTCAAAATAAAGATTTAAGTAATAGAAATCAAAAAACATCACGGTAGAGTATCTCCGGTTAACGGTAGATAAACTTACATTATATATAAATGTAAAGTACAACATATGTATGATCAGTGTCAGTATCAATTGTTATAATGAAGAATCCAAAAATTGTATAAATACTTCAGTAAATTTACATCATACTTAATATTTTCTCTTCGGACTGCCTTAAAATAGCAATGTTAAAAAAAGCCAAACAATATCACTTCATAATGCTGATTTTTAAATTATTTGAGAATTGTATAAATACTTTCAGTACATCTACTTCATACTCAATAGTTTATCTTGGGATTATCTTGAAATAGCAATGTTATAAAAAGCCAAACAATGCTGATTATCAGATTATTCAAATAAATGTATCCATATTATTTAATAGCGTCCATACCTGCTCCAATATTCAACACAGAAAAACACACAGTTGTCTATATTCTATATCAGAACACTTTTCTTCAACTTAAAATGTGCAAAAAGGTAAATTACGATTCGATGTGGATGCCTTTGGTCAACATCCATCTCCACAGTCGACTGAACAGAAAACGTTCCCATCAGATGAATCGCTAAATGCTGTTATTGTTATTGTCAATTGTTAAACCCACTGATTGTTACAAACAAACACTGTAGGATCCGATTGATTCCAAGAAATTAAGATTGATGTAATATATTCAGTAAAAAACGTCATTTAAAATGATTTGCGAAACTATTTAGCTGTGGTCGGAACTAATATATTAATTATACCAACACATTTAATTAAATCTCTTTGCTTATTTCGTTTTGTCAACTTTTGATTGTTTAGTTCTCGACGCGTGTAGAGGTTCGTCCTGGAAAAGGATGACTTTGCATCTGTTAGTTGTTGTTAACTAATAACAAGAGACATTGATAACAAGAGACAACAGATAACAAGAGACAACATCTTTTGAGACATTTATTCACTAAATGTTTTCAGTTGACATGTTAATTCCCAGAAGAAGAAGCTATAAATATTGTAGTAAGGAAAATAATAAGAATTAAAAGAAACACAACATGTTCAGAAAAAGTCAAGCTAAATTTAAGAAATTAATAGTAACATAATAAAAAGGTACTATAAGAAAAATGAACTATAAGAAATAGGAAAAGAGAATAAGAAGACTACCAAAAAAGTGTATCAGAAATCTAATAAATTAAATAAAAGGTATGAACCCAGAAAAGCGAAAACTAAAAACAAAACATAGCCAATGAAAAAAGATTGATATAATAAAGTCTAGGTTTTAAAGGAAATCTTAAGAACCTCAAAAGCGAATAATGCAGCTGGTAAAAACGGAAATATGTATTCAACTGAAAAAATATGGAGAGGAAACAATAATAGAAATAGCACGGATATATAAAAATTCAATAAGAATACACGAACGATTTAAAAAACACCACAGATAAGTACAGCAATAGACAAAAGGGAAAATACGCAGCTAATGAAAAAAGATTGATATAATAAAATCTAGGAGAAAAATCTTTATACAAGAAATATATACAAGCAAGAACTGTTTGGATAAGTGGAAAGGATTGTCTACAATAATACCCTTCGGTCTGAATGAACTCCACCAAACACTCACAAGAAAAAAATTGGTAAATAATGGAATTGTGAACTAGTGTTAGATTGAAAATTAACAGCTTAGTTGTTGATTTCATATAAATTCATTCAATAGTGGCTCATAATGTGACAGTGGGTGAATGCTGCGTTCTGGATTATGATTCAATGGTAACAATGCAAACACTGGGCGGTAAGAGTGAAAACAAATAAAGGTGATACATAAGTAATATAGGATAAGTGTAGAAAATCGTAATAAAGCGCGTAAAGGAACATAGAAATAACTATTAACATATATTACAATTCAAATTTACATATATAGCTCAGAATATATATGAGCATTTGGTTAAAATATACACGGAGATAATGAATACTAACTGCTTTGCAGATATAGCAAATGCATTAGAGGGAATGCAGTGATTAAATACAATTTTATCAAGAAAAATGTGCACAGGTAGTAATAGAAGAAACTAAGGAGAAATACGGTGATACTAGAATGATATGACAAGAAAACAAAGCAAAAAAAGAAATAAGAATTAAAAATAAAAACATATATATTTTCTCTAATGAAACTGAAATACATGCAAACTATTATGGCCGTTTAATTAACCGTAGTTTAAGTTCTTCGATGATATATGTAATAGATGTACTATAATGTTAAAATAAACTAAATGTTAAAGATAATTCCGGCAAAATTGCGACGTTTTGATGTCATAGATGGAAATGACGCTACTTTGGCTAGACTTTGATTTCAAATATATAGGAATTGATGGGAATTCATTGATGATCAAAAATAATTTTATTTTACGCTATACAACTGAAATTTCTTTCCTGCCGGTTCAAATATCACCAATTTAATCTGATACTCCATTTGTTATTTATCGATCGAAAAAACATATACACCAATTCCCTCAACGGGGGATTTTTCCAGTCAAAATATTTGTCCCATTTTTTAACCAATCACTCAAAATTTGAAAGCAAAAAAACGCGGCTTTGCGGGAACGTCCATCTATTCCCGCTAGGACCCGACGATTTTTTGTCGGGCGACACGACGCTGTCATTTCGGCATCCGGTAAATGAACAGAGCACCGAAAATGGCCGCCGGCATGTCGTATATGTATGTGTGTTCAATGAAACGACCGTGTGCAAAGTTGAGTAGGACAGGATCAACGGAACGCACGCATACGTACAAAAAAAAATGAAACAAAAACCGACGGGGGACAATAACGTTTCCAGTAAACAAAGGAAGAAAAAGCTTTTGTCCCTTTTTAGCGGAACGTTAAAATGAACGTATAATCGCGACGCTACCGTGGAGAATACCTTTTATATTTATTTAATGCGGTTGTTGGCCGCCCAATCCCTATAATTAAATTGAATACGGTGGTACCCTCGACTTGGAATCGGGAATTTTAATTCCGAGATTGCTTACTGGGGTGCACGTTCATAATTCGGCAATATTTGCATCGTCACTTTGCTAAAAATATTTGTTATATCACGTGAATAAAAAAAAGTTAAAAGTTATATTAAAAAATTACTAAAAATTCTAAAAAATATCATCATTATATCTATTAATCATCAGCGAACACCAGATGTGTATCACCATAATGAACTCTCAATGTCTCTTTAAATATAACAAGTCCCCGGTCTGACATATAGATGGCGCTACCAGAATTAAATCCAAATATTTTTTAGTTAGCTTTAACCCTTAAAAGATGCGTGTATAAATTTGACAGTTGTCGGATCATTAGTTTGTGAATTATAGCATTTTGAGTGAAGCAACTTTTGTTATTGTGAAAAAGGAATTTCGCGTGTTTATAAAATGTTGCATTTTGAGGGGAAAAATACAGTTGAAGCAAAAACTTGGCTTGATGCCGAGTTTCTGGACACTGCCCCAGGAATATCAACCATCAAGGATCGGTATGCTAAGTTTAGACGTGATGAAATGAGCAGCGAAGACGGTGAACGCAGTGACGCCTAAAAGAGGTTGTTACCGACGAAAACATTTAAAAAATACAGAAAATGATTTTGAATGACCGTAAATTGAATTGAATAAGATAGCAGGCGCTCTAAAGATATCAATTGAACGGGTACATCATATCATTCACGAATATTTGGGTATGAGAAAGCTCTATGCAAAGTGGATGCCGCGCGAGCTCACTTTTGACCAAAAACAGCGACGAGTTGATGATTCGGAGCAGTGTTTGAATCATCCGAGTTGACTGCATACGATAAACCCGCTCCAAAGCGTGGGAAAACGCAACAGTCGGCTGGCACGGTTATGGCGTCTGACGAATAATTTTCATTGACTACCTTGGAAAAGGAAGGGCCATTAACAGCGACTACTACATAGCGTTACTGAACCGTTTGACGGGCGAAATCGGCGAAAAACGGCCGCATTTGAAGAAAAAGAAAGTGCTGCTTCACAAGACAATGCACCATGTCAAAAGTCAGTGAAAACGATGGCAAAAATCCATGAATTGGGTTTCGAATTGCTTCCCCATCCACCATATTCTCCGGATCTGGCCCCAGCGACTATTTCTTGTTCTCAGATCTTCAAAGAAGCTGGGAAGAAATTTTCGTCGAATGAAGAGGTGATCGCCGAACTGAGGCCTATTTTTGTTATAATATTGTCACTACATAGTATAAAACAAAGTCGCCTTTTCTGTCCCTATATCCCTATGTGCGCTTAAATCTTTAAAACTACGCAACGGATTTTGATGCGGTTTTTTTCAATAGATAGAGTGAATAGACGAGTTAGATCAAATTAATGTACTACAGTATTGTACACCATAAAAAGGTCTGCAAAAAAGTCCGCGATGGTATATGTTTATCTTTTAGGGATAACCCACATTAACCATTTTTATTGTTTACTTTTTATGTGAGAAAATGGCTTATTTACGAAGCTATTTTAAGCAATACGGCATTAATCCTTATCGAATTAAGTACCTTAAATACAGTGTGCAATTAATATAGATCAATATGGTTCCTTACAGCATGTAAATTAAACAAATATTTTCGGAGATATTACAAATTTAAAATTTGCGTTTAAAAATGTGTAATGTAATAAAAATTGTATGAATTTAGATATTCCAAAGATAGCAGGAAATCTTCATAGTAATTATGGGGGAAGAGGAATTGTTTTACTCCAAATTTAATGCGTGCAGGCCAAGGGCAGTAATGAATGAACCAAAAATACTGGATCGATTTTAATCATGTTTTCATTGAGTGACATAGGCATATATATTTTATGCCCGTGCAAAGTCGGAGCGGGCCGCTATGTTTTTATATACAACGTTCATATTTTTTCTGTAGTGTATTTAATTTCGTATCAGCATTGCACCCGTGCGAAGCCGGGGCGGGTCGTTAGTAATTAATATAATGATTTAAGTACCGGGGCTTGTGGATGGCTAGGGATTTGATCGAGTTGTTTTCGATTTCTAAGGCGCCGAGGAAGAACTTTACACTGAGCATGTCCGTGAAATTCTGACTCCTTATTCGAGGTGAGTGTTCACATTCCTCATAACGGAGGAATTTTTTGGACTGAAACACTTGGATTAGTGCCTGTACTACACCTGTGATCCATAGAGGTAGACTGAACAGACTAGCATCTTATATAGAATCGCCTTCTGGGGGATTGGAAGTTTGCTTTTTCTGCAGAGGAGTAGAAATAGTAGGCTGTATACGCCCTTGCCTTTGGAAATAGCGTGATGCATTTAAGCTGACCATTGGAACCTACGGTCGAACTGGAGACCGAGGTATGATATCTTCTGGAGCTAGAGGATAGGAACTTTTTCGATTTGGAGGCAATAAGCACGGAAATAGAAATAGTGGAAACTATTTTAATTAATATATATTGTCCCGATTTTCTTCAACAGATGACTTTTTAAATTGAAAATATGATTATACTACATGTAAGAATTTAATACAAAAATGATCGGTATCTGAACAACATTTTTAATAATATGTCAAGCCTAGTACAGAAAAGGGAAATGTGTTTTTTTACGCTCCCTCTTGGCCAAGATTTAATAGTGTTTCTTAAACGAAAAAACTATGCGGAGAATTTGTTGTCGGATATCGATGGCGGTATGACCATCCATGAAACACTACAAAACTGTCATTATATTCAAAGAAAAAAAAATGACTCACTCTATATAAGGAATGTCCAAATTCTTTGTCCAAAAAAAAAACTAAAGTTTTATAGACCAATTCTGCCCGGCATAAAAGTGAACGCATCAAACGAAACGGCCTGTCAACAGGTGTCCTGAAGGAATTTACGAGCGTCCCCCGACATTCTCATAACACACAGAAAAAAAATCGTTCCCCTCTAAAAATAAACGTTTCGAACTAACGACAACATTACCTTTTTTATGCACCCTAGAAAAAGGGGGGCCCGCAGCTCTCTTTTAATATCGTCGAGCATATATCAGCGTCGCTGGACAGACGGGCCGAGTATTTCCGAGGGATCGCTCTCTCCTCTCCCGGCCGTCAATCCCCAGATCTCCTCGTTCATTGTGAGGGAGCGTGCCGATGTAGAGAGACGGATGAGACGTCTTGCTGGACGGCTTCCCTTATTACTGACCCGACAGAAACTGTCGATTGTCCGGTCCGAGGGAAGACGCACGCGGGTTTGGATATTGGACAAGTTTCGGAGCCCGTCTGGATTGAATACGGCCGGTCTTTTTAATTAGCTTCACCGCTTCCTTGTTTGTGTTTTATTCGAATTGTTACGTTTAACAACGGGCCTGGACGTAGATGAATGGCCGAAGACAAAAGAAAAAGTTCATTGAACACGACTATTTATTGAATTAAAAGTTTTTGTTAGAAGGCAGGAAAGTATTAGGACATTGAGGGATTTATACTAGACGATGTTCCGATAGATCCAATCTATAGATCTAATCGGATATTGGATATAGATCTAATCTATATCCAGTAAATATTAGTGATGAAACTACCTATAGTGTATCAAAACTAGCAGTGAAGTTACGTCATCAAAATGTATACTGTATTGCCTATTGCAGTTTATAAATTCGTTTTAATACCAGCCAATATTTTCCTTTTAATTTTATTCAAGTTAAAAAGAGACAATGCTGTCTGATAAGCTCGAACACATGTTCGAATCAGCCTGCAAATGTAAATGTCACAATACTCTAAATATTAGTGACAGGAGGTTATAAATCAAGCTGCTTAATATTTTTGATTATTCTGGGGTCTCTAATCAGGGGGGGGGGTGCGCTCTTATCAGTAAAATGCGTTAGAGAGGTAAGTAATGATACTAATTAATATTAGGCTGCATTTTATTGAAAATATTTTTATTGTCTTGCAGTTGTATTGCATATTAGTATGGTCACTATAATTAAAATTTCCTAAATTAAAGAGAAACGGTATAATTTGTATTAGCCGAAAACAAAATATCTCTATACCTTGGTGTTAGCTCTATTCAAAATTAAATATATGAATTGTATAAAAATAGTGAGTAGTTTCTTTTAATATAGAAATAATTTAATACCATTATTTCAGAGATGACTATTAGTATTGAAAGTACCCATAGAAAACCTAAAACCTTCCTTCAAAATAGAACATTATGCCACTTTTGGCAAAACACTAATAAAAGGAGTGTGAAGAAAACAAAAGTTGATGGAAAAAGGTAAAAGTTGAAAGAACAAAGGCTGCAATTAAGGAATGGCTTAAAGTACATACAATATGTTTTGAAAAAACCATCATAAAGAATGAACTATTTCAAATTGTTACTCAGTAAATATAAATGAAATATTTGATTGCATTTTATGTAATTTACTTTTTTAGAAATAAGGTTCAGAAAAGATACATGGTAGATCAGATTGCTGAATGTTATGGCCACAGAGTTAGAGAATGTTAGAGCCACAGGCCTTCCTCTCTGTTACTGCATATTTAATCCAATTGAGTTGATATGAGGTATCGCAAAGAATTATTAAAATAGACATTCAGATCGAGGAGGATATTCGAACCAGAACTGTCTGCATTTATGGAAAGAAGCATTGTCGAAAATAAAACCTTCGGATTGGATGAACTCGGTCAGACATATTGAAGAATAAATTGACAAATAGTAGAATGGTGCGCAAGTTTTTGATATATTGGAAATAAACAGCTTAGTTATTCACTTGATTAGTGTTTCTGAAACTGACAATGATTGAACAAAACTTTATGAATGTTGGTTTATGGTTTAATGCTGACGATTACCAAGACAGGGTGATGAAAGAGGAAACCACTAAAGGTCAGTATACAATTAATATACTTTAGTTGTAGGAAATTGTGTTACAGAGTGTGAAAGCTTTATGAGAATATGTGTTATTGTTCAGTATATAGATGAATGTGTGGTTAAAATATATGAGGAGATAAATAAAACTAATTGTTTGCACATATGACAAAAACATTAAGGACAATACAGTGATTAAATGTAGTTTTATCAAGAAAGATGTATACAGGTAGTAACAGAATAAACTAAGGAGAAATATAGTAGTATCAAAATGACTTCACAAGGAAACATCACTACATAGTATAAAACAAAGTCGCCTTTTCTGTCCCTATATCCCTATGTGCGCTTAAATCTTTAAAACTACGCAACGGCTTTTGATGCGGTTTTTTTCAATAGATAGAGTGAATAGACGAGTTAGATCAAATTAATGTACTACAGTATTGTACACCATAAAAAGGTCTGCAAAAAAGTCCGCGATGGTATATGTTTATCTTTTAGGGATAACCCACATTAACCATTTTTATTGTTTACTTTTTATGTGAGAAAATGGCTTATTTACGAAGCTATTTTAAGCAATACGGCATTAATCCTTATCGAATTAAGTACCTTAAATACAGTGTGCAATTAATATAGATCAATATGGTTCCTTACAGCATGTAAATTAAACAAATATTTTCGGAGATATTACAAATTTAAAATTTGCGTTTAAAAATGTGTAATGTAATAAAAATTGTATGAATTTAGATATTCCAAAGATAGCAGGAAATCTTCATAGTAATTATGGGGGAAGAGGAATTGTTTTACTCCAAATTTAATGCGTGCAGGCCAAGGGCAGTAATGAATGAACCAAAAATACTGGATCGATTTTAATCATGTTTTCATTGAGTGACATAGGCATATATATTTTATGCCCGTGCAAAGTCGGAGCGGGCCGCTATGTTTTTATATACAACGTTCATATTTTTTCTGTAATGTATTTAATTTAGTATCAGCATTGCACCCGTGCGAAGCCGGGGCGGGTCGCTAGTTAATACTATAATATTAAAGTAAATTATATTAAGACCTAACATTTTTGTTTCATTATTTCATTTAGATTAGAATTTTGTGATATGCCAAAGTCAAAATGTACTAAAACTGTAAGTTGCTGCGGCAACGTTGCGATATTTTGAAATATTACGTGGGTACACTTCTGTTTTGCATTGACTATATATTTTGATATTATTTCAACTGCACTTATAGTTTTTAACATACATTTTTAGAATGTATTGTTCATTTTCTTCATACATTGTTTGTATTTTGTAAGATTGTTTTAAAAATTTTATAATAGAAATTTAAACTAACCAATCAAATTCCTCAAATGACAATTAAAGTACCATATAATGAGTAGATGACACCAAACTATTCTCCTAAAGTCTGTATTGAATTGACTCTCCATTACTCTATGGTTTTTCTAGAGGATAGTTTGATAATTCTCTTAAGCTTTAGGGACTTCAATTGATTCGTGATACTTTTTGTAAGAATATACATTTTCTTTGAATAATAAGTAACATAAAGAAACACCCATTATAGCATTTTCTACTTAAGATTAATTGTACTTACATCCAGTAAACTCATAAGGGAAGAACGTCGAGCTGTTTGTTGTTTCGTCATATCCGCCAGAACCTGACAGACCTCCCGACTGAGACGTGACGTGGCTGCGTGACTAGTCAGGGTGGCTCGCTTCAACGTCTCTCCCAATCCGAAAATCCACATCTGAAACGAAAACAGATTTACAACGAGCGAACCTTAAAATATGAGTCGATAAATCGTACGCGAAAGCGGTTCCTTTATTATCATCCGAATCGTTTCGCTTTAAACTCGAACCTAAAAGAGGATTTTTCGCAGAGGAAAAAGTCTCGCGTTGCAGTTAAAAGGTTCTTAAAAGTCGACGTAATATACTGCGTTTTCCGGTTCGAATTTCTCGGGTATACATCGGAAAATGTCCGGGGCGGACGCGGGTGGATATGGCTTTAGTCGGAAAATATCCCGAGATGGGTTTTTATTGATACGGCAGATGTTTACTGATAAAATGGTATTTGGGGATTGTCCGTTACGTTTTTGCTTTTTAGGTATGTAAATATTTCGAAAAATTCCATACATTATATATAGAAGATTGCAACGTTGTATGTATATGTATATACATAAAATAACGAAAATTATTCGTTAAAGATGTCGGATAAAACAGGCCAATTGAAAAGTTCCCGGCTTGACACATAGATGGCGCTACTAGAAATAAATCCAAATATTTCTTAGTTAGCCCCAACCCTCAAAAGATGCGCGTAAAAATTTGACATCTGTCGGATAATTTTTTGAGTGAAGCAACTTTTGTTATTGTGAAAAAAATGGATAAAAAGGAATTTCGCGTGTTGATAAAATATTGCTTCTTGAAGGGAAAAAATGCAGTTGAAGCAAAAACTCGGCTTGATGCCGAATTACTAGACACTGTCCCAGGAAAATCAACCAACAATGATGAGAAAGCTCTGTGCAAAGTAGGCGCCGCGCGAGCTTCTGGCCAAAAACAACGGCGAGTTGATGATTTGGAGCAGTGTATGAAGATGATCAAGCGTAAGAAACCTGAGTTTTTGCGTCGACATCATTTCACTCCGAAATCCAATCGACAGTTATCCGAATGGATTGCACACGATGAACCCACTCCAAAGCATGGGAAAACGCAACAGGCTGGAAAGGTTATGGCGTCTGTATTTTGGGATACGCATGGAATAATTTTCATTGACTACGTTGAAAAAGGAAGGACCATAAACAACGACTATTACATAGCGTTATTGGGACGTTTGAAGGACGAAATCGCAAGTGAGTGAAAATGAAGGCAAAAATCCATGAATTGAGCTTCGAATGACTTCCTCATCAACCGTATTCTCCAGATCTGGCCCAGCGACTATTTCCAGTTCTCAGATCTCAAAAAAATGCCTGCTGGGAAGAAATTTTCGTCGAATGTGGAGGTGATACAAAAATGGTATCAATTGACCTATTATCTGCACTTTTATAGCTTTATGGGGATATTTGGGTCTCTTGCACATATTGTCAGTAAGTATCAGTCAGCCTCTGGCACATTTGGGGTATAGCCGTTGGCTAGAAGAGAAGATGATTGGCAAATGCAGTAAACTTTAGGAGTAGGCGTGACATACTTGACACCCTATATAATTAGAACCAAGGTCATCTAATCCTCTTTCACTCCTTTGCTCTTCAATTAACATAAGTTCGTCAAACTTGCAATTCGCGAAAAGTCGCGAGGTTGGGGCCGTTTAGATAGAAAGACTCATATGAAAAATCGCCTTGATTCACTTTAATTGTAATTAGTACAAATAAATTAAGTAGTGTAATGTAAAGTGTTTCATTAATTCGCGAGAAAGTCCAGCTGAAATTGTTCAGGGAGCCACAGAATGGACGACCAAGGGCATAGTGAATTAGCAACAAATAAAAAGGGCAATGACAATCCACTAAGAGAGCCATTGAAGAGATGGTAAACTAAAAGAACTAGTTTAGTTAGCGAAGCTAATTTAATTCAACATTATTAATATTTAATTTGTCTTAAGTTTAGTAATATACCAGCAGATGTTATAAGTTAAATAATATTATAGTAAAACTATTGAATAGTAAGTAGCAAACTATTCATTATAGTGCAATTACTATTTACAAATAAAGTCGAAAACGTTAAAGTCGGTACTAAAATCCAAGAAAATTAAATTTGAACTTGAGGTCAAAATTTGAAAACAGTTGATAAAAATGTTCGTGGAGTTGATATTAATCATAATTCTTCTTTTCTGTTTTCATTTAATATGTAATATAATAAGATTATTCAATGCAAACGCAGCTATTTGTCTATCTTAAAAATCTAGATCTTTCAATCCATTACCTATTTAAGAAAATACTATTAAAATACCTTATCTAAAAATGAAAACAGAAGACTACTATATAAGCTAATTTGAAAAACGTTTTAAATTTCAAACCTTGTTTTAAGATTCTTTCGATTTAAGACATACTATAGCTAATTTTTCTACTTTCTACTCTGTAATCTCGATTCTTATATATTATATTATCTCATATATATATATATATATATATATATATATATATATATATATATATATATATATATGTGGGTATATATATATATATATATATATATATATATATATATATATGTGTGTGTGTTACCTCTGGTATCAACTTTTTTATATATCGAATAATCTTGATACGAATATCGTAAGTAATTAAACAAAGTTTCAGAAAACCGAAATTATATTCTACCCAACTTATTATACTTATTGTGTTTTATTTACTTACTTTTTCAAGTTCCGTATCGCTGTAGTTTCTTCCTGCTCGATATTCGGGCGCCAGATATCCAGCCAGATGGGCGGGAGGTCCGGACACGAAGAAGTTGACCCTCTGGCATAACTTGACCCGTCCTCTGGAGCTCAGCTGCAGGGTGGAGGGCGTCACCAACGGCAGGCATTGTTTCCCCGTCAGACCGTCTGTAAAACGAGAACGAAAACTGAGCACCATCCTCAATCAATTTCGGTTTTGATTTATGCTGCGTTCGGGTAACTGATTGTTATTCCAGCGGTCTTGCAGCTCGCAGTGCTGATGGCTGCGGTTCGGGGCGTCTGTTAATGCGTCTTGTAAATTGCATTTGCAGCGGATTACGTATGCTACTTGTACAGTTAATCACACAGTGGGAATATAGGATAAGATAGTATCGACACTTTGATTTATTATGTTAGCATTAGTTCATACGTTTTTAAGAGAATAATAGTTTATTTGAAATTAAATGAAACATGATTGGTGCAAATGTCCCGCTACCATTTTGACTGCCCCCCATCTTGGTTATGGGACGTTTAGCTCAGTTTCGCTTTAACCATTATGTTGTGTAGACGTTAATATTTTATTATGGATAAATATACGCCACAAGAACGAGCAGAAATAGTGACAATATTTATTGAGAATAATCGTTCCATTATTGCCATTCAGCGGAAATTGCATCTAAAATATCCTAATCGTTCAGTGCCTCAGAAAACCACAATTTACCGTTTACATGCGAATTTTCGACAATACGATACGACAGCAGGCAGGCCTCGTTCTGGAAGACAACAGATGTCTCGTAACCCTGAAAATGTGACTCTGGTGCCCGATAGTGTTGCGGAGTCTTCAGAAACATCAATTCGGAGACGTGGTTCCCAGTTACACATTTCTGCATGCAGTTGAAGGCAATTAGTTCAAAAATTGCTACCGAGAGATTCTGATCGACGAGTTGAGTACAGCAATGCAATCCTAAGGCTGATTTTTAGTTCAAATTGATAATGAGTGATGAAGCCCATTTTCTTCTCAGTGGCCACGTCAATAAACAGAACAGTCGGTCTTGGAGAATAGAGAAGCCTCAATTAATTCATAAAACATCATTGAATCCGCTAAAAACAACTGTATTCATGCTGAAAACATCATTGGTCCCTATTTTTTTGAAAATAATCACGGTGTTGCAGTTAACAATACTGCTGAATCAATTCAAATTTTCTTGTGCCTGAAATGGAAGGACTAGAGGACATGTGGTTTCAGCAGGATGGAGCCACATCACACATAGCTCGTTCAACAATTCAATTATTGAATGACGTTTTTCTACGAAGAATAATTTCGCGAAATGGCGATTTAGCACGACCAGCCAGATCTTCATATTTAACAGCTCCAGGCTTTTTCTTATGTCGTTTTTAAAATCAAAAGTTTATGTGACTAAGCCCGAAACGATTCAACATCTTAAGGACAATATTCGTCACGAAATTAAAGAAATTCAGCCTCAGATGTTGCAGAATGTCATGAAAAGTGCCTCAAAAAGAGCCGAAAGTTGCATAGTGAATCGCGGTCACCATTTAGTCGATAAAATTTTTCAATCATAACGAAAAAAAATTGTAAAGACCAAATAAACTTTATGGAAATTAAACTTACTTTAGTTATAGGCAATCAAAATGGTAGTGGGACTTTTACTCTACCTGTTATTTAGATGCATTTATACAAATTTGAATATTAATGTCATTGCACCCATATAAATTAAAACGGTCTTGGTGTGTTTCGTGTCTTAATTAGCAAATAATGTCCAAAGGAAGAAAACTAAAGTGGAATAACTCAATACAGAGTGAACAAGTATAGAAATTCACCAATGACTACAGAAAAAAATCTTTTTAAATATGTTAAAATCATTAAATTATGCCCTTAACAGCTATCTTAACAATTATATGAAGTTTTCTCCAAACTGAAATAAGTTTTAAATTTACATAACTAAACTGGTGTTATTATTAATAGAAATCCCAGCCTCGTTCTAAAGGTATTTGTAGGAAAATTACGGAAACAAATCTGTAGACCTATTATAAGCCATAGTTATTACCATACTTTAGATATTACCTTACTTATTAGGTGCAAAAAAATAATGTTAAAAAAATTAATTATCTTCAAAAAATTGGTTTAATATTGTTCATTTTCAACAAATTTGAAGTGAAAAAAATAGGGATTATTTGTAGAGTAAGTTATGTCTACAATTATTAGTAGACTAGTCAATCAGTTATCCGTTTCCTCTCAGGGATAATGGATATTGACTTGTTGATGTTTGGCGATATAATTCATACGAAAAACTGCAGAGATATTTATTTTTACTCTATAATTTCATATAGCTTTATAGCAAAATTAAAAAATTGGTGAAACATATTTAATAAACAGAAATTATTACAACCTTGTCAGGTGTAAGCCTGATAGGCAGAAGTTCATTGATTAATTCTGCATCAGTGAGTAATTGTTCAAACAGAAACAAAAATGATGTGTGCGAAAAATTAATTGACATTTTTTAAAATGGATTTCGTTGGAGTGAATATCCACCGTCAATTATTTTTTCTACTTGAAAGGAAATCATTCAGAAATTTATTATTTCCTTTATCTATTTATATATACGATTGGGAAAAAGTATTTTCGATTTGTTTAATATTGTAGATACATTTAAAGTAGCCACACTTATTCAAAAAAGTCATACTGTAGTGTGTTTGAAGAAGAATCCTAGTAAATATCTACAACAAAGTTAAGTTCTAGTTGAAATATTCATTGAAAAAACTAGCTGATATTAAAATTAAGTGTTGACCATAGTGGGTATGATGTGAATATATAAGGAATGCATAGATACTGATACTGTTGAGACAATATTGAAAGTGTCTGAAATATACAAGGTACATGGAGTCTACTAAACCAAAAATATAGTTGCAAGAGAAGAATTCAGATCTACAGGATATATCACGACCACATAAGTGGTATAACACACAATTTAAAAGATAGATATCCACTATACACAAATACATTTAATACCTATTTCGACATATATATTTTATTTGGTGCAATTTTATTTCATTTCTTTTAATATTTTGACTACCTAGATTCAAAACCTTTATTAAAATATATTTATTTCAAATTACAGTAACTTTTACACTAATTGATTTAAAATATTAAACACTAAATATTATAATATAATATTTGTTATAATTACATTTCAGAGAGACAAAGTTTATATCACAACTTGTTTACTTTTAAAATGAGGGTGTTATTTAATATAATTGAGATAAGTGATAACTAATTTTTTTTAAATAAATCAAATAAATAAGCTTACTGACACAGTAGTCATTTTTTTTTTGAAAAAGTTAATAGATCAAAATTTACCATAAGGTAGCGTGGCCGAGCGGTCTAAGGCGCTGGTTTAAGGCACCAGTCTCTTCGGAGGCGTGGGTTCGAATCCCACCGCTGCCAAGATACTTTTTTAAATAATTCTTTCGGTTTTCTTTAACAATTTTCCATTAGATCCATTAGGCTCGTCCCGAGGGTCGACAAAAAGACAAACTTTTATTAAAAGGTTTATTGCTCGTTCAAACAACCTGACAAGCTTTATCCACCCCCGTTGCGGCGTATTCCGGTAAAAAAAGACTCTCCGACACGTCCAAATGGACAGCACGTATTCTCGGTTATAATTCCCGTAAAAACACCGATGCCAATCGAACGTTTTCTGAGAGAAAAAAAAAAAACGTTCTGCGACGACGGCGAGTTTGAAAAAAGTTCCGACGAACAAAGAGAACCGTGACGTCGGTCCGGAATTTTTATATGGAAATACCGGAAAATATTAATTTCGACAATGTATGCAGAGAAGGCGAATAAAAATCTAATTACGTTGTCGTTTCTACTACAAATAAAAAATTAAATAGTTGTTAATCAAATAAGAACATTTGCATTTTTTCTCAATTTACTTTTAGATACTCAATCAAAACAAAAGGATAATATTTATTTTTTTAAGTGCAATAAAGTCAACCTCTTGGATGTTTTAGTGACTAGACCTACAGCTTAACGGTCACACCGGTTGAAATTATCCCAGAGGACATCCGGTCTTATCCAGCCTGGTTACTGGCGTGACTGGGATCATTTTAGTTCTCGGATTTTATACTCTTGTCTATAGAATAATCACGAATATTAGACAAACATAGCCTCAGCAGGATTCGAACCTGCGACTATCGCAACAGTAGGACCGTTCTGTCACCTTTACCACTGCGCCATCAAGCCGGCTTGTTACTGAGTAAGATCCGAAGGAGTATGAAAGTTGTCATAGTCAGTAGAAGAAGTCTATATAGCTAAAATTCATACATAAACACAATGATAAGATCCACCACGATATAGCACAATGGCATATTTTCATAGATTAATTAAAAATAAGCCCTTCTGACTCTGTAGGTCATTCACTATATCTGAAAATATACTACAAGGACTTAGAATTAAAATATTAAGGTCATGGTTGGTAGGTATTCGCCCATTCTAAAATATTGTATATGGTGCTCGGCTGTTTACCAAATTCCTTGCTGTTTGTGTCTACGGGATAGCAGATGCCGACTAAATCACTAGACCAAAAACAAGTTAGCCACGCCGAGAAATATTGGTATCTCCACATAGAGTTGGGATTGATGAAGCAATTTGTAAAATCACCTCCCGGGGATGGAGATTGCTTCAAATCCATAGTTTTAAAGTTTCCAGGTCTCTCAAAAGCAAAGATGAAGGTCGGTGTTTACGTCGGACCAGACAGGCGGATCCTCAAAAAGAATGGAGGGTTGTTTTAAGAAAGACATGGAGATATTTTTTAGATTTTAGAGATATTTCAAGCTTTATGTTGCTTAATGAGTGTAAAAGTACATTTTCTTCATTCCCACATGGACTACATTCCAGAAAAAATGGAAAATGTCAGTGATGAGTAAGGTTTAGTGTGTGTTAGTGAATGTATATTAGATAAAAATATATGAATAACAAACAATAACATAAATTAATGTGCATGTTTTTTTAAAATATATATTAAAGGTATATGTTAAAATATCATCACAGGATTAACAGAATTGTCAATAAGAAGAATAATACGCACTCTTGTCAAGATGACAATTTTATATCTGTCTTTTAAAGAATGATGACATAAATGATGAATTTCATGTGATATCTTGGCGACGCAGAACAGTAGAGAAAAAAGTGTTCGTCTGAATATGGTGGCACAGTATAACATTATATTAAAGATAATTTTCTATATAGGGATTAGTGTTATAGGTTAAAGGATATAGAGTTATTATATAGAGATTATTTAAGATTATAGGATGAATTATTATTTCTGCAAAACAAACTGGAAATGGACTAGACAACCAAACAGTTCAAAATCAATGAAGCCCAAGACTTGAGAAACTTTCAAACAGCTTTCCAGTCGATGATTCAACTATTTCCTAACATTTATATGTCATGAGAAAGATCAATAGGAGGTAAATTGGCTACCACACAAATTGACTAAAAATATGATTTCCAATAGTTTCATTCCTCGCCGGACAAAGAAGGAAAGTCTATTTCAAAAAGTATATGCTAAAGGCAAACAAAACTATTACAGATAATATTTTCCAACGTCAATGAATGTCAATGACGCCTTCTTACAAAAAAGATTATTTTTGTTTTATAAAGAAAAAGAGTAACAGACACACTTTCAGATTAGACTTTGCGAGAGTTGTGAGGGATACACTGTTGCAGCTCGAACTTCTACAACACCCAGCGTACTCAGCCGATATTAGTGGCTTATGATTACCACATCGCTCCCAAATCAACAATCATTATTTTGACACATCACCAATTTTCCAGAAGAAGGAAATCGTGTAAATTATCTTGGTTTTTATTGTACCATTTTTTATCACTAAATGTCTTTTTAAAGGGAACAAATGATTAGTGGGTGGTTTGATAAGTACCAAGTATCCTTTTAGCTCGATACGCTTGACCTAGCTCCAGTTTCTTTAACCCGTCTGAAAAATACGTTTTCTCGAGGCCTGCAAAGTGGGCCGGTAAAGTAAATTTCTGCCCGGTGAGTGACTTTTTCAAGTTCGAAATAAAAAAGTAGTACGCGGCCAAATCTGTAGAATACGTGGGATGAGAGAGCTGTTCGTAGCCCAATTCGACCAATTTGGTAGTGGCAAGTGCGGAAGTGTGAGCCGGTGCGTTGTCATGGTGGAAGAACACTTTTTTCTTTGCCAAATATGGCAGTTTTTTCTGCATTTCGGCGTCGAGCCGAACCAATAATTCGGCATGGAGTAGTCCTGTGACCGTTCTGCCCTTCTCCAGGTAGTCGATATAGACCACACGATGGCCACAACATTTCCGGCCGATAAGATATTTCTTCGACTTCTTGGGAACACGTTCACCCAGTGAAGTCCGCTGTTTCGACTATTCGTCTATTTCGACTTGGTCTCTAGTGTGTACTAGTGGATCCATCCGCCGACGGTCATAAAACGGCGCATAAAATCCTTTGCATTGCGCTTAAATAGCGTCAAATAATGCTCCGAAGTGGTTTCACTGTTGGGCTTGTTGTCTGGAGTGAGCAAACGTGGCACCCATCGCGCCGACAGCTTCCTCATATTCCTTCTTCCTTCTATTTTATGTGTATATCGATAAAAAATTATTAATGGAAATAATCAATATAAAAACAAAGCCAAAAGCTATGGAAAGAAATAGCTTCGACTGCCTCGCTATTAAGAGAAAAGGTTACTATTTGGAGACCTAAATGTAGGTTAAGCTGACTTCTATAGTAAGCTTTGACATTACCAAATAAAAATCCTTAAGTTTAATTTATATTCCTATTGTAAGCTCTGAACAATATTCAATAATGATGTTAGACTTTCGTTCGAGGAAGTATTAATGGGTGCCATGCCATTCTAATATCGATTGTAATTAAAACAAAAAAAAACGTCTCAAAAAGTCGGTGTTTTGTATAAAAACCGTTCCGATATCAATAACCGTCAAGCGGAACTGGAAACGTTAATTTTCCCAATCGGGGAAAAGCCAGATACTAATGGGTTTCGCCGACTGTTAAAAATTTCCCACCCCGGGCAACCGCCGCGCGCCCAAAATTTATCGCTGAACGCGGATTAATATCGAGCCTGTTTTCCAGGCGTTCAAACTAATTGTTCCGGGTGATATTTGACGGAAAAACGGAGAAAACCCAACTAACAATAACGCTGTCGGTCGACCCACGTCTCCACGCTAATAATTCCTGTCTTTCCCTCGTCTGTGACTAACATGTTTCCAGTTCCGGGAGAGGTTTGGATATTAGCGGACTCTAAACCGACGAACTCGCTGGATTAATTCCTTTTTATTAAGAATGTCTCTTCTCATTCCTTTATTAAATTTTAATCGTGGTTTATATCATTTTCTGCACTCTAAACAAATTAAATCGTTGGTGTAATATCATTATTTCCCTATTATATCTTAAAATATTTATAAAATTTTATAAATATCCTTTCGATTATGAATAGTTCTAATCTATGCTACTAGTTTGGTAAACTAACACTTTTTATAGTAACTTTAAACTTATTCCTGCCTTTTCATCGTCTATTTTCTACATGTCTAACGTCTGATGTCTGACTAACATGTTTCGAGTTCCGAGAGCGCTTTGAATATTAGCGTACTCTAAGCCGACGAACTCGTTATATTCATTGCTTTATATTAAGACTATCTCATTATTCCTTTATTGTATTTTAATCATGATTTCTATTCATGATTATATGTACATCTGGTGGTATTATGGATTCATTATATATTATTTCTTCATATATGATATTAGCACAAATATGGCAAATAATTATCAAATAACTTAAAATTGAAAACTAACTAACTAGAGACGTAATTATACTACAGTGACTGCTGTATTAATTATAATGACTATTTCTATAAGTTTGTACACTCTAAACAAATGAACTCGTTGGTGTAACATCATTATTTTCTTATTATATTTTAAAATATTTATAAAATTAAAAAATCTATTAAATGTTCTTGTTTTGTTCTTGTTAGTTCAAGTTTCCTCAAAACAATTTTAATATTAGCATGTACTAAGTTGAGGGTTTCGTTGAAAACTTATCATACTAGAGTAAAAAATTACTAATTCAAAAACTAAATAAAAGAGCTGTGTTACATTATTTTTTAATTGTGTAATTTTTATATTGACAGACATTATCAAATAATTAAATCAGACTCCAACCCATGTTTTAATCTATGTACTCGACCAAGAATTAGTACACAATCGTTTCTTATTAGGCTATTATATCGAAAAATTAGGTAAAAAATACAAACAATATTTTTTATTCTTCGTCGTAGAATATCTGATAAAATATTTTTATATAAAAAGTCAGTTTTTTATTAAACGTTTTCATTTACCAGCTATTAAATAACACAATAATGTTGACGTGATTAAAATTATGAACAAATAACGTTCAAAATGATTAGAAAGTGGAAATGCTTGAAGACGCTACTTGAATGTTAACTTATTCTAAATCAATGACCTCGTTGAATACTGTAAATGTTCCAACAAGTAAAATAAGAATTGAAAATGCACTTCTTTCTCTGTAGGTCTTGATCTTGATAATTAAAAAAGCTTCTTAAAAATAATTTAAATTTTAGCCCACATCAACTAAACGTTCTCAATATTAAATTGTTCAAATTATTTTATTATATTTGTTTCGACTGTAACGTTCAAATGAGTGAATAGAAAATCGTTTCCTCTAAATAAAAGAACTCGTTGAATACTGTAAACGAATGTATTGATTGTTAACAATGTTAAAACAAGTAAAAGAAGAATAGAAACTGGAGCTCGTTCTCTGTAAGCATCGATCTCATGTTAATTAAAAAAGTTTCTTAAAACTTATTTAAATTGTCATATATTAATTTAACGTTTTCAATGTTAAGTTATTTAAATGTTATTATTCAAAAATACCATTTAAATATTAGCTTACTCTAAAACAATGAACTCGTTGCATACTTTAAACTAATTTATTGATTGTTAACTACCATAAAAGAAGCAAAATTAGAAATGAGAATGGACTCATTCTCTATAAGCCTCGATCTAGCTTCGAATCCATTTACATTTTAGCGTATATCGAATCAATAATATTACTTAGGCTTCTCCGCATCTAATATTATTTTAATTTCCAGGCCGCTTCTACAAGTCAAATAAAAAGTTACCAACTTGAGTGAAATAAAAACTAAAAATGAACTTTCTTCTCGCTAAGTCTCGTTCTTGTTAGTCCCAACTTCGCTATAATTTAAAAACCATTTTAATATTCGCATACTCTAAATCGACGAACTCGTCGTATCCAGAAAACTTTTTATTGGCCTTCTATTTTACGTTAATAAGTTCCAAATAGTATAAATAAGTTTCCGATGTAAATTTGTATTTTATTCGATTTTTCTTCTTAAAGAATCATTTTTATTTGAAAAATAATCGTAATATTAACATACTCTATCCCACAAAGCTCGTTGAAATATTTTATTATGTTTTTCAACTGAATCAAGACTTTTTGATAAAAAAACATGGTCGAAATATATTATATAATATAATGAAGACACTTTTGATAAAAAATGTTATATTAGATCGTCGAAATATGTTGGATCCTCGTTCGGCAAACCGTTTTTAAAACTACAAAGAACCATATTTTAATGGAAAAGTGCGGGCGAGACAATGATAAAACCTTGAGAAGATAGGAGAGCTGTTATTTTATGTTTTAAAACTCAAGTAAATCCTAAAAGAAGGGCCAAAGGGATTCTCTCCCTCTTTCTGGTCTCCTCTTCTCGGATCTCCTTCGGTCTCGAGAAGATATTTCGTAAATTAAAAGGGATCGAAAGTGGAATAAGTGTCAACGGCAATTATATTAATCATCTAAAATGTGCAGAGTATATTGTTTTACTTTCGTTGGAGAGTCGACGGAAGTAAGGTTGGAGACGCATACAAGATCGGCGAGGGAGATGTATCGTCTGGAGGCAATTGTGTCGATAAAAGCTCCAGGCGGAGACAGAAACGTCCTTAAGTTGGTTAGAGGTAAAATATAATTAATTTATGACGATTGCGTGAAATGAAATGCTGGAAAGGACGAAGCTTTGTTTCTAAATAGTCACCACTACTTTAAGAAAACAATTCTTTTTTTATTACCCTTAGTGGCCCCACAATCCGCCCAATATATATATATATATATATATATATATATATATATATATATATATATATACTGTTCGAACCTCACTGGAGTTGTAGACAATAACGCTGCAAAAACTCCGCAAATAGATTGATACATTCACACTTCATTTCCCGATAACGGAGGTTGCAGGCGAAGGCGTAAGCCGTGTTGCCGTTGCACCGCCTGCGATTGTCAGGATAAAATATGACGCGAAAGGCCAGACAACGCGAATAAAGTGTTGCGGAGACAGGCGGGACGTAGAGGGGTAATTTTGTAACAAACGAGCCGGGGAAAAATGGCAGTACGCCTACGAAACACGCATAAATCGAAACAGAAAAAAGAATACAGAAAAAAAAATGTTTCTTATGAACATATAGAATGGTTTTTATATTAGATAAAACAAGAGAATTTCGACATTTCGATCGCAACCATCGATCGGTTTTACTCTAACTCATTCTAAATTAATTAACTCGTTGGAAGCCTGGTAATTGATTTGATTGAATTGAATGATACATCATGTACAAGAAGTATGGGCGAAGTGTAAAAAGTATATAGAAAAAAACGGTTCTTGGTAATATATAAAACGGTTCTATATTAGATAGAACAAGAATTTTACTTACTCTATATTAATGAACTCGTTGGAAACCTGGAAATTGATGGTGCTTGAGATTTCCCTTACAGATAAAATCATCGTTTATACCTGAAAATTATTTCTAAAGATTGCTTTGGTTTATTCTCCGAAAATTTCGAATCCTTCTCAGAAATTACAAATTATAAAGGATACGATATACGTTTTGATAAGTTAATTGAATTAGAATTGTCTCTGATTAAATTATATTACAGTTTATATATATATATATATATATATATATATATATATATATATATATATATATATATATATACATATATATATATATACACATTATATATACATTTTATACCCACTAGATTTGATACCGGGATAAACTTGTATTTTAATAATTTCCACTTACCTCAAAATGAATTAATTGTTCTCTTATTTTCAACAAGCTTAGAGATATAGAGAGTGTAAAATTTAAATAAGAACATAACTTAACTAATAAAAAAATCCTACGTTGCTTGAACAAACCACACTAAAGAATATTCGCTGAAGCAGTTCAAGGTCATGCTTCGAAAAACCAAAAAGGACAAAACAGAGTCTTTAGACGACGGCCTTATTACTTACACTCAAATAGCATTAAAATAAGCCTCAATAATTAAATATAGGATATTTTGGAGGCATAGCGATAAAAAAATCGTAAATTCTTTAAAATTAATCAACTTGACTATATGTCCAACGAGACGGTAAATTTAGAGTCTGTGAAATACGAATAGACCTTTCTTTTCGGAATAAACACACTCTTATACGAGATCGGACCACAAAATAAATAGATTATTTCTTTTTAGAACCAATTTTACTTTGGGATATCCCCTTGAAAGTACTCTTTCTTCGAAATTCGGAAACTCCTTTGTTCTTTTGCTTTTCAAAGTTTTTTTTGGATAGAAAAAGCTACACGACGCTATGTCTGATAAATATGGAGGCAGATTTCTAATAATGTTATTTTTTCACCTTCATAAACCAGAAATTAAATGTCTGAACAAATTTGTCCATATCACAAAAAGTCCAATATCAACAGTAATTTTTGGAATTTTTTGGAATTTTTCCTAATTGCTAAGCGTTCATAATAAATGATTAAACTTTTTTGCTTTCATCAGTTGTTGGTGTGTTACTCTGCTCTCACCGAGTTTTTAATATGTCCAAGACTTTCTTAAACTTCATAAGATTTTTTAAAATAAATTGCAATGTATAATATATAATATATAAAAACTGACATCAACGGTGCTAAAAGACTTGTCAACTAAATAGACAAAAAAGTAAACAACCAATATAGCGAAAAATTAATAGATACCTGTACATTCTTGCCAATATATAAATAAAAAAAATCGGCGGCGAAATATCAGACTTATTTATTTTTCAAAACTCACTCTGCATTTCCAACGAGTTCGTAAATTTAGAGTCTTTTACTGTCGTAAATTCTAAACACGAACAAGCCTTACCCGACAGAAACAGATCTTGCAGAGCCTGCACGCTCTGACACAGGATAGCCCACGTCTCCGCTTCTAGTAATCCTGACGGCCTGGTAGCCAGCAAATCTGCCAGACACGCCTTCCGTTGACGAAAACCGATGTTGCCGCCCACGCCGTCTTCCGTGCCGTTGCCGGCGACGCTGCTGCTACTGGTTGACGTCGATCGCGGTCTGGACATCCTGCAACAAAACAAAGAGGCGATCGATTCGTTGAACTGACGATACGATTAAAGGCTTTCCATTAAAACCGAATCAGTTACCAGCTGGAATGGGGCCTCCGACGAGCACGCCGCGAATTAGCGGTCGCCGCGGTCCCCATTTACAATTAACCGGGCTCGCTTAACTTTACACTGACCCAAAAAGGTTAAAACGTTTTTTTAGAGTTAATTTTAAATCGATAAATCAAGCGAATTTATGTACGCGCTGTAAAACATTTAACGACCGAATCGTGTCATTACGGTCTCAATACATGTTCAAATATTATCTCTGATGGACGGAAATAATGTCTATATTATAGTGTAATTTTATTTTAATGTGTATAAAACATCGACCCTTAATTAATGGATAAGTAATAAAATAACTTTTGAACAAAGCTGTTATAACAAAGTAAATTTGTTTCATCAGTTCACTTTTATTGGAAATGATATATAAATTGTTCCAAAGCTTATTTTGTTTTGATTCTTATGTATAAATAATCAAACCACCTTTCGTACCATTAAGTGGTGTAAGTGTGCTATATTTCGTATCTGTTGGAACATCATGTTAAGTTAAATGTTTGCTTTGATCAGTATTATACCTTTCTTCTATATTTGTTCTCTGATGTAAATTTTCCCAGACTAACTTAGGTTGTCTCATGGTTCTTAAGCTCTCCGTCCTTGCTTCCCTGACCCTGTTATCTGTTCCATGCCCTGCAAATGGCCCCATCGAAAGTCGTCTCATTTCTATATACTCGTTTAATCGTTCTATTTCTATTCTATTAGAAGTGTCAGTGTTAGTTTAAACTATCAGAGTTCTGAATATTCCAATACCCTAATTGCAGTAGTGTCTTTAAGGTTAAGGATTTTATTTATGAATGCAGCACATTCATAAATTCAATCTTGTAGTTATTATAAAGGTGATTTTTTATTGTCTGTAATTACAGTGTATATGTTTGTCCCATAAATCATTCTTAGACTTTTACTTTTTACTCCTCTTTGTTCTAATATAACTCAAAATATTTCTATTTCTACTCTGCCGACGTTTAGTCACTTCAATAGCTCATAAATTCTTGATCCATTTACATTGAATTAGTATCTAGATTATTATTCAAGGTGGCATGTAAATATTAACTTTAATGAAAGCAAATTCTAGCAAATATATTATATGTTAAAAAAGATAACCACATTCACAAGAACACAAAAATTAGGCCTAAAAAACGTAACAAATCGACAGAACCGGATTTTACAGGCCTAACTCGATTATATATATATATATATATATATATATATATATATATATATATATATATATAATCCTAAATATAAAAAAATACTACCCTGCAATATTCCAATAGACGTCTTACAAGCATTTGGGACTAATCTACAACTGTTGGAGACATATATTTTTGAAAGATTTTTTATAATATTGCATGAAACGACATTCTCAACATTCATGCTGGAGTTCCCTAGGGTATTATTTCGGGACTACTCATGGGTCAGCCGTCCATTCTTAATATCCCAACTACAAAAGAAGCCTAAGACCATAGAACAAGTAGCAGCCAATAAGGACTAGAAACTGAAAAAAACAGCTCAATAGCTCCAAATCGGATTGTGTTAATTTTAATTTTTCATTACAGCGAAATGACAAAAACCTAATTATATAATTTGACGGATGCCCATTTCCTCAAGCAAAATAAGTTAGGTATTTAACTTCCATCGGCATCCATCTTCATGTTAGATTGAATTAAAATTCTCGTGTTAAACAAAAAGCAGAGTTCGGAATCAAGCTCAAAGAACCTAACTAATTAGTCGGAAGATATTCTCAACTTGACCTAAAATGAAAGAGATTAACTTGTCAGTTAATTATAAAGCCAATATGGATCTATGGGGTGCAGATATTAAAATATCAAATCAACTAGTAATCTAACGCTGCCATAACAAAGTTCCACCACCAATTTCCAATACTTATCGCTATGTAACCAATGTATGTATGTGAAGAAATGCACGACGACCTCAAAATCAAATATATTTACGTTAAGTTATCCAAGATTTCGCCTTAAAAACTGAATTAAGTTTATTAAATCTTAGCAACGTGGAAGCAATACAGCTACTGGACAACACGCAGAAAATCAGACAATGGGAGCGAACCATTGAATATGAACTTGAATAATGTAAAGTGTTACTCTTAATTTTAGCTTATGTAGTTTAATTTTATTTTAACTTTGGAAATACATACTGATGCATTAATCCCGTACTCGTCTTGCTTGGCTATTAATGCAAGTACAACAAAATAGTAGTAATCAAATAATTTGTGCATTAAGATTCTACTAAACATACTAATGTAAGATACAAGTGATAAAAAAATAGAATTATAAAGTTTTAACCGAAATCAACAGCTGTCACGTCATGATAAGTTTTCACAAATATTTAAAGAGCTCCAACAGCGATTTTATTCAAATTAAAAAAAAAAGTAATGAATGTCTAAAATTTAATTTTACGCTGATAATTTTTACGCATAATAATTAAAATATTAATACGGGTAAAAATGCCAATAACAAATATTAAAACGAATTTTTGAATATGACACTTCACTACATAGTCAAACAAAGTCGCCTTTTCTGTCCCTATATCCCTATGTATGCGCTTAAATCTTTAAAACTACGCAACGGATTTTGATGCGGTTTTTTTCAATAGATAGAGTGATTCAAGAGGAAGGTTTATATGTATAATACATGTATAATATACTAAGGCAACATTGCTAATTTTAGAGGTTTCTAACGTGATGTCGTAAATTAACCTATTTTTTTAGGCTTATTTAGCAATTAGCAAAAACGCTGCCTAACCCTACGAGTTAGATCAAATTAATGTACTACAGTATTGTACACCATAAAAAGGTCTACAAAAAAGTCCGCGATGGTATATGTTTATCTTTTAGGGATAACCCACATTAACCATTTTTATTGTTTACTTTTTACGTGAGAAAATGGCTTATTTACGAAGCTATTTTAAGCAATACGGCATTAATCCTTATCGAATTAAGTACCTTAAATACAGTGTGCAATTAATATAGATCAATATGGTTCCTTACAGCATGTAAATTAAACAAATATTTTCGGAGATATTACAAATTTAAAATTTGCGTTTAAAAATGTGTAATGTAATAAAAATTGTATGAATTTAGATATTCCAAAGATAGCAGGAAATCTTCATAGTAAGTATAGGGGAAGAGGAATTGTTTTACTCCAAATTTAATGCGTGCAGGCCAAGGGCAGTAATGAATGAATCAAAAATACTGGATCGACTTTAATCATGTTTTCATTGAGTGACATAGGCATATATATTTTATGCCCGTGCAAAGTCGGAGCGGGCCGCTATGTTTTTATATACAACGTTCATATTTTTTCTGTAGTGTATTTAATTTAGTATCAGCATTGCACCCCTGCGAAGCCGGGGCGGGTCGCTAGTTATATATATAATATACATTGTAGTTAAGCTTCATAATTTATAGAGGTATGATAGCCAGATGTCAAAAATATGTCAATTTCATAACAAGCAAAAATATCATTAGCTTGCTGTCGGAATTCATATTTTAAGGCCATTGAAAGTTCGATCAGTTGAAAAACTCTCCGAAATATAATATTTAAAATGAACTTTATTTTCATACTGGCACATTTACTGTTATATAGATACATTTTTTGGTATCTATCAATATCGCGTGACATATTACCGAATCAGTTCGAGCCAGAGTCCATCAATAGCAGCTATCAGTAAATCCTGTTTCACATCCAATTTAATGAGATAGTAATTAATTCGATCTAACTGATCCAGATGCTGTAGGGGAACCCATATGTTAACGCGGACATATTAGGATGGGCGACGTGTAGCGATGCGACAGTCGCGTTTGATTTTAACGTGATTGATTACTGAACGGATCCTTTTAACTTGTCGACAATCAACGGAAGATTTACACTTTTTATTTTTTATTGGATTGACAGTGTGCTACTAGACATTTTTATTTGTACATCGCGTATAGGATCATTGAGCAGACTTGGCTATGGCGTTCAATTCTGGGGTTGTACCAGCCAAAACAAGAGAAACATCATACAAATATTAAAAAAAAGGAACTGCGAGGAATTTTTGATGATTCATGGTATATTCGTAACGCCAATCTGTATAGGAGCCTGAAGGTAGGAAATCTCAGTAACGTTATCAAGGGCTACGTCCAAAGATATGAACCGAGGCTCCTCTAGCAGATCAATGTTGAGGTTCTGGAGCTCCTAGATAATGATGGCTTAGTTAGAAGATTAAAGAGAGTAAAATCATTTGACCCAATTCAGTAAAATTAAAAGTAAAGCTCAGTATACATTAAAGACAGTATTTCAAGCCACAAGTGTCACTCGTAGAGTAAGCATAGTCTATACGAATAAGCAGTGAACTCAAGTCACGAATATGTATTGTCTATAGCATTTTGTAAATTTGTTTTAATACCAGATCATATTTTCTATTTCATTTTATTCGAGTTAAAAAAAGATCCAGTGCTGTCTGACACATTTTTGAACTTATAACCGAATCAGCCTGCAAGTCGATAGTTTGTCAAATGCAAATTCTACAAAACATTAGTGATAAGAGGCTATAAACAGGCAAACGTTGTTTTGGTGCCTTTTAAATCACTACATAATATTTTTAATTACTCTTGCTGAAAATACCGACGCCACATAAATAGTCAGTCAGAAACAGATTACGATTCTAATCAATAAGTTCGACTATGAACGAGGTAATTAGGTCCCATTCTAATCAGTAAAATAAGTTAGAGAGGTAGGTATAACCACTATTAAATATTAAACTGTTGGGATTATTAAATTCTCTCTAATTAAAGAAAAACTGTATAATTTTTGTATAAGATTCGCCTAAAAGAAAATTAAAAGAACATTGATGAACATTGATAACCCTATTCAAGATTAAATTTATGAAATATATAAAAACAGTGAGTAGTTTTTTTCAATATAAACATAATCTAATACAATTATTTCAGAATGAACTGTTAGTTTGGAAAGTATTCATACAAAACTTAGAGATATGCTGCAATTTGAGGGGTATAAGTCATCAATTCAAACACTGTTAAGAAACATAGGATTCAGATAGGACACAGAGTAAAGATAACTCACGAAACGGTCTAATGCAACTTCCAGACATTTCTTTTAAAATAATACAATTTTTAAAAGTATATAATAAAGTTAGGGGAGACTTGTTATTTTAATTTTAGAAATAGACCTGGAAAAAAATATGCAGCAGATAAGAGGGCTGAATAAGATGGCCATAGTGTTCAGTCGAATTGTGAATGAAACTTTCTGGATGTAGAATTATGATTCAATGCTGACAATACCAAGAGTAAATAATTATTAAGGGATAACTTTAGAAAATCGTATTGTAGAGCGAGACATATTTATGTGCATCAATAAGTCTGTAATTCTTCAGTGATTCAGTGATTAAATCTAATTTTATCAAGAAAAATGTTCGCAGGCAGTAAAAGAAGAAAATACGCAGCAACGAAAGAAACAAGAACTAAACATAAAAAGGTAAATATGTTCCCTACTGAAAATTTTTCTCTAATGACATTACTTGGATGTACAATTAGTAATTAGCTGAATTAAGCTTCCAAGGAATACAACAGGTGGCTTAAAAAAGAATTAAATGTATATAATATATAATATAATAAAATAACTCTAATTTACAAATTGTTGTGGCTCTTTAATTAATTTGCATCTTAATAGGCTTTAGATGTACTATGTAAGTGTATGTAATGTGTTTGTAATGTTAAAATAAATAATATTGAATAATGTTTCATTATTTTATTTATATTATAATGTTATATTTCGAAGTTAAAATAAACTAATATGGGTAAAATGTTAACGTTAAGTGCATCAACATTGCATCGTTTTGACGTCATAATTTGAGATGGCGTGAATTCACTGCTACTTTGGATAAAATCTATTTACATACCTAAATCGGCACATTACTTTAAAAGCATTAGCATAAAATCGGCACATTACTTTCTAGGTTAAAAATGAGTCGAGTGAACTAGTCATGATTCAAACTAGTCAAACTAGCTGAAAGTAGTCTATTGAAATAGTCATTGATAAAAAATAGTCGGACCAAAAATAGCAACTAAAACAGACGAGAGTAAAAAGTAATTCATTACTAAACGTCCAATATATTCAGGTGTTATGCAGGCTGACCGCTGACCTACCGACGTCAAGAAACACTACTGTTGCAATATATGCTGACGATACGTTATATGATACCAAACGATATATATGTGGTGTTATCATCAGACGAGCATCAAATATCAGCCACCAGAAAACTCCAATTTCATCTAAATAAAGTCGAATTGTGGTTGAAAACTGTGAATGACATATCAAAGCAAATGAGACAAAATCTACCCATGTGACATTCACCTTTTGTAGAAGGATTTGTCCTCCGGTAAAAATGGATAATTATGAACTTTCACAAGCAGATAATGTTAAATATCTGAGAATGTATTTTGATCGACGCTTAACACGGAAAAAACCATATAGACGTATATAGTGACAGAACTAAACAAAAATAGGTTGGTCTTAGTCTATAGACTAAACCAAATGTATTGCCTGGCGTAAATTAAATTATCCTTAGATAACAAGATATTGCTGTATAAGTCAATACTTAGGCCCATTTGGATGGACCTATGGTATTGAACTGTGAGGTACTACTAGCAAATCTAACATAAGTATCCTTCAGAAATTCCAGAACAGTGTTGCGAGTCACCGTTGGTGCCCCATATTACGTCCACAAGAAATTAATTCAGCGCGATATCGCCATAGAACCCATAACGAGTGTGATTCGATGTGTTAGTGCAAAGTACTCTGGAACACTGTTAGTGCATCCTAATGCACTCACCAAACAGTTAAATGTAACCGAAGACATTGAAGTGCGTAGGCTCCAAAGAACACTATTAAATAAATTAATTAATAGACACATAGAGTGAGATATATAAATCTCTAGAAAGTTACAATAATATTTAGAATAAGAAATGAGTTAAGAATATTGTTGAAGTTCTAGGAGATTAATTTTAAAAAAATTAACGTCGATAGTCGTTTTCAGCCGATAGTTCCCAACGCTATGACGCAACGACTATTCCAATAACGTGACTGTTCTGTCAATCGCTCCCGCTCTACAGGATTAAAACGAATCTCATAAGTGAACATCCGCAGTGTGGTCCATCAAATTCTCCAATCCAAACGCGCACCTCTAGTTCCGAGCTGAACTCATATCAATCTACCAAATATTCCTTACGGTCACAATACAGGTCAACAACAGTATCAGTTTGAATTCATTCCGGACATATACAGAGAAAGTAAAAAAAAACATTTTTACGAGAAAAATGTTTCAATGGTAACAGTGAGAACGAATAAAAAAATTATGTCATTCCAACTCCGAACTTCACAAAAAGAAAACAAGCCGTAAACATCAAAGGGGTTCCTTCGCCGTTGTCCCCGGCCCTTCTCGATGACGCAGATGAACAGCGATAGAAAAAAACAGGAACAAACACGCGCAAAGAAAAACTGAATAAAAAGAAAATTTATTTAGCTCTTTAGAAGGGGTTGCATTATCAACAGGGCCGCCCCAACCTACCGCCCCGGGCACTCCTTGAGACAATATTCATCTTTATTTCTCACCCTCGCAACTCCCTGCCGCCAAGATGCATGAGTCCGTATTCTGGAACGGAGAAAGAAAGGGAAGACGGAGGGGGAGGCAAAGGGGAAAAAATCGCTTTAGCGCCCACTAACAAATTACCAGAGGCCAACGAGACGGAAGGACTTTTTGTTTTCAATTTTTTTCCTCCCTCTTTTTCCGGGATAGCGCGGCGGGCAGGGGGGGTGGATTTGTTTGTTTGTTTTCACGGCTCGTAAAGGGATACGTTACTGCATGCGAAAAAAGGCAACACGCCATCGGATTCTGTCGGATTGACAAAAAAGTTATTTTGGTTTTGCGCATATTGAGTTTCGGAAATCGGATGAGATTTGTCGATGTTATTATTTTTTGTTTTAAGATTCATCACCTATGGTATGGGTTTGGTTACGTGCAAGTTTGTCTTAAAATGTTAATTGAAAAGTTACTTTCCTACCATAGTAAAACACATTTCTTTGGCAACATTAGTTTTTTTTATTCAACATAACTCCCTTCAAGGGTGATACACTGATTATAGCGACCCTCCAACTTTTCGATACCATTTTTGTAGTACGATTTGTCCTTTCCTTCATAATAGGCCTCAGTTTCGGCGATCACCTCTTCATTAGACGAACATTTCTTCCCAGCGAGCGTTCTTTTGAGATCTGAGAATAGGAAATACTGGTGGCCAGATCTGGAGAACACGGTGGATGAGGAAGCAATTCGAAGCCCAATTCATGGATTTTTGCCATCGTTTTCACTAACTTGTGACACGATGCATTGTCTTGTTGAAGCAACACTTTCTTTTTCTTCAAATGCGGCCGTTTTTCGGCGATTTCGTCCTTCAAATGGTTCAATAATGCTATGGTATAGTCGCTCTTGATGGTCCTTTCTTTTTCAAGGTAGTCAATGAAAATTATTCCATGCGCGTCCCAAAATATAGATACCATAACCCTGCCAGACGATTGTTGCGTTTTACCACGCTTTCGAGCGGGTTCATCGTGTGTAGTCCAATCCGATGACTGTCGATTGGACTTCGGAGTGAAACGATGGAGCCATGTTTCATCCATTGTCACATATCGACGAAAGAACTCGAGTTTATTAGGCTTGATCATCTTCAAACACTGCTCCGAATCATCAACTCGTCGTTGTTTTTGGTCAAAAGTGAGCTCGCGCGGCACCCACTTTGCACGGAGCGTTCTCATACCCAAATATTCGTGAGTGATATGATGTACACGTTCAGTTGATATCTTTAAAGTGTCTGCTATTTCATTCAATTTCAATTTACGGTAATTCAAAATCATTTTGTTGATTTTTTAATGTTTTCGTCGTTAACAACCTCTATTGGGCGTCCACTGCGTTCACCGTCTTCGCTGCTCATTTCACCACGTCTAAACTTAGCATATTAATCCTTGATGGTTGATTTTCCTGGGGCAGTGTGCGGAAACTCGGCATCAAGCCAAGTTGTTGTTTCAACTGTATTGTTCCCTTCAGAAAGCAATATTTTATCAACACGCGAAATTCCTTTTTATCGATTTCTTTTTGGATCCGACAGCTGTCAAATTTATACACCCATCTTTTGAGGGTTTGGGCTAACTAAAAAACATTTTAATCTCTAATTAATTTAATTCTAGTAGCGCCATCTATGTGTCAGGCCGGGTAATTTTCAATTGTGTTTTCAACTGTTACCCGCTAAACAAGTCAGTGTGGTTTAGTTTGTTTCAATCTTCTGATTTCTGCGTGTTGTACAGTAGCTGTATTGCTTCCACGTTGCTGTAATTTAGTAACCCTATTTAAAATTTTAAGACAATATCTTGGATCACTTCGAGTATCCATTTTATTTCGAGGTCATCGCGCAACTCTTCGTTCATTACGTACCGATAAGCATTGGTAATACTTGTTGGTTTGATGTTTGAATGCAACCCCATAGGTCTAAATTGGCTTTATGACTGACTGATAAACCAATCTCTTTGTTTTTGGTCAAGTTGAGAGTATCTTCCGAGTAGCCAGTACATTTGTTTGACTTTGAGTCTAAACTGCTCTGTTTCCAATTTAACCTACCATATTTAGTTAATACAGCTTGAAAATCGGGCATCCGTCAACTGATATAATTAGTAAGTTTAAGTCCAGTCAGTAGTAATACTCTAGGTTGTCCATTTGTAGGTCTTATTGACTTGAGATCTTAGACAGAGATACATCTTTTGATATGACAACTGACAATTGTGTGCACTGTTTGTTTTGTTGTTGGAATAACCAGCAGCATAGAGTCCTGTAAAACTTCAGCCGAAATGGGTTTAATTGTTGAGAATACCCCTTCATGCGAGACCAATTGTGAATATTGCGGGGCAGTATTTTATTTCTTCAAATGTCTTTTTCAACAACTGCTGTTACTCTGTGCACTTGGCCGATTCTGCGCAGGTGATTTCGAAATCTAAACTGGAAATTTGGTATTTCTATAAATAGTTGAAAATACACTTTAACAACAGTTTTTCAATTAATTTTGATATCGCAGATAGCAGCGAAGTAGACCTGCAAGATACAACTTATTCTGCCGGTTTGCTCAATTTTTAAAGCATTGTACAAGAAAAATCCTGCCCTAAATACAGAAAAAAAATATAATTTTTTATTATCAGTTTTACATATATTATTTCTTTTTTCCGGGATAGGGCGGCGGATCATAGAGTGGATTTGTTTGTTACCATGCCTCATAAAAGAATACGTTACTGCATACGAAAAAAGCAACACTCCATCGGATTCTGTCGGACTGACAAAAAAGTTATTTTGGTTTTGCGTATATTGAGTTTCGGAAATGAGATTTGTTGATGTTATTATTTTTTGTTTTAAAATTCGTCACCTGTCGTATTTAGATTTGGTTATATGCCAGTTGTACTTGATATTATTTGTTGTTCTTAAGAGAGAATCATTCAATTCATTTTGTACTTATAATACCCTTCCTAAATACAGAAAAAATAACTTTTTTAATTATTAGTTTTGTCTAGATTTCTTTTTCTAGATTCAAATAAGACTGCTGTGTGTAAATGTCATCAATACATACTGATTAACACTGAATAGCACTAAGCAGAAAAGTCTATTTTATGTAATGAAATATCAAAATAATTCCACATCAAGGTTAGGTTGTTTATATTGATATCGATATTTTCATAAATATATATTTCTGATCGATATACATACACGATACATGAAACAACACAGTTTTAACAACACTGAAGTCACAGAAGGATTATCATCATTTTCACTGGAGTGGATGATCAAATAAAATCAGACCAGCTCCAGATAAGAACCTGAAATCCAACTTCAAATATTACATGAGACAGAAACTGTGTAAAGTTATCATGAAAGATCACAATAAATTGCAATTGATTGTATTTAGAACGAGTTTTAAGGAAAAATGGTATCTCAATAAACATCTGAAAGGCACTTTCCACAATCTTCCAATCTTCTTTTTTTGTGGCTTGGAATCGGGAAGGGGAATTCTGTTACGGATATCTGGTCGGGAAGACCCGCCGGAATAAGCGAGTTGGACTGGTTATGTGGAGACTGCCTCTGGGCTTACCACCGAATAAGGCCAGGAAGAGCCGATTGGCCTAAAATATCGGCAGGCTCGGTAATACATCTATTGTCCGAGAGACTAAGAGTGGAGAAAGATCTCGAGTAGAGCTCGGATATAAAATCGTAAACTTGGGGGACTTCTGTTTCTCTATGAATTTGATTGTTCCTGACGAACCAGGGGGCATTGATTATTCTCCTGAGAATTTTGTTTTGAAAGACTTGAAGACGTTCCACCTGGCTAGGTGAGACGTATTTTAGATAGACACTGGAGCCGTATAGAACGACTGATCGAACCAGCATCTTGTACAGGAGATATTTTATTGAGAGAGGAAGCCTGCTGGCCCGGTTGATAAGCGGGAACAGCAAATTAACAATACCTTGACCTTTATGGAGGGACCTTTGAATTGGATCGAAGATAAGACCGAGATAGGTGGCTTCTTTTGAGCATGGGATTTCGGCGTTCTCGATTTTAAGACGCGAAATGCTCGGTGCGAAACGCTTCATGTTGAAGAAGATGGCCTGGGTTTTCTGTGGGTTGACTTGCAACCTCCAGAAATATGAGCACTGGATCTTCACCTGGAACGATCGTCCTGACAGAAATGATATTATAAGAGCTGTTAAGTCATCAGGTAGACCTAATCGGAATCATTTCGCCACTAAGCCTTCGTGCCAAACCTTGTCAAAGGCTGTGGTTAGGTCCAAAAAGACCGCTCCAAGTCTTTCACGGCGGTTAAAAGCACAGTTGATTTTTGCGGCCAACCGATGGGCCTGATGAACCCGAATTGCTCATCTGGAATGATATTATTTGTCTTCGTAAAATCATTAAGAGCCTAAAGAATCGCTCTTTCAGCAAGTTTGGAAATGGAACTTAGTAGGCTGATAGGTCTGTAGTCAGAAGGTGATGAATTAGCTCCTTTTTTGGGGATAACTGCGATGAAAGCGTGTTTCCATGTGGATGGAAAGTGTTGCAGCAGTTCGGCGAGCTACTTGTAGGGAAGATTTTTGAGTTGAGCTATCGAAATATTATCGAAACCCGGGGCCTTCTTGTTCCGAATCTTGCAGAACATTTGCGTGAGTATTTTAGGAGTGACCAGATGGTTTAAAAGATAACTCGAAGGCACTTGAGAACAAATGGAATTGGCCGTCCCAATGATTTCGTTATTCTCAGCAGCGTTTATATTTGTAACAGGAGGGAGGTGTTCCATTTGGGCCTCATAGATTTTTTCGTGGTCGATGACAGCGAAAGTTCCTGTCTCCGCTGAGCCATTTTCTTCAGATACTATCACTTATGGCTGTCATTTATTCAACAAAAATAAGATAATTTTTGACTAAAATGGGTAATTGCTAATAAGTAAGCTAGGAAAATAATTTATTAAGAAACTTAGCAAAGTATAAAATCTTGACGTGCATGAATGTACACCATTTTCCGTAAAACAACTTTAAATTTACAAAAAGGATCACTCAGAATGACTACACAGTCCTTGAAAATATCGGCACCGAATTGGCACCGATTCAAAAAACGGGAAGAAGCACAAGAGAGTCCTTCTCCGAATAGCTCTCGATAATTTCCTGGATGGTTTTTAACCTGAATCGATTTTTAAAAGAGGGTCCACTCGACGCCCTTTTCACCACATCTATCTACAGGGAAGGGGGAGGAGCACTGATAACTGGCGTCTAGTCATTCCACCATCATAATTAATTGCCCCGTTGCGAAATTGCATTCGTTTTAAACCATTTCCACGTCGGATACGTATCATTTGTTTTATATAACGTCAGGTCTCGGTGCAATTTCAATTCGGTTTTAATCAATAACGTAAATAATGTAATGTATTGATTCGGTTCGCTTAAATAAGACAATTATAAAGCCCTTTTCCATAAATAACCGGCTTAATTTGAAATATGGGCCTCCCGCTTACTCGGGGCGCGTACGCCATTTTATAGTAAACGAGTTTATTGATTTGTTGTCATTTTCGATATTTGTTTTTATTAGAATTAGGATTAGGAGAAAATTAGACTCGAATAGCGATTCGCCGTTACGGCAACAAAAGACAATGAAATAAGAAACAAAATAAAATAATTAGGTTACATACTACTGTGATTAAAAAATAGTAAGACGTGATGTTTGCGTGAACAATATTTTAGAATATTTTTCCTAGAGAAATTTAAACCATGGACCAAGGTTATAAGTTTCTCGTACCCATCCTATTTGCCTGAATTAGCTCCATCGGATTTCCTGATATTCCCCAAACTTTGTTTGTGGATTAACGATATTAATACCGAGGTGAAGAAAGACATAAGAACCCATTCCAAACATGTCACTCCGCAACGATTTCGAAGAGTAAAAGAGAAAAATATTAGGTGCAGTATGTTTTTGATAATTTTTTCAGTTTTAACATGTATGTATTAGTACCATATATTTAAATATTTTCCATTGTTTTCTATAACTATTTGCATCTTTTCATGTTATCGTGGGCGTGCTTCACATTTCTTTAGCATGTTAAAACTATCAATCTAACAAATGTTTAAGAAGTGTATTAAACTTGCCATTCACTCAAGAGCACGACTCTGTGGCAGTTCCTTGCTACTGCTGGACTTTTTGCAACAATATGTCGTTCAACTTGGCTACTTGACGTCAGTATTCATTAGCAGTAACAGTTTCACTCTTCACACATTTAACTACTTCTAATAACACTACACCTGGTAATTCAACCAGATCCCCAGCTAGATTTTTTGCCCATAAATATTCCACTTCAGTGCGAGTGTATATAGGCTGACTTTGGAGCTGGAATTTTTTTCTTCCTCGAGCGGTTATGCCCCCCAGCCATTCTTTGTTATTGACACTAAAACCATCCATTTCAAATTGTTCAAACCAAAAGCCACATAAGATACCATAAATGCAGCACATCATCATACCTTTTTAAGTTTTCTGTTATGGGCTTCGGTATTAGATTTCTTCAAATTAAACAATAAAACTAATTCCATAAAATTCCATAACTAGATTTTTGTATACACTGAATAACTCATTAATACTAAATGAAAACTGTATTATTAATAATTATATACAACAGACATGTTAAAACCTTCGAATTTAACAGTTTAGTTCAGTTGTTCACATGGATATTTGCCATTTCTACCAACAGGTGTCGCTGCTCAAAATACATGCAAACACTTAATATTAGGGTACCGTGAAATATAATGATAAATAATTTTTTATATCGGAATTGACCCTAATTAATTATTTAATTAATAATTAATTTAACTTTGGCATATTTCGCTTTTTGTAATACAAAAAGTTATGTTCAAGGAAAAAAAAATAGTTGTTAATCAAAATATGACTTTTTTATTAACGGCTAGACTTACACTATTATCATTCTCGCCACCTCATATGCATGGAGGATTAATGTGAGATAGATAAAGTAAATCTGGGAAAGCGGTTATTTGCCATTTGCGTGTATATATATATATATATATATATATATATATATATATATATATATATATATACATATATATATATATATATATATATATATATATATATATAGTTTATTCAAAGTTTTTTTTTGTACATACGTCATCAAAATGTTTTCTGTATTGCCTGCCAAAATTTGTAAATTCCTTTCAGAATCAGACAATATTCTCCTTCTCATTTTATTCTAGTTAAAAAGAGACACAATGCTGTCTGATTAGTTCAAACGCGTACGCGATGAGCCTGTCAAAGTCGTCCGGTTGTCAAACGTATGCAAAAATTCTAGAAAGCAATAGTGATAGCCCATAAACTATTGTTATTGTATAATTAATTGTAGTTTTTAGATGTACTATAATGTTCAAATATATTATATTTGAGAACAGTACATTTTGTTTAATTATTTTATTTAGATTAAAATTTTGTTGTATATCAAAGACAAACTGAACTAAAGCTCTGAGTTGATGCGTCAACATTGCGACGTTTTTATGTCACAAACTGAGATGACGTATGTATAAAATAACTTTGAATAAACTATGTATAGACTATATATATGACATAATATATGCACTATATATGTCCAAATTTATTAATGAACGGACAGACTTTTGGACATGAAATTAGTTAGTTTACATTACAGTTTACACATTACACCCACCACATTCAATTAGTGATGAAAACGCTATTATATACAATTAAGCTGCGATAAATATCTAGTTGCATATATATAGTTGATATCTAGAAGTTCCCTCAGTTACAGTATCTTATGGTTTTCTTGGAATAAAAACATTTTAGATATGATCAACAAAACTCAAATTTGGAAATGTTAAAAAAATAATAATTGCCTTACTGTATTGCATACTAAAAATTTAGATTTTGTTTTCATATTACTTAATATTAACAAGATGTCATATTTAACAAAACCAATTAGAAAAAAATACTTACAATGCCGTGATTTTCATTAGACGTGGTCTACTGGCGCCCTCTGTACGTCTCCGGACGGTACCGTGACGTAGCACTGTAGAGGTCTGCTGGGCATGTAGACGGAGGACTCATCCTGGTCCACCCTTCTGCCCGGCAGATAGTAAACCAGACACGTGACTCCGATGAGAAACAGGAAGAATATAAACACGATGTCGAACATGATAAGAGAGTTCCAAGTTAAAAGACGCATTACAGGACGAGGAGGAGGGTTTGCTGTCGCAGTACCAACTGGAGCATCACTAACAGGCTGCTGCAGAACAGGCGGTTAAAACGTTATGCGATCTCGGACGAAGTCGAAGGATGGGTGACAGCTGCTGTTATTGGTCGTAATTAACACGGAATTAGTATAGTATAATACTGAAAATCTCAACAATTATTTGACTTTGATAGTACATTGATATCTAATCACAAAAATTATATTTGTTAACATACGGTGTGTGAACTAATTTTAAAGGTTTTATAATTCTTAAACAATTTGACATGTATTTTCATATTGTGTATTTTGATATATAGGTTTAAACAGCAACATTTTCAGTACTTTCCCATTAACAGTTATATTATTGTGCTGATAGATTTTCCTGTACATGATATATTAAATAGCGTTTTTTATGTGTTTTGAAAATGCTTCATGCAAATGTTAACCATAGAGTATATATAGAGGTTTTACTTAAATAGGCAAAACCGAGGGAATGTTTTGTGTGGTTCAACTAATGCTGACCCTGAGACAACATTTTTGATAGGTTCATTTGAATTTCTCTACAAAGGCATTTGGTTGGCTATGTTATGCCCCCCATCCATTCTTTGTTATTGACACTAAAACCATCCATTTCAAATTGTTGAAACCAAACGCCACATAAGATACCATAAATGCAGCACATCATCATACCTTTTTAAGTTTTCTGTTATGGGCTTCGGTATTAGATTTCTTCAAATTAAACAATAAAACTAATTCCATAAAATTCCATAACTAAATTTTTGTATACACTGAATAACTCATTAATACTAAATGAAAACTGCATAAGTATGGTGTATCCAGTCAATGTGCGGAAATAAAAAAAACCCAAGTTAGATTGATTAAGGATGTATGTTTGATTTAGCATTGCTTTTGCCTGGTACGTATACAATTATTTATATAGATCATTCGTATTTATATATAATATATATAGAAGAAATCATGAGAATATTACCCACACTTTAAAAACCAAATGTGTCCAAATTGGGCGATGGCAAAATTACACTGAAGGTAAAGGTGATTATACTACATGAAAAGTTTTTGTTACCCTTTAAAAAGTTGTTTGTAAAGTGCCATCAATTAAAAACGTAATTATTTTGAAGGGGTTCGTTCATTTACTTGAAACAAATGTATATTGGTTAAGATACATATAATTAATATTTTGGCTTAAGGCTTTTTAACCGAGATAACCTTTTCAATAAAGATGTTAACAAAATATATTAATATAAAATAAAATAATACAATTTGTAGATCAACAGATTGAGCTTGATTTTATAGACAAGAGGTTATCATGCTTGTTTTATTATATTATTAATAGATCCTTAAACTGTTTAACTCCTCGATTTTACTATAATAAGAGCACAGTAATACTTTTTATCATCCATTTTCATTTTTTGTTGCTGTTCTTTAAAGTATTATTTTTGATATGTCTTCTTGATTCTGACGAATATCATACAATGTTCACAATAACATTGTAAAAATAATTATAACATTCCTCAATACATTTTTGTGTTGAACAAGTAACTAAAATATTAACAGACACAGACTTTCATCTGTTGCACAGTTGACAATATAACACAATTTTTGCCAGGTATTATTAAAAAAATAAATTTGAAAACTTTTAATTGCACAGCCCACTTTTCTTTTCTATTTTTTCAGATAAAATATTAAGAATAATAACAAAGTGCGTCATATAATTTTGGATTAAACAAGTAAATAGAGTTTAAACAGGGAAAGACTCAAAATTTCCTTTAAGTATTGGAAAGCAAAAAGACAGAACTCTAACAGATCCTATTAAATTGATAGCACTAAACAAATATGAAAAAGGGAAAAGATGAAAGAGAAAATTTTGAATAGTATTTGTTATTTTCTCTCTATTAATTTATACAAATGAACTAACAAAATATTTTATTTGTATACGTTTTTTTGGGCTAGGAATCTTCACTGTCATATGTAGAAGAACCCGCTGAAGTTTCATCACAAACGGATTAACGGTATAGTAACGCATTCATAACAAATAATGTTTTTTATATATTAGAAATGGGGAAGTTTTCTCATTATACTTTTTGTTAGAGGTCAGTTTGCTGAGATTGTAGATTGATGAGACTGGATGAAAAATCACGTTATTATATAAAAGTAAAAACGACCACTACATAAAACCGACAACAATAAAAATAATAACGGTTATGAAATGCGTTTATCGAAAAATCCTCGTACAAGAGATTAAATAGCTCGCTTCTAGTTTCACTTCTAGCGCAATTCCTAGCGTTTTCATTGTGGCTGCGGCATTCGCGAAACGATTTTAATCTAACTACGGTCCCGTCACAAGGCCTCCATATTGTACGTTTTCCTGGACGTATTTCCCGTCAAAAGGCGCCCATTCTTTACCTCCGGACAGAGTCAAATAAACGTCAGTCCTTTTACGAGACGACTGCACACGGGCAATTTGCCGAGAAAATGTCATTCGGGATAAAATATATATATATACTGGGTTGTCCAGTAAGTTTTGTCGACAGATAAGAAAAATACGATCATATGGCGTGAAATATAATATGTTCGGCAACATGTTTTCAAAAAGTCAGATGGAGTTGAGTTTGTCGAATAAATTGTTTATTGTTCTAGTACTTGCTAATTCATGCAGAAAAATTGATACTGACATCAGTCACTTTGAAGGAGAAGTGGCCAGGTTCGCAATATTTCATTGCTTCTTGTTTCGATTCATGATCAAGATAATTGGTACCGGAAAATATGTAACGAAAATAATTCATGAACATTAATGAATTCAGCGAAAATAAGTGGACAGCAAGCGATAGTATCAGTTGTATATTTAATCAATGAGATCAAAATGATGATATACAAATTGATTATCAAGCCATATATATTATGCTGTTATATATCTTCTTACTGTATACTCATTTTAACAAATCCAACATAAAATATATAATTAGATCTAAACCAACACAAAATCATTGAAAATAAAACGGAATAATGAATAGACACCGCCAAGAAATGGGTTCTTTAATTACATCTTCTCTCTCGAAAGGGGAACAGGGAGCTTGCACCACACGAAGGTACGTTCCACGGCAGCTCCACTAGGATGTGAGTGATATAGCGACCACTACAGATCTTTAGGCCGCCACTATTACATCTACATTAAATTCACAGGTTGGCAACTCTGGTGGAATGGTACCATTCGGTTCCCGGCTACACAAAAAAACGTACTACTACGACGTCTCTCTCTCTCTCTCTCTTTTCTCTACCCCTTGTAACAGTACTATTTCCAGAGCGTAACAGTTCCACTTCAAGTGTTCAGTTATTGGTAGGGGATCTTTATGTTACTTCGTAAATTTAAATAAATCTGCAGATGATATATTAGTTCTTCTTAAAACTCATGTTAATGAGTATTTAAGTGAGTTAGGAAAGGTTTTGAAAAGCTAAGAATGGTAAATATTGCGTAGAATCCAAAAAAAAACACGAAGAGAGGCTTAAAGTGTATGAGGACATAGAAATAAAATCTCAAATCGATCTAAATCATCATAGGAATGTAAAAATTAATTATTTCAGGATAGTATTTTAAAAATTGTATTCCCCACAGCTAGCTCCTTCTGATTACTAGTTTTCTTAATTAAATACATCTTACATTAGATATGCTTAATATAATCTTAATATAAAAATTAATTTATAATTATAAAACTAAACTACTTAAGCTAAATTTAAGAATACACGATCGCTATGTATTTCCCACATAAAATTAAATTACTTAAGCTAGAGTTAAGAGTAACACTTTACACAAGTTCCTGTGGTTTGTTTCGCTTCAATCTTCTGATTTCCTGCATGTTGTCCAGTAGCAGTGTTGCTTTCAAGCTGCTGTGATTTAGCAACCTTATTTCATATTTTAATACGAAATCTTGTGCAGTGCAGCTGAAAAGTGCAGCTCTTCGTTGATTACGTAGCAATATAGTTCCTTTTAGCATAAAGCTTTAAATTAAAAAAAAATCTTTTAAATCCAATGTATGGGCTAATAAATCATACTAACGACCATCTACAATAGTTTAAATAAAATGAACTCTATCAATTTCTCACCACAGCAACAGTTCCACAAAACCATCGAAAATTTCTCCCATATCCTGGTAGCAAGCCCATATCTTTGTTTGAATCGTCACGAGTGTTTTCCCTGAAAACTCATTGTGAGATCAAGGGGTGAAATAAATTAGAAAATATTACCAGCCGAGTGGAAAATGTTTTACTATATTTGCTATATCTGCCCGACTAACAAAGGATTAATTGAAACAAATATGTATTTTGTAAAGTTTCTGATGATCTAGAAAATTAGCAAACAGCTTAAGGCCGTATTATTTATTAGAGTGAGACTCGCAACCCGACAATATACCCTTGGAGACACCGGAGGGGCGGAACTATTTACACCCCCGTCGCCCACATCCCCCCCCGGCTCACTTTTATGCAACAAAGACGCCAGATATTATACGTCGGCCATGTAACAGGCAACAATTCGACGTAAACGCCTCGAGATATCTAGTCTGGCCCATCTTTCCCTTTATTCGTAATTATTGCGGGTGCGTATAGGGCCTAGAAAAAAATATCGAGCTGGTTTAGCTGGGTTTTGTATCGAAATATATTCATCTAACTAATTCTGGTTTGCTTGAATCTACGATAATGTGGCTTAGAAAAAAAATACAATTAGAGGAAAACATCTTAAAAATCTTGAAAGCACTGTTGGCCTATGGAGTGCAATGATGGTGTTGTACAAAGAAATCTAATAATGATATGATCCAAATTTACCAAAATAAAGTTCTCCACAAATGGGGACATCCATAAATATCTAAGGATACCAACATAACAGTTAGCCAAAAAGGTAAAAGGTTTGCAAAGTACTACAACTGCTTGACACCAGTAGGCTTACCCGGAGGATGAAGAGACAAAAACCCTTTGAACTTATTTAGTTATGTGTGAAAATTATGCGGTGTCTTAAAAATGTGTGGATTCCATCAGTTCCAAGGCTGAAAACAGTTAGAGAAAGGTGATTAATATTGAATGTCGGTAATTTATCTTCGTAAAAACAAGTGAAATGGGAGAATTTACAGTTTTATCTAACTTTATTTATGCCTATTAGAAGTGTTAATAGAAGAAATAGGGCTTCACTGCTGTTCAATATTAAACAGCAAAAACTTCAAAATACAGAGAAAAATATTAACTAACTAAATTATCTCAACAAGTTTCAATCAAATCCAATCAAGCTTAAATTACAAAAAGCTAATATCAAATATTGGGGGCAAAAGGCCGCTCCCATTTTGATTGCCTGTAACTTTGTTTAAAGAAAAGATAGGTAACTTTGGTTTTCATAAAAAGCTTATTTGGTGTATACATTTTTTATTCGTTGTGCAACTTTAAGTTCTTTTTAAGGCATTTTTCATGACATCCTGCAACATCTGAGGCTGAATTTTTTCAATTTCGGGACGAATATTGTCTTTACGATGTTGAATCGTTTGGGGCTTATTCACATGAACTTTTGATTTTAAAAATACCCCATAAGAAAAAGTCTGGTGCTGTTAAATCCTAAAACAACCTCCCCATATAAACAACCTTCTTAGCCACCAACAAGAACCCGAGAGAGGAGCTTCCGCAATAAAAATACGATGCGACCACTGTAAACAGTAATGTTATTGGCAAGATTCAAGCAGAAAAAGATTATCCGGAAGATTCAACCAGAAAAGAGAAGTAAGAAGAGCAGAACAGTAAGAAGGAAGATTTAGTCCGTGAATGAAAACATAACAGAAGTAGTAGGAATAGTAAGAATAAGACAGTAAGAATCAAGAAAATTGGGAATAGCCAAGAAGCGTCAAGAGCAATAACAGTCAACTTAGAGGATAAAGATCAGAACAGTAAAATTCTTACGTTGTATGTATAACCATCAGTTGAGTACGATGAAGGAATCTGTATCATGCCAAACTAACCGAAAGATTAGTAAGTCATTTCCATCCAATTCGTGATTCATTTCACAATTACGTATCGATTTAACATCTTCATTTTATATATTACTAGCGACCCGCCCCGGCTTCGCACGGGTGCAAGGCTGATACTAAATTAAATACACTACAGAAAAAATATGAACGTTGTATATAAAAACATAGCGGCCCGCTCCGACTTTGCACGGGCATAAAATATATATGCCTATGTCACTCAATGAAAACATGATTAAAATCGATCCAGTATTTTTGGTTCATTCATTACTGCCCTTGGCCTGCACGCATTAAATTTGGAGTAAAACAATTCCTCTTCCCCTATACTTACTATGAAGATTTCCTGCTATCTTTGGAATATCTAAATTCATAAAATTTTTATTACATTACATATTTTAAACGCAAATTTTAAATTTGTAATATCTCCGAAAATATTTGTTTAATTTACATGCTGTAAGGAACCATATTGGTCTATATTAACTGCACACTGTATTTAAGGTACTTAATTCGATACGGATTAATGCCGTATTGCTTAAAATAGCTTCGTAAATAAGCCATTTTCTCACGTAAAAAGTAAACAATAAAAATTGTTAATGTGGGTTATCCCTAAAAGATAAACATATACAATCGCGGACTTTTTTGTAGACCTTTTTATGGTGTACAATGCTGTAGTACATTAATTTGATCTAACTCGTAGGGTTAGGCAGCGTTTTTGCTAATTGCTAAATAAGCCTAAAAAAATAGGTTAATTTACGACATCACGTTAGAAACCTCTAAAATTAGCAATGTTGCCTTAGTATATTATGCATGTATTATACATATAAACCTTCCTCTTGAATCACTCTATCTATTGAAAAAAACCGCATCAAAATCCGTTGCGTAGTTTTAAAGATTTAAGCGCACATAGGGATATAGGGACAGAAAAAGCGACTTTGTTTTATACTAGGTAGTGATTTATATTATCCATTTAAATAAACTCGTCTTTGTGCCTTCATTTACGTACAAAAGAAGAAAGAAAATAAATTTTATTTCATCTGCAACATTCTTTTCTCTTCTTAACAAAACAACATTCAATTCTAAACAATGTTTAATAATAAACTGAACAAGAAAACATTTAAAAATCAACGAAACAAAATCAGTGACTTGAAAATAATATACGGGAACCAATTAAATCGGAACGCCGAAAACAAATCTCTATACAACCACCTAGACCTGGACATTCAACGTAACGTGATCGCGTATCACGTTGTGGCAACCACGGCGTGTTAAGTAGATTAAAGCAGCGTTCCGAACCGAACGTCAAAAACTGAAGCAAATTAGCGACACGTAAAGGTCATGGCGAATCGCGCTCCGCTCCAAATTCAATTATCCACCCCGCGGGAGCACTGCCCGCATATGAACAAAGTTCACACAAAAAAATAAAATAAAACAGTACGTTTCCAGATAATGCGATAGCGTTTAATAAGGGCTCAGGTGGTAAATTGCCGAGCTCGAGCGAGACAAGAGCCCGTTTCTTTTCTTTTTATATTTTCTTTTATATCGACAGTTGATTATAAGGACTCCCGTTGGTTTTTTATCGTTTTCTGGCAGTTTTAGTGACGGAAGAAATTACTTCTAATACAACATTAAATATATAAGGAACCGTTTATAAATAGCGACGTTATGAAATAATATATTATCAATTATTATTGTCAGTCCTTCCTTAGTCTCGTTTTTTCCTTACTTTCTTCAGCTTTCTGAATAAATGTGTTATATCTATTTACTAATCATTACATATCATAGCCACTTTACAACACTCTGCTATATTTTCCGTTCTGCTTCTCTAATTAGTAGTTCGCTTTTTTTCTCCACCCGTTTTCTACTACTTTAAATGGTCCAAGTGACTGTGATTACTAGTGATCTTGTTAGCGTTTTATGTACTTTTATTTTTATCTTTTTTATTAATTTTAAAAAGCGTTTGCTTACTTTTAACATTGTACATTTTCATTTCTTTATCTCTAATTCCGATATCGTAATTCCTATATATTAAAAGTGGCCAATAACTTCTAACTCTTGATTCTTTCTCCGAGTTTCAGTTTCAAATCCTCCCTGGTCTCAATTTTTGCCCGTTTTATTAATTATTATAAATTGTTATTAATTCCTGCCAGAAGCTGAATACGAATGAAGAGTTATTTTGAAGGGTTTTTGAGAAGTTTATTGTATTTCTTACTTATGTTCTTTATTATGTCTCCCGTCTATTAAATGTAAATTGTATAATTTCTCGTCTTTGTGTTATTATGAGCGTTTTACTTTAGCTTGAGTAGTTTAGATTTATAAGTGGTTAGTTAAGATTACGATTATATTTCCTTTGCTACAGATGATTCTGCATAATGCCATCAATACCATAGGAAATACATATGAAGTAAATCAGATTCAAGCAAAAATAAATTGAGACATAACTGAAAGAGACCAAATCCGTAGTCCTTCAACATCATTATAAATAAAGTAATAAGAATTGTACGCTTACTAAAAGGATTTTAAATGGGGAACTGTGAAATGACTATTTTGTGCTGTAACAGTTTAATTGAAAAGTCCCCGGCCTACCATAGTAAAACACATTTTTTTGGCAAAATTAGTTTTTTTTACACTGATTATAGCGACCCTCCAACTTTTTGATACCATTTTTGTAGTACCATGTCTCCTTTGCATCAAAATAGTTTCGGTCGATCACCTCTTCATTCGACGAAAATTTCTTCTCAGCGAGCATTCTTTTAAGATCTGAGAACAGGAAATAGTGGATGGGGGGCAGATCTGGAGAATGCGGTGGATGAGGAAGCAATTCGAAGCCCAATTCATGGATGTTTGCCATCGTTTTCACTGACTTGTGACACGGTGCACTGTCTAGGTGAAGCAGCACTTTCTTTTTCAACGATCTCATCCGTAGCTGCAGTCAAAACTTTTGTCCCCATATGACAGTACCTTGTCGTGTGTTAACTCAAGTTCGCAAATCCATAGTTAGTTCCACTATCTGTTTATTCGCCGGGTCCTCATACCCAATAACGCCTGCCCGGTTGACCGGTGCCATATCCCCAAATTTAATGCACGTAATTTAAACAAATGTGAATGAAAACCCTTCTTTAGTATGCAAAAGATGACTTGTTATCGGTAGTTCAAATGTACATTGTGAGCGACGATGACGAGAACGTTCTGTTTCGGTTTTGCTATGTTTCTGACTACTTTGTTTGGACGACTTATATACTCCAATTTTGACACACAAATCTGAGTTTAGGGGATCAGATGATGTAACCAATCGTTACTAAAAAGTAATCCGAATTGGTAAACTTGTCTAATTGTAACTTCACCCTGGTATTGCCAAACATCAATAAATTACGTCGACCCTGTTAGTCTAAAAATATAGAAAGCTATTTATGAAAAGGAGCGCCCAGGTGGAGTAGACGCCCTCCGGGTTAGTTTTTACTGTCTCTCGTGACGACCCCGTCCAATTTTCTTGCTGAAAACGACGTCGACTGCCAACTTAATTGGCATCTAGATTAGACGGGACGGTGCCGTTCACGCGACGGCAAATTATTTATATTCGAAAAGCTTTTGTTCGGGGAGTCCGGACCGCGAATCCGCCAAACAACAAATACTCCGTTGGCATATTTCAGGCCGCTTTGTCGGCATCGACAAACCGATATTCCGCGGAGGCGGTCGCCCTAGATAAAGAAACCGCCTAAAAATGGGGCCCTTTCATCGTCGGAGAATCCCCCGGATCGTTCGCTGGCGAAGGTTTTGATCCCGCAAACAATGGACGAATTCAGAACAATATCGGTGTCGTGTTCTAAATAAGTTTTTCTTTATTTGTTCGTTCCTTCGAAGGGGCAACGAGACGGTGGTGGTCTCGTTCATTTAATCTGGTCTTTATCCTACGGCATCAAAAGCCGAATCTCCTGCTAAGGATCTATATTTGGAGGTTATTATATATAACTAATAACTCAGAAATAACAGTGTTGAGCATAATAGTCGTAATAGTCAATTATTGAATGTTGTGTAATGAGAACACTAAAACTTTTTATGATATATATGATGTATATGATATATATGATGTATATGATATATATGATGTATATGATATATATGATGTATATGATGTATATGTGATGTATATGATATATATGATGTATATGATATATATGATGTATGTGATGTATATGATATATATGACATATATGGACACATATAATATATATGATATATGTGATGTATATGATATATATTACATATAGGATATGTGCTCCAGTAGGTATCCCCACCAACTGAGTTGTCTCCTTTCTATGCACCCTTCCGGTCATTCAATAATGAGGTTCTATTCTCATTTCGTTACTTATCATCCTATCCATCTTTATTTCACCCCCGACCGCTCTGAAGTATATGATTTATGCTTCTCGTATCTTACTTTGCTAGTATCTGTGTATCGCAATCGATTGTTGAGCCGACTGTACTCCCATTTTAGTTTTGTTTAATGTATTTCTTTTCAAATTCATGGTTTTTCCAATCCTGGCATTCATTTTCATCTTCTAGCTCCTATTACTTTTTGTTTCCATACGCCGCTAAATGCATTTACTTGTTCTATTTTTATATCCTCAATTTGGAAATGTATAAATTCCAATTCTTCCGCCCCAACTATCGTTTTGATTTTGTTCATTATCATTCTATATTTTTCCGGTATCATACTCTATATATTTAAGATTTTCTGTAAGTACTGGTATTGGTATTTATCCTGTCTATTTCTTCAATTATTCAATATATGATCATAGAATAAAGAAATTTAGAAGTGAAAGTTATATGGAAAAATCGGGTCCCCGTTACGCGGCAAAATGTAAATGAAAAATACAACAGCTATATGGGTGTTTCTCTCTCGTTCGGCCTCGGTATTAATAATTCTAACCCAAGCAGTTAACTGCCATTTTTAGGTCATATAATTTGTATTGTTTATTTACGTCAAGTTTTTCGGTATGTGTTTTTATATATATTTGACAATTACTTTAGATTATTCTGTGTATTTCAATTTATTAGTGTAATAAAAAGAAAACCTTAAGGGGATCTCTTATGATCTCCTATGTAGGTCCAGGAAAGCTTGTAATCATTTTAAAGATGAAGACTATAGACCAAAATGTGGAAAGCCATGGCTAAAACAAGATGTGATTCCTACTAGTAATTTAAATAGTAAGTATTTTGTTAAATAATAATGATTTATTGCATTGAAATAATTAAGCTTTTTCTTTACCTTTACTACAAGACCAGGAACATATGCCCCCAATGGCAATATTAAATCACATAAGTTTTTTGAGGCTGATAGATATGTAGGAGATTCTTCTACTCCAACAAGACCCAGAAGTAAGTATATAATAAGAAAGTTATGTTTATTATTAGAGAATGGAGGTTCTAACTTAAAATTTATATGTTCATTTACTGATAACTCAGCCTGTCCCATAAGTTTCGTTCGAGGTTGGATGAAAAGCTAATGGCTTTATCCTTATTGAAATGCAGTGGCAGAGGACATAAACTGAAGAACTCTGACGACTTCTAGAAGAACATTAACGCAGATACTGAATAAGGTTCCTTTTAGCTGCTGGAGTAGTAACCTCTAATTTTGGTCGTTAGTTCAGAAACTTGACTGTATAGACCGAACAGCAGCATGTCATACTTGATAAAATGTACCTCAATTTAGGTAGGTTGTTAATTTAGTTGATTCTAAAAAATAATACAACGGAACCATCAATAGTTATACTATCTTATTTTAATGTTTGTTTTAAATATTAGAAAGAAAATAGTATCAGTGGATTACGTGTTTTGGGTAGTGGAGATATCTCTGTGATTATATCAATGTCTTTATGGTGAAGGAAAATTAATGTAATTGTAATATATCAATAAAATATATTTAGATATATTTATTTTTTTATTTTCCCAGTAAAATTAAAAGATTTTTTTTTAATATCCCGCTAAAATTTTTAAAATTCCCGCTAAACATTCTTAAATTTCCCGCCGTAACTAACTGTCATACGGCGCATGCGTAAGCGCCTTTACACGGGGATTCCGAGCGTAACCTAGAACCAATTTTAACATAGGTGATGCACTTATAAGTTTCTTTATTCTATGTATATGATACACTTCTTAAATTTTATTACTGACACATTTTTATTCTAATATAATCTATAGTGTTTCTCCTGTTATTCTGTCAAGTGCTTTTTTTAAAACCAATAAAATCTAGGTATATCTGTTTTTTTTTTGAAGGGTTGAAATTGCTTTTTTTTGCTGACATTCTTAACCACTAAACTGTCAGATTATTAGCCTTGTTATCAAAGTGTCACCAAATGAGGTTATGGATATTTATAATTATTTAGGTATAAGTGTAAAATCTGACACTGACTGTTGGTCACTCAGTTAGTAATATTGTAATATGTGTTAATTGTAATCATCAATACTTACATACATAAAACATTAAATGTATATATAAATTAATATTTTATATAATATTTTCTTCATGCTACAAATAATGTAATAGTTCCCATATAGTCAACATAAATTTACGACAGATTGGTGAAGGAAAACTAAATTGATTTATATAAAGTTGTCGAAAAAGTAATTTACATTTTTCTGTATCCATAACTTTCAATAAATATTAAATTTCAATAACTTTTATCAAAAATGTCTAATAATATTAGATACAGTGCGTTTCAAAAATGTGTCCATCAATATTCTATATAATACAGAATAGCGTCGTTCGTTCAACCAGTCAAAAGTTATTGAATCTTGAAAATGATTTCAAAAAGCAATATAATAATGCCTTTGAGGTTCCTGGTCATTTTCATCAAGTTATGATTGAGGTTCTACTTCTATGGTCTCCTCATCATTTGTCTGCCTTGCTGCTCCTGCCAGAACGAAACCAAATCGAACCATTTTTGAAACGAATTGATGTAGGCGACTAAAAGCGGATCATTTGTGATAATATTCTGGAATAAAGATGATACCTGAAGCCTGGAAAATCCCAACAAACGATTGAATAGTGAAAATCCAAAGTGTTTGGTAAAAATTAAAAAATAATTCATGAGATACAGGAACCCAACCAAAGTTATATACTTTTTCACACAACCTATAATAACACGTCTGGGATATAATAGTTTTCGAAATAGCGCATGTGAAACGCCCGTCCACGACAACCTGATCGGTCCCCTTTCATTGTCTTTCTTTACTCACTTATCCCTTCGAATATCAGAAAATGAAAAGCTTTTCCCCAGACAATAAACGAAAATGTTATAGGTCAAGGAATTTATTAAATTTCTTTTAATATACTTCCAATCTCTTTCTTTTCGTTTCTTTCGCCATGTTTAGATATCAACGTGAAAGTAAATAACATTATTTATTCCTATATATATATATATATATATATATATATATATATATATATATATATATATATATATATACGATAAATGTCAGTTCTAAAATAGTTCATAATTTGTCCTTCGTTCTTTCTTTTTGCTTATCCTTAGCCATTACTATCAATCGTAAGATATTTCTCTAAAACGTCTTTGCAAAACTCTCTCAATTGCACCCGGGTTTTCTTCCCTTCTAACAAATATTTTTCTAATTCTAATTTTAAAGTCTAGTTTTAGTTTTTATGGTTTTTCAACGGTTTAGAGGTTTAGAATGATCTGAAACATCAAAACGGTTCGAAGATATTGAATTGCTTCAATGAAATAAAACAGTTTAGCAGCTAATTCAATTAGTTCCAGACGTATACATACAAATTGACTGAAAATACAATTTCTAGGCATTTCAACACTGCGGTTTCATTGCTCGTCAAGCAAAAAATAAAGTCCTCGAAAGTAAAATTTTAAGAGTTCATCCAGAAGAGAAATCCACAATCAACTTCGAAGCAAAATAGTCGTAGTCAGTGAGACTTGTTTTTCGTATGGTGGCATCAAGTTACAAAATATTATTTCTAATGTTTTTAATTTTTTTAAGTCGTGTAATTGAAATATAAAATACAAAATAAAGTCAGTTGTAAGGTTATGTAAATAGAATAGAACAAATCCAGCCAAGTCTTTTAATCAGTATATGAAGAAGTTTCTTTCTTGAATACTATATTTTTAAATATACAATCAGACAAAAAGTTTCTTGTTAAGGAATGAATAAAACTATGAAAGAAAAACAGAAAAAATCTTTCTACTTTCTAATCTATGTTATATCTGGATAGCGTTCAATGATGGTAAGTTTTTTTGCACTTATCATTCAGGAAGCTGTCTAACTTTCATGCCATTTTTGATGTTTGAGGTTGATCACTATCCCTGTTCAGAACAACAAAAAATCATTCACTTCTTTACTAGTACTAATGCTCCTGTTATTTATGGGCCTATTTCCTGCTTTTTATATAATCTGTTGTGATTTTGGGAAATACATACCGATGTATTAATCTAGTACTCGCCTTGCTTGTGTTTTAATACAAGTAGGACAGACCAGTAGTAATAAATCAATTTATAAATTAAGATTGTACATCTTGAAGCATATCTAACGTAAGATGTAATTAATACAAAAATCTGTTGTGATGTTTTCTGTCAATCTGGCTCGATATAGTTCAGGTGACAGCTTTAAAAGCTGATTAAGTCTTGGTTCTATGCTCTAGTGCTTGGTTTAGTTGTAACAATGAAATGCAATTGCAACGCTGCAATTAGATTAGTATATTCTCACAGACACTAAAACAGACAGAAGAATACCATAGTACCAATTGTTCAATACATCTATAAATTCCTATTCTAGTTCTATGACTGAGAAAGGGAGGACTAATAGGACTAATTTGAATTTACTTCTCATAAGCTGAGTAATAGGATAGTAAAGAGGGTTCAATTTGCAGGACAGAGATATATCAACTGTTATTCAAGAAAGTCTTAAATAATTTCAGACGATTTAGGCTGAATGATAAATGTATTTATGTTCAGAAGTATTTTGAAGCCATAAGTATTATATTGAGATACTAACTGTAACCAACGCCATCTTCAGGTATTTGAAATACCAATTACAATTTATATTTTTTGGGAAGTAATTGAATTACAAATGCCTAATGTGTATTTGTATGTTTAACCTCGATGGGCAAGGTATGGTATTACAAGCCGCTAAAACTGAATGAAAATGTTACTGCAGATATCTACTGACTGAAAAAGACCAACAATATAAAGTAACAGCCTCAATTCCCTTAAACTCATCATACAAAACACATCTCGATTGCCACTTGTTCACATTGATACAGCATGACTTGGCTGGCACAGGATTTCGAAATGGTAAAGATCAAACAATATCGTTATATTGGGGTTATATCTGATTGTAAGACTAAATATAGAGTTCAGCGTTCAGAGCTAAGGGTTGTGCGTCTATATTAGAGTTAGATTTGGATGAATAAGTTCCCACTCCTTTCCATTAAAATTAAATCGTTTTCATGTAAGTTAAAAGTTTTTGTTTTCAAATCCTACACGTTTCGCTACTAATTTCTCTGAAATAATGTGTTTTTCTATGAAGTTACTGACGAAAAATGAGAAAAAAAATAGTACGCAGATACTGTTCTTTCATCAAAGCATTCTAACGCCGTCATAATCTCAGATGTGTGTGAAAGTTATCCGAGATCGTGTCGACAGTCACCCCAATCTGTCTGGTTGCTCGCCTTCATGCTCGTTCTGGCCAAGCCGACCGAAAAATGGCGAAACGTGATATCCAGGGCTGTCACGGCGTTTTCCAGGAAATGTTTCCCTTTGACCGGCCTCGCCCCGACGGGTTTACTTTGACTCGCCCACCTCGTCAAACTGAAAAAGGACTTTGAAGGTCGAGGAAGCGTTTTCTTTGATTCCAACGGCGTTCATGATGCGGACTCCGTTACGAATGAGCTTTCCCGAAGCAAAACATATTAGAAAAGTTTCCGTGAATGTTTCTTATGTCGAGTCGAAGATTCAAAGGATGAAGCAATAATACTTTTATAGTAGTTGGATGTAAAAGCGATAAAATTGTTAACGTGTACTAGGTTATTTCTTTTTACAGAACAAGAAGTCTAAGCAATATATGCAGTATTGCATGTGCAAAAGGCAAAAATAAGAAAACAACTATTTGAATAAATAATATAAATTGATCAACAGGACGGTCCTCCTATTAATTGTCGCGGGTTTGAATCCTTCTTCGATAGCAGTGTAAATTTATGTTTATGATTGTTTATAATTATCATAGTCCAAAAGGTAAGAGTAGACAATGTGACAAAGAAAATAATTCCAACCACGCCATTAACAAGGCTGGGTAAGACAGAATACCTTCCGGGATGATCTCTAAGTTAGTCACTTGTCAGTCTAGAACGGTGGTTCAAGGACTACGATCTGCAGCAGATCCATACATATAGTTTAGCCTTTGTAATAATACACAATCGTATATTAAGAAAAAAACCATAAATTTGAAGAGGTTTGAACTGTTTGAACAAACATGAACAAGAAAAATGTTGTTCAAATAAACTACACCCAATCACAAAAAAAAACATTCAAAACAACAAGAGAATTCTTCGAGAATTAGATATTCGAAAGAAAATTCTGTAGATTATTGATATGCTCAAATAGATGTAAAATGTGGTTCAGCCACCTTTATCAATAATGGGGCTAGCTAAATATTCCCTTGAAATTATCTACCATATTCGAGTAGTATAATGCGACTATTAAAGGTTATAGCTTTTAAAAATTATTATAGGTATTATTATATTATAAAATATAGGATATTAAGCATAGTTGAATGAAGTTTAACAAGGGAAATATTATGTAACAAGTCCTCGGCCTATCATAGTAAAACACATTTTTTTGCAAATTAGTTATTTTATTTAACATAATTTCCTTCAAGGGTGATACACTGATTATAGCGACCCTTCAACTTTTCGATACCATTTTTGTAGTACGATTTGTGCCCTTTACTTCAAAATAAGCCTCAGTTTCGGCGATCACCTCTTCATTCGACGAAAATTTATTCCCAGCGAGCGTTCTTTTGAGATCTAGAAACCGGAAATAGTCGCTGGGGACCAGATCTGGAGAATACGGTGGATGAGGAAGCAGCACATTCTTTTTTTTTGGACACGGTGCATTGTCTTGGTGAAGCATCACTTTCTTTTTCTTCAAATGCGGCCGTTTTATCGGCGACATCGTCCTTCAAACGGTCCGATAACGCTATGTAATAGTTGCTGTTGATGGTCCTTCCTTTTTCAAGATAGTCAATGAAAATTATTCCATGCGCGTCCCAAAATACAGACGCCATAACCTTGCCAGCCGACTGATGCATTTTCCCATGTTTTGAAGCTCATCGTGTGAAGTCCACTCGGATGACTGTCGATTGGACTTCGGAGTGAAATAATGGAGCCACGTTTCATCCATTATCATATGTCGACGCAAAAACTCGGGTTTATTACGCTTGATCATCTTCAAACACTGCTCCGAATCATCAATTCGTCGTTGTTTTTGGCCAAAAGTGAGCTCGCACGGCACCCACTTTGCACCGAGTTTTCTCATACCCAAATATTGGTGAATGATAAGATGTACACATTCAGTGGATATTTTTAGAGTGTCTGTTATTTCATTCAATTTCAATTTACAGTCAATCAAAATCATTTTGTGGATTTTTTAAATATTCTCGTCGGTAACAACCTCCTTTGGGCGTCCACTGCGTTCAGCGCTTTCGGTCCTTATTTCGCCACGTCTAAACTTAGCATACCAATCCTTGATGGTTGATTTCCCTGGGGCAGTGTCCTAAAACACCGCATCAAGCCAAGTTTCTGCTTCAACTGTACTTTTTTCCCTTAAAAAAGCAATATTTTATCAACACGCCAAATTCCTTTTTATCCATTTTTTTCACAATAACAAGAGTTGCTTCACTCAAAATGCTATAATTCACGAACTAATGAACTTTAATACATAATTACATTTAAGGTGTTCTAAAGATAAACTGTAGGTTAGTCGCCAACGACTAGTAACATTGTAATAAATAAATTATATTGAAGTTGAATATTGAAGATTCAAGATTTTTATCTTTTCTCTATTAATTTCTAAGCTATATCATCCTACGGTGGAAACTATTATCATTTTGGCTATTCAAACGTCAACTAATCGCTAAATTACAAAAAAATTGCTTGTCCATCCTTGACAGTTTAAAAAAGAAACACTTCATCAGCGCGACTTCTTCTTTATTGAATATTTACCGGAACGATTGTAAAACTTTATCGTCTCCTCCCTCGCAAACTTGGTGCGCTTAACGAATGTCGCTCGATTAAAATTAATCGCAGTTTTACCGTTGGCGTCGTTCTACTCCCTCACGAGGAGACGACGAAGGAGAAGTGTCGAAGCGACGCCTCCTCAAAAATCACTTTTCCGATTTTAAAATGGAAATTAATAGCCGGGATGATACCCAGAAAGGGTACGATATCTTATAATAAATACACTGTGGCTGGTTAATATTTTTTGCCCGAGGCAAGAGCAGGAAAATTGATAGGGGAGCGGGATAGGAACAATTTGAGCCTGTCGGATTTTCATCTATTCCATTAAACTGCGTCGGGAAGGAAGTCTGGAGCGGTATAACAACAGGGAGACGTTTCACGGAGACGACAAAGAGCAGCAAAAAATGTTTCTGTCGGGAATGATGCGTAATATTTATTTCTTAAAATAGTTTCCCCTCTGTCTTGATAATGTATTGTCTAGGTATTATCAATTTTGTTAAAAGCAGCATCACGAAATTTGTTTTCATGAATAAAAACATACACTGACCTACACCCAATATATTGGAGTGTTCCGCAGTACAGTGTTCTTGTCCCACTGTTATATATATATATTGTTAAAAGCAGATCTACCAACCTCAAGAAACGCTACCGTTGCAACATATGCTGACGATACAGCAATTTTATCATCACAAGAAGATCCATATATCAGCCACAAGAAACCTCCAACTTCATTTTAATAAAGTTGAATTGTGGTTGAAAACGAGACGTATCAAAGCAAATGAGACAAAATTTACCCACGTGACATTCACCCTTTGTAAAAGAACACGTCCCTCAGCAAAACTGAATAATCATGAACTTCCGCAAGCAGACAACGTTAAATATCTGGGAATGCATTTTGATCAATGTTTGACATGGGAAAAACATATAGTGACAAAACGCAAACAGCTTGAGGCTAAACTAAATCAAATGTACTGGCTGATAGGGCATAAATCTAAATTATCATTAGATAACAACGTTTTACTGTATAAGTCAATGCTTAGGCCCATTTGGACCTATGGTATTGAACTGTGAGGTACTACTACCAATCTAACACTTTTCTGATCACCAAATCCAAAAGTAATACTATATTTCTAATATCTAGAAAACTTAAACACAAAATAACAACAATATGTCATGAAAATTGTTTTCAAACGAACAGAGGACAAGAACAAAAGCATTCGGAAGTATAGAAAAAAATGTTGTGAAAACAGATTTAGAGAAAACTGGTTTCAATGTACCGTTTGCTGGCTTTACGTGCATAAAAATTAAATTTTTATACATAGTTTACGAGCCAGGTGCCTTGTTTTAACATCAAACTGCTATAAATCTGCCCAAATCTCCCAAAACTTCAGGAGAAACAGTCACGTTTATCAGGTATGTGATCGCTATATAAAAAAAACTTCCAAATTTCTATTCTTGTTAAACAAACTAATACATAATTGGTATCTCTTGGAATCTTCTATGGCTTAAAACAGGATTAATCGAGTACATTAATCGAACACAAACACTTATAACCTTCATCGATTGAAAATGTATAAAGTGGCAAGCATGATCAACCGTATTTGTTCAGTTGTCCAATTCAGTGGCCCTTTTGTACAAAATATATGAATGTTTTGAATAAAATGTTAAATAAATCTTATTTTTGTTGATGAATACATGAAATTTTCTTCATCTAGCAAAAGTAATGAGTAATAATTGAGAAAATATAGTTATTAAGAATAAAACGTTAACACTTTTAATGGATTTCTTTCTAATTTTTGTTCTATTTTCCAGCACGTATTGTCTTTGACCGATTTTTAATTTATTTACATATATATTCTGTTCTATCTACATTATTCTATACTTCGGATTCTATTCTACACTTCTATATATATTTATTTATATTTAAGCTAATTGTTATATTTGGTGTACTATATTTTTTCTTATATATAATTTTTAGTTTAAACGTATTACTGATATTTATGTATACTAAAATAACTCAACAATAATAGCCCCTTACACTTCTAGTTGTGGGTTTGTATGGTGTCACATATTATTTTTAGGGGAACTCTTATTGTCTTAGCGATATAGGACAGTTCTAGTTCTTTTTATATATAGTAAGAAGGCTTTTTTCTTTTGTTTTACATGGTTAACTAGATTTTGTTAAATTGAAGGGAAAATATTCAGACTCAAATTGTTTTTAACAAGGGATGGACGCAACAAAGAAAATGCGTCTTTTTTTGTTCAAAATTAGCTTTATTCATCAATTTAATCTCCATCAAGAGCTACACAATCATTCCAGAGTCGCTCTAATATTTCAATACTGCTTTTGTAGAACGATTGATCCTTTGCCTCAAAATGGGTCTGTAATCAGTTGCTGTCTACTCAGACAACGATTGTTTTGATTCCGGAATAAAGTAATGAAGTTTACATATAGCCAAACACAGCTTAGAATCATCAACACGTTCTTGTATTCGGTTAACAGTGAGCAAACGCGGAATCCACTTTGAACAGAGCTTTCTCATAGCCAATGTCCATGCAATACAAAACCAACAAGTTCTTTTGATATTTTTACTATGTTAGGTAATTCACGCAACTTCACTTTACGATCATTCAAAACGATTTTCTGGATATTTTTTATGTTTTCTGGTATTACCACTTCATTTCGATGTCCACGGCGTTCTGCATCATCGGTGTCTCTACGACCACGTTTTATTATTGTTTCTGATGAACAAGAAGCAGTATATAATTAAAACATGAAATTGTTTTTTATCCATAGCACAATACCTCACAAACCTTTGAGTAGAATATCATGAAATTTTAACATATTACTTCTGAAGGATAGTACTAACTAAAGTAATTAGTGAATGCAATAAAACAAGCGCCATCTCTATGCTAGGCCCATAGACAATATTTTTAAAACATGTAACAAAATTAATAACGATTTTTTTAAAAATTAAATTACATTATATTATACAGCCACAACGTTTTTATCGCTTTCATTTTTTACCAGATTCATTTCCACCATGTCTGCGTGACTACGATTAATTCCGATGAAAGAATATCCATTAGGCGGCTGTCCCAAGCCCGCAGAGGGCGCGCCGTTATTCTCCGAAATTTTTCAACGGCGAAACTTATCGAAAAGCCCGTCCTGCAGCCCTCGTACCCGTCGGGATAACGCCGTTCCCCGTCCTCTCCTCTACAAATATCCCGCCACTATTTCCCGCTCATTATTCAAGAGACTGGTGCTCATCAGGAACGGTAATAAAGTTTTGACAGCCTGTCAGACCCGTTACAGCTCCAACGAAAACTCTATATCTCCTGCTTGAGTTCATATAAATATATACTGTATATATTATATTTTATAATATAAAATTATATTTGTTTTGTTAAATATATTTCTACCATCAATTATTTGTATGCAAAACTTGATATGGAATCTACAATAGACATAAATCCTGTTTGTCAGCGCGATGTAGCTGTAAATCTGATTTCTCCAGTGGAAGTTTCCACAGAATTTGACAACAACCTCAATCCTAAAAAGGCTCATGGAATTGATGATATTTCACCTGGGTTATTGAAAGAGCTGCCACGAAAAGTAATCATCATATTGACATACATATAATGCCGGTTTGAGACAGAAGCATGTTCCGGAACGTTTTAAGGTTGCTTGAATAATTATGCTTAAAAAACCTGACGAACCGGCAGAAAGAATTGGATCTACACGTTAGACCAAAAACAGAGATCAGACTATACCCAAAACTTAACTTAAAATTAGATATATTGCCTTGTTTTTGGGAAAATCAGTCAATTACAAATCAATCTTAAAAAGGCTCATGGAATTGATGATATTTCACCTGGGTTACTGAAAGAGCTGCCACGAAAAGTAATCATCATACTGACATACATATAATGCCGGTTTGAGACAGAAGCATGTTCCAGAACGTTTTAAGGTTGCTTGAATAATTATGCTTAAAAAACCTGACGAACCGGCAGAAAGAATTGGATCTACACGTTAGACCAAAAACAGAGATCAGACTATACCCAAAACTTAACTTAAAATTAAATATATTGCCTTGTTTTTGGGGAAATCAGTCAATTACAAGTCAATCCTAAAAAGGCTCATGGAATTGATGATATTTCACCAGGGTTACTGAAAGAGCTGCCACGAAAAGTAATCATCATATTGACATAAATATAATGCCGGTTTGAGACAGAAGCATATGGGGGAAGGTTTTAAGGTTGCTTGAATAATTATGCTTAAAAAACCTGACGAACCGGCAGAAAGAATTGGATCTACACGTTAGACCAAAAACAGAGATCAGACTATACCCAAAACTTAACTTAAAATTAAATATATTGCTTTGTTTTTGGGGAAATCAGTCAATTACATATCATGACGCCGATGTTAAACATCATTGAAAGATAAAACTATCGAAAAGGACCTTGCTCCTAGAACAACCCCTAATTATATCTCAAAGAGCAGGTGACGGACGACGTTCGAATAAATATTTTCTTTGAAAGGCTTTCTGTTCGATGAAACGGGCGACGGTAGAGGGGCGGAATGCGGGGGAGGCGGAAAAATATTTTTTCTCGGCGTCTGGAAACCCGCATGGTAACAAGCTCTAAAGGCCATCGGAAAAATTTCCGGTTAAGACCCTATACAGAGGCGCCTTTAATTAGTACAAATAACGGGGAAGGAGGGCGAGAGAACGCGAGAGCGCCAAATAGATTAATTCTCTCTCGCCTTTTTTCTCGCTGCTTGTAAATTTTTCAGTTAAATGTGAGCGAACGGGACGGCCTTCGTCGTCTGCGAAAAACCCCCTTCCGTCCCCAGCCATAATAACACGATAAATGATTATCCCAAGACGGCGGTGGCTTTTCGCTCTTATTTGTAGGAGGATTATTAAAAAAAATAATGGTATGGATTTAAATAAGAGAAAAAAGGGGATAATTCAAAAACGTTGCGAGAAAAAATAATTAATCATTAGTCGGATTTAAATTATTCGAGGAATTATTACAAAAAAAAGATTTTATGAAGCCGAAAAATTAATTACCAGTTATATTTAAGTTAAATGGCTACTTGTACAAGTCACAAAGCATCATCATCATCATCAATCCATATCCGACAGTAAGGGAGACTATCCACACTTCAAGCAATACGCTGCTGCGTAGATTGCTATTTATGTTTTAAGCCTAATAATGTGGCTTCTCAGTCCTATTTGTACAAAGTTTATTAAAAAAAAATAATGGTATAGATTTAAATAAGAGAAAAAAAGGAGTAATTCAAAAGCGTTACAAGAAAATATAATTGATCATTAGTCGGATTTGTATTATTTGAAAAATTATTACAAAAAAAGATAATGTGGGGCTGTTAAAATAATTTCCAGTTATTCCTGAGTTAAATAGCTACTTTTCAAGCAAAACACTGGTACATGTTTCATCCAGGTTACAGAAGTATGTGAAGGTTTCATTCACCTTTTACTCGACAGACATGCCCAAACCTTCATGGTCTGAATGCGTGTCTGGATTGTTCAGCAATAGTACACTGACTGTCGTATTAATATATCACATTATATTAACATAATCTTGGAGAGACATATGTTGAATTTACCATAACAATGGCCTATGAAGGACTTTAAACATAGCTAAAGTTTCAGGTATTTTACTAAAAAATATGGTATTATATTGATGGAAGATCTTTTACCAATGTTCTGTCAATATACTATGACTCTTAAAGACTATTTTAAGCCAGAACTATTTTTAAAATATTAAACTCATAACAAAATGTTTAACATCATGAACATAAAGCGCAGTAGAATCCCTATAGTAAACATTTTCGCCAATTAAAATTATAGTTATAAGCGAAAAAATGTAATATATCCACAAATTTTAAATTCTCACGGAATATCTTAATTTTCGAAAACTCCCTTCTTACTAAGTTAAGAGCACAGTTTAGTGCTAAAAAATTAAATACTAAAATAAAAAAATAACTCAAGAATGATGCTTTCAATACGAGTCAATATCCAAGCCGTATATTTTTTCTAGGATTTTAAGAAACTAATTAAATATTATATTCCTGCACTCCAAATATAACACTAAAAAAGAAGAATAATCTATCCATACTCAAGTAATTGCAAAAAAGATTTTTTTGAAGAAGGCAAACGACTAAGACGAGCAAATCAAGAAACTAGATGCAATTGTCATTAGCTAGTTATCTACTAGCCTACTACATCGAGAAAATATCTAATTTATTCGATTTTTTATCATAATAAAAGTGCCTGAGTTTGTTTTACCTGAATGCCAATCATTTAGCCACTGTGTTAAACTTACATAAAAATATAATAAAAAGCTTGAGGAACCTTCACTAACGAAACTACTGATTGGGAAAGCCAAGGATTGTCCGTCAGAGAACATCAAATTGAATGCCAATTTCAAATTAGAATAAGAAGTTGAAAACTTCAGGATATCTATTCAAGTAGTAGCACATTCATTAAAATGATTACATATATTTTCAAAGCATTTGATGCGAAACAACATTACGAAAAAAAATACTTATAACGATTATTGTATGTCAATCTCCTCCATAAACTGGACTGATTTTTATTACCAATTAATCGTCGCCCTAGTTTAACATCACACGTGATTATTTGGACTAAATTATTGAACAAAATCCTCTGAACACTTAAAAAACATTAAAAAATTATTAATTACCTTCAAGTACTAGTGATTCTAGTTTTTCATTTTATAAAAACCGTTTTTATTCTAAACTGCGAACTTCCTGGACTGCTGATATATAAACAAAATATTATTAAGTGGTCATCATTAAATAATAATTGCGTAATTTTAAGTGAAACAATGTAAAATCGACGTATTTACACAGAAACGAAGGCACACTTAACAATAATACAAATTATATTGAAGGATATATATTTAATGAGTGAATACAATCAAGAATCTTTACTTAGGCCGATTAAAATTACTAAAATAGAATCCATATAACCTCGCTAGTCGCATTTCTAGGAACAAGAAGTACATTTTATGGCGCTATTGTGGATAGGAAAGAGGACAATTATCTGATAATATTTTTATAAAATAATTAAACAATAGGATACAAATTTTAGAAGAATGATGCTTTTGCAAATTGTGTGTAATACGCATTATAATATCTTTATTGATATGGCTAGATATAGAATTTATGATTTCGAAATGAACTATAACAATAACACGTGATATTCTTACACAATCGTATCGTAAAAATTCTTTAAAAACTTAATATATATTTAAGAATTTTAAAAGAATATATTAAGAAGTTCATTATTTATTTCAATGATTCCTGATTCTATACTACTGATGGCCGAAGTACTAGGTTCGTTTCACATATTACCCTCTAATTTCAGTTCAAAAGGGTAATAAAACATCGAAGTTTCCTTCATTATGATTAAAGATGAATGTCTTGAAAAGAAATCTGGAAAATATGTAACATTCGAATAGGTTTTTAGACTATATTTAACGAATGGAACAAACAATTTTCATTCGGCTTTCTGAAACTCAAAAGTTCCACCAAAATATTACTCATATTGCCTAAGGAAATGCCAGAGCTTCAATTAACTTATTTCAAAATCAAATCTTGATACCAAACGCGTCATCTTCAGTTTACAATAAAACTTTTATATGGCACCAACATGTAATTCCTTTACTTAGAATGAGAGTACGTGGAACATTATCAGAAACTATATCAACAATAACATTTAGTCAATCACGATGGCTTATGGACACCTAGTAACTTTCTTAATGATTTTCGCTGAAGAAGGTCACACCTTATGTAAAATAGTGCGTCAGTGAAAATGGTGAACTGATGTGCATTAATCTGATAAAAAAATTATTCAGAAATTGAAAAGCCCTCTTTCTTGCTTTTTGGGGGAAATAAGTCAATTGCAAAGCGACTTTGGGCGTATGTAATGCAAATATGGATTTGCACTAAAACATCGAAACATCGAAAAATAAAATAAGATTACTAAATAACAGTAATCTATCGACAACACGCAAGAAATCAGAAGATTGAATAAATGATGCATATACAACAAAATAATGGTAATAAATTAACTTTATAATTTAAAATTATATCTAATGTAAGATGTAATAAAACAATTCTAGTCAAAAAACAAAAACAAGTTAAATGAATGTTAAAATACAGAAACTATTAAACGACATTGTATATAAAGTTGTTCATTATGAGTCGTATCTATGATATCAATGAGTCAGCTAAAACAGGTGTACCACAAGGACGTGTACTAAGGCCAATGCTTTATCTACTCTACACTTGTGATATACCACAAATGACTCCATTCTCATGAGAATATTGAAGTATTGCAGCTTTTGGATACCACCAGAACAGGACGCAGACTTAAAAGAATCAAACCATCTGATTTTGTGTGGTGTTGTGTAGTGAGGTGCATATAATAAAAAATACAGCAGTGACATGTATAAACATTATTTCACCACAGACTGAGATAGGGCCGATGGGTTCTCCTAGTTATATACCTAGATTTAAGTTAACATAAAGACAAATTGTAGGTTACGACTAGTAACAATGTAATAATTAAATAATAAAAAAAAAATATAATGATTCATTAGTATATCCAATATCTATCAAATGTACAGCATTGTGAAGGGTACAAGTACATTTTGTAGAAACAACATACTAACTAAATATACTCTACACTCTATACAGGACTAAAAGATAACAACAGGAGACTCTAACCAAAATTTAGGAATTTAAAAATTACGGCACACCTCAGAAGCAAGCCTGAGCCAATGAGAAAAATTGAAATGTAAATTTCACTTAGATCTAAAATCACTTAATAATGAATGTTTACGAAGCAAGTATAGAGATAACGTCAAAAGATCGAAATAACGACTTAACTTCATGGAAAAGTTAACGATATAACTTTGAACTGTTTCAAGGAATTCTCTTATACTGATAAATGTACACTAGAGACTCATTTGCTATTATATTCGAATATATCTATAGATTACTAAACTTACTACCGCGCACAAGAACGTTATCCTATCATCTCCTTCGGCTGTTAAAAGTCTCGCGGAGTTGTCTCTTGTTGTCTACATCATCGTACATTGAGATAACGCATTTTGTCAGCAGCTAATAGTCGGGAATACATAATGAACCCAGTATAGCAGTCTCCGCGCGCCTTGTGTTTCAGTTTATACATTGTTCTCGGCCTGTGTTGGGTATTTTAGAGCGTTACCGCACAGGAACCTTATCGTTTTACTTGACACAGAGCATAAAAGCAGATAACTTTTAACTCTGCTTCAATACCAGACTGTAAAAAAACGAAATATTTCATCACCACGCGTCAGAGTCTCTTAATTCACGCTTAACATTTTTAAATTAGTTTTCTTTGTCTTGGAAAATTATACGCGTTTACTATAAGCCTCTAGTATACAAATTATAAATTACGTTTAAAGGATTTACTATACATGGTGCTAATGTATATTAAATAGCTTTGAGTACATTTGGCTGGCGAAATGCGAACACAAAAATATTTCGGTGCATTGAAAATATTTGAATTTATACCAAGCAAACCGCATTTGCAGTTTACTTTTTACCTCCTTTATACTTTTTTACATTTTTTATACTTTTGTATTTTACCTCTTTTATATCGAACATTGTGTGAAGGTTATGACAACCATGCTCCATCAATTTTAACATGTAAAATACTGGTATTGGCCCTTTAAAAGTGGCTATTTTTAGCATTCTGGGAAGTCGGACAAATTTTCAAAAGAATTCGAAGGCATTACTCGATGATGATCTGTGTAAAACGCAAGAAGAAAATGCAGGTCTGTTGGGAATAACACAAGAAATAATTTTCAGTCGCTCAAAGAACAGAGACTTTGAAAAACTAAGAGAAATTGACAGGAATTTGGTCGTGTGTAAAGTGTTTTGTCAACTGCACAATTAAGTGACCTCATCATGCATCAAAAACATCATTAGCAAAGCCGAATAACCATGGATCCAGGCTAGTGCTCTGTATTTGGTGGATCAGCTTAATATAGTATACAATGTGTTGCTAAACCTAATGAAACCATCAACGATCAACCAAGGGCTCGCTGTCGACTAAAATTTATCAACCAAATGTTATAAAACCAGTGAAAACACTCGGAAATATTAAAATGAGAAATGCTACCCCACCCGTCGTATTCTCCAGATCTTGTTCCTTCTGATTGCTACTTGATCCGACATCTGAGCTGTGACTTGTCTGCGCAGCGCTTCACTTCTTCATTTATTGTAAAGATACCAAAAATGGGTCGAACATACATCGCTTGGATAATTGAAGGATAGGAAAAAAGTGCAGCTATCGAAAGACAATACTTTGAATAAAATATATTTTACGGATTTTTAATAATAAAACTGAAAACTAAAAAAAATCCTTTAAAATTAATTTTTAGACCCATTAGATAGCTCCATAAAGTAGATATGTATCAAAATACATCTATCTTCATGACTTCTTGTTTGTATTATCGTGTTTGTCTCTTTTAAATTATTTCGTATTATTACATCGTTTTGGTTAATTCGCTGATACAGATGATCGGGCTTCTACAATTTCTAGAAGATATAGTTCTCACTAAAGAGCTATATGATTTAAGACTTAATGAAGAAAAAACCAAAGTATTGTAAACTGAACAATTGGCTGATATTGTAGATTTCAACGCGATCTAGTTAGAGCAGTTATAGGAGTTCAAATGCTTGGAACGATTGATGCAAGAGAAGAAAGTGTCATCCACTACAACAGTAATAAGCTAAATCGGCATGGTATCAGGAGGTTTTGCTTCTCTAAGAGGTTAACAAATAACCCAGGCCATCATTTTTGAAAACTGAACTACCTAGGTCTATTCTTTCACTAGAAGTTCAGTTCTAGTCTCCGAATACAGAAAGCAGTCCAGAAAGTTCAAAGAATCTCCAATCTGCTATTTTCACTCATCTGCTGGAAAAGCTAGTTATCTTTCTCCATCAAATTTTCCCCATAAAAGATGTCCTTATCCTGATACTTTTTTATCTAGCGTTAGGATACGCAGTACATCACACATTCTCAAGTAGAGCGCTTTCAGGAGTTCCAGAATATTTTTCTCAGCAGTAATCTCAATGTTGGAATTCTCAATAATTCATGTCAGGAATTACCAGATTCTCACGGATACTATTATTCCCCGTGAAAGAGTTTGAAAAAGAATTTTTCATCAAAATTCACGCTATTATTTGTTATTTGTTAATTGACACTATATATTATAAGGAGGAAGTATTAGTAGTGGTATATAGTAGTGGTATAAGGTGAGTTACTCAGCAGTTGTCTTCACATCACTAACAAGTCCAACTAGTCCTTTCACAAAGCATCACCAGCTAGGTCCTTGTTCCTGAACAAAAAAAAAATCTCAAAAGAAAGGAATTAACACAATCAAGACTAAAATCCAGCTATTTAAAAGAGAAACTCTCCAGGCATCGCATTAGAGATTAAGTCATTCAGCTGAGATGCGACAATTAGTGCAAATCGAAAAAGTTATAGCCGAGATAATAGAAAACGATCTATAGATGACTTCTTGTTATAACTAATTGATCTTCATGACAATTATCTTATTAACACTAATTCAACGAAGCGATAACATAGCGCGTTTGAAAAAGAACAGTCCATAGAACAGCCTGGATACAAGATCGTTATTCTTTTACTCAGTCAAAAGCTGTTACGATTACAAAATATATTCCAAAAGCACATCTTCGAATAGGTAAAAAAAGAAGCGAAGGCTCATCAAAAATTGCTTTTGTCTTTATAGTGAGGAATGCCAATGTCTCAATGGGTTTACTCATTCGGTTATTGGTCAACCGTTGAAATAATCTTTTAAAAAAATCGAAATTCTTAAACCTATAGGGATAGGCTGACAATTTCAAAACATTTATATAAAACTGATTATTATTACCAAAAGAAGTTCGATATTTGTATGAGCGTTCAAACAGTTCACGAATTACACAAATATTAATGAGTAGCGATATTGAGGATTAACTATAAAAAACATTTTTATTCAAAAAGAATTAATTTTCTCCAAATACCGGAATATAAAAAACAACCCTGTTTAGCACACAACCTTTAAAAATGATCGCAAAAATCACAAAAACTGTAATAACAGAAAACTAAATATTACTCAAACAAAACTAAATGCTTAAACACTTTATAAGCAACTATAACGTAGATTTCAATAATAATCACGTCGAGTTCCGTTGTTTCATCCGTTCGTAAAACCGTAAAGCCGAAGTTATTGACCATAACAATGGAAAACTGGATAATTCAAGGTTTTCCGGAATTCTTAATCGCACAATATCAAGCCAAGAAAAACAACGGGGGTTTTGAGCGGATAACTTTTGAGGGAATTATAAATTTAGACATTAAATGAAAAGGCATAAAATAAAGTTTTAAAGGAAGTAAACTTGTGGTATAAAAACGAATAATTATTCAAAAAAGGAAGAAGAATTTGTAAGGTCTCTGACAGAATACATTTTTTGATTTTTAAGAAAATAATCTGAATATAACAAATCATGTTGTACTAGCTTCCAACAAGTCGCTACATCTTTCTGCTTGTTTTGTTATCTGTTTTTAATATAGATTGAAGAGGCTCAACGACCTCTAGCCATAAACTATTCTGAGTAAGAAGCAATCAAGCTTTGAAAAATACCCCTAGTCTCTGAATTTTTGTCACAAATATGGCAGTTCAAGGTGTAAGGCAACCAAAGGCGAACTGAAGTTGATGTGAACTAACATAGTCTATTGGAATTTGGACTGAAACTTGTCGTTCAGGATGTATGATCACCAAAAGCAGATTGCAGCATTCTTTTCTTCAGCGGTAGACTATTGGAATTTGGAGTCACCAACTTGGGAAACCATTGCATACACAGTATACCATGGAAACTTGAATAAAAACAGTGTTATTCAGATGAACGTTAGAGACAAATTGACGAAAGAAAGTACAGGGAATACTCACAATTCATTTTATTAACAGGTCAATTGAAAAGTCCCAGGCCTGACCTATAATAAACCCACAAAATAAACATACAATAAACCCGAGCTTTTGCATCGATATGTGGCAATGGATGAAACATGGCTCGATCATTTTCGCCCGAAGTCCAAGCGACAGTCATCCGAGTAGTCTGCATACGATGAACCCGCTCCAAAGCGTGGGAAAACACAACAGTCGGCTGGCAAGGTTATGGCGTCTGTATTTTGGGATGCGCATGGAATAATTTTCATTGACTACCTTGAAAAAGAAAAAAACGACCGCATTTGAAGAAAAAGAACGTGCTGCTTCGCCAAGGCAATGCACTGTGTCCAAAATCCATAAATTGGACTCCATAGTATTCTCCAGATCTGGCTACCAGCGACTATTTCCTGTTCTCAGATCTCGAAAGAATACTCGCTGGGAAGAAATTTTCGTCGGATGAAGATGTGATCGCCGAAACTGAAGCCTATTTTGAAGCAAAGGACAAATCGTACGACAAAAATAGTATCGAAAAGTTGGAGGGTCCCTATAATGTGTATCTCCCTTGAAGCGAATTATGTTGAATAAAAAAAATAATTTTGCCAAAAAAACATGTTTTACTATGGTAGGCCAGGGAATTTTCAATTGACCTGTTACAAGTATAAGCCGTCCAGACGGAACAACGACCATGTAAATCCTTTTAGTCGTTTTTTAGGACAAAAGTGTTATATCGCACGACTGATACGACCATGTATATTCGAAGAAGCGAAAATGAATGTCTATGATAGGTCTGAATTCTCACCACTTATATCAAAGTACACTGTATAACTAATATATTTAATATAACTCAATTTTTAATTTAGTTTTTAATAACACTCTCAGTACTATGGCCTAGTGTTGTTATATATAATATGAATTCTTTCCACCTGGTCAAACTATCACTAAAGAAATAATTATTTTACATGCTTTTAGTGTCAAGAGTGGAATCATGAATCAATAACACTTTGTTTTACTTCACCGCGAATCATGTACCTTCTTAAACAGAACTGGAAATTAATCAGCTCAGCAACTACCCTATTTGCTTGATTTAGCTCCATTAAATTTCTGGCTACTTTCTAAACAAAAAAAACTACTTACTATTATTTCAAAGACTTTTCGTTGAATTTTAAAAGTATTACTATTTTTCGATCAAGGCTTTTTACTTTGCGTAAATACATCTAGTGATAAAGTAGTCCACATTTATTAAATTGCGTTTTGTTGAAGTAAACTTCCTGTAGTTTTGTTTTTCGTGATTCACGATTTCTGTAATTCAAATAATGTCTTGGAGGAAAATAATCGATTCTCAATTTAAAACAGATAAGGCTGTTTAACTCAGAGGAACTCTCGATGTTTTTTATATTTTTATTGCTTCTAGAAAATGTATATCGGAGTTTTTATTGTCGTATTGGAAAACTTTTTCGTGAATGGAAATAATGGAAAATATCAGATAAATAAAAATACCTACCGAATATCTTTCGCGGTAACTAATTAAATATATATATATATATATATATATATATATATATATATATATATATATATATATATATATATATATATATATATATGAACGAATATATTGGAATAAATCCTTTTTCCCTCGTGTGTTTGCCGATTAACGATTAAAAATAATATTTATAAAAAGCAATTTAAAACAAAAGAGTCGGTCAACATATACAGGGGCTAGACAAAATAACATGAACACCATACAATATAGTGGATGCTATATTGTATGCTATAATGCAATGGATATAATCTCTATATATGCTAAGAAACTGAAATAAAATGTCATGAATTGTATAATGTTAAAGCTTAGGATTTTTTGATACATCCAATATATGGTTCAAATATAATAGCTTCCGATTATGAATTGTTTAGATCTCTGTAGAATTCTCAATGATATTAGACATTTAATTCAATTATTAAACCAGAAATTATAGAAACTCGTAAGGTAAACCCAAAAAATGGTAAAACATTGTGGATCGTAGTATGGGGCAAAGCAAAAGCAGTTCAACTTTATTGAAAAAAAAACAAATGGCTTGTGTTCCAAATTATATAGAGATATAGCAATAAATAAAATCAAATTTACAAACAAAATAATTAAAGTTAATTCAAAATCAGGTGTAATAATTTAATTTCACCTAATTACCATGTTAACTAATTTAGTCTAAGTTACTATAAACATCTAATTGTGAAAATCTATAGGCTATTTGGAAGATATTCCCCCAAAAGTATTTCTCTACAAACAAATGTTTAAGCCTGTGGCATTCAAATATGAATTGAACCAAAAGGAACAATTTAGATATAATTCACTATAAATGTCTCGTAATGCTTTAGCAACGGACACTATTTACCAGATCATTCTTTATAGCTAGTCGAGCTCTATAGACTCCTTTAAGATCGAGTGTGGACTCGAATGTACACGTAAATATAATAATTTGTTAGATACTAAGCAATTCTATAGTAGAAATCATCAGATTTTAACTTCAATATAACTTACTTAATAATTACTTTTCCAGATCGTAATTTCAGTAATATCATTAAGATGACTGATTAAATAATGATGGTAAATTTTAAAATATCATAAAGTCATATCAATCAATAACAAAGGGATGATATTAGTAAATTAGCGGCCATACATAATATAAAATTACGACTGCTGATTACTAATTAAAACGTTTAATACTTTTAGTACATTTACCAAATATTCAAAAATGAAATGTGAAATTAGAGCCCCGCCAAAAACAAATAAATTATTAAACATAATTTAAGTTGTATTAATATCAAATACACTCATATATATAGACTGGTATTGGAAGAGATTCTAGGTTTTCAACCTACCACAAAGCTGTTTTGCATAAACACATTCTTAAGTCCTTATGGCATTTAGATTGGCCAAAAGGAATTTCAGAAATGGGCACCATTAATCAAATTATTAGAAAACTCCAAAGGTCATTAATAGACTGACAAGAAGATTCAAGAAAACTTTTGACCTATTATAATAATATTGTATTAGTATAAGAACAGATTATAGTACAAGTGTACACCTAAATATTAGTATAAATAAGATGTTAGAACCAAAGAAACACCAGTGTAAAAACATTTAGTTTTTAATTTCAACAGAACTTATTGTTTCAGATCATAATTTTAGTAATATAATTGAATAATAGATCAAAAGATAATAAAATAAATTAAAAAAATAAAAAGTTATACTCTCAACTCGACATAAAATAAAAGAGATTGGTTTATAGTTGTATGAACAAATATGGACCTATGGGCATTAACCAAATTATTAGAAAACTCCAAAGGTCATTAATAGACTGACAAGAAGATTCAAGAAAACTTTTGACCTATTATAATAATATTGTGTTAGTATAAAAACAGACTATAGTACAAGTGTACACCTAAATATTAGTATAAATAAGATGTTAGAACCAAAGAAACACCAGTGTAAAAACATTTAGTTTTTAATTTCAACAGAACTTATTGTTTCAGATCATAATTTTAGTAATATAATTGAATAATAGATCAAAAGATAATAAAATAAATTAAAAAAATAAAAAGTTATACTCTCAACTCGACATAAAATAAAAGAGATTGGTTTATAGTTGTATGAACAAATATGGACCTATGGGCATTAACCAAATTATTAGAAAACTCCAAAGGTCATTAATAGACTGACAAGAAGATTCAAGAAAACTTTTGACCTATTATAATAATATTGTGTTAGTATAAAAACAGACTATAGTACAAGTGTACACCTAAATATTAGTATAAATAAGATGTTAGAACCAAAGAAACACCAGTGTAAAAACATTTAGTTTTTAATTTCAACAGAACTTATTGTTTCAGATCATAATTTTAGTAATATAATTGAATAATAGATCAAAAGATAATAAAATAAATTAAAAAAATAAAAAGTTATACTCTCAACTCGACATAAAATAAAAGAGATTGGTTTATAGTTGTATGAACAAATATGGACCTATGGGCATTAACCAAATTATTAGAAAACTCCAAAGGTCATTAATAGACTGACAAGAAGATTCAAGAAAACTTTTGACCTATTATAATAATATTGTGTTAGTATAAAAACAGACTATAGTACAAGTGTACACCTAAATATTAGTATAAATAAGATGTTAGAACCAAAGAAACACCAGTGTAAAAACATTTAGTTTTTAATTTCAACAGAACTTATTGTTTCAGATCATAATTTTAGTAATATAATTGAATAATAGATCAAAAGATAATAAAATAAATTAAAAAAATAAAAAGTTATACTCTCAACTCGACATAAAATAAAAGAGATTGGTTTATAGTTGTATGAACAAATATGGACCTATGGGCATTAACCAAATTATTAGAAAACTCCAAAGGTCATTAATAGACTGACAAGAAGATTCAAGAAAACTTTTGACCTATTATAATAATATTGTGTTAGTATAAAAACAGACTATAGTACAAGTGTACACCTAAATATTAGTATAAATAAGATGTTAGAACCAAAGAAACACCAGTGTAAAAACATTTAGTTTTTAATTTCAACAGAACTTATTGTTTCAGATCATAATTTTAGTAATATAATTGAATAATTGATCAAAAAAATAATGAAATAAATTTAAAAAATTAAAAGGTTATACTCTCAACTCGACATAAAATAAAAGAGATTGGTTTATAGTTGTATGAACAAATATGGACCTATGGGCATTAACCAAATTATTAGAAAACTCCAAAGGTCATTAATAGACTGACAAGAAGATTCAAGAAAACTTTTGACCTATTATAATAATATTGTGTTAGTATAAAAACAGACTATAGTACAAGTGTACACCTAAATATTAGTATAAATAAGATGTTAGAACCAAAGAAACACCAGTGTAAAAACATTTAGTTTTTAATTTCAACAGAACTTATTGTTTCAGATCATAATTTTAGTAATATAATTGAATAATAGATCAAAAGATAATAAAATAAATTAAAAAAATAAAAAGTTATACTCTCAACTCGACATAAAATAAAAGAGATTGGTTTATAGTTGTATGAACAAATATGGACCTATGGGCATTAACCAAATTATTAGAAAACTCCAAAGGTCATTAATAGACTGACAAGAAGATTCAAGAAAACTTTTGACCTATTATAATAATATTGTGTTAGTATAAAAACAGACTATAGTACAAGTGTACACCTAAATATTAGTATAAATAAGATGTTAGAACCAAAGAAACACCAGTGTAAAAACATTTAGTTTTTAATTTCAACAGAACTTATTGTTTCAGATCATAATTTTAGTAATATAATTGAATAATAGATCAAAAGATAATAAAATAAATTAAAAAAATAAAAAGTTATACTCTCAACTCGACATAAAATAAAAGAGATTGGTTTATAGTTGTATGAACAAATATGGACCTATGGGCATTAACCAAATTATTAGAAAACTCCAAAGGTCATTAATAGACTGACAAGAAGATTCAAGAAAACTTTTGACCTATTATAATAATATTGTGTTAGTATAAAAACAGACTATAGTACAAGTGTACACCTAAATATTAGTATAAATAAGATGTTAGAACCAAAGAAACACCAGTGTAAAAACATTTAGTTTTTAATTTCAACAGAACTTATTGTTTCAGATCATAATTTTAGTAATATAATTGAATAATAGATCAAAAGATAATAAAATAAATTAAAAAAATAAAAAGTTATACTCTCAACTCGACATAAAATAAAAGAGATTGGTTTATAGTTGTATGAACAAATATGGACCTATGGGCATTAACCAAATTATTAGAAAACTCCAAAGGTCATTAATAGACTGACAAGAAGATTCAAGAAAACTTTTGACCTATTATAATAATATTGTGTTAGTATAAAAACAGACTATAGTACAAGTGTACACCTAAATATTAGTATAAATAAGATGTTAGAACCAAAGAAACACCAGTGTAAAAACATTTAGTTTTTAATTTCAACAGAACTTATTGTTTCAGATCATAATTTTAGTAATATAATTGAATAATTGATCAAAAAAATAATGAAATAAATTTAAAAAATTAAAAGGTTATACTCTCAACTCGACATAAAATAAAAGAGATTGGTTTATAGTTGTATGAACAAATATGGACCTATGGGCATTAACCAAATTATTAGAAAACTCCAAAGGTCATTAATAGACTGACAAGAAGATTCAAGAAAACTTTTGACCTATTATAATAATATTGTGTTAGTATAAAAACAGACTATAGTACAAGTGTACACCTAAATATTAGTATAAATAAGATGTTAGAACCAAAGAAACACCAGTGTAAAAACATTTAGTTTTTAATTTCAACAGAACTTATTGTTTCAGATCATAATTTTAGTAATATAATTGAATAATAGATCAAAAGATAATAAAATAAATTAAAAAAATAAAAAGTTATACTCTCAACTCGACATAAAATAAAAGAGATTGGTTTATAGTTGTATGAACAAATATGGACCTATGGGCATTAACCAAATTATTAGAAAACTCCAAAGGTCATTAATAGACTGACAAGAAGATTCAAGAAAACTTTTGACCTATTATAATAATATTGTGTTAGTATAAAAACAGACTATAGTACAAGTGTACACCTAAATATTAGTATAAATAAGATGTTAGAACCAAAGAAACTCTAGTGTAGAAACATTTAGTTTTTAATTTCAACAGAACTTATTGTTTCAGATCATAATTTTAGTAATATAATTGAATAATAGATCAAAAAATAATAAAATAAATTTAAAAAATTAAAAAGTTATATTCTCAACTCGACATAAAATAAAAGAGATTGGTTTATAGTTGTATAAACAAATATGGACCTATGGGCATTAACCAAATTATTAGAAAACTCCAAAGGTCATTAATAGACTGACAAGAAGATTCAAGAAAACTTTTGACCTATTATAATAATATTGTGTTAGTATAAGAACAGATTATAGTACAAGTGTACACCTAAATATTAGTATAAATAAGATGTTAGAACCAAAGAAACACCAGTGTAAAAACATTTAGTTTTTAATTTCAACAGAACTTATTGTTTCAGATCATAATTTTAGTAATATAATTGAATAATAGATCAAAAAAAACAATGAAATAAATTTAAAAAATTAAAAAGTTATACTCTCAACTTGACAAAAAATAAAAGAGATTGGTTTATCAGTTGTATTAACCAATTTGGACCTATGGGGTACACTAAAACATCAAACCAACTAGTAATCCAATGCACCCAAAACAAAGTTCTACGATTAATTACCAATGCTTATCGCTGCGTAACCAACGAAGAGCTGCACTATGACCTCGAAATCAAATTAGTTTACGGTGTTATCCAAGATTTCGCTGTAAAACCTGAAATAAGGTTACTAAATCATAGCAACGTGGAATCAATGTAGTTACTGGACAACACGCAGGAAATCAGAAGATTGGAGCGAACCAAATCACACGAACTTGTTTAGTGTATAAGCGTTACACTTAACTCTAGCTTAAGTAATTTAATTTTGTTTCGGAAATAATTAATTTAAAAAAAAATAGTAAACCGTTAGAATAATTAGTGACCATAGATGACACTTATTAAATATCAAATACTCAAACATTTCCAAATCTAAATAGGGTTAATATTTCATATATATGTTATAATGCAATGATTCAATGATTTTGTGATGTTGATATTTGATTTAAACAAAAACAAGTATAAAAATAATTTTCTATAAAGTAAAAAAATGAGTATATCGACGGAAACAAATTAATTAAGCCAGTGTTCAATTAGCTGTTAATTGGCGTAAAACCAATTATGACGAGCGGCCGTCAACCCATCCATTCTGACATCCTCCTAACCGACGCAACCTCCTCACCACAGAGCTGACCACGAAAAATCCGTCACACAGACTAGACGTACGACGGCATTAACTCGTCATGGCTCGGACGAAAGTAACCAGAATCTCGCGACCGGAGTAACGAGGCTGAGGCCGTCGCGATGCCACCGACGCTGGCGAACGACTGAGATGCGGGGGCGTCGCTTGAGGCTTAACTGGTGGTTGCAGGAGACGTCGCGCGTCGACCGTCCGACGGCGCGCTCTTCTGCAACAACCGTGACGGCAGCGGCAGCGATGTGTTGCCGAGATGGTGTGTGGTCTGTTGTCTTTTGCCTTCGGTGGCCCGGTGAACGGGACCACTTACGGATGCGGGATGCGAGCAGGAATTAGGACGCGATCCGACCCGGAGTGATCGAACATTCGGTTTTTCCAGGCGAGAACATTAGATATGGATTTATGTGAGGCCTGATTCATTTTCTAAATGGGAAAATGCGTATAAGTGCTTTCGTCGGCTGGTTTTTTCTTTCGGTCGATGGGAGGAATGTCGGATCTCGATTGAGAGCAGATAAGTATGGTTGGTTTAGAGGATCTCTCGATGTTTTTTCCCCTTTTTTGTTCATTATGTTTCGAGAGTTTGTACCAAGCCTTCTATACTCGCTTTGGAAAACCTTTTTATGTGAATGTAAATTATGTTAAGCCAGACAGTAAAACATATACGCGAAGACATAAAGAATCTTACTGTTATTATTTATTATAGCACTATAGTAAATTAACAATAATGGTATTTCTTTTTATCCAAATTACGCTTTTAAAATTACAAGGTACTTATCTAACCGTCGGCACATTTAGCTTAACATCTATGTCAGTGAGTATCACTAATTCACTGAACCAGATCAGATCGTTTTATTCTCTTAAATCATCTGACTAAGCCATCATTATATAGAAGCTGGACAAACTCAACATTGATGTGCTGATGGAGCCTCTGTTCGTGTCTTTGGGCATACTCCTTGATAACGTTATCGACAATTTCTACCTTCAGGTCCTTATGCAAATTGTCATTACGAATATGAAGAAGCATCAACAATATCTTGCAGTATATATGCTTATTTTGGAATCTTTGGACGGTATTTCAATTGCTTTGATGCCATAAGCCTACACTGGTTTCAAGCTTTACTGGGAAGGCAAAAGGTTATCACATACTAACAAGGCTGCATATCTACACAATAACCAGTACATTTTATCTTAACATGTGGCTTCCACCTGAGTTTAACATCAAGAGTCAAGTATATTTGGCTGGAACTTGATTCTTTTGACTTCCTTTTAGTTCATTGTGTTTCGAACGTTTGTACCAAGCATTTTCTAAATGGGAAAATGAGTAGAAGTGTTTTCGTCGGCTGGTTTTTTCTTTCGGCCGATGGGAGGAATGTCGGATCTCTATTGAGAGCAAATAAGTCTGGTTGATTTAGGGAATCTCTCGATGTTTTTGTCCCCTTTTTCTTTCATTATGTTTCGAGAGTTTGTACCAAGCCTTTTATAGTCGTACTAGAAAACCTTTTTATGTGAATGTAAATTATGTTAAGCTAGACAATAAAGCATAGGGAGGTACAGTTATAGTTATGCGCGAAGACATAAAAAATCTTACTGTTATTATGTATTATAGCACTATAATGAATTAAAAGCAATGCTTTTCTTTTTATCCCATTTACGCTCTTAAAATTACAAAGTACTTATCTAACCGTCGACACATTTAGCTTAACATCTATGTCACTGAGTATTACTAATTCACTGAACCAGATCAGATCGTTTTATTCTCTTAAATAATCTGACTAAGCCATCATTATATAGAAGCTGGACAAACTCAACATTGATGTGCTGATGGAGCCTCTGTTCGTGTCTTTGGGCATACTCCTTGATAACGTTATCGACAATTTCTACCTTTAGGTCCTTATGCAAATTGTCATTACGAATACGAAGAAGCATCAACAATATCTTGCAGTATATATGCTTATTTTGGAATGTTTGGACGGTATTTCAATTGCTTGGATGCCATAAGCCCACACTGGTTTCAAGCTTTACTGGGAAGGCAAAAGGTTATCACATACTAACAAGGCTGCAAATCTACACAATAATCAGTACATTTTATCTTAACATGTGGCTTCCACCTGAGTTTAACATCAAGAGTCATGTATATTTGGCTGGAACTTGATTCTTTTGATTTCCTTTTTTAGTTTATTGTATTTCGAACGTTTGTACCAAGCATTTTCTAAATGGGAAAACGAGTATAAGTGCTTTCGTCGACTGGTTTTTTCTTTCAGCCGATGGGAGGAATGTCGGATGTCGATTGAGAGCAAATAAGTTTCGTTGGTTTAGAGGATCTCTCGATGTTTTTGTCCCCTTTTTCTTTCATTATGTTTCGAGAGTTTGTACCAAGCCTTTTATAGTCGTACTAGAAAACCTTTTTATGTGAATGTAAATTATGTTAAGCTAGACAATAAAGCATATGGAGGTACAGTTATAGTTATGTGCGAAGACATAAAAAATCTTACTGTTATTATGTATTATAGCACTATAATAAATAAAAAATAATGCTTTTCTTTTTATCCAATTTATGCTACTAAAATTACAAAGTACGTATCTAACCGTCGACACATTTAGCTTAACATCTATGTCACTGAGAATTACTAATTCACTGAACCAGATCAGATGGTTTTATTCTCCTTAATCATCTGACTAAGTCATCATTATATAGAAGCTGGACAAACTCAACATTGATATGCTGATGGAGCTTCTGTTCGTGTCTTTGGGCATACTCCTTGATAACGTTATCAACAATTTCTACCTTTAGGTCCTTATGCAAATTGTCATTACGAATATGTAGAAGCATCAACAATATCTTGCAGTACCTTGTTTTAGAATCTTTGGACGATATTTAAATTGCTTTGATGCCATAAGGTCACACTGGTTTGATACCAAAATTTAACTATCAATAGTAAATAACCGAAAAGTAATTACTAACACAACCTATAGAAATAGTATTTTCAAATATCCCCATAAATAGGTCCCCTTCCCTCTGCAATAATTAAATTAAATTAATTAACTTTTCCAAATTTGCTTGTAAAAACTGAGAGAGATAGAGATGTAACAATAAATATAACAAAATATATACAGGAGGTAGCAAGCACAGTGTGTAACATACTCAGCCAAATTCTCCAGAAAATTGTTAAAAGTAAATCTATTGTAATTTTTAAACATGCAATTGCTAGCTCTTCAAGCGCTACTCGAGCTTGGCATTATTATAGTTATATACTTATTAGCAAGTATTGATATCAAATGGAACAAGTTTTGGTAGACCACACTTTAGTAGGGTACTTTAGCCGATAGCAACAAAAAGGTTTTTCGTGGAAAACTATCAAGTGAAAACTATGTTTTTTAAGAAAATTAAACATCACAAATCATAGATACAGTCCAATATGTATTGACGTCAACATAACTTTTAAATAGGCTTGGTTGGCGCAGTAGTAAAAGCGACAGGATGGTACACCTATTGTTGCGATAGTCGCGGGTTCGAATCCTGCTGGGTCATGATCGCAAATTTATGTTTGTGATTGTTTAATATTTGTGATTGTACTAGGCGGCTACTAAGAGTGGAAAATCTGGCAAGGAAAATGATCCCAGTCACGCCAGTAACTAAGGTGGTTAAGACCGCATGTCTTCTGGGATGATTTCTATGTTGGTCACTCACCGGAGCCCATGTTAAACAGTAGGTCCAGTCCAGATAAACCCTCGTTGGTAAAAAGCATACTTTAAAATTAAAAAAAAAATTTTAAATAATACTGTTAAACCTGAAAAAGTAATTTGTTCATTTGACCCTTGGATGGTCTTAAAGACAGGTCGATTTTCCGACAAATACTTCGAATGATAAGATAAGTAGCGTCTAATGATTGACGATATCTTTAAAAAATAATTAGGAACCAAAAAAAAAGCCCATCGACCCATATCAAAAACCTCATTACACCAACAACCCAAAAGCAACGAAGAAAAAAAACGCTAAAACAAAATCGATGATCGCCAAGCTGTATTACTGAAATAATAATCTCCTCGATAAAGCCCACCTACACAGCCAACTCGACGTTAAGTATATGTCTGAGGGTCGAAATCTGATTCGGAGACAACTTTTTGTTTTAAAATGCGCCCAACATAAAAGTTGAACGGAAATAATGTATAGAAGTACGGCAAACATTGCTTAAGTGAAAAAACCTATTTGGAACTTCGGCTCTGTCGAAGTTCGGCGATGAGGGGGGGAGGCGACGGTTAAAAGGTGAAACGTTCGCCGGTTGCCCATTATCCTGCGACGTAGGGCCGAGAAGGAAAGACGGGAAAAAGTTTTCAGATTCAACTCCGAGCACAGTTTCCATGACAAATGTATCGCTTCGGTTTAATCAATTAGCACGCTTCAAGTGAGACATTTAAAGTTCGACTGGTAATGGGGTTGGAGTTTGTTGGAAGTGGCGTTGCCGCGACGCAGTCGGTTGTTTTCTCTCGCCGGCAAAACAGGAAACTTACTGAAAAATGAGTGTAAACTTATTACGACGTATCAAATATGATTTATATCTCGCAATAACATATAGTTGGTTTAGTTTTAATAAAGCTATTGCCACTAGGCGTGCACATAACTTAGTTGTAGAAAAGTTGTGCTTGTGATGGCTAAGTTAAAAGCATGCATGTCAATAAGTTATAGTTTGAGTAGTGATGAAACCACAATTTCACTTTATTCAGATCTACCACAGGCGCTAACAATACTACCTATTAGCCTTTTTCGATTAAAATCAATACCTTCGGCGCTTGCATGTATTTTGACCCGTGATATATATTGGCAGAACCGAAAAGAATAGTGATGGCTATATGAATAGTAATGTAGCGACCTTAGGGCATGTCGAATTTTACATCGTGGAATAACGGTCTACAAAATACCCAGAAATATAATTCCAGATGTTGAACACGGGCGGGGTGCCAGCAGAGCCAACTAGAACCCGATAACGAATAGCTGGCGGCAACCGCGAGACGTTTATCTGGGATGTTATTGAAGGGTATTGCGGGTCATTTAGTGCTCAACCCTCGTTTGGTTTAGACGTGCCACCATCGACTGCCCAAGCCTCGTCTCCAGGTAACACCGCTGCCATCCGTTTTATCATTTGTATTTTTCACATTTTTTATATAGCCAATAAATAACGGTCACATAATGCAAACACCACTGTTTCATTTCGTTTTACCTCCATTCACCGAGCCACATCATTTACCCTAAAGTAGGCTTTGGTTTAGCGATTTAAAAGTGGTAATTTTGACGTCAAGTAGCAACATGGAAGACCAAAAGAGTTCGAAGACCTAGTGAGCTCAAATCAATTCAACCAAACAATTATGCAAACAAATATGCCGTTTCGAACAGTTTCAACGTCACAGTCTTACTACGCCAATTCCAAAAAAAGAACGCATGGGTTAATCCAGAAGAATCATCCACATGATAGTCGATTTGACATTCACAGTCCGGATGGTTCATCAAAATAACATTGAACTCACGTCATCAATATGTTTAATGTATTGCCTGCTGTAATTTGTAAATTCGTTTTAGAATAAGACAATATGTTCCTTCTCATTTTATTCCAGTTAAAAAGAGCCACAATATGATCACATTATGTACTATACACATTATATAGTACATGTTAGAAACCCGCAATCGTTGTTTTAACGCTTTGCTTCTTTTGATACACTTCAAAAACTCTGAAAATTCCGAACACCGTCACAGAAATATCTCAAAAAAAAAGAAAAAAATAATCTTGGATTCACCGAAAAGAAACAGTCTTCATACGAAGAGGGTGAGGAATCAATATTGACGTTGGCTTTATTAGAGATCAAATATATGAAAAACATAAAACAGCGAGTAGTTTTTTTCAATCAACATAATTTAATACAATTATTTGAGAGGAAACTGTTATTTTGGAAAGTATGCATAGAAAGCTTAGAAATATGCAGCTGTTTAAGGGCTGTAGAACATACACTTCATACACTGTTGAGTAATATAGGATTTAAATGGTGTAAATATATCTTACGAAGAGGTTTAATGGAACTTCCAGATATTTTTCTTGAAAGAATATAATCTTTAAAAGTATATAATAAAATCAAGGAAGACTTATTATTTCAATTTGTGTATTTAAAAGAGACATGGATATTTCAGAACGGGACCAATATACCTATTGGTCGCTGAGTGCAAGATGATAATAAACATAGAGTTAAGCTAATATAAGTTGATAAAAAATTTAAAATTTGGAATAACAATTGAGTAAGCTTTATTAATAATAATAGTCGTAACATTCATTAATAATTCATTGCAGATATATTGTTCTTCATGCTGGAACCATAAATAGTTAACTATGAACTGGTGAATGGTTTGGATGACTTGATCAGACACATTGAAGAAGAAATTGACAAATGATGGAATTATGAAAAAATGTTAGATAGATTGGAAATTAACAGCTTAGTTATTCACTTGAATGAAAGTGTCTGAACATGGGATTATGATGCAATGCTGAAAATTTCCAAAACAGAGTGATGAGAGAGGAAACAACTAGTGGTGAGTAAATAATTCATATCAATGTAAGAAATCTTATTGTATAGTGTGAAAGATACAGGCATGTATATAATTGTTCAGAACATACATCAGCATTTCTTCTCTAATGAGAGTAAAGTATATTACTTGAATAAACAATTGTTAATTAGATGGATCAGGCCTCCAGGGGATACCATTAAATAAAAAAAAAAGCGTCTAGAACTCTAACTCATAGGTGATATCATAATTATAATAACACAGCCCTAAGCTACAAACTGTTATAAATTCCTCCTAAACGGTTGGACCATTTTGATGAATTTTTTGGCATGTTCGACAATGGCTTATATTCAGGATCCTGTGTAGGGCTCCAGGATTTTTTATCTCTTAAACATTTTTTGATCATAAGAATATATCACAACAAAACTACAAAATTGGATCAACTCATAGTATTTGTTTTATTATCGTTTATTGTGTAGGGACCTTGAGGCACGTCGAATTTTACATCGTGGAATAACGGTCTACAAAATACCCAGAAATATAATCCCAGATGTTGAACACGGGCGGGGTGCCAACTGGAACCCGACAACGAATAGCTGGCGGCAACCCCGAGACTTTTATCTGGGATATTATTGAAGGGTATTTCGATTCATTCAGTGCTCAACCATCGTTTGGTTTAGACGTGCCACCATTGACTGCCCAAGTCTCGTCTACAGGTAATACCGCTACCATCCGTTTTTATATAATTGTATTTTTCACATTTTTTTATATCTATACATAGTATAAAACAAAGTCGCCTTTTCTGTCCTTATAACCCTATGTGCGCTTAAATCTTTAAAACTACGCAACGGATTTTGATGCGGTTTTTTTCAATAGATAGAGTGATTCAAGAGGAAGGTTTATATGTATAATACATGCATAATATACTAAGGCAACATTGCTAATTTTAGAGGTTTCTAACGTGATGTCGTAAATTAACCTATTTTTTAGGCTTATTTAGCAATTAGCAAAAACGCTGCCTAACCCTACGAGTTAGATCAAATTAATGTACTACAGTATTGTACACCATAAAAAGGTCTACAAAAAAGTCCGCGATGGTATATGTTTATCTTTTAGGGATAACCCACATTAACCATTTTTATTGTTTACTTTTTACGTGAGAAAATGGCTTATTTACGAAGCTATTTTAAGCGATACGGCATTAATCCTTATCGAATTAAGTACCTTAAATACAGTGTGCAATTAATATAGATCAATATGGTTCCTTACAGCATGTAAATTAAACAAATATTTTCGGAGATATTACAAATTTAAAATTTGCGTTTAAAAATGTGTAATGTAATAAAAATTGTATGAATTTAGATATTCCAAAGATAGCAGGAAATCTTCATAGTAAGTATAGGGGAAGAGGAATTGTTTTACTCCAAATTTAATGCGTGCAGGCCAAGGGCAGTAATGAATGAACCAAAAATACTGGATCGATTTTAATCATGTTTTCATTGAGTGACATAGGCATATATATTTTATGCCCGTGCAAAGTCGGAGCGGGCCGCTATGTTTTTATATACAACGTTCATATTTTTTCTGTAGTGTATTTAATTTAGTATCAGCATTGCACCCGTGCGAAGCCGGGGCGGGTCGCTAGTTGCCAATAAATAGCGGTCACATAATATAAACACCACTGTTTCATTTCGTTTTACCTCCATTCACCGAGTCACATCATTTACCCTAAAATTGAAAACGATTTTTTTCGATAATATTGATTAATGTCAACCAATATTAAAACAATTAATCGTAAGTAACGAAACAAATTAGATATATCAACGACCTTTAACACCCACCAGCAAGAAACCGAATAATTAAGGCTGGAGGAGGCCCCGTCGTAAAAGAATCGAACCTGCGTATCCTTATAACTCACCGCTTAATGTTTCTGTTTATCGTCGAGCCCTTTCCGAGACGGTATCGCGCTAATGGCAGCGAAAAGCGAACGGTTCACGGTGTTTTTTCGCCCATCCCGCCACCGGCGAGAATGTTCCCGGACGATTTAGGGGACCGCCGGGGGCTATAAAATTGAAATTTATAATGCCGATCTGGCAATCGTCGGCTCCTGATGACTGGCGATTTATCGCGATATTCGTTAAAATCGGAATTAAATTAAATAAATAAATAAATCGATGATTGTTCCGTGTTGATTTGCTGACGAATATATTCATTAAATAAAATAAATTTATTAATGAGGATTATATTGAGTTAAACAATTGAATTGCGACTAGTAACTGCGTTTATACATATTTAAGAAAATGGTTTAATTTTCTTAAATATGTATAAGAGTTGTAATGTCTTTTCTTTTGTATAGTTTATTAGACCAATTAACCATTAGAACTGTTTTTGTAATATTTTCTTTGTATAGTTTAAAGTCTCCCTTTGCCTACTAGGAGTTTATTTGGATTGGACCTATATATTATATAATATATTATATCATATATAATATATTATATTATATCATATATTATATCTTATATTATACTTATTGTCCTTTAGGGTAAATTAGATGGCTCGGTGAATGGAGGTAAAACGAAATGAAACAGTGGTGTTTATATTATGTGATCGTTATTTATTGAAGTAATATAAAAATGTGGAAAATACAAAATAAATAAAACGGATGGCAGCGGTGTTACCTGGAGACGAAGCTTGGGCAGTTGATGGAGGCACGTCTAAACCAAACCATGGTCGAGTACTGAATGAATGGAAGTACCATTCAATAACATCCGAGATAAACGTCTCGGAGTTGCCAGCTATTCGTTATCGGGTTCTAGTTGGCGCTACTGGAACCCCGCCCGTGTTCAACATCTGGGATTATATTTCTGGGTATGTTGTAGATCGTTATTCCACTATGTAAAATTCGACATGCCTCAAGGTCGCCACAGTACACTTGGCAGATTGTTGTGGTTTAACATTGTAAGGGTTACAATTTTAAAAAATCATGTTTTATTTCAGCTGTTGGCGGCACTTCAACACTAGATTCTTGTTTTTTACTGTTTTTGTCATTCTTAACTACTAATTACAACAGGCAAGTGAAAATATAAATAATTGGACACAAGCTTGGAAAATAAAAATTAATGAAAGTATACCTGTACATGTGCAGTTCACCTACAATCAGACCGTACAAGCACCAATAACATTAAATAATACTATCATTCCGTATAGTAACAACGCTAAATATTGACTCGGAATGAATCTTGATGCAAAACTTCGCTGAAACATATAAAGAGAAAAAGAAAGAGCTGGAATCGAAATATAGGAAAATGTACTGATTAATGGGAAGAAAATCATATTTATCAGTACATAATACACATATAAAGTACATATAAAGTATAGGATACTAGCAGAACAGGACACAGACTCAAAAGAATCAAACTATCTGATCTTGTGTAGTGTTATGTAGTGAGGTCTATATAATTAAAAAAAAATACAGCAATGACATGTATAAACAAGTTATATACTTAGATTTACGTTATAATAAAGGCAAATTGTAGGTTAGTCGGAAACGACTAGTAACAATGTAATAATTAAATAATAAAAACAATTTGTAACTACTGAAGATTTGCGAAAATTAATTTATATAAAATAATTCTTGGTTTGTAGGTAAAAAGATATTTAACGATTTAAAAAAATGCCAGAACGACAAATTGTAAGCAATTTCAGCTTACACCGAATATTATCGAAAAATTAAACTGTCGTGATTGTTCTAAAGCCTGTAGTCGGCATCGAACGTCTTAAAAAGTTTTTATTACGAAAGCTTAAGTCGCCTTATGTTTTGTCTCATTACTTTTCTCGGATTTTAATATCCAGGCTACACGTGGAATTCTTTATTTTCCCCAGATATCCATCCGACAATGATGCAAACTAATAAAAAATAACGTTACTTGAATAAATTTTACGACGAAATTATTTTTTCTATTAACTTCTAACAATTCGTCCGTAAGTTTCTTACTTTATCAAGTTTTTTGATGAAAAATTAACAACATAACATCTCATTCAGTTAAAATATGTTAACACTAATTAAAAATGTACAAACTAAGTATTTTTTGTATGATTTAATAACTTAAACAGTCTATAGTAGATGACGTCTTTATACAGTACTTCGGTGAATAAAAAAACTAATAAATTTATTAGCCCAAATAAATTTGGACAATCGTTGGAATATTTTTTTTATTGCTTAAACCAAATCAAAAAGCTTAACAACGCGGAAGAAATCTTTGATGGGGAAATATCAAATAAACATAACGAATCCACGAAATTTAAATCTGACAAGGAAGTTCTCCAGTATTGGAGATTTCCCGCTCTGATAACACAATGGGAAATATCCCCGATAAAATATGAACCTCGCATTCTTTTAACCTGACTGAACTCTATTAACCACCGAAGAACGAAAGCTGAATAGTTCTGCTAACCATCGGCCCCCGGCCTCATTCAAATATTGATATCTGCATGAGATTTCCGCACCTACACCGACTTTTCCGCCTTACTAGTTCCCTTTCCCATTATCCGCGAATATTCCCATCGCATCTAAGCTGATATACCGTCATTTATATTCAGTCGAGACGAAATCTCCAACAGAATAAAAACATTCCGTGTTCCACATTATAATATTCTCATTTCTCCTAAACCAGTCATCCTTTTTTTTCCCTCGTTCGCGTCCCTTAACCGTCTACTTTTTATTCACTATCCGAAACAAGAAGAAACAGAAAAGCGAAACAGACGACGTCCCAATTTCTATTCGAAAATAATACCTGAGTTTAGGACCGAAGCTCTCGGGCACGTTGATGGGAAAAAATTAGAAATGTCGCAAATAGTTACGTTTACGTCCATTCATGTTTAGAATTCAAAGATGTTCAGTTCGAGACTTTCATAGCCGAATAGGCAACAGAAGAAATTCTAAGAAAGCAAGTCATAAATTACGATTAGCCATCATGAATATAAACAAGAACATGTGTATATATGTAACAATATTCGTCTAGTCGGTCGGTCGGAATGTGTGGCTTCCAATGCGATTGTTTGTCCGAACACTCACTACGATTTTGTGGAAGGAATTGACACGAGAATTGAAAACACTGGTTGAACAAAAACTTGTTTATTGCGATATTAAATGATACATAGCGCTGTGGAAGTGGTACTGTTACAAGGGAGTAGAGAAAAGAAAAGAGAGCGAGACGTCGTCGTGGTGGTCTTTTATAGCCTAAAGGCCTAAAGGGTTATTACATATATATTTTTTTTGAAAATTATTTTTTATTCGAAAGAGTGGACTTCCAAGATGGTCCATTTTGAACCAAGTCGGGATCTGATGGTGGATTCGGGGAAATCGAAGGAAACGTTAAAATTTCAAAGGCATGTACAATAAATAATCAGATATTTGGGTATAATGTTAGTGCTAAGCTTATGTGACGGAAGACACAAATCTTCAACGTTTAGGAGTGAGAGGATATTGCTTTAAACATTATGGGGACGTACAGACAACTAATTATATATTATACATTTATTTAGGTAAACTGATGATGAAAATAGAGACCGGACCGCTGTACCCTTGAATTTTTGAGAAGATCTTAGTAAGCGTTTGCTTACCAAAGTCATTCAACGAAAAAACCATTCAGTTTGCTTTTTAAGCACTAACCATATCATATGGGAAGCCGTAGAAATATTGCAGGCAGCTGCCCCTATGGTGTAGTGATTAGAGCGTTCAGCTCACACGCGGGGGTCGCGGATTCGATTCCCCGGGGGCGCAACGACTTTATTATTGTTATTCTAGTTTGGTTAAAACACTTGTTAATCATTGAACAATATCTAATCGTTCTTTATATTTAATCATTGCTTATTTATTTTTTTATTCCTATTTTTCATCAAAGGAGCTGCATCTTTACTTGATGTACCCATTGTAATACTTAATAATATAACTGCATAATTTACTGAGTAAATATATAACATTAAAAAGATAAAAATAAAATATGTACATAATAATAGTATTTTATACACACATTACACATACATATATTACACAATAATATTTTTTTTACTTGACCATTCAACAACATAATTATACGTTTAAAAAGAGACAACATTGACGCCAAGAACGCTTCAAGTTAATTCCAGTACTTTAAAAATATTTTTTAAACATTGGAAATAATAATAAAAAATATATATGAATTAAGTTATACATCTAATATTATAACACAAAAACGCTATATCTCACGTGTTGAAATTGTCAAAAAACAGTTAGAAGGACAGAATAATTAAATCATAACAAAAAAGCTTCAAATAAAAAAATGGTTTTATATCGCATCACACGATAGACTTTCTAAAGTGTAAAAAAAGTCTCCTATAAAATATTCTGATTTTTATTTAGAATCAGTGATGATTCATTTAAAAATAAACTACATAATAAATATTATTTACCTCAAACTTTTTGTTGATGGTGTTTTTCAGATCATATGTCTGAGGATTGCTGATTAACACTGAAAAAAAAAACAGAAAAATATTAAAACATATTGCTAAATATTTTTTATCATGTTGGCTAAAACGTTAAATATTTTAACATTCATTTAACATTAAAATTCATTTAACATATTTAACCTGAAGTTGGTATCACTTTTATATCTGTTCCAAACTGCCAATATTCCATCAATAAAAGGCATAGTAGGCAATAAAAGGCAACAGATATATCACTGAAATTTGTTAATGTCAATTTTACTTATATCAGTATGCCCAATTCCTATATATATATATATATATATATATATATATATATATATATATATATATATATATATATATACACGCTCCCAACTAATGTAAAAAACAGAAAATATTTGTTTTTTATTTATTTAAATATTTGATTTAACTTCCAAATTGTATTTTTACAGTTTCTCTTAAAGTTAGAATTAAGTAGATAATGTCAACATAACATATAGTTAGTTCATACTGTTAGTTTAAGTTTAAGTTTGCCTTCATATTGGCTATTAGGTAGCAGAATTTGATATATTCTAATACAATAAGCTTAGACAAAATTAAATAGTACGTTTAGAAGTTACTTTAAGTACGTACGAGGTTTATTAAAAAATTGTACATACATACAAAACATAACGTACAAATATCTGTTACAAATATCACTATATTGATACAAAATTGCTCGAAAATTATAATAACGATAACATTTTTAAACTGATCAGTGTCATGGATTTTGCGACCAATATACTGAAGCATTCATATATTCATGTATCTGTATGCTTTTACATATTTTGCTTGTCATCTTGCAATATACTTGTAATAGCAGTATATATTTTAACTGATACTGTATATGTGTTGTATATTGTATATCTGTAAACAGACCCTAAATAGTCCCTAAGGCTGATGTGTCTATAATATACAAATAAATAAATAAACATAATGGCAGATAATGTAAAATGTAACTAATTATATAACACCGTTTGCTAGGTATCAAATTGTATATATCAATATCGTCAGTATTCCTAGTAGTTATGTAAATACGAGGGTTACTATTTACATTTCAGGAATTGACAACACTGTTGTCGAGTCCATCTGACGGTTTCGTGCGATGATTTTTTACGATTTTCGACGTGGATTATCAAAACAAGAGTGTATCAATCCAATTAATTTGACTTTTGGCTATGAAGCTCCATCAAAAACCACCGTGTATCGCTAGTTTAGTGAATTCAATCATTCAATCGGTCGTAGTTCACTGTCCGACGAGTTTCGTGAAGGTCGTCCAAAATCGGCTGTTGTACCAGAAAACATCGATGCCATATGCGAAATGATTAAGCAAGATCGTCATGTCACCTATTGTGAGATTGAGGCATCCCTAAACATTAGTTCCACCAGCATATATGCGATTTTGCATGAACACTTAGCTGTGCGAAAGTTATATTCGCGTTGGATCGCACACAATTTCACGATAGCTCAAAAAAAGACTCGTGTCGATTGGTGCAAAGAAATGCATAAGAAATTCAATCACGGTGCTTCAAAAGACGTTTATAAAATCGTGACAGGTGACGAATCATGGATATATTCGTCTGAGCCCGAAAGTAAGCAAAAGTCGACTGTATGGGTGTTCCAAGATGAACCAAATCCAACAAAAATTGTCCGCGCACGAAGCACTTCAAAGAAAATGGTGGCCTGTTTCTTCGGGAAAACTGGTCATATTGCAACAGTGCCTCCAGAGGATCGTACAACAGTAAATTTTGATAGGTACACAACCATTTGTTTTCCAGAAGTCCTCGGTGAAATAGAGTAAACAAACAAGAGACGCCGGATTGTTCTTCATCATGACAATGCGAGCTCTCAAACAAGAGATTATTTGAGCACTCAAAACATCGGATTGATGGGTCATCCGCCGCACAGCCCTGATTTAGCACCCAATGACTTCCTTTTGTTACCATCCGTGAAGAATAAACTGCGTGGTCAATAATATTCATCACCTGAAGAAGCTATTGAAGCGTTCAAAAATCATGTTTTGAAGATACGTCATTCGGAGTGGAATAAATGCCTTGAAAATTGGTTTAAGCGTATGCAAAAGTATATCGATAATCGTGGCGAGTACTTTAAAAATATAAAGTTACAAAAGCAAAATCCAGACTACGTAGTATATTTAGAGCACATAGGTAGTGTGAAAAAGCCAAATACAAAAGAAATATACCAATAATATGTGAATATACATAGTTGAGTAAGTTCGATATTAATTTTGTTTTATTTTTTCGCTAATATTTTTCATACGTCAAAGAAAAGCTTTTATTGTATTATATCATTTTTTATATTTATAATATCTTGTATTTAAGAATGTCCGCGCTAAACTAGCTAGTCGAATACTGTCTTCTCTTCTCTATAATATCAACGAAATGTGCATACACACTTTAATTAAACTATTTGAAGGCTAAATTTTCCTATCGTTTAAAGTTACTGGGTACACGAAACTAGAGTAACACATTAATGGTCCTTCAATAAATCATCAAACCATAATTTCTCGTAACAATATATTTTCCACGAATGTTCAAAAATAAACAGAGCTAGCGAACAAATATTAAAAGCTCGCGTCTGACAAATTGAGGGGCACAAAAATAGATTGATGTCGCGAACAACGCCCAGAGCATGTCGAAATATATGCGGGCCAAAGGAACTGTTTTCTGTATTACCATTCGAGGACGCTTTTCAGTCCGACCCCATAAAAATTCACCTATAAAACACATCGCCGTTTAAATCAAGTCGTGTCGCGTCACTTTTTCCCGGTCTTTCTCGGTCCGGAGCGGCCCTTCGAAGTTGAAAATTTTCCTTTTGTCCGTCGGAAAAAAGCGGATAAAATTTACGAGCGTCCTAGGCGTTTAGTGGAAGGTAATAAATTTGTAACGCCTCGCCATCATAAATCTGCAAGATTTTCCCGATATATATTTCGGAGTTCGACGGTTTAGTGGTCAATTTTAATTTTATTTTCGTGGGGATAACGGGGGACCTTGTTCGATGTCGAACATAAAACAAAATCAATCGGTTCGATCTATTCTTAGTTTCTTTCATAGTTCGTAACATAAAATATATTCAAAAATAACTGCGGCCGGCTTGGTGGCGCAGTGGTAAAGGCGACAGGACGGTTCTCCTACTCTTGCGGTAGCCGCGGGTTCGAATCCTGCTGGGGCATGGTCGTAAATTTATGTATGTGATTGTTCTTGGCAAGAGTGCGAAATCCGACAAGGAAAATGATCCCAGTCACGCCATTAACCAAGCTGGGTAAGACCGGATATCTTCTGGGATGATTTCTAAGTTGGTCACTCGTCAATCAGTAAGCTTAATGCTGAGGACCGTGGTTTGGAGCCCACGTTAAACTGTAGGCGCAGTCCAGATAAAAAAATACCATTTTTTAAAAATGAAGAATATATTAAAGCTTTATGGGACATACGCATTTTGGCAAAACAAAATGACTTTAGTATATAAAATCGAAAACACCTTTTATACCACATAATGATGTAGACGTGTTTATTGTCTATTATTTATTTAACCGACTTCAAAAAAGGAGAGTTCTATGTTCGGCAGTATATTTTTAATGTATGTTCACCGATTTTTCCGTTAATTATGGACAGATTTTCAAAATTCTTGTTTTATTCGAAATAGTGCATCTCCAAGGTAGCCCCATTGGAACCAAGTCAGGATCTGTGTGAGGAAAGGGAAATAATCGAAGGACACCTTCAAAATTCAAAGGCACGTGGAAAGCTTTGACATAATTTTTTATCTAAAATGTTCAGATATTTGGGTACAATGTTATTGCTGAACTGATGTGGCGGAAAATCGGAAGCAGTTCAGTGTAAAAGCCATTCAGTTTGCTTTTTAAGATCTAACCGTATTATATGAGAAGTCGTAGAAATATTGCAGGCAACTGCTTCTATGGTGTAATAGTTAGAACGTTCAGCTCTTACGCGGAGGTCACAGGTACGATTCCCCATGGGGCAACAACTTTTTGTTCTAATTCAATCTCCTAGACCAGATAACGGACCCCGCGGTCTGAAGCATTCCTTATTTTCAATCATTGTTTTTTATTCCTATTTTTCCTTATAATGCCTGCACCTTTACTTGACCTACCCATTGCAATACTTAATAAAATAACTGCGTAATTTATTGAATAAATATCACTAAACACTAAAAAGAGAAAAATAAAATATTTTTAACAAAAAAAAATTAACCGACTTCAAAAATAAATAAGGAACTAACTAAAAAGTAAAAAATCATAAAACTTAGATTTTTAAGACAAAGAAAACGTTTTAAAATATGTACATAATAATCGTTGTAATGACTAAATAAAATTAAACAAAAACCTTATTTAACCTATATTATCCTATATGGAAATCGTATTGTAGAGCGTGAAAGCTTTACCAGGTCAATTGAAAAGTCCCCGGCCTACCATAGTAAAACATATTTTTTTGACAAAATGAGTTATTTTTATTCACCATACATTGATTATAGCGACCCTCCAACTTTTCGATGCCATTTTTGTAGTACGATTTCTCATTTGATTCAAAATAGGCCTCAGTTTCGGCGATCACATCTTCATTCGACGAAAATTTCTTCCCAACGAGCATTCTTTTCATGGATTTTTTCCACCGCTTTCACTGACTTGCGACACGGTGCATTGTCTTCGTGAAGCGGCATTTTCTTTTTCTTTAAATGCGGCCGTTTTTCTGCGATTTGATCCTACAAACAGTCCAATAACGCTAAGTAATAGTCGCTGTTGATGGTCCTTCCTTTTTCAAGGCAGTCAATGAAAATTATTCCATGTGCATCCCAAAATACAGACCCTATAACCTTGCCAGCCGACTGTTGCGATTTCCCACGCTTTGGAGCGGGTTCGTGGTGTGCAGTCCACTAGGATGACTGTCGACTGGACTTCGGAGTGAAATGATGGTGCCACGTTTCATCCATTGTCACCTGTCGATGCAAAAACTCGGGTTTACTACGCTTGATCATCTTCAAACACTGCTCGGAATCATAAACTCGTCGATATTTTTGGTCAAAAGTGAGCTCGCGCGGCACCCACATTGCACAGGGCTTTTTCATACCCTAATATTCGTGAATGATATGATGTACACGTTCAGTTGATATCTTTAGAGTGTATGCTATTTCATGCAAAATCATTTTGTAGATTATTTTAATGTTTTCGCCAGTAACAACCTCTTTTGGGCGTCCACTGCGTTCACCGTTTTCGTTGCTCATTTCACCACGTCTAAACTTAGCATACCAATCCTTGACGGTTGATTTTCTTGCGGCAGTGTCCGGAAACTCGGCATTAAGCCAAGTTTCTGCTTCAACTGTATTTTTTCCCGTCAAATAGCAATATTTTATCAATACGCGAAATTCCTTTTCATTAATTTTTTTCACAATAACAAAAATTGCTTCACTCAAAATACTATAATTCACAAACTAATGATCCGACAGCTGTCAAATTTATACACGCACCTTTTGAGGGTTAGGGCTGACTAAAAAATATAGGGATTTAATGCTAGTAGCTCCATCTATGTGTGAAGCCGGGCACTTTTCACCTTTTACCTTTTATGTGCATAGGCGTGTAATTGTTCAGAATATATATGAGCCCTTGATTAAAATGTACGAGCAGATAATGAATATTAACTCTTTTACAAATATAGCAAATGCATTAGGGAGAAAGCAGTGATTAAATATGATTTTATCAAGAAAAACCTTACATAGGAAATAACAGAAGAAACAAAGGCGAAATACAGTAATATCAAAATGATTTGACAAGAAAATACGGCAACAAAGAAAACAAGAACTAAATAGAAGGTAAATATGTTCTCTAATGAAAATAAATGTAATACTTGGATGTACAATTATTATATAGGCAAATTAAGTCTTCAGGGCATACCACAGGTGGTTTAGAAAAGAGTTAAATGTAAATATAATAAAATTACTCTAACCTACAAATTATTATGGCTGATTAATTAACTGTAGTTTAAGTCTTTCGACAATATATGCTTTAGATATACTATAACGCTACAATAAATTATTTGATATTATCATTTTTGTTTCATTATTTTATGTACATTAGTATATTGTATATATCGTAACTAAAATAAACTAAAATGGGTAAAATGTCAACGTTATATGCGGCAACATTGCACCGCTTCCACTGCTTTTGCTACTTAGGATAGGCTAAGATTAATTCTTAATATCCTTGTTCATGTAATAACCAACATCACTAAGTCTTATTTCTACACAAGTCATCTTATACCGAACTTAGTTCGAGTTGTTAATGGTGTAGGCCTTGTGCCGTAAACAATCTATTTTCTAGTATTAGTTTGTCTAGACCTATTTGTTCAGAAATGACATTTCCACTTAACAAAAGCCCATTTGCCATCGCCTCGTCGAGCCTCCCTTAGACCCGCCAGCGTTACCGTCCCTCCCCCGCCGTCGACGGACCGCTAGCGTCCCCCGCGCCCCGCGTTGTAAACTTTCCGGGCAAAAAGTCGATCATTAAGGCGAACTTCACGGGCGGCCACGTCAGGCGGAAGGAAAAATGAGTCGTTTTCACCCCGAAACAGGACCTCCGGGCCTCGCTGTCGCTCAAACGTTTCCTATTTAAGGGAAATTTACGCCGACCAAGCCCTAATTTTAGGGGAGACGCCCGTAATAAAGGACGCGCACTACATTTACCTTTCTGGATCGGCCGATGACGACGACCGACGTAGGCGAAACGAATTCTTGGAGCGACGATGGGACGCTGGAACGGTGGTCGGTGACGCTTCAAATATTCGGCGTCGAGCATCGAGCGTGCCATGCTTTGAATGTCGTCGTCGTCCCCCATATGCGTGCTTCATAGCTGGAATTATATTCGCAGTATGCCGTTCCTTGGATAATCAACATTTGGTCACAAGGAAAACATATACGAGGGCGGTCCGATAAGTACTTAGACTCACCGCGCATTTTCGTAGAAGTCTACTGTCCAGAATACGATAAACAGAAGGGATTGTTGGAACTAGCGAATACGCACAATCGTCTATATTGCAGTATCTTTTTTTCTACCTACAGTGTATAGTTGACCGTTTTAAAATTTACAGTTGATGGAGTTGTGGCGACCGCCACGACCCATTAGGCCACCACTAATTCACCATCAACAACTACAAAGGTTGGCAACGCCGGTGGATTGGTACCATGCAGTTCCAGGGTATAAAAGACCATCACGACGACGTCTCGCTCTCTTTTCTTTTCTCCGTCCCCTTGTAACAGTACCACTTCCACAGCGCTACCGTACTTCCTCTACCTAACCTAATATCCTTTCAATTCTCCCGTCGACCACATGTATCAATCGTAAGTTAAAATAAACAACTTTGATTCAACCAGTGTTTTTAGTTCCCGTGCAAATTCCTTCCAAAAATAGTAGTGAGTGTTCTGATAAATGATCGCAGCGGCAGCCACACATTTCGACCGATTGACCGACACGACGAACATTCCTACAATTGGTGACCCCGACGTGATCAAAGTGCCTAACAGGTAAATCAAATCAACATAAGCCACTCGACAGGTGCTTGACACGTACATGGAAGGATAGCACGAGGAACGGAACCCATCAACATCACTTGGTCGACGACATCCCACGAGACTAGCCTGATGGACGAAAACCACAGAAGCCCACCATGTATATCAACACATGAGCACCCTCGCATCACGAAACGGGACACGTAACACATTTACAGGTACCCTCAAACAAAGCTAAACGCCTCAAGACGAACGACGTCCTGCTACAGCTCCGATGGCAGCTGATCCCGTAAAACTCCTCGCTCAGGTTGGGATCCCCATCTCATCAGCAGTCCCCGGGCGTTTGTTTGCGTGATTGCGGGTGCCTTCCGGAACTTGCATCACATATAGGTACGTTCCACGGCTGTTCCACTAGGAGGGGAGTTATGTGGCGACCGCCACGACCCTTTAGGCCACCACCAATTCACCATCAACAACTACAAAGGTTGGCAACGCCGGTGGATTGGTACCATGAAGTTCTGGAGTATAAAAGGCCATCACGACGACGTCTTGCCCTCTTTTCTTATCACCGTCCCCCTGTAACAGTACCACTTCCACAGCGCTACCGTACTTCCTTCACCTTAACCTAATATCCTGTCCATTCTCCCATCGACCACATGTATCAATCGTAAGATAAAATAAACAACTTTGATTCAACCAGTGTTTTTAGTTCCCGTGCAAATTCCTTCCAAAAATAGTAGTGAGTGTTCTGATAAATGATCGCAGCGGCAGCCACACATTTCGACCGATTGACCGACCCGACGAACATTCCTACAGAGTAAAAATAAATAATTTATAATATTTAGATTTTGTGATGCACCAACAAGTTTATAACATTAATTAAATTGTTGTGTTATTCTTAGTATTGTAACATACATTGGATTTAAAATATGAAAGAACAAAGGTAAGTATGAAATGTAAGGTTAAGTTTTATATCCCAACAGCATCAATTTTGTTTATAGTTGGAATATTAACCGCCAAATTTATAACAAAAAAATTCACCCCGATATAGCTACAGATTTCGAAAGGATATCAAGAAACAAAGATGAAAATTATTCTTTTTGTTTAAATAAAAACGTTGCAAAGGGTATGAGAGAAATAACATACTATTGTACTAGAAGTAATATTAAACCTTTCGGGCGCTGCCTCCACTAGAGTGGACACGATTATTGGATTCACACAGCTCAATTACTCCCTATAATTTGCGTTCGATGTGAAAATTAGTTCTCCACATAGATGGACCGGTAATAAAAACATTGGTACAATTAGTGACTTTTACGATGATTTTATTGTCGTTCGATATTATAGAGACATATGTTTCGTAGTTGGTGATGGTAACGGAATACGCGATTGAATTTGAGCATTAAAATTGAATATTTTGGCAGGTGTTTATCGAATTATTGACAGAAGGTGAGTGTAATAATATAAATTACGTAGAATGTGACGTACCTCCAATATACAATTGATTTTTTTAATGTCCATCGAGATGGCTGAAAAAAATTTAGGTCTTATTTATCCAGACATTTATTTTGCTTTTACCTCAAGAAGACAAGACATTTTTTAACTGACGAGAAACTACTGGAAGTACTTGAAAATGATGATTGGTGAGATATAGAAGTATCATCCGATGATGATGATGGGTGGGAGCCGGAAAATGCTTAAGTCTTTGTATTAGGAAAATAATTAAATGGGAAGATACTAAATATGGATCCTAAATAAAAGGAACCAGCGATACCACAAAAAAAAAGAAAAATTGAAGATACAAGCAGGTCTTATGTAAAATATAGTCTTACTAATAAAAAGGAGGTGAAATGACTTAGAGATGCAACATATGAAACACGGAAAATATAAAATATCTTTAACAAAAAAAAATTAACCGACTTCAAAAAATAAATAAGGAACTCACCAAAAGTTAAAAAATAATCAAACTTAGATTTTTAACAAAAAAAAAAACGTTTTAATATGACGTATGTACATAATAATCGCTGTAATAACATCTTCTTCTCTACTACATGTATTTTATATTCTACTATATACACACAATTTAGCTTAATACTTACCTAAACCTATTTATCTATTTTACTATTTTGATAGTACGAGCAACAAATTAGATTTGTTTTGTTTATAAATTAATTTTGTTTATATGTCACACAATTATGTTATTAATATCGTATTCTTTGGACTGGATAATAATATTGTAAATAGATAAATAGGTTTAGGTAGGTATTAAGCTAAATTGCTAATATGTGTAATTGTGTAATAAGTAATAAATTGTGTAGAATATAAAATACGTGTAGTAGATGGATTAATTAAGAATTTTGTTTATTTTTATTTAGTTATGATGACAATTAGTATGTACACATTTTATTTTAAGACGTTTTTTTGTGGTAAAAATCTAAGTTTGAATATGTTTTATCTTTTAGTGAGTTCCTTATTTATTTTTTGAAGTCGGTTTAATTTTCTTGTTAAATATTTCATTATTCTCTTTTTAGTGTTAGATATTTACTCAATAAATTACGTAGTTATTTTATTAAGTATTACAATAGCCAGGCCGTAGAAGCAGTATAGTTAGTGCTTGAAAAGCAAACAATGACACTGAACGACTTCCGATTTTCCGTCACATCAGCTCAGCAATAACAATATACAAAAATATCTCATTATTTTAGACAAAAAAATATGTGAAAACTTTATACGTGTCTTTGAAATTTGAGATTTTCCCTCGATATCCCCAACAGATCTTGACTTGGTTGCAATGGGACCACCTCGGAAGTTCACTCTTTCGAATAAAAAGTAATTTTCAAAATCGGTCCATAATTGACAGAGAAATCGGCGAACATACATAAAAAAATATATATGTACAACCCTTTAGGCTCTAAAAGACCACCACGACGACGTCTCCCTCTCTTTTCTTTTCTCTACTCCCTTGTAATTGTACCACTTCCACAGCGCTATGTATCATTTGATATCGCAATAAACAAGTTTTGTATTCAACCAGTGTTTTCAGTTCTCGTGCGAATTCCTTCCACAAAATCGTAGTGAGTGTTCGGACAAACAATCGCATCGCCAGCCACACATTCCGACCGACCGACTAGACGAACATTGCTACATATATAAACAGTCGAACATAGAACCTCTTCTTTGCTTTTGAAGTCGGTTAAAAATTGCTTGTACCAGTAGAAAAAGAAATAATCGATCTCCCAAAAGCAAAAAATATATTGCAAACGAAATTATTGCTAAAATTGCTGAAAGTACCCTTCAACAACATCCCAGAAAAACGTTTCGGGTTGCCAGATAATCGTTATCATTTCATAGTTAGCTGGGATTATATTTCTGGGTATTTTGTAGACCGTTATTCCACGATGTAAAATTCGACATGCCTCAAGGTCGCTACAAATGATACCCAACATTTAACTAAATAAAAAACAATTTACAAAACGCTATGTTCTTCTTTACACACCTAATAATACGTGTTACTGTCAGAGGCAGAACGGCAACATTCAACGTGGGCGATGACAATGTACGACCCTTTACACCAAACCAAACAGGAGCAGCAGCGCGACCTGCCAAGAGTGCATTCAAGATATGGAGTGAGTTTAATTCAAATTTATTTCTTACGCTCCGTTTGGTCCGAAAATATTGTCGGCAGCCCAGCCGCGACGCACAAAACCGAATAAATCTGCCATGCCACGAAAAAGCCTTTTTACAGTTCACGTGCTACGGACTTATGTAGATTCTGTGAAAAGCCCGCGCTGCTGCCGACGGAATTGATAGTTCGGTTGTGCTTTCGCCGCAGGAACGATCTAATTCCATAAATGGTTTGTTTTTGATATACGATGGTGGTCTTAAAGCGCGCCATCAGTTTATCCTGTTTATGCATTTATTGCAGGAATATTTCTGAGAGGCATTTGTATTGTATTTTTCGTCATGTATTACAGATAATCGTTACATTAACAAGTATTGGTAAATCTTTATAGCAAATAATTCCTAATGTTTTACAAACATTTCTTACAAAACTATCCGTCACAAAAGAAGTTATTGTTAAGTATCCATGTTATCCATTCATTGTTGACTGAGTTATTGTTGATGCAGTTTCAAATCTTGATTCATAAATATTATTATGATAACTAGCATATTGAAAATGTTATATTATATCCTACTAGCGACCCGCCCCGGCTTCGCACGGGTGCAATGCTGATACTAAATTAAATACACTACAGAAAAAATATGAACGTTGTATATAAAAACATAGCGGCCCGCTCCGACTTTGCACGGGCATAAAATATATATGCCTATGTCACTCAATGAAAACATGATTAAAATCGATCCAGTATTTTTGGTTCATTCATTACTGCCCTTGGCCTGCACGCATTAAATTTGGAGTAAAACAATTCCTCTTCCCCTATACTTACTATGAAGATTTCCTGCTATCTTTGGAACATCTAAATTCATACAATTTTTATTACATTACACATTTTTAAACGCAAATTTTAATTTTAATTTTAATCTATATTAATTGCACACTGTATTTAAGGTACTTAATTCGATAAGGATTAATGCCGTATTGCTTAAAATAGCTTCGTAAATAAGCCATTTTCTCACGTAAAAAGTAAACAATAAAAATGGTTAATGTGGGTTATCCCTAAAAGATAAACATATACCATCGCGGACTTTTTTGTAGACCTTTTTATGGTGTACAATACTGTAGTACATTAATTTGATCTAACTCGTAGGGTTAGGCAGCGTTTTTGCTAATTGCTAAATAAGCCTAAAAAAATAGGTTAATTTACGACATCACGTTAGAAACCCCTAAAATTAGCAATGTTGCCTTAGTATATTATGCATGTATTATACATATAATCCTTCCTCTTGAATCACTCTATCTATTGAAAAAAACCGCATCAAAATCCGTTGCGTAGTTTTAAAGATTTAAGCGCACATAGGGATATAGGGACAGAAAAGGCGACTTTGTTTTATACTATGTAGTGAAGATTGATCAACTACCAACGCCAAATCCATGAAATATTGAGACCTTTATATTATTTTGTATTTTTGTACAAAAATATGTATCATGCAGGTTTTCGTACAAAACATCAACTTGTGAATAAAATAAGGACCATTTACTAAAGCTTTTGATTGCTTTCTTTGATTTGAAAAAAATCAGAAGCTAAAACTAATTGGTTGCTTTTTGAATAAAAGATGTTCTAAGTTGAAAAAATAATTAACAAAACAGCTACTAAAAGTATAATAGATAAGAATCAAGAGTTTTACATAAGTAGGTCTTATATGTTACAAACAACAAATTACACAAATTACATATTACATGTTACAAATTAACAAAATACAAAAAGTAAAATTATGATAATATGAACTCTCAATTAAGCAAACAGAGCAATTGTGCAAATATTACGTGTTTGTATACTTTTTAATTAGCTATATCTATTGATGAAAATGCGAAATATTGATGTAAAAATCTATTAAACAACCTAATCTAAAGTAAAAATTCGATTTTGATATTTATTTCCATAAAATAATGGCCTCCTGATACTAGAAATGTGGAAATATTTGATACAAAAGATATAATCTACCAATGTTTCTCAATAAATGGCTATATAATGTGAAACTATAATTAGAATACATGCCATCACCCGATGGATGAAAGAAAAAATAGTGAGAAAGCAAGAAGAATGGCAACAAGATCTAGAAAAAAACTGACAGTATTCTAATAGATGGAAACAGAATCACTAAAAAATAAGATAATTGACAATATAAAGCAAATGGGCACAAAAATAATGAAGAAAGAAATATATATGCTAAAAAGAATGGAATGGAAAAGACGAACTACAAAAATAGAAAGAATACAAATACTAAAAAAATAAGATTAAATTATAAAAAAAAACAAAAATTCAGGAACATCTAAATAAATATCCTACAGATCATAATATTACAAAAAATCCAGCAATAATTGCGTAAAAGAAATTGATCGTAAATGAAGAGCTATGGAGAAAAGAAAGGAAAGACAAAGAAAAGATTAAAAGACGTCGAAAAAAATAAAGAAACAAACGAAAATGAGCCAGAGCAATGACATAAGAGCTAAAAAAGCATAAAATGTAATTGATAGTAAAAAGACAGAGAGAACATTAATAATAAATAACTTAACAGAAATCCATGAAAAAATTTAAAAATTAACCCAAAAACGAAGAAAACAACGAACTGATAAACGATAAAAAATAAAGAATGAAAGATCAATATGGAGAACAAAAGCTTAAGGCGTGTGTTCTCATATTTCTAAAATTTAACCCTTTAAGAATAACACAAGCAACCACTAAGTTAAAACTGGTACTAAGCAGAGTAGATCCGCCAAAAATAAACACTAACACTATTAAATTTTATGGAGATCATTAATTTCCTTTAGTAAATGTAACAGAGATTTATTTAAAAGACTGAAAAAAATTGAAAAGAAATCTGGTTTAATTTAAGGATTTTTATTATATTTTAAGTCTTTTACCCTACTAGGGGTTTATTTATCTGGAGTGGACCTACAGTTTAACGTGAGCTCCGAACCATGATCCTCGGCATTAAGCCTACTGCCTGGCGAGTGACCAACTTAGAGATCATCCCAGAAGACATCCGGTCTTACCCAGTCTGGTTACTGGCGTGACTGGGATCATTTTCCTTGTCGGATTTTACACTCTTGCCTAGGACAATCACAATTATTAAACAATCACAAACCCCAGCAGAATTCGAACCGGCGATTATCGTAACAGTAGGCCATCCTGTAGCCTTTACCACTGCGCCAACCAAGTCGGCATTTAAGGAATTTGTTGTCTGTATAGTAACCGCATAGTATTTACAATGATGAATGACAATTCCATAACAGATAACTAAAATAAACATTTACTGTTTGCAATCGTATACAATAAAATTTTATTTTAACAAGTACTTCAATGAAATATCAAGAGAATATCCGAAATTCTATTCGACAAAACCTAATATCTCGAGATGCCTTTTCAACAATCTCTCCATTCGAAACTCGTCGATATCGAAGTTATTTGATAACGCGGAAATTTTTCATTTTTACGAAGTGAAATCGGCTCTCGCGGCTTGGCTTATTGATTCCGAAGAAATGCACAATGGATTTTCCATCCGCGCATCGATATTCCAGCAATTTTTCCGTGTTGGTATCTCCGTGCCCGTCCTTTTAACGCATCCCCATAATGGAAAGGGCGCCTTGATCGGATTTTAGGGTTGCGGAGGGCCGAGGGTATTGTTGCCCTGTGGCGTTCGAGAGACAAACGATTAAAAGTTCTTTTCAAAGGCGAAAAAGTCGCCCGCGACGTCGATAACTGGCCCGAGATGTGGAACTTTCGAGTCGAATCCATTTACATTTAGATGACAGGCGTCGTCGCGTTATCTTTCCGACAGTTTCGGCAAGTTGGGAATATTTTTATCGTGCCCGGGGATATGTCGAGCAATCGCGAACGAAACAAAAGGAAACGGCCGGCGGCGAAACTTTAATCGGATCGCTTCTCTCGCAATGAACGTTTACGAGGGACGAAGTACGTCGGCAGCCGGATTATTTCCACGACGGGCGTATCTATGCCGATATCTTTATTCTTGACGCGCGTCAAATCGCTTGGTTTTCTATTAAAATTAGCGTAAATCAAAAATGTCACCGAGTTCGAAGGATTAGAATACGATAAACTGAAGGTGATGCGCTCAATCGGCTATGCTGCGCTCTCTTTTTCTCAGAATACGCGAAACTGCAGGAAATGTTGGAATTGCCGCATGCGCACAATATTTGCGCTCTCTCCTTCCCCACGTACAGTGTAAAATCGGCCATTTTAAAATTAACCGTTGGTGGAGTGAAAACAAATAACCTAGTGGTGTGCAAGATAAAAAAAATTTCTTTGAGATAGATGAATTACATATACAAATATGGTTTCTGGACTTTTCTCTGGAAGTCTTTATGTAAATATGGTGCATGGACTTGATATAAACATATCAATTATATATAATGTCAAATAATCTCTATATAAATATGGTCTTTTTCACTCCGTCCTCAAGATTTGTAATAAAATTTTCTAACAGAACATTAATAACACTTAATAACACCCAAAATTATCAAATGAGTGACCATTACAACACTGAATATTTTAGAATATTTAGATCTAGATTCACTCATGCTATTTTCACTAACATACATTATTCAGAACTCTACAGGTAATAGATATAACCGTTTATAAAATCAGGAAACCATGACCAACACTCTAGTGTTAAAAATAAAATGTTGGACATAAAAATACATATCTCCAAAATTACCGACGATTGTATTTATTTGTTCCAAACTCCCTGGGTCGTTTCACAATTTTCGAGTAAAGTATTACGAAAATACATGGTTGGCAAACATGGGGATTAAAACTTCAGTCAGCTTTTTTTCCACATTATACGTTTGTCAAAGCAAGGAAGCGCAAATATTTGAAACCATATGTTTACGAATGGTCTCGATATTCGGAGTAATTATTCTGAACGGCATGGAAGGTTTATAGCCACAACAACGGAAAAATATTAAAATATAATGTTCAGATAGGAGAGCGTTTTGGCGATTGTGCTCTCGAAACCTTTGACATAATTCTGACGAATGTTTAGGATCATTGTGTTGTTAAAAAAAACAAAACTTAGGCCTATCCGGAAGAACTAGACTCGCTCTAGAAAGAATCGCAATTTTTCTGATGTATTTTCAAATAACATTTATTCAATTTTTCATCAATTTTAATCGTATGGTCTGGCTTATTGTTACCAAAGTATCTACCAGTACCATGCTTAACGATAACAGTACATTCTGCAGCTTGATCCTTTCTGATCGGAGCAGAAAAACATGCCTATTAAATTTAAAAATATGAAATTTGGACTCATCAGTATATAGGAAATATTTCCAGTTTTTCGTCCAGATTTCATGTGTTGTAGGCTACACAAGTTTCACAAGTACAAGTTTTTCTCGATTTTTAGCCACGTACCCTTTCAAGCCAGGAGACAGTACAGCTAACGTCGATTTCTTTTCCATAAAATTACAACAAACTTATCTTCCTCATTTGTTGACATTTCGAACGTCCGAATTTGTTCGGATCTGACTTCTTATTAGCTTATTTTCTGTAAAATAGAATAAGCTTCTTACTTAAAAGTATAGATAGCTGTTTAAAGGAAATCTGCTTCTGCCTGAAAACATGTACGGCAGACTACACTGAACCCTAAACTAACAGTTTTTGAAATCATAAATCAATATCTAAGAGATTAGACTATATTAAATAACTGACCAAAAACCGTCTGTTTTAATAACCAAACAGTTGGCAGTATAGTGAACCTTTTGATTATAAAACACAGCTGTTGGTCTTTTTGCTAAATGATTGATTATTTTTAACTATTAAGCATCGGCGTAAAAATAATAAACTGAATTTTCAGTGCCAATATGCCTAATATATATATATATATATATATATATATATATATATATATCTGATTCTGGTTGTTCAAAAAAAGTTTCTTTAGCTCAGCTGTGTGGATAATAGAATAAATATAAATGCTTAATAGATCTTATTTTGTTAATAACTTTTTCCAATGTTTGTGTGGGTAAATTCAAACTTTTTACGAAAATTGCTGATTCATAGATTGTATCTAAAAATGGGAAAAATGAGTTCCGATGAGATGAAAGTTTCTCCGATATGGAATTAGTTATCGATATTGCCCCGATGTCATTTATCCGATAGATGAATAAAAAGCAGTAGTGAGCGACGAAACATTTTTTATAACATTTATTTTTCAATTGAATTCAAATAAAATATATTTTACAAAAAAGACTACGAACTACTTCCAACCACCAATAATAAACGTATAAAAACACACACCTCAATATAATACCGGAATAACTTTCCAAATCTTTCGATTTTAAAGAAATTAAAATTCATATTACTATTTATGCCGATTCTTAATGTATTTATGGCTGCCTAACAGTTATAACTATCCCTAAATGTGTCTCTCTGACATAAACCTATCGAAAAAAAAGTAAATTTAAAAAATCCAATTTAGGAAAGATTGTTTGTCTTAGATGTTGAAAATTGTTCAGTGTCCCCAATAAGCCGTCATGTAACCCCGCCCGTAAGATGACCGACGAGGCACGGAGCTCTTGCCGCGTATTGAACTGTCTCGATATCTTCGTCCGAATCAAGAACAGCAAGTCGCGAAACCTCAAATACGTTAAGACGCAATTCTACGAGAAAGTCAGCAGAGGACTGTGTAACTCGCCGACTCAGAGCCTGTCGACGAAACAACATACGAATCGCCATCAATACAAACGAGTCCGGACACCGAAATGCAATGAGGTTATACCGAAATTTCACCAGAAAGGTAAGCAACACCGCTGAGTATCATTGGTGTCCTCCAAAATTATTTCTATAGGGCTTGTTGTGGTTTGGCCTCAACCGAAGAAGTTCCCTTATAGTCAGGAACTAGCACTGGTGACTTGGCTGCTCGCTCAAACTCTGTACTTCTTATACGTGACCAAGATCCTTCCATCTGCCGCTGTACTCTCGTTAAAGCCACCGCCGTGGAGCTACACGCCCAAATTAAGGAGAGCGCTTAAAAAAGATTTCATCATAGAACCTGATTGGTCATCTTCCACATTTTCCACATTGAATTACACCGATTAAATGTATTAGTTCATTAAAAACAATTGTTTAATGCATTGTGTTGATATTAGGTGCTTACGTATATTCTAATGATTCTATCACTTGAAAAGGGCATTTAATGAAAAGAATTGGTGCAATATACTAGGAGAAATCAAATATAACCGGTAATTTTGTAAAATAAATTTTGAGATCAATAGCATACACAAACTTAACACTTAACATTTTTCAATGTAGCCACCTCCATACTCTACCCACTTTTTGCCACCGATTTAGAAGTTTGAATATTCTTTCTTCGTAACAAGATGAGGGTTATAAGGAGGGTGCTCGAGGGTTTCCCAACGCATTCCCTCCATTCACATTTGCTACTCCTTATACCATCACAAGTATTTTTTTATGTTCTGGCCTAAAACCAGGCGGTGGAAGGCATGACGCCTACCTGGCCGCAGAGACTTGCCCTGAAGTGACAAGTTGAACCGTGTTATGTGGGACTGCCTCTGGGCCTACCAATACACTAAACCGAAACCGCCCCACAGTTGATCCATGTGGATCACTACTGCTACTGCATTAAAATTGGGGATATGACACCTGCTAATCGGGCAGCCGCTATTGGGCACGAGAACCCGGCGATTCTGGCGAACACACAACTGGGTACTGTCATATGGGGGCAAAAGTTATGACTACAGCGACGACGGAAGTTAGCGGTGACGCAGTGCTAAGCTCTCAGCATGTCTACCAGCTCGCGAATAAGCGCGGTTTCAGAAGAACTTGCACTAATTTGATTATTTCTGACAAACTATGGAGCATTTAAGATTCTCCTGAGGAGCTTATTTTGAAAAACTTGGAGCCCTTTCACCTGGTTGGGAGTAACAAACTCGAAGTAAAAATTAGATCCGTAGAGGAGTACGGACCGAATTAACATCTGGTAAAATAAGCATTTGCTGGAGACGGGAAGTCTGCTAGAAGGACAGATCGGAGAAGGTAGCAGGTTTGCTATCCCCAACCTTTCTGGATTGCTTTTGGATTTGAAAGTGCATCACAAGTGACAATACGCCTCAAAAGAATCCTCTAAATCGGAATTACGTGCTAAGCTAAATAGTAAAATTACCAGTTATATTTGATTCCCCTCGTATAGTAATCAAAATATTTTCTACAACTTTTTTCTTTCTTCTAATCATGGCGATACTGTGTCCCAGAAATGATATTGCTTTAGCTGCGACTCCATTTTCGCACTTCTTCAGCATTTAGAAACCGTTTGCCAAGCAAGTAATACTGCATCAATCTGAGCAAGTGGTAATTAGATGGCACTATGTCTGGTGAGTAAGTTGAGTTCGGTAGAACTTCCCATTCAAGCCGCAACAGTGTATCCTTTGTAGCAACCTTGAGGCATTTTTAATTTTACATCTTAAAATAGCGGCCTACAAAATACCCAGAAAATTTTATCCCCGATGTTGAACAGGTGCCAGCAGCGCCAACTAGTAAACGAATATCTGACAGCGCCGAGACGCTTATCTGGGATATTATTGAAGGGTACTTTCGACCATTCTACTATTGACAATGATTCAGTTTCAGACGTGCCACCATCGACTGATCAACCTCGTCTTCAGGTAACACCGCTGTCATCAAATAACGGTAACATAATGTAAATACTACAGTTTTATTTTGAGTTACCTCCATTCACTGAGCCATTATTACCCATCAACCTTCATAACTCTTATAAAGCCGAGCATTGTCATGTAAAAAACTCAGCCTCTGCCCATTACTCGTTATTGCTTGTCCAATATGCTAGTCTAATGAATAATCCGCTTGGGCTCCCTTGGGTTAACCTATGACTCTTACCCTAGGGGTTATCGTACTAGATTCACCTTTGATACGGTATTTACAATACGCCTCAGAAAACTCTTCATTTTTTGCGCGCAAGACATGAAACCGCAAAACATCACTTTCAGCCAATTCGTGGATATTTTCCATGTAAATACGAAATATCTATCTGAAAATATTTGATTAATAAATTGCAAAGCTTGTTCTCAGATGTTTCCTTAAGCTTGCAACTTGAGCAGTGATTTCGACCAATAAACTTGGCAGCTTATTCTTTTCGACCTTTTTTGAGAATTACTGTTAAATCGTTGAAATCGAAACCGACAGTTGGGTTATGACTATGAAAATCATAGTATGTTTAATGGTATCCTTTTCCTAATCTATATTCTATATTTCTAAAGTACTACGGGGCATCCCTCCTCAATCTTTTATTTAGAAACAGCTAAATTATTTCTAGATTGATTTTCTTAGCACAATCCCATAATGCAGTACTTTGTTATGTTGACAGAGCATAATTTCTTCCAAATAGCCAATCATTCTTCTAAATTTAATATCAAGTATATCTTTCTTGTTCTTTAAATGAGTGTAGTCTCGAAAGTTTTTCTTTTGTGTTCACACTGAATAGTCACATCCGGACATTTATAGAGATGTGTTGATATAAATTGACGACGACATATATTGTTTTATTCAGACTGGCCCAATTAATAATTTTACTTAACTAGATAGTGTCTTGTGTTACAATTCAGGAACATCACTCGTATACTTTCAATGAAGGACGGGTCCTAACACACTACCTTACGGCACTCCATTTCTCTCGGTTTTCAATTCACAATAGACATCCCCAACCTAACCCTGATGGCTCTCTCTGAACTCTAAAATTGTCTGCGAACTGTTTGGTTAATACTTTTCTTAATTTAAGATTAGATACCTCACCAAACCTTCCAAAAGTCTGCCACATCTAGAATAACGATAGAACAATCTAACAATGAACATTTGAAATTTTATCCCCAATTTCATAAATTAGGCCTTTAGTTGAAGCTAGATATGGTTGTGCTATATTGTTACTCTCTGTTGGTGGCTTTATTATTAAGTAGCTTTTTTCGAATGAAGTGGCAGTTACTGGTTTATGTATCATTATCATTTCCACTATTTTTTGTATATCCATCTTGCCGAATGATAAAACTTACTCAACACATATCAATCAACGTTAAACTTCCAGTCACAAGATTTATATTTAACTAAAAAATCCTTTAAAAGTAAATACCATACAAAATATCAATTCCTTCGATACAAGTAATCAAAACTCATCTATATCTTTACTTAATAGCATAAAGCAAAGCAAATATATTGCCACATCAATAATAATTTCGAATCAAGCGGATCGTTGTTAAAATTTCCGCCCGAAAATCCTATTGGGTCCCTTGCTACACGCGTACGTAATTTCTCTGGAAATTTCCTGCTGGAAACTCTCGGCGCGGCAGGACGAGTAGGCGGGGGCGCCCGAGCTGCATCGAATTCGTCGATCTGGTTTTAATTTCCCGCCATCGTTATTGAAAGTGGTAGTCGTCAGCAACAGTCCGTGGATTGCCTTTAAATATAATTAGTCATTTTTTAAAATTAGATCGAAAGGCCATGATGAAAATCGAGTTTTCACGTTTAATCAGACAGAAAATAACTGAAAAATATTAGAAAACGGGTTTCATTACAGAAAAATAATAATTGGTTTGGTTTGGTAGCATTTGAAAAAATATAACATTAGAATTTTTAAAAATTTTGGATCCCACCGGACATAGATATACTTTATATTCGTGATTGTAGTTATAAATATAAGAGCGTAAAATATAACAAGAATTAATTCAGGATAACGCGCGCCCTCACACCGCGCATTTCACGCTCTATACAATATTGGAATTAGGGTGGGAGGTACTGGAACACCGCCCCTGCAGTCCGGATTTATCACCCTGCGACTACCAGATGTTTGGACCACTGAAAGAAGCCCTCGGTGGTCAAGGAGTCAACACCGACTACTAGGTAGAGGAGTTTGTGCTCCCATGGCAAAGTTACTCAAGGAATTCGATACCGGCGTAACTAGTGAGGGGAAAACCTAGAAAAACTGTATATTTTTTCAATAGTAAATAAACGTATCAGAGTAACTGTCTTGACCATTACCTAAAAAACGCGATTAGAACCCTACCTCATAGGTGGTGTGGAAAAGAGTTAAATATATACATAGTAAAACAACTGTAACCGATAAACTATTGTGGCTGTCCAACTAACTGTAGTTTAAGTCATTCACTAACATATGCATTAAATGTACTATAATGTTAATATAACAATATTGCGACGTCATACATTTTAATGACGTGCATTTGCTGTTTTGAAGCACTATATCTACTCGAATAGCTGTTGAAAGATAATTGGAAACGTGGTCCTCCCGACCCAGAGGCATTTTTTCACCCTTCCGTCAGGCATTCTATTAAGCGCTCCAGATAAATTTTCTGGAACTGTCTCGCGCTAAATACGAAACGAAATAAATTTCGTTTATTGTAAATTTAGAAAGTTGGCAGTCGGGGCACGAGTTCATTAAGAGAGAAACGCGCCGCCACCTCCGCAACTCAACAGTTCTGTCTCCCACCCTCCCGGTCTCAGTCACACGTTTTCCCAATTAGTCGCCAAGTGATAAAATAAAAGCGAATTAGTCTTTCGCATTCGGTCGAAATAAATCAGGCGTCCGGCAACGGCAGCCGACGCGAAATTCGATTTTCAAAAGTCGAAACGCCGATAGAGACGACGGTTGCCCATTCGTTCGGTTTCGGTAAGAGATTAAAAACCGTCGACAAAACGATTGATGTTTCTACACCCTCTGTGGCGAGACAAATGAGTTTCGGATAATGGTTGGCAAGCTAAAACAAAGCTAGTTCAACAAGTATTAAAATTTCATTATTAACTGTCTTTCATTCAAACACTTCCACAATAGTTTTAGATGCCTTTAACACATAATTAACATATTAACATATACTGTATAAAGTAATATAACTGTAAGAAAAAAATTGAACCGACTTCAAAAAATAAATAAGGATTTTTAACACAACAAAATGCATTAAAATAAAATATGTACATAATAATCGTGGTAATAACTAAATAAAAATAAACAGGAACATTATCTAACCTATCTACTACACGTACTTTATATTATAGTTTAGGGTAAATTAGATGTGGCTCGGTGCATAGAGGTAAAACGAAATGAAACAGTGGTGTTTACATTATGTGACCGTTATTTATTGAGGTAATATAAAAATGTCGAAAATACAAAATAGATAAAACGGATGGTAGCGGTGTTACCTGGGGACGAGGCTTGGGCAGTCGATGGTGGCACGTCTAAACCAAACGATGGTCGGTTACTAAATGATCGAAGTACCCTTCAATAACATCCCAGATAAACGTCTCGGGGTTGCCAGCTATTCGTTATCCTGTTCTAGTTGTCGCTGCTAGCACCCCGCCCGTGTTCAACATCTGGGATTATATTTTTGGGTACTTAGTTGCCCGTCATTCCACGATGTAAAATTCGACATGCCTCATAGTCGCTACACTACTATATACACACAATTTAGCTTAATACCTACCTAAATCAATTTATTGAAGAGGTCTTCTATATATCGTTGTATAACATAAATCTCATGAAATGTTTATTGCCCATTGGGCAGATTGTGGAATGCTAAGAGGATAACAAAAAAAATTACATTTACATAAATATTGTATTAACTTGTTCTACATATATAAAAATGTAACACTATAATATAAAAATAATATGAGCCACAGTTATTAAAATAATAATAAACATAATTAAAACAATAAGATTTCTCAGGTAATATTACAGTAAATAAGTAAATACCTCATCAAAATTGTTGGCGTAGCACAAATTTAATAAATCCCTGTTCAAAGCATAGTTCACATTCTGGGAATATAACTATGTAACACTTAATTCATTTGTAAAGGCTATATTTACATATTTTACCTTTTAACATTTTTTTAGTTTCAATCGAACTAAAATTCTAACATGACAATTTCATTTTTTCACTTTAGATGGCATTTATTGAGAAAAATTTTGTTCAAACGATTCGAAATGGCATCCACAATCAAATCGTATGGTAGCTATTTTATTTTATTTGTATCTTTTAAATCGCGTGCAAAATGAGTGGAAACAGCTGATTTATCAACTGTTAAGCTATCTGAAAATCATTTGACAGTTCAAGTCGCATTTTCGTCCAACAAGTTCTTTTTTTTTAATTATTGACATCTTACATTCGATATGGTTAGTATAAACTTAATTCGCCAACAACGCAAAATTAACATGGACAGATTTGGAGCTATTAAGCTGTATTTTCCAGTCTTCAGTCAATTTGTAAATCTTATTGACCGCTACTTGTACTTTTCCTATAGCCTTAGACAGAGATATATCTTTTGCCATTATAACTGTACCATTAGAAAATGTTCCAAGTACTGTTTCTTTTGTTGTTGGGATATCACCACTATAGAGCAGATATAGAAATGACCCCACCACACTACTTTGTGGAACTCCAGCCGAAATAGGTTTAAGTGTTGAGATATGATTACAGTAGTCGACAGTAATTCCGCGGTTGCAATTTGCTCATTTTGTAGATTAATCCCAAATGACATACCCGGTCAAAAACTTGTGAGACATCCAGGAATATTGCATGGCAGTAGTTCTTTTCTCCGAATGCCCTTTCAACAACCGCTGTTACTCTGTGCACTTGGTCGATTGTCGAATGGTGATTCCGAAATCCAAATTCGAAATCTGGTATTTCTATAAATGATTTAATGCGCTTTAACAGCAGTTTCTCAAATAATTTTGTAACGGCAGGTAGCAGAGAAATAGGCCTATAAGATTCAACTTGTTCTGCTGGTTTGTCAGGTAACAGGTTCATTGACTTTGAAGTTTGGTCCTCATCAGTTTTAAATCATTGAAAGTAAAATTAACAAATAGGTCAGGATGCAGTAGTAGCACCATTTTGTACCCTATATGTCCATCATCTGATAGTCATTTCTTGTCTATTTGTCTTAATACTGCTTAGGTATTTCATTTCATGTTGCTGCAATAACCGAATTTGTATTTATCCTTTATATTTCTTGAATTATTCTTACAATTTTGTTACTTACACCTCTTTGTTCTGATATAACCTCTAGCAATCAGAAAAAATCTAGATATACCTGATTTTTTTGGTACTGGAATTTAGACTGTTTTCAATAATTTGCTCGTATACCTTCATGGCTGTACACAACAGTGTAATCCTTTTATAATTATTACAGTCTATCCCTCTCTATCTCCTTTTTAATGTATCCTAACAACCAGTGTTATTTTTCAGTCTTGTAAGATTTATTGTTGTTTCCATACTATATTGTAAATTTTCAGTAGCTTTCTGACACATTTTTTTCCATATTTCTGGTACAATCATCCACTCTTTAATTTTTCAATTTTTATCGCCTCTGTGCTTTCACTTTATTTTTTCGTAATTCCTGTAAGTATATTTCCATCTCTCCATTATTTTTTAATTTTCAGTAATTAAGTCTCTTTCTTTCACTAGTCCATAATTATATACCCTTTTTCTCGTACAAGTTTTTAAAACTTCGGAAATAAGTTTTAGCTTTTGTATATTGTTTGTTCCATTCTTTATCCAAATTGTATTTTACTTATTGACTTATTTTTTTCTATTTATTATCGTCGTTTATTATTCAGGTCGTTTATTTTCAAGAAATCACTTATTGAAACATTATTCTGATTAAAATCAAAAACTGAAAACTTCCATGAGGTTACCACAAGGGCACTAAGATTCGAATTTTAAAAAATTCGCGGGCAGAACTGATCTAATTTCAATACCCAACGCCTTTATAGCGTTTCTATTAAAAAAATTCCACGAAGTAGGCGGATTAACGATATAGCGCAACAGCAGACTAATGAGGCAGCTCCAAACTTTCCGCCCTCGCATTTTTTTCCGTCGTAATACCCCGAATGCTTAGAAAAAAATTACTCTAGCATTAATTATCATAATTTCAGAATTGATGCAGACATTCTTACGACGTCCCCTTCGCCATCATGCCTCCGATAAAATACCAGCACCCCGCTCTCATTTTTCTCTTTTTCGAGATTAGCGGCTAATCTCTCGGTGGATGTTTAATTAAATGGTCCGGGATGTTCACCCCATTTTTACTGTTGCTTTGTTTGTAAATGACCAAGTAATGGGGTAAACGCGGAGTCTAGGAGAAATAATTGCGGTTTTATTTTTTACGATTCTTTTTGGCTTCCGTTTTATTTGAATGTTTTATTAAGTCCGGTGCACATCTTTAACAGCGATATCTATTGCTGAAAATATGAAAAAATAAAAAATATAATCTTGCATTCTCCAAAAAAACGGTCCTCATACGAAGCGGGTGACGAATCAAGTTAACTCTATCAGAGATCAAATATATGAAATGTATGAAAACAGTGAATAGTTTTTTAATACAAACATTTAATACAATTATTTCAAAGAAAACTGTTAATTTGAAAAGTATCGAAGAGGTCTAATGGAATAACAGTCGATTATGTTTTATTAGTTATAACATTTATCTATAATTCATTGCAGATATATTGTACTTCATGCTGGAAACAGGAATGGATGATCTCGATCATACACATTGAAGAAGAAATTGACAAATGATGGAATTGTGAACAAATGTTAGATAGATTGGAAATTAACATCTTAGTTATTCACTTGAGTGAAACTTTCTGAGTATGATACGATTCAATGCTGCGAATCTCTAACGCAGGATGATGAGAGTGGAAACAAGGCAAGTATATAATTAATATATGATAAATGTAGGAAATATTACTGTAGAGTGTAAAAGATTTATGTGCACAGATATGTTGTATAACTGTTCAGAATATTAATGAGAATTTGGTTAAAATGTGTCAGGCGAAAAAGAATAGTAACTGATTTGCATATATGGCAAATGAATGAAGGAAAATGCAGTGATTAAATCTAGTTTTATCAAGAAAGATGTATACAGGTAGTAACAGGACAAACTAAATAGAAATATAAGTAATATCGCAAAAAATAAATATGCTCTCTAATGAAAATTAAATAAATAACTCAGAAATACAATCGTTAATTAGGCGGGTTAGGCCTTCATAATTCATCAGTGGATCATAACATTTATTAATAATTCATTGCAGATATATGATCTCTAATGAAAGTATAATATCTTACTCGGATATATAATTCTTAATTGCGTGGATTAGTCCTCCAGGGGCTACCACTACAAACACGCCTAGAACTCTAACTCATAGGTGGTATGGAAAACAGTTCAATGTAAATATAATCAAACACAACCCCAACTTACAAACTAGTATAACTGTATAATTAATTGTAGTTTAAGTCCTTCAATAATATAGGCATTAGATGTACTATAATGTTAAAATAAATTATATTGTTGAAAACAGTATTTTTGTTTAATTATTTTATTTAGATTAAAATTTTGTTGTATGTCAAAGCCAAACTGAACTAAAACTCAGAGTTGATACGGCAACATTGCGACGTTTTGACGTTACAAATTTAGATGTCGTATGTAAAAAACTTCTTTGGATGGACTATATATACCCACGGGCATATTGTTCTAAGAGATTAATGAAAAAATCATCTAATTGGTGAAAATATTATAGAAATAAATTCAGCGCATAATGAGATAAAATATATATTCGACAACTTTGAAAAGTTCGATAGCCCAACTCAAAAATCTTCCTTACAAGGAGCTCGCCGAACTAAGTAATATCATCAACGCCATTCTGAGGCTACAACACTTTCCATCTACATGGAAACATGCATTCATCGCAGTTATCCCCAAAAAAGAAGCTAAGTCTTCTGACTACAGACCTATCAGCCTACTAAGTTCCATTTCCAAACCCGCTGAAAAACCAATTGTTTATGCTCTTAATGATTTTACGAAGACAAACAATATCATTCCAGATGAGCAATTCGGGTTCCGCGCCAAATACTCAGCCGTTCATCAGGCCCATCAGCTGGCCGCAAAAATCAACTGTGCTTTTAACCGACGTGAAAGACTTGGAGCAGTCTTCTTAGACCTAACCAAAGCCTTTAACAAGGTTTGGTACGAAGGCTTAGTGGCGAAATGCATCCGATTAGGTCTACCTTATGACCTAACAGCTCTTATCAAATCATTTCTGTCAGGATCATCGTTCCACGTGAAGATTAAAGATATTTTCTCAAGCCGGAAAACCATCGACCCAGGAGTTCCACAAGGCTATCCCCGGCACCCGCTCTATTTAATAAATAATTTTGCTTCTTCAAGAGTAGCACCGCACATCCTAAGCAGACTCCAAAAACAACTCGATGTGACGGTCCAGTGGTTACATTACTGGAGGTTGCAGGTCAACCCACAGAAAACCCAAGCCACCTTCTTCCAGAAGAAGCGTCTTTCACCGAGCATTTCACGTCTTAAAATCGAGAACGCCGAAATCTCATGGTCAGAAGAAGCCACCTATCTCGGTCTTATCTTCGATCGCAAATTTAGGTGGAATTCCCACATTCAAAAGTCCCCCCATAAAGGTCAAGGTATTGTTAATTTGCTGTTCCCGCTTATCAACCGGGCCAGCAGGCCTCCTCTCTCTATAAAATTTCTCCTGTACAAGATGCTGATTCGATCAGTCGTTCTATGCGGCTCCAGTGTCTATCTAAAATAGGTCTCACCTAGTCAGGTGGAACGCCTTCAAGTCTTTCAAAACAAAATTCTCAGGAGAATAACCAATGCCCCTTGGTTCGTCAGCCCTTGTGCCTCTTAACGGTGTTACCGGTTACGGGCACCCTCCTTACTAACAGTAAGAAGTATCAGTTAGGGTCATTGGATCATCTGATAGGGTGGAGTTTAGTGGGTAGCCCAGAGGCAGCCTCCACATAACCAGTCCAACTCGCTTATTCCTGCGGGTCTTCCCGACCAGGTATTCCCCTACCCGGTTCCAGGTCAAAAAAAAATACTTTGAAAAGTTATTTCCTAATTGTTAAACGTCCGGCTGCGAGGACGACATTGGAAAAGCGCAAAAAAAGAACCCGGAGGTAAAACTCGACAACTGAACGTTTCGATCGCGTAGCCGACGAGATTTCCTCGCTAATGTTCCGTCCGTGGAGCCACCGTCGCCGTATCCCGACTAGAAAACGTAATTTAATAATTATAAATGAAGCGCCGCGCTCGCCAAGTTAAATGGATTTTTGGCGCGGAGAAAAAAGCGACCGGTTAAAATATTTCCATTAATTATGGATATTTTTTGAAAGGCCTGAATGGAGGAAGGAAGGCGCGGGTTCTGTGCAACCGAGCTTAAAATAACTTGTTGGTTTTTATTAATTTTAATGCCTTAATATGTGCATTAATAATTTCATCGTTCAAATACGAACATTAAAAGCGCTATTAAAATATTATAATTTACGTGTAACTACCAAATGTGAACATAGGTATTGGACATTCATAATGATACGTAGTTTTTTTTTAAATTAAAAATGTAGAATTAACAAGATAGACAAAATTTTAATAAAACATGTTTTAATGTTTTATTTTATTATGTTTAGATCAGACTCAAAATCAAACAACTATACTGGTTAGTCGGAAGATACTCCTAACTTGACTTAAAGTCAGAGATTGATTTATCATCACTACATAGTATAAAACAAAGTCGCCTTTTCTGTCCCTATATCTCTATGTGCGCTTAAATCTTTAAAACTACGCAACGGATTTTGATGCGGTTTTTTTCAATAGATAGAGTGATTCAAGAGGAAGGTTTATATGTATAATACATGCATAATATACTAAGGCAACAATGCTAATTTTAGAGGTTTCTAACGTGATGTCGTAAATTAACCTATTTTTTTGGGCTTATTTAGCAATTAGCAAAAACGCTCCCTAACCCTACGAGTTAGATCAAATTAATGTACTACAGTATTGTACACCATAAAAAGGTCTACAAAAAAGTCCGCGATGGTATATGTTTATCTTTTAGGGATAACCCACATTAACCATTTTTATTGTTTAGTTTTTACATGAGAAAATGGCTTATTTACGAAGCTATTTTAAGCAATACGGCATTAATCCTTATCGAATTAAGTACCTTAAATACAGTGTGCAATTAATATAGATCAATATGGTTCCTTACAGCATGTAAATTAAACAAATATTTTCGGAGATATTACAAATTTAAAATTTGCGTTTAAAAATGTGTAATGTAATAAAAATTGTATGAATTTAGATATTCCAAAGATAGCAGGAAATCTTCATAGTAAGTATAGGGGAAGAGGAATTGTTTTACTCCAAATTTAATGCGTGCAGGCCAAGGGCAGTAATGAATGAACCAAAAATACTGGATCGATTTTAATCATGTTTTCATTGAGTGACATAGGCATATATATTTTATGCCCGTGCAAAGTCGGAGCGGGCCGCTATGTTTTTATATACAATGTTCATATTTTTTCTGTAGTGTATTTAATTTAGTATCAACATTGCACCCGTGCGAAGCCGGGGCGGGTCGCTAGTTTAATTATAAAGCCAATTTGGAAATCAACTAGTAATTCAATGCTGCCGAAACAAAGTTTTTTGATTAGTTACCAATTCATATCGCTACGTAATCAACGAAGAACTGCACGATGACCTCAAAATCAAATTGATTTACGAAGGTATCCAAGAGTTTGCCTGAAAATATGAAATAAGATTACTAAATGCCAGTAACTTGGAAGCAATACAACTACTAAGCAACACACAAGAAATCAGGAAGTTGAAAATCAAATAAACTGCTGTAGTATGCAGTCGGTGGCCAAATTACTAACGACAGTACTGGCAGCTATTTCCTTTAATAAATGATGTTTTCAAAGGGTTACTTTATCTTAAATAGATATTGCTATTATTATTATTGTTTTTGTGAAGTGGCAACACAGTATACACGCGTCATTTATCAGTTTGGTGACGTCTCTTCTCGTTCAGTCATTGTCCGTTAAAACTTGCGCTTTGTAGTACTGTTGTTCTATTGTCTAGATATTATAATGTCATTACTTTTAACCGAGTTTTGCGTCTAAACAATCAAAAGGTAAGTAATTATCCATATAATAATACTTTTGCAGTGTTTTGTCTACAAATTTACCTTCTAATTTTATTAGTATTAAGTATAATTGTTTTGAACAATATAATTGATCTATAACGACTAGTAAAGAATTCTATTAATTTACGGTTAGTGTCATGGTCATGGTCTATTATCTCAGCCAAAGGCATGGAACGCCTATAACAAATCAATGGAAAAGTCACCGGTCTACCATAGTAAAACACATTTTTTGGCAAAATTAGTCTTTTTTAATCAACATAATTCCCTTCAAGGGTGATACACTGATTATAGCGACCCTCCAACTATTCGATACCATTTTCCTAGTACGATTTGTACTTTCCTTCAAAATAGGCCTCAGTTTCGGCGATCACCTCTTCATTCGACAAAAAGTTCCTCCCAGCGAGCACTCTTTTGAGATCTGAGAACAGGAAATAGTCGATGGGGGCCACATCTGGAGAATACGGTGGATGAGGAAGCAATTCGAAGCCCAATTCATGGATTGTTGTCATCGTTTTCACTGACTTGTGACACGGTGCATTGTCTTGGTGAAGCAGCACTTTCTTTTTCTTCAAATGCCGCCGTTTTTTGGCGATTTCGTGCTTCAAACAGTCCAATAACGCTATGTAATAGTCGCTGCTGATGGTCTTTCCTTATTCAAGGTAGTCAATGAAAATTATTCCATGCGCATTCCAAAATACAGACGCCATAACCTTACCAGTCGACTATTGCGTTTTCCCAACACTTTGGAACAGGTTCATGGTGTACTCGGATGACTGTCGATTGGACTTCGGAGTGAAATGATGGCATGTTTCATCTATTGTCACATATCGATGCAAAAACTTCGGTTTATTACGCCTGATCCTCTTCAATCACTGCTCTGAATCATCAACTCGTCGTTGTTTTGGTCAAAAGTGAGCTCGCGCGACATCCATTTTGCACAGAGCTTTCTCATACCCAAATACTCGTGAATGATATGATGTACACGTTCAGTTGATATCTTTAGAGTGTCTACTATTTCATTCAGATTCAATTTACGGTCATTCAAAATCATTTTGTTGATTTTTTTAATGTGTTCGTCGGTAACAACCTCTTTTGGGCGCCCACTGCGTTCACCGTCTTCGATGCTCATTTCACCACGTCTAAACTTAACATACCAATCCTTGATGGTTGTTATTCCTGGGGCAGTTTCAACAAAAGTTGCTTCCCTCAAAATGCTATAATTCACAAACTAATGATCCGACAGCTGTCAAATTTATACACGCATCTTTTGAGGGTTAGGGCAAACTAAAAAACTAGAATATATTGTTTGTTAGTGGGAACGACCGTAAACAACGTGTGGAGATCGGGATCCACACTAGCGTCAGAAAATAACCAGGCAGCAAGAGGAATCGTAGAAGAATTAGGGTTTTGGAGGCCAAAGAATGACTGTACTTTTTGTATAGTTGGGTACACACATATTTTAGGACCTGGTGCAAGGCATATAATTTAGCAGTGAATATCGCTCCCTGTATAGCGAGCCTGAAAAAGCAGGTTTGTCCATCACAGCCATAGATACTACCACGGTATTTGCAGCTGTTGGTATAAATGTGTGGTAGATAAAAGATTATTTGTGTTCTTATGAAAGATGAATACGAATTTTCTCGTGGTCCACAAATTTATTGAAGAACCTACTATACCCCAACGTTTCTAGCACTTCTCTCTCAAATCGAAGTCATATAAAGATTTCAATCAGAAGTGTTGAATGTCTAAAACCAAGCGCACGAAACTACATCGACGATAACTTCGATATTAAATATCTTTAACTTTTCAAAGTTAGTTATGCCGAAAAACAACCCGAGCAACTCCGAGCAAGGAAAGTTTCCAATTACCGTTCGGTAATCGGCTTGTTTTAGCAGCAAAATTCGCGAGGACCCTTCCCTCGTGAAAACTCGACTCCACCGAAATTCAATTAAATGTACGAACGATGGGGGGACGCGGGGGGATAGGCGAGGGCGCGTAGGTGGCACAGTAGGTGTAGGATGGATGCAGTTCCCGCTGGTGAATAATATTTGGCCTCATCGGGTCATAATTATTAATGTAAAATGGCGACACGTGTGCCGACGACGGCTGGGCTTTGTCTCCCGGATACCGGGTCCTGGATAGTCTGAACGGTTGGCAATTGGCCATCGTGCTGCTCGAAAGCTCCGAATTCTTCGAAACAATGGTCGTCCTGATTATGGGCCACATTTTATCGAGATCGCATTTGGATTGTCGTCGGTAATTGCATATTTCAATAACCATTCATTGGACTAATTGCACATTATTCCCGTTATTTTATTAGCAGCGCCCTTATGAAACGCAGAATCGATATGCTGATATCCAGTAGCCACAACTTTTGATTAATAACGTAATCAACGTAACTGCTTAATAATTTACGGATTTCACAATTTTTAATAAGAACTATGCTATGCTTTTGCTATTATACATCATGTAGCAGAGCACATCAGGCTCAATATAAAACAACTGTACTGATCAATCGGAAGATACCCTGAACTTGACCAATAGTTTTGACCTGAAAAGAGGTAGGGAATCCTGTTACGGAAACTTGGCCCCAGAGACCTGGAATAAGCCATTTGGACTGATAGAGACTGCCTCTGGGCTGCTCACTAAACCCCTCCCTATCAGCTGATCCCAAGACCCTAACTAATACTTCTTACTGTTGATATGGAGGGTGTCCGTGACGGGTAACTCCGTTAAGAGGCACGATGATCAGACAAGAACATTATCAAACTACACAGCTTGCGGCACCTGAGTTAATCGCTCGACGGGAAAGGTCGAGAAAATTGGGAGTAAGAGTATGAAGGGGGTAATGTCGGTAGCGATAGAATAGCACCACGGAGAGCCGGATGAGTTATTGACCTAAAATATCGGCCAGCTCCGTAATACATCTATTATTCGAGAGACTAAGAGTGGAGAATATCTCGAGTAGAGCTCGGATATAAAATCGTAAACTTAGGGGACTTCTGTTTCTCTATGAATATGATTATTCCTAACGAACCAGGGGGCATTGATTACTTGACCTAAAATCAACAAATAATTAATTGAACTTCAAACATCAAACCAATTAATAATTCAACGCTGCCAAAACAAAGTTCCCCGAGTAGTTACCGATTCTTATCGCTATATATAATCAAAGAAGAGATGCACGATGCCCTCAAAATCAAATAAATTTACCAAGTTATTCAAGATTTCGCTCTAAAATAAGAAATAAGGAATTAAATCACAGCAACATGGAAGCAAAATACCTACTAAACAACACGCAGGAAATCAAAATATTGACGCTAACCAGACCACATGAACTTTTGTATTCTGTAAGTGTTCTTTGGCTTAAGTGGTCTAATTTACTTTTAGTTTGGGAAATACCTACTGATGTTTTTATTCCACGCTCGTCTTGCCTGTGTATTGATGCACATATAACAAAACAATAGTAATAAATTAATTTTATAAATTCAGATTATACTAAGCATATCTAATAGGATGTACCAAAAAAATTACTACTATAAGCTACGAGTGACATACTATAAGCATATAGTAAATCTGACATGAATTAATCAAGTTCTGGGCAATAATTTCCAAAGCTTAGAGAGATAACGTAGAGGTGTACACCGAAAGTGTATGAAGACGCAAAATTAAATGTTCAAACCAAACTAAACCGTCATGGAAGATGTCCTCGCATTTATTTATACAAACTCTATCTATGACCTCTACCATCATTAAGAAATTACACCCCAAGAAGCTTAAGAATACTAGTTTAGATTTCGTAATAAGTACCGAACTGTAGCACAGTTATATAGGTTAATGAACCAAATAAAGTGAAACATAAAAAGATATCAAAATAAAATACTGCATTTCTCCAGAATTCTGTCTAGTGAAGCACCTAACACGTTAAACTAAAGAACTTATCAGACACAAACCAATATTATTCTTAGATACCAAGGTATTATATATAGCAAATCTAATATCAACATTCAAGAGATCCATTTCATAATCAGTTTATCTGAAAATAGTAGCTAACGTTCTTGTATTTTATATGATTTATTTCTGTACATGTGTTGACATCTATCTACCTTGATACTAAATTTTAAATCTTGTGGTTACTCCTTTCCATCCTAGATGTCGAGATTAAATTTTTGTAGGAATGTTCGTCTAGTCGGTCGGTCAGAATGTATGGCTGTCGATGCGATTGTTTGTCCGAACACTCACTACTATTTTGGGGAAGCAATTCGCATGGGAACTAAAAACACTGGTTGAATAAAACTTGTTTATTGTGATATTAAATGATACATGTGGTCGACGGGAGAATGGACAGGATATTAGGTTAAGATAAAGAAAGTACGGTAGCACTGTGGAAGTGGTATTGTTACAAAGGGGTAGAGAAAAGAAAAGAAAAGAGAGCGAGACGTCGTCGTGGTGGTCATTTATAGCCGGGAACAGCATGATACCAATCCACCAGCGTTGCCAACCTTAGACCAAGAGACTTAGGTAGGCTTTTCTGTAGGTGAATGCGAGGTAGTAATAGGTTGTAGCGGTCGCTACACTTTCAATATTGTTTAAAATTGGTGATTTCAAAGGCGAGATACCGCATGACTACACATTCGAACTGTCACAATTTATCATTCACAACTGTTTCAACGTGAGACCAAGCGTTGTCATACAGGAGAATGAATATTCGTGTTATTCGCTATTACTAGTCTTTTTTGCAACAATAAGCCGTTAAACGTATTCAATTTGTGTCGATAGACATCTGCAGGAACATTTTCATTCGAATTTAGCAGCTTGTAATGCAATACTTGGCATTACACCTTGCTGATCTCACCAAATACACTGCAAAACTTAAATTCATGATTATTAGGTAAGCCATGACTATTTGCCCTTATCGTATTAGATCCATTTGCCATCATCCGTCACAATACATCACAGAAAACACTCATTTTTACGCCTGGTAAGAAATGGAATTGCATTCTTAAAATTATTCAAAATGGATTTTTCATTTCTCCTTTTAGAACTTTTCCAACCGATGCAACCGTCCAGAAAAGTTGATTCTTATAAATTACTTTATAAATAGTTTTTATTTGCTCAGTGTGCAATTACTTGTGCAATTCTGATGTGATGGCACAATATAGATTTCACAATATTTCCGAGTACACGCCGTTTTTTTATGTTATTATCTCTTCGTATAAGAACATATGTGAAGGAAATGGTAGGTGAAAAACGAAAATTATGAAAAAAATGGCTACAAAACAGAACACCTGAAAATAAAAATATTTTAAACAATATAACCCAAAGACTGAAAAGGGAAATACTGGAAATTAAAGCAAAACCATAAATGACTATTTGAGAAATTTAACAGATGATAAAGAAACTGATTATTCACTCTGGAAAGCCACGAAATATCTAAAGCGCTTATGTATACACAGTCCACCTATAAGAGACCTATGTGGGAATTAGGCACGCGACAATCACCAAAAAGCAGAAGCATTTGCTGTATATCTGGAAAAAAATTTAAATTTTTAAAATTTTACAATCAGACCCTACAAGCACCAATAACATTAAATAATACTATCATTCATATAGCAACATATATATAGCAATGACGCTAAATATCTCGGAATGAATTTTGACGCAAAACTTCGCTGGAATGAACATATAAAAAAGAAAAGAAAAGAACTGGAATTAAAATATAGGAAAATCTACTGGTTAATGGGAAGAAAATCACAACTATCAGGTCATAATAAATTGCTATTATACAAGCAAATACTGAAACCTATATGGACATATGGAGTTCAATTATGGGAATGTCCTGCAACAGAGTAACATAAACAAAATACAAATTTTTCAGAACAAAGCCCTGAAAGGTATTGTGGGCGCACCCAAATACTACAGGACTGATTACCTACATCGTGACCTTCAGATACCCACAGTCAGTCAAGAAATCAAGAAAATTGCAAGAGGACATAACTCCATTCTCATGAGAATATTGAAGTATTGTAGCTTTTGGATACCACCAGGACAGGATACAGACTCAAAAGAATCCAACCATCTGATTTTGTTTAGTGTTGTGTAGTGAGGTGCATATATTAAAAAATTCGGCAGTGACATGTATCAACATTATTTTACCAGAGATAGGTCCTCCTAGTTATATACCTAGATTTCAGTTATCATAAAAACAAATTGTACGTTAGTCGGAAACGAGTAGTAATATATATATATATATATATATATATATATATATATATATATATATATATATATATATATATATATATATATATATATATATATATATAGATTGTCTTGCTTGTCAACACTAGAACACTTAATAAATATATTCTGAATTTTTTTTTTATTATTTAATTAAGACATTATTACTAGTCGTTTCCATCTAACCTACAATTTGTCTTCTGAATTCTGAATATGAAAAGCCATTTGTATCTAGATCTAAACCATATAATTTTAAATATTGATTTTGTTGATGAAATATTTCATAATTGCAATGTATCGTGGAATGAGAATATCTACAAAAGGTCTTGTTTAGATTGTTACTTTAAGTATTTCAGTTTTCTTTCTAATATAGTACGTTTATAATAGTAATTGAGAGTAAGAATTAATTTTTGCAACAGGCAGTTAATTTTTGATGTCAATACAACGATTATAAACTACGTGAGAACTTACGCAAGGTCTCATGGTAAGTCTTAACATTGCCCTTAGAATCAGATCAAGAACACTGAGCTGAATTATAGGAGCAGACAAATCTGAAGATGTGAAAAGTAGGAAATTGGGATCAAAATGTTGGTTAAAAGACGAACCAACTTTTGGTGTCGATTTTCCTCGGTTAAGAATTAATTCCTAATCCTAACACTTAAAAAAAATAGCTGACAGGCTTTCGAGCTGAGAAACCATTAAAAAAAATAGTCACAGTGGCAATAAGAACTAAGTAGCTCCAAATTCCCTAATTCCAATTCCGTTTTAGTTCGCCAAAAACCGTTTAAACTTCGATTAAAGTAAAAAAGGCGTAATTGAAACCGTTCTAAGAGGCCGGATTAATTCTAAACAGTCATTCCCGAGGCCGCCTCGAATGCCGTCTAAACCCACCGTGACGGACACATTAAGGTACACCGGCTAGCGGGAATGATGGAGGACGACCACCCCATTCTCCCCCCCGGTCCCCACACCGCCGCAATCGGACAGAGAGGAACGGAATAAATCAACAGAGACGAGAATCTAATCCCCGGACGACAAGACGGTGGCGCAAGGAGGTCGGTGGGGGATGGGGAGACGGAAGAGACCCTGTTACTACGCTAAAGCGGCTGGAAAATCGAAATTGTTTATCGGTTAACTGGATTAGTGTGAGTTTCGGGTGCAAGGCCGGAGATTCTGAGGTGTTTGCGAATAATAGCGGGCGGTGGTTGTTGCTCCGCATTATCTGTATTATTTGGATTTGCTTAGCCGAGATGATATTCTACTGTAGGGAGCTATTATCATGTTACATACATCCAGAGTACTTTAATTAATAGCAGTATTCGTTCTTTGTTGAAATACAATATAAAAAAAGATGAAAAATACAATATCAAATTGTTTTTATATGTCCTTTAGCTTTAAATATATTTTATGCATAAAGAAAATTAAATAGAATTTTTCTTTTAAATATTTGGACTCTTGAACATTTATGCAGGGTGTGTTATGCAGTGGCCTAGAGCCTATATTATTTTTATAAAGGTATAATTTTTTATTATATAGTTTCTCTTGTGCTTATTCTCAGTTTACCATTATTTTTATTTTTATAAGTATAGTTAAGAGTCTTTATTTGGTTTATTTGAGTTTGTATTGTTTTTATTTATTTATTTTACATATAGTTGTATAATATATATAATAGGTCAACTGAAAAGTCCCCGACCTACCATAGTAAAACACATTTTTTGGCAAAATTAGTTTATTTTATTCAACATAATTCCCTTCAAGGGTGATACACTGATTATAGCGACCCTCCAACTTTCGATGCCATTTTTGTAGTATGATTTGTCCTTTGCTTCAAAATAGGCGTCAGTTTCGGCGATCATCTCTTCATTCGACGAACATTTGTTTCCAACGAGCATTCTTTTGGGATCCGAGAACAGGAAATAGTCGCCCACTTCATGAATTTTTGACACGGTGCACGGTCTTGGCGTGCACTTTCTTTTTCCTCAAATGCAGCCGTTCTTCGGCGATTTCGTCCTTCAAAGGGTCCAATAGCGCTACCTAATAGTCTCTGTTGATAGTTCTTCCTTTTTCAAGGTAGTCAATGAAAATTATTCCATGCGCATCCCAAAATACAAACGCCATAACCTTGCTAGCCGACTGTTGCGTTTTCCCACGTTTTGGAGCGGGTTCATCATGTACAGTCCACTCGAATGACTGTCGATGGGACTTCGGAGTGAAATGATGGAGCCATGTTTCATCCATTGTCACATATCGACGCAAAAACTCAGGTTTATTACGCTTAATCATCTTTAAACACTGCTTCGAATCACCAACTCGTCGTCGTTTTTGGTCAAAAGTGAGCTCGCGCGGCACCCACTTTGCACAGAGCTTTTTCGTACCTAAATATTCGTGAATAATATGATGTACACATTCAGCTGATATCTTTAGAGTGTACGATATTTCATTCAATTTCAATTTACGGCTATTCGAAATCATTTTGCGAATGTTTTCGTCGGTAACAACCCCTTTTGAGCGTCCACTGCGTTCACCGTCTTCGGTGCTCATTTCACCACGTCTAAACTTAGCATACCAATCCTTGATGGTTGATTTTCCTGGGGCAATGTCCGGAAACTCGGTATCAAGTCAAATTTTTGCTTGAACTGTATTTTTTGCCTTCAAAAACAATATTTTATCAACACGCGAAATTCCATTTATCCATTTTTTTCGCAATAACAAAAGTTGCCTCACTCAAAATGCTATAATTCATAAAGTAATGATCCGACAGCTGTCAAATTTATACAAGCATCTTTTGAGGGTTGCGGCTAACTAAAAACATATAAATTTAATTCTAGTAGCGCCATCTATGTGTCAGGCCGCGGACTTTTCAATTAACCTGTTATATATATAGTCCACAAAAAATAAGTACTAAAATATTTAAAAATCGTTAGACTGATTTTCCTAAGTTAAGAGACAAATTTTTAATCGAGGTGGTTATTATAACAGATTATTTCTGGGCATACACGATTACATTAACAGTAAGACAAACCTCTGTAATCATAAAATGATAAAGCCAACGAAATTCTAACTCTGTCTCGAACAACTCACCAGATCGTCGCTGATTTACAGCAGCGAAGCTGGAATTATTACTAGATTCCCACTAATCTCAACGCACAAAGGCCCTGCAATCGAACAGAATCGTCTTCTGTTTCGGCAAAAGTTTAATTGAACCTCAGGAACAGGAAGCATAAATCCAAAGACGACTGCAACTAGGCATGAGGATGATTTCGAATCGGGTAAATGTAAGTAAAGTATCGATTGTTTTTTTTTTCGATACAGATATGCTGCCGATGATTGATTATCAAATAACATAGGTTGATTGAACATATAATTTACTGCAAAACTTTTTTCTCAGAGAAAACCAAAAACCTCTCAGAAATATACAAAAATACTGAAGTAAACCGGAAACACGGTTAAGCATGGGGTAGGTTTCGTTATGGTTTGGGCAGCTATATGGTGGTATTCAGCTGGTCCTCCCACTCACATTACTGGCCGGATTACACTTTTTGTTAAATTATTCTCTCAGAACGTCAACAATTTGCCCGAGGGCAATAAGTATTATTATATGATTTCCGTTATATAATATAACCATCCTGACATGTAAAAGATCACTTAAGTAAGTGATCTGCTGTACAACTTAATCTAAATCTTATTCTAGCTGCTATTCTAACTTATTTTAAAGCATATCCTAACTTATTCTAAAGACTGTTCTATCTTATTCTAAAGATTATTAAATCTCACTATATGTATCTTAATCAGTTCGCATGATACTTTTCGTATGGTTCTGGTTCGTATGTTGCGTTTTTGCGCACATTTAACTGTTTGGCGAGTGCATTGGGATGCACTAATCAGAGTAGTGCACTTTCGGATTACTTCGCACCAACACTTCGGGACTACGCGAATTAATATCTCCTCCTCATCCTCCAAACTATCCTCAAAGATGAAGTTTTTACTACGACTAGAATATCGTCGTCAAACACCGTCATACTGAAAGATCATGGTGTGTTTATACACACAGCCAAAAAGGTTCAAACTTAGTTTATGGAGCATCAGAATATTATCATCAAACATATATCAGATATCAGATCTCAACAAAATTGAAGTTGTGAATTGTAGATTCTCACCTCCAACATCATTGAAGCAATTGGCTTATTCCGTTGGAAACTATTTAGAAACATTTTCGCGAATAATTACGATTGTTTTAAAAGCAAATGGTGGATCAACACCTTATTTATAAATAAACACTATGTATATATACGTCAGGTGTTCATATTACTTTATTCATCTCCACTATCTACCATAATCTATTTAATCTCCTGTATCTAAACATTTCATTATCTCATACTTTCTGAAATCTAGGGAATATGCATTAACAAAACCGATTGAAAAGAATTTCGTACGGTCCCAATCAATTAAAAAATCGATTTATATGAATAAGCTTCTCTTTCTTACCAAATATATTCCAAGTAAAAATGGACCTATCAATTGCCACATTATGAAATATAAACATGGATTTTAGCAAAAAAATAAAACGAAAGTCCGTGAAAAAACAATCTGGACCATTGTATATTATCACAATTTATATTTTTTTAATAAATATTATCTTTTATAAATATTTTCACTACACGATATATTGCAATTCTCAATTTGGTTGATATTTCATCAATTCAAAGTCAATATTTAAAATTATATGGTTTAGATCTGGATACAAATGGATCCTCATATTGAGAATATGTCCATTAAGTATTCAAGTGTTGACAAAAAAGATAAACTTAAATAAGAAGAAATAATAACATAATCAAATGGTGTGTACTCAGAAACATTGTGAAATCTATCATACTCTACTACCACATCTCAAATATACAAGTAATTGCACACTGAGGAGCCAAAAGTTGTATGTAAGGTAATTTGGGGTAGTTTTTAAATATTTGTTCTAATTTCAGACATATTCCGTAAATTCATTATTTTACTATATTTAACTATTAACAGCTATTTGTTAAATTAAAAAGTATAAAACAGAAATGAATAAAGGTGGAACTGAGTTTTTTATACAGCTTAGGATCTGTTTCACACATTAAGGTTCAACACTAATCGGTCATCATGCTTTGCTCTCAACATCTTTGGTATAGCCTTTCGATTTTGCCTATATCTTGGCGCAGAAAATATATTTTGAGATAAATTAGAGCTCCAATGTTGTAGTAATTGTGCAACAAATTGTCGATTACGTGCTTGGAATTCGGTACTTCGTCATGCGCTAAACATTTTGTAAACTTTGTGTCAGCCATTCGTTTTTTCGAATATCAGGTCCCACAAATATTCCCTCCTTGATTTTTGTTGAAGACGAAGTTTCTTAAGGTATTATTACACAGACCAATTTAACGGATGACTGTACATATGTAAAACGGACTTCGACACTAATGATTGTATTGTATGTGATGTATATTTAATTGAGAAGTCACCGGTCTGACACATAGATGGCGCTACTAAATTTGACAGCTGTCGGACCATTAGTTTGTGAATTACAGCATTTTGAGTGAAGCAACTTTTGCCATTGTGAAAAAAAATGGATAAAAAGGAATTGACAAAATATTGCTTTTTAAAGGGAAAAATACAGTTGAAACAAAGACTTGCCTTGATGCCGAGTTTCCGGACACTGCCCCAGGAAAATCAACCATCAAGGATTGTTATGCTAAGTTTAGAGGTGGGGAAATAAGCACCCAAGACGGTGAACAGAGTGGACGCCCAAAAGAGATTGTTACGTGGTTGTAAAGTGGGTGCCGTTTATGCGTCGATATGTGACAAGGCGTGAAACATGATTCCATCATTTCACTCCGAAGTCCAATCGACAGTCATCGGAGTGTACACACGATGAACCCGCTTCAAAGCGTGAGAAAACGCAACAGTCGACTGGCAAGGTTATGGCGTCTGTATTTTGGGATGCACATGGAATAATTTTCATAGACTATCTTGAAAAAGGAAGGACCATCAACAACGACTATTACATAGCGTTATTGGACCGTCTGAATCACCAAATCGCCGAAAAACTGCTACATTTGATGGTAAAAATCTATGAATTGGGCTTCGAATTGCTTCCTCATCCACCGTATTCTCCAGATATTGCCCCCAGCGACTATTTCCTGTTCTCAGATCTTGAAGAGGTTATCGACGAAACTGAGGCCTATTTTGAAGCAAAGGACAAATCGTACTACAAAAATGGTATCGAAAGGTTGGAGCGTCGCTATAATCAGTGTATCACCCTTGAGGGAATTATGTTGAATAAAAAAAAACTAATTTTGCCAAAAAAAAAGTGACCGCCTGTACAGCTTTGGTCTGCACGCGTTACAAAACTATTTGGTACTCATGGCTTGTCACTGTTTACTTTAGCAAAATTAAAATACTGCAAATAGGCATCCTTGAAGGCAGCTGCCGTGATTTTTTCATGTTAACCGAGCATATAACATCTATATACGTAACAGAAACACTTTGAACTAACCTTGCAACATTCTCTCTGCATGGTCACACATTCCGAAGCACAATCAGAGCACATAAGTAAGTTTCAAATAATTTTTAATGCAACGCCGTCAGCTGACAGCAGTTATAAGAGTGCAGTGATGCCAACATGCACAAACTCGAAAATTAAAATTAATATTTATACAGGGATTTACAAAATTTGCAATGAACATTAATCAGCTACAAATAGATAGGCACTGGATCATCATCAATCCATAGCCACTAGGAAAAAATAATTTTCCAACATTACCAAATATTACTAGTAATATATATATATATATATATATATATATATATATATATATATATATATATATATATTTGTTTTTAAGCTATCTACTGCGTCTTTCATCTAATATGTTGATTTCGGTACAACAGTATGTGAGAAATTTGTTTTATTCGACAGACATTTCCAAACCATTGCAACCTACGTCTGTTTGGCCAAACACAAAAATGATGATTTATATTACATCCAAAATGAAACTCTTCACGTAAGAAAATGACTATACTATAAATAAAATTATATTAATCCTTTTTATGATAATTTTTGTCATCGACATTTGACAAAAAAAAGTTTTAAACTCAAAATATTTTGGTAAGAAGGAAAATAACATATACAACTCAACACTTAAGCGTTCTAATGCCAATTAAGATACTCATAATCAAATATCGATACTTTAAGGCTACAAAATCATTCCTAACCGAGCACTGAACCATTTTGCGACCGTCAAGTCTATCCATTAAACTTCCGCGAATGACGCCGAATTGCGTTTCGGGGATGTATGGCGGTGGGAGGGGGGTTGGTTGGCGGTTGAGAATGGGAAAATTAACGTTCATCGATGTGACGGTGTGGGGCTTCCTGTCTTTTCCTAACGGGATTTGTTAGGTCGAAAATCCATTTTGTGGCTTAATCGGATTTGAATGACGACGAGTCGAGCTGAACGGAGCAGTCGAACGTCGAACAGAATGTTTACATCAAAACAAGGCGAAGCTTGTTGTTCTAGACGTCGGTGGGATCGCGATCAGGAATAGTTAAGGGCGTTCTCCTCGAGTAAGGTAAATGATTTTGGTCATTCTGTTCTTAAGCTATTTTAATATCTCAAAATAACATCGGGTGTGAAACATTTTGTTTTATTTATGCTATTAACAATTGTGTAACAGTATCCATATTAAATTAAATTCAATAAATTTTTATTATGATCTATGATTAAGTGTAATTTGTAAAAATAAAAAGTAAATGTTTTTTGTCCTGGCCTATACAGCCGATAGAATAAAGTTTTCTACCGCATACTTCTCAAATATCATACTACACCTGGTTGCTCAATCCAACCATTTTTATCCAATAAATATATAAGCCACTTCAAAAAAGGAGGAAGTTCTTGAAGGAGGTTGTGAACCGACTTTCAAAATTCTTTTTTCATTCGAAAGAGTGCACTTCCGAGGTGATACCATTGGAACCTAGTTAATATCTGTTGGGGGGAAGGGAGGAAATCGAGGAAAAACCTCAAATTTCAAAGGCACGTACAATGTTTTCACATATGTTTTATCTAAAATAATCAGATATTGGAGTATAGTGTAAAAGTCATTCAGTTTATTATTTAAGCACTAACCATATCATATGAGACGTTGTAGGCAACGGTTTATATTGGTTAGAACGCTCAGCTCACACGCGGAGGTCGTAGATTCGATTCGCAACAAGGCAGCAACTTTTTTGTTCTAGATTGACTGGAACATTTGTCAAAGTACCTAGACTTATTCCTTATTTTCAATCATTGTGTATTTGCTCCCATTTTTCCTCATACGGGTTGTACTTTTATTTGGGCTATCCATTGTAATACTTAAGAAAATAATTGTGTAATTTCTAGAGTAATCACTAAAAACACTAAAAAGAGAAAAATAAAATATTTTTAACAAGAAAATTAAACCGACTTCAAGAAAAAAATAAGGAACTCACTTAGATTTTTAAGACAAAATACGTTTTAAAATAAAATATGTACATAATAGTCATTATAATAATTATATAAAAGTACAGTTAAAATAATATTGTAAATAGATGAATAGGTTTAGGTAGGTATTGTAATAGATAGGTTAAATAAGCTTCTTGTTTACTTTTTAGTGATTTCCTTTAATGAATTCCTTTTTCAATTTTTTTGTTAATAATATTTTTAATTAATTTTTCTCGGTAACATTCTCCACGAATGAGATCGCTAGATTTTAGTGATTTATAGAACAATACGCTCCTTGTATCCTACCAGATAAAAGGCATTAACCATACTAATGTGTCCCACTTAATACTAAAAAAGTACATACTTAATGTATAATTTTTCCATTCTAGATTATTGTTTAATACGTATACAAATACAGCTTTTTCTCCTGTTGAAAAATATTTTGAACATATATAATTTTCATTTTTAATTTCCACTCATAACCACCGTTCGTGAAGCATCCGATTTTCTGACTTTAAATTAATTTAGATGCCTTTCAAACGTTTAAAAATCAACATCAATTCACTTCACAGGGAATAGATGCCGCAAGATTCAGGCAGTGTTAGACCCCATGACTTTTATCCATTTTTACCGGAACTTCTGGTTTCGTATTTCATTCAGAAGCTAATTTTTTGGAAATCTGATGTGTTAGTTATTCACTTATCTAATATAAATCATTGCCCGCGTTTGCTCTGTTTTACTGTATAAATTAAACCCTATCGAGTGTTTTCTACAATTCCTTGTTATAGGTTATAAAATGTTAAAAGGTTTAGAAAACAAAAACTATTAAATTACTATAAAAACTGTTTTATTCAAAGAAAGAAGAGAGTACTTGTTGAACGGCAATACAAAGCGACAGTGGGGATATTTATCTATTCAAAAACAGATCAAACCCATCTAACTCGTTCACCATTTATAGTCAGATAGTCAGAGCTATAACGTTGCATTATATAAAACTGCTCTCCTAAAGAAACGGCCACAGGGACAGTTAACAGTTGTTTATAGTTACAATTTGCCTTTGAAGATGTTTGAAATGACACTGTTTCTACCTAAATTTCCATAGTATCCTCTATGGAATGGGTGTTCGAATTTTAGTAACTTCAGATTCCAACAGTCTTCTAGCGGCGGTTCACCATGAACTGCAAGCTTCTGTCTAAATTCCAGTAGACTTTGTTAATTCATAGCAATTTCAGTCTACCTTTGGTAGCCTTATACCGTGAACAGTGATGCATATGTCGAGAATCCACGTACTAGAGATGTTTTTCAAAGCTTGAATATTTCTTACTTGGAATAGATTATATCTAGGGGTCTTTGATTACATTCAATCCACTTTTTGTGACTTTACAGCTTCAGCTGCGATACTTTTGCTCGAAGTCTACTTAACTACACCAAGAGATATTTCGGGTAACTACGGAACGGTTGCCAATCCAACGTCCTTGTCTTTTCTCGATAATTAATTTGATGCTGGTTAATAAATGCATTTAAAAGAGAAGAACCTTATGCTGTGCTAGTTATAAAATGTGAAAGGGTCTAGAAAACACAAACTATTAATTTATTTTAAGAACTACCCTAAAAAACTGTTTGAAAATAGACCAAAGTCTACAAGTTTCTTTCAAACCTTCATATGTTACTTGAGAAAAAACACCAGGTCAGAGAAATTTGCCAAAAAATATCCATACCCAATAAGCATCTAATACACCTAATAAAATTAACCAAACCAAAAAATATATCATTCTAACCAGAACAAATTGAGTTGTTTCGAGGATTCTATTCTTAATCTGAATGAACTCGCATCGCAAAACCATAATCTCCAAAATTACGTTTAGATAAATAGATCCCCGGTAAGCTACATCTCCCCTCTTTAGCTGATAAGTTGTCCCGAGCCTTAACCGGAGCTAAAGACAACAAGATATCCGACACAATGGCGACCCACATAAAAGACAAAAACCCATCTTGCCCCATTTGCTTGATAATTTCACGGGTATTCGTTACGTTTAATGTATCGTTAGTGTTCCTATAAAAACATCATTGTTATAAATCGGTATAGTAATCAAGGATGGCTCGTTGTTTGTCTGAATAATTGCTAATAATATTCGCCTCTCCTTTTCAATGAACGGTTTAATGGTAATATTAATGTCCGAAAAAATATAACTGATTTTTAAACTTCAATACCCTTCTACAGCTAGGCAAAGAACATGATTTGTTGCATGTACAACGTGGGGCAAAAGTCTCGCTACCATTTTGATTGCCTATATCTTTGCCCAACGAAAATATAAGTAAATTCTGTTTTGATAAAAAGTATATTTGGTGTTTACATTTTTTTTCCGTTATGATTGAAAAATTGTATCGGCTAAATGGTAACCGTGATTCGCTATGCAAATTTCGACTCTTTTTAAGGCATTTTTCATGACATCCTGCAACATCTGAGGCTGAATTTCTTCAATTTCGTGACGAATATTGTCTTTAAGACTTTGAATCGCTTGGGGCTTATTCACATGAACTGTTGGTTTTAAAACATCCCATGAGAAAAAGTCTGGTGCTGTTAAATCCGGAGATCTGGCTGGCCATGCTAAATCGCCGCTTCGCGAAATTAAGACTTTGTGGAAAAACGTCATTCAATAATTGAATAGTTGAACGTGCTGTGTCTGCAGTGGCCCCATCTTAAAGATGCATATTTTTAGTCATTTTTATTCAGTGAATCTATTATACAACGTGGAGCAAAAGTCCTGCTACCATTTGATATAATTAAACAATACTTTCAATGTTAGATTATGTAAATAGAATAGAACTAATCCAACCAGGCTTTAATCATTAAAAGAAAAATGTCCTTTCATGAACACTATATTTTTTCTCTAAGTACTATGAAATAGCTTCTTGTTGGGTCATAAAAAATCTGCTAAAGGAAACATTTTTTCTCAATCTTCTTCTTCCATGTATATTTAGATAGCGTTGAAGAATGGTAAGCATTTTGCTTTCATCGTTTAGGAAGTTGATTAACTCTAATTCCATTTTTGATGTTTATGGTTCATCACTTAGCCTCGTCGCTGCTCGCTAAAATAAAATCATTAGCTTTATCATTAGTACCGTTACTCTTGTTACTCACAGGCATATATTATACACACACAGGCACATTATAAAACGTGTAAAAAACGTGACATTGAAAGAAATATATTCGATTCTGTTTTAATAATATATATAACAACCCCAAATTAGCATGTATGTGCGACGTGTATTGTATTTATCTGATATATTTACAAATATTTATATAGAGCATTTATGTTCACCAGTGTGGTGTTTAACCCTAGTGTTGTACCAACCAAAACAACAGATATATTATAGAAAGATTCCAAAACAAGGTACTGTGGGGTATTCTTGATGCTCCATGGTACATTCGTAATCTGCACAAAGACCATGCTCAAAGACATGAACAGAGGCTCCATTGGCATATCGATGTTAAGATTCTCCAGCTACTAGATAATGATGGCTTACTCACAAGATTAAAGACAGTAAAACCATTTACATAGTTCAGTGAAGTTTTTCGCTCAGAAATCTCACACGACCCACAATGACAAGAAACAACGGGATTACTAGAAGAGGAGGCCATCGACCAAAACAGCATATATATATGAATATTTATAGAATAAGATTTAGATTATAAGTTGTACAGTAGATCACTTACTGAAGTGATCTTCTACATGTCAGGATAGTTATATATATATATATATATATATATATATATATATATATATATATATATATATATATAGGCGAACGCGGCAGAACACTGCCCTGCGAAAGACCCGAATATATGAGATGCAGATCAGTGTATTCATCACCCTGATTGACAATAAAATGTCTGTCTGTGAGATACGATTTCAGTAGTTGAAAGTGCGCATGGAGCAAAAGCTATTTCAATTTAACATGCAGTCCAGTATGCCACACCTTGTCGAGTGCCCGAGAAATATCGAGATGAAGGCTACATAAACAAATCCTCATTAAAAAACACGCACAAAAAAATTCGGAAAATACTTTTTCCCCAACCTATTATTAGACAGATTGAGTACTTTCTAAATTAATTTCCGATCATCCATTAAGACGCTTATACATGAAGACACGACAAGACGGATGGACGGATAAAAATCTGTTGATTTTCTCCATAATTATATCATTCTTCTTTACATCTTCGACAACCCCGCCATATTTTCGAACGAAAACCCATCGAGGTGTTGTCAGTTTGATGCGAGGGCCGATGATTAATCGAGAGTAGGTCCTCCGGATAAGCCCACGACGATACGGAACGACAGCTGACAGTCCGGGGTATAGGAAATGTTTTCTTTTCCTTGGCCGCGCCCAGAAGGAGTTGTAACAGCACGCGTTCCAAATTAATTTTCCTGATTGACGGCTCCCGATATGGATTGATATTTATCGGCAGTATCGGACGTTTTTCCTCGATCCCATAACAATATCGGGACGCCTTGTTCGAGATTTATTGTGCGAAAGTTCCTGGCAAAAAGCCGAATTTAAATTTGAATACTAATGCTCGGATTATTTGTTAATCCGTTTACGCAAAATGCGTGGAAATATTATTACTAGTCGTCGCTGACTAACTTACAATCTTTCTCTACAGTAACTTAAAAAACTATAGTATATCCAAATTTGCTGTGAACATACGTCATCAATATGTTTAATGTATTGCCTACCCCAATTTGTAAATTCGTTTTAGAATCAGACAGCAGTTTCCTTCTCATTTCATTCTAGTTAAAAGCATATATTCATAAGCATATTCCGCGACTCCCAACAGTGAAACATTTCCAAGAAAAAATACACATATATCATGTACAATACAGAAAAAGATAGCAGAAAAAAAGAAAGTTACGACGAAATTGGCAACAGCAAAGGACTGAAGAGAATAAAAGAAAATTTAATAGGGCCATAAAAGAGCTGAGAGATCAAATCCAAATTGAACAAAACCAAGACATTCAAGAATACCTAGAAAACTTGACATCAACTGAGGCTACAGACTATTCGTTGTGGAAAGCAACAAAAAAGCTTAGGAGATCCCAGCAGCATAACCCACCTATTAAAACAAGCGAAAATAATTGGGCGAGAAGCAATAAAGAGAAGGCCGACATTTTCTCAAAACACTTAAAAAATGTTTTTAAACCTTTCCAGTCTCAGCTACATAAAGATGACGAAAATAAAATTACTAGCTTTCTAGATTCGCCATTTCAAATGGATTTACCGCACGAGAAATTAACGGTCAAAAAAGTTAAAGATACAATAATGAGAGCGATTAATATTAAAAAAGCTCCTGGTTATGACTTAATTACTGGCAAAATTTTAAAAGAACTATCAGAAAAGGCTGTAAAACTATTAACATAATTATTTAATGCTATGCTACGAATTAATTACTTCCCTAGTATCTGGAAAGTAGCTAAAGTATTAATGATACTTAAACCAGGAAAAATACCAGAAGATGTGACCTCCTACCGACCTATAAGCTTATTACCAATAATCTCGAAAGTTTTCGAGAAATTATACATAAAAAAACTAAACTATATAATAGAAAAAAGAAAAATTATTCCAGAACATCAGTTTAGCTTTCGCAATAAGCATGGGACTATAGAACAAGAGCATAGACTTGTAAACCAAATAAACGCTGACCTAAATGCGAAAAGATATTGTTCGGCTGCTTTCCTAGACATATCTCAGGCTTTTGACAAAGTATGGCATACGGGCTTGCAGGTTAAACTAAAGAAACTTCTCCCTCATCCGGACTATCAGCTACTAAAATCGTATCTCACTGACAGACATTTTATTGTAAATCAAGGCGATGAACATACCGAATTAAATCCCATATATTCAGGAGTTCCGCAAGGTAGTGTACTGGGTCCAGTACTGTATCTTCTGTATACGGCTGATCTGCCCACCACAAAAATAACTACTGTGGCAACATATGCAGACGATACAGCAATCTTAGCATCCCATGAAGATCCAGTCACAGCATCAATAAACCTACAAACCCACCTGGAGCAAATACAATTATGGTTGAAGACATGGCGCATTAAAGCCAATGAATCAAAATCCACGTATATAACGTTTACCCTGCGTAGAAGAACATGTCCACCAGTAAATATCAATCATCGTCAACTCCCCCAAGCAGAGCATGTTCAATATCTTGGTATGCATTTAGATCGACGCCTAACCTGGAAGAAGCACATACTCTCTAAACGGAAACAACTGGGACTAAAATTATATCAAATGTATTGGCTCATTGGGCGCAAATCCAAGTTATCATTAGATAACAAGGTATTGCTGTATGAGTCTATACTCAAGCCCATTTGGACATATGGAATTCAACTATGGGGTACCGCTAGCAAATCTAATATATCCATCATTCAACGGTTCCAAAATAAGGTGTTGCGTGCCATTGTTGATGCTCCGTACTATATTTCAAATAAAGTGATACAACGCGATATTCCTCTAGAACCTATAACGAGTGTAATCCAACGTGTTTGTGTGAAGTACTTCGAAAGAGTGTCAGTGCATCCCAATGTACTCGCTAACCAGCTAAATATGCGACGTGATAGTGAAGTGCGTAGACTAAAACGTTTAACACCACCTGATCTGATTACTGGACATATGTAGAGTTTAGAGTAAGCATTAGAATAAGACTAATTAATTAAGATAATATTTTATACAGAAGATTGCTTAATAAAGTGATTTTCTACATGCCATGTATATTTAATATAAACAGAAGAAATACTTATTGCCAATAGGGCAGATTGTGGACTCACGAAGAGTAATAAAAAAAAATCTAGTTAAAAAGAGATACAATGCTGTCCAATACAATCAAATATGTAAACAAACTAGCCTGTCAAAGTCGTTCGGTTGGCAAACGTATGCAAAATTCTTCAAGACAATAGTGATGTGATAAGAGGTTATAAACCGGTAAGCGTTGTCTTACTGCTTTGCTTGTTTTGATTCAGTTACTCTGAACAGGAACAGAAATTGTTCTGGAACTGAACAGGAATGGAGGTCCCCTCTTGCCAGCAAAATTCCTTAGAGAAGTAAGCATTTTTACTGTTACATGTTAATTTGCTGAGGATTTTATCGAGCATATTTTTGGCGTCTTGCAACTGCACTGAATAGCGGTAATCAGTAGTCGTTAGACAGTTAATAAAAAGGAAACTCTAAAATACAATAAATAAATAAAGATTAAATTTGTTGTTGCTGAAATATATATTTGAATGCTAAAAACGTGAATACTTTTTCGCATATTTCTAATATATACGCTCGGATTATTCAGTGCTGGTTCTTTTAACAATCGCCGGTTTGGCAGATGAGGTTGCGTTTGTTTTTTTGTGGATTGACTGTTGAGGGCGTGAACACTCCAAGCCTCCGGTTAACCTTTATATCACTGTTGGGGAGTAATAAAAACAAGTTGGTATATCAAATTTCCACGTACTTTATCATATCTGTATAAATAAATATAATACATGATATATCAATCTAAATACTAACAGGTCAATTGAAAAGTCCCCGGCCTACCATAGTAAAACACATTTTTTTGGCAAAATTAGTTTTTTTTTATTCAACATAATTCCCTTTAAGGGTGATATACTGATTATAGCGACCCTCTACCTTTTCGATACCATTTTTGTAGTACGATTTGTCCTTTGCTTCAAAATAGGCCTCAGTTTCGGCGATCACCTCTTCATTTGACGAGAATTTCTTCCCAGTGAGCATTCGTTTGAGATCTGAGAACAGGAAATAGTCGCTGGGAGCTAGATCTGGAGAATACAGTGGATGAGGAAGCAATTCGAAGCCCAATTCATGGATTTTTGCCACCGCTTTCACTGACTTGTGACACGGTGCATTGTTTTGGTGAAGCAGCGCTTCCTTTTTCTTCAAATGCGGACGTTTTTCGGCGATTTCGTCCTTCAAACGGCCCAATAACGCCTTGCAATAGTCGCTGTTGATGGTCCTTCCTTTTTCAAGGTAGTCAATGAAAATTATTCTACAGACGCCATAACCTTGCCAGGTGACTGTTGCGTTTTTCCACGCTATGTAGCGGGTTCATCGTGTGCAGTTCACTCGGATAACTGTCGATTGGAATGATGGAGCCATGTTCCATCCATTGTCATATATCGACACAAAAACTTTAGTTTATTACGCTTGATCATCTTCAAACACTGCTCCGAATCATTAACTCGTCGTTCTTTTGGTCAAAAGTGAGCTCGCGCGGCACCCACTTTGCGCAGAGCTTTCTCATATCCATATATTCGTGAACGATATGATGTACACGTTCAGTTGATATCTTTAGAGTGTCTGCTATTTCATTCAATTTCAATTTATGGTCATTCAAAATCATTTTGTGGATTTTACTAATATTTTCATCGGTAACAACCTCTTTTGGGCGTCCACTGCGTTCACCGTCTTCGGTACCCATTTCACCACGTCTAAACTTAGCAAACCAATCCTTGATGGTTGATTTTCCTGAGGCAGTGTCCGGAAACTCGGCATCAAGCCAAGTTTTTGTTTCAATTGTATTTTTTCCCTTCAAAAAGCAATATATTAGCAACACGCGAAATTCCTTTTTATCAATTTTTTTCACTATAACAAAAGTTGCTTCATTCAAAATGCTATATGCGACAGCTGTCAAATTTATGCACGCATCTTTTGAGGGTTAGGGCTAACTAAAACTGGACTTAATTCTAATAGCGCCATCTATGTGCCGGGGATTTTTTAGTTGACCTGTTAAATATATCTAATTTCAGAAATCAGTTATAAACGTTTGCCATTTACAATAAAAATGCTTTACAAATATTCGAGAAAATATAAAATTTTAATGTTATATAAAGAACGGTAATTAATGCTTAACCATTTTTGGCAAATTCAAGGCTGATGATCTCGAATTTGGCAAAGAATTTGTTTTACATAGTTCAAAGATTCAAATTTTGACCAATATATGTCGCGAATCAAAATACATGCAAACAATATTTACGATTGATTTACATTATATTTTCTAATTTATTTGATCTATATACACAAGCTGGATACTTGAGGCTGCATGTTTAATGGGCGTATGAATATGTTCCTATCTTACATAATATACTCCACTATATTTATTATTTCTTTCCTTTATATATTGGGCTTCAATCCTGTGTTTTTTTTTCTCATTAGATGAGATTTCTCAGGGCAATGTCTTTATCTATGTAATGTATTTTTTAAGGGATTGTGCACCTGCTCTATACTGCTGATATACCAACAACAAAAGAAACAGTACTTGGAACATTTGCCAAAGAAACAATTACCATGGCAAAAAATATATCTCTGCCTGCGGCTATAGAAAAACTACAAGTGGCAGTCAAGATCCACAAATGGACTAGACACTGGAAAATACAGCTCAAGTTAGACAAAAAGCAGTGCAGATTAGACTCAAAGTCAAGCAACTGTACCGGTTAGTCCGAAGATACTCTCAATTTGACCTAATATCAAAGATATTTCTTTATCAGTCAATCATAAAGCCAATTTGGACCTAAGGGGTGCAAAAATGCGGTTGCACTAAACATCAAACAAATTAGTAATCCAACCCACTTGTTGGATTTTTAATTTAAAAAATAAAGTTTTTAAAATTAAAGTTAAATTTAAAGTTTTTAATAATTAATAGTTGGGACAGTCGTGTAAAATTTAAGTTACGTTAATTGTAGAATTCTTTTGGGTTGTATAGTTAACGGGTCTAATTTATTAGACTTTTAACCGATGATCCTGATATTTATGACATGGGAAAATAATTATGGCTTGATACAAAATATAACATCGCATTATATTAAACGTCTGGTGAAATTAGATAACCAAAAAAGGGGCTGTGTTCAATACGTGTTCAACAAAGAGGATTACCATCGGCTCGTTGCCGAGTCTTTCGGATAACGAGGGTTCAAGTACCGAGACTAGACGAAACGTGTCAGATGTTAGAACTGGTAGAGAACACCTTATGGCACCCATAACCATAAATATCAAGAAGACCCGAAATCGTGGAATATTCAGGAATTCCTCAACAGTCCGAAACGCACAGGTTTTATCAGAGTGAGTGAGTTCCTAGCTGGAAGAGTGTTTCCCACCCCGATATACTCAGCGAATCGGTGTACAGAAAAGGGTTCTTGGACCATCCTTGTCTACCACCAAGAACCTGAGAGAGGAGCTTCAGCGATAAATCCCAAAACAAAGTTGTACAAAGCGATTAATTACCAATGGTTATGTACAATAGAAGAGCAGTAATAAATTAACTTGTAAATTAAGATTGTACTAAGCATATCTAATGTAAGATGTAATTAATAAAAAAACACATATATTTTAATTTAAAATATGATAAAACAATTTGACGAGTTACCTTTGACGATCACAAAAAAGGACGTTTCATTTACCCTAAACAACAAAAACTATTAAATATTTTAACTGAATTCTGTACCCAAATGAATCAATAATAATGAAACAGGTATCACATGCAGTTTCGTTTAAATAAACCAGCAGTGATTTATCGAAAATTGCAATTCAGATTCGCAGCAATAAAACATTACGAACTACACAGGCCATAAACTTTATTAATTATACTGTTTCGATAATATGAATTAGCCCATTAATAAGAGACTGCTGATTATTTCGGATTGATTATTTATAAAACTTAAATATATTTTTTAATAATTATTTTAATAAATTAAACGAGAAATTGAAAAATCCCTGCAAAAAGATGGTATTTTTGTCCAAAAATACGAGGGTTACTATTTAAATTTCGAGAATTGGCAACACTGTTATCGTATGAGTCCATCTGGTGGTTCCATCATAAAGTTTGACATTTTTGACGATATACGTACTCAGAACATTTTGTCGCACGGACGCTATTTGTTTATTTCATATTTAGTTGAAAGTTCGAAAAAAATGGAACTGAATCTGAACGGAATTTTGGCTATGAAGCTCCATCAAAAACCACCGTGTATCGTTGGTTTAGTGACTGCAATCGTGGTCGTAGTTCGCTGTCCGACGAATTTCGTGAAGTTCGTCCAAAATCGGCTGTTGTGCCAGAAAACATCGATGCTGTGTACGAAATGATTAAGCAAGATCGTCATGTCACCTATTGTGAGATTGAGGCATCCCTAAGCATTAGTTCCACCAGCATATATGCGATTTTACATTACAACTTAGAACACTTAGCTGTGCGAAAGTTATGTTCGCGTTGGATCCCACACAATTTGACAATTGTTCAAAAAAAGGATCGTGTCGATTGGTGCAAAGAAATGCTTAAGAAATTCAATCGCGGTGCTCCGAAAGAGGTTTGTAAAATCGTAACAGGTGACGAATCAAGGATATATTTTTATGAGCCCGAAAGTAAGCAGCAGTCCACTGTATGGGTGTCCCAAGATGAACCAAATCCAACAAAAGTTGCTCGCGAACGAAGCACTTCAAAGTGGTCTGTTTCTTCGGGAAAACTGGTCTTATTGCAACAGTGCCTCTGGAGGATCGTAGAACAGTAAATTCTGATTGGTACATAACCATTTGTTTGCAGGAAGTCTTCGGTGAAATAAGGAAAACAAACAAGAGACTATTTGCACTCAAAATTTGATTTGGCACCCAATGATTTCTTTTTGTTCCCATCCGTGAAGAATAAACTGCGTGGTCAACGATTTTCATCGCCCGAAGAAGCTATTGAAGCGTTCAAAAATCATGTTTTGAAGATACCTCATTCGGAATGGAATAAACGCTTTTAAAATTGGTTTAAGCGTATGCAAAAGTGTATCGATCATCATGGCGAGTACTTTGAAAAATAATAGAAATATATTTGCAGCTTAAGTAGTTGATTTTTTTTTCCTATTCTTGAAATATAAATAGTGACCCTGGTATATAGCACCTTCGCCAAACTTCGTTCAATAATATCTACAGGGTGTTTCATTCAAACGTCATCAAAGTATGATTGTGTTAGTTACAGATCAGTTATATGACCATTAACTATCCATAGCCGACACTCAGGAATACTGTTTACTTCTCAAGTAATAGTTTGTTGTTGGGACCGTAGAACTTAAACTCCACTAGAATTTTCGACCAACTCGTTTGAACCTTGGACAACGTTAGCCTCCTATTTTTTAGATTACATTATATCTCAAAGAAGTAAAAACTCGTGCAGCTTGGCTGACTCGATTTATCATTTCAGCGATAGATGCTACTTTCTTCTCTTGATCGCAAGTGCTTAAATTCCTGCTCTTAGTATAACTGGAGCCAGTTGAAATTTACAATAGAGGTCCATTGGTCAGTTGTCAATATTTTGGCATTTTCTCTATTAATTCTCAAGTCATATGACACTGACAATATGAACTATATCATGAAGAAGTATAGAAATCTCAACATCTATAACAGCGAATATAGCTATCATTAGGAAACATCAGATCGGTCAAAGAGTTTGAAGCACCATACTGAATGCCATGTCTGTTTTTAAAAACTAGCAGGTCAATTGAAAAGTCGCCGACCTGACACATAGATGGCGCTGCTATCCTATATTAAATCCATATGATTTTTAGTTAATCCCAACCCTCAAAAGATGCGTGTATAAATTTTACATCATTTACACAAATATTACAGCATTTTGTGTGAGGCAACGTTTGTTATTGTGAAAAAAATGGATAAAAAGGAATTTCGCGTGTTGATAAATATCGCCTTTTGAAGGGAAAAAATACAGTTGAAGCAAAAACTTGGCTTGATGCCGAGTTTCCGGACACTGCCCCAGGAAAATCAACCATCATGTACTGGTATGCTAAGTTTAAACGTGGCGAAATGAGCACCGACGACGGTGAACGCAGTGGATGCCCAAAAGAGGTTGTTACCGACGAAAATATTTTAAAAATCCACAAAATAATTCTCAATGACCGTCAACGAGGTGATGATTCGGAGCAGTGTTTGAAGATGATCAAGCGTAATAAACCGAGTTTTTGCGTCGATATGTGATAATGGACGAAACATGGCTCCATTATTTCACTCCGAAGCCCAATAGACAGTCATCCGAGTGGACTAGACACGATGAACCCGCTCAAAAACGTGGGAAAACGTAACAATCGGTTGGCAGGGTTATGGCGTCTGTATTTTGGGATGCGCATGAAATAATTTTCATTGACTACCTTAAAAAAGGAAGGGGTGAAAAAGGATGTCAGTGAAAACGATAGCAAAAATCCATGAATTAGGCTTAGAATTGTTTCCTCATCCACCATATTCTTCAGATCTGATCCCCAGCGACTATTTCCTGTTCTCAGATCTCAAAAGAATGCTCGCTAGGAAGAAATTTTCGTCGAAAAAAGAGGTGGTCGCCGAAACTGAGGCCTATTTTGAAGAAAAAGACAAATCGTACTACAAAATTGGTATCGAAAAGTTGAAGGGTCGCTATAATCAGTGTATCACCCTTGAAAAACTTGACCTTTTGTAAAAAAAATGTGTTTCATTATGGTAAGCCGAGGACTTTTCAATTGACCTGTTATTCACATAATTACCTTCATTATTATGTTGAAAAGCAGTGGAGAGACAACAGGACGCTTGGGCCTCAAAATGAATTTGAGAAAGCATTTCGCACACACACATACTGCTAATAGAATCATTATAGGATGCCTGAAGAAGTAAGCTCAAAGTATAAGCATCAGATATCATGTTTCATAAAATATTATTTTAAAGATGTTAGCTAATGTTTTTTGCAGAGAATATTGCATATTTGCAGATATATTTTTGCACTTTGTGATTTTTGAATTAAAAAAAACATCCATAGAGTAGAAGTTGAGAATGTAAACATTTTGAAAAGGAATATTTTATACTTCATATAGAATTCGAGATCCTAGATGTTTCCAATTGACTTTAGTTTCGCCTAATGATGTCTGTCCATGAATAATTTAAAACAGTAATTAGTGAGTCAGTGCGCTTTATTATTTAAGGTTAAACTTTGTTTAAAGGCCTTTCATTTCCTAGGAAATTATATTAATTGATGTATTCGTAATTTAATTATGATATCGATAACATTAGAAATTAAATAATTATTGAACAAACTGTAATAAAAATATGCCAAAATTTTGAGTTATTTTAAGATATGAAAAAGCTTTACTGTGCTAATATATCTTTTTTCAAATTATTTGAATTATTTTAGAGATAGTTTTTAGAGGTATTAAGGGAGTTTTACGAAACGAAACATAATTAATCATCAGATTAGTATCAGATCACATATACACCTAAAAATAAACTTACAACAAATAATTACCTAGAAAAAAAATCGTATTTATAGATTAGCACAAAATGTATTACTCAAATTAGAAGGAACACTGTTCTGAACTAAAAAGGTGTTGATTTTCATTCTATTTCATTCATATTTTGACTGGGTTATAATTAAGTTAAATATACCGTATATAATAAAAAAAACTTTTTGTGCCACATGGTTGTGAGGGTTTGTTATGTTTAGTTTCTATTCTCTCTTACCCCATGTACATTGCTCCATGTACCTCTTTTGTGTCCCCCATAATCTGTAAGTGCCCCTACCAACTGAGTTGTCTCCTTTCCGCTGATTTATTTACTTCTAATCCAATCCATCTCAGTTACACTTCTGACTCTTCTGAGGTATTTCATTTTTGCAGTTTGTATCTTACTTGTGGCCACTTAACAACATCACATACAAGAATTGTTTTATATACTCCCATTTTAGTTTGGCTTTTTATTAACCGACTTCGAAAAAGGAGGACGTTCTATGTTCGCCTGCATATATTTTTGAAATGTATGTTTGCCGATTTCTCCGTCAAATGTTGACCGATTTTCAAAATTATTTTTCTTGTTCGAAAGAGTGCATTTCCGAGGTATTAAGCTAAATTTTGTGTGTTATATTGTGAACGTACTTTGTGGGATTTTGTTTGTGCCATTGTTGTTTTTATCTGTCAAATTATTGATAAACCATAAGTTGTTTCATCTTCTGGTGCCTTCAATAGGTGATAATTATAAGGGCCTACATTTAAATGCGACAGGTGGGATACAACATATGGCCACCTCATAGCGTTTCTTCTTTATAAGTAAACTATAGGATATAGAGTTATTTTTTTTGTATATTTGAATCTTTATTTTGAGAAACTGTTGTAATATATTTCTTTAAAGTACTGTTCGTTATTAGTTACACCTTTTTCTTCTGTTGCAAAAGCACATAGATCTACTGCCGAAAAAATGCTGCTACTTTTTGAGCCTTTCCTAATATTCGACTTAATTTTTTTCTTCTTAAGAAAATAAGGACTTTCTGTCTATGATTCATTGACCATTACAAGTAGTCGAAATAACTGCAACATTCTTATTTTATTGAATCACTAGTTTGCATTTTTACTTCTATAACGATAATTTGTGTTCGATGATTTATTATGTGTTTATCGTCAACATCAAATTCACTATCCTGTAGATTTCTTCTAATAGAATAAAATATATATGACGAAAGAAAATCGTTAATATTTATACTTGTATATAGATCTGTATATGTACAAGTATATGTACAAGTAATACTATGTACGTATAATGTACATATAATCTATTCAAAGCATTTTTCACATATGCCATCAAGATGTTTAATGTGTTGCTTGTCTCAGTTTGTAAATTCATGGTTTTCCCAATTCCGATATCCATTTTTTTTTACCTGGCTTTCATCATCTTCGATTTCTATGCCCAGATATTAAAATCATTTACTTGTTGTATTTTGACAGTTTGGATAGTTATTTATTCAGGCTCCCCCATCAGCATTATTTTCGTCTTGTTTTTACTCATTATCATCGCTTACTATATTAGTCTCATATTCCATCTGTCATATTCCGATCAGTTGTTTATTATTACATTATCTGCAGAAGCTCCTTTCCAACAGTTCTATTTTATTTTTCATTTTTTCATTTCATTTCTATTTCATATTTTTATACACATATTTCACATATTTATCCTTCAGTGTTTTCTTAATTATTCTTAATATAACCCAAAATATTTCTCTTCTTACTATGTCAAATGCATTTTTCAAATGTTGGGTACATCTGATTTTAGGGTTGAATTATTTCCACTATTTATCTTATACTGAATATATAAACTTTTTATTATAGCCAAAAAAACTCTGCAACTGAAGTATACACAACTCCTGTTGAATATTACAACGACCATACACTGTCGGAAATAAAATATAAAGATTCGATATTGAAAAATAAAGTTAAATTTCAAATTAACTTACATATTTAAATCAAATCGTGCGTACATTTTGGGACACTCTATATTTATATATTTCTCAATTAATTGCTAAATGGGCTAAACGAAGAAAAGTCAGCAAAATATCATTTAAATTTAATCTGATAGAAAAACATATTCGTTTTCGAAAACCTTCTAAAAACATTGTTATCTATCAGTAATCCAGCAGGCGGTAGAAAAATAATTCCTGGAACAACGAAATGAGAATAGGTCGCATTATCACGTTACGTTTTGTTATGAATGTAATAAACCTTGTAATCCTATCCATAAACCAATTTACAATCATCTCTGTGTTACACCAGATAATAATGGCCATAAAACACATCTTTTCCAGGAATGCCGTTATAATCAGACATGAAATCCAAATCCAAACGAGCCGCTACGAAATCGAAGAACTCTCCACGAAGGGAAGAGGACGAGAACGAGTCGGACAACGAAGAACAAGGATTCACCAAGTGGTTGAGGTCGGAGGATGGATGGGAGACGTTGAAGCTGTTCGTTTTCGGCAACACCCTCGTCTGCTTCCTGTTGATTAGCTGGCCCGAAATGAAACAGACCATGGACGCTTTCTACTACTCGTACATGGACTACAATAAATCTTAAAAATGTTTTCTTTCGTGTTCCGGTGGTTTATATTCGTCGGCGCCATGTTCGTGTACAGCGTGGGGATTTTTAAATTAGTTGACGACTATTTTCGAGATAGTTTCAACGACTATCTCCAAAACGAATACAAGAACAACAAATTTAAGAAACCGGCGATCATAGACGCTTTGTTACGTTTAAAAAGACATAAAACAAACGCGATTCCTATTTGTTGCGCTATAGAATCGAAAAATATCAGCCACAAGGAAACTTTTATGGAAATGCTGTTTCCATGTATCTAGTTCGAATTTAAACAAAACGGAAATCGTGTTAAATATACGTATGCGCGTTATTTGCTCGATGCGCTTGTACAAAAACAATTCGGGTTTAAATTTCAAATCCATACGATATCTAACACATGGCGTGAACATATAACAGCAAAAATTAGGAGAGAAATGTCCTTTAAAGAGACAATATTTTAAAATTATAAAAACATGTTTTAATTTTTATTTTCTAACATAATAAATATAAATTAAACATGAAAACATAGATTAAAAGATATCCTTACTATAGAGGACTAGAACCCAAAAAAAATGTTTAAACATAATTATTACACAGACCAAAGGAAATATGTTTACAGAAACGCATTAAACTAATTTACCAAAACTTTATATTAACGAAAACGATTTCATCATAGGCAAAGAGTACAATAATTTTAAAAAAGACAAAGAACATGATAGTGACTTTTTTGAGTTGCATTACCCGATAGAAAGATTCACGGAGAATTACTAAACTTTTTGGACACTGAGGTTAAAAATAAACGTTCAAGACTTAACTAGATAATATGGATGACCTAAACACAACAGCTAAAAGATAACATGTACCAGAAAAAAAGCTAGACAAATTAATAATAGAAGAAAAAAATATGTACTGATCACAAGGCGAAAACAAAAAAAATCAGAATAGTCGAATTTAAATATCTAGAAAATTAAGGTGTAAATGAAGACAGATATATAAAATGTTATAAACCAAATTACCAAAATTGTATATATTTTTAGTTGGCGAAACCGTATTTAATATCAAGTTTTTTATTACTCGTAATTAGCTCACAATATAACACCAATTCATTAATCTCTCTTATATATTTATTCATATAATATTTTCTCCAATATTATTCCTGATATCTTCTCCATTTCTTTTACATCCTGATGAAACCGTTTACCTTGCTCTTCACACACATCACCTAAATTTTCAAGAAAAATGTCAAGACGTTTGGGCAAGAAATGGTCTCATCATACGACATAGAGTTTTAAACGTATCTATCTTTATTCAAACGTATAGTATTTTCAACTCATTTCATTTCTACATGTAACGTAAGAAGATCTTTAAATAACATACAATCCTACTTTTTTTGTACTCATTGTTGTTAGAAGATGGAATCAAATATAAATTAACACATATCGGATCTAAGAAAATCTCTCTTTTCTTTACTCAAAGCTTTTCCAAAACCATTCATTAAGCCCAACTTTATTTGTTTAGTTGCTTGAGATTTTCTCATTGGCAGTAATTTGTTGGATGAATGAAGCCTTACTTCATTGTTTCACTTCCATATATAGCATGAAAACTTTGTAAATCCATCTCGTTAACCATGCAGTATAAAAACAACTTTTTAAGAACGACACAGTACTGTTTCCTTCATATATATTGAATTAACAACAGACAATGAACTATAAGCATTTCTAATATGTAAAAACACACACTACAAACTTGTTTTTAATAACCACAAATTAAAATGCGAGAAAATAATGGGTGATACTATTTTTTATAATCGTTTTCAGAACCAGTTCATCAAATAACACAGATTAAAATCATTGAAAACGTTCCATAATCGTTGGTCTGTATTGTACACCAAATATAATTTATGCAATCTAATCAAGTCATATTCAACGATAAATATTGTTTTTAGTTTAATATTAATTTAATACTTAATGTTAGTTAATATTTAAATGTATTTTTTAATAATTAATACGAATATACATTAACGCGTAATTTTTGTTTATTTTCTAAACATTTATTATTGAACAACATTATTAATGAATGTATGAAACCAAAAACATAATGTTTACTATTAAAATTGTATAGGTATCAATTATTCCTATCTCTGGCGCAGTCATTATGAATAATTAATGATAAATTACTCCATACTTGTATTTACAGTCATATTTTATGTATTACCCTTAATGTATGTTATTTATACAGTTGCTTGTAATAACTAAATAATAAAGTAAGAGCAATATAAATTAATATAAAATGTGTTTTAGTATTAGCCATTTCCAGGGCTTTGTCACGAGGGGTTGTCTTTTATGTTTAGGGATCGTGATAAACTAATGCTACCATCTGGTAGCTGACCTTCTCATTGTAACAATTACATTTCTAGGAAAATAGGTAGTTAAGACTTCTTGATATACAAGCGAATTTGTGTTTACCGAGGGGCAAATAGCGCCTAAAATTCTAGTTATATTTAGTTATATAATGTTAGTTAGTTTTACGTCAATAATGCATCTATGAATTGGAATTTTGGGCAATGAAACACAGGATTAAGTCTGCAAAACTACAACGTAAGTGCATAACAAATACTTAGTATACTTCTGTTTTGCCTCGCCTGATTTTCTTATTCTTACATATCAAGAAAAATTAAGATGGCAATATTTCCCAAGGAACGGTAGTTGCATAGAAAATGCATATTGGAGTAAGCAATATGTAATATACAGATGCATCAATCATAGAAAAAGTACTTGAAAAATATATTCAAATAGAGAATATTCGGCACAATATATCAGGGGCAATTTTGAAAAATTATTTTTCTAATCCTTTTAGATGGTTTTAGGATTTGATAGTTCTGCGGGTAGGAGAGCACAAAGTGTTGCTCAAAGATGTGATAATCCAATCAAATTTTGAGTATTTTTCCCAACGCCCTTTTAATTATTCAGATTTTCTATCAAGACTCAACAATCAGTACACAGTAGAAGAACAAAACGGCTCAAAAATATCAATCTATCACATGTACAAACAACAAATGTTCAAAACAAAAAATAATATTTAAGTAAATAATGTATAAACAGAATTTTCGGGATATTTACATGGGTATTAAGTATATATCACTACATAGTATAAAACAAAGTCGCCTTTTCTGTCCCTATATCCCTATGTGCGCTTAAATCTTCAAAACTACGCAACGGATTTTGATGCGGTTTTTTTCAATAGATAGAGTGATTCAAGAGGAAGGTTTATATGTATAATACATGCATAATATACTAAGACAACATTGCTAATTTTAGAGGTTTCTAACGTGATGTCGTAAATTAACCTATTTTTTAGGCTTATTTAGCAATTAGCAAAAACGCTGCCTAACCCTACGAGTTAGATCAAATTAATGTACTACAGTATTGTACACCATAAAAAGGTCTACAAAAAAGTCCGCGATGGTATATGTTTATCTTTTAGGGATAACCCACATTAACCATTTTTATTGTTTACTTTTTACGTGAGAAAATGGCTTATTTACGAAGCTATTTTAAGCAATACGGCATTAATCCTTATCGAATTAAGTACCTTAAATACAGTGTGCAATTAATATAGATCAATATGGTTCCTTACAGCATGTAAATTAAACAAATATTTTCGGAGATATTACAAATTTAAAATTTGCGTTTAAAAATGTGTAATGTAATAAAAATTGTATGAATTTAGATATTCCAAAGATAGCAGGAAATCTTCATAGTAAGTATAGGGGAAGAGGAATTGTTTTACTCCAAATTTAATGCGTGCAGGCCAAGGGCGGTAATGAATGAACCAAAAATACTGGATCGATTTTAATCATGTTTTCATTGAGTGACGTAGGCATATATATTTTATGCCCGTACAAAGTCAGAGCGGGCCGCTATGTTTTTATATACAACGTTCATATTTTTTCTGTAGTGTATTTAATTTAGTATCAGCATTGCCCCCGTGCGAAGCCGGGGCGGGTCGCTAGTATATATATATATATATATATATATATATATATATATATATATATATATATATATATATATATATATATATATATTTATATATATATATATATATATATATATATATATATATATAAATATATATGTTATCAGATTTATTTTAACATTACAGCACATCTAAAAACCACAGTTAATTCTACGGCCACAATAGTCTATAGGTTAGAGTTATAACCTTTTACCACTATTGCTTTCAAGAATTTTACATACGTCTGACAACCGGACGACTTTGACATGCTCATTCGTTTACGCGTTCGAACTAATCAGACAGCATTGTGTCTCTTTTCAACTAGATTAAAATGTGAAGGAAAATATTGTCTGATTCTAAAACGAATTTACAAATTAAAACAAGCAACACATTAAATATCTTGATGGCATATGTGAAAAATGCTTTGAATAGATTATATGTACATTATACGTACATAGTATTACTTGTACATATACAGATCTATATACAAGTATAAATATTAACGATTTTCTTTCGTCATATATATTTTATTCTATTAGAAGAAATCTACAGGATAGTGAATTTGATGTTGACGACAAACACATAATAAATCATCGAACACAAATTATCGTTATAGAAGTAAAAATGCAAACTAGTGATTCAATAAAATAAGAATGTTGCAGTTATTTCGACTACTTGTAATGCTCAATGAATCATACACAGAAAGTCCTTATTTTCTTAAGAAGAAAAAGTCGAATATTAGGAAAGGCTCAAAAAGTAGCAGCATTTTTTCGGCAGTAGATCTATGAGCTTTTGCAGCAGAAGAAAAAGGTGTAACTAATAACGGACAGTACTTTAAAGAAATATATTACAACAGTTTCTCAAAATAAAGCTTCAAATATACAAAAAAATAACTCTATATCCTATAGTTTACTTATAAAGAAGAAACGCTATGAGGTGGCCATATGTTGTATCCCACCTGTCGCATTTAAATGTAGGCCCTTATAATTATCACCTGTTGAAGGCACCAGAAGATGAAACAGCTTATGGTTTATCAATAATTTGACAGATAAAAACAACAATGGCACAAACAAAATCCCACAAAGTACGTTCACAGTATAACGTCGTTAGCAACATCAGAATACTCATTTTTCCTTTTTTTGAGGTTCGATTTATATATCTTTTTATAATAATTTTGTCAAACTTTCAACAAAAAAAAAACTAATTTTTGATTTTAAAAATACAATTATTTAAAAAACATAACCCTAAACCTGCTTCATTTCTAAATCGTAGCTCTCCCATGAATCCATAGAACTAACCGTCTTCAAAATTATAATGCACTATTTTATATGTTACAAAATATGAGCAAATATCCATTTTAATATGATCAATAAATGTTAACGAAAGTGGTTTCGTCATAGACAAAGATTACAATAAGCTAAAAAATACAAAAAACATGATAGTGAGTGTTTTGAGTTGCATTACCCTATAGAAAGAGTAATTCAGGGAGAATATTATTAAACTTATTGGACATTGAGGTTAAAAATAAATGTTCAAATCTGATAAAGAGAAGATCCTCTTCTACCAAGACAATATACATACAGCACATTTATCAGATTTAGCACTTAGCAATTATATCGTATTACGCTGAATTCTTATTCGCAGTACTTTGTAATTGCAGAAAAACCTTGTTATTATAATGAAAAATTATTACATTTTGAATGTTGGGAAAAAAATTCTTAAACAACACAAAAAGAGGATTGGAAATAATTTACAAAAAATAAAGGAAAACGGACTATTGTCTTTTTTTAACAGTAAGGCTTAACTAGACAATGTGGATGACCCAAACACAACAGCTAAAAGATAACATGTACCAGAAAAAATATCAAGTGTTTTATCACTCATTAATTCATTAATCTCTCTTATATATTTATTGATATAATCTTTTCTCAAATGTGATTCCTGATATAGTCTCCACCTTATCTTCACACATAATAAAATTTAAAAAATTATAAAAACCAACATATACAGATACTGATCCACTCCAAAGTTTCTTGGAGGCACAGATTCCTCTTCACACCCCACGAAGATCATTATTCAGTCAATTGTGACTATTTTTTTCACTAAAATTCATTTTTAAAAAATGAAATACTTTTTATTTAAATACTGAAAACATCATTACTAACATACCTTATAAAAACTTTGAACTGAAATTAAAACACATTCATTCAAATACATATCTTTTAATGCACAATATATTATATGTGCAATAATTTAATCCGTACCGTTATACATTCGTATAAACAAGCAATAAAAACTTGTTGATATGATTATTGAATGTCATACCAAAATCCAAACACAAATAACTTTAGATCTCAACAAAAAAACAATAATATAACAAATTACTACGAAGTGACGTGATGATAAACATTAAATAACGGTAATAAATGATATTAAAAAATACTTTAATGACTATATCAATTACAATGCGCACATTGATAAATATATGCGCAAATTTAAGGATGACAAGTTTTAAATATTAATTTTCTATAATTAATTACTATTAGTTAACCAACTCATGCATTAGCAATATATTTAAACAATTTCTACTCACTAGATATATATCAACATTTTAGTTCATAATGCTTCGAAATAAATAAAACATTCACAACATTATGTATCAATATATTATGACATTATATTACCTCATATATAATAACAATGTTTTTGTTGGCTACCTTTTAAGGAAATCGATATAGCTCATCATCAGAAATAAAACTATAAAACGGAACACATTGTTATAACATATTTTTAATCAGAGTTTATTAAATTATTTGAATATTGTAAATATGTAATGTTATGCACTTGTGTTGTTGAGGTTAGAATCGATCAAAATAATCGAAGAAATTGTCTTAAAACCAACACTTTTTAACTTAAACATACGTAGAAATTACTAAAATACATACCTGTATTCACTCCACAGCAATAACACTCAATATATCACCATATTTGTCACATAAAAGTATACAAAATACACAAATTCAAACCGAACACTTTTAACGTCTTATTAGTCGTACTGGACGGCGACGTGAAGGCGGTAGTTCCGACAAGTATCTTCGAGCATGAAACAGGTAGAGCGCCGAACAATTACCGTTTCTAGTTGGTTCAGTTTCCGTCAAACTCACACATAAACAGATTTACGGAATTATTACAGTCATTCTTAAGGAGATTTAACCGCTATTTAACATAAATTAGATTCTACTCGAGAGCGCCGAAGTAATTTTTCATCTCAATTATCAATGATCAAAGAAACAAGTCTTCAAATGCGCATGATCGCTATATCACATGGCTCTCGGTCAGTACCGTGGACCTGACTCTTGACCCTTGGAAGGAAGACGGCACTATGACTATGAAAGAATCAACCGGCAACAGGTATAAGAAACCATCTGGTTTCTTTTATGAGATATCATTAAAATGTAATATTTCGGGTTTATTTATTTTTATGCAGTGAATATCAATGGAAATAAAATAGAAATTAGTATAATAAATAGGAAAATAAACAACCGAAATATATAAACGTGCCTGGTAAGGACTAGATACACAAAAAGTAGCCAAATAAATGCAAATAAATCGACTTACTTCGTAGAATTTAGTTGTTCATTAGGCCTGAGAAAAATGTTCTGGTACATTTATTAATAAAATTTAATAAACTCAATATTAATATAACAATAATTTAATAAACAGGTAATAATCAAAGGATGCTATATCTGGACTATAGTATCAATACATCAAAAGTGGTCAAGTCAAACCCAATATTTGGTTATGCTCTTAAACATGAAGGTTTTATTATTGTGTTATTTATGAAAATACTTTTTTAATTGTTGTTCTACTATAGATTTCCTAATTGTATTGGAACCAGGAAGTAGTTTTTAACTCTTAACTTAAACTTGAAGCTGAAACGTGGTCTCCGTTAATGAAATGAATACATCGATGATCATATTTCGAACTGTGATTTCATAAGAAAAATATCTTGTGGGAAGTAAAGAATATGAATGTTGAATGTCATTGATGGTGAGTGAATTCAGCATCAATCAATACAGTGCATCATGTCTTTATTTTGAATAGCTCTGTTTCAAAAAAATAAAAAACTGGTGCCCTTTCTTTCTGACATAATCATTTGTTCTTATATTTGTATTTTACTCGTAAATATTAATTTATTGCATGTATACTGATCATTTTTTCACTTTAAAAACGCATTCATTGAGAGATGTTCGTGTAAAATATATCAAAATAATAATATATATGAATTAGAATATTTCCCATCAACATAGCAAAATAACGATGCTACTTTGGCAGTCGTTCAACTGTCAACTGAAACAGTTTCGCGCTTCAACAATTTGAAACCTTTCTAATCTCTCACAACTCTTGCAAAGTCATAAGCCAGATGCCAGTAGTCATAAGCAGTAACAGTTTAAATCGGCTCTTCTGGACTAACCCGTACCTCTTGCTACTTGAGATTATAGTAATAAATCCCCTTTTCAGCATCAATCCAATACCATGAATTCAAAATGACATTTTCAGCCAATTCATGTGGTAGCTGATTCGTCAGTTGCTAAATGTCTGGAAATTTTTTGACAGTTTAACCTTGGTTTTCGTCCTCTAAGCCTTTGAATGAAGGCCATTAGCCTTGTGTCATTTTTTTTTAGTGTCGTTTTAAATCGTTTAAATAAAACCCGAAAATTGCAATATCATCCAACGGCCTTATCATAATTCTTGTTGTATGTCCTATTTTATGATTGTGTTTTATTAGCTTCAGCAGCAGATTTCTTGCAATCAAGCGACAAAATTATTGAATAGTTCAATTATAATATATACCATCAAATTCAACAGTTAGGTTAGGTCATTTAACAGTTGTTTACTTTTATATTTAGCGTTTTATATAGATTTGGACCCAATTATTTATATTGTCACTTGTTTGTTCTTATTTTCGTGTGGCTTCTTCGCTATTGTCTCCGACAACAAGAATCAGCATGATGTAGCCTTATTGGTATTTTCCATTTGTGGTAATATGAAACATATCAAACAGGTAACATGCTTTTGTTTTTTGTTGTAAAGTAAGCTTTTTTGCTTAAACCTGAACATGCCAGCTGATATGAAAGGATGTTTTTGAAGCTTATCGATAAATTCTTCATGCTAAACCTTAATGAACGTTTTCTTCCTCATAATTCTCTTAAAATTGCAAAATACCTTTTCAGTTTACCAGTTATTTGCATCTATTTTAATATTTATTATCTATTTTATATTAATTATTGCAGTTTGTAAAGATTCGTCTTAAGTCCAGAGCCGATTTTCCTTTATCATTTTATCCTGGTTAGAAAAAGATATAATAATGACTGATGTGCAGGAACATGTACCAAATCAGCCTGTAAAATTCGACTTGGATTGGATACTAGCGGACCATGTTGCCAAAATGTCTACAAAATTCTTCAAAAAACATTAGTGATAATAATTAAAGGTTATAAACCGACAAACGTTGTAAACTAAAATTCTATGTGGCAACATTGCGATGTTCTGACGTTATAAAATTCTATGACGTGGATTGGCTGCTTTATTGTGTGGGCTATATATAGTTCTTCTAATAAAATAGCCAATGCACGTCACAGATAACGTCGAATATATTGCCAAATGTTTGTAAAAATGTTAAATGTTATATGATGTTACCTTCACATTTTACTTGTTAAAGCCTCCTATATAAAATAAGATAGAATGCTGTCTGATGCGTCGAAACATATAAAATATGACCGAATCAGTCTATAATATACGATTTGTGTTGATATTGGTCGACCCTGTTGTCAAGTGTCTACAAAATTAGTGATAACAATTAGGGTTTACAAACCGGCAAACGTTATATACCAATTTTTTTTTTAAGTTAATGCGGCAACATTGCGACATCCTGACATCATAAACTTGGCCTGCATTGACTGTTTTATTGGATACACTACTATTTTTCATATATTGGCACCGTATATTCATTGTTTCATTTCATATATTCATATTTCCTATTATTTCATTTTAAGTCGCACATAATAATCGAATAAATAAATTAACCGATTTAATTTTTCACAAGTCTTGTCCGGTTTTCAATGTTTATGATACTTAAATATTAATACAAAATCATAAAAATATAGAAAATATGAGAAATCGACTTAATATGTGCCACAAAATTCTGAAAACGAATATTGCGTCTCCGCGATACCCTTTCGTGTAATAAATTATTGTTGTTGATACGCATTAGAGCATTTTCAAACTATCCAAACAGGCCCTAGTGTATGCTTACGGCAAACGTTGAACTAAAAGGAAAGTTTATTGCCGCACTATCCCAATAGAACTAGTGTCGAACATAAGAACTAAAACAACGCGCAAAGACGGAATCATATTTGTACAACAAATACATAATGACCTAATTACCGGAATCATTAATTACGCTGTTATAGTATATAGTAAAGAGTACTGAGTATATGGCTTTTAAAATCAACATCGTATACCTTGATATTTACGACCCCAATTGCCAAGCGTCATAACTTAATAGCCCAGGCAATGAACATCAAACAATTTCATTTTTTATAACCTCGACGGTGGAGGTATATAGTTTTATCGCTCTAGAAGCTTTCCTTCAGTGAGAGCGATTAGAAAGTGTAGCGACGATGTTTTCTCCGTGGTGCTTCGCCCTTTTGGTACTGGTCGGAATCGGGCTCGGCGAATCGACCTGCGTGTATAACTCGGATCCCGATTACTTCGTCTGCGAGGATGCCGGCAGTTTCCAGAACCAGAACGACCTCACTTGTTCCAGCTACTTCGCCTGCTACAACACCACGTCTGGTTATAGCAAAGTCACGAAGACCTGCGCCTCGGGAACCTACTTTAACCCCAGCATCAGTGCCTGCGACTGGTACTACTCGTGTCCGTGCGGCGACGTGGTTGAAGAGAGCATGATAGTGGAGACCGCTTGCTTGGAGGACGCCGGTGCCACCTTCGAGTGTTCCTCCGATTTAGGAACGGGTTGTTTTTCCGATCCCAGCGATCCCTACTGTCAAAAGTTCGTGTACTGTTACGTATCCAGATCGGGAAAGGCTTACAGCCCGGTTAAGCGTACCTGTCCCACCGGTACCTACTTCAACTCATCATCCACCGACTGTTCCTGTTCAGTGGACTACGCTACGTCGTGTCCTTGCCAATAGGGGGCGCCCCATATAAACCGAACAACGATGTCACGATAGCGTGAAATAATATTATATTAATAATATTAAAATTATCAGTAGAGTGAAAATATAAATAACATTTTCTCTGATAAGATAAAAAAGAGAGAAAGCGGGCAATGTTTCGGTTGCTAATCATTGTTAAAGCTTTGGTAAATAAATATTAACATGTGTTGACTATTTAGCACACTGTTGTTTCACTAGTTTCTGTACACTAACAAGTATCGAAAAATAATGTAAACAATTAATACAGATGGTCTAATAAAAAGTAAAATTATCGCACTTATTGACATCGTGTGAGGTGTTAGTTTAATTCTTCGTTACTAAGGATTTTACAAAATAAACCATGATATGGTAGGTGATAAAATATTACTGCTTTCTATGTACAAACATCAAAAAAATTGTACTGCGATGATCCCTACTAAAAAGATAATAGTCATTATTACACAATCAGCTCAATTGCAACTAAATTTTAACAATCTGATATAAAATCAACTCGAAATAGCAGCAAGAATGTCAAATAGACAACGTAAATAACATTTAAGAGCAAAAAAACTAAATGCAAAGTAAACAAAGTGCCGTTTAGTTCAATAAGTTCGATGAAATAAAATGGAGGAGAAAAATGATTTTATGCTTGCAAAAGTACTTCAATAAACATTTCAACGATTCTCTAGTTTTGGAGCAGCTACTATCTCTTCGTTTAATAAAAATAGTTTTTCACCGAATTATTTTTTGAAGTTGAGAATTGAATGAGTTTGAGAATTCAGAGGCAATTAAATCTGGCGAATAAGGTGAATATTAAAACAATTCGTACTCTACTTGACTAGTTTTAGGGAAGCTGTATGATATATACTGATTCAGTAACAAATCGGTTTTTTATTCTACTAATCCATAAAAAAATTTGATTTATCACACCAAAAAACCAAAGATAATTCCTGAAGACTCTTGAAGGTCTTGTTCAAAGTGATCAATCGTCGTACAACATCGTTATTCATCAGAATTTCATTGATGTATTGAACATTTAGTACTATGGTACTGTTCTGTTTGTGTTACCATATTAGATTGCAGCAGCGTTGCAATTGCATATATATATATATATATATATATATATATATATATATATATATATATATATATATATATATATATATATATATATATATATATATATATATATATATATATATGTATATATATCAGCTATCAGGCGTCAGTTATGTATATGTGTATTTTCATTTCGAGATAGAAAAAAGGGCCGGCCAGCCAGTATAGCTTGAAGATCGATAATGCATTGCTATGAAGACCATTCTGATGTAAGTATTTACTTACATCAGAGTTTTGGGCCTCATGTTTTTTTTTTGTTGTGTATATTTAACCCTAATAATTTTCTTTCCAGTTATCAAATAAAATGGAAATTATTTTTAATACAATGGAATTAGATACTTTAAGAAGAGCGCATGAGGTCTGTATATATTTCTACAACTGGTCTGTATATACTTCTTGTAACTTTTTTATTGTATTAATTATTTAATTTTATTAATAAACTAGCTAGCGACCCGCCCCGGCTTCGCACGGGTGCAATGCTGATACTAAATTAAATACACTACAGAAAAAATATGAACGTTGTATATAAAAACATAGCGGCCCGCTCCGACTTTGCACGGGCATAAAATATATATGCCTATGTCACTCAATGAAAACATGATTAAAATCGATCCAGTATTTTTGGTTCATTCATTACTGCCCTTGGCCTGCACGCATTAAATTTGGAGTAAAACAATTCCTCTTCCCCTATACTTACTATGAAGATTTCCTGCTATCTTTGGAATATCTAAATTCATACAATTTTTATTACATTACACATTTTTAAACGCAAATTTTAAATTTGTAATATCTCCGGAAATATTTGTTTAATTTACATGCTGTAAGGAACCATATTGATCTATATTAATTGCACACTGTATTTAAGGTACTTAATTCGATAAGGATTAATGCCGTATTGCTTAAAATAGCTTCGTAAATAAGCCATTTTCTCACGTAAAAAGTAAACAATAAAAATGGTTAATGTGGGTTATCCCTAAAAGATAAACATATACCATCGCGGACTTTTTTGTAGACCTTTTTATGGTGTACAATACTGTAGTACATTAATTTGATCTAACTCGTAGGGTTAGGCAGCGTTTTTGCTAATTGCTAAATAAGCCTAAAAAAATAGGTTAATTTACGACATCACGTTAGAAACCTCTAAAATTAGCAATGTTGTCTTAGTATATTATGCATGTATTATACATATAAACCTTCCTCTTGAATCACTCTATCTATTGAAAAAAACCGCATCAAAATCCGTTGCGTAGTTTTAAAGATTTAAGCGCACATAGGGATATAGGGACAGAAAAGGCGACTTTGTTTTATACTATGTAGTGATATTATATAAATAGAAGTATATGTTATACATATGCCTGATAAACCAATCCCTTTGATTTTAGATCAAGTTAAAAGTATCTTCCGACTAACCAGCACAGGTGCTTTGAATCTAATCTGCTTTGCTTCTTGTCTAACATGATGTTTACAATTTAACCTACCATTGAGATGGATGCCGAGGTATCTAGCTGAATCTGGGGAATCGGGCACCCGATAAGTGATATAATAAGATTTTTGCCATTTCGACTCAACGCAAAATGAATATGGACAGATTTGGAGCTATTAAGCTGTATTTTCCAGTCTCTAGTCCATTTGTATATCTTGTTGATTTCTACTTGTACTGTTTCTACAATCTTAAGTAAAGATATATCTTTTTCCATGATAAAATTGGATATCTTATATCTATATAAATAGTTTAAAACGTTTTAACCACCGGTTTGTCAGGTTATTGAGCATGATTATTTGAGCAATATTCAAACATTCCGGAACATGCTTCAGTCTCAAACAGGCATTGAATATGTATGTCAACATGATGATTGCTTTTTGTGGCAGCTCTTTCAATAAACCAGGTGAAATATCATCAATTCCTGGAGACTTTTTAGGATTGAGGTTGTTGCGAATTTTTGTGGTGGTGAAAAAATCAGATTTACAGTTACAACGGGCTGATAAACAGGATTTATATCCAATGAAGATGCTATATCATTCGGTTGAAAGACGTTAGCTAAATGTTGTGCAAATAATTCAGCATTTTCATTGTTGAATGGAACCCATTAATTTCGATTATTTTTGATATTCTCACGCATATTCTGATTTCTCTCTTGTTATTGAGGTAGCTTCTTTTGCAGCTGATCGCAACAGGTGATTTGAAAAGTCCCCGGCCTGACAGATATATTGAGCTACTAGAATTAAATCCATATGTTTTTGGTTAACCCTAACCCTCCAAAGATGCGTGTATAAAATTGACAGCTGTTGGATCATTAATTTGTGAATTATAGCATTTTGAGTGAAGCAACTTTTGTTAGAAAGGAATTTCGCGTGTTGATAAAATATTGCTTTTTGAAGGGAAAAAATACATTTCAAGCAAAAACTTGGCTTGATGTCGAGTTTCCGGACACTGTCCCAGGAAAATCAACCACCAAGGATTGGTATGCTAAGTTTAGACGTGGCGAAATGAGCACCGAAGACGGTGAACGCAATGGACGCCCAAAAGAGGTCGTTACCTACGAAAACATCTAAAAAATTCACAAAATGATTTTGAATGACCGTAAATTGAAATTGAATAAAATATCAGACACTCTAACGATATCAACTGAACATATACAACATATCATTCACGAATATTTGTGTATGAGAAAGCTCTGTGCAAAGCGGGTGCCGCGCGAGTTCACTTTTGACCAAAAACAAGGACGAGTTAATGATTCGGAGCAGTGTTTGAAGATAGCCAAGCATAATATAATAGAGCTTTTGCGTCGATATGTGACAATGGATGAAACATGGCTCCATCATTTCATTCCGAAGTTCAATTAATTGACTACCTTGAAAAAGGAAGGACCAACAACGGCGACTATTACATAGCGTTATTGGACCATTTGAAGAACGAAAAAGAATGTGCTGCTTCACCAAGATAATGCATAGTGTCACAAGTCAGTGAAAACGATGGCAAAAATCCATGAATTGGGCTTCGAAATGCTTCCTCATCCACCGTATTCTCCAGATATGGCCCGCAGCAACTATTTCCTATTCTCAGATCTCAAAAGAATGCTCGCTGGGAAGAAATTTTCGTCGAATGAAGAGGTGATCGAAATTTTCGTCGAATGAAGAGGTGATCGCCGAAACTGAGGCCTATTTTGAAGCAAAGGATAAATCGTACTACAAAAATGGTATCGAAAACTTAGAGGGTCGCTATAATCAGTGTATCCCCCTTGAAGGCAATTATGTTGAATAAAAATACTAATTTTGCCAAAAAATGTGTTTTTTGTGTGTATACTATGGTAGGCCGGGGACTTTTCAATTGACCTGTTATATGTCATTTGTTCATATTAGTCTATCCACTATATGTATTAAAGTTGAAGGAAAATAGTGACATCCAAAAGAAAACTGATTCAAAAATAGACAAATTACAATTTAACAAAGGTGCATTATTTCATCGCACACTCACTACATATTTTAAATCACTCTCAGCGAAGATACTATATCAGATATGATGACGACACGGCTTGTTTAGCTTTAGAAAATTCTGGTATCTATTCAATTGTCTTCGTTTTATTTGTTTAAGTATTGACTACTAAGCTGTTTAATCCTTTCTTTTACGTTGGTACGACGTTCTCGTATAAAACAAAACCGTTCTATATTATACCAGACAGTGACATGAAAATGTTGAGTGTTTTTGTTCGCTTGTTGTGTTTGCTGGGCGCGGTAACCGCCACGGTAGACAAAACCGTATGCGTTTACAATCCAGACCCGGACTATTTCGAGTGCGAGCAAACCGGAACGTTCAAGAATCAGAACGACCTGAGTTGTTCGACGTATTACTCGTGCTATCCTTCTTTGCTCGGGTACCATAAATCCTTGAAGTCCTGCGCGACCGGTACCTATTACAACCCAACGATCAGTGCTTGCGATTATTATTACACGTGTCCTTGTACGGAGAGTAACAAATGCCTGTACGTGACGGATCCAGACTATTTTACCTGCGAGGGGACGGGGAATTTCGAAAATCTCAACGACATCGAGTGCACCACGTACTTCTCCTGCTATCACACCTCCACGGGATTTCACAAAACTCTGAAAACATGCAGACCAGGAACTTACTTTAACCCAGACAAGGGACTGTGCGACTGGTACTATGCCAGACCCTGTACAACCGACACAGAATGCAATTACAACGCAGATCCGTATTATTTCAACTGTACTCAAAGCGGTTCCTTCGCCAACAATAACGATCTAACGTGCTCAACCTACTACACCTGCGTCTCGTCAGGATCCGGCTATATCCAGACTCTGGAGTCCTGTGCGTCGGGAAGCGTCTTCAATCCGAGAATCAGTATCTGCGATTCGTACTACACCTGCCCGTGTACTTTGGTGGCCGAAAACTACAACGTCCAGTCGGTGGCACTAATCAACACCTGCGAAGAAATACCCGATGCAACATTCTTGTGCAGTGCGGAACAAGGAACGGGGTGTTTTGCCGATCCCAGCGACCCCTACTGTGAGAAATACATTTACTGCTACGTGTCCAGGTCAGGAGTGGTCTACAGTGCAGTAAAAAGGAGCTGTCCCTCGGGAAGTTATTTCAATTCAAGCTCGACAGCTTGTAGTTGTTCCGATTACACGTGTCCTTGTAGTAAATCATAAAAATAACACTAATAAAAAATATCACGTGTTTTTTTTCACTTATAAAGGTTAGTTGTTTTAAAAAAATTGAAACGAACGTTACGTTGAAATAAAATCTAAATAAATTAAAATTAAACCAGTTACTTTTCTTTATTTGAAACTAGATAATAATTAACTATTTTAAACATTTTAATTAAATCCTCGATCTGATGAAAATACGCTTGTAATTTCTATGAAATTTTACATCCGCATTGCCCACAAAATAAATTTTTAAGGATTGATAGGGATTGAGGATGAGGATAATAGCGCTCCTAATATGTGATAAATTTGTCCGTGTATCTACAGTTGTTTAAGATTCAGTTGATTCATTTCTGATACAAATTTGAATGTTACTAAAAAGATTTTATGGCATGACCTTGAAAATTGCTATGAAATTGCCCTGTACAATAAATGTTTCACTAATAAGCAAGTGACTAAGCTTAGTGGCTGATTTCAGACCTTAAAAGCATGTTTCCGCGAAGGAAGTGTGATTCAAATGAAGAAGTTGAAGCCTATTTTGAATTGGAAATAAATTGACGAACAATTATAACGAAATTAGAAGAATATATTCGAACAAAGATCATGATACTCTTGTATTATATTCCTATATTATGTATCTATTCTCTGTAATAAGTATATTGAGCATCTTAAGAAAAAATTTAATGAATAAAGTTGACTTTAATCTAATAGATGCTTTTTCATTAGTTTCGACGCCAGAGTTATTCAAAAATTAATACTATTAACAAAAGAAATAATAATTGGCATGAAATTGTAAAAATTTAATAGCGGCAGCCACCTTAAGGCATATCGAACTTCAAAAAACGAGGAAGTTCTATATTCGGCTGTATATTTGTATTTTTAATGTATGTTCGCCTATTTCTCCGTCAATTATGGACCGATTTGCAAAATCCTTTTTTTTTATTCGAAAGAGTGCACTTCCGAGGTGGTCCCATTGGAACTAAGTCAGAATCTGAGAGGAGGAAAGGGGGGAATCGGGAGAAAATCTTAAATTTCAAAAGCACGTACAATGTTTTTAAATATTTTTTAACTAAAATAATCAGATATTTGTGAATAATGTTATTGCTGAACTGATGTTATGAAAAATCAGAGGTAGTTTAGTGTAAAGCCATTCAGTTTGCTGCAAAACAATACAAAAATAATAGTAATATAAATTCGTGACATATACACTAAATTAAACTACGAGCAAAACAAATATAACATAATGTGTTCCTCGGCACCGACTTGAAAGTAATCAGTTGGTAGTAGTTAAAATATTATTGTAAGTAAATAAATAGGTTTAGGTAGGTATTAAGTTAAATTTTGTGTATATAGTAGAATATAAAATACGTGTAGTAGATTGGCCAAATACGTTTTTTGCTTATTTTTATTTAGTTATTACAACGATTATGTAAATATTTTATTTTAAAACATTTTTTTTGTGTTCAAGATTGATTATTTTTAACTTTTTAGTGAGTCCTTTATTTATTTTTTGAAGTCTTAATCTTAGTTTTGAAGTTTAAATTTTTTTGTTAAAAATATTCTATATTTTAATACACAATACACAAAAATATTTTCGTAGATGTTGATTCATTTGTGGATAATTTGAGTGTACTTTGAAGATTCGGTCACTGACAATTATTGATTGTAGACCATTGACTGTCCAAGCATGTCCCAAGTAACACTGCCCTGTCTCTCATTATATCTCTTGTATGGTCTTTAATAATTATATCAACAATAAATAATGGTCATATCATGTAATCATCCCTGTTTTATTTCCTATTCAGCGAATCATAACTCCCAAAAAGCCATTTTACCGAAATATTTCTAGTTGTAAATAATATAATCATTCTAAAACAATTCTTTAGATGGCAAAATTAAATGTAGCTACATATTACCCAAAACATTGTACCCAAAACTGTTCTAAATTGATTTAATATAAATTCGAAAACAAATTAATCATTAATGACCATCACAAATAATGAATGATTCAGGTACAGCTTCGTTTCTAAATACATAATGACAGATAATATATTTTTGGAGTTTTATGTTCGGTTTTGGAGTGTGGAATTTATCAGTTATAGTCTGGTGAAAAAAACCCAAAGGATTGGACAAGGAAAAACTCCCTTGAAACTCCCTTATTTTCTAGACACGATAACTTGGGAATGATATGAAGACCTCTCTTAATTACAAACCTATAGCAGAGTCGAAATATAACGAATTAACTTATTATTCATCCAATATCAGCCACAAAAACCTCCAGCTTCATTAACAAAGTCGAATTATGTTTGAAAACGTGGCGTATCAAAGTGACAAAATATACATGTGACATTCACCCTTTGTAGAAGAACATGTCCTTCGGTTAAATTGAATAATTTGGGCTTAAACTAATCCAAATAGACGTAACAGTCCTGGATGACAGGGCGTAAATCTAAATTATCACTAGATAACAAGGTTTTGCTGTAAAAGTCAATACTTAGGCCTATTTAGACGTATAGTATTGAACTGTGGGGTAAGCTAAAACGCAAATTGCCATACGAACTGATTAATAGACACAGTGAGTGAGATTTAATAATCTCTAAAATAAGATAATATACTACCAAATGCAGTTTGTAAAAATATATATTTTTTAAAACTCAGACCAGATTTTTTCCTTCTCATTTTATCCTGGTTAAAAAAAAGACAGAATGTTATCTGATGGAACATGTAACCTAATCAGTCCATAAAATTCAATTTGTTTTGATACTGATCGATCTGGTGATTAAATATCTATAAGATTCTTCAAAATATTAGTGATAATAATTAGAGGTTATAAACCGGCAAACGTCGTAAACCAGAATACTGTTGCGAAGTACTGACTTCATAAATTTTGGTCGATAGATCCTTATATAGGATATATAGGATAGAATCTTACTCAGATTTCTTCTGAGTACGAAAACTGAAAAATTCTGAACTGAAAATACAAGCAAGCACTTAATGTTTTGAAGAAACTTATAATGAAAAATTATAAATAATAATATCTCTCTATAAGTTATCGCTCTCAGATTAATGTGGTTTCAAGGATTTTGAACTATAAATATAATTACACTTAACTATAAATATAATTATACTTAATATAATAAGCTGACAAAAAGAGAAAATACAAAATATTATTTTTTCAATTTATATATTTATTTGTCGTAAAACTGATATATTAAATATAAATAAATAAATAAATAAATATAATATTATACTACATAGTGTTATTAAAGATTTTACTTAATAAAATACAATTCTCATAAATCCCTTTTACTAGCATACAATAATAATAAACTTGTCAGGCTTTTTACTGTCATAAAAGTCTATTCGGTAATAAATATATTAGCATCAAATAATTGAAAATCTGTCAGACTTATTTACATCCTTAACTAGATGTAGCACAGAGACACCTATATCTAATATCGCAGCTGTTAATATTTGTGTTGAATAATTTCCTAAAATATTCATAAAAGTATGACTATATCAACGTAAATGTCCAAGCATAATAATATAGAATAATAGAATCCGTATGGTTAACCCTAAAAGCATATTTTTGAATTGAATAAAATTGAATTCGATAGATGGAAATTTACTTATAGAACTAATGCTAATGATAGTCCAATCTATACTACCATCTACTAATGCAGTATGGCTATACTTATGGTATTTCAGAACAAGGACAATTGTAATTTCGATCACAACTGCCAGTACTAGGATTGAATAATCCAACAGAACAATTATAGGGGTACCACTTTAGTTGACCGGTAGACTGCCAGTTATAACAATAGTAATACGACCTGCAAGTCAAGTCTGCTGGATTAGGATAACGCCCTGTGTCTGTACAGTTGAAGACTCCACCAACAGCACAATATAAAGGCGAAGATGTGGAGGTGGCTGGAGAAGAAGTTGTAGTAGCAACAGCTTCAGTAGTAGTTATTGGTGATGAGTTTGTGGTAGTACCAATATCAATGCTAGTTGTAGAACTATCTGTTGTTCCTGATGTAGTTGGACGTTCAGTCGTTGAAGAACAAGGGCACTTGTAATTTCGATCACAACTACCGCTACTAGGGTTGAATAATCCAACAGAACAATTGTACGGGTACCACCTAAGTTGTCCGGTAGACTGCCAGTTATAACAATAGTAGTAGGACCTGCAAGTCAAGTCTGCTGGATTGGGATAACGCCCTGTGTCTGTACAGTTGAAGACCCCACCAACAGCACAATATAAAGTCGAAGATGTGGAGGTGGCTGGAGAAGAAGTTGTAGTAGCAACAGCTTCAGTAGTAGTAATTGGTGACGAGTTTGTGGTAGTACCAATATCAATGCTGGTTGTAGAACTATCTGTTGTTCCTGATGTAGTTGGACCTTCAGTCGTTGAAGAACAAGGGCACTTGTAATTTCGATCACAACTACCAGTGCTAGGGTTGAATAATCCAACAGAACAATTATAGGGGTACCACTTTAGTTGACCGGTAGACTGCCAGTTATAACAATAGTAATACGACCTGCAAGTCAAGTCTGCTGGATTAGGATAACGCCCTGTGTCTGTACAGTTGAAGACCCCACCAACAGCACAATATAAAGTCGAAGATGTGGAGGTGGCTGGAGAAGAAGTTGTAGTAGCAACAGCTTCAGTAGTAGTAATTGGTGACGAGTTTGTGGTAGTACCAATATTAATGCTGGTTGTAGAACTATCTGTTGTTCCTGATGTAGTTGGACTTTCAGTCGTTGAAGAACAAGGGCACTTGTAATTTCGATCACAACTACCAGTGCTAGGGTTGAATAATCCAACAGAACAGTTATAGGGGTACCACTTTAGTTGACCGGTAGACTGCCAGTTATAACAATAGTAATACGACCTGCAAGTCAAGTCTGCTGGATTAGGATAACGCCCTGTGTCTGTACAGTTGAAGACCCCACCAACAGCACAATATAAAGTCGAAGATGTGGAGGTGGCTGGAGAAGAAGTTGTAGTAGCAACAGCTTCAGTAGTAGTAATTGGTGACGAGTTTGTGGTAGTACGAATATCAATGCTGGTTGTAGAACTATCTGTTGTTCCTGATGTAGTTGGACTTTCAGTCGTTGAAGAACAAGGGCACTTGTAATTTCGATCACAACTACCACTACTAGGGTTGAATAATCCAACAGAACAATTATACGGGTACCACCTAAGTTGTCCGGTAGACTGCCAGTTATAACAATAGTAGTAGGACCTGCAAGTCAAGTCTGCTGGATTGGGATAACGCCCTGTGTCTGTACAGTTGAAGACCCCACCAACAGCACAATATAAAGTCGAAGATGTGGAGGTGGCTGGAGAAGAAGTTGTAGTAGCAACAGCTTCAGTAGTAGTAATTGGTGACGAGTTTGTGGTAGCACCAATATCAATGCTGGTTGTAGAACTATCTGTTGTTCCTGATGTAGTTGGACTTTCAGTCGTTGAAAAACAAGGGCACTTGTAATTTTGATCACAACTACCACTACTAGGGTTGAATAATCCAACAGAACAATTATACGGGTACCACCTAAGTTGGCCGGTAGACTGCCAGTTATAACAGTAGTAATACGACCGGCAAGTCAAGTCTGCTGGATTAGGATAACGCCCTGTGTCTGTACAGTTGAAGACCCCACCAACAGCACAATATAAAGTCGAAGATGTGGAGGTGGCTGGAGAAGAAGTTGTAGTAGCAACAGCTTCAGTAGTGGTAATTGGTGACGAGTTTGTGGTAGTACCAATATCAATGCTGGTTGTAGAACTATCTGTTGTTCCTGATGTAGTTGGACTTTCAGTCGTTGAAGAACAAGGGCACTTGTAATTTCGATCACAACTACCAGTGCTAGGGTTGAATAATCCAACAGAACAATTATAGGGGTACCACTTTAGTTGACCGGTAGACTGCCAGTTATAACAATAGTAATACGACCTGCAAGTCAAGTCTGCTGGATTAGGATAACGCCCTGTGTCTGTACAGTTGAAGACCCCACCAACAGCACAATATAAAGTCGAAGATGTGGAGGTGGCTGGAGAAGAAGTTGTAGTAGCAACAGCTTCAGTAGTAGTAATTGGTGACGAGTTTGTGGTAGCACCAATATCAATGCTGGTTGTAGAACTATCTGTTGTTCCTGATGTAGTTGGACTTTCAGTCGTTGAAAAACAAGGGCACTTGTAATTTTGATCACAACTACCACTACTAGGGTTGAATAATCCAACAGAACAATTATACGGGTACCACCTAAGTTGTCCGGTAGACTGCCAGTTATAACAATAGTAGTAGGACCTGCAAGTCAAGTCTGCTGGATTGGGATAACGCCCTGTGTCTGTACAGTTGAAGACCCCACCAACAGCACAATATGAAGTCGAAGATGTGGAGGTGGCTGGAGAAGAAGTTGTAGTAGCAACAGCTTCAGTAGTAGTTATTGGTGATGAGTTTGTGGTAGTACCAATATCAATGCTGGTTGTAGAACTATCTGTTGTTCCTGATGTAGTTGGACCTTCAGTCGTTGAAGAACAAGGGCACTTGTAATTTCGATCACAACTACCAGTGCTAGGGTTGAATAATCCAACAGAACAATTATACGGGTACCACCTAAGTTGTCCGGTAGACTGCCAGTTATAACAGTAGTAATACGACCGGCAAGTCAAGTCTGCTGGATTAGGATAACGCCCTGTGTCTGTACAGTTGAAGACTCCGCCAATAGCACAATATAAAGTCGAAGATGTGGAGGTGGCTGGAGAAGAAGTTGTAGTAGCAACAGCTTCAGTAGTAGTTATTGGTGATGAGTTTGTGGTAGTACCAATATCAATGCTGGTTGTAGAACTATCTGTTGTTCCTGATGTAGTTGGACCTTTAGTCGTTGAAGAACAAGGGCACTTGTAATTTCGATCACAACTACCAGTGCTAGGGTTGAATAATCCAACAGAACAATTATACGGGTACCACCTAAGTTGTCCGGTAGACTGCCAGTTATAACAGTAGTAATACGACCGGCAAGTCAAGTCTGCTGGATTAGGATAACGCCCTGTGTCTGTACAGTTGAAGACTCCGCCAATAGCACAATATAAAGTCGAAGATGTGGAGGTGGCTGGAGAAGAAGTTGTAGTAGCAACAGCTTCAGTAGTAGTTATTGGTGATGAGTTTGTGGTAGTACCAATATCAATGCTGGTTGTAGAACTATCTGTTGTTCCTGATGTAGTTGGACCTTCAGTCGTTGAAGAACAAGGGCACTTGTAATTTCGATCACAACTACCAGTGCTAGGGTTGAATAATCCAACAGAACAATTATACGGGTACCACCTAAGTTGTCCGGTAGACTGCCAGTTATAACAGTAGTAATACGACCGGCAAGTCAAGTCTGCTGGATTAGGATAACGCCCTGTGTCTGTACAGTTGAAGACTCCACCAACAGCACAATATAAAGGCGAAGATGTGGAGGTGGCTGGAGAAGAGGTTGTAGTAGCAACAGCTTCAGTAGTAGTTATTGGTGATGAGTTTGTGGTAGTACCAATATCAATGCTGGTTGTAGAACTGTCTGTTGTTCCTGATGTAGTTGAACCTTCAGTCGTTGAAGTACAAGGGCACTTGTAATTTTGATCACAACTACCACTACTAGGGTTGAATAATCCAACAGAACAATTATACGGGTACCACCTAAGTTGTCCGGTAGACTGCCAGTTATAACAATAGTAGTAGGACCTGCAAGTCAAGTCTGCTGGATTGGGATAACGCCCTGTGTCTGTACAGTTGAAGACCCCACCAACAGCACAATATAAAGTCGAAGATGTGGAGGTGGCTGGAGAAGAAGTTGTAGTAGCAACAGCTTCAGTAGTAGTAATTGGTGACGAGTTTGTGGTAGCACCAATATCAATGCTGGTTGTAGAACTATCTGTTGTTCCTGTTATAGTTGGACCTTCAGTCGTTGAAGAACAAGGGCACTTGTAATTTCGATCACAACTACCACTACTAGGGTTGAATAATCCAACAGAACAATTATACGGGTACCACCTAAGTTGGCCGGTAGACTGCCAGTTATAACAGTAGTAATACGACCGGCAAGTCAAGTCTGCTGGATTAGGATAACGCCCTGTGTCTGTACAGTTGAAGACTCCGCCAATAGCACAATATAAAGGCGAAGATGTAGATGTGGCTGGAGATGAGGTGGTAGTAGAAACAGCATCAGTAGTAGTTATTGGTGACGAGTTTGTGGTAGTACCAATATCAATACTAGTTGTAGAACTGTCTGTTGTACCTGATGTAGTTGGACTTTCAGTCGTAGAAAAACAAGGGCACTTATAGTTTGGATCACAGCTACCAGTATTGGGATTAAATAATCCTGCAGAGCAATTGTAGAGATACCATCTAAATTCACCAATTGACTGCCAGTTATAACAGTAATAGTAGGACTTGCAGCTCAGGTCTGCTGTATTGGGGTAACGTCCTGTATCTGTACAGTTAAATATCGAACTAACAGTGGTAATACTAATATCGGTAGTAGTCACTGGTAGTGTGTCCGTAGTAGTACCGGCATCAATTGTAACAGTACTTGATACCATAAACAAAGTTGTTGGAGAACTGGTTGAAACTTCATCGGTCGTTGAAGAACAAGGACACTTATAATTTAGATCGCAACTACCAGTGTTTGGGTTAAAATACCCAACTGAACAATTATAAAAATACCATTTTAACCTGTTGACGGACTGCCAATAGTAGCAGTAATAATATGATCTACACGTTGAATCATTTGGATTGGGGTAACGTCCTGTGTCTGTACAACTGAATATACCTCCAACTGAGCAATATGAAGAGGTTGATGTAGCTGAAGATTCGGTGGTGATATCTGTATCACTAGGTGTTGTAGTAACGTTACTGTCATCCATGCATTGTGAACAGTGGTCGCATAAATTCGGACTTATTTGCCAATCGGAATCAGAATCCTCATCGCATTGGCACTTGTAAGAAGGAGAACATACCTCCTTCACTGGATCATACGATGTATTTCCCTGACACAATCCTTTGTTTTGTATCAGCTGATCATTCTCCATCCCACAAACGTAGAAGGTTTTACAAGAACTGTCAAAAGGGTCTTCATACTTTCCCGGTGCATTACACTGAAAGGTACCAGCGGAATTGCACTTGATTGAGGCAGGTACTGGCCATTCGGCACCAAAAACAGCGCATGGTACCTAAGTTAAAATTAAAATTAAGAAATATGCGAGTTATGTTTTTCAAGTGATAGAACCTTGAATATGTTTAAATGTCATTTAGACGAAAATGAGAACTATCTTGTTTTGATGTATCCGTTTAATAAGGGTTGACGTAAACATCTTGAGAATAGTGATGCTACAATAATTTTTATGCATTGTGAAAACCTAATTATTTAAAATCAGGTTTTGCTTGTTGATGCCTATAAAACATTTTATGAGTTATATGATTATTACTGGATTTTTGCTCATTCTATATACACAACTGTAGATCTGCAGCACTCTCAATTAGTAAACAGAAGAACAGAAGCTCCATATTTAATTTTTTATAAAAACATAAGCAAAAATTCATGGTTAAGTTAAATTTTACGTGAAAATTACGAAGTCACAGCTGTATGCATTATGGATTCACTAACAACTGAACAAAAGCACATTCGAGTATGAGTTTAAAATGGATTAAAAGAATCAGGCACATCATTAAAGAGTTATAGATGAGACTAGATGATGAAATGATAAGGAATATTAACTTCTTATAACAGTAATAGGTTAGGTAAATTTAATGGTATATAATAATAATAGTAAGATTTTCTACTGATGTCTGCTGGAGTGCCTATGTCTGTACAATTAAAAATTCCATCAACCATATAAAGGTAAAGATATAGAACTACTGAATATGAGCTTGTAGTAGCAACAGTAGCATTAGTAGTTATTGGTGATAAGTTTGTAGAGTTACCAACGACAATTTTAATAGTCTATGTGTTGCGACGAATATAGTTTGATCTTCCCTCCCTAAAGAATAAGAATACTTGTAATTTATATATTGTATTCATACTATTAGACTAGTTTAAAATAAAATGATAAAAGATTTTTAAAATGAACATGATAAAAATTTTCTTACTATAATATTTTACCTAACTTTACTAAAAATCGTACGTATTTTATAGGAGGTACATTCGCAGAAATTTTGCGAATTCCAATGTCAAGAAATATGTGAACATGAATAAGAATATTCGTTACATGACTTAAGTAAATAATCAGTTCTGAACCGAGATCTTATATAGAAATCCACCAAGAAAGTATTTAAGGATATAAAACAAAATTTTATTTGTGGATTACTTCCAAAAGATTATTTTTTTAATAATGTAAAACAATCGGATGAATAAATTCATATTAACAATAGCTGAACAACTATAAAAATTCCACTTTAACTTGTTGACAGACTGCCAATAGTAGCAGTCATAATATGAACTACAGGCTGAATCAATGGGACTGGCATAACAGCATGTGTCTGTACAACTGAATATACCACCATATTAATTTGTAGATATAATTATAGATAGACGATTACTCAAGCAGAATCAGCTAAAACCCTCAAAAAATTCGTGTATAAATTTGACAGCTGTCGCATCATTGGTGTGTGAATTATAGAATTTTGAGTGAAGCAACTTTTGTTATTGTGAAAAAATTAATAAAAAGGAATTTCGCGTGTTGATAAAATATTGCTTTTTGAAGCGAAAAAATACAGTTAAAGCAAAAACTTGGCTTGATGCCGAGTTTCCGGACACTGCCCCAAGAAAATCAACGATCAAGGATTGGTATGCTAAATTTAGACGTGGTGAAATGAGCACCAAAGACGGTGAACGCAGTGGAGGCCTAAAAGAGGTTATTACCGACGAAAACATTTAAAAAATCCACAAAATGAATTTGAATGACCGTAAATTAAAATTGAATGAAATAGCAGACACTCTAAAGATATCAAGTGAATGTGTACATTATATCATTCATGAATATTTGGGAATGAGAAATCTTTGTGCAAAGTGGGTGCCGCGCGAGCTCACTTTTGACCAAAAACAACGACGAGTTGATGATTCGGATCAGTGTTTGAAGATGATCAAGCGTAATAATCCCGAGTTTTTGAGTCGATATGTGACAATGGATGAAGCATGGCTCCATCATTTCACTCCGAAATCCAATCGACAATCATCCGAGTGGACTGCGCACGATGAACCCGTCCCCAAGCATGGGAAAAATGGCAAGATTATAGCGTCCCAAAATACGATGCGCATAGAATAATTTTCATTGACTACCTTGAAAATGGAAGGACCTGCAACAGCGACTATTACATAGCGTTATTGGACCGTTTGAAGGACGAAATTGCCGAAAAACGGCCGCAATTGAAGAAAAAGAATGTGCTGCTTCACCAAAACAATGCACCATGTCAACAAGTCAGTGAAATCGATGGCAAAAATCCATGAATTGGGCTTCGAATTGCTTCCTCAACCATCGTATTCTCCAGAGCCAGCCCCAGCGACTATTTCTTGTTCTCAGATCTCAAAACAATACTCGCTGGAAAAAATTTTTGGTCGAATGAAGAGGTGATCGACGAAACTGAGGCCTATTTTGTAATAAAGGACATATCGTAGTACAAAAATGGTATCGAAAAGTTGGAGGGTCGCTATAATCAGTGTAAAACCCTTGAAGGGAATTAGGTTGAATATAAAAACTAATTTTGCCAAAAAAATGTGTTTTACTATGGTAGGCCGGGGACTTCAACATAATTTATGTGAGATTAACTTAGTATCAAAATTCTATCACTTAAAAAATGCCATTAAAAGAAAAACTAATAAAAAACTAATTATATCTTACCACAACCAGATACAAAATTAGAACAGTCATTATCACTAGAATTGCTTCACATCTATGGCATGTTCCTTCCAAGTTCAGATCGGTTTTATAATAGATCCGGTGGCTCCTTCGCGATAACTAAACGTAGATATTACGAATATTTACGACCCCTGAAACACGGTAATTGGCCGATTTCAACATAAATACAATCAAATCATCGCTTGTGCAAATACAATTCGGGTTTTCTGCTTTTTTGCGACAACCATCAGGCTCGTCAAAACGAATTCGGTAATATCTTTATAGTTCTATCCGCAAATTGTAATCCCCTTTTACGACTTAATACGAAAACAACAATAAAATATCAAAAATGAATTTAAAAAAATCGATTTCGGGTACTTCAAAGGTTCGGCAAAAAAATATCGTAACACTCACCGTCGGTAAAGCATTAGCTAGACTGGTTCTTCTCGCGAATCCGATAGGTACTTCGTTTTATATATATACCAGAACCGCTAAAAAAAATCACAAATAAAGATCGCGTGTAAATGAATAAAACTGGTAATATTAATAGGATAAAAATAAAAGTGTCGTTGACCAGGGGCTAATCTACATCTACGAATTACCGATACCTGATGGTCGGGAATCATATTAAGACTCCTTCAATCAAAGAGTATTAATAATTATTTAAGATGCTACATGTTTCATTACTCAGCACAATCATCTTTATGGTTTTCATAAAAGGAAATCAATAAAATTCATGTTGGTTCTTTCAATCTTTTAAGTTCATATTTAAAAACTGGTACTATGTGAAAAGTTAATTTTGCGTGACTTTATAAATTAAAAAATAATTGCCGACTTGGTGGAGAAGCGGTAAAGGCGACAGGACGGTCCTCCTACTGTTGTGATACCCACGGGTTCGAATCGTGCTGGGGCATGGTCGTAAATGTATGTTTGTGATTGTTTCAAATTCGTGATTGTCCTAGACAAGAGTGTAAAATCCGACAAGGAAAATGATCCCAGTCACGCCAGTAACCAGGCTGGGTAAGACCGGATGTCGTCTGAGATGATTTCTAAAGTTGGTCACAGAGTAACAGAGGTTGTTGAAAAAACATTCGAAGAAATACTATCCTACAATATTCCTGGACGTCTGACAAACTTTTAACCGGGTGTGGTATTTGGGATTAATCTACAGGATAAGCAAATTGCTACCGCGGAATGTTATGAAGGGGCATTCTCAACACTGAAACCTATTTCGGCTGGAGTTCCAGAGGGTAGTGTCTTGGGACCACTTCTGTATCTGCTCTATTACAACAACAAAAGAAACAATACTTTAAATATTGGTCGACGACACAGTTAATATGGCAAAAGATGTATCTCTGTCTAAGGCTGTAGAAAAAGTACAAGTAGCGGTCAACAAGATTTACAAATGGAAAGACTGGAAAATAGAGCTTAATAGCTCCAAATCTGTCCATGTTAATTGCGACAAAATGACAAAGATCTAATTATATCACTTGACGGATGCGCGATTTCTCAGATAAATACCTCAAAATACCTCTGGATTGTAGGTGAAATTGGAAACATCATGTTATATAATATTTTATTATATCAGAAAATATCGTTATAAATTAAAAAAATATCTCGATACAAATTCTTCCTGATGCACATCCTATTGGTTCGCCTGACGTATACCATCATTAAAAGTCACAACAAAAAAATTACGTCAATAAATGGCACTAATAAAAAATAAAACCCGGTCTTAAAAGATAAAACATTACAAGTGTATTGGAAATAACTATCATTAAACTAAATAACCACCACAGAAAAGAACAATTTTTGGCGACATTCCGAAAGCAATGACATTCCAAACTAGTCATTAAAACCTCCATAAGTTGCAAGATTGAATGACGGAACGTCTAGTATCTAAAACAATTATTAATAAGCCTTGACTAAAACTTCTTGATATATAATGACTCTTAGCTATTAGGTACTGATATTTTATTAATTAACCTGGGCAATGACATGTTTATAGGTGAGTAATAAGGGATTCCACGATTTAAAATTGTATTTTGTTTTTAATGTATGTTTTTTATATTAATTACATCTTACTTTAGATACGCTTAGTACAATCTTTATTCACAAATTAATATATTACTACTCTTCTGTTGTAAGGAGAGTGCAGGACTAATACATCAATATGTATTTCCCAAATTAAAATAAAGCTAAATTACTTAAAGTAAAATTAAGAGTAACAATTTTACAAGTTTTTGTTGTTTAGGTTTGCTTCAATCTTCTGATTTCCTGCGTGTTGTCCAGTAGCTTAGTAGTATAGCTTCCACGTTGCTGTTACTTATTAGTCTTATTTTATATTTTAAGGCGAAATCTTCAATCAATTCATATATCCATTTGATATCGAGGTCATCGTCTAGCTTTTCATTGGTTACGTGGCGATAAGCATTGGTAATTAATCGTTGAAGTTTGTTTTAGCTGCGTTGGTTTACTAGTTGGTTTGATGTTTTAGTGCAACCCCATATTTTAACCCATCATCGTATGACAGATATTCCCGATGAATCATGATCAAATGATCCATACTCCAACAGGAATATTGTAATGCATATCAAAGCCGCAAAAACTAGGTAGGTAAAAAATGTTTAATATTGAAAAAACATACTACATTACAAGGCGTATAGTATAAGTAGAAAATAACTCTTTTTTGCGTGGAATGTACTGAAGCCGCAATGTTGAAGCAGTTCGAAATGCCATTTTCAGTCAGTTCGTGTGGTAACCCTTTCCCCTCCTTTTTGGATCTCCCAGAACATGTAAACTAAAAATTAAAACATTCAATTCGTTAACTGCTAAGTTATTTAAAAGTTTTTCAACAGTTTAATCTGTATAACAAGCAATTCTTCGACCTTTTTTGGTCGTCCAATCCAAGTTATCCACCTTTAAGTTTCATTAAAGCTTTGAACTGACTTTTTGAAACTGATTTGAAAACTGAACTTTGGGAAATAGTGGGGTAGAATCGTCATAGGTTTTTAATAGTGTTTGATAGGCTTCGCTTCTTTAAATCAAACACTAAAAATAACGTTTGTCAAAAATTCAATGAATAAATTAATAATAACTGTTATTTTATGTAGAGAAATACCAAAACGCATGCATCATTTACATCGATAGTTAATATATGCCAACAAATTTTGTAAAATATAAATAATGCTACATTCATGTCATTTTTTAAAAACCATTACTTTTTTATATCAATATTAAAGTTGCTAAGACTGCCCTAAAAAGAAATCAATAAAATGCACTTTGCTTAGATGGTTATCAGCTTGAATCATAAATAGTTACTATGCGAACAATATAGTAAACAAAGTTAATTTTGTCTCACTTTGGAAATAGAAACACCTCAACTAATAAAAAAGATCAATAAAATCCGATATGCCTTTGTAAATATATCGTTATTAAGGCATCAACATCAAAGCTCCTATAATCCTCGATTATTGTCGGAACCGACCAAGTCTCGCACCTGTTATCTTGTCCTTGGATTGTCTACGTTCTCAGGCTGACAACGGTCCGGGAGAAAAACCAACAGACCAGACCGTGGGACATCTGGACTTTGGTTTCGGACCAGGTAAGAGCAATAAATTACGACAATATTGATCAATAAAATTCTTCATATAAACAATCGATTCTAAAAAACTTTTGAAAGAGTAACTGAACACGAGTAAATACAATTAATCAATAATTAAAGTAATGGTAAAAAGCAGACTCTAAAATAGAGTACATAAAAAATTATACATTTCTTATCAACTTTTGCACTCACACTCACAAAAGTTATAACAGGAAACATATAAATAATATAAATTTAATACATATTACATCACATCGGGTACATTTGCAACCAGCATGTTGAAGCCTCATTGACGGACTTCACTTTCAGTATGTGTCATTTCATTGAAGTGTGAACCATAAAGTATATTTCTCTATGGTATGAAGAAAACACTTTTTTTTTTTTTTTCATTGAGTTGAAAATGTCTGAATGAGTACCAGTAAATCGCTTTTGCAGTAAGTTTTACTTTTTTTTATCTCAATTTGAAGGATCATTCAGGAATTCATTTATTCAAGAAGATCATTGATTGATGAATGAAGCTTATGGCAACCGGACTCCATCTTGATCAATCTTCATCATCATCAAAGGTTTCGAAGTTTTAAAAGTGTTGATTTTGACAAGATAGACAAAGAGCGTTCTGGAGAGCCACAACAATTGAAGTCCGTTTGTTTACAACAATGATTTCTAGATACATAACCACAGTAAATATGTTGTATTCTGACTAATTATTATTGATAATTACCTATTATACTCAGTATCTCCTATATTAAAAACGACCTTTAAAAATATATTTCCAATTCATTTTGCTCCTAAATAAAAAGAAAACTGAAGCTACATCGAAATATGATAAATAATCATTTTACAATTAATGCCATAAATGAAAATATTTAAAGCTGAATAACACGGAAACTTCTATATCAAGACAAACTTATGACCAAAAGATGAAACAATAGTAGTTTAATTCTAACTAATTTTTAAACAAATAAAAGCCGATGATCTGAAATTGATCCAGCATAATAAACGACATTCATTCTTGAGTGCATTCTGTAGGATACCAAACAAATAGAAAACACAAAATTTGAAATAGAAAATACAAAGTTTGAAGAATACTGATTCTAATATTCCATCGAAATTTTCACCATTTATAAAAGAATTATTTAATAACATAAAATTTAAAACAAGATCTCTGCATTATTCTATAAGATGATAAACTAAAGTATTTATATTTTCTTGATCCTTGCACTCATTTAATTACAAAGCCATAACCAACTTACATATAATAATATCCAACAATAAATAAATACATGATATACAATTTTAAAATTCCTATAAAACATGTTAATCCCGAGAAATCTGTATTCTCTAATGTTTGCTGATTCAGTTAATAAAATTATGGACTTTTACATGAAAACAAGGGGGAAACAAATGCTGTCTAATATTAATTCCCGCAATAAATGAATATGAGAACTAGTCACTATATCAGTCGAACAAAAAATCCAGTAAACCTATTAATCCTAAACTCCCCAGAATTTAGTGAGATCAGACTTGAAAATTTTTAGAAAAAGTGACTATTCCCAAACGTGCCAATCAATATTTTCTAGGCTATTAATTAGGACCAACAAAGAAGGTCAAAACAATTTATTTTTGCAGACTGTTGACTTTTCATTTAAAAAAAAAAGTCACACTTAGGTGTTAATAACATAAAACCAACTGGTATGGGTAATTTTAGGAAAGTTAAATAATATCGAAATCCTCCGCCTTCTTGAAAACAAATATCTTCTTATCTATTTGATAAAAGGCACGTGATAATAAAATGTATCAAAGAACAAAAGTGTGTATTAATCCTAAAAAAGTGAACTTAGATTTGGCATGTCACAAAACCTACTATTATAGATTAAAACAAATGCTACCTTATTTTATGCATTAGCATTTGTTTCAGTCACTACATAAAATAAGTCTAACTTTTGTTGAAACCCCTTCAGTAAATTAAAAATAATTTAATAATGATATGCAATCACAAAAAACATAATCCAAGATGTATTAAACTTGCTTGTTAATGTCTAATAAAACTAACAACTGGTATTATAAAACTTATGAACTAAACAGCAATGAATAAAATACTTCTAGATAAAAAACAACTGCTAAAAAATATTGTACTAGATATTAATATTTCATTAATATTCAATTTTAATATTGTTATTAATAGATAAAACTAATTTATATATAATGTATATGTTTGTGACTGTACTTTATATTATTTATGAAAAATATTATCGAATTTCCGAACTGATTGTTGAAGTGAAAAAGAAAACAAATCAACCAAACCAAAAAATCAAATCCAAAAATAGTGATGATGAAACATTTTCGACGCATTTTATGGCTATTGCAAAGATTATGTAGACCAACTTTTTGTTATAAAAATAGGCATCAGGATAAGTAACTATATAAAATAACTTGCAACGTTGTAGCAGTAACTATCAATTGATAGGAGTAATAAAATACAAGTCATAAAATATAGTATGCTAATGAACAAAAGATAAACTCTTGATATTCTTCTCGAAAATTATCAAATATTCAAACTAACTAATAGAAGAGCCTATCAAGTCTTTTCAGATTACTTTTTGAAGCAAAATAATGCAAACCACACCGAGTGAATTTAGCGCCAGAACAATACAAATGAATCAGTCAATGTTATTTAAAAAAAACAAATCTTTTTAAGAGTCTTTTCTCTCAGGAAAGGGAAATCAAAAAAAATGAGGCCAAAATTGTTTTTGCACACTGCTTACCTACTAAGATTTTTCGCACTTAGTCATTAATGAATCATTATATCAACAAGTCTTCAGAACTTTATGAAGCACAATGAAGAAAATCGCAGACCTTTTAAATGAATACAGAAATAGAAACACCTACTAATTTTTAGGTATGATATTTACAAATATATTCTATAATAAAACAACAATATTTAATCAAAAATATTTAATGTATAATTCAACAATAAATTAACATATATTCTTTAAAAGAAAAAAATACAAAAGCTTTATCAAACATAACTTAGAGCATAAAAAAAATCAACAAAACGAAACTCCTAATCCATCAGAACCTCTATGGACGCCAATCTATATTGTCTTGAATTGGTATTTCTAAATAGTATCTTGTTTCTGAATCCCATTTTCGCCAGGAGATTCAATGATGCTCCAACCACATAACCTAATCCTTTAGATTTTCCTATACTGTAACAAAAACCACCTTGCTTCACGAAACCCATTACTTGTCTGGTACAAGAGTGCCTTATGATTTCTGGTTCAGGAAGCCACAAGTTCCTCATTTTAGTTTTGTAGGTCTCCAACAGTGCAGTGTCTGTTTTAATGACTGGCTAAAATTCATATACAAATACAATTCATATTATTGTACTGTCATTCAATAAAAAAAACACTGTGACTTTCTAGTGAGCACTGATAATAATTATTGGTAATTGTCAGTCTCTTTGACAATTGACAGCAACTTTTTAAAATATTTTTTCACGTAAGTGTATTAAAAATTTTCCAGTCAAATAAAAATGTGTTAACAAACATTTTATATTCTGAAATATTTTATAATTCAATACAATGTGCCTGAACTCGTTCTAATGGACTACGGACATGTCGAAAATGGACTTCACCAACAACGGGTACATTTTGTATAACGGTTTTAATATGTAAGTAGCGATATGTACGAGAGTTAAATATGAAGACAGAGAAATTGAAGGAAACTAAACTTTGAAAATAGCGCAAATGTAATAATTTGTACTATAATTAATGGATTTTCGCGACATTTGAGCGGTATAAGAAGAAATGTGATAATTTTTTCCTCTTTCTTTCTCTTTTCGCGAATTTTTACAAGAAGCCGACATATGTTCATAAAGACTATGAGAAGCGAATCTGATCTGAGATGAAAAAACCATATCTGATCAAACGACACTTACTGAACAATCTATTATAACAAATCACAATACCTTTCCAGCCTTTTTTGCTCTTTTCCTTCGTTTCATCAATCTTTTTAACAGCAACTTATGTGATCTTCTCATATCATTCCTTTTCTTCATATTGGGGTCCTTATAATAACGCTCCACGGGCTCATTCTTCAGGTCAGCTTCGATTGGTAGACAAATCTCAGCGAACTTGCTGCATTGGCCCTTTTTATTTGGTAGAACTTGCACCGCAACTAGACAATTTTCAGGTATGGGAATCCACTCAGCGGTTTTAGATTTGTTTAATAGGAACTCCTACATAAAAAGAGCATAATTAATTGGGAACAAAAATGGTCTCGTGCCCGAAAAAATAATCCGCGTTTTCGTTATTAATGCAATTTTCATGAAACAGCTTTGCCAAAAATTAGAAATCAATTTAGATGCAGCCCATCACTAATCTTCTTTTATGTCATAAAAACTATGAATTCTGATCAAACGACACTTACTGAACAATGTATTATAACAAATCACAATACCCTTCCAGCCTTTTTTGCTCTTTTCCTTCATTTAAACAATCTTTTTAACAGCAACTCATATTATTCCGTTTCTTCATATTGGGATCCTTATAATAACGCTCTACGGGCTCATTCAGCTCATTCACGGTGAGCCTCTATTGGTAGACAAAACTCAGCGAACTTGCTGCCTTTATAATATGTGTCTTTGGATTTAAATGGGAGGTTTTCGCATCCACCATATAGTCCAGACATATCTCTATGTGATTATTATTGATTTCTGTTTTGGCTCAAATTTTTAACAAATAAGCACTTACTTTATTTTTTCCTAATTATTGTACTGAAATATTATTAAGCTAAATTTTTAGAACAGCGGCAAACACTTTTATATTTAAAAACGTGGATTAATTTTTCAAACATCACTTAAATATGATACAAATTTTTACCTGTACACTATGGAGTATTTTCTTATCTCTGAGAACAAAGAACCCAGTAAGAACATCTGATTCGCACCATTCGTGCACTAATAAAGACCAGCGAAATGTTAAAGGAGAAACCATTCCAAACTTTATATAATTGGTTCTTTTATTCGGTGGTAAACTAAAATAAACAAATATTAGCGATAGCTTGTATAAGTTACAATAAGTTTTATATTCGATGAGAAAAAGCGCTATTTCTTGGCTGATTATCGCATAGCCGATTAACTGACTACCTTATAAAAGAAAGCGTTGTTCATAGATGACCTCTCAATTAATAAAACTAAGATGACAGAAAATTAACAAGATCTGATCTGACGCCTAAAATACAATTTCGTGAAAATCAGTGTAAATTGTTGCGATCTAACTGATTAGTTTCAAAATATATTTCAAATCATAAAACTTATCGAACGACAAAACTTACTGAACGGCCTAATAAATTATGTCAACATAAAATATAAATACATACACACCTAAAGAATTTCTGCTTGACCACATCACTTTGATACCATTCTTCTTTTTCACCAGCTAGGCTATCAGGATACAATATATCACCCCTAGATTCTTCGAAAGCAAGCGATTCGGTCTCTCTAAGACCACCGGCTCGACCTCCCCACATATTAAAGGAGATGAAGAAGTGTTGCGCCCAACTCGAGGGTACTATCACGTCCCAACTCGAACACCTACCCACTTTGGTCCCACTTCTCCATAACATTACAGGAATCATTTCGCCTGGAACATTCAAGTCAGTACCAGGTACTAACAGCTCGCTTCTCATCTCGTTGATCTGAGCGTTTGAAACCTGATTTTCTTTAACATACTGCCTAACCTCAGAATCCCACAAAGGACTGAAAGAAATATTCTGGTGATAAGACACGATGTCGTCAATTTTTATAGACCGTGGTAGTGATTTTGTGCGTTTCTTTGGCATGTTCATTCGAGGATCGTGAACAACCACCGAAAAAACAACATTGGGAGGTAAAATATGGTCACTAGATAAATCTTTAAACAATTGATTCTGTTTAGAGAGTGTATCAATCTTGTAATTATTGCACCAAGAAGGCAAATTTCCAACATTTTCAAAATCAACTAATTTAAAAGCATTCTGAATCACTGCAACAGATAAAGGACCAGTTAATCTTAATCTACTTATTTCAAACTCCAGCTCTTTTAGTACAACTCCTTCTAGACCAGCATACACTGAATCCTTATTAACATCATCGTTATCAACTTCCATGTTTAATACATGTAACTCAAATAAGCTAATGAAGACATTTAAAAGCTCTAAATAAAAAGCTGGGTGAATAAAAATCCATAAACTTGCTACAATATCAGAACAATTTTTCCAAACAAAATCAACCTGCCCTATAGGTTTTCTGTCAATAGGGTCATTGTTGCCAGGTTTGAATAAAATTACTCTTCCATATTTCTTGCCTAAATCAATAAAAATAATAATATCAAAAATATATTGTAAACAAAAGAATTTTTACCTTCAGAAAAACATTTAGCTCCAAAAGATAAACCTACCGCTGAAGCTGTTAATTTATTTAGTTTAGATACTAAAAATGAATAGTTGCCACTAATTTCAACTACTCTATTATAGGAAATATCCTGCAATAAACAATGCTGAGTTGCCGCTCTATAACAAGCTCTAAATGATTTGTCACAAGGATGATGAGGTAATTTATATCCCCATTTTTCTACCATAAAAAATCTATAAACATATATATAAGAAATGTATAACGATTTTGAATTCGTAAATTGAAGATATATACACACCTTTTTGCATGCCATATGTGTGTATTCAACCATTTAACTCTTCTCCTCCTGCGAGCATAGTCATTTAATAAATTATAAGGTCTTCTTCTATATTTCCTTGATGGTCTTTTCGATTTTGGAGGTAAACCAGACTTTTTCATCTGATTTGCGTGTATTTCTCTCAATCTTCTAGGCAACCTTTTAACTTCATGAGCCATCGCTCTCCTCCTCATATGCTGAGGTAGCTTTTGAAATGCCATCTTAACAGAAGTGGATTGTTTAATAGATTTTCGCATTGCTTCGACTTCTTTAATACGTGCCGCTACAAACGTTGAAACCGTAACGCTTTGGGGCAATTGGATTTGAAGCACTTGAACGGCATCGTCAGTTCCTGTTTCAGTCATTTTTGTTTATTTTTCAACAAATTAATAAACCCCCAAAATAAACAAAATATTTTAGGTTAGAGGTCAGAACCGAGATCAAACCATGGGGTTATTAAAGCAAACTGCTTCTTTTAGTCAAAAGTAAATTAGTAGTAATAATATAATACATATTTTGAAAAAATTTAATTTTAATTCGGTTATATTAAAATATACAGACCACGTAGTATCCATAAGTTTTATTTAAATTCATTATGTGGTCTCACGATTTAGAATCATATGTATAGTAATTTATGTTAATAATCATATGTATCACATTATCACTCATTCAGAGTTCATGCAATTTTATAATCGACCTATACTGAATGATCACGATCGCTATAGTCCTCTGATATATTTAGGAGTAATTGATATAGTTGGATTATAAAACCGTAAACGTTACAATAAACCTTTTAAAATGAAGTACCAAAATACACTAAATCTTTAAATTCAAGTACAAATTTTATAATGTTTAAGATATATTTTTAAAGAAATATTGAAAAATATTGGATGCAAAATTATCGATATATTGATATCGAAGCCAATGGAATATCGACCATAAGTATCGATATTTTTTCGCCATCTCTACGTTACAGCACTAAAAAGATGATGTCATAAATTACAGTAACCTCTTTTTCGTAGTTTTACTATTTGTAGTATATTTAGGATTAATATAAAAGTTGGCCTTACCCTAAAAATGCCCATAAAATACATAGGTCGTACAACAGATTTTAAAGGTAAAACATTATGGGAAATATTGGGAAACCTGAAGAATTTTGGTGTAGGTCGAATAATTACTCGCAGTAAATTTGAAAGATATCCTGAACCAACTTACATGAAAATTTTAAAAGTCGAAGCTCTGCCAAAGCCTGAGAACGAATCCCCAGATGTAAGAATCTTGTTATAACTATTGTTTTTGTATAATATAAAGTGACATTATTTTTCTACAGAACTTGCGAAAAGTACGCGTTTTAATAGAGAAGACATTCAGAGGCAAAACTTTGCCTAAACCAATTTTGTTGGAATCTGCCACATATAAACCAGACTATAAATTGATACCCAAAGATGAAGAAGCCAATTTCTGTAAAAATATCCCAAAATCTGATACACCCGCTAGGATTTTGCCAAGAACCATGGATTTCCCACCATTAATGAAAGAACTGATAATTCAAGAGGGTATATTGAAGGGTGGTGCAACAAAAGAAGATTTAGAGTTAGAAATTGCTTATAATAAAATGAGCCAAAAATCAAAGTATAGAATAGCAGATAAAGGTAAGTTTTTAAAGTTATTCCATAGTGCCACAATTATTTGTTATGTGCCTTAGGTGAACAACCTACACAAACCTTCTCAATAGGTCTTGGAACTCCAATAACATCCCGATTATATAAAGGAATAGATTTGTAATAATTTTAACTATTTAATTAAAATACAATATATATAAAAATTAGTTTCTTTAACAAATAAATATTTTTAAAAATAAAATTTATTTGGGCTTAAAAAAGTTTTTCAGAGATGTTTGATTGCCAGCCATGGCTTTCTTTCCTTTAATACCCTTAGCCTTTTTGTCTCCTTTGTTTGGACTAACATCAGTCTCAGTGCTACTACTACCATTTTTTGTAATTTTTGGTTTCTCTTCAGTTTTTATAGGCTTTTCAACCGGTTCAGATTCATCTTCTGAGGCAGTCTCATAAACATACTCAGTTTTGGTGACTACAAGATGCAATTGGCATGACAAAATTAATATTAGTAACCAGCAACAAACCTATATATTCCCCATCTTGGTATGTTTTATCTACAGCCTTTCTCCTTCTAGCCTTTGTTGGTAACTGAAGGGGTTTAACAGGCTCAGGTTCTTCATCGGACTTTTCTATAATATCTTCATCTTCAGACTTATCAGAGGCAAATATATCTGAAACATAAAGAGCAAAATCCCATGCTGGTCCTTCAAGCCAAGTCAAAATAATAACAAACCACTATCAGAGTCATTTTCCACAATAATGCGTCTTCTTTTTTTGCTACCAGAAGTACCGGTTTTTGCTTGCCTTTTTTTGGAATTTTTAACATTCTCCTTAACTACCTCTTTCTTTTCATCTGGCATTTTGTTCTGTTCTTTTTCTTCATTCATATCAATGTCTTTTAGAATATCCTCATCTGTATCAGAATCCACAAGATTTGATAATTTTTTTTTAATATTAACTGATTCTTTAGAATCTTGGTTATTTGTTTCCTTTTTGGGAGGCTCTTCTGTATTAATTTCTTTTTTCTGTGCTTGTTTGGCAAATAAACTCATTATTGAGTTCTTTTTCCCATCTTTATTAGCATTTAGTTTTGTGTTATTGGGTTTCTCATCTTTTTGTTCAACCACTTTATTCTGGTTAGCTTTATTAAACATACTGGTAATTGAATTTGGTTGGGTTTGCTAAAAACACTCGATGAAATAATGTTAGAGCAAGATTATATACAACTCACCTTATTTTGATTGTGTTCAGAGTCATCCTCTTTTTTTACAACTTTATCTACTGATTCTGCTTTATTTTGCTTGGTGAAAAATGAGGATTTTCCCCTGACTTTTGGAGCTGGTAATGTAGGTAATTGTTTTTTCTGTAGTACCCTTTTCTTGCAATTTTCACCAACTATACACCCAGATCTGTGATTAAAATAATCTATCTCAACAAAAACTGCTATAAGCACTAACTTCTTAAACTTACATAATACCTTCACTATATTTTATTTGGGAATCAATTAAACCAATCACATTATAATCAATCGTTTTAGCTTTCTGAATACTGAATATCGAGACATCAACTCCATCTTCGAAAAGTTCTTTGACACCTTTTAAATTTTCATGTCGAACTAGTAACACAGAAAATTTTTCATCGTCTTTCTTTTTACCAGCCAGCGTATAAGTAAAGTGTATTTCGCCAGAGTCCTTGTGACATTGAACGAACTTGTTTATAATCGAGAGAGCTTCGTTTTTAGAAAGTTTTGTTTCCCAAGCAAAAGAAGGAACAGTCACCTTAAACAAAAATGTAAATGCACAAAAATTCGAGCATAAAATCGAATTCTTACAATTTTATCTTCGTCCTCAATTAATTCCTCTAGTTTTTCGTAATAACGATCCATTGTGACAAAACAAATTAAGCTTGAAATTTCTTGGTTATGAAAATAAAATACCGCCAATCAACATGACTGAATGTCACTTTGTTGGTTAGGCAACACAACGTCGTTATTTATTCAATTTGGTCAGTTAATGAAATTTTAAATAGCATCAAACTTTTTAATTATTTTGTTCCAAACATAAATAAAATGGGTTACAAAATATGATGCACTATATGAAATTAAAATTCAAGATTTCAAATATATCGAGAGGTAGTTGAACCCCGGACGATTACACTTGTTATGTAGTGTATTTTTAATTTTTTGAAATTGCTATTTATAAAAAAAATCCTCTTGCGATATAGCGTTATAAAACTTTTATGAAAAATTCCACTTAAGCTTGTTTTAAATCCTATTATGTTTTTTAGTGGTGAATGTTGCATTATTAATTATTAATTTTGAAAATTATTGAATGAATATACATAAGATTAATGTTATTATTTTACGCTTCACTGGTTAATAATAAACTGATAAAATTGCTAAATAAATATGCAGTGTTATATAATGTCTTAAAATTATGTTTTCTGTTTGAGTCGTTTATCTTTTATTTTTCTTAAAATGTAACAAGAAGCGTTGTACGTATCATAATTTTTTCCATATATCATATTCCCTTAAATAAAGGAAGTTTTCGTAACTTTACTGGGCGAAATTTTGATAGAAATAGCGAACGTTATTACGTGACTATAATCGGCATAAAACAATTTCCAAATAATTCAGTTAATTTTTTTCTTCCTTAATGCTAAACTTTTATCCTTAACCGGTAATTAGTTGCCTTATAACAGCGTTAATAAAAAAATGCAGGTACTGAAAACTTTTAAACTACTGTTTCTATGAGGTAACAATTTCGAAGGTGGTTAGTTTGAATTTTTTTTTTCTCCAAAACATATAAAATCGACGCGATTGCCTTTTTTCTCGCTCTTTTAATCGAATGGAATGTATCAAGGACAACCACAACAAACAATAACGCAAGAACCAGCTTGGGCAACAAATTAATATCGAAAAAAATAGCCAGTTTCACATGTACACCAGTATTTGACGCGTATAGGCGAAACAGTAAACTATTTTATCGGTTCCGAAGGTGGGCGTTAGATGCCGCCAAAGTGGTTAGAAAGTCTATGAATTCGATCTTTTTGACGAGTGTAGGCTTAATTATCTTTCCTTTTTTGGCGTTTTTCCAAGATTTGTGTTTGTTTAAAATCGAATATTCTACCTCATAAAATATCGGTTAATTTGTAATAGTTTTATTAAATTAAGAATAAACCATTGATATAAAATATTTAGAGTATGCAAGTTAATATTAAATTTAAATATATTTTTGATGTGTTTTATGACATAATTGGGTCTATATTGTAGAACTTATTTAATAGGGATATTTTAAAATATGTGATTTATTTTAATTGAATTAGAATTTAAATCACTTTATTCTTACTCTGGACTTTACTCTTAATATCATTTAGCTGTCAACAGGATTTTAAAGAAAATTTTGTTTTTTGGTGTAGAAGGGCAATGTAGTTTTAACGATTAGTACAGGAATTCCAATAAAGTAATTCGAGGTCAATTTCGGAGACTTCGCTCAGAAAAAAGGAATTAACAAGAGCGTGTGTACTCGAAAAAAGTGTCCTAGCTTTCGACGGAATAAATCACTTTGGACGAAAACCGATTTTTTGCAATTGTTTCATTAAGATCCGCGCCAAGGTGAGAACGTGTGTTCCATAGAAAGTATTGCAGTCGCCCCGTACACTCGAGACCCCCTCAACAATCGAAGACGCAGCAAACAACATTTAATTGAAAATGATCCGCAATGAATCCGGCGGTTATCTCTGACCGTTCATAGATAAAGGTGTTTGTCTGGCTTTATCTCGGTAACCTCCTGCTGCCTTATTATGTTGAAGCCATACAGCAACCCGGAGCAGATAACGCGCCTCGTAATCAGAAAAAAACAAATTGTTGCTGCGGTCGCTTATCGCAGCTAAGGGTAAAGTCAGGTGATTCCTTGTGTTCTGCCATTTCAAAGCCCACCACTATCTTGGTCAAAATTTTTTTAACCGACAATTATCGTTGTTAGATAGATTAAATATCAGTGTTGCCAGTCTTATCAATAATCTTCAGAATTAAGTAAAAAAATATACTTCTATGGGACATACGAATAAGTTGTAAGGTTTTTTTAATTAATTTTTATTTACTAAAGTGAAGACTTGACTCAGGGTGTAAGGAAAACATCTAATTTTAATTTTTTAATTTTAATTTTTAAGCATTTTCATATAAATTGTCATAAATGTGTTTCATTAATACTTTATCTTATTGATTTTTTTGAAATGAACTTAATATTCGTCATTTTCATGACGAAAGAACTTGCTTCCTTTTTTACCACTTATCGCAAATACTAACAACTTATAACTGACATTTACTTTTAAACAAATCTGTAGAACAAGTGCACGGTAGAGGACTTTAGACCAATGTGGCAACAAAAGTCTAATGCTGGAGAATCACGGCATGCGCGCGCGCGCAATGATTTGAATTTTCAACGTTGCCAGTTGTTGAAAATTATACGTATATTTGAAGAATATTATATTTTTATATTATATATTATTATAGAATAGGTTATCTTAAATTCAAGAGTTAATTTAATATTTCTGTTGCACAGAATAAACATATTTTGTGTTTCTGTTGAGACCCAAGTTAAAATGTTTTGGTATATTTCTCGTCCTCTATAATATAAAAAAATGTAATTTGGAAAATCTTATATAAACATCTTTCAATATATAAATACTACAATAACAAAGTAAATTTATATTTCTTGTAAATTATTCGTCTACTTGGAGAGTATAATATAACAGGTCAATTGAAAATTCCCCGGTCTGACACAATCAGAATTAAATTCATATGTTTTTTAGTTAGCCCCAACCCTCAAAAGATGCGTGTATACATTTCACAGCTGTCGGATTATTAGTTTGTGAATTATAGTATTTTGAGTGAAGCAACTTTTGTTATTGTGAAAAAAATGGATAAAAAGGAATTTCGCGTATTGATAAAATATTACTTTTTGAGGGAAAAAGAACAGTTGAAGAAAAAACTTGGCTTGATGCCGAATTTCCGGGCACTGCTCCAGGAAAACCAACCATCAAGTATTGATATGCTAAGTTTAGACGTGGTGAAATGAGCACCGAAGACGGTGAACGCAGTGAACGCCCAAAAGAGGTTGTTACCGATGAAAACCTTTAAAAAATCCACAAAATGACTTTGAATGACCGTAAAATGAAATTGAATGAAATAGCATACACTCTAAAGATATTAATTGAACGTGTACATCATATTATTCACGAATATTTGGGTATGAGAAAGCTCTGTGCAAAGTGTGTGCCGCTCGAGCTCACTTGTGACCAAAAACAACGACGAGTTGATGCTTCGGAGCAGTGTTTGAAGATGATCAAGCATAATAAACCCAAGTTTTTTGCATCGATATGTGACCATGGATGAAACATGGCTCCATCAATTTACTCCGAAATCCAATCGACAGTCATCCGAGTGGACTGCACACGATGAACGCGCTCCAAAGCGTGGGAAAACGCAACAGTCGGCTGGCAAGGTTATGGCGTCTGTATTTGGGATGCGCATGGAATAATTTTCATTGACTATCTTGAAAAAGGAAAGACCATCAACAGCGACAATTACGTAGCGTTATTGGACCCTTTGAAGGACGAAATCGCCGGAAAACGGCCACTTTTGAAGAAAAAGAAACTGCTGCTTCACCAAGACAATGCAACTTTTGTCGTCATAACAGTATTTTTATTCTCTTACAGTGACCATTGGGTATATTGGTCCCATTCTGAAATATCCATGTCTCATCTTAATACAGAAATTGAAATAATATCCTTCCTTCATTTTATTCTTTTAAAAGCAATATCGGAAAGTTCCATTAGACCTCTTCAATACTTTTCAGACTAACAATTTCCTTTTAAATAATTGTATTAAATTATATTTATATTGAAAAAAGGACTCAATGTTTTTATACCTTTCATATATTTAATCTCTCATAGAGCTAACATCAAGCTGATCTTAATTATATTTTTTATTTTTTGAGATATTTCAGTGCCTGTGTCCATACTAATATTCAGTGCAACTGCAACACACTTAAACTATTTTCAATAAAAGTTACAGCAACTTAATATTTAACAATAAAATTGCTTATCTCTCTAACGCATTATACCGGCAAGAAGGGGCCTCCAAGTTTGATAACCGGACAACTTTGTCAACCTAGCTGGGTTACACGTTCAAACTTATCAGCATTGTGTCTCTTTTTAGCTAAAATAAAATGAGAAGGAAAATATTTTATGATTCTAAAATGATTTGCGGTAGGCATTAGCATAAACATCGTGATGGCATAAGCACAAAATAACTTTGTATAGGCTATAGTTGATTTCCTACATAGAATCAGATTGACCTTAACTGTCAAGGTTGCCACGAAACCTGATACAATCAAATCAAAAGCCTGATCACACCAACAAACAGCTGTTGTTCGAAAATCGATTCAGTTCATTCAGCTGTTGCACCCGAATCTCAAAGATAAACATTGCATCATCCCAACTAGGCTTGCACGGTCTTGGTCAATCGTGCTCAAAACCACACTCGCTCGTTAATCCTTACTCACTGATCCACTACGTCGTTTCTAATGCTTTTTCAAGGTACCACCCACAAACAGATTAAATATGAGTACAGTGTCAGGTTGCAGCTCGAAAAAAATCGATAGAATTTACAGTGACGACGATAAGTCTGCGATGACACCGATGGTTATTCGGTAAAATCGAATTTCGGAAAACGCACTCTAGCGGACGGAACTCATTGGTGGCGTGTCGACATCGAGAAGGTGTCCCCAATGTATTTATCTAAGAAAACTCGTACGGATTTGCTGTTCTTTTGCCTCTTATAATCCTCGTTAATAAATTATGTTAAACGACGTTGATAGTCCGAGATATTTAGTTTATTGTAACAGTTTTCTTAACTATTATCAAATATGTTTACGTGAAAAAAAATAAAGTAGGTTTTTAAAATGTTTATGTTGAAGAAAATGTGTATTATCAGTTCTGTTTCCTTGAAAATTTATGTTCGCTCGCCTAATTGATAAAACAATACCTTTTAGGCAAAACTCAATTTTATTCATCAACACTTTTCTTCATAAGTGATACGAGGTTCACTATTTATATTTCGGGAATAGGAAAAAAAAACCAAATAGTTAAGCTGCGAATATATTTTTATAGTTTTTCAAAGTACTCGCCACGATGATCGATACACTTATGCATACGCTTAAACCAATTTTCAAAGCCTTTATTCCATTCCGAATGAGGTATCTTCAAAACATGATTTTTGAAGGCTTCAATAGCTTCTTCAGTTTTCAGTCTGATTTGCTATGCTTTTTGTCCAACATGATGTTTTCAATTTAACCTACCATCGAAATATATTCCTAGTTATTCGGCTGATTCTGCTTCAGGAATCAGGCTGTTTGGTTATGATTATTGTTGGGAACTAGCGACTGTTTCAGTCGCTATTTTTGGTTCGACTGATTTTACTACTTTTTACCATTGACTGTTTCAGTCGTAATTTTAGTTACTATTTTTGATTCTACTAGTTTCATTCGACTGTTTTTTAACGTTCTGGCTCTGTCGTCCTAACCGCGACCTTGACTATATATATATATATATATATATATATATATATATATATATATATATATATATATATATATATATATATATATATATATATATATATATATATTTAAGGGTTTTAAGCATAATAAATCGAGGAACCTTAAGACATTCTGGAATATGATTCAGTCTCAAACATGCATTAAATTTATATTTCAACATGATTATTGTTTTTCGTGGCAGCTTATTTATATTATGTATATTGTAGATTCTATATCATTCTGTTGGAATACGTTATCTAAATATTCTGCGAATAATTGAGCTTTTTCATCTTTGCGTCGAACCCATCCATTTTGATCATTTTTAATAGGCGGTACTTTTTAATAATTGGTCATTTAAATCTCTTACATCATAATCACTTACATATTTTTCGAAACAATTATGTTTATATTTTTTAATCTGTTGATTTTTCTGGTTCAGTACCATACGTGTGGCTTTTCCTCTTTCTTTTTTTATAGAGAAAGCAACTCATATTCTGATTTTTCTCTTGATGTCGGTGTATCTTGTTTTACAGCGGACTGAATTTGTTCAATTATATTTCGGGTTAGCTGCCCAAGATCGTCTATGCATTTGAGTCTTATGTTTAAACTGATTTGTTCTTGCATTATAAGTCCAGACGTGCCGCAGTTGGTAGGATTAGGCTTCTTTATTTTTTCAGAATTGAAGTGTGATCAGAGCCTTTCAAAATGTAGGAATGTTTGGTCGGTAGGTTGGAATGTGTGGCTGTCGATGCGATTGTTTGTCCCAATACTCACTATTACTTTGTGGAAGGAATTCGCACGGGAACTGAAAACACTGGTTGTATAAAAACTTGTTAATTGTGATATTAAATGATATATGTGGTCGACGGGAGAATGGACTTGCTGTAGGTGAATGCGTGATGGCCTAAAGGGCCGTAGCGGTCGCTATAGAAGTGTAAAAGTCCAGTAGGTCTGGCACTTTATTACTGTCGGTGGGCTAGTAAGTAATATTAATTGCTGCGAGTGATTCGTTTCCTTTTCCAGGTGTTATTAATCGTGAACCCCAGGGTGTATGTTTAACATTAAAGTCCTCTCCAGTAATAAATCTTATGTCTAATTTTAAAAATATATCTCTGTAATCTGTGTATTGTTGTATTATTTTGTTTCTTGTTGGACAGTATATAGGGCCTATGTTTATTTCAGAGCCGTTCTTTTTAATGATAACTTTCGTAGTTTGTATTTCTTCTTTCAGATTTATAATTAGAACCGCCCCTAGTGAATTTTATCTTCTTGTTTCTTTTTTTATGTTTTGTACAATATGTCCTTAATGTTTTCTTACCAACGGAGAAGGTGTCATGTCGGACTTCTTCCCCTTTTTTTCCTTCTTATTCTTCACTTCTATCTGTTCGCGTTTTTCGCCTACCTTTCGTTCCATTTCGTCCTCGTCGGTAAAATACTCTTCTATATAGATTGGTATTTCCTCGATGTTTTGTAATGGAGAGCTTGCAAATGCAATCGCACAGTTGCAAGCTCATTACTTAGTTTTGACAATTTTGGACTTAACTGCTTATTAGTTGGTTTTAACTTTTTTTTTCATTAATAAGTGTAACTGGGTCCATTTTGATTGATATTTGTAGTGTATTTTTATAAGAGTTCTTGTTTTCACTTACCTATTATTTTAAGGGCGAAATATGGAATGTTCTTCGTTTCACAGCACGTATTCAGTTCACTTTAGGATGGCCCTGCAGACGTAATACGTACCTGGGGATTCTTTGAGACTGTTAACTAAACGTTGACCGTAATAAAATACAGATATATTTTTTGTAATATTTGTAGAGAGTTGTTTTCGAGAACAGAAAAACACGTTTTGACTCTACGAAGGTTTTTTTCTTTTTACAGGATGACCGGCTGGAACCAAATGGACTTTTGCTGATGTCGCTTCTGTTTCAGTATAGATAGGTTTTGCGGGCGACAGAGACCCTGAGATACGACTGAGATTGTTGTATTTGGTTTAACTATAGGGATTTATGGATGGGTAGGGATTTGATCAAATTGTTATCATGTTCTAAGGCGCCTAGGGAGAACCTCATACTGAGCAGGTTAGTGAAGCTTATCACGAACGGAATGCCTGATTCTAGATGGGTAATCGCGTTCCTCATAAACCTTGAGGCATGTCGAATTTTACATGGTGGAATAACGGTCTACAAAATACCCAGAAATATAATCCCAGATGTTGAACACGGGCGGAGTGCCAGCAGCGCCAACTAGAACCCGATAACCAATAACTGGCCAACCCGAGACGTTTATTTGAGATGTTATTGAAGGGTACTTTCATCATTCAGTAACCGACCATCGTTTGGTTTAGAGGTATCACCATCGAGTGCCCAATCCTCGTCTACAGATAAAACTAGCGCCGATAGCTTTCGTTTATTTGTGTTTTCTTAATATTTTATATCGTCAATAAATAATGGTCACATAATGCAAACACCACTGTTTCATTTCGTTTTCCTCCATTCACCGAGTTCATATAATTTACCCTAAACAGTAACGCGCGGACATTTTGGATTGGAACACTTGGAGTAGTGCAAGTTGTCTCTCGGAGACGTTCCTATACCATACTTGTGCTCCGTAGAGGCAGATTGGACGGACCCGCATTTTGTACAGAGTTCGTTTACCGGGGATTGGAAGTTAAGTTTTTGCTTTAAGCCATAGCCTTTACAAATAGCGTGCTGAATTTGGGCTGACCATTGGAACCTGCGGTCGAATTGGAGACCGAGGTATGATACCTTCTGGAGCTAGGGGATAGGGACTGTTTCAATTTGGAGGCGGTATGCGCGGAACTCCTTCTTGCGATGGAACAGAATAGCCTGAGTTTTGCTCGGGTTAGTCTGCGGTCGCCAGAATTTTTATCGCACTATCGCCTGGTTCAGTTGGACCTGAAGTATGTCGCGGATGGCGTCGGAACTGTAACCGCTGATGAAGAAACCTATGTCGTCTTCATAAAATGATTTGTGTGATTGCTTGGGAAGTGGGAAGTCAGTCATATTCAACCTGTGAATCCGGCTGGAGCTAGTGGAGCACCTTGGGAGACTCCTGCGGAGATTGGTTTGTGTTTCCTAGAGGATATATTTGAAGAATTTATATATTTGTCCAAGAATGAGTGCATCGGGGAAATTAGGTCATCCGGTAGTTGTTTAGCTTGAAAGATTAGACCGTTGTGTCATACCTGGCCGAAAGCGTTGGATGCATCTGGAAAGATGAATCTATGAAGGTTGAAACTGAATTCCTCTTGATATTGAAGTAGCTTCTTTTGCCGCTGACTGAATTTATACAATTAGATTTCGGGTTTGTTGCTCAAGTTCATGATTATTGACTATAAGTTGTTGATAGGCTCCCTAATACTAATATATATATATATATATATATATATATATATATATATATATATATATATATATATATATATATATATATATATAAATCTTACGACGGTGATTGTAGTTCTTTAAGAAAATGTCAAGGCTGTTAGGCACCAGCTCCGGTTCGGGTTGTGCGGTGCCGGCTGGCATTTCTTCGTTTTTGCCAACAGCAGCGCCGTCAGACCCGACCGTTCGCCAAACAACAATCGCCAACGATTAATTATTATGCAAAAGAAACATTCGTAAATGTAACAGTAGGCCGTGGCGATTGAAAAACAAACGCCAAACAAAAGAATCGACCGCGATAGGTTGCGTCAGATAAACAGAATCGAAAGCAACGCCGCCGCCGACCAGATAGAACACGGACGGAGGTACGGGAGAGTCGAAACTCGATCGAATCGATTCGCGATTGTTTCTATATCTCGCGCGCGTTTCAGCGCCTCGCTCGCGTCATGTCGGCAGCGGCAATTAAAACGGATGCGAAGAATTAATCGACGCCAGATCGTTTTATTTCTTTCTTTTCAAATCGGCGCGGACGGTTTCGACAGCGGAGATTGAACGCGACGAGATTGAGGCTTAATCGAGGCACTTACACGTCGAGGTCTTCTTCGATGGTTCGGCCGAGATGTCGAGATATCCTTCCGATAACTTCCTGTATTTATTTTATAATTCCCGACACTGAAACCTTCTCCTTACATCTTCATTTCGAAACGTTTTAACTTTTATAATATTTCTTTAAATTAATTACAGCTTGCATTAAGTACAATCTTAATTTACAAATTAATTTATGTTTTGTTGTACCTATAGTATTGTCCAGTAGCTGTATTGATTTCACGTACTGTGATTTAGTATCCTTATTGTCTACGTTTTAAGACGAAATCTTAGATGACTTCGTGTATTCATTTGATTTCGAGGTCATCGTGCAGCTCTTCGTTGGTTACGGGATGCGAATTGGTTGTTTTGGATGGGTTGAATCACTAGTTTGTTTGATGTTTTAGTGCTATCCAAATTAGTTTTATGACTGACTGATAATTTTATGTCAGGCTGATAGTATTTTCCAACTCACCAGTACAATTGCTTGACTTTGAGTCTAATCTGCTCTGCTTTTTGTCTAACATAATGTTTCCAATTTCACCTATCATCGAGATGTATGACGAGGTATTAGATTCCGAGTCGCTAATTCTACTTGAAGAATCGGGCATCCGTCAAGTGATATAATTAGGATTTTGTAATTTCGCTGCAATACAAAATTAACATTGGCAGATTTGGAGCTATTAAGCTGTATTTTGCAGTCTCTAGTCCATTTGTTGATGTTGTTGACTGGTACTTGTACATTTTCTACAGCATTAGACATATATCTTTTGCCATGATAACTGTATCATCAGAAAATGTTCCAAGTACTGTTTCTTTTGTTGTTGGGATATCAGCAATATAGAGTAGATAGATGGCCCAAGACACTACCCCGTGGAAGTCGAAGCCGAAATAGTGGTGGAGAGTAATACGGCGATGGCAATTTTCTCATTTGCCCAATACCTGTGAAGCTGAAGATTGCGAAACGTCAAGGAAGATTGCAGGGCAGTATTCCTTTTCTAATAATACTTTTTCAATAACCGCTGTTACTCTATGCACTTGGTCGATTGTTGAGTGCTGATTTCGTAATCCAAATTTGAAATCTAGTGTTTCTATAAATGGTTTAATACGTTTTAACAGCATTTTCTCAAATAATTTTGATATCGCAGGTAGCAGTGAAATAGATTTGTAAGATCTAATAAGATCGTTCCGCCGATTTGTCAGGTTTTTAAGCATAATTATTCAAGCAACCTTTGTCAATTTCTGTGGATTATTATCGATATAATTCTTACACCAAGGCTTTGGGATTCCAACTGTAGTTCAGGTAATTAAGAGATGCCAACGAGGTATGACAAAATACTCCATTTCCATGTAACCACCACTGGTCCCAGTACAGCCACTCTTAATGAATAAATAAACTGAACGACAGTGACAACACTAATAGAACACTAGTAGCTGTATAGTGAAATGCCCCAAATGGTTATAAAAATAAAAAGCGCTACTATCCTTTCTTTTATTTTATTAAAGACTTATTAAAGACGAGTGGGTTTTCCTAGATACCTTGTTTTAATTTAATACTAGAGAGAAATCGTTAGTCGACAACGACTAGTAATAATATATTAATACATTAAAAAGCTACAATTTGGGAATTTATTTCGTAAAAATATTATTGTCCAAATCTAAACCTCATTTATAAATGTTTGAAGCCAGATACCACTTTTGACGAATGAAAGAATTTCCGGTACTTGCATTTCGACTTCGTAACACTGCAGCAGTGAAAGTTCTGCTTATTGACAAGTCTATTAAGGTAAGAATAAACTTCATTCGAAAACTAGTCAAGCCCTTGACGGTATACTGGAACTTTAGTTCTTATGCTAATTGGATTTTGTAGAAATGCAGCTTTAAGTATTGGTGTAAAATATGATGTAATAATGACCTATGCATATTTGAAGCATTTGTACACTTCAGATTTGAACATTTCATGGAACGCCACCAACATATTCATTAATACTCTCTCCTTGGCGCATTATTTCTGGTAAAAATCTAAAATATTCCAGAATGTCCTACGCCTTACAGTTGTCTACAAGATAGTTTATGATTTTGATCCACCTCTTTTTCGGAGCTATTTGCAGCATCTTCCACGCAAGCTCCATTTTGACAGAGAGTGAGAAATCCGTTCACCGTTTATTCGATAAACAATCCAAACCCTTGTAATCTGCAAGATTTGTTTTGATATAGAATTAAATTTTAAAAAACTAAGAAAATTTGTGACGCCAAAACGTCGCAATGTTGCCGTATCAACTTTGAGTATTAGTTCAGTTTGGCTTTGACATGCAACAACATTCTAATCTAAATAAAATAATTGAACAAAAAGTTATCAAATATAATTTATTTTCACATTATAGTACATCTAAAAACTACAGTTAATTATACAGCCACAATAGTTTATAGGTTAGAGTCATAATCTCTTATCACTATTAACAGGTTAATGGAAAAGTCCCCGGTCTGACACATAGATGGCGCTACTAGAATTAAATTAATATATTTTCTAATTAGCACTAACCCTCAAAAGATGCGTGTATACATTTGACAGCTGTCGGATCATTAGTTTGTGAAATATAGCATTTTGAGTGAAGCAACTTTTGTTATTGTGAAAAAAAATGGATTAAAAGGAATTTCGCGTGTTGATAAAATATTTATTTATTTTTGAAAGGAAAAAATTAAGTTGAAGCAAAAACTACTGCCCCTGGAAAATTAACCATCAAGGAAGACGGTGAACGCAATGGACGCCCAAAAAGGTTGTTACCGACGAAAATCCACAAAATGACTTTCAATGACCGTAAATTGAAACCAAATGAAATAGCAGTCACTAAAGATATCAACTGAACGTACACATCATATCATTCACGAATATTTGGGTATGAGAAAACTTTGTGCAAAGTGGGTGCTGCGCGAGCTCACTTTTGACCAAAAACAACGACGATTTGATGATTCGGAGTAGTGTTTGAAGATGATCAAGGATAATAAAGCCGGGTTTTTGCGTCGATATGTGACAATGGATGAAACATGGCTCCATTATTTCACTCCGAAATCCAATCGACAGTCATCTGAGTGGACTGCACACGATGAACCCGCTCCAAAGCGTGGGAAAACGCAAGAGCTGGCAAGGTTATGGTGTCTGTATTTTGAGAGGCATATGGAATAATTTTCATTGACTACCTTGAAAAAGAAAGGACCATCAACAGAGACTATTAAATAGTGTTATTGGACCGTTTGAATGACGAAATCGCCGAAAAACGACCGCATTTGAAGAAAAAGAAAGTGCTGCATCACCAAAACACTGCACCGTGTCACAAGTCAGTGAAAACGATGGCAAAAATCCATGAATTGGTCTTGAAATTGCTTCCTCATCCACCGTATTCTCCAGATCTGGTCCCCAGCGACTATTTCCTTTTCTTCTATTTCCAGATCTTAAAAGAATGCTCGCTGGTAAGAAATTTTCATCGAATGAAGAGGTGATCGCCGAAACTGAGGCCTATTTTGAAGCAAAATACAAATCATACTACAAAAATGGTATCGAGAAGTTGGAGGGTCACTATAATCAGTGTATCACCCTTGAAAGGAATTATGTTGAATAAAAAAATATCTAATTTTGCCAAAAAAATATGTTTTACTATGGTAGACCGGGGACTTTTCAATTGACCAGTTACTTTCAAGAATTTTGCATACATCCGATAACTGGACGTCTTTGACAGGCTCATTCGTTTACGTGTTCGAACTAATCAGACAGCATTGTGTCTCTTTTTAACCGGAGCAAAATGAGAAGGAAAATATTGTCTGGTTCTAAAACGAATTTACAAATTACGGCAGGCAATACATTAAACATCTTGATGACGTGTGTACAAAAAATCTTTGAATAGACTGTAGATTATTTCACCCAAGTAGTAACCAAAATTTAAAAAAAATCAAAGCAATAGTAGAAAATCTAGTGGCGGAACTATAATAGAATGAATTATTGTTAATGAACGGTAAAACTACCCTCTTGTGTATAAATAAAATCGTGTGGATTTACCTGTTTCAAGTTATGGTTCCCACGGGAAGGGAATAACGGCTGTTGCCGATATAAACACAGATACACACACGCATAGACACTCACCCACACCGTTGTGTCTGTTCTTCGACTGATTATTTCATTAATTTTAATACTCCAACATTAATGTGAGTAATTTTAGATCTTTCGAAACAGTTTAAGGGTGTATCGTTTTTGTCAAGATTAATTTTTACTTAAGAATTGCAAAATTTGGAGGAAGTTTCTTTGATTTGATGGTAGTTGATATCCCTTTGTTTTATGAAAATATCTTTAACATTTCTATAGCTTATTTCGTTTGATTCTATTTAAAATAGTTATTAGGAACAAGAAAAAATATGTATCAGTTCCATTTATTGGTCGAAATTATTACGCTAAAGGGTTTAAATATGGTTTATGCTTAATCAAATTAAACTTTATTCATTATTAATGTTTTAGTTATTATTTGAAGATAGTAGAAATAGGTTTCTAAAAATTGCATTTTCCTCATTTGTATAAATCGATTGCTAAAGGTTGTAGCATAGTTATAGAAGTTGGTGCTCATGCTTCTTCGGTCATATATATGCTCATATATGAAATGAATATATGATAATATGATATGAATGTCTGAAAGGTTACCGAAGGTGTAATGAAGACGTTTGAAGAATATAGCTAGTACATTTCCTAGCTATGCACTATTGGAATATGGAAACATTTATACTTTGTAAATAAAGAAGAAGTAGTACCACTATCATAACCATATTCTTCAAGACAGCGTAGGTAATCTGCTACGAACAACGAATGAAATCAAAAGTGAGTAACAAATATGTGATTGCATCCAATATACTTACCAGACTTGGTTCTCTTTGATTAACAATTCATCATTAATTAATCACTTTTGTTACATAAGATAAAGACCCTTACATTAGCTTATGTTTCGGCGGGGTCCACTGTATCTATATTATCATAAAACTGAGAAATATTAATGAAAAATATCTTAATAGAACCTAAATTATATAAATGTTTGTCAATAAATTCTGTTGAAGAGAAAAAAATGATAAAAATCAATTTTTTGACCCACCACTTTAAGATGCAAGGTCACCAAAGGTGTAATGAAGACGTTTGAAGAATATAGCTAGTACATTTCCTAGCTATGAACTATTGGAATCTGGAAACATTTATGTATTGAAAATTAAGAAGAAGTAGTACCACTATCATAACCATCTTCCTCAAAACAGCGTAGGTCATCTGCCATGAACAAGAAATGAAATCAAAAGCGAGCAACAAACAAACTTTTATTGCATCCAATATACTTACCAGACTTGGATCTCTCTGATTAACACTTCATCGCTAATTAATCACTTTTGATACATAACATTAAGACCCTTACATTAGCTTATGTTTCGGCGGGGTCCACTGTATCTATATTATCATAAAATTGAGAAATATTGATGAAAAATATCTTAATAGAACCTAAATTATATAAATGTTTGTCAATAAATTCTGTTGAAGAGAAAAAAATGATAAAAATAAATTTTTTGACTCACCACTTTGTGTTAAACAAGAAGAATTTTCATGCAATCAAATCTATATTAATTTTATCTAAATTAACTAATTAGTTAACTCGATAATAGCGGTTAAATATATCTTAATAGTTTTTAAAATAACCTTGATGATATTTAGAGCGTTTAAAAAATATTATGTAAATTTTGAATAAACAAAAGGTAATTTTATATAATATATGTAAATAAATTTCACAAAATCGGTGAAGTAGAAATCTATAATAACATTAAGAAACTATAAGGTATGTATCATAAGCCATATTAGCACCTAAACCGAATGATGGAAAACGAAATTAGCCTTAAGAAAAACTAAGAAGAAAGTGGGTACCGAATAAAGACGAATTATGAAATACCAAAAGAAGCTTCAGATTAGATGAGGTATAATATTAGTGATTTATTGAGATTTTGAACATAGAAGGACAAACAAATAAATTTCAGTGGATGTTAAATCATTAATTTAAAATAATATAAAATTATATGGGGTTATAAAAATATTTTACATTCGGAGTGAAATGATAGAGCCATGTTTCATCCATTGTCACATATCGACACAAAAACTCGGTTTTATTACGCTTTATCGTCTTTTCACTAAACACTGTTCCGAATCATCAGGTCGTCATTGTTTTTGGTCAAAACTGAGATCGCGGGGAACCCACTTTGCACAGAGCTTTCTCATACCCAAATATTCAGGAATGATATAATGTATACCTTCAATTTATATCTTTAGAGTGTCTGCTATTTCATTGAATTTCAATTTACGGTCATTCAAAGTCATTTTGTGGATTTTTTAAAGGTTTTCGTCGGTAACAACCTCTTTTGGGCGTTCACTGCGTTCACCGTCTTCGGTGCTCATTTCACCACGTCTAAACTTAGCATACCAATACTTGATGGTTGGTTTTCCTGGAGCAGTGCCCGGAAATTCGGCATCAAGCCACGTTTTTCCTTCAACTGTTCTTTTTCCCTCAAAAAGCAATATTATATCAATACTCGAATTTTTTTTTATCCATTTTTTTCACAATAACAAAAGTTGCTTCACTCAAAATGCTATAATTCACAAACTAATGATCCGACAGCTGTAATATTTATACACGCATCTTTTGATGGTTTGGGCTAACTAAAGTACATATTTTTTTTATATCTTTATTAGATACCCTTAGTACAATCTTAATTTACAACTAATTTATTACTACTTTTCCTATATACTTGGATTAATTAACAAGCAAGATGAGTGCGAGAAAATACATCAGTATGTATTCCTCAATTATAAAATTATAATTATTTATTAATTATTAACTTATAGCTATAGTTTACACTAAATGTATACACTTTATATAAGTTCGTATGGTTTTGTTCGATTCAATCTCCTGACATCCTGCGCGCTGTCCAGCAGTTGTATTGCTTCCACGTTAGTATGATTTAGTAATCTTCTTTCGTGTTTCAAGGCGAAATCTTGGATAACTTCGCAAATATATTTGATTTCCAGGTCATCGTGCATCGTTTTTCATTGGTTACATAGCGATAGGCATTGGCAATCAATCGAAGAACCTTGTTTTGACAGCATTGTATGACTAGTTGATTTGAATTTTTAGTATCCCTTACTCGCCTTCCTTGTATATTAATGCAAGTACAACAGAACAGCAGCAATAAATTAATTTTTAAATTAATTCTACTGAGCATATCTAATGTAAGATGTAATTAATTTAAAAAAAATGTTTCTCATCATGTTTTCTTTTTTTTTGCTGTCAATATCACAAGGACAAGGATTTTCGTATTTAATAGTTGCTCTTAAGTTATTCTATTGAGAATGTATTAAAAAAATGAATTCTATACAATCCTTCTAAGTAATTTTTAATTTAAAATAGTATATCGTAATATACCACACCAACTTTATGCTACAACAATGGTATCACTCGTCCTTCTGGGTGTTCAGTAGCTAAGATATGTCTGTGATTTAACACTAATCTTCAATATAATACAATATTGAATTGATAAAAATGGAAAAATAATTCAGTTGTCCAACAACATCATCTAAAAGAAACGCTCTTTACATAGATGTTGACGATATCCATTGGAAAACAGCGAAATATTATTCAAGGTCCCGGTAATATTAATAAGCAAATATTAATTTAAAATTTACAGAAAATGATTTATTATTTTAAAACAGTTATGTTCCGAACACAGAAAAAAAACAACTAATTTTACTACAACTAGATACCAAATATCGGTGTTGGTCTAGGTCACCAGAAAAGTGAAAGGGATTACAATAATCCTAATTATCGAGTACGAGCGTTAGATCGCTTTATTCGAAGGTATATCTTCGTGTTTTCTTTTCGTCATATTATAAGAAATCAGCCATAACGTGATTTGTAATATCTGCGATGTTGTTATTGCGATAAAACAGATAAAACAACGAACAATGAACGACCAACTGTAGATAATATCGAGACGTTATATTTAGAAAGAATTCACGATGCCTTGAGAAAATTTTGAAGCCTAAAACTCAAAAATTATGTCCCCTACAATTAATCATCTTTATGATATCATTTTATCATATTCTCGTTAATCTTTTATTGTTTTCGCACAAATATCTATACTAACCTGATTGGTGATCGTTTATCTTTTTGTATGTGGGATTATATCCTGTTTCCATTCAACTGGTTCTACGTGGTGTTCGATATAATAAAACATATAAGACTATACTAAAAATAGCGTTGGGAACTATCGACTGAAAATAGTCGAAACAGTCGATAGTCAAAAAACTAGCGACTGAAAATAATAAATACTGTCAAATGCACGGTTCGACTGTTTTGTTCAATTCGTGATGTCAGACGAAGATGTACGAAACCTTTCCTGTGTAAATTGTGTGAGAGAGAAAGGACGAAGACAAATCCTTGTCAGAACGCTAAAAACGTTACAAATTAATCGAATGAAACTAGTAGAACCACAAAAACTAACTAAATGTACACGACTGAGACAGTCGATAGTAAATAGTAACAAAATCAGTCGGACCGAAAATAGCGACTGAAAACTGTCAACTGAAACAATCACTGGTAAAAAATAGTGAAATCAGTCGAACCAAAAATAGCAACTGAAACAGTCGATAGTAAAAAGTAGTCAATTACTAAACAGTCGATAGTTCCCAACACTACTAAAAACTAAAAACCATATTTAATTTGCCAGATGTTTCCTAGTTATACATCTTTTTATCTTCAATCAAATGTTTTATAAGTATATTTACGGAAATACTTTTTCTTTAAACACTAATAAAATTGAGATGCAGTCCTTTTGTCTGGTCACGTAAACACGTATTCACTACACTTTAGGTCCACTGAGAGATGGATAGCCGCATCTGTTATGCGTTTTTAACACTCAGTTAGATAACCGTAATAAAATACTGGGTTTTTTTAAAGAAAGGTATCTTTTTATAGCTTGGACCGTATTAAAAATACGTCTTCACCCTACGAAGGTTGGAACTGAACTTGTTGATGCTCCGTACTATATTTCAAATAAAGTGATACAACGCGATATTCCTCTAGAACCTATAACGAGTGTAATCCAACGTGTTTGTGTGAAGTACTTCGAAAGAGTGTCAGTGCATCCCAATGTACTCGCTAATCAGCTAAATATGCGACGTGATAGTGAAGTGCGTAGACTAAAACGTTTAACACCACCTGATCTGATTACTGGACATATGTAGACTTTAGAATAAGCATTAGAATAAGACTAATTAATTAAGATAATATTTTATACAGAAGATTGCTTAATGAAGTGATTTTCTACATACCATGTATATATAATATAGACAGAAGAAGTACTTATTGCCAATAGGGCAGATTGTGGACTCACGAAGAGTAATAAAAAAAAACTTTTTCTTTAGCTAAAATTATTTAATAATATAAATAACAAAGCGCAGTAGTATAAGCGTTTAAAGAAGAAAAAACCCAAAAGGTTATTTGCGTTCATATATCAGCATAGGTCTGGGTAACTTTCACATGCAATAAGATTATCTCTGATAATCCATTGTAACGTCTACCATTTCGCCTTTGGTAACTTTTTGAAATGCGATGTGTTCCGATTTCAATACTCTACTATTAAGGGTACTTTCAGTAACTTTAATTGTCCATATTAGGAGAGCTTTTTAAAGCTTCGATGTTCCCATATTCCAATAATATCACTTCTAGAGATATATAAACGGTTCAGTTATCACTCCTTAAACAAGGAACCAATACACCTAGCAGTGAGAACAGAAGCAAGAACTAAGAAGAAAGAAAAATGCAGCGATACTCGAAGAACAAAAAAAGTTAATTGTAAAGAACAGTAGAATTCTTATATCCGGGTCCGATGACGTAGCTAAACCAGATATATGTTATGATTTAGTAATTCCATTCAGTTCAGAATTATTTTCACCAGTACGTATCGAATTTATATTCTTTCATTTTATATTTTTTATATTATTCATTTAAATAAACCACAACAACAACAAAAAAGTACTTGGAACATTTGCCAACGACACAGTTATCATAACAAAAGATGTATCTCTGTCTAAGACTATAGAACAAGTACAATTAGCAGTTAACAAGATCTACAAATAGACTGAAGACTGGAAAATACAGCTTAATAGCTTCAAACTTGTCCATGTTAATTTTGCGTTGCGGCGAAATGACAAAAGCCTCATTATAAGATTAGACTCAAAGTCAAGCAACTGTACTAGTTAGTCGGAAGATACTCTCAACCTGACCTAAAATCCAAGACATTGGTTTATCAGACAATCATATAGCCAATCTGGATTTATGGGGTGCCAATATGGAGTTGCACTAAGAGATCAAATTAAGCAATAATCTAACGTACCCAAAACAAATTTCTACGATTAATCACCGAAGAGCTGTACGATGACCTCGAACTGAAATGGATACACGAAGTGATCCAAGATTTTGCCTTAAAACATGAAATAAGGTTGCTAAAGCTATAGAGCTATTGGACACCACGTAGTAAATCAGAAGATTGAACCGAACCAAACCACATGAACTTGTTTAGTGTAAAAGTGTATTCTTAACTTTAGCTTAAGTAGTTTAGTTTTATTCTAATTTGGAAAATACATAGTGACTTATTAATCCCTTACTCGCCTTGCTTGTGCTAATAAATTAATTATTTTTTATTTTCGTACTTTATTTACAGCATTATTTTCTCTTCTTAACAACTCAACAAGATACTGATGCACTGTAACCACTTGATGAGCAAGGAAAGTAAGTAAAAGAAGTATTAAATATATATTTCTGAGGAAAAATAAAATAAAACCTTTAAAATTAAATACCAATCTAACAGGTTTATTCAAAATCGTATTTAATTTATTGTGAAAAAAATATTGCTTTTTTTCTGCATCTCTAAAAGGAAGCCTGCTCAATGCCTTTTTGAATGTCTTGGAGATAATGTGAACAACTGAGCTATCGGTCAAAAGTTGAAATCCTGCATTTTCTTCCTGTTCATTTTTAACCTCCATGAATCTACAATGAATACATTAAATAACGCTAGAACCAACGTTTAACCTTGCAAGATAGGAAATTATCTTTACCTATATCTTTGTGGGAGAAAATATCTGATCAGTGGTAAAGTCTTTGGATAAACCTACATCAAAACTTGTTATTCGTGTTCATTTTATACTTCTATGCATCTAGCAGCAGAACGAAAAGGGCAAGTTTTGTTTTACATGTGCCCATTTAAGGTCGCCTTCCATATTTTCTAAATTATGTGTGCACGCTTGGCACTGGAGAATTACTTTAAAAAGAAATTACGATAAAAAATATTTTTAACAAAAAAATTTAACCGACAAAAAATAAATAATAAACTTAATATCAAAGTTAGATTTTTAACACAAAAAAGAATTTTAAAGTAAAATATGTATATAGTAATCGTTATAATAACTATATAAAAATAAACAAAAACCTTATTTAACCTACATGTATTTTATATTCTACTATATACATACAATTTAGCTTAATACATACCTAATCCTATTTATCTATTTACAATTTTGTTTTAACTACTACTAACTAGGCTTAGATTGGTATTAAGCTAAATTGTGTGTATATAGTAGAACATAAAATACGTGTAGTAGATAGGTTAAATAACGTTTTTGTTTGTTTTTACTTAGTTATTACAACGAATATTATTTATATATTTTTTTCAAAATTCTTTTTTGTGTTAAGAATCTAAGTTTGATTATTTTTTAATTTTTAGTCAGTTTCTTATTTATTTTTTTGTTAAAAATAGTTTATTTTTCTTTTTTTCATATTAGATATTTATATATAAGCAGTGATTGAAAATAAAGAAAATTCAGGCCTCGGGGTTCACTACCTAGCCTAGGTAATTTGACAAATGTTCTAACTAAACTAGAACAACAAAAAGATATTGTCCCCGGTGGGAATCGAACCCGCGACCTCCGTTTAGGAGTCAAACGCTTTAACCATTACACCATACAAGCAGTTGTCTACAATATTTCTACGAGGTCTTATATAATACAATTAACGTATTATTAACACATCAGCTCAGCAATAAGATTATACCCAAATATCTGATTATTTTAGATAAAAAATATGTGAAAACTTTGTACGTGTCTTTGAAATTTAAGCGTTTCCTCGATTTCCGCCCGTCCCACCAACAGATCCAGATTTAGCTTGAATGGGACCACCTCGAAAATACATTCTCGAATAAAAAATAATTTTGAAAATCGGTTCATAACTGACGGAGGAATCGGCGAACATACATTAAAAAAATATATATATACAGCCGAGCATAGAAACCTATTTAGCTCCTTTTTCGAAGTCGGTTAAAAAGGCCTTTCTTAGTCGTCTCTGTCGGTCTTTTAGTACAGCGCGCTTATAAGGAAAGTTACTTTGTTAAATCAAAGTTACGTTGAACAAAATCGTGATATTTTATATTAAAGCGTTAAGAACGCTACACTATAGTTGTTTTTCAATGAAAATCCGCCAAAAATTATATAAAAACGGAACGAAATGCGCACGAACGCTAAAAAATCACGGCATTCTTTAGCGTGGCCCGTTGTCCGGCCACCGGATCGACGTCGGTTTCGAGTCGTCCCGCAGCTCTAGGAGGCGGCCAGCAGAACAGAAACTCATTTCGTGCGTCGGCCTTCAGCGACCTTCCAATTTTTGTCTCAAGGTCGCGACAAGAAATCGAAAGTATACGGCGAACGGCAATCGGTCAGATTCCGACGCCCGGCGTCTCCCGATATACCTGGTGGACGTCGACGTGGCCCGGCGTCGGCTCGTCACTCGTTCCCGGTGGAGATGAGGACGCGTCGCGGGCCGGCAATGAACTTGGCGGGTATTTTTTTTTCGGGCGAATGTCAAGGCGATGGCCCGGAACCAAGACCTGGACCGCACGGGCGCGCGGGGCTGGAGGGGAAAGAGACGGACCTCGGACCGAAATCCCCAGATCCTGCAGTTGTTTTGGCCGCACCCAAATCGAAAAAAAACTTGTCGCCGAAGCGGGCGACCGTAGATTTAATAGTTATTTAACCGTATCGCGTTTATTGGATATAAATATTTTAGAGTTTTTTTAAAAAATATTTTTCTTGTTACGAATAGTCTGGTATAGGGTTGGTCATCTGTTTCTTCATAGTAGTGGTCTCGTTCCTGCTTAATAATGATATAGAAAATATAGTCTAACCAAAGCAGCAGTGAATGTTAAATGAAAATACAAATGTTATAAAATACTTTGTTTTTATATATTTTAAAGTTTCCTTTTACCAACTATGGGTTTATTTGGACTGGGTCTAAAGTTTAACGTGGGCTCCGAACCACGGTCATCAGCATTAAGCCTACCGACTGGCGAGTGACCAACTTTAGAAATCATCCCTGAAGACGTGAGTGGAATCATTTTCCTTGTTGAATTTTACACTCTTGCCTAGAACATCACAAATTTTAAACAATCACAAACATAAATTTACGACTATGCCCCATTAGGATTCGAACCCGCGGCTATCGCAACAGTACGAGGTCCTGTCGCCTTCACCACTACGCCACCAAGCCGGCTTACGATTTATTCTAACAATATAGTACATTTAATGTATATAGTCTATTCAAAGTTTATTTATATATGCGTCATCAAGATGTTTAATGTATTGCCTGCCGCAATTTGCAAATTCGTTTTAGAATCACACAATATTTTTCTTCTCATTTTATTCTGGTTAAAAAGGGACGCAATGCTGTCTGTTTAGTTCGAACACGTACGAATGAGTCGGTCAAAGTCGTCCAGTTATCAGACGTATGCAAAATTCTTGAAAGCAACAGTGATAAAGGTTATAACTCTAATCTATAAACTATTGTGGTTGTATAATTAACTGCAGCTTTTAGATGTATAATAATGTTAAAGTACATTATGTTTGATAACATTTTTGTTCAATTATTTTATTTAGATTAGAATTTTGTTTTTTGCCAAAGCCAAACTGAACTAAAACTCAGAGTTGATACGGCAACATTGCGACGTTTTGACGTCACAAATTTCGATGACGCATATACAAATAAACTTTGAATAGACTATATATTGTCGAAGGATTTAATGTACAGTCAATTAAACAGCTACAATAGTTTCTAAGTTAGGGTTATTGTATTACATTTACATTAAACTCTTTTCTTAACCACCTATGGTCTCCTGAAGGCTTACTCTCGTCTTTTTTCTTTATTAGAGATTTTACGTATAGCTCTTGTCTCCTTCGTTGCTGTGTTTCCTTACCAAATAATTCTGATATCACTGTATTTCTTCTTAGTTTATTCTGTTACCACCTGTGTATATTTTTCTTAAAGAAATGGGATTTAATCCCTGCATTCTCTCTAATTCATTAACCATATCAGCAAAACGAAACATGCTCATATACATTCTGAACAATTACACGCATATCTATGCACATAAATCTTTCACACTCTATAATACGACTCTCTACAGTTGTCCTATATCAATTAGATTTTCACCCTTAATTGTTTCCACTGTCAATATCCTTTTTTGGTACTGTCAGCATTGAATCATATCACGTCCCACATCCAGAAAGCTTCGTTCACTCACTGTCGTATTCTGAACCACTATTCAAGTCAACAACTAAGCTGTTAATTTCCAATCTAACACTAGATCACAATTCTATCATTTGTCAATTTCTTTCATCCAAACCAAAGGGTATTATTGTAGGCTATCCTTTCCCCATACAGTTCCTGCTTCTATATCTTTCTCGACCTACATGTTTATTGTAGTAATTCTTTACCAAATCCCATAATAATTCGATTTGAGTAAATATGCAGTTATAGGGAGGAAGACGTTATACTTTGTGACCATATTGTTCAGCCATCTGAACTATTGTGTATCTTTTTTTCAGGCCTGTTTCTAAAAATATAAATTGCATAAAATACAATTAAACATTTCATTTATTTACCAAGTAACTGTAAACTAGTAAACTGTAACTGTACCAAGTGTCTTCCCATTTGGTACAGTAATGAACCATTTTAAAATATTTTTGTCTATACACAAATTGAAATAATAAATCTTCCTTAATTTTATTATACACTTTCAAATATTGTATTATTTTAAAAGTCATTCCTATCAAAGACATTAAACCCCTTCATAAGATATCTTTACACTATTTAAATCCTATTTTTTTAAAATCCCTCTTTTTCTATCCTTCAAGGAGGTGCGAAGTTTTCTATGGATACTTTCCATACTAACAGGTATCTCTAAAATAACATATTTACTGTTTTTATACATTTCATAAATTTTATCTGGAATAGAACTAACATCAAGGTATATAGACATATTATTTTCAGCACATTCAAAATTATATTGTTTTTTTTCAATGACAATCATTTCTAATATGTCATCGAATATAGTCTCTTTCGATTTTCACAACAATATTTTTATTGTTACATTCATAATTTCAAAATGTATTCCCAACATAGTGTTCTTGCATCCAATAAACATAAAAGATGAAGAATTAGAGCTATTACAAGATAAAGATCTAGTACAAATAAAAGAACAAAAACTGGCGGAATCATTAAATATTAACCACTTAGCCATTCCTAGACATTTGAAGAATATTGGAAAATTAATTTAATCACAGATATTAGAACAGTTTTTCAGTGATCATCAGATATGATAAATAATGCGCTGTCCACAATATAAAAATTATAATAATTACGATCAGATGAAACTATTTTTTTTTTATTAGAAAGGACATTCTAATTTGTGCAGTTTTAATCAGTTTTAAATATAATAAGGACAGAGCTTTTAGTAGTTTATTACTTAACATTAAACAACAATAAAACTACACGCATTTAAAGGTATAGCTTATAAGATTTAATAATAAATATATTTAGATGTACAGTTTTTTCCTTCGATCTTCACTCATCACCAAAATCATGAGGACTGTAAATATAAAAATATAAACATCAGTGGTTTTACTAGAAAACAGCTTTGTGTATTATAATTGTTTCAGTTTGCTAGGAATATTTTTTGGCACTAATATTTTCTATCCTCTAGGTAACTAGAACAATGAATATCAGGTATATTTTAAAGTTTACTTTGAATATCATTTAGATTTTGACTTATACGTTTTTATACAACTTCAAACTTAATAGTTCTACTACTCCCTTACTTTCAGGCTTTAGGTATTATTACATATGCGTTATACTCTTGTCTTGCCACCTACCATATACATAATATTTATTTATTGATAAAGTACAAAGGCGCCATTTGCTTTTAAAATAGCTATTTTTCATAGAATAGATTTGTAGAGTTTCTGAATAATCCCACAGATTCTCCACAACGGTGAATGTTAGACTGTACTGCTGTAGTTGAAACGAGTTATTTGAAAAAGTTGTTTAACGAAACAGTATTGGACTGTAAGTAAGACCATAAGATTTGGCTTGGAAGCAATATTGCCAACATGGATCAAAATGTACTGTATAGCATGGGGTTCATATTATTTCGTTTATCTCCTGTATATACTTTGTTAGAGCCGTTTTATTTATTAATCTTATCGAGGCAATTAGCAGATTGCAGAGAGGTATATATGCCAGTTAATGCTCTGAGTCAGAATACTGTATATTAAAAAAAACAATGATAATATAACCACATTTCTTTTGATATTAATTTAAAAAAGTATATTAACATATGTATCATATTGGCCCGTATATTTACAATAACAATTTCTAAGAATTCCATGTATATGTAAAGATGGAACAATTCTAAAGAATAATTAGCCAGAATTACAAATAAAGATAAACCAAGCAACCACAAGTCGAATTGAAATGGATTTTGGTCAATTGATAATATATAAACAATTAAACGCATGAATCAACACAAAACTATGAAAGACACTAAACCAAAAGTGGTACGAATTAAAATGATCATAAACACTGATAACGATATCAGTTATAAACAATCACGTTGACTAATATAATTTTACATAGTCCGTTACAAGTATATATGACCATAAATTTAGTAACCATATAGTTTTTTAAAGAAATGGGACCGATTATCATCACCACCGCTATGATTATTATGATTATTAAGATATAGTAGAAATAAGAGCAGTAAATTTAAAAATTCGTCATATTGACTCAAACACCAAGACGTTACGAAACATTGACGTCACTTAAAGTTTCCTAACCATAATTTTCACATTACATCATTTGTCTTATAACACAACAATTAAAAAATCGGTTTTGTGCTACCAATAGGAAAATAAACGAAATATCAAGGTATATAACCTAAATTTACCAGAATCGATTCGTCGTCGTCGATGGAACATTAGAACTTTTACAGAATTGAAGTGAGTGAATATTCCAGACACACTAGCCACGAAATGTGGTAGAATATTGAAGAAAATCAAGTAAAAATTCTATCAGTATAACACTTGGCAAGAAAATGAACAAGTGCAAGTAATAAATCTAAAGAGTAGGGATGCAGAAAAATATCGATATATCGATATTTTCTGAAAAAATATCATTATTTTTGGCCGATATATCGATATTTTTTAGCCGATATTTTTTCAGAACAGATAAATTAATTTTAAAGGTTTAGCAAATATTGGTAAGTTTGAAGATTAATTTTAAAGGTTTATAACGTTTCTCTTTAGGAGTTTTAGGGAAAAAAATGTAGGCTAATATTTCAATATTTTTATTTTTGCTTAAAAATATCGATATATTTTTTCTTCGATATATCGATATTTTTTAAAAAATATCGAAAACGATATATAGATATTTTTCAAAGTATCGATATAACGAAATATCGATATTTTTTTCGGTGGCTAACACCCCTACTAAAGAGTACCCAATAATAGCATTATTGTCAGTTAGGAACTGTGAGAATAGTATTGTTGAAATCTTCATATTTGTTAAAATCAAAATTGTATCAATGCCAAACCTACTGAAAATTGTATGATGATTTTAAGATAGAGATCCAAATGTATTTGACATGGTTACCAAAATGTTAATTCTATATGGTTTATAGTAACTATAACACAAAAACCTATAAATCATTTATATATCATAATGGATATTTGATTTTTTTACGAAAAGGTGTATTTAGCTTTGTACCAATTTTCCTTGTAATATTTGGGTAAACAAAATGCACAAATTGTAATTATCTGTATTTGAACAAAATCTGTTTTTGGGTATGCTTTAACAAATTAAGTTCTTTTATGACTTCTTAAAATAGATATCTTGTTCAGTTTCTTTTACTTAACTTGTCTTCAGTAATAACATTTAGAATGTTTGGAATAAATTACTCCGATAGCATTTGGAAATCATTATAATTTTCATAACCCAAGAAAAAAAATCGGAATAATTCACCTCTTACCGGCCTATGAGTTTTTTACCTGTAATCTCAAGAGTTCTTGAAAAACTATACATCTAGAGGAAATATGTTTCCTGACAGTCCATTTGATATTTGTAATAACCATGGAATTTTAGCAGTTATATATATATACATATATATATATATATATATATATATGTGTGTGTGTATATAAACTGCTAAACAAAATGAAGATAAACATATACGTTAAAGATATTGGTGATAAGAAATGAGAATTATCAAAAAAATTATTACGAAGGGTAATAAAAATATTCTAGATAACTTTATTTTATATTGATTTTTATCTATACAAAATTTTATTTATTTATTTATTTATACATTTATTTGTGTAACTCCTATATGTCAATCAGGATGTTTAAAGTTACAACAAGAAGTGGTTTACTCAATAATGGAAAACACAAAAGCTGGTGTACCACAATGCAGTCTTTACCTACTTGGAATCAATCTTGATACAAAACTTCATTGGAAGATAACATTAAAAAAGTGTATTGGTTATTTGGAAGAAAATCTGAATAATTCATAAAAGATAAGTTACTGTTATACAAGCAGGTACTAAAACCTATCGAATTCAGTTATGAGTATGTTCTGTTAAAAGTAATATCAACATAATACAAGTATTTCAGAATGAAGTCCTGAAATGTATTATAGATGCACCCAGATACTATAGAAACAATTACTTACACTGAGACCTTCGGATTTTAACTATTATAGAGGAAATTAAGAGATTCGCAGCAAGACATGTTAATATACACCACTCCCATGTTAACATCAAAGTGCTGCAACTCAACATAACACTGGACTAGGATGCCAATTCAAGAGAACCAAACCTATGCTATTATTTAGTTGTGTAGTAAAGTATATTAAATAAAAAAAATCGAAATCAGTCATAGATAAGTAGATTGGTTTTAGATAATTCTATAGGTTTAAGTTACTATAGAGAAACTGTCAGTCGGCAAGCACTAGTAACAATCTACTAATTACAAATATATATTTTTGTGATTACGTGTTGTTACATTTTAAAATATTAATCATCTAATATCTTATTATTTTTAACTGATTTCAAAAAAGGTGGCAGTGGAAGATGGTTTATATATGTTCAGATTTTCAAAATTCTTTTCTAATTCGATAGAGTACACATCCGAGGCAGTCCCATTAGAACCAAGTCAGAATCTGATGGCGGACTCCGGGGAAATCGAGGGAAACCCTCAAATTTAAAAGGCATTGACAAAGTTTTCACATATTTTTTATCTAAAATAATCAGATATTTGTGCATATGTTATTACTGAATTGATGCGACGAAAAATCGGAAGTCGTTCAGTGTAAAAACCATTCAGTCTGATTTTTAAGCACTAATCATATTATATGAGAGGACGTAGAAATATTGCAGCTAACTGCTTCTATGCCATAATAGTTAGAGCGTTCAGCTCATATGCGAAGGTCGCAGGTTCGATTCCCGACGGGGAAAACAACCTTTTGTTGTTCTAGTTTGGTTAGAACATTTGTTAAATCATCTAGACTAGGTAGCGGACCCCGGGGTCTGAAGCGTCCCTTATTTTCAATCATTATTTCTCTATTCTTATTTTTCCTCATACGGGCTGCACCTTTACCTGGCCTAGCCATTGTAATACTTAATAAAATAACTGGGTGTTTTATTGAGTAATTATCTAACATAAGAAAAACAAACAAACAAAACGAACAACAGAAAAAACCAAAAGAAAAAATAAAATATTATTAACAAAAAAATTTCTACCTATCAATTAAAATAATATTGTACATAGATAAATAGGTTTAGGTAAGTATTAAGCTAAATTGTGTGTATATAGTGTAGTAGATATGTTAAATAAGATTTTTATTTATTTTTGTTTAGTTTATTAATGATTATTATGTACATATTTTATTTTAAAACGTTTTTTTTTGTGCTAAAAATCTAAATTTGACTATTTTTTTTTGACTTTTTAGTGAGTTCCTTATTTATTTTTTGAAATTGGTTCAATTTTTATGTTAAAATATTTTGAATTTAATATAGTTATAGTTTTGAACTCTTAGTATTTGTTCGCTTCTCTTAATTTATGTAGATAGCCTCAAAATAAATTCCGACGCGTGATGGATCACATTAATCAATCAATCAATCATCAATTCTGTTATCACACACACAATTGCAAGCAACGTAATCAGCGGTTGGCCAACAAACGAACCACTTGACGAAACCCGAAATAACTTTTCGAGTAACCCCAATGCGTCAGCTTAATCGGAATGCACGATGGATCGTACAAATCGGACACTCTGTATAATCGATACGAACATAATCGCCCGTAATCAGTATAGTAGTACGACCTCCACATCTGGGTTAATTGCACCTTTCAAACTGTTCAACATACAGAATTTTATAGTAAATTTAGCATAAAATCGAGCGGTCTGAACCGCAGTCTCACATGACAGCCAGTTTTTCCGCCCGGATTTTTTTTCTTCTCCCCAGCCGTGTACTTTTTCCTGCAACATGCACAAACAATACAAAAAAACAGACGTCTGTTTCGTCCACACACGGCGCTTTTAATGGAATACGATATTTTAATAAGTCGCTTTCATTGATTACGTTTTATTTTTAACCAGTTCTATATCTTTGGTATTATTAGTGTTTGTATTTGGAATAGTATCCAATTACGTACCTACAAACCCACCTGGAGCAAATACAATTATGGTTGAAGACATGGCGCATTAAAGCCAATGAATCAAAATACACGCATATAACGTTTACCCTGCGTAGAAGAACATATCCACCAGTAAATATCAATCATCGTCAACTCCACCAAGCAGAGCATGTTAAATATCTTGGTATGCATTTAGATCGACGCCTAACCTGGAAGAAGCATATACTCTCTAAACGGAAACAACTAGGACTAAAACTATATCAAATGTATTGGCTCATTGGGCGCAAATCCAAGTTATCATTAGATAACAAGGTATTGCTGTATGAGTCTATACTCAAGCCTATTTGGACATATGGAATTCAACTATGGGGTACCGCTAGCAAATCTAATATATCCATCATTCAACGGTTCCAAAATAAGGTGTTGCCATTGTTGAAGCTCCGTACTATATTTCAAATAAAGTGATACAACGCGATATTCCTCCAGAACCTATAACGAGTGTAATTCAACGTATTTGTGTGAAGTACTTCGAAAGAGTGTCAGTGCATGCCAATGTACTCGCTAATCAGCTAAATATGCGACATGATAGGGAAGTGCGTAGACTGAAACGTTTAATACCACCTGATCTGACTACTGGACATATGTAGACTTTAGAATAAGACTAATTAATTAAGATAATATTTTATACAGAAGATTGCTTAATGAAGTGATTTTCTACCTGCCATGTATATATAATATAAACAGAAGAAATACTTATTGCCAATAGGGCAGATTGTGGACTCACGAAGAGTAATAAAAAAAAATTACGTACCTGACAAAAGTAGTTACAATTTTTATTTACAATAATATTATTTCTTTTCTTTTTCCTTTTTCTCTGTAGAGAATTTTGTTTCATAGATTTTTCTCAGATTTTTTAAAATTAATATATTTTACTAGTCGTTTTGCTATGACATTTGCTTCGGTATTATATCTGCTAACTCATCGGATCCTTCTTAGTGTCTATAGTAGTAATGTTTTTCTACTAATTAACACTTGTGCTTTTTTCTGTTAAATAAACTTCTTCACTTCACTGAGCTACAACATGCAACAGTTTGATTTTCTCGGGTTTATGTCCTGCTTGATTGTCACCAAAAAGTTAATATGAGAGTGAAGTCTCTCCTTTTATCTCTTTGCCATTCTATTGATTTCCTGAGTAATAGTCGGGGTCTGAAGATTTTTTGAAACTGTTCTGCGATCTGTCAAAAATGTGTACAACTTTACTAACTAGGGGTTTATCTGAACTGGACCTACAGTTTGACGTGGGCCCCGAACCACGGTCCTCGGCATTAAGCCTATCGACTGGCGAGTGACTTAGAAATCATCCCAGAAGACATCCGATCTTACCCAGCCTGGTTACTGACGTGACTGGGATCATTTTCCTTGTCCGATTGCACTCTTGCCTAGGACAATCACAAATATTAAACAATCACAAACATAAATTTACGACCATGCCCCAGCAGAATTCGAACCCACGACTACCGCAACAGTAGGTGGACCGTCCTGTCACCTTTACCACCGCTCCACCGAGCCTGCTTATTTTATTTACATTATTTTCTACGAAATTGAGGATAATTGAAACTTTCTTCCAATTAACATAAAATACAGTGCATTTATTTTCTTCCTTAATGAGGTAGATTAAACATTCGATTTTGTTCTTTTTTAATTATATCTTCTCTCAGGGTTAGAACTAGTGATGAGTACATTAGTTTTTCAACTTTCATATTATAGTTTGTTGCTATAGTTTTTTGATATAAAATATCTTAAAAGTCTTGTGTTTTATTTGGTTTTCCCGTTGCCAATTAATTATACCTAGCTTAGTAGCTTCATTATGCAATTCATGACATGGTTATCAAAATTTTTCTGACTTGATGCATTTCATTTTGTTTTCTCTGCAGTGACCAACAGTAATAACATATTATGATTGTTATTATGACAAGATTGTTGTCAGTGTAAGAAGTTGACCTTAAAGGATATCAGGCAATCAAAAATAGACATTAATTAATCAGATTAAGCCAAACCTTACAAGTAATAGTGGTAGAAGTATATTTTTTTACGGCTTAAGTTTCGTTCATATCTAAGGGATGATCAACAGGAAATCCAACATAAATACTTCCATTATGTAATAACATATATTTTAAACTTGTTTTTGATATTGAAATATACAAATTAAAAAACTCAGTATGTAATAGGACTTTTTTTTTCAATACCAAATGACATAGAAATTAGTCAAATTTAGTCAAAAAGATCAACATATCATTTTTTTAACTTACATGGGTATAAATTAAAAAAATCTTCATCCATATTTCAAAAACCTGTATCAACCAGATTATATTGCATATTTATGAACAAATGATAATCAGAAGGTGCGATATCTGGTGAGTAAGCTGGGCGCGCGGGAACTTCTCATTTTCATTCGAATAGTAGTAACATAGCTTTCACACTTCTAGCAACGTGTTCCTGATACCTGTCGCACGAGACTTAACTGATTGTTGTTTGTTTGTCTGCAATTCTTTCATGATATCTTGTAATTATAGATAGAGTATTTGAGACGGTGGGAGTATTTGTTGACAATATGACTACTTTGTATTGAGTAATTAGTTTAGAATTGAAATTATCGCCAAAATACTACATCTTATCACGTGAGTCCATTTTTTGGTCGATTTTACAACAGTTATCTACTTATAAAAACATAACCTGATGCTTTTGTTAACATTGGTGACTGCCTTTGACGTGACTAGATGAATCGTCGAATCTTCGTATCATTTCGTTTGGTTATATAAGTTCACTTAATGTTTCCACATTTTGATGACTGTTGCATGCCGAATCTTTCTGCAAACATAATTGTTTTGGAATTTTGGTGGCTCTCCAACAACTTTTTCCATGTCATCTGTTAGATCTCGCAGGTGGTTATTTATGAATTTCTATTCAATTTTTGTGTTGTTTGTTTAATATATTTGTATTCTCCGGTGTTGTTTTGACACTAGGTAGCACTCGATATGTATCAAATCTTAAATTGACGTTGAATGACATCGCGAAAAGCATCATAAGCTGAAGACAACCCTGCTAGAAATGTTATATATAGAAATGTTATATTTTTTCTACTGTCAGGTAACAAAACATAAGTATATATAGACATAAGTATAACAAGTATATATAGCCTATCCTATATCCTATTCTATCTATGAACATACGTCATCTCAATTTATGATGTCAGAAACGTCGCAATGTTGCCAACTCTGAGTTTTAGTTTATTTTGTCTATGCGGGGTTATTCTCAGTTGTACAAAATATACATATATATATATATATATATATATATATATATATATATATATATATATATATATATATATATTTGATTCTCGTTTGATTGCTCAGTTATAATTTATTGTACTTTAATATTCGTCATATATTTCTTTTTGAATCAAGAAAAGTGAGAAATCGTCGATATAATGTCTGGAGTGATATTTGACGATCGGAGAATGAAGGTACGTAAGATGGCCGATGCTCTATGCATCTCAACTAAGTGGGTTCATCTCATTTTACATGAATATTTGGATATTAAAAAGCTATCCGTACTATTGATGCCATGATTGAGCGTGAACTCTTCAAGGAAATGCTTGGCGATGTTCAACCGCAATTTGAACGAGTTTTTGCTCCGTTTCGAAACATGGATACGTCACGGAATACCAGATATCAAGGATCGATCGAAGCAGTAGATTTCTCTGAATGAATGTGTACTAAAGAAAGCCAAGTTTATGGGTAAAACGATCACCGGCAAGTATTATTCAAATCCAAAGAAAGATTCAAAGAAAACAATGCGCGAATACAAACGTGTGTAGTTACTATGAAAAGTCCCCGGCCTACCATAGTAAAACACATTTTTTTGGCAAAATTCATTCGTAGGACTGACGATTGGACTTTGGAGTGGAGACATGTTTCATCCATTGTCACATATCGACGCAAGAACTCGTGTTTATTACGCTTGATCATCTTCAAACACTACTCCGAATCATCAACTCGTCATTGTTTTTGGTCAAAAGTGATCTCGCTCGGCGCCCATTGTACACCGAGCTTTCTCATACCCAAATATACGTGAACGATATGATGTACACGTTCAGTTGATATCTTTAGAGTGTCTGCTATTTCATTGAATTTCAATTTACAGTCATTCAAAATCATTTTGTGAATATTTTAAATTTTTTCGTCGGTAACAACCTCTTTTGGGCATCCACTGCGTTCACCGTCTTCGGTGCTCATTTCACCATGTCTAAACTTAGCGTACCAATCCTTGATGATTGATTTTCCTGTGGCAGTGTCCCAAATCTTGGCATCAAGCCAAGTTTTTGCTTCAACTGTATTTTTTCCTTTCAAAAAGCAATATTTTATCAACACGCGAAATTCCTTTTTATCCATTTTTTTCACAATAACAAAGAATTTAAATCTAATAGCGCTATCTATGTGTCAGACCGGGACTTTTCAACTATATATATAGGGAGATAAGAGATTTGTGTCAAGTGAAGATGTCATCACTAAATCATACCTCTATTTTGAGTGACTTCACAAGAACCTATGGCTTGGAAAGAATAAGGGAAAAACGAAAAAAAAAAAACGCTAAATCCATTGAGTTAAAAGTAGATTGTATTGAAAATAATATCACTCACTTGTCAAACTGCCCTCGTATTATGACCCCTTAAAGTTGCACTTCTATTAATCCGACCTTTTATTACGTTATCATATCTGAAACCAATAAATTGTTCTGAATGCGACATCAAGCTATTCTATCTTCCATTTAAAATGAGCCTTCCACTACGCAACTCTACTTAATGGTAGCGAACAAGGTGTCATTATCACTGTTCACGTATCATCGCGTCGTTATCGTGGCATCTACGAAGACGAAACATGACATCGTTCTCTCAAGCATGCTCTCCCATCAATCAACCGCTCCAAACGAAGCTGCGTTACGTAATAATACGTCGTTACGAAGACGCATTCGCGATAAATATGCGCAAAACCAACGAAAATATCAAACTATGACTTTCACCGTCGCATTATATGGCAATACAGTCGCGGAGATGATGCATATTCGAAGCATTCGAAAGGCTTAATTGACCCAAATGCGGAAGGTCGCGACGGAATACCTCTGTAGCCGTTTGGTTTTTTTTTTCTTCAGCCTCTCTAACACTTCAGATATTTATTTACTATTATATGTTAGACCCATAAATTGGTTTTAAATATTTTCGCCGATATGACCAAGTCAGGATCTGATGGGTGCAAGGGGGAATATCGAGGGAAACCTTCAAATTCCACTTATCAGATATTATATATATGATATGTTCGTGTATCATATAGCGGGTTCGATTCCCAACGAGGGCAGCAACTTTTTCTGTTCTAGTTTGGTGGACAGTTTGGAACATTTATTAAATCACCTAGACTAGATAGCGAACCCCGGGGGCATGAAGCGTTACTTATTTTCAATCATTGTTTATTCTTATTATTCCTACACTTTTACTTGGATTATTCGTTGTAATACTTAATAAAATAACTGCGTAATTTATAGAGTAAATATCTAACATTAAAAAGAGCAAAATAAAGAAAATTTAAGAGAAAAATTGAAACTGTTTCAAAAAACAGATAAGGAACTCACTATAAAGTGAAATGATCAAATTTTGTGACACATACACAAAATTAAATTACGAACAAAACAACTCTAATTTGTTGCTCGTTCAAATAATATTGTAAATATATAATTTGGTGTATCTGGCTGTTAAGCTAAATTGTGTGTATATAGTAGAATATAAAATACGTGTAGTAGATAGGTTAAATAAATTTTTTGTTTATTTTTATTTAACTATTACAATGATTATTATGTACATATTTTGTTTTGAAACTTTTTTTTGTGTTAAAAATCTAAGTTTGATTATTTTTAACCTTATTTTTTCCTTATTTATTTTTTGAAGTCGGTTCATTTTTTTTGTTAAAAATTTTTGTTGAAAATGTCGTCGATCGATATTGAGACAACGATGTATCTTTGAGGCTGTTCTCAACCCATTTTTTATTATCTTTTTAAAAAGTGAAGCGCTGCACAAACAGGTCACCACTCATATATTGGAACTAGTAGTAGTCAGAAGGAGCAAGGCTTGGACTATACCGCTGGCGGTGTAACACCTCCCATCGTACACTCGTACATACGTACTACTCGGATAAAACGAATCAATTGTAGTCGATGGCGATCCCCACTAATGGTTTCATTCTTCAAATGTTATTGTCTGTCCAGAACGCTCTTTGTCCGTTGAGAAATCGCTGTTAACTCACAACTTTTGAAAGATAGAAACCAGTATTCACATGTTGAAATCGCTGGATCATGTTTGCCATAACCTTTTTATGGGATTTAGTAAAAAAGTAAATTTAGTAAACACAACAGTAATATTATAAAAAATAAGAATTTAGAGCTCAAAATCTGTATAAAATATTTGTCTTTCTCTGGTCATCCATTAAAAACTTCAAATGAGTCCTTTGGATTTTGTATTATGGAAATACACCATCTTTCAATCAATCGGCTATCGTTGTGACGGAGTTTCTGGTCAAAAATCATCGAACATCCACCATATTCACCTGATATGGGCCCAACAGACTTTTTCTCTTTCAATGTGGCATTTCTGTTTTCAGTCAAAAAACGACACAAGAGAAATCCCGCTAAAAACTAAAGTTCTTTCCGAAGAAAAGCATTTACAAATGTTTTGATAGCTGGATTGTTTCAATATATTGAGGTACTTAATAATAATTTAGCTTTTAATCACTTAAAAATATATGTTGTTTAATTACAGTAATATCAGATATCTTTCATGTGGTATATTTAGTATTTGTGAGATTTTATGTTGACCTTTATAAAGGATCTCTAGATAGCTCTAGTACTAGACAGCAGAATGCTGGTGTAACTGTATATGTGAAAGGTGATTATATTAAAGAATAAAATACATCATATTTTTACATATAAAAAGGTTTTCCTTCAAGGCCAGGGTATGTATCATACCATAGTAGTTCAAATGTAATTCTGTTATATTATCGCATATGATTTTCTATACACACTTTTACCACAGCCCACAAGAATAACAACTGATAGCAGAATAGGAGCGACTATACCGCAAATGTTTAAATTATTTATTTTTCGGGACTGCCATAACATATGTTGCTAAAGTTTGTTCAAAGACTGAAAGTATGCTGTATTCTCTATAAAATCTCCCAAAACGCAAGATACCTTTCCAGTTTAGAGAAAAATCTCCATATTAGACTCATGTATACTAAGTATCCAGATGAAAAACTAATAGCAAAGCTTTACACAGCTTGAATATCATTCTATGCTGTACTATTTTTCTTTTATTGTTAGCTATACTAATAACTATCGAAAACATCTAACTCTACATGAATGGTTAGAAGCTCAATTGGTTAGAAGTTAGAAGCTGTTGTATTTCAATTTTCAATTAAAGGACTCGCGTATAGAACACTAACACAAGTCCAAATGTGGAAAAAGGATTTAAAAAAAAGTTGGATATTGTTATTAATTTTTTAAATTAATCTCTTAGAACTATCTACCCGTGGGCAATAAGTATTATTATATGATTTCCGTTATATAATGTTATATTATATGTATGTTATATATGTTAGCAGTAGTAGAAGATCTCTTCAATAAGTGATCTGCTGTATATCTTATAATCTAAATCTTATATTAGATACTATTCTAACATATTTTAGTCTATCCTAACTTATTCTAAAGACTATTCTAGCTTATTCTAGAGATTATTAAATTTCACTTTACGTGTCTATTAACCAGTTCGTATGGTAGTTTGCGTTTGAGCCTACACACCGCACTGTCATCGCGCACATTTAACTGTTTGGCGAGTGCATTGGGATGCATTAATAGTCTTTCAGAGTACTTCGCACTAACACTTCACATCGCACTCATTATGGGTTCTAAAGGGATATAGCGGCGCTGAATTAGTTTGTTGGAGAACTATCACATATCACACTTTATTCTGGAATTTATGGAGGATAGTTATGTTAGATTTGTTAGTTGTACACCATAGTTCAATACCTCAGGTCCAAATGGGATGTTATCCATTGATAATTTAGATTTACGCCCTATTAGCGAATACGTTTGGTTTAGTCCAAGCTGTTTGCTTTTTGTCACTATATGTTTTTCCCATGTCAAACTTCGATCAAAATGCATTCCGAGATATTTAACGTTTTCTGCTTGCGATTATTATTAATACTAACAAATATTTGAAGACGAAGATACAACAGGACTTAGGGAATATACGGGAAGAACAGCGAAAATATAGGAAAGGGAGGATATGATCAATGAGATATCTCAATTATGATGCAAATAGGGTATATGTTTGACTATCTGGATGGAGAGCAAAATGCAATTTAGTTATTCAAGGATTAGCTGTGGAATTTTCACAGGTTACATTATACGACTAGTACTGCACTAGCTACGGATTGAGCACTGTGTTCTGATAGGTTTCCATCTATTTTAAATGATGTTACAAGTGAGATATCCAAAAATAGACTTACCTTCAGTGTCCCTTTGTATCGCCATTCAACCAGTCGTCTCTTCTTTCCGTTAAATAAAATAGTTTTGTAAATTTGTAAATTGTTCTCTGAGTTCTTTCACATTTTATAATTGGCGCAGTCGGTAGGATTCTGGGGAGATAAGGCTGTTCTCTTTTGAATTCATCCAATTAGTAAGTAGTTAAGTGTAGTTCGGGCAAAAATATTTCAGCTGAAGCTGAAAGACCACAACAACTGGATTGAAGGTGCTCAAAACCCATATCCATAAACTATAGGGCAAAAGTGCCGCTACCATATTGATTGCGTGCCATCTTGGTTATGTGACGTTTAGCTCAGCTTCGATTCAGCCGATGTGTTGTATGGACGTCCAAATTTTATTATGAAGTTATATGTCAGTGGTAGCGGGACTTTTTCCCCACTCTATATTTCGAGTGAGAAATATTCAAGCGTTAAAACACACCCCTAGTCCGTGGATTGCCGGCACACGTTAACAGTTCAAAGTGTAATCCACCAAGGGCGATCTGAAGTTCCTATGAATTAATATATTCTACTGAAACCTGGACGGAAGCTTGCAGTTCAGGGTGAACAGTCACCAAAAGCGGTAAATTGTAGTAGCTCAGTTTCTTAGCTGTAGACTATTGAAATTTGGAGTCACCGAAAACTGGAAAACAATTCCGTAGAGGGACACTATGGAAATATGAGTAGATGCAGTGTTATTTCAAAAATCTTCTCAGGTAACCTGGTGGCCGATAATATAAGTGATGCTCAAACATAATTGTATTAGAACTATAAGCTGTTTATATGCAAATATGGAGTTGCACTAAGCCATCAAACCAACTAGTAATCCTATAGTATGCTGTCAAAATAAAGTTGAAGAACTTTATATAACATTCAAATATAATAATATAATAATAATTAATATAAAGTTAGTACGTGAAGGAATATGTATATCTCCGAGTCGCTTGTACTACCGTTGGAAAATATTAACACATATAAAATTAACTGCTCCAATAACTTGTCTCCGTCCTTTCCTCTCTCACAATTTATACAGGAAAGTGTTCGTACATCTTCATCTGACATCACGAATTAAAAAAAAACAGTCGAACCGTGCATTTAACTGAAAATAATAATTACTATTTTGAATCGCTTATATTAGTATATTTCAGTTGTTTGACTATCGACTGTTTTCGGTCGATAGTTCACAACGCTACTCTTAACTATGTAAGTATTCATCCCACACTTGTTTTCCTAGTGAACTGATCTTAGTAGAAATATTAATAAAATTAATTTATAGTTAAACTTATAATAAGCGTGTCTGATAAGAATGTCTCATTGTATGAACAGACACCGTTTATTTACCTAAAAAAGAGCAAAATCATGTTTGTACATCTAATATTACTGTTGACAATTTGTTTATCGTCAAGGAAAACCCATACATTCCCCAACGTTACTTGTTATTGATTTTTGTTAGTGATAAACATATGTGCGATTTTGTACCATAACCGTTATATATTATTCCAAGCATTATTCATATCATATTGCTTTTATTTATAATTAATAAAATCAGCGGAATGCCGTTTAATTTAACGCAATATAATTAAAACTAAACCAAAAATAGGACGATTTAAAGAGCTTTATTGCTTTATGGGCTTATTATATTTGATATATGATCTATACGCTATAAAAATATATAAAAAATAAATTATCTCTCGTCAAAATTGAAAACCTTTGCTTATCATAAAAAAAGTCTATGAATCTTATTTTCTTTGGCGTGTTTTATTACATTTTATTGTTAATAAATATTTTTATGTTTAGATTTTATTGCATTACTTTGTATTATCGATGATATATCAACTAAAACATAGTAAAACATAATACACTGACTGAAAAGTTTCTGGCCTTATACATAGATGGCTCTAGTTTTATTGCATTCACCGCTTTTCAGTTACTGCTAAGCTTCAAAGGAAATATGTTCAAATTTCGTGATATTCCACTCATAAGCTTGAGAGTTATTGTAATAAGAGTGAAACTATTTTTATTACTTTCAAAACAATGGATCAGAAACAATTTCGTGTTTTAATCTTATACTGATTCTTGATGGGGAAAAATACCGTTCAACTGAAGCAATGACAAGTGTTATAAAGACTCTGGTCCATCAGAAGCAACAATAAAACGTTGTTTTGTTGACTTCAATGATGGTCGTAGAGACACCGATGATGACGTCCAAATGAGGTGGTAAAACTAGAAAACAAAAAAAATCCACAAAATCGTTTTAAATGGTCGAAAAGTGAAGTTGCGTGAATTAGCTAACATAGTAAAGATATCAAAATAATGTTGACCAAAAACCAGAACGTGTTGATGATTCTGAGCAGTGTTTGACTATGTTTAAATGTAAAACTGAAATTTTTGCCTCGATATGTGACAATGAACAAAACATAGATTCATCACTTCACTGCGGAATCACAACCATCGTCATCTGAATGGAGAGCAACTGGTAACAGGCCTATTTTAAGGCAAAAGATAAATCGTTCTACAAAAGAGGTATTGCAATCTTAGGGCGGCGCTGGAATGATTGTGTGGCTCTTATTGGAAATTACGTTGATAAAGGAAGTCAATTCTTAACAAAAAAACGCGTTTTCATTGTTACGCCCGTAACTCTTCAACCTATGTGTTATCAACAACAACAACTCAGCTCTAGTTCTTCTGGAAACGCGCTGGTTCGCGAGCTGGTCGACATGCTGGGAGCTTAGCACCGCGTCACCGCTAACATCCCCCTCTTTTCCAGGCTGAAACGACCTCATTCGTAGCCACAGTCATAATTTTTGCCCCCATACGATGGTATCCAGTCGTATGTTAACTCGCGAATCAATAGAATCGCCGAGTCCTCTTGCCCAATAACGACTGCCATATCCCCGAATTTAATGCAGTAGCAGTAGCACTCCACAGGGGTCAACTGTGAGTCGGTTTTAGTTTAGTGTTTTGGTAAGCCCAGAGGCAGTCCCACATAACCCGGTCCAACTTGTCACTCCAGGGCAAGTCTCCGCGACTAGGTATGCGTCATGCATTCCATCTCTGGTTTTAGACCAGTACAAAAAACATCTTATGAATTTCTGATCGATTACGCTCAAATTTGGAAGTGGTAATATTTTTACCAAAATAGGAACCACCAACCTTAAAAATCTTCAAGCAAGATATATTCACATAAAGGATATCGAGTCATATTTATCTCAATTTTTACTTTCGCAGTGTCAACCATGCTTAAAATACAATGTGTTTGGTATATCATTGAGTCCAGTTTGCAATGGATTGTACTCATATGTCTGTTCAGAATAAAAGTCACAATAGCTTTTTTGAGTATATTCGCAAATCGATGATTTATCCATTACTGCCTAACTACAACCAACATCCTTAACCTTACAAAATAGAATTCCTACCAATATCAGGGTCAAATCCAAATTGGTTGTTATAGTACCTTCAATTGGGTTCCAATCTTAATCAATTGGTACTGTAGCGACCTTGAGGCATGTCGAATTTTACATCGTGGAATAACGGTCTACAAAATACCCGGAAATATAATCCCAGATGTTGAACACAAGCAGCGCCAACTAGAACCCGATAACGAATAGCTGGCGGCAACCCCGAGACGTTTATCTGGGATGTTCTTGAAGGGTAGTTCGATTCATTCAGTGCTCAACCATCGTTTGATTTAGACGTGCCACCATCGACTGCCCAAGCCTCTTCTCCAGGTAACACCGCTGCCATCCGTTTTATCTAATTGTATTTTCCACGTTTTTTTATATAGCCAATAAATAACGGTCACATAATGTAAACACCACTGTTTCATTTCATTTTACCTCCATTCACCGAGCCACATCATTTACCCTAAAGTACCTTGATCTGGGTTGTTTGTAAATGGCAACTTCGTAAAATCAGACGGAAGCTACCGAAGTTTACCGAATACCGTATAGGATTCTACGGAAATAGCCACTACTATTGAAAATGAACCTTTTTCGGCTACTGTCAATAAACAAGTTATCAGGGTCATACAACATACAGCACAGTTTATAGATCATCAGGTTACAAAGTGTTTATGTCAACGAACGTTTGTACGAAATAAACACCAAGTCCCCATATCTTGGCGGTTAAATAATTTATTTTTAATTACGATGCCATGTTGATCATAGACCGAACAAATAAATATAACGAACCGATCAGCTAATATCCTGCGTTTGTTATTGTGGAAATAGCTTCGCGCGATTCAGAAAAATATATTTTTTTGCGGAAACGTGCAAATATCAACAAAATATTTTGTTGTCGTTCGTCGATATTTTGTTTGATGGACGGATTTTATTTATTTAGTCACCTCTTGACATTAGAACCTTATCGTATCGACGAGCACGATATTTTTAACAACTTGAAAACAGAAATGATTTAGGTGTACAAGCATGATTCCATCCATAGTTAAACAAATATAAGACGGTTGTTTACTATAGTCTATCCAAAGTTGTTGTGAACATACGTCATCAAGATGTTTAATGTATTGCCTGTCGCGGTTTGTAAACTTCGGTTTAGAATCAGATAATATTTCCCGTCTCATTTTATTCTAGTTAAAAGAGGTACAATGTTGTCTGATACGTTCTAACACGTAAACGAACCAGCAAGTCGTCCGGTCGTCAAACGTATGTAAAATTCTTCAAAATAATAGTGATAAAAGGTTATAAACCGACAAACGTTGTCTTAACGCTTTGGTTATTTTAGCAAATTTCAAATTGCTGCTTATTATCACTCTGATTGTGAGAGTGAGAGTAGATAATGGGGATTCTTTCTTGCCTGTAGAATTCGATAGACAGGTAAACATTTTTACTGTTAATTGTTAAGACGCTGCGATTTTTATTGAAAATTTTTTAGCGTGCTGCAGCTGCACTGAATATTATTATGGACAACATTATTATTTCAATGTCGACGAACGTGAACGACTAACCAGTATAGTTCTTTGATTTTTAGTCTAATCTGCTCTGCTACCTGTCTAACGTAATGTTTCCAATTTAATCAACCATCGAGATGGTTTCCGAGGTATTTCGCAGATTCTGCTTGAGGAGTCAAACATCAAATGATATAATACTTTAGGTTTTTGTTATTTCGCCGCAACACAAAATTGACATGGACACATTTGAAGCTGTTAGACTGTATGTTCCAGTCTTTAGTTTATTCGTGTTCTGTCTTTTTAACTGTACTATTTCTACAGCTTTAGTCGGAGACCTTTCCAGAATCACCAGAATCTTTTAACATCATGGCTGTGATGAGGAGAACTGTTTCAAGGACTCTTTGTTTTGTTCTTGAGATATCGACAATGTAGAGCTGATACAGGAATGGCCTCAATATATTACCTTATTCTAAGAGGCCAATTGAAAAGTCCCCGGCCTACCATAGTAAAACACATTTTTTGGCAAAATTAGTTTTTTTTTTATTCAGCACAATTCCAACTTTTGCTTTGATTTGTTCTTTGCTTCGAAATAGGCCTCGGTTTCGTCGAACACCTCTTCATTCGACGAAAATTTCTTCCCAGCCAGCATCCCTTTGAGATCTGAAAACATGAAATAGTCGCTGAGGGCCAGATCTGGAAAATACGGTATATGAGGAAGCGATTCAAAGCCCAATTCATGGATTTTTGCCATCGTTTTCACTGCCTTGTAACACAGTGCATTATCTTGGTGAAGCAGCACTTTCTTTTTCTTCAAATGCGGCCGTTTTTCGGCGATTTCGCCCTTCAAACTGTCAAATAATGCTATGTAATAGTCACTGTTGATGGTCCTTCCTTTTTCAAGGTAGTCAATGAAAATTATTCCATGCGCATCCCAAAATACAGATGCCATAAACTTGGAAGTCGATTGTTGCGTTTTCCCACGCTTTGGAGCGTGTTCATCGTTTACAGTCCACTCGGATGACCGTCGATTGGGTTTCGGAATGAAATGATGAAGCCATGTTTCATTCATTGTTACAAAACTCGGCTTGATCATCTTCAAATACTGCTCCGAATCATCAAGTCGTCATTGTTTTTGGCCAAAAGTGAGCTCGCGCGGCATCTACTTTGCACAGACCTTTCTCATACACGTTCAGTTGATATCTTTAGAGTGTCTGCTATTTCATTCACTTTCAGTTTACGGCTATTCGAAATCATTTTGTGGATTTTTTAAATGTTTTCGTCGGTAAGAACCTTTTTCTTCACCACGTCTAAACTTAGAATACCAATCCTTGATGGTTGGTTTTCCTGGGGCAGTGTTGGGAAACTCGGCATCAAGCCAAGTTTTTGCATCAACTGTATTTTTTCTTTTCAAATTCCCCCAAATTTCTTTTTATCCATTTTTTTCACAATAACAAAAGTTGCTTCACTCAAAATGCTATAGTTCACAAACTAGTGATCCGACAGCTGTCAAATTTATACACGCATCTTTTGAGGGTTATTTCTAACTAAAAATCATATGGATTTAATTATAGTAGCACCATCTATATGTCAGGCCGGCTCTTTTCAATTGACCTGTGAATACATTCCCTTCGAACACCATTAAAAATTTAAATTAGTTGTATTATTTGAGTACAATAAGTGTGAGTCATCCCGTCTTATTTACAACCTTTTGAACAACCTAATAACAGTATCATCATGTCACCACCGCACGCATCAAAGTCTACACAAAACTATCAATCCACTAGCACAAAACAAATTTTAATTAAAAACAAATTATTTAACCGCAAAGATATAGAATCACGGTGTTTGTTTTTCATGGAAACGATCATTAGAATAAAAATGTCGTAAATTAACCTAACTACCAATAAATTAAACAAACGCTGTTTTCTTTTTTAAGACGGTCGCTTGATATTGGAGTTTTTTCGAATCGAATGGCTATTATGCAGGAAGCAGGTTTAGTAGCCATTTGCACCGGACAAGTTTTCAGGACTTTTTCATTTAAAAACAATATATGCACACAAATACATTTTTTATTGGTTTTAATTAGTATTTCGCCATACGTAAATGTCAAACAATAAATACGAAACCGATATAACATAAGACTTAAAGACGTAAACTAGGAGATATATCTTTTTAATGAAGTGAACACTGCGGACGGTGGTTTTCGATTTTGTTACTATACGTCCGCCTTTGTCGTTATCTGTTACTGATAAATGTATTTTTAAAATGTTAAGTATTTATTTAAGTCGTTAGATGATAAGTTTTAGATATACATATATATATATATATACGAACAAGTAATAAACACTTAATTATTTTCTATATATAAAAAGCACTTTAAGTTTTTACCGAATGTTATTTATATCTTCTATACTGATAAAACTATCAGTATCCATATACGTCCGCTTATCAGTCAAGTAATGTTAACAACTTTTTGTTCGTTTTCAAGAGTATAAAAATGCTTTTCATTTCATGCTGGTAAAAATTTTAAGGTGTTCTGCAATTTTTGCAAAACTTATAAATTAAGTGTTTTTTTTTTCTGTTCGCAAATTTGGTAATCACCTTGTCATTAAAATTGTCTATTTCGGTGATAAACTGTTAAGAGCTATTAAACAATCTTCAGCATTGAATTTCTGAAAACGTTTTGATGCGCTTGAGAAACACCTTTTGGCCTCTAATGTCATAGGACTTTTCTAATAATTGTCTAGTCTCCTTCATCGTCTTATATTGTTTGTTATTAAACATTTTAGAAGAGGTAGTGCACCATTTAAGGTTCTGCGATCATTTCTTGAATAAATAAGTGACAGTTCAGTTCATAGTCGTTCTTTATCAAGTGTAGGATAAAAGGAACACACGGAAGTGATTTTATCCTCAGGAAGTTTTCAATTCCTTCCAAAGTATTCCGAAAAGTAAAGTGATGCAACTACCGGATGCTCTTTAAAATGAAATCTATCTTTTGCACAATTTTTTATAACATGACACAACTATAAAGCATAAAATCAGTGATTAAATTTACTATTGCCTGTGCAGTTGCGTTTATTTTCTGGTGGCTCATGATTTATTTTATCTGGTGCTTTTATAATGATGTTATCAATATTGCTTCAAACTTGAAAAATCCTATGGAGGAGGACCAGGAAGATAGTCGATTTAGTGCTTCTTGAAGGAGTTTTTGTCCAAAGTTTGGAGACTTGACTGAGCAATAAATAGGTTCCCAAAAATTGGTAGGTGAGCCTTGAGTGAGAATTATAAATAAAGTGGGACTTGGGACTGAAACCTGAGGGACTCTGTCGAGAGCGGCTAGGTGGAGAAGAGAAAACCTCCTGAACAGACTCGGAAACATCTGTTGCTGATAAAATTATTGACAAAGTCCACGATATTACCCATGAGTCCGAAGCAGTGTAAATTGTTGATGATTAAAGACCTATTAACTCTATCAAACACATTTTGTGATTGATATAATGGGTTCCATATTATAGTTCCTTGTAGGGTCGGTTATGGATCCGGTAAAACCAGAGAGGAGTCGGGAGGTACTATGGTTGTCGTTTCTTGAGACTGATACAAAATGATCAGCTAAAATATTTGGGATAACGGATGCGTTAAAATGCCAAGTGCTTTCAGAATTCAGGCCAGCGATAGATGGAGGAGCGACCTTTGCATTTTCCAATACTGTTCCAAAATTATGTTGAAGAGAAACAATAGTTGGGGCTGTTGGCGAAGGTTAACCAGAACGAGGATTTGGCATTGATAATGTTTGTTCTAGATAAGCCACATTTGGCTTGAAGGCAATGAATATTTCTAATGTTGGAGAGAACCTAAAGCGCGATAGCGCCCGTTTCTTCTCTCTGATAACTTAGGAACAATGTTTAATCCACCAAGGAACAGGATCATGTGAAGAATGAGAACGATGTAGTGGAATGGAGAATGAAGCTGCGTGCTTTATCGTAGATATGAATCTGGTTGAATTTAAGGAAGAATCACCTTGGACTATGATAGGTAGGGTGAACGACTATTAGTATAAGGACTAATCAGCTTTAGTGATATTGTACGATTACCTAGGGGGTGGATATAAAATTGACGAAACAGATGATAGGAGGATAGGAAAGTGGTCGCTAGTATAAAGGTCAGGTATAGGGGACCATGCCATGGAAGGGAAAAGGCTTCGTGAGACTAAGGCGAGGCCAATGCAATGAGAGTATCAGCCCCAGCATTAAGAAGGTGGAGGTCCATATAATTTTTTGGAGCTTATGGGTATATTTTCCAACCCTCTTCGTTTTTGCATATAACACATGTACTGAAAAGTACCAGGCCAAACATATAGATGGCGCTAGCTTTATTACATTGACCAATTTTGCAGTTAGTACCAACCTTCAAAAGAAAGCTGTTAAAATTTCATGATATTCTACTCATAAGTTTGTGAGTTATAGTGCTAAGAGTGACACTATTTGTTATTTCTAAAACGGTGGATCAAGAACAATTTTGTGTTTTAATTTTACACTGCTTCTTGATGGGACAAAATACCGTTCAAGCGAAGCAATGGCTTCAAAAGTAATATAAGGACTCCGCTCCATCAGAAATAACAATAAGACGTTGGTTTGCTTAGTTCAAACGTGGTCGTAGAGACACCGATGATGCAGAACGAGTGGACGTCCAAATGAGATAGTAACACCAGAAAACATCAACAAAATCCACAAAATTGTTTTGAATGATTGAAAAGTGAAGGTGCGCGAGTTAGCTAACATTGTAAAGATATCAATAGAAGGTGTTGGTTGAGCATTTGATTATGAGAAAGCTCTGTTCAAAGTTGGTGCCGCGTTTGGTCGCTATTGGCCAAAAACAAGAACGTGTTGATGATTCTGAGCGTCCATTTTTGCGTCGATATGTGATAATGATGAAACGTAGATCCATCACTTCACTCCGGAATCAAAATGATCGTCATTTGGGTGGACAGCAACTGGTGAACCTAGTCCAAAGCACCCGAAAGTACAACAATTGGCTGGAAAGATTATGGCCTCGGTAGTTGGGAACTTCCTGAGAAGGGAAATACCATCAACAGTAAATATATAGTGTTATTGGGGCCGTGTCACAAGTCAATCAAAAAAATGGCAAAACTACTTGAATCGAACTTCGAAATATTCCTACATCCACCCTATTCGCCAGATTTGTCTTCCAACGTCTTCCGGCTGTTCAGACGCAGACCTCAACAAAATGCTCACCGGCTCACATGTTAGATGCGGCGCCGGAATGATTGTGTGGCTCTTGATGGAAATTATGTTGATGAATAAAACCAATTTCGAACAAAAAATTATGTCATGCCCGTGACTTTTCAGCCTATGTGTTAATTAAGAATAATTAAACCAAAACAAACTATTCCAGTCATAGATATCGGAGCTTCACAAATAATACATCATTACGTGATCATTTCCTTCAATAAAACATGATACTATTGATGTGGATTTATCGTATTAATTCGAGAGCAATGCAAGCATGAAGTAACGGTAAGTGGCGCAGGACATCTCGTTACTTAATGATGCGGTTCTTTAATAAAACTATTCGTCATTCTCCCGTAGCGGTCGGTAATATCGCGGAGGCACACAAAGACGCGATACCGTCTCGACATCTAGAATTGTAGCAATCTCTTCCTCGTCATCTTTCACTTCAATATTCAAATAAAGTGGGCCGATTAGGTTACGAATGTTACAATTACGATCGAAAGCAAAAGATTGTCTCGGATTACGATATCCAATACACGATCGGCGATTACATAACGTAAAGATTCGATTTTTCTTGCTCGGTACGAGGGCCTAGATAAAACTAACGGAATATGATTTATTTTATTTCGTGGTCCGAATTCTAACAATGTAATAAATCTAATCTAATCTGAACTCTAATGTCTCCATTCAGTTTAATCGAACTGTATTGCTGAAAATCTGTAATGAAACCTACCAACACCAACACTCAGAGCGATCTCATATAAATCAAATTTAAGATTTTAAACATCTCGATTATTGCTGACTTCACAATTGTATTTAAATTACAACTTACGGTTTTTAATGTAATTATGTTTCGGTCTGAACCATATATCTATCAACGTTATGATGCTCTGCTTGCTGATTATAGCATCTCTATACAATATATATATATATATATATATATATATCTTCTTTATACATTTTAATATTGCTGATTTAAGAAAAATATATTAAATTTAACTGCAACCTATATGTTTGCAATATATATTTTTTACCTCACTTCGCTTTTTTAAAGTCAATAATTAATATTTGCTGCCAATTTATAATATTTTACAAATTGCTGATTTAAAGCGTATTTTTAAAAAAACTTTAGTTAGTTATACCTTGGTTTGTAAGTAATGTATATTACCTCATAATGTTTCTCCATACTAATCGTCTACACCTCATTAAAGCTCTCATTTATATATCGATCATTGCTGACTTAACAAAATAATTAATTTAAAATCATATATTTTATTTAAATATATTTTTATCTTATTTATGTGGCATATTTATCAAATTTTTATTTTCGCATTAGCGACTCAAATTGCTGACTATTGAGAATAGTTGAAATACTATATTATGATTATTTAAATTACCATTAACCATAATTAATTTAATGATCTTATAGGCAACCGGTGCTTTTTATTAAAAGGCTTGATTTTTAAAAATTTTAGAACAATTTTATTAATTTATTTTACTATATTTCATTGAATATGTCTGTTCATCTACTGAGCTTGGACTTTATATATAAAATATTGCTGATTTAATCAAATTACTTATTTAACTAAATAAATTTTAAGTTTTTAAATATTTTTGCTGACCTAATTGAAATCACTATATCTAATTGAATCCATATACTGCTGTATCTGAATTACATTTCTCTTAAGTTTATTTTGACATTGTGTCAATTTAGAATAAATATTTTGTTACTAACGTTTATCTTACATTATACATTTTAAAATTGCTGAATTAGTATAAATATCTCTAGTAAAGCTATGGGCCAGATATTATTATCATTAGCTAATTATCTTTTATATAATTTGCTTTTCTGAATAACAAATATTTGCTGCCAATATATCATAATTTAGTTGCTCACTAGTAACTTATTGAGAGTATTATTCTAAAAAGACAATTTGTATAATACCTTGGTTTGTATTATATTTCTGCATACAAGTTTATATCCGATTTTTGTATTTCAATTATTGCTGACTTAATATACATTCTTAAATTTGATGTACTTTAATTTATGTAAATAAATGTTATGTTATTTTTAGTTATCTATTATGTACTTACCAAATTTTGTCTTCTTATTGCTGATTCAAATTACTGAATCAGCAAAAAGAAGAAGACTATTACTAGTAGTAAATTTAGTCCAGTTTTAACTTAACAGTACATAACTTATTAACATGACAAACTTTAATGTTTCAATGCATATGTGACCTAAAAAGCTTCAACTTCACATGTAAAAAATTGCTGACTTAATAACATTACCTTGAATTTGCTCAATTATTTCAGGATTCCAATAATCTTCTGAAAAACTTGGACTTTTTACAATTTAACTAGTGCTGACTTAATTAAACTCGAATACACGAACTCTTACTTACCATTATTTAAAAGTTATTTAATTCATCCATACCACTATTTAATATAAATTATTTAATTACTATTATTACATTCAGTGAATATGTTTCAACGTATGTGTCACCTACAAAGATTTAACTTCACCTGTAAAAAATTGTTGATCTAGTAAAATTACTTTCAATTAACTAAACTGTCATTTGAATGTTGTTTATATAATTAACAGATTTTTGATTTTTTACATCATTATTTTAATAATTTTCGGAAAACTTGGACTTTTTACAGTTCGACCATTGCTGACTTAATAAAAATACTCGAACTCTCACTTACCATTATTTAAATGTTATTTAATTCATCCATATCACTTTTTAATATAAATTATTTAATTACTGTTATTACATTCACTGAATATGTTTCAACGTATATGTCACCTACAAAGATTTTACTTCACATGTAAAAAATTGCTGATGTAATAAAATTACTTTCAATTAACTCAACAATCATTTAAATGTTGTTTATATAATTAAGAGATTTTTGTTTTTTTACATCATTATTTTAATAATTTTCTAAAAACTTGGACTTTTACAGTTCGACCATTGCTGACTTAATAAAAATACTCGAACTCTCACTTACCATTATTTAAACGTTATTTACTTCATCCACAACACTTTTTAATTTAAATTGTGATTATATTTTTATCTATTATTGTTCTAAACGTATTCAATTTAATAAAACAGCGAGCCTGATTAACTATCATTTAAATTTAACGCTAATCAGCGGTTTGGCGTTTCGTTTTTGATCGAATCTCGCGTCAGTTTTCGCTCGTTTGCATCAACAATCGAATTCCTCAAGATGTTTCTAAACGGGCGGCAAAAAGCGATGCACAAATCAATTTTAATAAAACCAATTACGAAACGGATCGTTTGAAAGTGTTTTTGAGCAACCCGCGTATACCGAGAAAAGCATTAGGAACGGAGAGCCGAGTGAAAAAAATGCTCGGCGTTAGCTCGAAATCGTTCTTTGTTTGCCTGGAACCGCTGCAATAGCGCCGCGCAAGAGAAAGTCAGTCCGTTTTTTTTCCTTTCGACGACGACGACAAAGGCCGAATTTTGCAATGTGCAAATGTGTGTGTGTGTATTTGAAAGGGCCCCCCGTCGAGGGGGGCGTCTCGTGCCGTCCCCCTCGGTTCATCGGTATGCCCGCGGCATTTTTTCGAAGGTGTAATTGAGGACGGCGAAGGTTGCGCAACGTCGCATTGACCTTTCGATGCGAAGATGTCAAAATCTAATTGCTTTTCAGCGATCGTGTCCGCGGGCCGAACAGTCGATTTGAAGGTTACCGAGACTGCAGGTGCCCTAGGCCTCCATTCCGCGTAACTGGAAACGTGCATCCGAACCAAATGTGATCGGTGCATACAGTTTCGGAGAATGCCTTAGTTTAATTGATATTCGCGAATTGGTTTTGAGATTTAAGGATAGATGATGTAACTCGCTTTTCTGACGTATATTGCATCATCTCACCTCTTGATAACTATAGTCTATCCAAAGTAGCAGTGAACATACGTCATCGCATTTTAAGACGTCAAAACCTCGAAATGTTACAGCATCAAAATAAAAAATATCATATAAGTATAAATATCAAGAAATAGACATTAACCGATAACGAATATCACTAAGTTAAGTATTATGTTAAGTTAAATTTGGATTATATTTACTAGTCAGTAATTTGAATCAACAATAAGAAGGCAAAATTTGGCAAGTACATAAAAGATTTATTACATTTATTTACATAAATTAAGGTACATCAAATTTAAGAATGTATATTAAGTCAGCAATAATTGAAATACAATAAACGGATGTAAACTTGTATTCAGAAATATAATACAAACCAAGGTATTATAAGGATGGTCATTAAAATAATACTATCAATAAGTTATCACTCAGCAACTCCTAAGTTATAATATATTGGCAGCAAATATTTTTTATCCATAAAAGCCAATTATATAAAAAAGAATTAGCTAATAATAATAATATCTAGCCGATAGCTTTATTAGAGATATTTATACAAATTCAGCAATTTTAAAATGTTCAGATACAGCAATATATAGATTCTTTTAAATATAGTGATTTCCTCGACGGCAATAGCTGCTTTAATTAAGAATGCTAGGTCAGCAAAAATATTTAAAAAATTAAAATGTGTTTAGTTAAATAAGTAATTTGATAAATCGAAGCTCAGTAGATGAACAGACATATTCAATAAAATATAGTAAAATAAATTAATAAAATTATTCTGAAATTTAATTAAGAACCAAGCATTTTAATAAAAAAGAACAGGTTGCCAATAAGATCATTAAATTAATTATGGTTAAAGTTAATTTAAATAATAATAATATAGTATTTCAATTGTTCTCGATAGTCAGCAATTTGAGTCAGTAGTGCCGAAATAAAAATTTGATAAATGTGCCACAGATAATGATTAACTTATAAATATTTTTAAATAAAATATATGATACTATAACAGTGAACATACGTCATGGCGCAATTTAGGACGTCAAAACATCGTAATATTACCGCATCAACTCTGATGTTTTAGTTTATTTTGCCTTGAAATGGAGCAAAAATGTTATCAAATATAATTTATTTTAACATTATAGTACGTCTAATGTATATGGTATTGAATCATTTAAACTACAGTTAATCATACAGCCACGATACTTTATAGGTTTTATTACATTTACGTTGAACTCGTTTTCACGCCACTCATATGGTAGGGCTCGTTTTTTGTACAGTGGAGGCCCAGTCTGCCTAATTAACAATTGTATATCCAAGTATCCACGTGTGTTTTCTTGTCAAATAATTTTTATATCACTGTATTTTTCATTTCTTCTGTTGCGACCTGTGTATTTCATTCTTGATAAAATTAATCACTCAGAATTCTCTCTAATGCGTTTCCATACTTCCTTTACCTAACCTAATAACCTGTCAATTCTCCTGTCGACCACATATATCAATTCAATACCGAAATAAGCAAGTATTTACTTAACCAGAGTTTTCAGTTCTCGTGCGAATTCCTTCCACAAAATAGTAAGTGAGTGAGTGTTCGGACAAACAATCGAACAAAAGACGAACACTCCTACAATTGGTAATCCTGAAATTGAAGTGCCTAATAGGTAAACCAGCTCAACATAAGCCACTCGACCGGAGTGGTTTATTGTTTGGATTTTTATAGTTTTGGAGAACTAAAATGTACCAAAGTAGTACCAACCAATAAAATAGTTTATTTCTTTAATATAGGGTGTCTCAAATGCTTAGGGAACATCAATAGTACGTTTTTTTAACAAAACATAACGTGTAATCAACACGAAGAAAATTTTGGACGGATTATTATTAAAAACATCCTTTTGTTATTTATTTCACTGAAACTATAACAATTTATAAATTAATAATTACAGTAACGTGAAATCCAATTAAATTCATCTTTATTACTATTATCCTGTTGTATTTGCATCAATACTACAAGACACTACCTTATAAAACTCCAGCCGAAATAGTCTTAAATTCCTTCTAAATTTCTTTTCGAAAAGATATGACTCCAGCAGTAGACAGTAATTCGGCGATAGCAATTTGCTCATTTTGTATATTAATCCCAAATGCCATACTCGGTCAAAAGCGGGTCAAAAACTTGTTTCTGTCGGTTTGTCAGGTTTTTGAAGCATAATTCTTCAAGCAACTTTAAGACATTCCGGAACGTAGTCCAGTCTCTAACAAACATTGAATATTTATGTCAACATGATTATTGTTATTATTATTGTAGCTCCATATTTGAACACCTTAATGCCAAATAGGCACTGACAAACTAATTTATTTGATTTTACTTCTTGTATCTATTCTCTATTCCTTATCTATTTTATTTTGCTTCTTATCTAACTTATTGTCCAAAAATCAACTACCTTTATATTATGCGAAGGACCTATTATGGAATCTGAAAAGATATCTGAAAGAACAGCTGAATAACATTCAGATATTCATCATATTTGTATCTACTTTACGGCTTACTTTAAAATATTCAACATTTAAATAAAAGAAAAAAATACCGACATTCTTAATATTAATTCCAATATTTCCAATCTCCGACAGCGTTTCTCGAAAGAAACTAACGAAAGACGAGAAAAAAAGCAACGATATCCTATCGTTGCATGTCATTCTAGTTTCAGTTAATATTTTGCAGCGACCAGTTTTTGTACCGATATCCAACCAAAATGTATTTTATGGTAATGTTATTGGAATCGTTGCCCAACGATCGGTTCTTGCGCCACAGCCATCGGCCGCAGGTGAATCACATTTCTTTAAATCCAACGAAACTGAAAACTATGGTACAACTCGAGTACATGACCTGACCTTGGCGAGCAGGGTGTGGTATGGTCCGAGCCACAGTCACCATTAGTTAGCGAAAATTCTCGTCGTTCACTTTTTTTCCTCTCTGGTCGGAGTTAAATCCGCGTCAGTGCAGCCCAAATCTGACTAGTAACGCGGTTGGGAGGCGAAAACAAGTTCGATATCGACGTGGTATGGTCCCCAGTGACCTCGTAACTCATCATAATATCATCTTTAACCCAGATATAGTAGCCCAAACTACGATACGATGTTCTGTTGTTGTTTTTATCGTCGGCCTTCTTGTTTTTTCGGTTGAAGGTTGATGTCGAAGAGAGGTACATGTTTATAACCAGTTTAGATAATCTTAGGAATCGAGATAAACAAATATTAGGGTGTGTCAACTGTTTATTTCTTTCTGATTGAAGCTACACCTGAACGGTTATGTTTTATTACACTCAAATCTTAATCAATTCTTAAGCTAACAGTAGTTGAAGTCGATTAAATATATTTAGTACAAATAAACAAACATTGAATATATTTTTCGTTCTTATTTTTAATTACTTCATCACACATTTTACTCATTCTTTTTATTATCTTATTATTTAAGTCACTTTGAAACTATCCCCACAACTTCTGAGCTACTGGGCATCGATTCTTCACTTTCCTATCAATTGTATCCTATACTAATTCGATATGAGAGAGGTCTGGTGATTGTGATGGACATTTCATAATTTCCAAAAATACTTTATTTCGTTTTTGCTCAAAAAAAATGTTGACCAATATTTACTTATTGAAAACTGAACTTTGAATTAAATTCACTCTAGAGGGAATCGCATTTTCTTGTATAATGAGAAAACGAACCGTCTTATTTCTGGTGTGTCAGTTTCCCGATGAATTTGGGTATTTCTAACAAGCCATGGCGCGTTCAGAGTTTGCTTGAGAAGTTTATTTTGCATTATCTGAAGCTTTTCCACTAGTTCCGGCCTCCAATACCAAGTGCTAGATCTGTGGCGACCTCCACGACCCTTAGGCCACCACGAATTCACCACCAACAAGAACAAAGGTTGGCAACGCCGGTGGATTGGTACCATGCAGTTCCAGGCGATAAAAGACCATCACGACGACGTCTCGCTCTCTTTTCTTTTCTCCGTCCCCTTGTAACAGTACCACTTCCACAGCGCTACCGTACTTCCTCTACCTAACCTAATATCCTGTCAATTCTCCCGTCGACTACATGTATCAATCATAAGTTAAAATAAACAACTTTGATTCAACCAGTGTTTTTAGTTCTCGTGCAAATTCCTTCCAAAAATAGTAGTGAGTGTTCTGACAAATAATCGCAGCGGTAGCCACACATTTCGACCGACTGACCGACCCAAGACGAACATTCCTACAGATCCATATAACATTATGGGTCTGATAAGTAGCTTGTAAAGCAAAATTTAATCATCGGAGACAATTTACTTTTTCTGTAGATGAGAAGGTTAAGCACTGTGGCGATACCGTAGCCTGTGGAGGTCTGACATGAAGAGGTTGCATAATGCTGGTGCTAATCGGGAACCTTGGAGGACTCCTACTTTGACTGACTTAGGACTGGAGAGTGTATTACCGATCTTTACTTGAAAGGACCTATCCAACAAAAAGGAATGCAGTAAAATCATCAGGTCTTCGGGTAAACCTGCTTCAATGGCTTTGTATTAGGCCATCGTGCCAAAACTTTGTCAAACGCTTTTGTTAGGTCTAAAAAGACCGCAGAGAGCTTGTGCTTTTTCTTCATGGTGAAGTTAATTTCTACGGCCAATCTAGTGGTCTGATGTGCACATGAATGTTTGGCTCTGAACCCGTGTTGTTCGCCTGGTATGATATGGTTCTGCTCAGTGAACCGGTTGAGTCCAAGCAGGATCGCTCTTTCAGCAATCTTGGACATTCAGCTAAGCAGGCTGATTGGCCAATAGTCTGAAGACGAAGAATCAATTTTAATCATATGGCTTAGCTTTTATTGCCAAAGCATCCTCAAACCATCAAGCTAACATCACTATGCTTAAGAGTCTGCATAGTAGACAATCCTGAAGCTCACTCGCTTTTTGATCGGTACACAAAAACGTGTTTTAGTTCCAATAATGCCAAATTTAGACTCAGCCGTCCATAGGATGTTTTTCCACCTTTGTTAAGGACTTGCATTATCAGAATTTCTCCGTTGTTTTTTTATTCTCCTCTCAGGCCACCAGGCATTAAACATCTCTTTACAGTTGTAGTTGAAATTGCACTTAAAACTTATCTTCTTGCTTTATTATAGATTTGGGATGTTCAGATCTCTTCTGGTCTTGTTAATGTAGATTTTTACATGAACTTTTCCACTATTTGGCACATAGATTATCATTCATGACTGCTTGTAAGAAATACTTTTATTTCTTGGAAAATAAAATACAAATGTTCAATAAAACATTATACTGGTCAATATCTTGATAATATACAAGGTATTGCAACGGTGATTACAGTAACGTTCGGCTATCAATTACGTCAACAACATACTCTTCGAGAGACTCTAAGAAAGTATATGATACTCGGTCAAGGCGCCGGCCTTTGTATCCAAAAGTGTACATCTCAGCATTCACATCGCCCGGTCCCGATATCACGCCCTTATATCGGGTATCAGGTGCCCTTTACGTAATTCCTCAACAATACACACGTCCTCACAATATAACGTTCTATATTTTTACATGCTGTACAATAGAAATCTGTTTCTTTTTTGCTATTTTATACGCTCATGAACTATTGTAACTATTACATGAACGTCACCAAAGTACACTGAACTCAAAACTAATAGTTTTGAACATTGTTTAACCATGTTTGAAAGATTAGACTATGTTCAATGTAAAAACAATGACTAAAACCATCAGTTCTAAGAAATCTACAATTGATGGTGTTGAAACCTTTGTGGTCGTAAAACACGCGTGCCGATATTTTATCCAAATAAAGGACAACTGATAAGAAATCAGTAATTTTTGTTGATTATTGCTATAAGCTCCGTACTAAAAATAATGAACTCCAATGGAAATCGTGTTTATTTAAAAATTTAGTGCACTCTTTTTTATGTCAGCTAAAAAGAAGGTGTTTGCAAACTTTTGAACCGACGAAGACTGAGAAATTAATTGATTCGCGACTGATGTGTGATATAGTACCATTTAAAGTTAATCCAAGAATCTACACGTTAAAATAGTGATAATTCACCTTCATTCATCTGTGTAACTGCACATTGATTTACGAAATCCGACATTGTTCGCCGCACGTTTTGATAAACAGGAAACAACTTCTAACTAACCATTTTACCAGTCATTTTGGAGACGTTTTTGGTCGGCGAATTGACGCAATTGGATATTTTTTATGGGAATACAATGACTTGGAAAAAATAATTTTTCCACGTTTTTCAAAACGAATTTAATCATATTAATATCAAACATCAGTCCTTGATATATGTGCCGTTTTGTTCGGTGACTTTTTGCCTTTTTCGTGGGTCAAACTGTAATTTCGTTAGTTTTACAAAATTTCTGACCTTTCTGAATGAAAAAATTAACCAAGGAATTTTCACAAGCATCATTTGAAGAGGATTTTACAGGAACCGAAGCAAACTGTAACGGGAGGGAGTAAGATCCAAGTGATATAGATATGCTGGATTTTTGCTTAGTCGTCTGTCGTCTTCAGTTTCATTAGTGGCACCTAATTAACAACTGTATATCCAAGTAATGTATTTTCCTTTCATTAGGGAGCATTTTTACCTTTTTACGCTTAGTTCTTGTTTCTTTCGATGGTGTGTTCCTTTGTCAAGTCATTTTGATATCACTGTATTTTTTATTTCTTCTGCTACTACCTGTGTACACCATTCTTGATAAAATTAATCACTAAATTCTCCCTAATGTATTTACCATATCTACAAAACAGTTAGTATTCATCTCCCTCTCATCTCTCCTCATATATTCTAATCTAATACTCATGTATAATTCTAAACAATTACACATATATCTATGCACATAAATTGTTCATACTCTATAATACAACTTCCTACAGTTATGTAGAATCATAATCCCATATTCAGAAAGCTTAATTCAAGTGAATAACTAAGCTGTTAATTTCCAGTCTATATAACATTTATTCACGATTTCATCTTTTGTCAATTTCTTCTTCAATGTGTCTGATCGAATTCATCCAAACCAAAGGTATTATTAAGCATTCCAACTCAACAATTCTAAGAAGAACAATATAACTGCAACGAATTATTTTTAAATGTTATGATTAATAATACCTAATCAATTACAACGTTTACCTTTTTCCATCAACTTTAATTATCTTAACACTTTTTACTATTATCTTGCCATGAGTGACCTAATGTCCCATTATGAAATATCCATGTCCCATCTAAATACAGAGAGTTGCCTTCAAGTGCTAAATCCTATATTATCAATAGTGTATGAAGAGATATTCTACATGCCTCAAAGACTATCTCATAGCTCTAAACTACTTATGGAAACTTCCCAGACAGTTTCCTCTAAAATAATTGTATCAAATTATGATAATATTGAAAAAAACCACTGTTTTTATGCATTTCATATATTTGATATCTGATAGAGATAATATCAAGCTGATCCGTCAAGCGCTTTGTATGAGAACCGTTTGTTTTCGGTGAATCCAAAATTATATTTTTCATTTTTTAAAATATTTGAATGACCGTGCCCCTACCAATATTCAGTACAGCTGCAACACGCTAAAAATACTTTCAATAAAAACCGTTGTAACTTAATATTTTACGGTAAAAATGTATCTTTCTAACGAATTTTACTGACAAGAGAAGACCTCCATTATCTGGTTCCCGTCCGAAGTAAGTAAAACAAGAAAAGCTTTAAAACAACGTTTGCCGGTTTATAACCTATAGTTGCTATAACTAATATTTGAAGAATTTTTCAGACCTTTGACAACCGAATGACCTTTGCAGGCTGATTCGTTTACATATTCGAACGAATCAGCCAGCATTGTACCTCTTTTTAAGCGAAATAAAATGAGAAGGAAAATATTGTCTGATTCCAAAACAAATTTACAAATTACGGCAGATAATACATCAAACATCTTGATGACGTAAGTAGACTGCTTCTTTAGATAGACTATATCTAATATAAGATGCAACAAAAAGAAATAATGTACCTTAATAAAAGTGTCTATCGATCTATACATCGCAAATAATGCGACATTCATTTCAACATATTGTTATTAAAAGAAAACCGACAGACGGCCCATATATATGAGACCGTAAAATCGCTCGAATGAATTAAAAATGTCGGATTTGTGTTCGTAACACCCTGTAGAAAGGTGCCACAACCTTAACGATGATCGCAGATGGAAGAAGATCGAAAGCATAGGAAATAAACAATGCGATGAGTGGAAGATAGACGTGCGGTAGGACGAACGGCAGAGGAAAAGATCCGCCTCGAGCGGTAACGGTGTTTTGGCGGCAGCGCAGGATACCGTCGTCGTCCTTGCCGCCATCGTCGGCCGCCTCCCGGTGCCGCCGCGCTTCGGCTACGATCGCCTGCCGTCGCGCAACGAACCCTCTAGAACGTCGACGCAACGCTCGCAGCGTCGCGCCAGTCCTGCGAGCGTCGCCGAGCGGTACGGTCCACCAGGTGCTCCAGTTGATCGCGCTCCGAGAAGATCGTGCTTCGCGTCGAACAAACGACCCCCCACCCTCTCGACGAAGACACCGTAGCAGAGCGCACGGCCCCAGACCACTACGACCCGGTGATTAGCGACGGATAGGACCAGAATGAAGACCCGCCAGAGCGCCTCCGCCGAACTGCAGGTCCTGCAGCCCTTCCTGCACGACGATTCGGGCAACAGCTGCGGCTCGAGCGTGGTGTCCGACTTCACCGGCACCTCGGAGGACGAATGCGCCCTCCAAGTCTCCGATCTGGATACGGAGAGCAACGATGGCCGATCCGAAGTGCTCCAGGTTGGTATTCCTAGTGTTTAGTTTCGAGTGGAGTCGAACATTGGCCTTGTGCAAATGATACGGCGATTGTTTCCATACGGTACGTCGTCGCTGGTCACGGAGGCGACAGAAATGCGCGAAAATGTCAATTTACGCGTCGGGTTTTCGATATTACACGAAAACCTCCAAGATTATCGCTGCAATATGGTTGAACGTGGCGTGCCACCGTCAGGCATGAAACAAAAGGCGATTCCGTACTAGTATAACACATCCCACCTGCTTTTAGACTGGCATTCGTCGAGTATTTTAATCGTCACAAAACGCAGTGACAGACCGTGTCGGCTTACGTGCCAGCCAGCATTCAAATCTTCCCTCTTTGGTTGCAAACCATGTGTCGTTCTATGCACCTACCTTTCACCAGCAGGCAGGCATATTACGCAAATAATAGGCAAAAACATTAGTTTTTATGCTCGCTACGTTGCGTAAGATTTAAAGAAACAATCCAACTTACAACACTTCTCGCGGGATTTTTTCTCGAATATTTCGAGTTCCTTTTACGAACAGGATTCACTCTCCAATCCAGACTATTGACCCAGATTGTTTTTTTTTTCTTTAATTTAATCCAATCTTCGATATTTAATCTTCGCTAAGTAGAAAGTAAATTCGAACCTCGTACCTGGATACCGATATCCAGATACTCAAGGTCACGCGAGCAAGTCAATTAATTCGTAATTAAAGCATAGTTTTCGTGAAACTGTCGAAAATGACGCAATGTGTACAAGGCTTCGTCCGTTTCGGCATCAGCCAACCCATGTGGAACCGCGTTTTTCGTCATAGAAACCTTTTTTTTGTCGATTTTCCGCGAAGAAAAAAACACGATTTTTAGATCGAAACGTTCTAATATGACGGCGAGTGGTAATGAGTATGAGTGGTCCGACCGCAACAAACAACGGAATAAATCACGAGAATTGTTTGTAATTAAATAGGACGCGTACGGATAGTTCTATTTCGAAGTCGTTTTGCAGGAATCTATTTTTACGGTGTTTACGCGTTTTTTACGAGAGATATTAATATTGCCTTCGTACCACCCATGGAAACAGATGACTACCAAGTAGAAACAATTTATCATTTGGCTTAGGTAACGTCGATGTAAACGATACGGATACGTTTAGATATTCGTGTGGCGAGCGTAGGAACTGACTTGATTTTTGGTTGGAATTCTAACCGCGACGACAACATAGATCACGAGCAATTAAAGTTAAATCGTGTGATCGTTCAAGTGGCATTGCAGGAAGTTATTGTTGAGGTGTTTACACTTTCGTTTTTACGAGTGTTGCTGTTGTTTTGTTGTTTTTTTCTCTCTCGTTTGATCGATTCACAGTAATACGAGAACATAGATCACAGTACTTCGTTGTTACATGCCGGATCTAGATCACCTATACGTTTCCTGAAGTCGATTTAATACCAACCTAGCTAATTAATATCAACCTAGGCTTTCATTAAAATTGACATACAGTATAAGCATTCTATTTTGATTCTTTTGTTCAACAATCATTGGTAAATTTTCGAGGAAAAATTGACGTCACTACAACGTTTATAAATGATCGGAATATCGAGTTTCCATTTTCAAATTGCTAGAACACTTTGTGAAGCTTATGATTTTTTTACATTCATCAACCAGTAACTGATCTCAAACTTATTTTATGTGCTTTATTTTTTTATTTATTTTTTGATGTTTTGCTTTATTAACCCATTGTTTCAATTTGATCTAAATCATTTTACTTCTTGGTCTTGAATTCTTTGTTACTAACCAAGACTAATAGTTTGGAGGATGTATAAACTCCATCGTTGTTTTAACTATAACGACTCATACTTTACAACTGCAACAGTTGTAACACTTAACTCGAAAAAAACTTTTTCATGAGCAAATTTTCGCCTAAAATCTGATTTTCTGTGACTTCAGTTTGATTTATTTAACAGGCCTTTCGTGGATTTAATGGTTGTTTTCTAATTCAATTCAAACTTTACTAAATTTTCGTCCTATTTTTAACCAAAACGTTCTATTCAGACCTGTTGAGCCTTTTCGTGGATTTAATAGGTGGTTATATTACCTTCAGAGATCTAATTTTCGCAACCCAAAATAATTTAATGGATAATTTTGTAATCATTTAACTCAAGAAGATTAATTGCATAATTAAATTACCATCAAACATTTGACCAAAATATTCTATTGATAATATACTAAATAAATAATATTATTTTCTTCTAAAAATTGGCCAACACATTTTATTAATCTTAGACAGGAAAAGATCTTCTATAACTTCAATTTGCTTTAACTTAGAATATTCTTTTGGGTATCTTTAATCTAATTGGAGAACTTTGTATACCCAAATTTTCATCTATAATTTACCCAAAACGTTCTCTTAATAGCAATAATTCAACAAATAAATTTAATTCAGGTTAGTTCAATGCCTTCTCTTGGATTTTTTGAGTGTTTTCTGAATAACCACTTCAACAGACATCATCTGTTTTCGCAAGGTCACTAGTTGATGGGTAATTTTTCTAGGTCACAGTCATCAGATATACTTACAATCAGTTATTTGATTGAATAACACTTTTTCTTGAGAAAACAAAATCTTATCGACATACAAAAACCACTATAATTCAATATATAATGCGAGAATATAGGATATATAGGAGAATATATTTTCGAAATATAGGATTTCTTGCTTTTCTGATTTTATCAGACCATATGGTAGCTATGATCGGTTCGAGTAATTATTGGAGGGAGAATATCTGGTAAATAGAGCAAGCATGATGTTTTATTTGGTCGATACAGGGTGTTCGTCGTGGATTTCCGACAACGGTACGCTGTGAATTAAGCAGGAATATCTGATAGAGATAAGTTACGTCGTGTGTCGTCTAAATCTTTTTATTGGGGGTGCCTTCTATACGGTGATACCGAGAACCATCGAGTCCGATGCCTTAAATCGCAAGTAATTAAAGATAAAACCGCGTATGATAAATTGCTGTTTTCGAACGGTTCTGCGGGAATCTATTTTTAAGGTGTTTACACTTTCGTTTTTACGAGTAACACTATTTGAATTCGAAATCTATTTTTGTTGTTTTAACAGCGTCGTCAGGTAGGAGGTTTTTAGCGGACAAGTAAATATTTGCCCGATATTATTCGAAGGAATGTCTACGGTAAAAAAAAACAAAGAGCAAGAGTGTTTCTTTCCTTTTTAATTCCTGATTTTGGCGGTTCCTCTTCCTAAACGGGCTGTTATTGAGGAAATTGTTGAATACTAGAAGGAAAAACAAGTTTTAGTACGAACATTGGAACTACAAATAAATCTTCGTCTTTTAACAGAATTTGATCATTTATTGACTCCATCGCTATCGACTCAATTTTTGGCGTCTTCACGTGATATCAAGTGCTATTTGGACCGTCCATCAACTATTCCAAGTTGCAGAACAATTTTATCTCATTTCCATGGGCCTATAAATTAATTTTAAATGTTTTTTTTTAATATGAAGTTTTGAACGATCGGTACAAGATATTTTATTCACAGTATTGTCCATCGATAGCCGCTACTTTTCCCCTTCTTTCAGACAATTTACTGATTCCATCTCGAAAGAACGATGTATCATCTGAGGCTCTCAAAAGAATCGACCCATTTCTCGTATCTTCAGAGAATCATAAGAAGCGAAGTGCTGCTCAGACATGTCACGACTCATATGTCGGAACAAGTAGTAATCAGAAGGAGCTAGGTCTGTCGAATGCGACGGGTTGGATAGGCTTTCCCGTTTTAATGTTTACAAATATGTTTTCAACGGATTTGCAACATGTGTACAACATCAGTACTCAGCTCAAGCGTACCAATTGTGGTCAATAACAATCCCCATTGATGGTTTCATTAAATTTTAAAGCAGGAGCCATGGATATTCGGCTGTGTTATTGATCATTTCATACATAATCAAACACCTTTCAATATATCTTGGCTTCAATTTATACCGCACAATTTAGCTAAGTTTTTGGATTATTCTTATGTTCTTTAAACAATTGAAATGATTTCTTCTGTTACTCCCAACAATTCTGCATATTCTTTTTGCGTTTTACAAAGAGTATCATCGAGTAGTGGCTGTACAAAATGCTCTTCGTCTTCGATATCAAAATCATCAGTTTTAAAATGTCCAAACCAATATTTACATGATGTATAGGCCTGATATTAAAATATTTATTATTCCAACACAAAATCGTTAATATTTCAAGGCTATATTGTTGACAAATGTCCACTCTGACGACATGACTTGTTACCTTATACAATTTAAGCCATAAATACAACTATAATAGACCCAGTAATTAAAACACAATACTTAATGAATTAATCAATTTAATACAAATAAAATTGTCAAATAAAACTAAATGTACACCGAATTATCAACAGTTATGTCGGTAGTCAAAATGTGATTTTGGAAGCAACACTATGCCAATGGTATATTATAGTACATACAGTGGTAGTAAGACTGTTTTATATAATGTTTTATAAGAATATAATAGATACTTACTAAAAAAGGATAAACGCTTGTCATCTGCACTCCATTATTATACTTTTAACCATAATTGGTATTTAATTAGCATCAAAGACAAAGACTTTTTTCAAAAACAATATTCTTCGCAACAGTTGTAAGAATTAGTCAGCTTCTTTAATTCTTCATAGTCAGCATTTTAAAATTATAATTATTAAATTATATTTGTTGGTACACTAGATTTTATTTTTTAACAGATAACATTACTTCCATATTTATATAAACTTTTAGGGTAAATGATATGGCTCAGTGAGTGGAGGTAAAACGAAATGAAACAGTGGTGTTTACATTATGTGACCGTTATTTATTGGCAATATAAAAAATGTAGAAAATACATAATACGGTCGGGTACTGAATGATGGAAATACTCTTCAATAACATCCCAGATAAACCTCTCGGGGTTGCCAGCTATTCGTTAACGTGTTCTACTTGTCGCTGCTGGCACCCCGCCCGTGTTCAACATCTGGGATTATATTTCTGGGTACTTTGTTGACCGTTATTCCACGATGTATTCGACATGCCTCAAGATCGCTACAAACTAAAAATCATCCTTGATATGACCTTTCTCTCTGTCCGAATTACTTTACTATGCAACTTAATTTATAATTTTGATAGTAATTTTTTCTTGAATAATTTTTCTTGCTTTTTATCACATATCGTTGTGTGCTGAGGAACTTTAAAACTAATTATTTTCTTTCTTCGCATAATTGATTAGTATTAGGTAACTTGACATAACTAAATTTCATCGAGCATTACCTATATTAGGTTAATAGTTCCTTCCTCTATTAAGATTTTTATCATTGTTCGCCATTGTTCAAATAATAAACAGGAAATACTCGGATATAAAAATTTGATTCGATGAAATTGATAGGTATAACTTAGCTTTTACCCATCTTTCATCGTCATCAGACTTCGCTAAATCCTCTTCGTAAGAAGCACCGTCAAATGAGTCTAAAGGTAGTTAAAATCAGCAATGTAAAACAGAAAAATGAAAAAATATGCTATGTTGAAAATTGAAGGTTATGTTGTTAATCGATACCCAGTGTATGTGTACAAGTAATGCAAAGCAAAAAGAAAGAATTTCACTCGAGATAGCAACAACATGGAACATTCGCCAAATTCGACGAGCCGCGCACATGCGATGCTAGTTTTGTTCTTTATTTATTTTTTCAATATCGTCTCGTCGTTAACGACAGCTAGACACCGCCGCCTGCGAAATCGAACGGTATAGATTCGAAAACAAAAAGTCGGTAATTAATTTGGATTAAACTGTACGAAATCACGCGGCGTTAAATCGGGCCGGTGAGGCGGACGTTCCGTCGGAGCTTGTAACGATTCTCGCGAATTTTGCGTCATCGCCGACGGCGCGGGTAAAGGCCGTAAAATGTCGTTTTACGCGATTTTCGATAGAAATCGGCTGAAGCTTAAAGTGCCGGTCATGGAAGGCGTCGCGGCCATGCCCGGAGACCTATGGGAAAAAAACGCAAACAGAATGCAATTCTTATTAATTATCAATAACGTTCGGTCGGTTTTTTGTCCACCCCTCGGTCTCCAGTTCGATGGTTTCGCCTTTTTTTTTTGTCTTATTCGAACTTCGAAATTGTTTTCAAGGTTAGCGATCGTACCTTCTACAACAGGGAGATTCAACGACCTTACTCGGGTACTCTACGGGATTTTTCTGGGTGTACAGCCCGTCCAATAAAACAGCCAATGCACGTCATAGATGGCAATTGTTGTAAAAATGTAAAATTCGTTTTAAACTCGGAGAAGATTTTTCCTTCTCATTTTTATCCAAGTTAAAAGGAGATAGAATGCTCTATCTGATGCGCCTAAACATGTAACCTTTGGGTTAGTACTGGCGCATCATGTTGCCAAGTGTCTGAAAAATTCTTCAAAACACTAGCAATAATATTTAGACATTATAAATCGGTAAACGTTATAATTTAAAAGTCAAATTTAATGCGTCAACATTGTAACATTGTGTTGATTACATGCATTGTCTGTTTTATTGCACGAGCTATAGTCAGCCCTGTTCAATAGTATGGAAACGAACATATGTATATCCAATAAAACATCATATACACGTCATCACGTCTAAATATCAAGATATAGTGATGTTTTTTCATTGACTTATTCAAAAATTATTGTCTTTTGAAGATAGAAATTAATTTTCATTATATTTTGTCCTTTACCTCCGAAAAGAGTACTGAGGGATAGACTCATTAAAAATTTTTTGATATTTATAGTAATGAGTACGTAAGTGAGCGTCAGAGTGAGAATAGGCGTGATGACTGTGATAAACAATAACTGCAAAATATCGATCTATAATAATATAGGATAGATAGATTCTAAAATAGAGATGTATTTTTAAATTACGAGTGTGATTACTAAGATTTTAGTAGAAATAAAAAGGAAACATTTTATAGTACGCCATATTAAGTCAAACACAAATCAAAAGCCTTACGAAACATTGACGTCCCTTAATGTTTTCTAACCCGCATTCCAACATTTGAATTTTTGGAGCAATTGTGTTTTATTTGGGTTATATTTTTAATTATATTTCACACTAAAAAAACGGTTTTGTGCTATTTATTTACTTTACTTCAGTGAAGACATTTAGGTTCGTACTTTGTGTATGCGTCGGTATTGTTTTATTATACTTGCGATACATTAGTATGTCTTCCCAAATTAAAATAATATTAAAGTAATTAAGCAAAAGTTAAGAGAAACACGTACACTATACAAGTTCGCGCGATTAGTTTTACTTCTATCTTCTGATTTACTGTTGTCGTCCAGTAGCTTGCTGTATTGTCTTAATGTTGCTGTGGTTTAGTAACCTTTTCTTTCATTAGCAATTAATCCAAAAACTTTGTGTTGGCAGCGTTGGTATACTAGAAGACTTGACGTCTTAGTGCAAGTCCATATTAACATCCCATAAGTCCAAATAGTCCTTTATTATTGATTACTCAACTAACCTCCTTGATCTTAGATCAAATTGTCTGAAGTTGTGTACCACCAGGATTGCTGGTTGTTAACTTGTTAGAGATAGTATCGACACTAAGTAATAAACAGAAAAGATTATATAAAAAGAAATTCCTATCGTAGGTAGAAGACGTTTCTCTTTATTAGCCTAAAAACCGTAGTCTTTTCTTTCGATCATAATTTAAGCTCTTCGTATTCTGCAGCATGGATTTTTAAAACCTTTTAGATGTTTGTAATTTATGGAATAATGTAACAAGAAATGTATCTTTTATATTCCGACCGCCTTCGCTACCTATCTAAGGATGTCGGCCTTCAAGAAAAGTTTCAAACCATATTCTTTAAAAGATATCGGTATTTAAGAAAAAGTTCTTTAAAAAATTAAAATAGGTATTAAAAATAGATAAAAAAAAGTTTAAGAAATTTAATAAACCTTAAAAATTAAATACGAAAATTGTAATAAACCTTCAAAATTATGGCTTATAAATCATAAATGCGAAATATCGATATTTTTTGAGAATGTAGAAATTAAAAAGTGGCTTAAAATGATCTGTCGATATTTTTTCGCCATCCCTATATTATAAATCTATATATAATATAGAAGTTATAAGTATAGAATCCTCTGTTATATTCTTAATTATTTTTAAAATAGCTAAACAGCGTATTCGAATAGGAAAGGATAAAATCCATTATATGTAGAAGAATAGAAGGAAGAAAAGAAAACGGATAAACTGCGATGAAGATAAATTTCCGTCCCCCGTGTTCGACGAAATAAAAACGTTCCGACTACGACTCTGGGCTCCGGTATCGATATTCGCCTCTTGCGTAACGGACGACGACGGAGCCGCCGCGTGCGTTAATTTCATTCATGGCTCTGGCGTTATCGCCGCCCGCTATCGTGGAAAACACGTAGCGCAGAGCCCAGCAAATTTGCCATCGCGAAAAATTCGGGTTATCGCTAAATTGGCATGGCCCGAAACCGAAGTTTGCATCTGTTTAACTCGGATCGATAATTAGCGGGACCTTATCGGCTCGCCGCTGACGACAACGCTGCGCCGCCTTCCTCCTCGTCCGAACAGCACGCTCGCTAATCGACGACCCGCGGGTCCACGTGCGTTCCTCTGCAAGCACGTGAACCAGTTCCTTAGAATAGACAGACTTAGTTTTTTTCTGATGGACCAGGTTGTCCAAATGGTCTTTTGCTGTTGTATGATTTTGTATCGACTTTGAGGAGTGTCGAATTTTACATCATATGGTGGGTACAGACTAGGGATGGTAAGCACTCGAGTAGAATCGGAATCGAGTTTTTTCTTAAATTAATCGATTCTTGACATTCGATTTTAGGGTTAAGTGACTAGTTTCAAGTTCCACATACCATCACAACAAACCTTGCGATAAAAAGTCATACAAATATAAATTTAGTTATTGTTTGATAACAGATCAACTAAAAAGTCCCCGGCCTACTATAGTAAAACACATTTTTTTGGAAATATTACATTTTTTATTCAACATAATTCACTTCAAGGGATTATAATTCAAAGGATAAAATTTCTGATTATTGCGACCCTCTAACTTTTCGATAACATTTTTGTAGTACGATTTTTGTCCTTTGCTTTGCTTCAAAAAAATTTCTTCCCAGCGAGCCTTCTTTTGAGATCTGAGAATAAGAAATAGCCGCTGGGGGCCAGATCTGGAGGAGAATACCGTGGATGAAGCAATTTGAAGCCCAGTTCATGGATTTTTGCCATCGTTTTCACTGACTTGTGACACGATGCAGAATCGAATGGTGAAGCAGCACTTTCTTTTTCGTCAAATGCGGCCGTTTTTCGGCGATTTCGGCCTTCAAACGATCCAATAACGCTATGTAATAGTCGTTGTTGATGGTCCTTACTTTTTCAAGGTAGTCAATGGAAATTATTCCATGCGCATCCCAAAATACAGACGTCATAACCTTGCCAGCCGACTGTTGCGTTTTCCCATGCTTTGGAGCGGGTTCATCGTGTGCAGTCCACTAGGATGACTGTTGGTTGGACTTCGGAGAGAAATGATGGAGCCATATTTCATCCGTTGTTACATATCGACGCAAAAACTCTAGAAATTTGTAGCTTTTTAGAAAAATAACACTGCACACGTACGGTCGAAAAGTGATTTACAAAAATTAAGAAAAAGCGAAGATAACTTAAGATCTCTTACAGAGTTTTAAATCGAAATCTCTAGTGATTCGGACGCGCAAAACATTGCTACGGGTTGTCCATTTAAGTTTCCATTCAATATTTCTGTTTTGTGTCTGTCTCCACTGGTGTCGGTGTCGAACGGACGCTGTCCCCTTCTCCGTGAGTGCGCTGGGGCGCACCAACTGGTTCTGTAAGCGGCCGCTGCAATTAAGGCCTCCGAAGGAAAACCACTTTTCTCGTCGCGAAACCGGCCGAACTGATACACGGGCTCTTGCACTTTTAGAATTGTTTGTTGATTCAATATTTAATGGCACCATCGACATATTTCTCCCCAGATATCATACAGATGGATATTAATATAAACGCTATGAAGTTAAATTATTTAGAGTGCAAACCGAGATCGAATAATTTTAATAAAACTATTGTTTTTATATATAAGGCAAAATTTATGGAAAATTAAATTACTAAGTTACTAACACTACTGAAGACTACAAGCAACAAACGAACAAAAAATAGTAGTAAAATGCATGCACTCAACAAGTATCAATCAAATACAATCCTGATTAGATTATTAATCAAATAATTTTTGACAAAAATATTTTTATTATAAAATTTCAAATTACAAAATACAGGCAGATGTTAGGTTATTTAAATAAAATAGGATTAATCTAGGCAAGGATAACAGATCAATTAAAAAGTCGCCGGCCTGACACATAGATGGCACTACTAGAATTAAATCCATATGTTTTTCAGTTGGGCCTAACCCTCAAAAGATGCGAGTATAAATTTGACAGCTGTCGGATCATTAATTTGTGAATTATAACATTTTGAGTGAAGCAACTTTTGTTATTGTGAAAAAAATGGATAAAAAGGAATTTCGCGTGTTGATAAAATATTGCTTTTTGAAGGGAAAAATACAGTTGAAGCAAAAACTTAATGTTGAGCTTCTGGACACTGCCCCAGGAAAATCAACCATCAAGGATTGGATTGCTAAGTTTAGATGTGGTGAAATAAGCACCGAAGACGGTGAACGCAGTGGACGTCTTTTGGGCGGTTGTTTCCCACGAAAACCTTTAAAAAATCCACAAAATGATTTTGAATGACCGTAAATTGAAATTAAATGAAATAGCAGACACTCTAAAAATATCAACTGAACGAATATTTGGGTATGAGAAAGCTCTGTGCAAAGTCGGTGCCGTGCGAGCTCACTTTTGACCAAAAACAACGACGAGTTCATGACTCGAAGCAGTGTTTAAAGATGATCAAGCGTATTAAACCCGAGTTTTTGCGTCGATATGTGACAATAGATGAAACATGGCTCCATTATTTCCCTCCGAAGTCCAATCGACAGTCATCCGAGTGGACTGCACACGATGAACCCGCTCCAAAGCATGTATTTTGGGATGTGCATGGAATAATTTTCATTGAGTACCTTGAAAAAGGAAGGACCATCAACAGCAACTATTACATAGCGTTATTGGACCGGTTGAAGTAGGAAATCGCCGAAAAACGGCCTCATTTGAATAAAAAGAGCTGCTTCACCAAGACAATGCACCGTGTCACAAGTCAGTAAGAACGATGGCAAAAATCCATGAATTGGGCTTGGAATTGCTTCATCATCCACCGTATTTTCCAGATCTGGCCCCCAGCGACTATTTCGTGTTCTCAGATCTCAAAAGTATGCTCGCTGGGAAGATATTTTCGTCGAATGAAGAGGTGATCGCCGAAACTGAGGCCTATTTTGAAGCAAAGGACATATCGTACTACAAAAATGGTATCGAAAAGTTGGAGGTTCGCTATAATCAGTGTATCACCCTTGAAGGGAATTATATTGAATAAAAAAGAACTAATTTTGCCAACAAAATATGTTTTACTATGGTAGGCAGGGAACTTTTCAATTGACGCGTTACTAATTAGTAAAATAGGAATTTCCTTTCTTGCACACTAGATTTTTTAATGTATCAAATAACCTTTTGTTTGTGAATGAATAAAATCTGCTAAAGAAAACAATATTTCTACAGGCCCTAATGAACACAAACTTGTCCTGTACATACATTGCATGATCACATTTTTTATTAACAAGCTTTTTGCTTTTTAAGCTCACTAACTCTAACTCCTTAGTAGTTGTACATTAGTATTTGTATTTCAACTAGATATTTTCCTTGCAAGTAATTCAAATACAACCCAACCCTGCTGGGACATAAAAAAACATATTTATGTTAACCAATAATAAACATTTTAAACATATAAAAACAGTGATCAAAAGTAAATGATGCAACACTTACTTACCAGGTCTGTTGGTAATTTATTTCCTTTTATTTACGCTAAAGAAATCACATTATTTACATTGGATAGTTAACATTTATTTGATCACACTATTGGCGATTTGATTGTATAAATTTTGCCCATTTATAACATCGTTATTTTGGAGGAATGCTAATTATATAGTAGCAAATAAATGACATACATCAAATCATAACATTGTATACTTATGGCTAGTGAAATTTGTTGCAAAAACCTGAAGATAATTACCGACAGACTTAGTAAATGTTAAAAAACTTTAAAAATACATATAAAATTTAACGAGGTATAGGTATCATGACAGATACTTTTGGAGTTTTCCTTAATTTCCTTTTTATTAATAATTTTACTATTCATAGTGAAGTACAAATTAATGGATTCTCTAATTCTGGCAATTCAAGTACCGAATCGTGCGTATAATGATCAAATATCACCACATATCATATATTACTATGTTTTGTTTCAAACCACACCCCCCACCAATTTCCTAATCTGATTTAATATCCCTTTTGTTATACAAGAGCCCATATTTTATTAGTATTTATAGTTTTATACAAACAACTTTTATCTATATTGTTTACACATGTCTCTGTCTTATTAACCTTAGCATTAGATTCGAAATTTACACAAAACGATATTGTATCTGAATATAAATCGTTAGAATCTAAAAAGCCTTAAAAACTGATGTCTTTCTGAAGATCTAAATGGTGGGCCATTAATTAGTTTGTTTTTACAGTTCATATTATATCGTCATTTTGCATTTGGCTTTTTACCACCTATGAGCTGTAAATGTACTTTATATGTCTGGATTCTCTCGCAACTTTATATATTTTATTTAGTAGCATCTAGCGTTTATGTACTTTGCATGCTCTAAACATTGTCTGCAGCAGTGTCAGTACCTATTCCTTGCATATTATTATCAAACTTGCATGTGTACACATAATATTCTTTAGTAACCTAGAACAATGTATCACACTAACAATCTAACTAACACATGGGCTAAAAAGTCCCGGGACTAACACATAGATGGCGTTAGCTTTATTGCATTCACCGATTTTTCCTTAATATTTCCTTTTTATTAATGAATTTACTATTCATAGTGAAGTACAAATTAATGGATTCTCCATACTAAAGTACTTAATCGTGCGTATAATAATCTAAGATCACCATATCAACTCTGACATATACTGATGAATTTATTAGTATGTTTTTGTTTCAAATCATACCCCAACAAATTTCTTAATCTGATTTAATATCCCTTTTGTTATACAAGAGCCCATATTTTATTGTCAGTACCTATTCCTTACATATTGTTATCAAACTTGCATGTTTACACATAATATTTTTTAGTAACCAGCATGCTTTACCAGACAATGTATCACACTAACAATGTAACTAACACATGGGCTAAAAAGTCTCGAGACTAACACATAGATGGCGTTAGCTTTATTACATTCACCGAGATTTCAGTTAGTACCAACCTTCAAAAGAAAGCTGTAAAAATGTTATGATAATCTACTCATAAGTTTGTGAGTTATAGTGCTAAGAGTGACACTATATCTGTTATTTCCAAAACAATGGATCAAAAACAATTTCGTGTTTTCATTTTACACTTCTTATTGATGGGAAAATGGGCTTCAAAAGTGTTATAAGGATTCCGCTCCTTCAGGAACAGCAATAAAACGTTAGTTTGCTGACTTCAAACGTGATCGTAGAGATGATGTGTGATGTAACCGATGATGCAGAACAACACAGCGGACGTCCAAATGAGGTGGTAACACCAGAAAACATTAAAAAAATCCCCAAAATCGTTTTGAATGATCGAAAAGTGAAGAACCTGTTGGATTTATATCGAATGAGCATTTGACTCTGAGAAAACTCTGTTCAAAGTGGATGTCGTGTTTGTTCATCAAGACAACGAACGCACCGTGTCACAAATCAATCAAATCAATGGCAAAACTATTGAAAATGAACTTCGAATTCCTGCCACATCCGGTATTCGCCAGATGTGGCTCCCAGCGATTACTGACTATTCACAGACCTTAAAAAATGTTAGAAATTTCGCTCGAACGAAGAGATCATCGCTGAAACTGAAGCCTATTTTGAGACAAAAGATAAATGGTTCTACAGAACCTGATGTGGTCCCTGATGGAAATCCTCTACCATTATGTGAGCTTGGAAAATCATCCTTACGACTGTAGCAGCATAAATTAATAAGTAAGAACTGTAGAATTAGTATATAATAAACATAATCAGATATAGATTATCGGAATGCACATGCGCAGAACAAACCAATTATGCACTCTGTCTTGTTTATTTGCCAGTAGTCTGGTCACTGAGTGGTGTAAAATAACGTATGTTGAAAGACTATGTTAGCTTTTCCTACAAAGTTTTCCATTTTGCCTTAATATAATATAAACTGCTAAACGGTCGGATAATCATTATTCAGACATGACCGGCGGCCGAAATGATTATGAAATATCAAGATGGCACTGCCAACTCTAGCTCATTAATAATCCGTAACGTTTAATGCTAGCCGGTCAATTAGCGTTGTGACACAGCTAAAGGAATGTTTTGTATTTTTTCCCAACACGTTGAACTTGATACTATTTTCCTTTAAATGGTTTAACACTTTATTTATGAGATTCTTTATTTGGTGTACTACATTGTAAAAGAATTTATACAATAATTATTCAACTTTTTAATATATACGTATGTAGGTCACCCTTTCATATATTTCGCACAAAACATTTTGTGATTAATTGACTACTACAGCTTCAGATGATAGTTAATTTTCTGAAAACACGTTTCCTAGGGTGAAACAATTTATTTCTAGTGCGCTATTTATGCAGATATAAAGAAATATATCATGTATGATAATGTCAAATCTCGTTACGTCAAACGCTACTTAACAAAAATGTCAGCGATTAGAATAATTACAATTCCGAGGTAAAATTTTCGATTATCGCGTATTAGTGATAATGTCAATTTTATTTTGTTGCATTAAATATATTTTGATAAGATGCATTCCAGAGAACATTAAGATATACATGATATTGAAATTGTGGACTTACAAGTTACAAACATTAAAAAAATCCTGGAAAGCTCATCGTGTTAATCATTTTAATCATTTAAACTAATCATTCTTGTGTTAATATTTCGCGACTACATTTCCAACAACCCATTAATTATTTAATCTTTTAATATTTTTAGGCTTTTCTGAAGTTCTAATAGTACCTCTACTTCCAAATTAGTAGTATTTATTTTTTTCAAATAACTAATTTTCAATAATATATAGACTATAACAAATTTAGTGGAATTAATTTTTTTTTTTCACCGAAAAAGTCGTAAAATTTTTTTTTTAAATGTTCAAGTACTCAAGAGCAAAAGTTGTTTAGCTACTAAAATTATTTAGAGAACAGAAGATTAATTATAAAAGCCACCAACTCATATGCAACCGGTTTTATAGCAAATATAAACTATTTTAACATTTGTCACAATCACTGAATATATTTTCAAGTAGAAGCACTTAGGCTGATCTCAAAATGTTAATTTTAACACACTAGTCAACTGAAATATCTTCATTATAAAAGGTCAATTGCAAAGTCCCCGGCCTACCATAGTAAAACACATTTTTTTAGCAAAATTAGTTTTTTTATTCAACATAATTCCCTTCAAGGGTGATACACTGATTGTAGCGACCCTCCAACTATTCGATACCATTTTCCTAATACGATTTGTACTTTCCTTCAAAATAGGCCTCAGTTTCGGCGATCACTTCTTCATTCGACGAAAATTTCTTATCATCGAGCATTCTTTTGAGATTTGAGAATAGGAAGTTGTCGCCGGGGACCAGGTCTGGAGAGTACGGTGGACGAGGAACCAATTCGAAGCCCAATTCATGGATTTTTGCAATCATTTTCACTGACTTGAAACACGGTGCATGGTCTTGGTAAAGCAGCACTTTCTTTTTATTCAAATGCGGCCGATTTTCGGCGATTTCATCCTTCAAACGGTCTTCAGCCTACAGCAACAATAAGTTGTTAAATTGAACTACAAAAGTATCTGCCATAATAGTTTCATTCTGTCCAATAAGTCTTCACTGTCTTTGAATATTCTTTTTGTTCAAATCATTTATGTGTCTTCACATTCACATTCACCTAATATTTTACTAATTTACAGGTAATCCACAAATAAAATTCCTTTTGATTACAAGAGACCGACCGTGTTTGGACTCTTGTTTTGATTCAACAGCATGGTGATAAATACAAGTCTCAACGGCGCAAGAATACATGAAATAATGTTTTAAATTATATTTTAACATATTTTAGCTTTGTTCTTGGCCAATGCGGAACCCATCGTTCTGAAATATTCGAATATTCAATCGAACTAAAATATTTGTGATAAGTAATGATGCTCTACGAATTTATTGAACAATTTACTATATTATTAGAGATATGGTAGCTGTCAATGGAATATACTTAGTGTTAATACATATTTTTGTCATACTAAATCCTTGAGTTCACAAAAAGATCATTCAAAACAAAAGCAGTCTCATAATTCTAAAAATAATATGGAATATAGTGAGAAAATAAGTTAAAAATGCATTATTTCGTATCTTTAGGGGGGTATTCTGGTCTAGAGGCGTCACATTTAGGTATTTTTTCAAGTGAAATTAAACATTTAAACAGATATATTTCCGAAAACGATTTAAATTTTGAAAAATCCTCTCCAGGACATATTTTTATAACTTAGAAAATTTGAAATGGAAAAAACCGATTTTTTGACTAGCAATATTGACTATATGTGAAATATTCAGCTAGCGATAGTAAATTAGGCATTTTTGTTCATTCAAGTCGATATGCGGTGAGATAACTTCGCCTATTAACGAGACGCTGTTGCTGCTGCGTTGCTAATACGTTTCGGACGGGTTTTAATCGATGGCGTACGTCAGGAACGATATTTTTCGTCATCTGCAGTAATTATTATGTTAATGTCGGCGGTCGGACTGTCGTCTACACCCTTCCGCGATCGAGGCAGGCTGTCAGACGCCGAAAAATGTTTTCCGAGCTGTTGCTACGCGCCACTCTCGCGACTTTCGTTCTATTTTTGCCAGTGGCGTCGTTGCCGCCGTCGTGACGACTATCTCTCCGCCGGCCGGGATAATTACGCTCCCGTCTTGATTTCCCCGCGATTCCTGGTCGGTCTCTTACCGGGGTCAGCGCATTATCCTGAGACAACGCGCTCCAGTTAAAACACGCCCTGGACATGTTTATTCGATCATGCACCACGATATGGGTGGTTTAGAACACAAAAACTATTAATTTATTTTAAGAAACTGATTTATTCAAAGAAAGAAGAGGCGATTTATTGAAGGGCAATACAAAAAAGGACACTGAGGTCTTTTATCTATTAGAAAACAGACCAAACACATCTCACTCGTTCACCATTCAGATGGGATTACAGATGGGCCTTGCATATGACTACAAAAGTCAGGGCCGTAACATTACATTATATAACATATTTTTTCTTGCGGTACCAGGTGTTCATTTTATCTTATCCATCTTCTGTAAAAATATTTAGAACATTTTACTTTTGTCTTATTTATTTTTCGATTCTAAAGCCTGGTGAAATGTTTTAAATTTTTACTTCTAATTTTTTGCCGAATTCTTGATATAGTTGTAGCAGTATAATCGTCATTTTGAGAAATGTATGAGCATTTCTCATACATACTCTTACCATGACAATAAATATGTCATAATTAAATTCAATTATACTTACGCAGACTTTAAACATATTTTAATACATAATTAATTCATTTAATTATATTTAAATTTTTAATTAACCTGTTTTAGCACTGTAATGGGTTTCTACTATTTTGTAGCAACATGAATTTCAACTTCTGTATTGGTCAAGAGTTATCACAAATAAAAATATTGATTTTGTCGGCGAAGAAGTATCCTAAAACAAGATATATCTTCAACAGTTTCTTACATATGGTCGACAATCTCTTCTTGGGTTTTTTACATAAGGCCATGAATTCACCAGGTCAATAATCATCCCAAACCAAGGCATCTTCAATACTCTTTTAATTTTCCTTGCGCATTATGTTAAATATATTTTATCAGATATATAGGAGGATCCATCAGCCCTATTTTAGTGTCTGATCTAATAATATTTATGTATTAACATCACTGTTTTTCTACACTGTAGTACACAAGGTAAAACAAGGTTTTATTCTTTTGAGCCTGTGTTCCGTTCTAGTGTTATTCTCTTTATTTTCTCGATGTAATCAGTCTCAGGACTTTCTTCTGGAAAAGTTGTATTGTATTTATATTATTTTTTACGAAATATCCCCATAATTGTTCCCTATGTCCATATGTACTGATTGCGATTTTCTTCCATTTAAACAATAAATTTCTTTCTTTTTTTTTAGCGAAGTTTTGCATCAAAATACGACAAAATAACTCAGACAAGTCTTCATTATCTATTTTAGTCGTCAAATAACGATAAAAGGTCATCAATTAAACTAGGACGTACTTGGCTAGATAAATCCGATTCGAATGCAATAAAACTATGCAAATTTTCGGCTAAAAACCATCGGTTTTTCCTCTATCGTACCCACAGAACTCTGTTCCTGCTCGGAGCGTTGCATATTTATAGTCCGAATCATTTCCTGATGATGTCCCGTCATTGGACAAGTCAATCATTATCGCGTTTAATGATGTTGCCGCTAAAAACGCAGTGATTAAGTAAATTTCCATCGATTTCCATAAATGTATTATTTATTGAGTACGTTTCCGTTTGGAGTTGGTACGACGACCTTTATACACACCGATAGCGCTTTATTACATATACTAGAGATACCGAAAAAATGTCGATATAGTCGATATTATTAACTGATATTTTTTTGGATCGATATATTTTCAAAGAAATATCGATATTTGTAAACGTGACTATAGAACTTTAAGTTGCAAAATAAAATATCGATATTAAAAACCTATCGTTTTCGGCGGAGAGTGCCGAACCTTGGTTTTGGAATTTAATCATGTTTAAATTTTTATATATTCAATATATACACACGGATTTTTGATAATAACATAATTGATAGGTAGACGAAGGTATCAGAATTAACATTCTTTTAATTGCTACATTAATGTAATCTAAGAGTATCAGCACGTCAGCAGTTCGATTGCACACAATCGAAATACGTGAAAACTTCGTAACTGAATGATACGAAGCTATTATACGCTACCATTGTACTGTATGTATATTATTTCGGGTGACGTAACTATTTTTTTTAATTTATGCATTTATAACAAGCAGTTAACATCGACTAACCGTTTGTTTTGTTTCAATCCATATTTTTTCTGATAACAACCCAATGAATATCCATAATCGACCACCTATTAATATTGTACTACTATTATTTTCTACTTTTATGTTGAGCATTATAGCCACCAAAATACAGCATAATATTGATTATTTTGCCACTGAAACTGAAACTACTTTTTATAACTTTATTTTGGTTTCCTTAGATTTTATTTGCTTATACAATGCTTATTATTGGCAGATAATTGAAATGTTATTACTATTCATCTAAAAATACTTAACATTTCTGATATATGGAGAGAGTGGGAGAAGATATGGGAGAATTATTCACTTTTATTTGTTTGTTTAGTTTGAATATATTGATATAGAAAATACAATCATGCTAATATTATGCATTTATGGTAAAGTAGCTAAATAATATGCTTGGCCTATTTTAGTTTACTTTATTCTTAAGTCTGCTTCTTCTTGTTTGACTCCAAATATTCTAGCTGAGATGAAAGAGTTTAGTGTATTCCTTCTGTAACATTTTATGAAGCTTGTAGATGAGGCCCTCATGTCAAACCTCGTCAAAGACTCGGGCTTTCTCTAAGAATATATATTTTTTTATTTTATCTTTGTCGGCTTTTTCAATGACGTGTCAGACTTTAACATTCTCACCGAAATCAAATAAATATGAGATATTATTTTAAAAATCTACTGATGAGGTTCATAAAAATAACTAATTTTGACCATAGGGGAACCAGAGTGAGCACAACAAGATAGATTTGAAGAAATTCTATTTAAAATCAATCACTTTCTTATTTCTTTTTACTAATCCTTTCCCTAGTCCTATTCTATTTGGTATATAAGGCAGAGTTGCAATTCTCCAGAGTCAATTACTTCCTCTACTCCATTATTAATTAGGCTAAAACTCCTCAGTTTATTTCCAAAGAGCGGAATTTCACATTTAAAAAGTTCACATTCGATATTTTTTAACTTGGACTTATATGTAATGTCGATTTACTTGATTTTAGATGAATCCCAATGATGTAAATTTATTTTTAGGTCCTGTTTTAATGTAAATCATGTTCTTCTTGCGTATAGCGCGCATCTTCGTATTGGTATTTGTGAACATTTCGCTTTTCAACGATTTTTTTTAAGATTATCTTTACCATTATCTCAGCTTTAGGTGCCAATTTCTTGAAAATAAGGAAAACAATGCTTTTTTTCTCCATTAAGTAGTTAATCTTAATTCACAAATTCATTTATTACTACTGTTCTGTTGTACTTGCATTAATATACAAGGCGAGTACGGGATTAATACATCAATATATATTTGACAAATTAAAATAAAATTAAACTACTTAAGATAAAGTTAAGAGACTTCAGTCTATAATTTCCTGCATGTTGTCCAGTGGCTTATTTGCTTCCATGTCGCTGTGATTTAGTACTTTTATGACAGCTTAAGGCGAAATCTTGTATTACTTCGTAGATCCATGTGATTTCGTGCAGTTCTTCGTTGGTTACTTAACAATAAATATTGGTAATTAATCGAAGAACATTGTTTTGGTCGCATTCCTACTACTAGTTAGTTTGATGTCTTAGTGTAACCCTATATTTGCACCCCATAGGTCAAAATTGGCTCTATGATTGACTAATAAACCAATCTCTTTGATTTTAGATCAAGTTGAGAGTATCTTCCGACTAACCAGTAGCAGTTGCTTGAGTTTGAGTCTAATTTGCTCTGTTTTTGTCTCACATGATGTTTACAGTTTAAACCACCATTGAGATATATTCCGAGGTATTTAGCTGATTCTGCTTGAGCAATAGGGCATCCGTCAAGTTATATAATTAAGATTTTGTCAATTCACCGTGACGCAAAATTGATCTGGACAGATTTGGAGCTACTAAGTTGTATTATCCAGTCTCTAGTCCATTTGTAGATCTTGTTGACCACTACTTGTACTTGTTCTATAGCCTTACACAGAGATACATCTTTTGCCATTGTAACTGTGTCGTCAACACATCCACAGTCTTTTCTTTTGGTGAACTCTGAAGATTTATTCTTACCTCCAATACTGTTAAATAAAAATACAGATACATAAAGATTCGTCGTCGAAGAATTTTAACGTACAAACAATTTCTTCGGTGTCAACAAACGTTATCTTGTTTAAACCGTCGGATTTGTCCGTAGAACAGCGTTTCCGACGATTTTTCTATTGTTTTCGATATGTCTGGCCCCGATAAGTGCTCTATTGGACACGAACCGGATCGAAAATTCGTTAATTTTGTTTAAATTGATCCGAAATTGTGTGTACGAAACGAACGGCAGCGCCGATGGTCTCGGTTGATAGGTCGCGTGTATGGACCAGTGGCGTCGCCTAGTCGGATGGATGAATGAATGAATGAATCAGTCAACGGGACGACCTTCTGGTTTCGGCGCCCACGTCATCGATTGTCTTTATAAGACTCACACGCACAATTGCGAACTCGAAACAGTGACAAATTCCCCCACCACGCACGCCATAGATGGTTATGATTTAATTGTAAACTATTTTTTATTGAAAACCACATGGCACATACCAGGAGTGTCGATAATTTCGTATTATTAAGTTATTTACAATGACTAGTATAGGGTTAATTTTAAACCCAATAAAAATTGTATTTAAAGAACACGATACGACTATTGTAAGAAATAATGTTATTTCTTGGTAAATAAAATAGAAATATTCAACAAAGCGTTATAATACTATCTTGATTTATTACTTTAACATTCGTCTATCAATTACGTCAACAAGACACTCTCGAGAGACTCTTAGAAACTATAAGGCCACTCTTAATTATCCTTCAGACCTCTGCATCTATTTTCATTTGACTATGTAGCTTCGATAGTCATCATCTGTAGACACAATAAATTTCACTTTCCTGTTCTTATATTAATGTCATTTCTGTTTCACCGATACAGTTTCATAATTTGATTTATAAATTCGATGCAACATAATACCAAATCACTTTAACAATGTCCTTTCTGTCAAATCGTCACACGATACTTGTACAATATATTTGCTATTTTCTTGTTATATTGTCGATTTTGTCTATAATATCGTTGAACACAAACGTAATTTTATAACACCAAATTCACTATCTTCGCCATATCTTCATAAAGTCTTTGCGGTAAAGGCACTTCCATAATCGTCTATTGTCAATTAATACTATCATAATCATCTTTCTCGAACAGCTTATTCTTTTAGGGCTCAATGTATAATCGTACAACCATCCTGAGCGTATTTTGAGTATAATCGCATCTCTGATTTCTGAGAAGTACTTTATTTTTGGTAAATAAAATACTAATGTTCAACAAAATATTATATTGGACACTGTCTTGATAATATACATGATATAACAACGGTGATTACAATAACATTCGGCTATGAATTACGTTAACAAGTAACCTTCGAGAGACTCTAAGAAACTATACCATTTCCGATCAAACCACCGGCACTTATATACCAAAGTGTACATCTCAGCATTCCCATCGCCCGGTCCCCATATCACGCCCGCCTCTATTAGCGAGGTGCCCTTTACGTAATTCCTCAGCAATTTTACACTATATACAGTTCTACAATTTCTTACACTATATACTCCTTCCAATAAAACAACCAATGCACGTCATAGATGACGTCGAACATATTGCCAAATGTAGTTTGTAAAAATCTTAAATTCGTCAAAGTTGATGCGGCAACATTATGACATGCTGTCGACATAGAGCTTGATTTGCGGTTTGGATATTTTATTAGATAAACTATAGAACAACTTAACATCTCTAACAAAATAAGCACAAAGATCATGATAAACGATGTAACAGCACCTTATACAACAAATGGCAAAATATCATCAAGGATCGCTGATTATCACGACAGATAATTCTATTGTAAGGTAATAAAGCAATATAATGATACTGACAGTTAATATTACTAGCAGCTGATAGTACATATGATGGTACTAATAATGGATAATATTGATAATATCAATAAAAGACAAGGGTAGTCAATAGCAATGACGGAAGTAAATAACAATCACGGACAATCATAACAGACAACAAATAACATACAACGGATACAATGAGATCAGGGAAAGCATATGCACAAGATCCTGCTACTAAGGGTTAGTAGGCCTCGCCAGGGCAAATCCAAAATTTCAAATAAATAAGTAATATTCTTGCTATTATGCATTTACTTTTCAGTATACTTTGGCACCAATTACTGATAGATAGATTTTTTATAATATACAAAAAAAAGATAAAGAGGTTAATGATCAAGTACCTAAGTGGGATCCACAAAACTAATAATAATATATTCTGATAACAAAAAATTTCTGCTATTATTTGTCATGACAACAAAAAACTAGTGATGCCACTCTCATCAAAGAGATACGCCTCTCACATTCTGTCATATTACAGTTACGCACTCTAATTCTGTGAACGTCTGTGTCGTCAGACGTTCATATAACGTCGTCTTGCCTTTTTCCAATAGCTGGATTCTTGAACCAATACTGTGCAAGAAATAATAACAATTATGGGTCAAAAATTATATTCCTCTTAAGATGAATAGCCCCACGTAAACAACGCAAAACGCTCAAATACTATATTTTTGTTGACAGTTTGGACAAGCGGAAGGAATTCATAATGATTACTATTTTTTATAATTGTGTAATAAGGACATATTTTATAGTTTGTTCATTCTAGCTCGTGATATGAATTTGGTGTGCATCCACCCATTATTAAACCTTGGACTTTGTGAACATTATATTTTTAATAACAATAAATAAAATTCTTGGTAATAGAAACGATAGTATTTACATATTTTTAAAAATTTCAATAGTTTGCATATTGCATATTGATGTCAACAAATAATTTAAGCAATAAGTCTCATATATGCAGTTTAATCTTAGTTAATTAATGGTTTGAATATTAATGGCTAGAAAAATGAACTACAAAGGCTTCAGGATAACAAATCAAATTACATGACGGTTATTGGAGACTCTTTTTCCACAAATATTACACGTAAAACACACAAAGATCGTGTCTCAATTAACAGGATAGTTTAACAAGATTATGCTTCTGCTAACTACGAACTGGTGTAATTGTAAAATAACAACAATTTGAAAAACAATTTAATAGTTTTTAAGTAATATCAGTTGAGATCACTTGAGCTCTGCAAACTAATAGATTAATTCAATCAGAAACAATATGGATAACGCGAAAATACTTGAGTAAGTCATCTGATTTTGGTTTATTTTTTGTTGTCCAAAGTATTAAAGTGAGTTCTTGATAATACCACTTAAGTTATAGGAGGAAATAAACAATGTAGATATGATTAGTCACATAGTTTTGTACATTCGATTGACAACAAAACAAAGTTCAGCAAATAAGGGCTTAGTTACTTGTATGACGTCTTGTACAATGATCTTTTAACATATTTGGTGGAACATTCGAAGTTGAAAATTTATTGTATAAACACGGTTCATATTGTTATGATTCAAAATCATCACTCATCGCTGGCCTTTACTTTCTCTATCACGCCGGTCATCTTTTTATCCAATTATCCTGTCATTTTTGTCTCTTCTTTATAATTCTTTATGGAAATAACCTTGGAGAGGTCGACATAGAACCAAATTTTCATATATTTTTCGACAAAAAAGTATCGTGAATTGATAATTTTAAAAATACTCGATTTTATCACTTCAGCTCAAGTGTGCTTTATGATTTCGACAATAGATAAAAAATATCGAACAAAGAATTTTATTTACATTTTTAACTTTAGGAATATAATCTGATTTGTTTGAAATATTATATCTGAACTTGTGGATTTGATATTTAAAAAAAAACCTTGCTTGGATATTACACGACAACTTACCATCTCATAAAAGTATATCCGAAAACTCAGTAAATACCAGAGTATTTCTGTCGACTTTTTCTCTTTCTAAAACTCAAATTACCATTACAAAACTGACGTTTTCAGTCGATAGGAGACTATAATAACTATGACAGTTAATATCATAGCAAAAGAACTTATGATAACGAATAATTCAATTGCACCATTATTCAACACATAAAGACGAAAACAAAGTTTTGCACAAAACAAAACAAAAATTGATATTTTGAGAAAACCTCCTAAGGATATATTTTAAGAGGTTTATAATTATAATTCTATTAGTATATATACTTATAATATTATTATAATTCTTAAAAACTCAATATAAAAAAATATGGAGTAATTTTTAAAATAGTTCAAAGAACAAAAAACGTAAAACCCGAACAAAGACCGAAACTTCCAAGAACGGGACGGTCTCGGTCGGTGGTGGCGGTTTCCCAGGGTTCCAACCGACCCTTGCCAACCTCCCATCGACCCCCCCCCCCTCTCCCGACTATCGCAAGAAATTATATATCGGAGAGTTGTAATTGGAGGGTGGGTCCAACAACAACCGGTTATTCCCAGTCGAGCGTTAAACTAGAACGAATATTAAACATTCAGCTCGACGGACGCTGTACTTTTTGTTATATGGCGGGGTGGTTCCCTCCCGGGGACCGGGACACGACTTAAGCGACGGACAGTTAAACCGCAAATCTATTTACGCGAATAATTTATAACAACTATTTACGTACGAGGCAGAGAATAAGGGGGGAAAAAGCCTTGTAATTTGCTGATATACTGGATATGGTGTGAGATTTAAGAGGTATTATATGACCAGAGCAAAAGTAGTCGAAGTAATAGTAAAATGAAAAGCTTTTTAGAAATAATATCACCTTTTTTTCTTTAAAGTATACCTCCTTTCTCCCTCTGTTATCCTATGCAATAACGGCAACGCGCCTAACCTCCTTAAAAGTTCTCCAAACCAATTCTTCAAGTTACGATCATCTTATGATCTTCTTACCTCCACAACGTTGATCTCCTTCAGATTATTATTTACTTGGTGTACTCTTTTTGATTTCTATAGAAGTAAAACTTAAAATAATTTTGTTGTCATCATCATCAACTCATAGCTAACGTTAAACTCCATATATTGTTAACCAAACTTCATCATTAACAGGTCAACTGAAAATTCCCCGGCCTACCATAGTAAAACACATTTTTTTGGCAAAATTAGTTTTTTTATTTAACATAATTTCCTTCAAGGGTGATACACTGATTATAGCGACCCCCCAACTTTTCGACACCATTTTTGTAGTATGATTTGTCCTTTGATTGTATGATCATCTTCAAACACTGCTCTGAATCATCAACTCGTTGTTTTTGGTCAAAAGTGAGCTCGCGTGGCACCCACTTCGCACAGAGCTTTCTCATATCCAAATATTCCTGAATAATATGATGTACACGTTCAGTTGATATCTTTAGAGTGTCTGCAATTTCATTCAGTTTAAATTTACGGTCATTCAAAATCCTTTTGTGGATTTTTTTGTGTGTTTTTGTCGGTAACAACCTTTTTTGGGCGTCCACTGCGTTCACCGTCTTCGGTGATCATTTCACCACGACTAAACTTAGCATATCAATTCTTAATAGTTGATTTTCCTTTGGCAGTGTTTACTCGACATCAAGCCAAGTTTTTACTTCAACTGTATTTGTTCCCTTCAAAAAGCAATATTTTATCAACACGCTAAATTCCTTTTTATCCATTTTTTCACAATAACAAAAGTTGCTTCACTCAAAATGCTATAATTCACATATTAATAATCCGACAGCTGTCAAATTTATACACGCATCTTTTGAGGGTTAGGGCTAACTAAAAAACATATGGATTTAATTCTATTAGCGTCATCTATGTGTCAGGCCGGCGACTATTCAGTTGACCTGTTAGCTTAATTTCTAGAATAATTGTGAGACTCCATGGATTAACAACGTAATCTATCTTGTAAAAATGCTAACAATTTTAAGACAGCTAACATTAGCATAGCTAGACATTGAAAAGAATTAATTCTGACATCTTAAAATCTTTGAAACAGCTCTTATTGATACTTCAGAAACTATCTCTAAAATATAAAGTAAAACATAAATAACTAGAATTAATTAACTTAAGAGGAAATAGATCATTTCATGATTACACTGTATCAATCTGCAGTAAGAGTAGTAAGATTTTGCGTGGACAAGAAAGTAGTTTTGACGTCATAGTGAACAAACAACAATGGACAAATTAAACTTAAATGAACTGATATAATAATTAAGACAATGATCACGATTCACACAGCGATCACAAAGCAAATACAATATTGACTATATTAAATGAAATATATAGTAAAAGAACAAACTTAAATTTGGATTAGGGGACATCAAATGTGTTGGGAATGGGATTACATCAAATAAAAATTAACTATATAATTGATCCCACATTAGAGAGCAGATAACAATAATCACATAAAAACAAGCTGAATGTGCAATATAAAAAACAATATCAAAACACAATTAAAGTTGGATAATTTAGATAAAACAGATTCTATGATATCAGAAACAATAGGAAACCGATACGAGTCCTATTATGGCTTTTCATTAAACAGAAATAATATAAACTGCTAGAGAATTGAATAAAATAATAAATAAAATTAATTTAATCAAGATATCATGGAAAAATTATGTCGTATGAGAACAAGAGAAAAAGGATGATATGATATTAAAACATCTGTTGCGGATAGTGATGATTTCTCATGATTCTGTCAACTGACGCGAAATCAGAACTTCAATCAAGAATTAGGAATACCAATACCAATAATTCATGCAACATTTGATGACAGTCTATATAGAACTGACCCTTTAAAATGGATATTGCCTAGTATTACTATCAAACTATTCATCATATTGGTATTCATATAAATCATATAAATTAATAGCCGGTTTGATTGGCGTAGTAGTAAAGACGATAGGACTGTTGTGATAGTCGCTGGTTCGAATCCTGCTGGGACATGGTCGTAAATGTATGTTTGTGATTGTCCTTAGACAAGAGTGCAAAATCCGACAAGAAAAATGATCCCAGTCACGCCAGTAACCAGGTTCGGTAACACCGCTTGTCTTCTGGAATGATTTTCTAACCGTGGCCACGTTAAACTGTAGGTCCAGTCCAGATAAACCCATAGTTGGTAAAAAGGACACTTTAAAATATATAAAAAAATAAATAAATAAATCATTCTAACAATACTTTTGGATGTTATACAAAACAATTAATTATAAATATTAATCTAATTTTAACGGTAATATAACTTGACCATTTGAAGTACTTATTACAATTAGGCATTTGACTGAATTAAGAACATCAAACAGATAGAAAATATAATCAGATAAATATATCGAGTATAACAAGAAATATACAACTAAATAAAGAAGAGGGGGAGTGTATAATACCAGAACCAGAAGGATCAGCACACCCAAAAACATAAGTAATAATTCACGAAACCTAAACAGCTTTCAGAATTTTTTACGCAACTGTGTAGTTATTGTAGTAGAACAAGGAGAAACTTGGTCATCCAAGAAATAAATAAAAACAAGTATTTTATACTAATATACTATCTGAAATATAAGAATGTAAATTTGAATGGAGTATAAATAAAATTAGCTCAATATATCAAATACAACAATACAATTGGATAAAGAATAGAGCGACTGTGCGAAGTGATATATTAGGCGAAATCAAGTTTACTTCCAAAATCATTCATTATTATCGATGTATTATTTAACGAATTATCATATTTCAACATATAGTCTATCCAATAAAACAGCCAATACACGTCATAAAAATCTAGATCAGCACGTCCCAACGTTACCGATTTTGGTTTACAACAGTTGCCGGTTTGTAACAGATTATCGTTAACGTTTCGAAGAATTTTGTAGACAATTGGCAACACTGTCGATCAGTACCAACACAATTTTTTTTGACTCATTCGGTTACGTATTCCAATGCATCAACTGTCTTTTTTCTGTCTCGTTTTAACAAGGGTAAAATAAGATTTCGGTTCTTTTTTTCTTTCAGAAAATCTACTCCGAGTTTAAAACATTTTTTACATTTTTACAAACTGCATTTGGCGGTGTATTTGTCGTCACCTACGACGTACATTGGCTGTTTTGACAATTTTGTTTTCTTATTTGCTATACTTGAAAACATCTGCAATTTTCGCCATTGCCTGTCGAAAACGCTATTTAGAGAATCTGATAAGGACACTTGAAATTTAACGGAGATCACCAACAACTAACTGATAAAAAGTCACTCATGCAAGGAATTTTTCTAATACCAATAACGATATTGTTTTAGTAAAAATTAATAGGTACACACTCAACGGTACCGTTGTCAGTAGCGTTAGCGTAAGAGCGTCAACAATCGCCCGTCGACACATTGATGATAAAATCCTTTTGTGTCTTACATAAATCCTTGGAAAACCCGAACTATGTAATGTCGGAAAAAAATTAGCGTAACTCCATTTGCACAATCGGAATCTTTCCGAAAAAACCAAATATTTTCAAACCGATTTGGAGGCCATACGGTACGCCCACGGAATACTAAATAAGGATCGGGCCATTGTTTTCGATTCTTAATTGGTTTCATTTCTACAATTTGATTAGAGAACGCATCACGTGTCGCTACTAGTCGGTCCCGCTGGAGACTGGAGAGCGAAAATCGAACTTTGATGTCTCGAAGTGCACTTTTCAATCTTGTTTTTGAAATAATATATTGTTACCGGTCGTTGCCCACTAACCTACAATATATTCTTATAACCGGTCAATCGAAAAGTCCCCGGCCTGAAACATTACACACACATTTTGAACATTTTGAATGAGGCAACTGTTGTTATTGTAAAAAAATGCATAAAAAGGAATTTCGCGTGTTGATAAAATATTGCTTTTGCTATTAATGCCGAGTTTCCGGACACTGCCCCAGGAAAATCAACCATCAAGGATTGGTATGCTGAGTTTAGACATGGTGAAATGAGCATCGAAGGCAATGAACGCAGTGACGAAAACATTAAAAAAATCCATAAAATGATTTTGAATGACCCTAAATTGAAATTGAATGAAATAGCAGACACTCTAAAGATATCAACTGAACGTGTACATCATATAATTCACGAATATTTGGGTATGAGGAGCTGTACTAAAGTGGGTGCCGCGCGAGATCACTTTAGACTAAAAACAACGACGAGTTGATGATTCTGAGCAGTGTTTGAAGATGATAAAGCGTAAAAAACCCCAGTTTTTGCGTCGATATGTGACAATGGGTGAAATATGGTTCCATCATTTCACTCCGACGTCCAATCGAGAATCATCCGAGTGGACTGCACACGATGAACCCGCTCCAAAGCGTGGGAAACGCAAGAGTCGGCTGGAAAGATTATGGCGTCTATATTTTGACTCTATATCTCATTGACTACCTTATAAAAGGAAGGACCATCAACAGCAACTATTACGTAGCGTTATTGGACCGTCTGAAGGACAAAACCGACGACAAAACGACCGCATTTGAAGAAAAGGAAAATGCAGCTTCTCCAATGCGACGCACCGTGTCACAAGTCAGTGAAAACGATGGCAAAAATCCATGAATTAGGCTTCGAATTGCTTCCTCATCCACCGTATTCTCCAGATCTGGCCGCCAGCGACTATTTCCTGTTCTCAGATCTCAAAAGAACGCTCGCTGGGAAAAAAATTTCGTCGAATGAAGAGGTGATCGCAGAAACTGAGGCCTATTTTGAAGCAAAGGACAAATCGTACTACAAAAATGGTATCGAAAAGTTGGAGGGTCGCTATAATTACTGTATCACCCTTGAAGGGAATTATGTTGAATAAAAAAACTAATTTTGGCAAAAAAATGTGTTTTACTGCGGTAGGCCTGGGACTTTTCAATTGACCTGTTAAACAGTACAAGTACACAAGAAACAAACCAAAAACAGCTCCTCCAAGACCGTCTCCTCCATCGATTACCGGCCGATCGGTGAAAGAAAAAGTGAACGAACGTTTGTGGTGTTTTTTTTTCTTTTAATTTTGTTCTTAGAAAAAAACTCTCGTCCACTACACCCAACAAGTAAATAAATATCAGTTATTTAATCCGCATGGCTCTCAAGGACGTTTATTTTATATAACTCGATTGTCTACTTTCTCTTTCTAGCTCGGCTTGTTCTTTGTCCGCGAGTGTTCGCCTCGTCTTGCGGTTTCGCTTTCGACGGTTTTTTTTACCTGCCGCTACGTACGGTGCAGATTTAGTCTCATTTGCGGCTTTTTATACGTTCTATTTCTTCGGCCATAAACATATTAGTCGGTTAAAAAACATACAGGAACTTTGGTTTAAATACAAGTCATTTAGTATACAGTGTTGGTGATTGATATCTTGTCGTTACTTAGATTAAATAGATTTCGAATTCTTTATTTATGATGTTAATCCACAAAACACAATTAAAATGTATTTTCAGGATCATTTTACTCTTCACTGTTCAATTATAGGAGAACAAATCTTGGTACAATACGATACTAACCGGTGGGGCAAATGTCCCGCTACCATTTTGATTGCGTACCGTTTTGGTTATGTACGTTTAGCTTAGTTTCGCTTTAACCATTGTGATGTGTAGACATCCAAATTTTATCACGGGCAAATATATGCCACAAGAACGAGTAGAAAAAGACCAATTATATGGGGAGTAATACTGCTCAATATTGCATGATCGTGCTTTCAAAAGCACAAAGGAAAAAGACGATTTAGCTGGAAGATCAGTCTGCAGAAGTGTAGCTAGAAACTATGGAAGAGTTCGACTTGGAAGAATGAAGAGATGTATTAAAAACCCAGTGGTATAACTTGAGTTTTTAATATATTTTGATGATATTATGTTAAAACGCCTATTGGAACATTAATTCATCAATTGAATTAATTAATTTCGTAACCGAATTCCTTCTTAGTGATAAAAATGCCTTCAAACGTTAATTAATAAAATGCTTTATCATTACTATATTAGTGCCCTTTTTAGTTAAATCTAATGTTTTGTTTACGTATTAAAATATAAAATTATTCCATGTCTAGTAAATATTGTGTTTAACAATTACACATTTTAGTTTATCTTGCTCTAGAATTCGCATTACCAATTGTCTTCGATCTCATCCACCGGTCTCAGTTTCCTATACAACTTATAATATTGATATCACCTAATTATTTACAAGAAATAGTTTCAGAAACAGTTTTCCTCCGCCGTTCTTTCATTCAGTATATGTAGTAATCAACGAACCATTTCCATTCTCTATAACTGCTGAGACATATACTATTTAATATAATATCTTTATCTCAGTGTGTTTACGATAAACTCTCCATGTTTTTTCGGGGCAGTATATCCGCCCAATTGATCTTTTGTTGACACAAACGTGTCTATTTTCAACACAGTATTATAAATACTTGTTTATATTTAGAACAAATGTTATAAACTAAAAGTGAAAGGTTATTATCAAATATCAAATATGCACTATTAAATATAACAAAAACAAGCGGCAGTCTTAACGACGCCTACTTTAAAATTATATTAACGTTCACTATTTTCACAGCTGATTTCTTTCTGTTTTAAAGAAATATTGCCATTTTTAGGAATGGAAGGAAACAGAAATAGCTATGGGTCCTAATCAGATTTGTTAATGTTGACACTCTATGTATTAACAATGTTAATATTGCATTGGAACGTTCGAAACGAAATCATTTGAACCACACTTATTCCCTTGGTATCTTTTCGAGAGTAAATGAATAAGGGCAAGAACAGGTCAATTGAAAATACAGTTTTTTGGCAAAATTAGTTTTTTTTATTCAACATAATTCCTTTCAAGGGTACCAAGCTATTCGAAACCCAATTCATGGATTTTGCCATCGTTTTCCCTGATTTGTGACACGGTGCATTGTTTTGGTGAAGCAGCACTTCCTTTTTCTTCAAATGCGGCCGTTTTTCGGCGATTTCGTCCTTCAAACGGTCGAATAACGCTATATAATAGTCGCTGTTGATGGTCCTTGAAATATGTCAATGAAAATTAGAAGGAAGTGAAATGATGGAGCCATCGTTCATCCATTGTCACATGTCGATGCAAAAACTCGGATTTATTACGCTTTATCATCTTCGAACACTGCTCAGAATCATCAACTCGTCGTTTTTGGTCAAAAGTGAGCTCGCGCGGCACCCACATTGCACAAAGCTTTCTCATATCCAAATATTCGTGAATGATATGATGTACACGTTCAATTGATATCTTTAGAGTGTCTGCTATTTCATTCAATTTCAATTTACGGTCATTCAAAATCATTTTGTGGATTTTTTCAATTTTTTCTTCGGTAACAACCTATTTTAGGCCTCCATTGCGTTCACCGTCTTCGGTGCTCATTTCACCACATCTAAACTTAGCATACCAATCCTTGATGGTTGATTTTCTTGGTGTCCGGAAACTCGGCATCAAGCCAAGTTTTTGCTTCAACTATATTTTTTTCCTTCAAAAAGCAATATTTTATCAACACACGATATTCCTTTTTACCCATTTTTTTTTTCATAATAACAAAAATTGCTTCACTCAAAATGCTATAATTCACAAACTAATGATCTGACAGTTATTAAATTTATACACGCATCTTTTGAAGGTTAGGGCTAACTAAAAAACATATGGGTTTAATTCTAGTAGCGTCATCTATGTGTCAGACAGGGGACTTTTCAATTGACCTTATTAACTAGAATAAAATGAGAAGGAAAATATTGTCCTATTCCAAAAACGAATTTGAAAATTGCGACAGGCAATATATTAAAAATCTTGATGACGTATATACAAAAAACTTTGAATGGACTATATATTTCTATGTTTCATGAGTTAGGCTAAGTTTGAACTCAAAAACTAATAGTGCTTTATAGTTTGATATGTGGTAGACTGTAACATAACAATAGAAAGTCCCCGTCGTTTTTTTTTTTATAAACAATTAAATAATTTATTGTGATATAAGGTATTTTATGGTATATGGTGTAAAATATGCAATTAAATCTTTTCTCAATAATGTCTTATTTATAAACTAATAGAATCGTTATATTGGATGCATATCCCAAGTCAATGGTGTGTGTTATTTTAGTTTTTACCATTTTGAACATAGCCAACCATCCTAATGACCCTGATGGAGTCTGTTCGTCGAACGAAGGTCGCATTCTTCGGATTATTCGTTTCCAATTGTGATCGAATCGAACGTGTATAATTAGTATCATTCGCCAAATCGGCGATTGTTTGATAAATTGACCCAATAACTTTATTAGATCCACTGTTTAAATGCTTGCACGACGAAGTTTTTTCTCTCTGATTCTCCGGCTCTGACCTTTTGTTTGTTCTCGCTATGCGGCTTGAAGAGTTAGTGGCTTAATCAAGAATGGAAGAAATTCTTGGAATCGTTCAGAATTGTCTATTTTACTATGACTTCATTAAAGGATAATCAAGATTTTAGAGATGATTATTGATAATACAAGAAAGAGACAGCAGAAGTCTAGTAGAGACCATCTTTAAGAGCAATAAACTGCTGATGCATTAGAAACGTTGTTATTATTTTTGATATTATATTAATAGATTATTAGTTTAATTAAAAACATGTTGAAAGTAATATCGATGATGTTCATCAATAAAAATCACTTTGAAGACTTTATCAATTCTTCATTTGAGAATGAGAAGATTACACAGAATTACTAATACTACCTAATGTTTATTAAATATTTTTTTATCAATGCATTATTACTAGTGGTTGCCAACTAATCTACAATTTGTTTTTTATGATAATTTAAAAATTAGGTTGAGAGATATTTAAACAAAAAAAACTATTAATTTACTTAAAATTATTATTTTGTTTAACACCGAGGGTTTTTATCTACTAGAAAACAGACCTCTCCGTCTTACTGGTTCACCATTCAGGTAGTTTTTACACAGATGGCCGGATAGGCAGGACCGCATTATATAACATATATGTAGCAGACCCCATCGGTCCTTAGTCTCTATTGTTCACGTATTAACACTGTTGTTTTTTTCTGTTAAATGCACTTCACTGCACTACGAAATAAAATGGTTTGATTTTTTTAAGTCTGTATCGAGTGTTATCCAAGAGTTGTATTACTTCGGTATCAACAACTTATTATATACGGATAATTGAGATTTTCTTCCAACAATCTGCCATATTTCATTTTGAATTCTTGTTTTTAATGTGCTAAATTAGAGGTAAGTAAAAATTAATAATTTATGGATATTAATAATGCTTAAAAGTCCAAAGAATGAGAAAGGTGAAATTAATGATAAAATTGAGTGGTAAACATCGTAAAATTATAAATATTATACAGAAGAAAACAACAACTTCAAAGCACAAATAATATTCAGCAGTCCCCTTTGATCATGCATCCAGCCCGTTATTTCAATGTAAACAGAACATTCTTCAGTCTTAGAGAACAGAGAACATTAAAGCATAGAGATTGTGTCTGCAATATCAAAAAGTATTCGCGACACCAGTGCTTGTTCTGTTTCTATTGAAAATTAACTGCTGGCTTAACTAGAGCAACCAAAAATCAACACTGAAGACAACAAGAAGTATATGGTAGACCACCTGTTGGTTAGGTTTTGTTAAAGTTAATGTTCTGTTAACATATGCAACTCTAGATTAGATTAGATTAGATTAGATTCAGTTCTATGAAGTTTAGTTCACAGTTTTACGTATTATATGTTATAGTGTATTAAAATCATTCCTATAATTATTATATCTATATTGCTTCCATGTTGCTGTGATTTAGTATCCTTATTTCATGTTTTAGGGTAAAATTCTGTATAATTCCGTAAATGTATTTAATTTTGAAGTCATCAGTGCAGTCAACATCAAGTGCAGTTTTTCTTTGATTACTTAGCTATAAGCCTTGGTAATTAATTGAAAACTTTGTTTTGGCAGCGCTGAATTACTATCTTATTTGAAGACTATAAGTCCAAATATGCTTTATAATTGACGAAAAAACAGTACAGTTCTTTAATTTTGAATCTGATTTGCCCTGCCCCCACATATCATCTGCTTAAGGATATAACTAAATTTTTGTGATGTCACTTATTTTACATCACCCAGTTTCTTACTTATTAGTGATGCATTTCTACTTCCCATAGTACTTATTACCACCTCAAACAAAACAAAAACTATTATTGTACTTCAACAAATGTTAAGTAAAATCATTCGAAAACTCAAAATAAAGCCTAACTTATATCATTGAATACTTATTATGTTGCTCAAATTTACTAATATACCTTTCTTCTTCACTTAATAACTTGAAGTAACATAAATAATTGTTTATAATTAAGATATTGAAAATATTAATGAAAATAAAAGAAACAAAACTGATGTCATATGGTATATTTCAATATCGAAGTAACAGCATCGACATATTATATATATTCATATATTACATATTACCCATGTGCTGTAAATTTATCTTGTATGTATGTATTCGTTTCTTATAACTCATATCTTTCATGTAGAAGCACCTATGACGACAGGAGTATCAGTATTAGTCCTGACTCTTACATGTCATATTTTTAATACCCACTAGGAACAATGACACTAACATTGATATATATAAATTTAACATACCCTACTAAATAATTTTGGATGACTAATGACATTTTACATTCTTTGGCAATATGTGAGTTTTGAAAATTACCCTGTCTTGGTAATTTTCTTGATATTGTCACATATAAAAAATATAATTTTTATTCATATTTTAATTTTAGTTACGTATATGCATACATATACTAGTAGATATTTACTGGGATTGATATATATATTTATAAACGCAATTTGTCGTCACAGCTTCACTATACTTTGTTCACTTTGTTGATTGTCAATAAATATCCAGATCATTGTTCAAAAATATTGTATATTACAGCTAAATTGGTATCCTATTTATTCAGAGTCAAATACCAATTATATGGGGAGTAATACTGCTCGATATTGCATGATCATGCTTTCAAAAAACACAAAGGAAAAAGAGGATTTAGCTGGAAGATCAGTCTGCAGAAGTCTAGCTGGAAACTAGGGAATAGTCGAACTTGTAGGAATGAAGAAGTTATTAGTGATGTATTTTTCCTGTACCATAGTACTTCTTCTGTGCGATAAGAAAGAAAGTGTTTATTGTGGTCGAAGAGACCAGTGTGACGAAAGCGTTAGATCATCAGTACCACTTACCCATATTTGAAGAGGTTCGATTTATTCCGGTCCGGTTGTAAATAAAATTCGAAACTAGAAAAGAGCGAGACAACGAGCACAAATACGACGAGGCGCGCTAAAAATAAGCTGAAAGTTAACATCCTTGACATTAAGAAGATAATGGCCGATATGTAACAGAAGAGTCCGTCTAGTCTCTCACACACACACTCGATGGTGTCGTTGATTTATCCTCGGATTTTTGGCGCGCGTGTAATTTACGCGAATTGAAGAATTAAAAATGTTTTCTCGAAACCAGTGTACATGTTTTCAGATATACAAGCTCTAAGTAATTAGAACACGCATTATTTCCGTCTAACATACAATTTGTCTTTATGATAACTTAAATCTAGGTATATAACTAAGAGGACCCATCGGTCCTATCTCAGTTTCTGGTGAAATAATGTTTATACATATCATTTATGCTGTATTTTTTATTATATGCACCTCACTACACAACACTACACAAGATCAGATGGTTTGATTCTTTTGAGTCTGTGTCCTGTTCTAGTGGTATCCACAAGCTGCGATACTTCAATATTCTCATGAGAATGGAGTCTTTCCTCATGCCCCCTTGCAATTCTCTTGATTTCTTCACTGACTGTGGGTATCTGAAGGTCTCGATGTAGGTAATCAGTCCTAGAGTATTTGGATGCACCCACAATACGTCTCAGGACTTTTATCTGAAGCACTTAAAAAAGGAATTCTTTAAATTTGCTTAAATGCGCAGCAAAGTCACCTTAGTTTGCTTTTTATGATTTTCGGAAAATAATATCGGCTTAAAATTGTTTTTGCAAAAGATAATTATATTTGCATATCATTTCAAACCTTTTTACATTTACATTTCAAATTAAAAGTCGATTCTATGAACACTGAGCGATTTAAAAGAGCTTTAAACTTATTGCAGAACATGTTTCGTCTGAAAAAATAAAAGCTTGACATTTTATATACCGTCTGTAATTCCAGCGTGGCCTCAAGTAAGTACTTTTCCTATCAAGAACAACATAATGTGTTTTCCAGCGTTTTTGGCTACAACCGTATAGTTTTTCATAGGCTTCTACGGAATGGATATATAATACTGAGTTCATCTTCAGTTAAAAATACCAGAGAAACAACCAAAAACAGCAATATGGAAGTAATAATCTAAAATAAGTGGACCCAGGCATACTGAATTCACAGATAACCAAGCTGTTCATATATAAATATGAATAATATTACCCCCTATAGTAAAATACGCAAAACTACAAAACAAATTGAAATTGTATCAAGTATTTGGAAGAAAAAACTTTTTGTTTCTCAAATAAGTTGTATCATCTTTGGGTTAACCTATGCTATGTTTTCCTCTTGCTTCTGAACATTTTAAATATGTTTTAACAGAACATTTTAACAACTACATTTTTTTTTGGCAGCCAATGTTTAAGTTTGGAATCGATGGAAGAACCAAAATAAAACCGATAAGCTGTTAGAAGATTGATTTTATAGTTAATTAACCACAAATGTGGCAAAACCAGTCGGCAAGCTCTTGACATTTGCATGAAAATAACTTCATTCTTTCTCTTACTATCGCAGATCAAACTAGTTTCGTAGGTATGGGTATTATTTTAAAATACTAAACTCAGGTCCAGAATTTTAAATATTATAAAAGCTCCGTTACACAAACATGCAATACAGATTCAGTGCATGCTTTTTTACCGGAAAACTGTTGTTACGGAAGGCCTTAACTACTCTTTTATAAGCATTTTATACAGATGATACAGCCTTTTTCACCATCGGTTACAGTCCCGACGCCATCCGCGACAGACTTCAAGCCCAACTGAACCATGCGATTGTATGGTACAAATTCTGGCGGCTGCAGATAAACCCGAACTCAGGCTATTCTGTTTCACCGCAAGAAGGAGTTCCACGCCCATCGCCTCCATATCGATAAAGTCCCTATCCTCTGGCTTCAGAAGGTATCATATCACGGTCTCCAGTTCGACCGCAGGTTCCAATGGTGAGCCCAAATTCAGCACGCTATCTGCAAAGGCAATGGCGTGTATAGTTTACTCTTTCCATTCCCTTGCGGAAAAAGTAAACTCCCAATCCTCCAGAAAGCGACTCTGAATAAAATTCTAGTCCGTCCATTCTGCCTCTTCGGAGCACAGGTGTGGTACAGGTACGTCTCTGAGAGACGTTACTCAATGCTTCATGGTTTATAAGGAATGACAACACCCACCAAATCAGGCATCCCGTTCGTGAAGAGTTTCACGAACATGCTCAATGAAAGATTCTCCCTAGACTCCTTAGATCACGATAACAACTTGATAAAATCCCTACTCATCCACAAACACCGGTAAATAACCAACTACGACAATCCCAGTCGTCACCAGGGTATACTCTATGCCGAATCTGAAGCGACATCAGCAAAAGACCTTTTGGTTCTAGCTGGTCAATCTGGAATAAGAAAAAAAACTAACAGGACCAATCATGAATCGCTAATAATATATATATTTGAAGTATAACTAACTTATTACTTAAGATTTAAGAAGTCCCAAAATAAAAATGTCTCGGCTATTTTATGCATCATTATGCAAGATATTATATTATAGTTCCTTACCAGAAGAATTCGTCGGTGGCGAGAATGTAACAGGTCGATTGGGGCACTCCATATGGATTGGCGTGAACGGCGAACGAAGTAAAAAACGAGTAACGAGAGCGTTTGTCGTGAAAGGGCGGCCCGGGCTGAAGACAAATCGGCCTCATAGACCGGCGATCGAACTGGAACGAGGCCGAAAAACAAGAAAGGCTTGCGAAAGCGGTGGTCGCGCGGCCGACCAAGGCCGTCGAGTGGCGGCACTTGCCCCAAGGGCCCACATTTTCGGCTACACAACCTACACTATCGTCGGAACGTTCTCACCGTCGACTTACGACCGACTCGAATAAGATTTCGATTGTTTGTTATTCTATCGTCTCGTGATGTAAGCAATTGGATTGATTCGTATGTTATTAACTGTATAATTTTTATATTAAGCATTTCGTAGAGAGAAAATACCTAATAACATTACACTAGTTTGGGTTGATTAACAAGCATTCAACAATTGACCGGGTCCACAGAATAACAGGTGTTATTGAAAAAGCCTACGAAGCTCAGCTATATTCCTAGATGTAGCACAAGCCTTCGATACGGTTTGGCATGAAGGCCTTGTTCATAAACTACAGAAAATGCTACTAAAACAACACACTGAAGTACTAAAATCGTACATTACAGCCAGAATGTTTAGAGTTAAACAAGAAGAAGCTTACTCTACAATAAAAGAAGTTAAAGCAGGTGTATCACAAGGAAGTATACTGGGGCCAATGCTTTATCTACTCTACACTTATGATTTACCACAAAAGGAGAATATTACGATAGCTACATTTGCTGATGATACTGCGATTATAGCTGTCGGAGACAATAGTGAAGAAGCAAATTACAACAGGCAAGTGACAATATAAATAATTGGACATAAGCTTGGAAAATAAAAATTAACGAAAGTAAATTTGTGCATGTGCAGTTCACCTACAATCAGACCGTACAATCACCAATAACATTAAGTAATACTATCATTCATATAGCAACAACGCTAAATATCTCGGAATAAATCTTTATGCAAAACTTCGCTGGAAGGAACATATAAAGAAGAAAAGAAATTAACTGGAATTGAAATATAGGAAAAAGTATTAGCTAATTGGAAGAAAATCACAATTATCAGTACATAATAAATTGCTATTATATAAGCAAATACTGAAACCTATATGGACACACGCAGTTCAATTATGGGGATGTTCTGCAAAGAGTAGCATCAATAAAATACAAAGTTTTCAGAACAAGGTCCTGAGAGATATTGTTGGCACACCCAAATACTACAGGACTGACTACCTACATCGAGACCTTCAGATACCCACAGTCAGTCAAGAAATCAAGAGAATTGCAAGGGGGCACGAGGAAAGACTCCATTCTCATGAGAATATTAAAGTATTGCAACTTCTGGATACCACCAGAACAGGACACAGGCTCAAAAGAATCAAGCCAGCTGATCTTGTGTCGTGTAGTGTAGTGAGGTGCATATAATAAAAAATACTGCAGTATATATAATCATTATTTCACCAGAGACTGCGTCTGTATTCTATTTGAATATTGTACGAGAATTCCTTCATGTCTTGTTGCGAATCTTTTAATTCTCTTTATAACAGTTGGAATTCAAGGGTCTTGGTGTAAGTTGTTCCTGTGGTATCTAGGTGCACAGTACACAATAATTCTCAAAACTTTGTTCTGTAATATTTGTATTATGTTGGTATTACCTGTCACAGAACATCACCCTGTTTTGGTTGTTTTGGTAATTGTTAATCCCTGGATTTTTACAAGAAATAATAATCCCTCATATTTATTATTTACTATTACCATAATAATATTCTATAGCTCTCATCTAATGCAAAAATTCAACTTCTTCAGGTTCTTATTACACCAACTTATGATTCCTACAACTTTTACCCAGGTATTAAAATATTTTGGGTCGCTAATCGCGATTTTGTTAAGGCCTTTCTTTAAAATCATCTAAAAGAGGTAATAATTTATTTTAGAAACTTGACACATTGAAAGAAATGGTTTTATAGAATACTTGACTTGTTTTATAGAACAGGTTTTATAGAATACTTGAAATCATTAGATTAGACGTGATGGTGTTTCTATCATCTCTAAAATTATTCTTAAAGTTTTTCTTTCATGATTGAATGAATGAATAACCTCTATCAAATATATCAGTTCATCAGCTACCAAGACTTTATGATTTTAGAGGATTTTGCCATGAAGGAAATACAAAGGAGAGAAGAAATTTGAAGACTTTGGCATTTTTTTTGTACATTTTACCTAGATATTAACTAAACTATTATTTTTCCAATACACAGTTGAAGTGCATCAATGGTAGTCTATATTCAGCATTTCATAATAAATCCAACCAAGTACACACTATTGTGTTTTATTGTTTTAAATAAATGAAGATTGCATTTACATTGAAATAAAACTCATATAAATTCATATTAAAATCAAACTTTTTTATTGATTTCTAAAATGACAATTTTACGACATTTACGAAAATATCTTTCCGTCTTTGTCCGTCAAAACTACCCCAGAAAGAGCTTCAATCAGCTCCTTAAATTCGGAAATCATTCGGAAAAAATCACGAAATATGTTCCAAGTTCCAGAATAATTACCGGAAAGAATAAGGAATAAATTGTGAGATGATAAGGATGGCATTCATCATCCATTAAATGGCATCATCATTAAATGATAATACAGTCTATGAAAAATCCCAGCACTACATAGGAATCCATTTTCAAAAGCCAAGAAATACACCCAGCAAAATGAATTAACCATATCGTAATATTCTTTAATATAAATTAAGTTATTCGTTGAATTACTGTTTAAAATATAATAATTTGGGACTTAAAAATATATCTAAATATTTCATTAGTTTTGATTCGTCCTCATCAGCTAAAACATCAGCTGATGATAGTTTACTGTTTTCTTTATTATTTATTTATTTGTTATTAAGATGGTTGAACCATATGACATTAATTTGTAAGGGGTGCTATATGTTTTTATGTCTTCAAAATGTTGCAATAACAATAATATAACAATCTGAGTTTATTGTTTTATCAGTTCTGATGAATAAAGTTCCTTTTCATTCCAAAAAAAAACTGACATACTGAAAACTGTTGTGCGCAAATGCTATTTCTTTAATTTTTTCAATTTAATATAATCATCAAATTTTCACGATATTGTTCAAAACATGTTTCGTTTTTCTATCATTGAAACAGCTGCTCACATATGATACCCAACACATGTTCTTTTGAATGATTGCTAAAGTTTTTTAACCAGCAAATTTAATTTTTGTTAAGTTCTGTTAGAGATTCGACATGTTTATCACTAATAAAAAACTGTTTACACTTTGGAGAAATTATAGAATATAAATTTCAAACTATTTGCTTAAAATTAACACTATCTAATATGAACACAATAATATGTTATGCTTCAAAACATTAATTACATTACATAAATATCTATTTTTGTCGATATTTCAAGCATTGTTATCTAAACACAAGAAAAAAATATTTTTATAATTTTATAATAATTAAATTGCCACGATAAAATTAGCAATAAATGAATTAATGATAAAAATATTCTCTGAACCAGTTATATTTTACAATTCAGAAGGCATTGAGGTAGTACCTTATACATAATACGATCAAGGGCAATTTTTCCATTAAACATTTAAATTAAAATAGACAACATCAATCAACTTATTTAACAATAAATATAAGAAACTAAATCGACTACATTTAAAATTCAACTGATGTCATAAGCATCGTTAACCTATATTAAAATGGGACGGTAAACATTACAAAAAGTCATCATAAAAACTCACATAATTAGTTTGACATCACATCAACTCGAGATCAACGAACTCGTACATTTAGAGTTCGCAATAATCTACATATTTAAAACAGTCCGATGGTGATTGTTCGTCCAGTGGAAAGTTTAAATTAATAAAAATGAGCCCGTCATTCTTTAGGGTTTGACGTTCGGTGTTCGCATCTCAATTTCGTCCGTCCGACTTCAGCCGTTGTCAATCACGATCATTCGTCGACGAGAAAAAATGGTTTATTTCCGATTTCGATCGTTTTATTTACCACGGAAAAATACGGACGCATCGAAGACGGCCGTGAGCGTAAATATAGCGTTCAGTTGTTTTCTATGTTACAACAAATACATTTTTATCGCGGTTATCAACTGTTGTTGACACGTATTCGGTGTCAGTTTATTCTACTCGAAGCTATCGGGTACAAGAAATTTAATGCATCGTTTTTATTTCGTCCAGATAAGTGTTATCTAATGATTTTTTGGATTTTTTTCTCTATTTTGTTCAATAACAATGGGTCTAAATTTAGAATCGCCAGTATCACCTGATTTCTTATCATCTTTATTATTTTATTGATTTCAATTGGGATTCAATTATCTGTAATAATCGAAAAGAAATTGTTTTATTTATAAATAACACTCTAGTCTGATTATACATCCAAAATTTCACTGCCTAGTTACCATTTTGATTGCAACTTTATATTAATACGTCATTTTCTTACAATCATAACTTTTAATACAGTAAATATTAGAAAACTCTAAATGTATGAGCTCGTTGGCTTTTTCATGTTTTAACTATCTTCTGAACAAACCACTATCAGATTAGATTGGTTACATTATTACTACTGAAAACAAATTAAATCTTATTTAACATTGAATTAGCATTCTGAAATATTTCGGTACCAAAGTTTATAAAAAAAAAACAGGAAATAGAATATAAATATATCAGAAATCCCACTGTGTAAGCTCACTGATTCTTTATATGCATATAAGTTGTCACGATTCGGAATCAATTAGAGAGTTTCACACAATGGCAAATAAAAAGATACACAAAGAAATTGCATGTCTATATAAACTATGTTATTGTTAATTTAATTGATATCATTGTCTTCATTCCTAAAAAGTTATTTAAATAGGAACTCTAAGCGTGTAGGCTTAGTGGATTCGTTAATCTATAGAACAGTCATATAGTAAAAGTAATTAAAATTAAAATTCTATAAACTTGTTAAATTATTGTACGGATAAAATAATAAGAAATAAATAAAAATTATATAAATGACATAACATCACTTGTTTCCGTTGCCTGCATCCCTACAATTTTATTACAATTCTAACGACTAGCTGAGTGAACTTGTTGATTTTTTAAAATTACAAATTTCAATTTTAAAATTAATCACAAATTTATATCAAGTTTATTACAAAAATTATGTACAAATTATCATTTATTGAGTTTTCATGAGAACTCAGACATGATGACTCGCACTTTCATGAGGTACTACAATGTGTGTAATATAGTTGCGTTGCGTGAATACACAAAGGAAATAATATATTTATGTAAAACCAATCCAATGTGGATTTAAATATCAATTGTTTCCGTTGTCTATGTTTCAGCAAAATTATTTTATGCTCGAACTCTAGACGTGTGACCTTGTTGAATTTTTGTAACGTTAAATTAACACCAATTCTAAGAGAAATTTATAAAATCTAATTATTTGAACTCGTTTAACTTTCGGGTGCAAAAAGTTTACTTAATTACATATTTACGTACACCTAATCTAATATAAATTTAAATATCAATATTATTGATTATTTCCACTTTAACGCAGTTATTATGTGCTGACTCTAGAGGTGTACGTTCGAAAATATTCTGGAATAAAATCCAACTATATAAACTCGTCGAATTTTCGTGTGCAGTATAAAATTGCGTGCAAAATTAAGTTAAAAATATGGAAACGAAATGATATGTTTATGTAAAGTCATTTCATTAAGAATTTAGAAATATTAATTGCCTCCGCTGTTATTGTAAGCAAATAGGAATAAAAACTGTCTAACTCCATGAACTCGTTGAATTATTATGCTCAATTAAAAATTGTTACAATTTCATAAATATCCTGAATGTACATACAAAATTAAGCAAAAAAAAAACGCAAAGGAAATGACATGTTAATGTAGAACTGAACTAATGTGAATTTAAATATCAATTGTTCCCATTGTCTTTCCTCCAACGCAGTGTAAGTATGAATTCTAATCGTGCGAGCTCGTTTGATTTTTTTAGGCAACTAAATAGAAACCAACATAATTTTCTATGAATAGGATAGTTCCGTATAGAATCCAATCGAAAAAAAAATACAACACGAATTCAAACCGATTGAAGGAAATGATATTTTTTTCAACATTACGAAAACCTAGACCTTAATTACAGCGTGTTATTCGGTATTGCTCTACTTATTAGTTTTCAAATTACATAGAAAAAAATTAACGGCCTTGGTTATGGTATTTTTAATATTTCACTATCACATACTGAACGGCGAACGAACAAAAAAAACATCTAAATTTAACCAAATCATTATTGTTCGTTATTGGCCGGTCGATCCGAAGCGTTACCATATTTATTATTCGAAATGGGATTGTAATTACTGTAATAAGTTGTTTATATGTCTGGTTGATTTATAAAAAAAACCAATTCAATTTTAAACCAGTATCCTGAATTGTGATTGGACATATAATGTAATTATACGGGTGGTACCAGTATTATAGCACAAAACTTTTAAAATGTTTTATTCCAACGAATTCATATTTAGAGTTGCTAAAAATAACCCACATATTAAACGTTTAAATACGTATTAATTAACCTTTAAACGTAAATTAGCATGAGCTCCATCAAAATAACTTTTATTCGACAAAGTAAACACAATTGAAAATAACAACTTTTTTCTAATGCTCTAAAAGTAATGAAACAGAAAGCAGCCAAGAGGAGATCAATCTAAATTTAGACCTCTTTCTTGTCAAAACTTTTGTTAGACCTCCCAAAATTAAGATACATTGTTCTTTTTTCTTTTGTATTAATAGATATGAGATTTAATGATGTTTCGACGTTTTCTATGGTTTATACGTCACAGTTTAATTGAAAGTTAATTAAGAAAATTAAAGTAACTCGTTATTAGTTAAACTATCTCTTTCAAGTTTTCATTACGAGAAAATATTACAAAATTATTACCACACTCTATCTAAAAGAGCTCGTTGGTTTATTAAACTCTGAAGAAAACGATTGATTTAGAAATCATTTAATGGTAATGTTAAAGCAATCAGTTTAATTGAAAATTACTTAATTAATGCTCTAAATGATAAGAGATCGTTGTATTTTTATAATGAAAAAATAATAATTATTTATATCACATTATGTCGTTTAAAGAAAGATTCGCTTATGTATAATTTCACTTTAAATATATAGAAGAATAATAAACGATTTAATCCATCGAGTTCGTATTTAGAGTTGCAAATTTTATAGCGAAAAATCCTATATACTGGAAATTGAATTTAAAAAAAATCATGACTAGTGTTTCTTAATGGTTCGTTAATTGTCTGGTAACAAAAATGTATTTTTATCCTGACTCCTATACGTTCGTTGACCTAATACTATGCGCTAGCCGCCTGTAGGGTACAGCGGCCTATTTCAGCATATCTCACATTTCCAACAAGTTCGCATGGTTGGAGTTGAGAAAAAAATGGGAGCGCACAAGTAGCGAGACTGATCTAATGGCCCTGTTTTACATTCGAAAGCCTTTACGTGTTAACTTCCAAGCCATCGGCAGGGACGTTTTAGGTCCGGGACGGTTTGACGTCACGCCGTCGTCCCTCCGCCTCTCGCCGCCGCCGACGCTCCACCCCCTCTTATCCCAGCTTCCTCGTTCTCCATTGATGCCGCCATACTTGTTGCCCGCCGCCGAGCTCCATGCCAGACGCGGACGCGTTTTTGTTCTGCGTTTTCTTGCAACGTAAACACGGTACCGATGGAAGAGAATGGAGATCGATAATTCCGGGTATATTTCGGTAGTTCTGGAATAAGGACCGGCGTGGGCGGAACCGCATACCGCGTTGCCAGATTTTCGCCACGGATGACAATTCCCATTGATTGCCACATGCTCCGTCTCTTTCGTTACTCTTCGTAAGGCTTCGCATTTATTGACAATCGAAAACGACTTGGAAACAATAATTAATTCCGTAGATCTAATAGGTTCTAATTAATTGAACTCGTTGAATTTATTTAAAAAGAACCTTTCCCTAAATTAAAATAATAAAATAATTCTTGCCCGCTCTTACATAATTAAATTTAATTTTTTTTTCAGAAAAAAAGCTCTATAACAATGTTTTATAACCTAAATCTATACTTAACTATATTCAACTAGAATACCCACTCTATATAATTGAACACGTTGAATTTATTTAAAAAGAACATTGCCCTAAATTTAATAATACCTTTTTCCTTATGTTAAAAATAATTCTAACGGTTATCTATTGTCCTTGAATATTCGATAAAACTACGTACAAGTCAATAAAATTACACATTCCTTGAACTTGTTTTGATTTAAACAATTGAATTTGAATTTTTTCCCAGAAAAAAATCTATAACATTATCTTATAACCGAAATCTACACTCAACTATAATACGCACTCTATATAATTGAACTCGTTGAATTTGTTTAAAAAGAAGATCCTATATTCAATAATACCAGAGAAACTACGTGCAAACCAATATATACAGCAATAATAACGCTATAGTCAATAAAATTATACATTTCTTGAAAAAATATCTATAACAATACTTTGTAACCTAAATCTATACTCAACAAAAACACACACTCTATATATTTGAACTCGTTGAATTTGTTTAAAAACAACGTTGTCCGTAAATTCAGTAATACCATTTCCTTTATGTTAAATATTATTCCAATGGTTATCTAATATTAAACTCGTTGAACTTTTTAAAATTTGTTTTAGTCTCAACAATTAAGTTTGATTTGTTTTTCAGAAAAATATGTATAACAATATCTTATAACATAAATCTATACTCAAGAAAAATATACACTCTATATAATTGAACTCGTTGAATTTGTTTAAAAAGAACGTTGCCCTAAATTCAATAATACCTTTTCCTTTATGTTAAAAATAATTCCAATGGTTATCTATTATCCTTGAATATTCGATAAAAGTACGTACAAGCCAATAGATACAATAATAATAATTATATACTCAATAATATTACACACTCCTTGAACTTGTTTGAATTGGTTTTAATATTAACAGTTAAATATGAATTTTTTTCCAGAAAAATATCTGTAACAATATGTTATAACCTAAATATATAATATATATAAATGAATTCATTAAATTTATTTTGAACCCGACACTAAATGTGTTTTTCTCCACGTATGTCTACCTATAACAATATTTGACCAAAATTCGATGATAAGTTTTTTGCCATTGGAGAATTGTCATTGGGAAATCATCAAAAAAACGTTTGACCTTTAGATCACGCGATTCTTCCGATAAAAGTGTCTGGTTAACAATTTTCCTTAATTGGGACATACTTTTATTTCCAGGGTTTTTACAAAGTCTAATCAAATCATCGGCAATAGTTTATTGACAATTGAGACCTCTTATAAATTATTAACTCTAACGATAACTAGCTACTCGAATAGTATATAAGACAACAAAAGAAGAATAGTTTACAAAATGTTGTACTCTAGGTATTCAAATTCGTTGGATTTTTTCTAGATTGAAAAACATTTTTCTTCTGGAAAATTGATTAAACTAAAAAAATTAAACATTCGTGATACTTAAATTTATTGGCGATCAACAACATTAATATAATCGCACTAAATCGCAGCCTTACATACATATTCTAAATAATCGAACTCGTTGAATTTATTCTATTCTAAAAATCCAAAAATATGTAATCTTCTTTTCCGACTCATAGAAGACTTGATGTTTGTTTTAACAGCCAATAACAGAATTTGTTCGCGCAATGGCACGCCCTAATTAAAGGAACTTAAAAGTCTCTCTTTTTGTTACTCATGCCGCTTTATAAAATTTTTTAAAATATTAATATATCAGTAGTAACAAATTTTCACTAAATTGTATATTCATAATAATTGAAATTGTAGAATCTAAACCTCAAAATCTAAAACATTTTATTATTCATTATATTGCATTATTTATAGTTTTCGTTTTTGACGCTTCATAGGACTGTTAAATTTATTGGCAACCAATAACAGTAGGTGATGGCTAAACGGCATATTCGGCCAAACTCGTTGGATTTGTTCTAACCTCAAAATCGAAAGAACGGCCGATGCGTGATTTTTTCCAGTTTCATTTCTCCCATCTATTTCGGGCTTCCGCATGTTATATTTATAGAAGGCGAGGGATATTCTGGGCATGGCCTTTTGTCAATTTAATTTACGAAAAAAAAATTACTACGACGACTCCGTAAAACAGACAACAGCGCACTCCCACGCGGATTTTCATTCATACCACCCCCGCTATCGTGATGACGTCACGAGAGTATCGGCGTCGCCAGGCAACCGCCTCCGAATAGTCGTCTGGCGTCATCGGCGGCATTCGCTCAGACACTGTTCGCTTGTTGAACGCCGCACTAGCTGCCGCGGCGCTCCCTCTCTGTGTCCCCCCGGCGACGACGACGACGACATGGGGAACCCCATCCGCGAACCCAACGACGCCCTGTCGGGCGACCCGAGCGCCACCAAGACGCTAAACAAGGACGTTCTGTTACAGTGTGACATCGGAGAGGATTCCGACGACCAGGACGTGGAGTTGGACGGCTTCGGGGAGGCTGCACAGCTTAGGGACCGGATATCTGAAGACGACGCGCAAGCCCGACTGGCTGTACTTTCCTACGAACAGATCTGCCGACTCAATGACGTCATGGATGAGACGGTGAGTAAAATCATACTTTTTTTTTCTCCTCTGTTATTATAGTAACTGTGTCATACGTCAGAACAACATGATTCCATACAATAACCAACAATATTATGCAACAATCCCGATTAACCGCCGGTACTCAGTTCAATATATTTTTCCTAAAGCACCCTCCAAATTTAAAAACTCGTTGGTTTCCCATTTAATAAACAATTATTATTCAGATTTTTAGAATCGTATATGTGCACAATATTAATTAACTGGATTTGAAAATTCATTAAATGTAACTTCTACAATAGCGCTCGTTGGATTTTTAATTAATATATACACTGAACCTTTTGTATTAAATTTATTGTTATTATAGTGAAGTAAAATGTCTACAGCTTATGTTATCTGTTCTATTGTTTATCATGCTAACAGATCAAAACCTCCCTGCTTTCAAAATTAGCGCTTTATTGCAAGAAGATCAACTTTTTATTTAAAGCTCCCATCATAATGGAACATAACAACTGAACACAGTAAGCTCACATTGTTTTTCATAAATATTCGATATAGTCTCCTTAATAACATGTTTCGACTCATTAATGAATATAAGGTGCGATATAAAATGACGCACTCTAAATTATAAGCTCGTTGTTTATTTTTTGTATGGACAATTAAGAAACAAATTACTAATGAAATGTTTGCATTTCTTTTGCAGGTTAGCATCCACGGCAGAGGAAACTTTCCCACGCTCGAAGTGCGACTGCGTGACCTAGTGGAGATCGTCAAAGATAAGCTCGAAGGAGACCCGACGGCCGGAGGTGCCGGGATGCGTGTTAGAGACATAAGGCTCAACGGAGGCGCTGCCTCCCACGTGCTTGCCTCAGGTCATGACCAGCAATACAATGACCTGGACCTCATCTTCGGAGTGGAGCTGAGCTCCCCGAGAAACTTCGATAAAGTAAAAGCGGCCGTCTTGAGCTCGCTATACGACATGTTGCCGGACGGTGTGAGCCGTAAGCGCATCTCCACCTGCAGCTTGAAAGAGGCCTACGTTAGTAAAATGGTGAAGGTAAACAGCGCATCTGACATGGGTGACAGATGGTCGCTGATCTCGCTGGGATGTGCTAGGGGACGAGGCGTCGAGCTCAAATTCGTCGACAGAATGAGGAGGCAATTTGAATTCAGCGTCGACTCCTTCCAGATCGTCTTAGATTCGCTGCTGCAATTCTACAGATGCTCAGAGGACGGCGAAGGCCCACCACCCATCACCGAGAACTTTTATCCCACGGTGGTAGGGGAATCGGTGTTCGGCGACTTCCAGGAAGCATTACACCACTTGCAGAGGCGTCTCATATCAACGCGAAGGCCCGAAGAGATTCGCGGCGGTGGCTTGCTCAAATACTGCAACCTGCTGGTGAAGAACTACCGGCCAGCTCATCCAGACTATATTAGATCCTTGGAGAAGTAAGTACAAATTAATTATTCATTAGAAAAATGTATAATTTCCGAACTCGTTGATCGCTCCTCCACCATAAAATTTTCAAAAATCTCTTTCAAAAGATTACATGCACGTCATTATTTTTCTCCTTAAAGAATACATGTCGTATTTATGAGTATCAATGATAAATATCGTTAATGAGATAAAAATTCGAATGGACTACATTAGACATACTAATAGGATTAAAAAACGCGATATACCTTTATTTTATTGCGCAATAATACACAGACAGGCAGAAACAAGAATTCTCGTTATCAGTTAAAAACAGTTTTAATGTTTGAGCACGACGTTATCAAAGTCGACATTATTTATACTCTAAATAACAAACCTCGTTGGGTTTTTTATCTATTACATAGTCCTGTTTTTTTTAACAATTTGATTTAGAGAAAATTTAAATTAAATAACTTTTTAATTTATTTCCAAATAAAATTATTTCTAATAACATGAGTTAACAAAATCTCATTGGCTAAATCTCCATCATATGATTTTCAAAATATTTTCACCTTGAATAATACATCCTGTATTTGCAAATATTAATTAATATGCAATTAATCTGTATTGTGATATACATGACAACAAGTAGGAACATGAATCCTTTATTATCAGTTAAATCCAGTCTTAATATCTAAGCACGTCCTTATCAAAGTCGAAATTTTAGAAGAAGTTTTAGATTAAATATATTGCCCAATAAAATAATTTCTAACAAGATGGATTTGATTTTGATCTGGTAATTTGAATTAAATTTTGTTTAAATAGAGGTCGTTATTTTTTATCAATTTAAATATTTTTATTTAATTTTAATGTAGAAATTAATGTAACTAAACTGTTCTAAACTGTAACTAAATGAATTCGTTGAATTTCGAGGTAAAGACATTTGAACTGATTTAAATTTATTTTATTTTATATGTGTATAATATTAATTTTGGTCAACAGATAAATAAAGTGGTTCGTTCTAATAAATTTAATTTAGTCTAACTATCCGAACTCGTTAACTTTAATATATTTTAATACCAATTATGAAACACATTTTTTCACAAGACAAAAAACGCACACACTTTCACATTCACAAATAAATTTTAACTTCAGTAACCATTCAATCGTATTTTCTCGAAAGATATTCAACGTATATGACTATTTTTTTCCGAATGCAAGGACATACAATCAAATGTTAGAGTTGAGAATATTTCGCTAGCGACATTCTAATAACATTAAATGGGTCGTAAATAATGTTTATTATAAAAAAATACCATATTGTTTTTAATGATATGTTATTATTGATTGGATATTAATTTATATAAAAAAATATTTTTATATTCTTTGTAAACCATATTGTTTTTCGTGTGAAAAATTAATTGTATATGTCGCATTTTTGGCAGGTTTTAGGTTTATAAATAACTTTTATATATATATGCTATTTTCAAAAAATAAAATTCATATAGTGTCACCTTAACTTAATCCCTGATTTATTAAGAGAATAATTAGAAATGTGACTCTAACTGTGGATTATCGTTGCATTGTTTAATTAAAATAATATTTCTAATTTATTCCGCTTTTGTTTGTTAAAAGTTAAAAACCCGGAAATATTAAATAAATGGTTGTGTTCGTACCTTTTGTGAGAAACGAGTATAAAAATATTTTCGCGCGTCATGGCTTGTAATTCCGCTTAAGTGCACTTGGAGGTCTTCGTCGGAAAGTATGTGACAAGATCAACTACTTATATTTAATTGTTGAGGTCTTGTTTGGCGTCTAGGTCGCGGTCAGACTAAAAACGTATTAATTTCAAATCAAAAGTATAGTCCTTCCAATAAAACAGCCAATGCACTTCATCAAAATGTATGACGTCACAAAGTTGCAATGTTGCCGACTCAAACTAAAGTTTAGGTTTGTTTTGTTTCTGACAACAAAATATTAATGTAAATGAAATAATGAAACAAAACTAACGCCATAAAATATAAATTATTTTAACATCATAGTAATGACCCCTGGGTGCGTTTTTTTTTGTAGTGGTATCCCCTAGTGGCCTAATCTACATAATTAATTAACAATTGTATATCAGTAGTTATTATCTCCTCATAAATTCTAATCTAATGCTCATGTATATTGTAAACAATTATACAGATATCTCCATTCACGTAAATATTTCACACTCTACAATATAATTTTCTACAATTGTCGTATATTAATTATGTACTCATCTTTAGCTTTGGATCATAAGCCTACAACAAAAAAATGTTATTCAGTTAGTGTCATTTTCACTATCAGAATCACTGTTCAAGTCAGTTACCACCTGTTGCTGTTGATGGTCTTTCCTTTTTCAGTAGTCAGTGAAAATTATTCCATGCGCATCCCAAAATACAGACGCCATAACCCTGCCAACCGACTGCTGTTGCGTTTTCCCACGCTTTGTAGCGGGTTCATCGTGTGCACTCCACTCGGATGACTGTCGATTGGACTTCGGAGTAAAATCGTGGAGATGTTTCATCCATTGTCACATATCGACGCAAAAACTCGGGTTTATAACGCTTGATCATCTTCAAACACTACTCCGAATCATCAACTCGTCGTTGTTTTTGGTCGAAAGTGAGCTCGCGCGGCACCCACTTTGCACAGAACTTTCTCATACCCAAATATTCCTGAATGATATGATGTACACGTTTAGTTGATATTTTTAGAGTGTGTGCTATTTCATTCAATTTCAATTTACGGTCATTCAAAATCATTTTGTAGATTTTTTTATGTTTTCATCGGTAACGACCTATTTTGGGAGTCTAAACTTAGCATATCAATCCTTGATGGTTGATTTTCTTAAAAAGCAATATGTTATCAACGCGCGAAATTCCTTGTTATCCATTTCTTTCACAATAACAGAAGTTGCATCACTCAAACTGCTATAATTCACAAAGTAATGATCCGACGGCTGTCAAATTTATACAGGCATCTTTTGAGGATTAGGGCTAATTAAAAAACATGGATTTAATTCTAGTAGCGCCATCTATGTGTCAGGCCGAGGACTTTTCAATTGAACTGTTATATAGCGAACTAACAATTGTTTTCTTGTTCAAGGTACATGTGCTCGCGATTCTTCATTGATTTTCCGGACGTTGGCCAACAACGCGCCAAACTGGAGACGTACCTGTGGAACCACTTCGGAAGCGGACACGAGGAGGCCACCCTCAGACACCAATTCCTGCTGCTGCTCCACAGCGTGGTGGCCCAGAGTACCGTCTGCTTGATGGGTCACGAGAGGCGCCAGACCCTCCAGCTGATAAAGAGCCTTGCCTGGCAGGTTCTCTACCAGGACCAGCAGCACCAGCAACAACGCCTGGTGGCGACGGCGGCGGCAGCCCCCGCCCCCTCAGCTCCGCCACTGGTCATCGCGAACGGCGTCCTCTACGCCCCGGTGGTGGCGACAACTCCAGGCGCCGCCTGCCAGTTCTGCGCCTGCAGCTCCACCTGGATGACCTGCTGCAGCACGTGACCGATCTCAGTGGAGGACCGGCCGACGTCCGGCTGAGGGAGGCGGGGGGTTGCGTACCAGGCGCCGATCTCACCCCCCGCCTACCCCCAGGTAGCGCCCGTAAGCATTCCCCGCGGAAGAAGCACCAGGTTCGTACGGTGCGGCTGTGAAATTACGAATCATTCTGTTCGTTTTGGTTGTGCCCGCCCCCCTCTTGTCCCCCACCCACTGAACACACCCGCCAAGCTGAGATTAATGGAGGTTCCCGTTTAGTTTTCGCTCAATTTGCGAGATGATTGTTGTCGTTATTGTTAATGATGCCGATGATGATGATAATGATGATGGTGACGATGTGTGACGAAACGTCGAACTATCGACGTCCTGCTTTCGGGTCCTTAGAAGTTCACCGTTCTCTGCTAGAATTTAAGGTTAAAGGACTATCTCTTATTCTTATTATTATTATTATTATTAATTAATTAATCGATTAATTAATTATTATTATTATCATTCTTATTGCTATTATTATCATTGTATCATACGAATTCTATATTTTGATTGAGATATAAATAAATAACATTTATATGGCGCGTGCACTTCGGGCCTGTATATTTTTATCGTTGCGATAGTGCCGCGCCCCAGAGTATCCTAGTTATGATAAAAGATGTAAAACTCTCCATAAAAATCAATAAAATATGTGGGAAAAACTACTAAGGATATTTATTTTATTTCACTCTCCCAACCCGTCCTCCTACTAAGCAACTCTAAATGTGCCAACTCGTCGGTTTTCGACCGTGCCCTAGAGATGCTAAAAGAGAAATAAAAATATATCCATATTTTTTCAAAAATATAATGTAAGTAATAAAAATATGATATATTAAAAAGTCGGCTTGGTTGACGCAGTGGTCAAGACGACTGGACGGTCCTCATGCTTTTGCAATAGTTACGGGTTCGAATCCTACAGAGGCGTAAATTTACGTTCGTGAATGACCAAAATATAAGGGTTCAAAGTCCAACAAGGAAAATGATATCAGTCACGCCAATAACCAAGTAAGACTAAGTAAGACCAGATGTCTTCTGAGATGATTTCCAAGTTGGTCGCTCGTTAGTTAATAGGCTTAATGCCGAGAACCGTGGTTCGAAACCCACATAACAGTAGGTCCAGTCTTGATAAATCCTCGTTGGTAAAAAGTAGACTTCAAAATATACAAAAACTATATATGTGTGGTACTTAACGTGGTTTATTTTAACGGTTCAGGTTAATTTGAAGGGTTTATGACGGTTTTCAGTATCTTTTATCAAAAATATGTTTTTTTGCCCTAATATATCAATTTTTTGCTTTCTGATATTTTTTTTTGATCGATATATTTTAAAAGAAACTGACTCATGTTTTATATTTTCCGATATATCGAAATTTGTTTAAATATCGAGATATGCCGAAATAAACCGATGTCTTGCAGTAGCTCGCTAGTTATGCTAAAAGATGTAAAACTCTCCAAAAAAATCAATAAAATATGTGGGAAAAGCTACTTAGGATATTTGTTTTTTTTTCACTCTCCCCCCATTAGCAACTCCAAATGTCCGAACTCGTCGGTTTTCGACACCGCGAACCGATGTCTTGCAGTTGCTCGGCGCGACCAATGCAATTTCCACAGCTATCTGCGACTTGGCGAGATCTTACAACAATATTGCACCTACTAGGACAACGGCAACAGTAAAAAAGAACGGGCACAAGCTGATGACAACCAGGTGGTTAAGACCGTGAAATCGATCCAACGAGAGCATTAGAGTCCGTCCGTGTTGTTCTAACGAGAGTCGTCGGAAAAAAAAACAGGTAAATATCAAGGACCCCCTTACTTTTCCACGGGTACCCAGAAAATGCTAATTGGAGTCCATAAAGAGCGTTCACCGCAATTTCACAGAAACGGTCGCCACCTTCGGTCAGAAGAGAGAGGCGTGTGAGACTCGGTAAGAAAAAAGCGACATAAATATAATAAAATCGACGAGATAAAGAAAAAAAACAAATAAAAATAAGCGCGATAGATGCTAAATTATTGTACCTTTCTTAACAAGTTGTGTCGCAACCGTTTCTTAACATTCCTATCTCCAAAACAGCTGCTCGCTCGGGGAGACTAGGTCAGGACTGTACGGCTAAAAATTTCCGGTATATACGTTTCGTTTTCGTTCACTAATCTATCGGATTAAGAGCGACCTTTCGATTATCCGGACAATAACGAGCAGTGATCAGGCCTCAAATTAGTGATTGCTTTTAAATAGACGTGGGTTCACGACCATCTAAATCAGCTGATATTAAAGTAATTTTATTTATAATACTATCACTAGTCGTTGCTGATTAACAATTTGTCTGTGCAGTGGCTTAAAACTAGGTAACATACTTATACAGGAAGACCAATTAGCTCTTAGCTAGTCTCTAATAAAATAAAATAAAAGTTAACAGCACTTTTTAGCGTTTTTACCACTCAGCAGATGTTACGGAAAGTCATTACCGGTTATTTTCGAAGAAAAAACTACATAACGGGATAAGGTCTGGAAAGTACGACGGGTGCGATAATATGTCACATCCAAGTATTTTCAATGCTTCCTTGGCCGGTTTTGTTTTATGAGATGAAGCGTTATCGTGACGTAAAATAACTGTACCGTGTCTTCGGGTCTATTCCGGACGTTTTTTGATCAATGCATGGTTCAAATTGATTATTTGTTGACGGTAGCGATTGTTATTAACTGGTTCATTAGATCTCAACAGTTTGTAATACACCACGCCACTCTGGTCCCACCAAACACAGAGTATTGCCTTGGACCAAAACGGTTTGACCTTGAAGTCGATCGACCGGCTTTGCCAGGTGATAAGCATGATTTTTTGCTCTTAGTGTTTTCAAAATGAATTAACTTTTCATCATCCGTCACTATTCGATGCAGAAATGACCTCCGATTATATTTTTGAAGCACTTCACAGACAATTTATCGTTTTTCCATTTGCCTGTCATTTATTTGATATGGCACCTATCTTCCCATCTTTTGAATTTTCTCCGTTGCTCGTTAACAGTCGCAAATGGTGTCTTGAACCACATTTAACGCTTCTGCTAATTTTTTTAGAGTTTCGGTTGCGTCTTTGTTGCGCAAATTTTAAGACACCCTCCTTTATAACAAATAGTTAACAATTTTAATAATTTTGCAAGAATGGAAACAATTGATTATGAAACAGTTATAAACAGAAGCTGACATTTTGGACCATTTCAACGTGAAAACAGAAAATATTTCATGAAGGAAAATTTTCGTGAGAGAACTGAACTACCGCATCGTCAGAAGCGGATTTACCAGCAGGCTAAACAAGCTGAAATTTAGAATGGCACATTTTAGGAGGCTGCAAAGTTGGGCCATAAATATTTTTTGTCTTGGAATTGCATTGGAAAGTCAGTATGGACGACATTTTAATAACTTACTATCGGTAAAAGAGTGAATCATTTCTGCAATATTGTGTAATGACTTCTAAACACCAGATACAGACATATTTTATAAAATTAGGAACATATCTACACATCTATATCTATTATCAGTATATTATATCTGGTTAAATTATATACAAGATTGTTATTTTTTACGTTACTCTTAGTAGATTCTTTTATTTTATTTTTATATTATGTTATCCAAATTGAACTTGAACTAACAATTCCACACTACGTACCATATGCTTCTGATTTTAATATGACTAATACCGAATGTCAAAAGGCCACCTCTATGTTTAAACATCATTAACATTTTCCTGTCAATCATAGCAAGTGTAAGTGTTTTTTTGTTTGTATGTGTTATTTAGACATTGATAACGTTGTCACGTTTAAAAATGATAGATCATACAAACGTTAATGTCAAATTTCTGTTGTAAAATGTTTGCTAGATAATAAACATCTTTGATATTTTGGATTTTGTCTATGTCCTGTGTCTATGGGATGTCCTCTGTGTCTAAACACCGTGAGTGCTTTTCTTCATTTAAGTTGTAAGATAAAAAAATTACCTAACCTAAATATGTCATACTTATTTTAACATTGAAAACGCTAACCGTTTGGCACTGACAGATATTATATACTTCTAGTGTAAGAAATGAAGGTTGCAGTTTACTTAACAAACAATGGCCATTATTAGACTTGGGCCTATTTTGATATTAAAAAAATATCGACCATTTTTGAGAACGTGAAATGCCGTTGTCAATTTTAAAAGACGCCATCTCTGTTTAAACATCACAAATACTTTAAGATTAGTACGTAAATAAGACCTAACCTAACCTAAATATGTGATCTGGATGTCAAAACAACGCTCTCTTTGTTTAAGATCCCAAGTGTCATTTATAATGCGTGTGTTATTTTAACATCAAAACCACTTAACCGTTTGACACTGACAGATATTATATACTTCTAGTGTAAGAAATGAAGGTTGCAGTTTACTTAACAAACAATGGCCATTATTAGACTTGGGCCTATTTTGATATTAAAAAAATATCGACCATTTTTGAGAACGTGAAATGCCGTTGTCAATTTTAAAAGACGCCATCTCTGTTTAAACATCACAAATACTTTAAGATTAGTACGTAAATAAGACCTAACCTAACCTAAATATGTGATCTGGATGTCAAAACAACGCTCTCTTTGTTTAAGATCCCAAGTGTCATTTATAATGTGTGTGTTATTTTAACATCAAAACCACTTAACCGTTTGACACTGACAGATATTATACTTCTGGTGTAAGAAATGAAGGTTGCAGTTTACTTAACAAACAATGGCCATTATTAGACTTGGGCCTATTTTGATATTAAAAAAATATCGACCATTTTTGAGAACGTGAAATGCCGTTGTCAATTTTAAAAGACGCCATCTCTGTTTAAACATCACAAATACTTTAAGATTAGTACGTAAATAAGACCTAACCTAACCTAAATATGTGATCTGGATGTCAAAACAACGCTCTCTTTGTTTAAGATCCCAAGTGTCATTTATAATGTGTGTGTTATTTTAACATCAAAACCACTTAACCGTTTGACACTGACAGATATTATACTTCTGGTGTAAGAAATGAAGGTTGCAGTTTATTTAACAAACAATGGCCATTATTAGACTTGGGCCTATTTTGATATTAAAAAAATATCGACCATTTTTGAGAACGTGAAATGCCGTTGTCAATTTTAAAAGACGCCATCTCTGTTTAAACATCACAAATACTTTAAGATTAGTACGTAAATAAGACCTAACCTAACCTAAATATGTGATCTGGATGTCAAAACAACGCTCTCTTTGTTTAAGATCCCAAGTGTCATTTATAATGTGTGTGTTATTTTAACATCAAAACCACTTAACCGTTTGACACTGACAGATATTATACTTCTGGTGTAAGAAATGAAGGTTGCAGTTTACTTAACAAACAATGGCCATTATTAGACTTGGGCCTATTTTGATATTAAAAAAATATCGACCATTTTTGAGAACGTGAAATGCCGTTGTCAATTTTAAAAGACGCCATCTCTGTTTAAACATCACAAATACTTTAAGATTAGTACGTAAATAAGACCTAACCTAACCTAAATATGTGATCTGGATGTCAAAACAACGCTCTCTTTGTTTAAGATCCCAAGTGTCATTTATAATGTGTGTGTTATTTTAACATCAAAACCACTTAACCGTTTGACACTGACAGATATTATACTTCTGGTGTAAGAAATGAAGGTTGCAGTTTACTTAACAAACAATGGCCATTATTAGACTTGGGCCTATTTTGATATTAAAAAAATATCGACCATTTTTGAGAACGTGAAATGCCGTTGTCAATTTTAAAAGATGCCATCTCTGTTTAAACATCACAAATACTTTAAGATTAGTACGTAAATAAGACCTAACCTAACCTAAATATGTGATCTGGATGTCAAAACAACGCTCTCTTTGTTTAAGATCCCAAGTGTCATTTATAATGTGTGTGTTATTTTAACATCAAAACCACTTAACCGTTTGACACTGACAGATATTATACTTCTAGTGTAAGAAATGAAGGTTGCAGTTTACTTAACAAACAATGGCCATTATTAGACTTGGGCCTATTTTGATATTAAAAAAATATCGACCATTTTTGAGAACGTGAAATGCCGTTGTCAATTTTAAAAGACGCCATCTCTGTTTAAACATCACAAATACTTTAAGATTAGTACGTAAATAAGACCTAACCTAACCTAAATATGTCATCTGGATGTCAAAACAACGCTCTCTTTGTTTAAGATCCCAAGTGTCATTTATAATGTGTGTGTTATTTTAACATCAAAACCACTTAACCGTTTGACACTGACAGATATTATACTTCTAGTGTAAGAAATGAAGGTTGCAGTTTACTTAACAAACAATGGCCATTATTAGACTTGGGCCTATTTTGATATTAAAAAAATATCGACCATTTTTGAGAACGTGAAATGCCGTTGTCAATTTTAAAAGACGCCATCTCTGTTTAAACATCACAAATACTTTAAGATTAGTACGTAAATAAGACCTAACCTAACCTAAATATGTGATCTGGATGTCAAAACAACGCTCTCTTTGTTTAAGATCCCAAGTGTCATTTATAATGTGTGTGTTATTTTAACATCAAAACCACTTAACCGTTTGACACTGACAGATATTATACTTCTAGTGTAAGAAATGAAGGTTGCAGTTTACTTAACAAACAATGGCCATTATTAGACTTGGGCCTATTTTGATATTAAAAAAATATCGACCATTTTTGAGAACGTGAAATGCCGTTGTCAATTTTAAAAGATGCCATCTCTGTTTAAACATCACAAATACTTTAAGATTAGTAAGTAAATAAGACCTAACCTAACCTAAATATGTGATCTGGATGTCAAAACAACGCTCTCTTTGTTTAAGATCCCAAGTGTCATTTATAATGTGTGTGTTATTTTAACATCAAAACCACTTAACCGTTTGACACTGACAGATATTATACTTCTGGTGTAAGAAATGAAGGTTGCAGTTTACTTAACAAACAATGGCCATTATTAGACTTGGGCCTATTTTGATATTAAAAAAATATCGACCATTTTTGAGAACGTGAAATGCCGTTGTCAATTTTAAAAGACGCCATCTCTGTTTAAACATCACAAATACTTTAAGATTAGTACGTAAATAAGACCTAACCTAACCTAAATATGTGATCTGGATGTCAAAACAACGCTCTCTTTGTTTAAGATCCCAAGTGTCATTTATAATGTGTGTGTTATTTTAACATCAAAACCACTTAACCGTTTGACACTGACAGATATTATACTTCTAGTGTAAGAAATGAAGGTTGCAGTTTACTTAACAAACAATGGCCATTATTAGACTTGGGCCTATTTTGATATTAAAAAAATATCGACCATTTTTGAGAACGTGAAATGCCGTTGTCAATTTTAAAAGATGCCATCTCTGTTTAAACATCACAAATACTTTAAGATTAGTAAGTAAATAAGACCTAACCTAACCTAAATATGTGATCTGGATGTCAAAACAACGCTCTCTTTGTTTAAGATCCCAAGTGTCATTTATAATGTGTGTGTTATTTTAACATCAAAACCACTTAACCGTTTGACACTGACAGATATTATACTTCTGGTGTAAGAAATGAAGGTTGCAGTTTACTTAACAAACAATGGCCATTATTAGACTTGGGCCTATTTTGATATTAAAAAAATATCGACCATTTTTGAGAACGTGAAATGCCGTTGTCAATTTTAAAAGACGCCATCTCTGTTTAAACATCACAAATACTTTAAGATTAGTACGTAAATAAGACCTAACCTAACCTAAATATGTGATCTGGATGTCAAAACAACGCTCTCTTTGTTTAAGATCCCAAGTGTCATTTATAATGTGTGTGTTATTTTAACATCAAAACCACTTAACCGTTTGACACTGACAGATATTATACTTCTAGTGTAAGAAATGAAGGTTGCAGTTTACTTAACAAACAATGGCCATTATTAGACTTGGGCCTATTTTGATATTAAAAAAATATCGACCATTTTTGAGAACGTGAAATGCCGTTGTCAATTTTAAAAGATGCCATCTCTGTTTAAACATCACAAATACTTTAAGATTAGTAAGTAAATAAGACCTAACCTAACCTAAATATGTGATCTGGATGTCAAAACAACGCTCTCTTTGTTTAAGATCCCAAGTGTCATTTATAATGTGTGTGTTATTTTAACATCAAAACCACTTAACCGTTTGACACTGACAGATATTATACTTCTGGTGTAAGAAATGAAGGTTGCAGTTTACTTAACAAACAATGGCCATTATTAGACTTGGGCCTATTTTGATATTAAAAAAATATCGACCATTTTTGAGAACGTGAAATGCCGTTGTCAATTTTAAAAGACGCCATCTCTGTTTAAACATCACAAATACTTTAAGATTAGTACGTAAATAAGACCTAACCTAACCTAAATATGTGATCTGGATGTCAAAACAACGCTCTCTTTGTTTAAGATCCCAAGTGTCATTTATAATGTGTGTGTTATTTTAACATCAAAACCACTTAACCGTTTGACACTGACAGATATTATACTTCTAGTGTAAGAAATGAAGGTTGCAGTTTACTTAACAAACAATGGCCATTATTAGACTTGGGCCTATTTTGATATTAAAAAAATATCGACCATTTTTGAGAACGTGAAATGCCGTTGTCAATTTTAAAAGATGCCATCTCTGTTTAAACATCACAAATACTTTAAGATTAGTAAGTAAATAAGACCTAACCTAACCTAAATATGTGATCTGGATGTCAAAACAACGCTCTCTTTGTTTAAGATCCCAAGTGTCATTTATAATGTGTGTGTTATTTTAACATCAAAACCACTTAACCGTTTGACACTGACAGATATTATACTTCTAGTGTAAGAAATGAAGGTTGCAGTTTACTTAACAAACAATGGCCATTATTAGACTTGGGCCTATTTTGATATTAAAAAAATATCGACCATTTTTGAGAACGTGAAATGCCGTTGTCAATTTTAAAAGATGCCATCTCTGTTTAAACATCACAAATACTTTAAGATTAGTACGTAAATAAGACCTAACCTAACCTAAATATGTGATCTGGATGTCAAAACAACGCTCTCTTTGTTTAAGATCCCAAGTGTCATTTATAATGCGTGTGTTATTTTAACATCAAAACCACTTAACCGTTTGACACTGACAGATATTATACTTCTAGTGTAAGAAATGAAGGTTGCAGTTTACTTAACAAACAATGGCCATTATTAGACTTGGGCCTATTTTGATATTAAAAAAATATCGACCATTTTTGAGAACGTGAAATGCCGTTGTCAATTTTAAAAGACGCCATCTCTGTTTAAACATCACAAATACTTTAAGATTAGTAAGTAAATAAGACCTAACCTAACCTAAATATGTGATCTGGATGTCAAAACAACGCTCTCTTTGTTTAAGATCCCAAGTGTCATTTATAATGTGTGTGTTATTTTAACATCAAAACCACTTAACCGTTTGACACTGACAGATATTATACTTCTAGTGTAAGAAATGAAGGTTGCAGTTTACTTAACAAACAATGGCCATTATTAGACTTGGGCCTATTTTGATATTAAAAAAATATCGACCATTTTTGAGAACGTGAAATGCCGTTGTCAATTTTAAAAGATGCCATCTCTGTTTAAACATCACAAATACTTTAAGATTAGTACGTAAATAAGACCTAACCTAACCTAAATATGTGATCTGGATGTCAAAACAACGCTCTCTTTGTTTAAGATCCCAAGTGTCATTTATAATGCGTGTGTTATTTTAACATCAAAACCACTTAACCGTTTGACACTGACAGATATTATACTTCTAGTGTAAGAAATGAAGGTTGCAGTTTACTTAACAAACAATGGCCATTATTAGACTTGGGCCTATTTTGATATTAAAAAAATATCGACCATTTTTGAGAACGTGAAATGCCGTTGTCAATTTTAAAAGATGCCATCTCTGTTTAAACATCACAAATACTTTAAGATTAGTACGTAAATAAGACCTAACCTAACCTAAATATGTGATCTGGATGTCAAAACAACGCTCTCTTTGTTTAAGATCCCAAGTGTCATTTATAATGCGTGTGTTATTTTAACATCAAAACCACTTAACCGTTTGGCACTGACAGATATTATACTTCTAGTGTAAGAAATGAAGGTTGCAGTTTACTTAACAAACAATGGCCATTATTAGACTTGGGCCTATTTTGATATTAAAAAAATATCGACCATTTTTGAGAACGTGAAATGCCGTTGTCAATTTTAAAAGACGCCATCTCTGTTTAAACATCACAAATACTTTAAGATTAGTAAGTAAATAAGACCTAACCTAACCTAAATATGTGATCTGGATGTCAAAACAACGCTCTCTTTGTTTAAGATCCCAAGTGTCATTTATAATGTGTGTGTTATTTTAACATCAAAACCACTTAACCGTTTGACACTGACAGATATTATACTTCTAGTGTAAGAAATGAAGGTTGCAGTTTACTTAACAAACAATGGCCATTATTAGACTTGGGCCTATTTTGATATTAAAAAAATATCGACCATTTTTGAGAACGTGAAATGCCGTTGTCAATTTTAAAAGATGCCATCTCTGTTTAAACATCACAAATACTTTAAGATTAGTACGTAAATAAGACCTAACCTAACCTAAATATGTGATCTGGATGTCAAAACAACGCTCTCTTTGTTTAAGATCCCAAGTGTCATTTATAATGCGTGTGTTATTTTAACATCAAAACCACTTAACCGTTTGACACTGACAGATATTATACTTCTAGTGTAAGAAATGAAGGTTGCAGTTTACTTAACAAACAATGGCCATTATTAGACTTGGGCCTATTTTGATATTAAAAAAATATCGACCATTTTTGAGAACGTGAAATGCCGTTGTCAATTTTAAAAGATGCCATCTCTGTTTAAACATCACAAATACTTTAAGATTAGTACGTAAATAAGACCTAACCTAACCTAAATATGTGATCTGGATGTCAAAACAACGCTCTCTTTGTTTAAGATCCCAAGTGTCATTTATAATGCGTGTGTTATTTTAACATCAAAACCACTTAACCGTTTGGCACTGACAGATATTATACTTCTAGTGTAAGAAATGAAGGTTGCAGTTTACTTAACAAACAATGGCCATTATTAGACTTGGGCCTATTTTGATATTAAAAAAATATCGACCATTTTTGAGAACGTGAAATGCCGTTGTCAATTTTAAAAGACGCCATCTCTGTTTAAACATCACAAATACTTTAAGATTAGTAAGTAAATAAGACCTAACCTAACCTAAATATGTGATCTGGATGTCAAAACAACGCTCTCTTTGTTTAAGATCCCAAGTGTCATTTATAATGTGTGTGTTATTTTAACATCAAAACCACTTAACCGTTTGACACTGACAGATATTATACTTCTAGTGTAAGAAATGAAGGTTGCAGTTTACTTAACAAACAATGGCCATTATTAGACTTGGGCCTATTTTGATATTAAAAAAATATCGACCATTTTTGAGAACGTGAAATGCCGTTGTCAATTTTAAAAGATGCCATCTCTGTTTAAACATCACAAATACTTTAAGATTAGTACGTAAATAAGACCTAACCTAACCTAAATATGTGATCTGGATGTCAAAACAACGCTCTCTTTGTTTAAGATCCCAAGTGTCATTTATAATGCGTGTGTTATTTTAACATCAAAACCACTTAACCGTTTGACACTGACAGATATTATACTTCTAGTGTAAGAAATGAAGGTTGCAGTTTACTTAACAAACAATGGCCATTATTAGACTTGGGCCTATTTTGATATTAAAAAAATATCGACCATTTTTGAGAACGTGAAATGCCGTTGTCAATTTTAAAAGACGCCATCTCTGTTTAAACATCACAAATACTTTAAGATTAGTACGTAAATAAGACCTAACCTAACCTAAATATGTGATCTGGATGTCAAAACAACGCTCTCTTTGTTTAAGATCCCAAGTGTCATTTAAAATGTGTGTGTTATTTTAACATCAAAACCACTTAACCGTTTGACACTGACAGATATTATACTTCTAGTGTAAGAAATGAAGGTTGCAGTTTACTTAACAAACAATGGCCATTATAAGACTTGAGCCTACTTTAACTTCGGTTTTGGAGACCGTGACATGTTGTTGTCAGTGTTAGAAGACGCCCTCTGTATTTAAACATAACAAGTGCTTTCTTTTGAATACGAGAATGAAAATTACGAGGAAATACGAAATAAGACCAATGGGTGCTTCGTCTTGACAGTTAAAATCAAAGTTTCAGGAGAAAATAGAGTGGCGTTGCATCAGCTCCGTCGCGTGTTCATCTCCATGCAGCGTCTTTCTCTCCTTGGCTTTGGTCGGAATTCGTTTTCGCTAGCGTTCGAACAGCGCGGCGGCAGCAGCGACGGCTGCGGCGCGCCGTTGCACAAAAGCGCTACTTTCAAATTCCAGCCGTTTCCTAGCCGGGCCTTGCGAAAATCGAGAATGGCCGTGCCGTAATCCAGTCGCCGGCGTTTTTACTTTTACTCGACAAGGCCGTTGAACGGCCTAAATATCGCGCGTCCAAACACCAGAACGATCGTGACGACGACATCGACGACGTCCATCGCCATCCGTTCCTACGTAAGCGGATATGCGGGCGTACGCCCTGCGAGAAAACCGCCTCCCGATTAGGGCATCCCGGCAGGCTCACGCCTAGCCCCGATTTCGGAAGCTCGCATCCGCGTCCTTTCTACCTCAGAGGTGAAAAGCAGTCCACAAACACGATAAGGGAGTATTACGCAACGAGGCGTCAATACAAACCACTTTTCCATTACCATATGGTGAATGAAATCAGACGTAGATTATACTCCAGATATCACTTTATCATAATTTAATATTTCATCGGGTTCATTGCAGTGCCATCTACACGAACCGTCTCACATCACCGCTTTTAAACAACCAGACACCCCGGATCCAATTAGCCATAATCGGAAACTTTTTCTATTGTCCAAACAAAGACATTTAATAATGTATGTTATTATACTAGTTGCGCCATCTACACAGAACTTGTGACACTATTCCCGAAGAGTTCATTCAAAAGCATATTTTCCTAAAAAGCAAATGGCTTTTGTTTATTATCTGTCATATATTTTAGAATGCATATACTAGAATACTATATTAAACTATGATGATCGTCGCGCCATCTCTCTTCAGTCATAAGCATTACATTAATTTAAATATTAAGTAAGTTTACGAACATGTAAACTACCTTTTTAATATTTAACAAAGATAAAACATCATATATTTCTCCAAAATATTTTTCATTAAAATAATAGCCAGCGTTCTGAAAGTAATTAAATTTCTACGATAAGAAAAGTTTTGCTCCTCTCAAAGGTACAAATATAAAAAATTTTCTCTTGAACAATGTTTGGACTACATAATAGATACAGCAATTTGACAATTTCAAGTTTTTGTTTTTAGTTTTTCATTCATTTTAGGTACTCACCAGACTTGACACCTTTTGAGTTTCACTTATTCAAAGCGATACCATATGACCACGGTGATATACGTTTTCAAAATGTTAAATAAACATAAAATTAATATACGAATAACTTTTAAGAGCTAGCTTTAATATAGCGATACCTCTTTATAGTAGGTTATGAATGAAACTTAATTTAATATAAATTCTGAAATTTAGTATACAAAGCCAGCTTGTTATTGACGAACGAAAAAAACTTTTAAAATATCCAGGATATCCCTGTTCTCTATAAACTTCTTCCATTATTAGTTCCGTCTTCTTCTTGTCGTTACTTAAGAAAACCATACCAGTATAAATGAGCGGCCAAGCTATATTTATAGAGAATAAGTGATGAAAAAAGTTAAAATATACGTTGTCCTCCATATAAATTAAAAACCTATATCATTAATAATACTTTATTTATTTAAAATATAATTATATAAAGACTCTCTATACTAACGAGCGAATAGAAACGTACAAATAAGAGATGATCGAGATGGTAACGCAGCTCAATCTCCATAATCCATCGTCTTGATGTATTCCACAGCCGAACAAAACTGCGTCCACCAGTAGCCCTCCTCGCCCACTATCTGACCCTGGAAGCTGTTGACGAACTGGATGGTGGACAGCAACGCTCCAGGGTTTACCTGAATGATCACGTACACTAGCACGGGGGTGAAGTCGTCCGCGGTGGCCGAGCCTCCCGTCTGCGACAGACCCAACAGATTCATGATGCACTTGGCGCACGTCACCACGCATTTTAACTTCTCCATGGGCGTCCTCGCTATGTCCAGGACTCGGAGCGCCTCCTGCGCCGGTATCCAGGGACTCTCGCGCTGATACATCTTGGGAATGTCCAGATACTTGTGATCGGGGGTGATGACGCGCGACAGGTTGCGTATGTGCTCGCTCAGAACTCGGTCTCGATCTCGGTCGCCGTCGCCGTTGGGGTAGAGCGCCTGGGTGTAGACTCGCGCCATGATGTGTCTCTCCAGGACGTTCTTGATCATCTGGCCTCGTCGCTGGAGCACCTCCTGCCAGTGACGTTTCTCGTGAGCAAGCGCGTACAGTCGTTTGTAGAACGCCTGTAGCGAGTCGCATTTCTCGTCGGCCAAACTCAACTGATGGAACTCGTCGCAGAACTCGGCGATAACCTGTTCCTGCTCGACGACGAACTCCCGAACGCATTGAGCCGCGAAGTATATTTCGCACTGCCATCTGTCGTGTTTGATCTGTTCGTGTAACCTAGCAGAAACAAAAATAAATACATTATTAAATACACTCAGATGGAGAAAATTTATTTTGTCACTAAATTGTTTCGATTTTATCTACTCATCTCAAGTATGTTAGGCGATTTTTCTGATGGTTAAAATGTCTTTGACTTAGTCTTAAATATTGCAAATGGATTATCATGGGCTTCTGAAGGGCTGAAGTCGCTGAAAATGTTGCCCAAAGACCGTATGGGTAGTACAATGTATTCAAAAGCTATCGAGATGTGGTGGGAGATTTAACTCCCTCTGGTTGGTTATCGATTTTCTTCAAATAAAGTTAATATGGCTAAATTGAAAAAAAAATTGTTAAATGAAAACTCTTAGATTTTGCATCAGGACAGCGTGCCATCTCACAATGCTGTTTCTATGAACAATGTCAGGCCAATAGAATCACTGTTCTTTTGTTTTACTCTCAAGTCTTTTAAAAAATAGGGTAAAGAAGTTTCCAGCTAGACAGTTTCAACTGATTCATCACACTTCTGTGTAACTAATTGTTATGGCTTCTATTAAATTATTTAGACTTGAATGACAGAATAGCGCCATGACACAATCATTTTAGAAATGTTCGTTAGTCAGCATAGAGTCTATATTCTATTGAAATATGTAAAAACTAATGTTACTCCAAGGATTCACAAAGAATATATGCATTTAAGGAAACCGTCCATTAAACTATACAAAACACTGGATCAATAATATGCTACAAAACTGTATTAAGAGAATGAGTGAGCTATTGCCAACCCATTTAGTCGACATAACCCACCTTTTACACGTTTCAAGAGTACTTACGTGGTAAGATACATATCGCAGAACAAAAGCTCCTGTTTCGAAGACATCAAGTACTGAATGTAAGCCGACCTCACCGAAATGTCCGCTCGCATACTCTGCAACAACTTAGCGCAACTGGACTCGTCCAATAGGTTAACACAACGTACAGCCTCGGACACTCGCGCCATTTGTGACCACTCCAGCAACTTCCGCGCTTTGCCCAGCTCCAGTCTCAGGAGAGTCTCTAATTTAGATTTGACGCTTCTTGGATACTTCTGAAAACATTTAGCTACATCAGCAACAATAGCAATAAAAATTATTATGAATTAAGTTAACAATCCTTAATAATTTTCGAGATAATTATTTTTCCTACTTGATTTAATGAAATTTACTGTCAAGGGTCATATTTTTCTCAGTCATCCAAACTGGCCATTTCATATAATCAAATCTCAGCTGGTTTAAATGAAACTAGTGATGAACTTTTAGTTTATAGTTTAGTTTAGTCCGAATGATGGAAAAGTGTGAAGATAGGCAGATATAAATATGTAAATAAAAATATTGTTTTGATCGCAAGAGGCAAGCCTAGAAGTGGAAGTTAGTAATATCACATATCATAATCCATTGAGAATATCTCGTGTAATAGGGAAAAAAGAACTCTAATCTAGTATGAGTACATGAATTCTCTAATAACAAATAACACCAACCAGACACTACTTGAATCAGAGAAGTTTTATCAGAACTAGTTGTCATTCGGTTAAAAAAAATTTTTGGTGAGTCAATCATTACAGCAACAAACATTTAATTATCAACTCTTGTTTTGTTTAAGATTATTTTTTTAGAATAAAATAATTTCTAGATTTTTATTAGAGCTGATTAAATGTGATATCTAATAGATCAAAACATATTTCTACAATATAACTCAACTATGTTTTTCTTCAAGATAATCTAGATTTTGATCTTAAGAGTTTTAAAGGTAATATTAATATTAAACAAGAGCTTTGTAAGCTTTTGTTAATTCTCTAAAATCATCGAACTATCCATTAAATTGTCATAAAAAATCCGGAAATATTAAAATTTGTATGACTTGATTGCTCTAAAATACTTATTGAAACTAAGGAATAATAAGAATATGAAGGCCTGGACTTTATAATTTAGTTTACCTTAAGGTAAAGTGGAATTTCTGCAGTGTTAGCTAGCACCAAACGCAGCTTTTTCTTAATATCACTCAAACTATTCGTCTCGGCATCCAAGTTATCGGTCCCGGGACTCTTCACCAATTTCTTCACGGAACCGTTTTCCTTGACGGGACTACTCTCCGCGAATCCCTTCGATCGATATTTCGCCAAAATATCCTCGGAAGAATCAGAGTTCACTCTCGCCGGCGATTCGCTCATGCCCCTTTTCGACGCGGCGTCCGTCAGTTCGCCGTCTCGCAGATCGTCCTGGTTCCTGAACGAGCGTTTCTTGTTGCGGAAACCGTTCTTTATCTTGTCGAAGAACTTGCCCCGTCTGGATTTCGAATCGTCGTCCAAGCCCTTCTCCACGCTCGTATCGAAACTGATGCTCTTCGGGATAGCGCCGGTGGACGCCGAAGGTTTCAGACTTCGTCCCGGCGTAGTGGACTTCTTGATGGCCCCGGGATTAACGAGATTGTTGACACTCAAAACTGAGAGTTCGCTGGTGCTCTCCGATGGGGTTAGGGTGACGTTCAGGCTACTCCCCGAACTATTCAACCATGGTTTTGAGTCCCACTGTTCGGAACTCTCGTTGGCCGACGCTTTGTTCTCAAAACTGTTACTCGAACTTCCACTGGAACTGAACAAAAACAACTTTAGTAATTATCGTTCGAATATTCATATCATTTTAATGTACCTGCTGTTTAGGCTGCAGTTACTTAACAAAATCTCGGTAGGTCTATCGCCGTATTTCTTCGTGATACCTCCCGTCTTCACCAGAGTCGATTCGCCATCCGCGTCCGCGAGAGATCCCTTCTGCATCAAGCCACTAGGTCCAGCCGTCATGCCTCCTTCGCCGGTTTTACCCGATAGGTTCGTCTTCAAGTTGAAAAACAACGTAGGTGTTTTGAAAACGGTGTTGGCATTTCCATCAGTCTCTATTTTCCCGTTCTGCCGCCCGTCCGACCTCTTATACTCGTGGAACGTGGCTCCGGTGATGTAGTTATGATTAATTGACACAAAGTTCGCTTCTGTTGATTTATACAGGGAGGATGCTGAGGCGTAACCGGGACTGTTCACGCTGTAAAAGAGCGGGATTATCTCACAAAGAAATAGCAATAATAAAAAATATTAGAGAATATATTTGGTGCTCATACAAGAATATGAAACAGAAAAGACCAATTAAAGTTATGTTTGATAGAGTGCATCGTTTTCTAAAGTCTGACCAGATTGTCTATGAGACGAGAAAATGTGGTTATAAACTGATTGAAGCCACAACTAAGTTGAAATATAAAACAAAACAACCCCGTCGACTTGGTAACCGCAGTGATCAAGGAGACAGGATAGTCTCCTACAGACATTGTGATTGTCAATCGACAACTTATTCCATTCGCTGACTTTAGAAAGCAACCAAAAATTATTTTATATTTCTTAATTAATTGAAACCAATTATAGCAGATAAAAACATAATCCCACCGCATCAAATTGGCTACAGAAGAAGTCGAACACTTCCCACAATATGGCCACTCAGAATTAAAGGGTATAAAAGCAGAAGTGTCATGGGGCAGAAGGCTAGGTGATGTTCCTCAAATAAAGCATAATACAATAGCTAATTCTGCTAACGATACTTCTATAACACTTTTCTAGCTAAAAATCATGAAGAAGCAACAATATTTGCAAGCACCACTAAATAAAATTAACAGTTGAACCAAGTAATGGATGAATCAAACTGAATGAGACTATATCGGTACTCGTCAATTTAAAGAATAAATTAAATCAACATCCCTTTTAGCATAATACCCAAGTGCCATATGATGATAAAGCAAAAAAAAATTGGGAATGACAATGGGCACACAGGGACAAACTCATCTGAAGAATTAGTTATCAAATTTAGGAAAAGTGTATTGGCTACTTGGAAGTAATTCTGTAACAAGTAAATTCATACAAGTACAAGTAAATAGTTAAGGGAATATTGGCTTAATCAAATGATTATAATGACCTCCATAGAGACTAAATGCCATAGGCACCATAAACCTTTAACCAGGCCATTAGAAAATTAGCCAAGAGTAATGAACAGATGTTTCTTCTTCATGTCAATGTCGAGATAATACTCAAGACACCCAAATCTTAAGTCTAATATAATACTGTGATAGTATTAGTGTACATACCAATATTAAAATAAATAAATTGTACAAAATTCTTTTGTGAAAATATTTTAAAATCTGTAAGCATTTAATCTTTTTCAATAAACCAAAATTTCGCAAAAAAATGGTGAAAAGTCTTACCTAACGGCCACGTAACTGGTTGAATTAACCGCAACATTGGCTACATAATTTTGAGCACCATTCCCGGATGCCGAACCGAAGGTGCTGGAGCAAGAGCTAAGACGCCTCGCGCTAGCAGCCTCGTCGGTCTCAGACCTTGTGTCGTCAGACCGAGCAACGCTGTTAGTATCATCTGACTGTGCCACACTTGCGGCATCATCATTATCAACCTCGGTTAGACGTTCGGTGTCTGAAGCCGCTACATCAGTAGACCATGCGCTTTCGCTTTGGGTTTCTGAGATATCCAGAACGTGTTCGGCTGAAACATTTAATATTTAGGAGATGAGCATAAAATAGAAATATAACTACTTACCTAGTGGCACTTCCTGTATAGCCTGATCCACCAGATGCAACTGATGCTGTCTTTCCGCCCGCGACTCGCCCGCATCCACAGTTTCCGTATCAGACGCCAACACGTCCGTGCTCCAGGTCTCCGAAATGATGGAGATGGTCTCGTCCCCCTCCAGTAACTTCTTAATCTCAAACTTGCAGAATTTATCGTCGATCTCCGACCGGATCTGCCTGGAGATATTCTGCTGAGGCTGCGTCACGTTCTCCTGCCTGTTATCGACGTTAGGTCTCTCTTCGTTCTCGTTCACCTGACTACTGGGGGTGTCCCGACCGCTGATATTCGGGGTGCCTCGTCCGGAAACGTTCGCCGAAACCATGTCGGACAAGTTATCGTTCTGGTCCTCCTCGTTCTCGAGCTCCAAACTGCTCGCCACCGAGTGATTGCTGGCCGCCTCCGATATGGCCTCCAGATTATCAGAGGTATTTCCTATAGAGCCTTCGTCGGCGTATCCCGAATAGTTCGTTTTTAATTCGGAAGATGCCACCGTCGACGGTTCCCCCGCTATGACCAGGTTATCCTTGGAAATTTCGGATCCATCGAATACCCCACTGTCGTTTTTAACCGGCACACTTAAATCGATAACTTTCTCTTCGGGAAGAAGACCAATAGGTTCGAAAGCAACGCCGTCTATCGGGAAAACGATCACGACGTTCGTGTTGGTCCTCCGTTCTTCCGGTAACCTCCTGGTGGGTGTTTTCCCTATGGAACTTAGAGAGAAAAATGCTTGTTTCTTCGAAAACGGACTGATATTGTCTCCATTAGGTCTCTGCATCTTCGGCGAATTGTCGGTGGATGAAACGGTTAAAGATGACAGATGCTCCTCGATTGAGACACTCAAAGCAGGGTTCTTCTCGAAATTATCACAACTAGTATGGACTTTTTGTAAAAAACACACCATGTTATTAAGCTCCTCCTCGGTGAACAGCATGATGTCCCTGGGCACCATTGGGCTGCTTCCAACGGGTGCTTCGGGACAATCCATGTTTTCAAACAACAGTTCTAGAAACTTTGCTATTCCCTCTTTATCTAGATTCTCGAATATATCGAAGTGTTTGAGATCAACGTCCTCGAATTTATGTAAGGCCAGGATCTGTAGCATTTTGCCTATTTGAATAAGATTATGTCTAGCTTGTTCATTTATTTGAGTATTGAGAATGCCATATTGTTCCGGGTCCAAAATGGCGGGACAAATGAACAGCGTAAAAATTAACTCTGTAGTAACCGCATTAGCCTATAACAAAATGTACATTGAGACAAATGTTCATAAAGAACTAGAGTTAATTTTGGAGAATTGTTTCGCGTGGTCCGAACACCGCGATCGTTTACCAATTAGACCCATTTGATTTGTTCATTATAGATTCTTAACAAATAATCACTTTCTCTCAAACGCTATAGTGTGAAGAAAAGACATATAATTAACATTTTCCTGTGAATTTATATTTTGAATACAATTCATCATGAAAACAAGAAGTTTTGCATACCTGGATGTATGGGAAGCGTCACTCCTTTAAACATACCTTTGCAAAGAATAACCAGTTTTTTAACAGATTGATAAAACCCTAAATTATAAAGATTAAGCATCAAACCCTCCCTCAACAATGGATCTTAAGACAACCATATTCCGTTTAGTATTACTCGAAACTATTTTTATTCAATTAATATAACTGTTTACATGCATAACCATATTTCTTTTTCGTTTTTTACAGAAAGTAAAATTCTTGGTATAAGTCTCAGTACATAAGTGAAAGTGGTGAAAATATTACACAGAATGTGTTCAAATGGAACAATGTCAAAGGTATATTGGGAGTAAATTGAATGTTCACGATGCTTCAACTTCTTATATTTATTACCCAAAATACCGTTTTTATAACATCTGCCTTTTTATAGCTTTATGGCGGTATTTTGGGTCTCTCTGGCAGAACATTTTATTGCCACTGCCTGACCTCTAGTTTACTTGGGAAAGGAAAAACCCTTAGAAGTGGACTAATGGTTCCAAGAAAAGGCAATTGTCACATACAGTACTGTTTCAGAGTGGGTGTGACATACACACCACCTTAAATGGGGCGAACCAAGAGGTTAACAAGCATTCACAACTAGTTATTTATTAGTCAAGTATGTAAAATAAGATCAATCCGTATGATCGAAGATAGTTCGGGTATTTTATACTGTTGCATTGTATTGTAATTGTAAAAATAAGTTTAATATAAGTAATTAAGAAACAGTTTAGTTTTACTTAAATAAAGATACCCAGGGGCTAATTGATGTCAGTTTCGTGAATCACAACTTATTTTTGACCCTATTGAACCAGCGTCCCGGTAATTATTTATGAATTAAACAAATAATTCAACATGCTTCTTCTGGCCGGATTGAAGTGGCAGATATCGTGTCAACATGGTCCTTCGAGCCGGATAGAAGTAGCATATATCGAATCACTAATTAATACTGTTAGTTTCTGAAGTATCTAACTATATTTGTAATGCATATTTCAATCTTATATATTCAATTTTCTTGCCATATTAAAAAAATGTCATCAATTAAAAATGTTATGTGTAATGTAATCAAAATGTAATGTTATCTATATAATTATATCTATATATTCTATAATATAAAATATAAATATTTTAAAATAAGGATAAGGTGGCGATTATATTTTTAGTGTAAACAAGTTAACAGCATTTTAACAGGAAAACAATCAGAGTTTCAACAAGAACTAGATCATATTTAAGGAACGCTGATACTAAATTGACAGAATAAATATGAAAACGGGTAAAATCGTTATAGAAAATATTATTGGCCACAGTGTTTTGTTCAGACCTCAATAACATCAAGAGGTCGTGTCACGGGCTTATCGCGTTCAATTTGTTTTGGTGAATTATCGAACATTCAAAACGAATAAAATCTACAGTTCATCGTATTATTAAGCAGGGTTTACAATTCTGCATATCATATCTGGCAAATCAATAGACAGAATTGTTCGAATAAGATGCAGGGCTCTTATTATATCACTTGGTGGCGTTTGAATTATTCCCGTGAAGAACCATTAGTTCACTAGGAAACGTCGAATGGCCGTCAATAGTCCTGATTTAAACCCAGCAGATTTTTTATGAGGCTCTCTTAAAAAGAAGTACTTTCAATTCAATACCAGAAAATTAATCTGAATTTCATCAGAGAATCACTGACGAAAGCTGATTGAAAATATCAATTTAAAATCTAATGAATGTTAAAAAAGTTAACGACGCTATTTGGCTGTTTTCCATAAATAAATATCTAATTTTCGCTCTTTGATTTGATATTAGACTTATCATAATCAGGCAAATTACAGACATAAATATTTACATTTTAAAAACAAACGTATTTCTGAGACACCCTATATTTACAAGCATTGAAAATTGATATTAGTTATTATGTTTATATACTGTTAATCATTATGGTACTTTTGTAATTCGACAGTTTTATGAAATTGTTTTATAGAATTTATATTAATAAATTTATTTCAGAAATTAAATTCAGTTAATTTTATTTTTATGTGACGTGATGTCAGAAATAAATCACGATGATATCATGTACTATCCCGTGTGTGATACACTTTTAATAAAAACCACTAAAACATTTTGAAAAGAGGATCACAGTGCATCTGGTGTTTGGCCATGTAAAACATTTACCCTAAGTCACCCAATAAGTTGTTAATCTATGGAGACTCTTAATTACTATATAACACTTACCTCTTTGGTGCAAAAGTTCTTTTCGATAATTTTATATATCTGACAAGTAATCCATGCCAATGCCTTGGGAAAACTATACACATTTTCCAATAGTGATCTTATAAGACTATTAGTGAAATGTGCAATCTTTGATGCGACATCATTTCTGAACTGTACTGCATCTTTATAACCTTCAACAAGCTCACCTTGTGAAAATCTATAACACATGTGTTTTAATTTGTATGCTATAAAAAAACAAAAGGTCCATCTCTCACCTCATCATGGTTTTATCAACGTCAATGTCCAAGAAATAATCAGAGAATGATATAAGCTCCAAAATAGGAATCTCTAATGCAGCGCTCAGAAAAAACTTAGCTGGTTGATAGATTTCATTAAATAGGTAATATAAATGTCTAAAGGAACATGACCTTTGCTGGATAATCCTGTTAAAAAGAGCCCAAAACACTATTATTGCTAAATAAATAGTATATTTTACCTTCTAGGATTGTCAGTTTTGAGCAATTGTTGTTTAGCAAGTTCCAGAAATAAAGAGAGCAGAAACTTTGTATCTTCTGCAAATATACAGCCTCCGTACAATCCATTTAAAACACTTTGTAAAATCAATGTATACTGTACACCATCTTCTGCCAAGCTTTCTCCAGCCACAAGCCATTTAGCTAACTGTTTTGGCTGTGACCTTAATATTTGAAGGAGATTTGCAATTTTCATAGCATTCTGGAAGCCTAAAATATGTCTGGCCTCCACAAATTCAGAATTATGAATAAAATCAAACTTCTGGCAGTTCTGATATGATAGACCCCTCTCAAATAATAAAAGTCTCTGTTTGTTCGTTAACCATGAAGCTTTGTTCACTATATGAATTTTATTCTTAATCAACTTATTCAAATGCATAATATCTATCCTTTCACTATTGATAAATAGTTGCTCTTGCCTGAGCTTGGCAGCAAAAGCAAACAAATCATAGTCTTCATCTTCATTCTTCATTGTTAATCTGGAATACTTTCGCGACAAATGAAACAAATTATTTTTAGAGGTAATTAGAATATGATATAATGTATATATTAATGAACTTTATAAACAAAGAAACTACTAATAAAATATAGATTAAAGATTAAATGATATTTATTCAAATTAGTTTTTCCACATAACAGTTACTTCTAATGTTATAATTATGTGATTCTGGTCTACTAAAACTGTCACATCCGCTTTTCAAGACATGATACAGTTGTAAACAATACAGTAATTGTATAATTTTCATCTCATATTTACTTACTCAAAATTCAAACGGTACTGGAAAAACTATTGACCGACAATGGTGGTACGTTGGTTTCTCATAAGGTTTACTGTGTTCCTCACCATTCCACAACACCGTTTCAATTTACATCTCCTTGTCCACCTACTTTTTACTATTTAAAAATATTATCTTTGCCAAACAGCTATAACAAAGTTGACAGAAATATGCACTTCAAATTGACAGATGTAAATGACATATGGAAATATATAAATTCAATTTCAGGGACATCTTAAGAAAAACACGTGATTCTCTTGTATATTATTAAATTATTAACAACTTAAAATTATCTTTTTAATATTATATGCCTTAAATATATTACAGTAAATATTAACAAAAGCATACAGTTTACTTTCTGAATATGTAGAACACTGTAATGTAGGTCAGTTGTCGCCATCATTTGTCAAACCATAGAAAAAATAGAAATTTCACGGTATAGGCGACCTTGGGGAAATGTTTTGTTTAGTTCAATCAACTGTAGCGCTGCGATCGCAAATTGTGATTGGCAGTTTAAATTGCAGATGCCGCCACTAATATGAAATGTGATTGGTCGATCAAATTGTGTGAAATCAGCATTTTCTATGGGCGTCCATTTTTATGTTTGTTGTTTGTAGGTTATGGTTTTTGTTTAGATCACGAAATTTTCGTTTTACGTTGTGCATATTTTCTGTTTTACATTAATTATTATGGGGTAATAATATAAAAATTGATGATAATACGTCAGTGTAGTAAAAGATGTAGTGTACCGGGGTAAAATTCTACTACGGAAATTAGACATCGTTTCCCAAAGAATGATCTCGCTCCTTTCCAAAAATGGGTTGATCAAGTAAATAGTAGTAAGTTACCTGGATAAACCAAAATGCAAATATATCAACGTCATGGTGTTTGTTATGGACATATTAGTGAAAAATTTAGAATTATCCTTCCTTCACGAACAGGTATTTGGGTAAATGCATATCCATCATTGGTTTTATCAGGTACATATAAAATTATCTATCTACTACATGTCTGTTTATATATTGTTTGTTTACAGAAATTCAAAAACTTATGAAGATGTTAGTAGTAATAAAATTCAATTAATCTACCAAGTTGTGCGTATGTTGTCAGTGTGATGTCTCTACATAAAGAAGTCTTACAAGAAGGTAATAATTAATATAACTGGATAATTAGTAGTAATAAATACTACTTTTAATTGTAAAATACCCCTAAAATATTTGCAATACTTTAACTTTTTAGAACAATCAGTGTTCAATCATTTTATAGTAGAGGAATTATATATTTAAATTTGATTGCCTTGTTAAGAAATATTTGTTATGGTGCCATCAATTAAAAATTTATTTGCTACTTTTAGGGGATTTATTAACTTAAAGAAATCTATTTTGTCTAAATTTACAAATAACTACATTTGTTTAACAAATCTTAACCAAAATTGCTTAAAGATTTTTGTTGGATCTATTAGAGGTCATAGAGGTAGAAACAGCATCCTTCCCCTAGTATGTTCGAGAAATTTTTAAAAGGGCTCATCATTTCAATTTTTTCACATCATTCTCCCGGAGAAAATTGTGAAGAAGATGAACATGTTAGATAACTTATATTCTTTTTTAACGGGAGATCTAGTACCACTTGAGGTTGTTAAATCACCAGTTGAGTCTATATTTTCAGTTCCAGATAATTTTGCTCTGAGGAAAACAAAAGTCTAATATTACAGTCTTATTTCAGGCTATTTAACAAAACTTCTGAAAAAGAGACAACATGCAATATTTGTCTATATTCTATATTAAGTAGTCCCACAGATTAAATACTCTAAAATCTAAATATTTTTAAAAAACACATAAATTTTTAGTGTTTCGACTGTCCAATCCATAATGATTTTCAAGACAAAATTTTAAGTTATTCTGAGGTTTGATTGTATTTTTGGTTTAATAAAGTTAATGTAATATCAACAGGAAAGTATTTAAAGTTTACCTTCAATATATCAAGATAAGTTAGAACTCTAATAGATCCCATAAAATTGATGGCACTAAACATATATGGGAAGGCCTTATAGAAGAATTATAGATATTTTAATATTGCCTAGAATAGAGTTCATAATTGTTTTTTTTTGCTTTTTGTTTATATATATTTATATTATTTACACTTATGTATACTTGTATAGGATTTTATTTTAATAAATTAATTTTAAAATTTAAATTTGAATTTTATTTAAATACTATTGGCCAATAAATGTGACGTCACAAAATAATCAGGGGAAATGGCAGACCAATCAAAGCAAAGTATTTTCCTTACAGGTTTCTACATAACTATTTTAAACTAACCAATCAAATTCGCGTTGTCAGCGCCGCCAATGATTGGACTAAGCGAAACTTTGCCCCACTACTTACCATTGCAGTTGCACACCCCTGTGTCAAACAAACAACCCCAACAAAATAAAATATTTTTAATTTTATTAATAATTAATATGCTTTCCAGAACTGTGGAATCAGGAATTCAATTATTTTCAAGAACTAAACAAAAAATTGGTAATATAAGTGGCATAAATCCAAGCTTCTTCCCGAATGGAGGACCTCTAGGAGGGCAGATAATTGAAATAAATGTAACACCAGAAGTAAACTACACAGATATCGTGATAGATTTTATCGTTAAAGCAATTTTACCAACAAAATATTGCGATGAGTTTAGACAAGTAGACGTAATTTTGTTTAATACGGATTTTCAAATAAGCCTACTAAAAATCACCAAAATTATAGAAAAAAAATTGGAATCTCTTAATTTAGGTAATGAAACAAAAGTAATAATAGAAGAAGCCTTGAAACGACTGGTAATTCTAAACTGCTTTACGTTTGAACGATTTGAAATTACCGTTTATAATTTGGAGAATATTCTAGACAAATATGAAAATGCAGGTTTAGTTGTCATCGATAATATATTATCACAGTTTTGGGTAGCCAAGTATGACAACACAATGCTAAGCTTTGAAGAACACACTTCAAATGTTCTTAATACAATATATAATAGGATCAAAGAAGGGAATGTTGTGTTGATATATACTAAATTAGTGACTACTGAAACAAAGAGGCCTGAGAAACCTCACCAAGCAGTGTCTTATACTATTGACATGTTTAAGAACAATGAAGATTACTGGGCCAAAATTAGAAATATTGAAGATAATACTTGTATATCTGTACCCTTTAAAGTCTTTTGAATAAAATGTGTTTTGTTGAAATTTCAACTGTATTTATGTACTTATGTGTTTTTACATTTGATTTGAATACATCTTTGCTTCAGTTAATGTTCAGATTCAATCAAAGATGGCAGCATAGGTTTGATTTATTATATTAATTATTACGTTTTCGCAATTTTTCACTTACAATAAAAATTATCAAGATACAATATATACTGTGAGCCGATTTCACTCTCCGTAAATCTACAGAAAAATATAAAATTAATTTTGCATTTTATAATTCTTAACACAATATGAAATGGGCCGTTCCATTTCTCTTTCTTGTGTTTTTTTCTCTAAAAAGTAAGGGCAAGAGGGAATTTGTTAATTTTTATTTTACTTTCACTCGGCCACTTTTTTTTCTATTTATGAGAAATGGAGATAGGAAAATACTATAAGGGGTTTTGGATAGGTCAGAAAAATAAAATAGAGATAAAAAGCACTTTTTTATTAAGAAATAAAGTACAATATTTACATTACAAATATTCTTGATAAATAAATTAGTCACGTTAAATATAATACTTTGCAAAATAACCTAACAACAAATGAGAATAAATCTACAAGGACCAGGGCGTTCGATGATACCTTTCTCAAAGGCCAAGGTACAGTTCTGAACGCCGCATTCAAGAAAACCAACACAGAACGTAATCCCACCTCTCAAAACAATTTTCATCATAAATCAGAGAACAAAAAAAAAGAAGAAATAATTGGATTCAAAAATTGGACAGTCTTCAAGTATGCACAGAGCATATCAGATAAGGTGAGTCTTCTTCCAAGTAAAAATAGTGCCATTAATTCCGATAGTTGCGGAAGACTCGCCTGTTCTGGCCCCGCCTTTTATATATTATTTCCATATCTAAGTCAGGTCCAAAGACGATTTTATTCACTTAATAATTTACTATTTATACAATACTTACAAACGAATATCTTATGTCTTATAAAGTGTGGAGACACTGAGATTTTACAACATGATTAGACACAAGACGATGGGGCGCGATATGTGAGGAGATGACGGACCAAAGCTAGCGACCGCTAGTCGGAGTCGTCCTCGCCACCCTGATCGAAGCCCGTGAGGTCCACCGACTGCAAATAGCCCTTGTTCAGGGCGTATTCGATCAGGGCGAGGTGACAAAATATATACTGATCCGGCATTTGGATGGAGTACGCCCGTTGCGATCGAATCCTTTCGACAGTGCCGCGCACATCGACCGTGCCTACATCCTCCAATCTCAATATGCAAATGTCCAGGGTGCAGAAGGTACCGGTACGACCGATGCCGGCGCTGCAGTGCACCACTATGGGAGGGCCGCGGGAATGGCCCGCCCACGTGTCTTCCAGCGCACGCACCATACTCGCCTGCTGGCGCCTCACCCGTTCCAGAAACTGGAGCATGGCCTTGGCCGAAGACGGTACTCCGTAATCCGGCCACGAGGTGAACTGCCAGTGCGACACCTCCCGTACTTCGTCGGTCTGAAACAATAACGGGTTAATGAAAAATAGCACAGGCCATGTCATCTAAACTAACTTTTTTATTGGTGAGACCGATCGTGGTGACGATATAGTCTGGATCGGTCTCCACCGACAAAGTTTTCACACTAAAATGTCCATACACAGCCTCGCCGCCCTCCTCCGGCTCCCAGTACTGATGGCACTTGGGCCTGCCCCTCTCCATGGCTCTGGTGGTCATCACTATAACTAAGGTGTGTTGTTCCCAGACCATTCGCCAGAAATCTGGCGTGGTCCGTGGTAAAGGTCCCTGTGTACTTATAAAGGCATTTTTTTGTCTGTAACCATCCACGAAGTTGGCGTGGATGTAATCGCTGTCCCTGTCGCCGTCGATCTCGGACAGGATGACTCTGCTGTGGTCGTAGCATAGCACGTCGGTGTAGCGGTTCTTTGGTAGGTTACCACGAACTTTGGCTACGTTGAAATTACCCTCTGGAGGTCTCGAACGTATTTCCGCGTACTCCTGAACTAATCCTGAAATTATACATAGTTTTACTTAATTGCCTAGATAAAATTGTGTTATATTAAGAGCGAGAATGTAATCCACGTTAAATACTTTTATCTGGAGATGAAGCGATATGTTATTACCGGCAAATTGACTTATCACAGTTAGTACCAGCCTTCTAATGTATAAGGAGACAACCACTTACATCATTGCTACTAGATCAGTGATCTTCGTTAATGCTCTCCTAGTACTGAATATTATTGATTATTGATAATGGTTAAGGCGACAGGACGATCCTCATACTGTTGCGATAGTCGCGGGTTCCACGCATGGATGTACTTTATGTTTGTAATTGTAAATATCTTTATAAGCAACAGTGGAAAATCCGACAAAGAATAACCATCCCAGTCACGCCAGTAACCAAGCGCGGGGGGAACTGGCTGTCTTCTGGGATGGTCTCTAAGTTGGTCATTGGCCAGTCGGTAGGCTTAATGCCGAGAATCGTAGTTCAGAGCCCACGTTAAACCATAGTTTAGTACAGATAAACAGAGTTATTAACTCAGTAGTGTCTTGTCTTGTATGTAGTGTGTGTGCGTATAGAAAAGCCAAGACCGTTCGTAATTCATTTAAAATGTCGTATTGGTGGTACGAGACTAGTAATACTTAGAAAATTGTTTACAACTAATGATAAGTATGCGAAGTGCAATAAAAAAAACATAAAGAACAAGGAAATCCAACATAAGAAATCGCGTTATATATACAAGATATATATTCCAAGGGTGATCTTTCCTTGTCTAATTTTGAATTCTTTAATACCATACGCATAACAACCCAATATAAAATGTAATTATTTATATATAAAAAAAACAATTCTAAACTGAAACAATTCAACTAAAAAAGTTTAGATTGTTAAAATCTTCAATATTTTTAAATGTAACGGTATATAAACATGATGTTTCTGTAGTTTATTATGTAATTAGTAAATCATATTATTTACTATTGTTAGCCTCTCCTCAAACAACTCACAACTGATTAAAGAAGCAGTAATGATTTAAGGCCTTATTAAACTAATTTACCCATAAGCTACTGCTAACATTCTAAAGGTCTAGAGGTATACAGAGGATTAATCCCAATTTTAAGCTCTTCTTCATAACTCAGTGGGAGTATTTATCAAAATGATTAATAGAATCAAGCATATCACCAAACCATAACCATATAGTGTTATTCATGCTAGAGACACAAATGGAAATACCTTTAGTTTGGATGAACTTGATCAAACACATTGAAGAAGAAAGTTATATGGTGGAGGAATTGTGAACAAATGTTAGATAGGTTGGAAATGAATTGGCTTAGTTCCTCACTTGAATGAAACTTGCTCAATGTGGGATTCTGTGCTGACAATTTCCAAGACAGAGATGATGAGAGTGGAAACAACAAAAGGTGAGTATATAATTAATATAGGATAATCGATAAAATTACAATTTCTTGTCGGTGTTTAAAGGCATGTGGGCGCGCAGTTTTCCTTTTTGATTTACAATAACGTGGATTACATTTTTCTGAATTTCACACTATGATTCGGTGATTCAAACGAAAAGGTATCGCTTACCTGGTCTCCCACGCTCAATGACATAATCCACCAATTGATTGACGGTCAGAGCGGCACCGTCTCCGTGCAGCGAGTCGTCGTCGCTGAAACCACTGGAAGCGCTGGACGGTGGGTTCAGGTTCGCCTCCTCCGAAGGCCAGGCGTCGCCCGACGCCTCCTTGCTGAGTTCCAGGTCTCCGGGGGCACCGGCCCGCTTCTGGGGCGACCCATCGCCGAAGAGAGGCGCGGATTGAGCCGCGCTCATCGATGCCAGACAGTGTTCCAGCCAGCCGTCATGGTCCACGACGAGAGAGCCGCCCAATTGGGCGGGCAGGGAGTCCCTGGGTATGTGGGCCAGCAGTTGGACAGCCGACACCGTGTACACTCGTTCGCGTAATTTGTCGCGGACGAACAGGCGTAGGATCTTGAACGGGGCCTTGAACCAAAGCGGTGCCGTCACTATCAGAACTTTCTTGAGCTTGGCCGGATATCCGCCCTAGAACAGAAACAGAAGATGGTACTGGGTGGTTGGTAGGCGCCAGTCGTGCGGTTCTATCGTAGTTTTTCGCGACACGGTCCGTCGCGGACGTCTCGGATAGCGCGGTACTAATTGCCATCAATAAAACGAAAATCTGTTTACCTATTTAGTAGCCAAGAATCGCCGCTTGTAGTGATGGGCGCAACTATCGATATAAACAATGCGAAATTGTCGGGGCTACATGGACATTAAGTTAGAGCACGTTAATATATTTAGGGAATAATGAATGCTGGTTTGCTAATAAAAACAGATACACTACACACGAATTAAAAGGTAAAAGCAAGGTAAAATCTCACGAAATGACGCATCGTCAGTGCGGAATCACTTGCCGAAACGTTAAACGAATCGCAAACCGTGCGAAGTGGTTTCTCGATTTCTCCTACTGTTTACCAATAGTCGGACTTACTGTCGGCTGTTGTGTTTTTTGCTCGGAATACGTAATGTGGTGCAGTGAAACGTTCCATTGCGAGACCTTACTCTTTGTTAGGTTTGTTCCCATGCTGACGTTATTGATTATACATCACACAACGCGAGGTTATGATACGAAAGACGTGTGTGTGTCGTGTATCGACAACCCGGGTACTGTCGATAGTTTAGCACCACTACCAGCTGGACTTCGACGCGTAATAACCTCCTAATGCACACGCGAAAAAAAAGCCGATCGCCTCCGCCGATGACTCACCCGAAAATGCTTCAGGTCTCACTGTTTCCACCAGCGGTCGTCGCTGAATCGCAGTTACCGAGCACGTTCCGTCAAAATAACACACGGAATACCAATCGACACGTCAAGGCCGATGCGAAGGGCTGCAGTCGGTACACCGAGCGCGGTCTTACGTAACCGGCCCCTTTGCGATACTCACCTGGTGCTGTTCCGGTGGAGGAAGGTGGTTCGGAACGGGGGACACGTCGGAAAACACGACAAGGAGACGTTTTTAAAGTGACCCGGACGAGGCCCGAACGTCGGACGTCCTTGCCGTCGATGTGGGGCACGCGCGCAACAGTTGAAGACGGACTAATCGATGAAAGCGACGCGGGACGCGGAGGCGCGCTCCTCGGCGTCGGCGCCGGCCGGCGTCGATGCGCCCGCGTGACGTCACCGCGGGGTGGCGGTGGCGGCGGGTGCCCGCCGGCCCCTATTGGCCGAGAACTGCGTTTATTTTGGCTGGCGAAAATACAGGGCGGTTCGAAAACGCGGAACGTCGCGCTTCCGGTAGTCCGTTTGTGCAATAACATACAGAGTGGACCAGAAAACATATATACGTATTCATACTACGTCCATTGATTAAATCTTACCATTTATTCGCTTAAATACGTAAATGTTGACGTAAAGGTTAATCAAATGTTCTTTTTTTGGGTTTCTGTAACTCTTTCCCTTTTTTGGGGGTATAATGATATTATGCATCTCAGACTATAGTAGTAGTTACTATAGTGAGGTTATTTAACACTGGTATGGCAGGTTAAATTTGTATATATCAATACCAGCGACATTGTTCATAGTGGTTATTAAAAAATATATGTAAGCCTGAGCACTATTATGTGTGAAAATATTATAGACGTTTGGAAGTATACAGATGCTATAGATGAAAAATACAGAATCCAGACATACAGGGTACATTTAGTTATTTAATGAAAAAATGTATATTAGTAGTTTGATTTTCTTTTACATCTTGTCAATTACTACATTCCATTTCCTCACCTAGACAGCAAATAAATCATAATGGTGAACCTATTTGCAATGATATTGTTGACTCTTGGATCTCTCTCAAGCCACAGACATTTCTTCCAACTATCTATTCTTCAACACCTAGCTTGGTGCTTCTTTTGCAGTTAGGTTAATACCTAATAAGGCTTGTAATTCGATCTTTCTACGCCCCTGAATTGTTCCACCATTAACATTAATATTAAAATGTTTAAACCGTCGAAATGAGACTTAAACGATGAAATATCTCATCTTCTGCTACTATTTGATAAAACATTAATAATTATGACGAATGCAAAACACCATTAAGCCTGAAAGTCTTTAAAATTGCGTTCTGATAAGAATAAATTCCTGATCCTAATAACACTAGTTCATAGGTTAATAAAACCATCAAAATCACTCAGACTATTCTAATGATTAAGTAATGAAGTGATTATACAACGAGTCCCCCTGACAATATCGTTAGGATAAGATTAAAATTAATATTGACATACACAAACGACAATTTAATATACTACTGGGCTATCTATTTTTGATAATATCACTTATATTAGAGAAAAAAGTTATTAAGGATACCCAAAGAATTGCATGCAGGCAAACTTGCCAAAGGAACTAACTTATTGGGCATATTTACTTTTTTAGTCACGTCGGTTGTTCATATGCTACATTTTTCTTACGTTTGTCACTAGATGCCTTAAATTTCAACCCATCAATCTTCTGGTCATGAAAAAATACTGAGCATCATATACCTCGATGATTGCCAATTCTGCAATAATTAATTTTAGACATGTAGAGAGTCTCTGAAATTATTGTGCGGTGACATTCCGTCAGAAATAACATTCCTTTAGGTCTAAATATTAACCAATAGTATTACAGAGTTTGGCACTAAATGAAATGTCAAACTAGTTTTGTCAATATCCAAATAACGCCCACTTCAAAAGTAGATCAACAGATGGCGCACGTTGCACAAGAAAATTCGTATAAAATTTGGCCTGCGACTAGCGCCGATTTTAACCGATCTGTCTCTACTCGACAATAGTCGGTTTGCAGTGGGCGGTGCTTACTTTTCTGCGGTATAATAAATTAATAAATTCTTTTATTGAATGTAACATTACTTATGTAAATAAATAATATTGATAGTTATCAATTTTTTTATTTATAGTTTTAAAATATTTTATATACTTGTAAAAGTAATTGTGGTTTCTATTTAATTGAAATCTTGCGAAACGCCCTATATATGCCAAGAAAGTTGAGGCCTTCTTCCTCTACGGCCGGAAATTTCACCGAGGCACCACAGAATAACAGATTAAAACGGTATTACTTCACAATGGCAATGTTTGAAAGAAAAATTCGTCGAGGTGTCGATTAAATTTCAGCCCCGCCAAAAATAAACGTTGTGTATTTTTGAAGGCCACTCGGTTCAAGAGCACCAGCTCGAAGCGCCGCTTGCCGTTTTACGATTTGAACAATTTACCTTAAGCATGGTGAGGATTTTCTGGGAGAGGTCGTAGTCGAAATTCGAGTACTTCGAGTTGGACATGTCGTATATGAAGACGATGCCCGATTTTTGGGTGAGAGGATTCTGGAGGGCCACGTCCAGCTGGTAGACGACGCCCTGCAAGGTGGTTTGGTGGTTGCTGTTCTCTGGTACGTGCTTGTGTGCGGTGAACACTGCGATGGCGGCGTCGTTACCGTCTCTCTTAGGCTGTAACATGCAAAATTGCCAATATAATCGGCGAAAAATTAATCAGACTTCAATACAATCTAAATATATTAGTGTTGTTTAATAAGTTTTGTAACAGGTCAATTGAAAAGTCCCCGGCCTACCATAGTAAAACACATTTTTTTGGCAAAATTAGTTTTTTTTATTCAACATAATTCCCTTCAGGGTGATACACTGATTATAGTGACCCTCCAACTTTTCGACACCATTTTTGTAGTACGATTTGTCCTTTGCTTCAAAATAGGCCTCAGTTTCGGCAATCACCTCTTCATTCGACGAAAATGTCTTCCCAGCGAGCATTCTTTTGAGATCGGAGAACAGGAAATAGTCGCTGGGGGTCAGATCTGGAGAATACAGTGGATGAGGAAGCAATTCGAAACCCAATTCAAAAAATCCAGAAATTGCTGATGTTCACACAGAACAAATTAACGTTTGCATTCTAGGATTGTTAAAAAATATCGATATATCTATAAAATCGATAAATATATATGTATATTATTTTCCAATATAGAAAATGTATCAAAAACGATATTACACAGGCCAATAAAACAACCAATGCAGGTCATGCATGACGTCGAATATGGTAGGGATCCAGAGAGGATTTTTTCTAATCATTTTATCTCAGTTAAAAAGAGATAGAATGTTGTCTGATGCATCGGAACATGTAACCGAATCATCCTGAAGCTGGCAACATGATTATATATCCGCAAAATTCTTTGAAACATTGCAGATAATAATTAGAGGTTATAAACTAGCAAACATTATAGGAAATATCAAGCAGGAAATGGCAGTCTCACCCTCTTTCCCAATTTCGAAATGTTACAACCTTATCCTAATTTTTCTGTCAATCTTTTTTCTACCGTCGACCATCTGTAACTTTGTATGAAATAAACTGTTCTCATATAAACTTCAACAACTACACCGTCAAATTAAGTGAGTAATAACTACTGGCACCATCTCTTACTGAACTTGAAAACTTATTGTCCATCTCTTCGAATTTTTCAATGAAATAAACATTATTTGATGGCTATTTCTGTTATGTAATGTACATATTTATATTTCCGTTTTATATCTTTGGAAAAGAAGCTTTAACCGGATTACAATTTCATAATATTTATACAAAAACATGTATTATGTATTATGACAGATTGGTCACTCGATGTTTCGTCCCTAATAATTTTCTTCTTTACTAATTAACTACAAAAATCGAATGAATTATGCCTGCCTTTTCAAATATCCCAACACATCCTGTTTTTCCACCAATGTGGTTTACCTTATAACTAATTCAAACAAACAGTACAAGCCATTAATGCCAGAGGATTCGGATTTGATCGATTGCTCATTTTATTCATCAGCGAGCTGAAATTATGATCTCGTTTATTATTAAATTGTGCTATAACCACAGTGAAAATAGAGACTAACCCTGTAGGTAATTTTGCAAAAACGTTTCACGACATCCAATATCTAGATGACACTACAATTGATTCGTTCTTTAATAAAATAAGTAAAAATATATTTTTTCTATATCTATTCTTTTTGTGTTTTTATTGAATATTAGTTAATAAAATTGTTTTGAGAAATTAAATTAAATATTTATTTCATATTTATTGGCTGATAAAATGTAACGTTAGGGGATGTGACATAAACTAACGTTAGGTTAACATCACGGTGTCATGTGACGTACCTGCATGTAAAATCTGTTTAAGACTCAATCAAATGCCTTCGCAATAAAATATTTTCATTACAGGTCCCTGTAATGCGTATTTAAAGTAACCAACCAGATCACTAGAGTGACGATCATGGTATTATTTGGATATTGGAAGCTGTGAAAATGTTTTCCAGGGGCATCTAACAGGTCAATTGAAAAGTCCCCGACCTGACACATAGATAGCGCTACTAGAATTAAATCTATATGTTTTTTTTACTGAACTCCAACCCTTAAAAGATGCGTGTATAAATTTGACAGCTGTCGTATCATTAGTTTGCGAATTATAGCATGATAGAGTGAAGCAAATTTTGTTATTGTGAAAAAATGGATAAAAAAGAATTTCGCGTGTTGATAAAATAATACTTTTTGAAGGGAAAAATACAGTTGAAGAAAAAACTTGGCTTGATGCCCCGGGCACTGCCCCAGGAAAATCAACCATCAAGGAACGCAGTGGGCGCCCAAAATAGGTTGTTACCGACGAAAACATTAAAAAATTCACAAAATGATTTTGAATGACCGTAAATTGAAATCGAATGAAATAGCAGACACTCTAAAGGCATCAACTGAACGTGTACATCATTTTCACTTATTATCATTCACGAATATTTGGATATGAGAAAGCTCTGTGCAAAGTAGGTGCCGTGCGAGCTCACTTTTGACCAAAAGCAACGACGAGTTGATGATTCGGAGCAGTGTTTGAAGATGATCAAGCGTAATAAACCCGAGTTTTGCGTCGATATGTGACAATGGATGAAACATGGGTCCACCATTTCACCCCGAAGTCTAATCGACAGTCATCCGAGTGCACTGCACACGATGAACCCGCTCCAAAGCGTGGGAAAACGCAACAGTCGACTGGCAAGGTTATGGTGTCTGTATTTTGAGGTGCGCGTGGAATAATTTTTATTGACTACCTTGAAAAAAGAAGGGCTATGAACAACGACATTACATAGCGTTATTGGACCGTTTGAAGGACGAAATCGCCGAAAAACGGCCGCATTTGAAGAAAAAGAAAGTGCTGCTTCACCAAGACAATGCACCGTGCCACAAGTCAGTGAAAACGATGGCAAAAATCCATGAATTGGGCTCAGAATTGCTTCCTCATCAGTGACTATTTCCTGTTCTCAGATCTCAAAAGAATGCTCGCTGGGAAGAACATTTCGTCGAATGAAGTACTACAAAAATGGCATCGTAAAGTTGGAGGGTCGCTATAATCAGTGTCATCGCCCTTGAAGGGAATTATATTGAATAAAAAAATAATAACTTTGCCAAAAAATGTGTTTTACTATGGGAGATAGCAGAAATTACTATTATTTACAAACAGACGAATCTTCAACATCAAGCTGATAAGAACCAGGCAGTATAACACCAAAAAGACTAAGAACTAAGTGTATATGGTGGTATTGCAAACAAGGATTATTATATATATTTCTATGAATCCGCTATTATGTTATATTTTCTAAATGTTATTTAAAAGTTCCAGGAACCTATTTTAATTCGTTTGTGTGGAAATCCATTTCTAGACTTTTATTTATTGCAAAAGAATGTACATACATAATCAACAAGTTGTAATCTTTTTTTAAATGATTAATTATGTACAACGTACTGAGCAAAGTCAATGTTATAGAAAAATAATAATTGTTTGTTTTGGTGGATGAATTGCATAGGGTAAAGACGGCATGACATATAAGACATATAGTATGTATGGTGTCCAATTAAGTATCTATAAAAAATGTATAAAAAAGAACAGGAGGTTTTGTAATCAAAATTGTAACATGTGTTTACTATATTCGATAAATCAAATATTGTAGTTTTAAGTATATTCTGGACAAATAACATTAGTTGTCAAATAAGAGATACTATTTTTTGATGTATTTTGAAAATATTTTATATAAATGTTAACTAGTATTTGAATAAAATATTTTAATTTTCCCCTGCGACATAATTATTTTTGAATTTCCACCTGTAGTAAATAAAGCCGCTTTGAGCACCCTCAGGTGCCTCGGACGAACGAAACTTCGTTACAACTGGGTTGCAACTGTCCGGGGGAGATCACATTCTAAGTCTGTTTAGTCGGTAGAATGGATCAATTAGCTGTTTTGCTGTATATGGAGTAAAATTTGACTAGTGGTTATTTCTGACAACGTCGGTAGTTTCCACTTTTTTGCGACGTTGCCATTTACAAGCCATTTTGGATATGACCCTGGCACTGTTCTTTTTTGTACAGTTATTACAACTCTGAAACAGACATATGACACATTCCATCCACATTCGTATCCATTCAATTTGTTTTTTAATTTTGCAAATTGTATTCAAGTTTATACCAAATTCAGTATATTTTAGGCACACTTGATTGTGCTAAAGTAAAAGTACACAGAAATATGAATCAATGTCCTTTATGTGACTCATTTCCCTTTACCCATTTGGAAGGAACATATGGCTGCACGCTAAATATTCGAATTAGCAGAAATTATTATTATTTAGAAACAGACGAATCTTCAACACCGAGCTGATAAGAACCAGACAGTATAACACCAAGATAAGACTAAGAACTAAATGTATATGGTGTTATTGCAAGCAAGGATTATTATATATATTTCTATGAATCCGCTATTATGTTATATTTTCTAAATGTTATTTAAAAGTTCCAGGAACCTATTTTAATTCGTTTGTGTGGAAATCCATTTCTAGACCTTTATTTATTGCAAAAGAATGTACATACATAATCAACAAATTGTAATCTTTTTTTAAATGATTAGTTATGTACAACGTACTGAGCAAAGTTAATGTTATAGAAAAATAATAATTAATTGTAGTTTGTTTTGGTGGATGAAAAAAAAATAGGATTGCATAGGGTAAAGACGACATGACATATAAGACATATAGTATGTATGGTGTCCAATTAAGTATCTATAAAAAATTTATAAAAAAGAACAGGAGGTTTTGTAATCAAAATTGTAACATGTGTTTACTATATTCGATAAATCAAATATTGTAGTTTTAAGTATATTCTGGACAAATAACTTTAGTTGTCAAATAAGATACTATTTTTTGATGTATTTTGAAAATATTTTATATAAATGTTAACTAGTATTTGAATAAAATATTTTAATTTTCCCCTGCGATATAATCATTTTTTAATTTCCACCTGTAGTAAATAAAGCCGCTTTGGTGCCTCGGACGAACAAAACTTCATTACAACTGGGTTACAACTGTCCGGGGGAGATCACATTCTAAGTCTGTTTAGTCTGTAGAATGGACCAATTAGCTGTTTTGCTGTATATGGAGTAAAATTTTACTAGTGGCTATTTCTCTGACAACTTCGGTACTTTCCACTTTTTGCGACGTTACCATTTACAAGCCATTTTGGATATGACCCTGGCACTGTTCTTTTTTGTAAAGTTATTACAACTCTGAAACAGGTACATGACAGATTCTATCCACATTCGTATCCATTCAATTTGTATTTTAATTTTGCAAATTGGATTCAAGTTTATACCAAATTCAGTATATTTTAGGCACACTTGATTGTGCTAAAGTAAAAGTACAAATAAATATGACTCAATGTCCTTTATGTGAGTATATCTCATCAGAATCACAGATCGTTGATTATACAGTCAATCCACAGCACAAAAATTGAAGTTTGGCTCGCTTGAAGACTTTTAAAGTTGGTGGGGTGGTTCCTATGTTGGTAAAAAGATTACCACTTCTAAATTTGAGCGTAATCGATCAGGAATTCGTAAGAATATATCAAAGGATGAGAGGTGAGAATTATTAAAATCAGATAAAAATACGATTGCAGTCAAACTAGCTGCTAAAATTTCAATGGATGCTACATTGGATGAAACTCGAGCTAATTTAAACAATAACAATTTGGAAAGACTAGATTTATTTATTCAGCAAGCAACTGAATTCCACATGGGAAAAACATAAAAGTGACCCTACAAGTGTTGCAGCATGGGTACATAAGGTGAAAAGCACAGGATGTTATATAAGCCACAATCTTAGTTTCTGGATCCCTATCCCATTTTAAAGGAAGAATATTTTATTTTAATCATAATGAATTAAGGACATAATAATAAAATGGAGGAGGATAAGAAATCATATATAGGAGATGAAAATTGTACCAAAAAATGTTTAACTTATTCTATTTATATTATATTCTTCAAATGTACGTATAATTTTCAACAACTGGCAACGTTGCAAATTTAAATGCCATGATTCTCCAGAATTAGACTATTGTGTACAGTATTTGCTACAATGCTAGACACTTACCAGCACCGTGAATTTTCCCGTCAGCAGTTCGCTGCGGAGGGGTTCCTTCAGGGGATCGAACTTGTTTAGGCCTTCTCGTTGTCTGGTTGCTTCGTGTTGTTCGAATAGTGACACGGCTCGGTTTACGTCGAACTTGCGGGCGTACAAGAAACGTACGGCAGTCGACCAGGACACTGGCGTGTTGCCGAACTTACGTTTGAATTTCGAGTTGACTCGCTCGATGAATTCCTTCGTTGCCTGTATATGGAAAATGTTATTAATAAGAATTACTGGGTCGCTTTCTAACGTTTCTACTAATACTGTCAAGAGTGCCAATATATGAAGTGTGAACAATGTAGTTACAGTGAAAATTATATAAAACATTCAAAATATGGGATTATATTAGGTGTAGCATTTATATAAATCAGCAGCGATTTTTTTGGTGAAAATACGAACTATAAATGTAAACTGTCAAACAACATTGACATCTCTCTATAGTCTATCCAAAATAACAGTTAACTCACGTCATCACCGGGTCGAATGTATTGCCTATTTCAGTTTGTAAATTAATTTTCAAGTCAGACATTATTTTTCCTTCTCTTTTTTTTTAATTTAAAAAGAGACTGACTGATGAATTCGAACACGTAACCTAACCAGCCTATAACATTCAACTGGTTGTCAAATGTCTGCAAAATTCTCAGAAACATTAATGATAATAATTAAAAGTAATAAACCGGCAAACATTATTTGGAAGCTGGGGACCCTTAATAGTACCTAGCGATACTGTTAAATATTTGATTTCTATTTTATTATGAAACTAGCGACCCGCCCCGGCTTCGCACGGGTGCAATGCTGATACTAAATTAAATACACTACAGAAAAAATATGAACGTTGTATATAAAAACATAGCGGCCCGCTCCGACTTTGCACGGGCATAAAATATATATGCCTATGTCACTCAATGAAAACATGATTAAAATCGATCCAGTATTTTTGGTTCATTCATTACTGCCCTTGGCCTGCACGCATTAAATTTGGAGTAAAACAATTCCTCTTCCCCTATACTTACTATGAAGATTTCCTGCTATCTTTGGAATATCTAAATTCATACAATTTTTATTACATTACACATTTTTAAACGCAAATTTTAAATTTGTAATATCTCCGAAAATATTTGTTTAATTTACATGCTGTAAGGAACCATATTGATCTATATCAATTGCACACTGTATTTAAGGTACTTAATTCGATAAGGATTAATGCCGTATTGCTTAAAATAGCTTCGTAAATAAGCCATTTTCTCACGTAAAAAGTAAACAATATAAATGGTTAATGTGGGTTATCCCTAAAAGATAAACATATACCATCGCGGACTTTTTTGTAGACCTTTTTATGGTGTACAATACTGTAGTACATTAATTTGATCTAACTCGTAGGGTTAGGCAGCGTTTTTGCTAATTGCTAAATAAGCCTAAAAAAATAGGTTAATTTACGACATGACGTTAGAAACCTCTAAAATTAGCAATGTTGCCTTAGTATATTATGCATGTATTATACATATAAACCTTCCCCTTGAATCACTCTATCTATTGAAAAAAACCGCATCAAAATCCGTTGCGTAGTTTTAAAGATTTAAGCGCACATAGGGATATAGGGACAGAAAAGGCGACTTTGTTTTATACTATGTAGTGATATGATTACAAACTATTGTGGCTGTATAATTAACTGTAGTTTTAAGTACTTGGATGTACTATGTTTAAATAAACTATATTTGATAATATTATTTTTGTTTTTATTTTATTTACAGTTGAATATATTTTGTTATAGATCAAAACCAAAATAAAGTTAAATTTGATGTGGCAACATTGCCACGTTTTAAAGTCAAAAATTTTTAGTCATTAATTTATTGGATAAACTACGTATAGATTAACAGTTTTTCAGTTTCAGTAAAGAAATCTGTAACCGAAGACCATTAAACACTTTTAAAAATGATGATATTGTTTGTCATATCTACGAATTGCCAGTTTGAGTTTCAGCAATTTAAATATGACGAATTTGATGTCATTGAGTATCAAAGAACAGCTTGAAAGATCAAAAAAGTTCGATACGAATGAAGTGCAAGATGGATTGGATGGATTGGATATTGGATGGAAACCCAGCTCAAACTTTCAAAGGCAGCTGAGCAGTAGATGAATCAATTGTTTCCAGTTTACTTGCCATGTCCAAAAAAAGTGACTGACGATGAAAAGAAAATCTGTTACAATTGCAAGCGCAAAAAGGCATAGGTTAGCCCAGGCAAGATATCTACGTCGACATCGAAGCGGAATATTCATGGCCCCAAAATATTGTTAATACCGAATTAAACTATTACAGTAAATGTATATAGTACTTCTATTGAACGAATTGAAACACACATTGTTGCAAAAAAGGTTACCAATGACGAGTGATATCCTTTTACATGACAATACTGTAAATGTGTAGTATATACTGTTACAGATCGAATAGAAAGTTCTTCAGCACACATCGTACTCACCAGACTTAATGCCTTCTGATTACCACTCGTCCAGATCGATGCAAAGTAACTTAGTTGGCGCACGGTGGTTTTGAAATGCTAAAGAAGTCCAAAAATGAATTGATTATTAGATATGGAGATTCTTTCGACATTGTATCGCCATATTGCCAGAAATATAGGAAAAAGTTGTAGAAAATAATAGAAAATAATTTGTTCAATATGCAATATAGCAATTTTTCTCCATAAATAACTTGTTAAATTGGAAAAATTGTCAGGATACATGTTATCACACAACATTACAACTTAGATGACAAAATGTCATGTTTGGAGTCATAGTAATGTTTCCATCTATCAATTATGAAAATCTGATTTTTCAGTATAAATTTTTTGAATACATAGTAAATAAAGTGCTTGTTTAATTTTTAGGGTGCATTATTAACTTCTGGAAATTGGTCAGACAATTAAACAAACCCGGCGAATATATTGATCTGATCTCAAAATTAAGTTTGTCTAATTTTTTTTATGAAATAAGTGTTTCTGAAATGTTTATAAAAACAATTAATGATATTAAAATGGTATTATTTTTCGCTAACTTAGACTGTATATTGAAAATACAAATAAACCTCACCCTTTCGATCAAAATTGCAACTACCAGCATGGTTATGGTTAAATTTATAATTATGAATTATTACTCAAGTTTTTACGTCAAATGTACTACTTTATCGGAACAACTGAATAACTGTCAATAACATAACCTTCAAATACCAACACTACTTCAAATGTTTTCCTATGAATTAATTTTTTTTATTTATTCTTTAATTTAAATCAATGCTTGCAGAAGTGCAAATAAGTCTCAACATTTCAACAAAATAAGGAGCCACCAGTAAATTATGCATTAAATATTAGATAACTAGTTAATTAAACCTATTTGAAATGATGTAAATGTATAAAGAAAATTTACCATCTATCAATAACATAACCTTGAAATCATATTTCTTATGGAAATGTCATATTATGAGTACATCGATTGTTTTTAGAACCATATGGTTTGATTTCAATGAGATAAATTGTCATCAGTCATTCGTAGCGGGGGGACGAAAGTTGATAAAAACACAGAAATAGAAGCTTATTGCATTGACGTAAAGATTCATGGTGGCAACTAGAAAAAATTATGTATTTATGTTAGGAGTGAACATACCAAGCTATTATTTTGCGTTGTAGGTCTATATTTTACAAGAGAAATGTTAAAATTAAACCATATGTAGTGAATATTACGGATATATGAATATAGCATGATATTACATGATATAGAATATATAGATATATGAACACCCTATAGGCCAGATCGGGCTCCCAGTGACTACTGGCGGTTTCCAGATTTGCAAATATTAATGGAGAAGTGAAATATATTTTGAAAAAAAAAAACAAATTGCTTTTGGAAAGAGGTATATAATAAATTAGAGTTCTGGAATGAATGTATCACTATGTAATTTTGTCTAAGAGTTCTATAAGTTCCCATCGAAAGACAATCAACTTTATTACCACTTGAAAGCACTTGGTACATTATGATATCAAATACTATATAGGTGTGTGAAGAGTAGCAAAATATGAAGCGTTCTTGGTCAAGGTGACGTCAAAATGACTATTTAAACATGAGGTAAATATTATTTCGCAATAAATGGCACGATATGCATTTATCGGTCTGAAAATATAAAATAATAAGCTTATTCAACAATCGATATTACAACATGAATCATCACTCCATAATATGGATTTAAATATTCAATATTTATTGAGACATATGGATCATGGCCACCTCTGATTTCGATCGCGTTAACATTGTCAAACTAAAACAGACAACAGGAAAATGACGAATCGATTTGATTCATTCATTCATTCAAATGTTTGTTCAATCTGATCCTGATAGGCCGGATCCGGTCAAGTTGTTGTACGTTGGTAGGATATACTCAAAATAGGTTTTGATTGTATATAGGTGTTGTTCATAATTTTAACTGAACAATTGATTGTCATGAATCCGTATAGTAAGATATGGCAAATCAACAAAAAGTTTATAACACTTTCTTGTTAATTAATTTAAAGTTTTATACTTTGAAAACTTTCTTTCCACTAATTTTTCTGTTTCAAACTTTAATACATTCTTTTTATCACTGAAACTTTCCTTACTCTTATTTAACAAAGAATAATATTCTTTATGGTAGGTTGCAAAAAATTCTAATGGATACAGAAAATAAATAACAATAAGAAAACCAATGTGTTATATTACTTACCTATATTTAACAATTTTTTATTATTATTCTAGACCACGAGACATGTAAGACTACTCAACGACAACAGAACTAAAGAATAAAATGTATTATTTCATTATGTTCAGAGTACTTCATGAGAAAGTCTACCGTCCAGAAAAAAAGTTTTAAAGATGCATAAGTAGTATTTTACTAATCGTTATAAAATTGTGAACATTTTAAATAAATATCTATGGAATCTTGTTTTTTGTTCATACAAATTCCAACATTGTCTATCTAGATTAAAGTTTACTCAACGTATCTAAATCGCCGGCTCTCTTATCTATGATCCATAATTATAATTCAAATTGGAAGTTCCCGCACACTAGATGTTCTGAACTGATATACTGGTTTATATACTGAATACCAAACCGCAAGCAAAACCGTCATCGATATATCGTCTAATCGACAGATCGGATAAATAAATAAATTAGAGCAATTCAATAAGTAACAAGAACAAAAATGTGAAAATATTGACTCGTAAAGAATAAGCTAAGAAAATTCATAAAAATCACACTAACGCAAAACCAAAAACAGTACTCTCACCAAAAAGATAAGACGAAAAAATTTATACCAAAGAAAAAAGTTAATAGAAATAAAGCAACACCAAAAATGAAAATAAAAATAATGAGTACTGGAAACAAACATTGGAAGAAAAAATAAAAACTGGAAACCAGGTATACAATTTTAAATATCCAGAAAGTGTAGTATCAAGAAACAGAGATAGAGAAACAGTGATTTACAAAGATGTTAAGAATATATGAAAACTTCTAAAAAGTAATATATAATACATTAATAAGACTATTAAAAATTTATGGCGTAAATTTAATGACAATGTTTTAACAAATCCAAGAAACATATTAAGAGTTACACTGGAACCAACAAAAATAGTCGATAACGAACATTGATTGAACGTACCAACTTCTTAGATATTATGGATTAAAAGGTACTACTATTCTATAAATTAAAATATAATCTGCAAAAAAATTATCAAACCAGCCTTAGGTTTTTTGTATATGTTCGTTGGAGCATTTATAACGATTTTTGTATATTGATTAAATAAATATATGGACGTTAATATTTCTTACGGACCGAGCCGAATTTTAATAAATGAGGTTAAAACAAGAGGTCAGATAATGAAAAACGTTGAACCGCGAGACCTTATCAGTTATCGTATAATAACATCCACGACTAGTTAGGCCTTCATTTCAATAGGCTACGTGTAAATTTAACTGGACCATTTTGGGATGTACACACATAAATCTATTTGTTTCGGTATAAGGTGGTGGAACTCATTTTTCGTATCGACCTCGTACATAAGCAACCTTTTCCAAGGTCGCTCACCTTTTTATCACTAACTGATAAAAAATAATAATCGCCAAAATCGGATGGCAAGGTCCCCCCGATTCAATTGTGTTGAAAAATAAACAAACGCTTCCATCACCTTGTTCTTGTTTCTCTTTATGTGCCTAACCCCACTTCTTCATTTGCGGAGTACAATTATAGAGAAAAAAACACAAAAGAACATAAATTAACTCGGCCTTGGGTTCTTAAACAATTAAAAGCTTCCCATGCTACTGGTTGAAAAAAAAACTATAAATTCGTTCTTAGTCATTTCCACCGAAAGATCCCCGTTAGAAATCAAGCGCAGGCGACGTTTAGAATTTTTTCGGTAGCTTTAGATGGAAAAGACATCCGGCCTACACACTACGTTTAGGTTTCAGGAAATATTCACCGGAATTATTCCTACTCATCGTTATGCATGTTAATAGAGTTTACGACTTTGTGACATCTCGTATTCGCAACTGTCACCGCTGTTAAGATCATCACCGATACCATGGATTTATAATGATTCATTTAATTCCATAGAAAAAAATGAATTCTTAAATCACAAGTGTTTCTTATCTGGACAGTTTAGCATTTTGGCAAACGTACTACTTGGTATAAAATAACTATTAAATACACTATTTCATAATTGTCATTACTCGAAAACATCCTCTGCTTAAACAATTCATTCGAAAATTATCATTTCCTTTAGAGGATATCACCATAACTAGACATAAAAGCAAAAGATAAACAAAAGAGGAACAATTACAGCGTTCGCCATCTTTCCTTGTTTCTAAGACAAACTTGCATCCACCGTTCTTTTACGTTAATAAAACGTTTTCAGCGGGTGTATCAATTCTGAAAGGGTCGAATGGAACTTACATTTTCCTCTTCCTGTGTTAAAGGGGCCGCCATCATGAATCCACACACGTACTCACAACACCGCACTCCATAGAAAACTGAAGTAATCCAACGAACAAACGACAACACTGGAAGTAACTTTTAGCACGAATAGTCATCATTCGAACGATTCAAAGAAATTTGGATTTAGGATGTTTGATCATTATATATTCATAATTAACTTTATTGTAGATATAACTCTTAATCTTATTATAAACAAATATTTTGAACTTATCGAGATTAATATTCTATAACGTCAGCGATAATGCGATAGTAAAATACTTCTAATCATATACTCCAGACCATCTGCTTATTATTTTCCTCGTGAAAAAAACATCCTTGTTCGCGTAGGTACAGTTAGCGGATGTAGTTAATTTCAATAACATCTAATTTTGGATGTGTATCTGAAAAAAAAGTATGATTATTATTAGTTATCTGGCAACAGGGTTTAAGTTTCGAGAAAAGCAACGTTGTCATTCAACAATTTAGAGGTATTTATATTATCTGGGTATATGTTTTGTCATATATAACAATGATTCAACTAATGTAGACTGTGCGAATTCAAATAAATTATAAATGTCATATTTGCGTGTTTATCTTGAATAAATAAAAGGTAGAAAAAAACCTAATGAAGCGACAACGTCGCTTGCTAGACCTATAAGAAAAGACAGAAAAACAACAATGGCGACCAATTTCAAACATGGTTTGGCGAGACGTGCTTAGATTTTTCTTTAAGTGGATAGTAAGCGTAATACCCTTAGTAATAATTATTTTTAGTTTATTGATGGGTGAACCAGAAATTGCTGACGAATAAAGATAAAGCATGGCGGAAGAACTAGAACTTCAAACTACAGAACACTCTATCCCTATCGATATTCTCAATGACCTCTTAACGTAAGCAACAGAGTATTTTCATTATTACAGATAATCTATATATATATGTGTGTGATGCTTTTTTAGGAGATTCATTATTTTCGTTCCCCAATCAGCTAAACAGAACCTAATCCGAATCTGTTTTCAAATCGAACTGGCCCATTGGTTTTATTTGGATTTTTACGTGGGAAATGATCCACGACTCAAAAGTTGTACGATATATGAATTTGCGGCGCACGTTTTTCAGGTAATATTTCACAGAATCCATATGTAGATAGAGTAAAACTTAATCTAACAACCCTTATAGCATGTACCTTTCTTGAAGAGTGAGCGTTACAAGCTGAACCAGATATTAGCAGAATGGAGAGAATACAAGCAAACTGTGCCAACTTATGGGGCTATAATATTGTCCGAAGAATTGACTCATGTACTATTAGTACAGAGTTATTGGGCTAAAGCTTCCTGGGGCTTCCCTAAAGGTAAAGTAAATGAGGATGAAGATCCCGCGCATTGCGCTATAAGGGAAGTATTGGAAGAGACTGGCTTTGACATTAGCCCTTACATAAAACCAAACGAATATCTGGAATCAGTAATTCATGAACAGTTTGTCCGCCTGTATATCATAAAAAACATCCCTCGCTCGACCGAATTCACACCGCGCACCCGCTGCGAGATCAAAGCATGCAGTTGGTTTGCTGTGGCAGATCTGCCCAATAACAAAAAAGACGCCACACCAAAGAGTAAAATGGGCGTCAGTCCAAACGCCTTTTTTATGGTGTTGCCTTTCATCAAACGCGTCAAAGCGATCTGCAGCGGAGGCACGTTGGGCCGCAGAGGCCGTAACAAGTCTCTCAGCCTCAGCGAGGGTGAGAGTTCGACGTGCAAGGGAAAAAAGGGGAAGGTGGACTCGGACAATAAGAAAAAACAACAACAGGAGAATCGAAAGCACAGCAAAAGACAGTTGTTTACTGATGATGAGCGACCAATAGTAGAGTTCTCGGCGCCCTCGTGGCTCAATTTCAAATTTGATAAAACGGCAATCATGGAGTGTATGCCTTAAATTGGGTCGGATATCTAGACATAACTGTAAGACAACTACATTCAGTTTTGTCTAGATATACAATAACTTGCCAGAGACTGGAAAAATGTGATTTTTGTTTTTTAAGAATTTTTTAATTTTATTTTCGAAGTATTATTTTATAGTGCTGACGGGAAATAACTGCCTTAAAGCATCAGATCAATGAGCCTCTGATATATTTGTTTTAAAAGAGTGCACATGGTCCGAAATATCAACTTTAATATTTTTGTTAATATTATATTTGAAACTAATTTCGAAAAATCACATATGCATTAAGAACCGTCTTTTGGATGGAGCTGGTTGTTAAAATGGGAATCTCAGAAGTTTTGGTTTTTTCTCCATTGTCTTGTGTTAAGTTGAAAATAAACCTCACAGGAACGATGCAATACTTATAAATCGATTGACGTTTATTGCATATTTCTTGTAGTAGGAAAAACTCATTTTATTCTAAAAATGTTCATATTCTAGAATTTGTTTTCTTTTTACTCCAATAAAAAGTGGTTGAAAAGTTATTGGATTGTATTCTTTCGATGTACCAGCTAAAAATAAAATAAACACATATTTGTTTTGTGATCTAATATTACAGAGTTTACATCACCATGAATAAAACAAATAAAAAAAACTATAAATATTGTTGTGCTATATCCAATATGCAAGTTATGGATTTATTGCATTCTTCAGTATTATTATTATTCAATTCAACATCCCAGTCACTGAAATCATCCAAATCACACTCAGAAGTTACATCATCAATCCCTTAAAAATATACAAAGTTTTTAAAAAGTGAATTAATGAATTTTAAGGAATGAATTAATTTCAGGCAATATATTAACCTTGTGTAAATATCCAGCCTCGTTCCTTCCTGACCTGAGGATTAGCAGATATTCTTACAGTTTTTAAATTAACATAGTTTTTTTTAAACCATTGTATATCTGTTTTTCTACGAATATCACAAACCAACCATATTTTCCTTACATTAGCTACAAAAATGATTTCTTAAGTAATAGGATACAAACTTTTTAAAAAACTCACCTGCTTCACAGGCCGCTCGACAAAAATATCCAGGATCTTCACTTCGAACCTGATCACTCCACTTAATCATATTTTCCCGATAATGCTCTTTATAAGGGCCATCACTCATTAGCTTGTCCCAATTCAGACTGTGATGATCCGCATACATTTTTTTTAAAGGCCCTGAAATTCTCACAAGTTCACAGTCCGCCAATCTATCACAAAAATCTCAAATTAATTAAGTAAAAAATTAAATAACTCAAAAATTACTTAGTATTTAATTGCTCACATATATAATCTTTACCGGATTTTCGTTTACCACTAAATAAAAATATCACTCTTGGTTTGTTCATGTTAGAAAACTAACACAAATGGATCCTAAAATGTTCTATTTTTCATACAAAATATCTTAAATTATCATAAATTAAAATAACAGTAAAAATATATTCCATTTAGAGGACCTATACCTATATGATTACGGTATATCATATGTAAATACAACTAAAACATTCTAACAGCGCCCTCTATTAGTTATGAAGTAAAACAATATGTTATTAATGGAAAAGAAAAAATTATTTTCTATTTTTGTATAATCCTTTCGGATAAATTGTTCCATTCTTATTTTTAAATATGTAAATTCAATCAAGCATATATGTCATTAAAATAATTATAAGATTACCAAAAATAAGAAGAAAAAGGTGAATGACCGATACGTCAACCGAAAGTGACAACGTTGACAATTACCCTAAGAAAAAGTGAAGATACCCGTGTTATTAAAAAGCCGGATTTTTATAGAATATGAATTAAACTAACACTAATTTAAGTATAACTAAAATTTTTTTTAATGTGGCCTGACGTTTTAAGTTACGGCGATTATGCCTTCAAAAGCTCTCCAGAATCATGCAGCGACAATTCCCTTTGTACAGGTGAACAGTGGCATTAACATATTCTGGCTAATATCCAAAATTCAATATTTACTTTGTTTTAGATATCATGGACGTGTCGTCGGGCGAGGACTTTATAACGCAGTTATCCGCAGATTTGGACATCCCCCTACTGTTAAATCCAGGAGAGGATGAACTGGCAGTGCTAAGTTCATTTTTTGATAAGAGCCCCGATGAAATACTGTCAGAAATTGCTTCGGTACCCAGAGAGGACCTATCAAACGATGGAATCGATTTGAAGGGGATGAATTTTTGTGATTGGGATCTGGAAATGAAAATGGAGAAAAAATCAGATGAATCTAGTCTGTCCAGTAACTCTCCAGAACCACGCCATACGCCCCCACCTGCAATAAAGAAAAATCTGACTTATAAAGTTAAAGAAGATCCCGTGAAAACAACAAAAGTACAGTTATTCACGCAGGGCAATACACCTCCCAAAGTACCAATTAAAAGGGTGCCTATTCAACCAAAGACCACCTGTTCTGTACCAGTTACGACTTCAAATAACATAGTTGTAATTAAAAATGAATTTCCAACTGTTGTATCATCAGGGGTGCCTGCAGGTGTGGTGGTGCTCGATACAATACCAGTAAATAATTTTCAAAACTCCATATCGGTACCCTTAAGCAATCAGATCCCGGTGACATCTTTAATAAACAGCAGGTGTAACAGCATCAGCATAGATCCAAAAGTCTTGAAACGACAGCAGAGAAAAATAAAAAATAGGGAATCGGCTTGTTTATCCAGGAAGAAAAAGAAAGACTACATTACTTCTTTGGAAGAAAAAGTCAAAGAACTCAATGAAGAAAATAAGAAATTGGTTCAGGTTTGTAATTGTGTGTGAAAGCCACTTATACCACATTGATAAAGACCATATCTGAATTAAAAATACTTTTATCAACAGGAAAACAAATGCTTAAAAGATAGATTGGCCTTTTATGAAGAGCAGAAACCTTTTAAAAATATCTCCATCAATGGAAGGAAGCCAGCATTGGTTTTATGTGTTTTTCTATTAGTGATTGGATTAAACCTGGAGTTTTTAAGGCAAGTACTAATAATTTTAATATTTAATTTTACTGATGACAAGGTCTCTGTTGCACGCAGGTAACATGACTAGGGGGCGGTACAATCGATATTGGATGTACAATTAGAACCGATCTTGAATCTAATTAGGGATGTGGAAAAAAAAACAATATTTAATGTCACTATATCGGTATTTTATGTTATCTAGATTTGTTACTCTGACTATTGGTTTGTAGTAAAAAATGTCGTTTTTCGTATTTTCTCGATAATCCAGACCAGAAAAAGGACCAAAAATTTGCATGACAATTATACCATTTCATTCATCGCAAATTATGAATAATCCGTGTAATTTTCATTAAACGTAACCATTATTGAGTGCAGACTAGTTTTATATACGCACCTTTACGCGGGAAGATACCGATATATATATATATAGATTCATACCTTTTTACACTCCCACTTATTTGTCTTTTTACAACTTTTTTTTTCTCATTGTAGTTCTTACTTTGAAATACATCTAATCATTTCTGCAGAAGTAAACTATGTAAATCAAATATATGACAAAATATCCATAAGTCTGCTAAATAAACGCATTTAGCGCACAAAATACACTTGATTTGTTACACAGTAAAGTTTATAGTTTTACAATGTGTTATACCTATTTTCTCAAAATATTAATGTTTTAAAGGTAAAGGTTTTTCTTTTCTTTCTCACCTGAAACTCACATATATTTTTCAAGCAGTCCGATTCGACGAGCAAATTAATAATCAGGCCAGGAACTACAAATATATCTATAATATTGTTTTACGTCGTAGCAATCCGTCCTTATTCAAACAAAACAAGGCCGATTTGTCGGAGAATAATCTTGCCCAAATGCCAATAACCCACCGAGGAAGAGGATTGTTGTGGACGGATGATCAGGATCAGGCTTCAAACACCACCTATTTTTCACCATTAACCATGTGTCCAGCCTCTATTAATCAGACGGAAAGTGCCAGGTTGCTGTTGGAATTAGAAAGGTAGAGACGCGATCCCGAAAGAACGACAAACTCTTCATCGCTTTTTTCGTAGGTGGATTGGAAAACCCGAGGTTCCTCCAAAACCCCCGGTGGCGACCACTCCAAAACCCAAACTGAAAAGGAAGAAGATTCGAATCGACTCATCTTTGGTGCAGGTGCTTGAGAATCGTCTCTATGGGCCAGAGAACGAGAGCAGTAACGAAATCCAGGTATTCAGTCCCAAGCCCGAACAGCTTTACTCTGAATTTTTTGAAGCAATCAACAGACAGGACGATACGTTCTATGTAGTATCATTCAGTGAGCAACATCTTCTTGTACCTGCTTTGTATCACAACAAAACTAGAAGACCAAAGATGACGTTGTTGATGCCATCTGTTCTCCCTAACAGCACATCGACTCAGGCCTTTGTACCGCTGATGCAGATCGATTGCGAAGTTCTTGATACTAAATTGGTCAATGTTAAATATGGTGCCATTCCGAGACAATATCGTAATATCACCAAATCCGATGAACCTCACGAGAATAAGCCGTCGAATACCTCTGGTAGAAATTATAGGACCAAACCTTATAAACCGTATGTTTTGAAACGAAAATTATTCGATGACAGACGATAACAGTTGCATAAGACGATAACAGTAACATTTAAATAATTTATGATCTCGCTTTAAGTTTTATTACTTAATGCTAATTTAATACTTACCACCTAAGTATCTAAAAATGTCGGGTAATTATTGATAATCTTAGTATTACGACACTGGAATCGAGTTCCTAAATTGTCTTAAAGACACCAGGAAATCCTGATGCAAAATTTAAATATACAGTAAAATCATATCATCCGTGATAAAACATTTGTGATTAGTACCGCTCTTTGGGTGTTTTTTCGTAAGTACAATATTAGATATAAAGTTACATTTTTTTATATTTATATAATAGCTATATATATGTGTACAATTAAATTGTTTTTATGTTAAAACGTTTTTATTAAAACATTCTTTGCTTATATATTGTTTTGTTTTCTTTTTTAAATTATCACATTTATCAATATAGCCAAACTGCTATAACATAACCTAAAAACCCTTTCAGGTAAACGAATTACTTGACGTTGGCCTTATAGAAATGTTGCCAGATCGTACGAATTTTATTTATATATGGGTCAAATAGAGTAAAAAATAAAATTTATTATTTGTTCAAATAAAGAACTGCACGCCCCCTTCTTACGTCTGTAACAAAAAAATTCAACATGAGATCCCCTTGAAACCCAGATAATTAAATATGCATGATTAATAGACTACCTGGTTAACTGATATAGGATAGTTATTAGAACATTTTATAAATTTGTACAGGAGATAACTTACTGAAACATCTTTTACATGCCATTTTTTAATATAAATATTATAAATAAAAATTAAGCATATTTATTATGGTTAGGTTATTCACTACTTAAAGAAAAAAGGTATGTTGTGTATTTATTAATAATTTACAACGTTAATAATTTGTTTGATCAATGAATACTGGTTAATTATTCATAATTTTAAAACTTGTAGTAGCACAATGAAAATATTGAGCAAATTGGCAACATCACATGCCATTTTATTAAAGGAATAACGGAATATAACAAAACTACAAAACCCAAACAATGGAAAATGACATAATCAAAGAACCAACTGTTCTTGTAAAATTGGGATTTAACATTGGTGATACTTTTTCGACTTTTAAGGAATTCAAGGAAAAGCTCGATGTGGTTTCGAGGCAGAATTTTATACGTTTTTGGAGACGAGACAGTAGGACAATAGAGGGTGCTAAGAAAAAAACCAAAAGGTATCTGAAATCTGACTTGGAGTTTTACCAGCTGAGGTACGCGTGTTTTTATGCTCAAAAACACCGTCCCAAAGTCGGTTTGGGCAAGAGGAAACGTAGATCATTAGTGAAAGATATAGAAACCGCTTGTCCTGCCTCTATATCGTTAAAAGTAAGCGATAATGGAGAATCCTTGGAGATTTGCGGTGTGTCGGAATACCACAACCATTCGGTTAACGAACAAGAGTACCAAAAACTGAGACCTAAGGGAAAACCTAACTTGTCCGACTTGATGGAGGATTCTGGGGAAAACATGATCTTTGAAGATGTAACAAGTGCAGAGGACAAATATAAACACGTTTTAATGAAATGTCGACAAATAGCAAGGCTTGCATCTGTATCCAGTCCAAAAAAAGTACAGGAAATATTGAAAAACTTGGATGATTATATATTCTATTTAAAATACAATTTACCCAAAGATGAACAATTAAGACAAGAATTGCCTTATTCAACAGAAGACGAGAATATTAAAATTATAGTAGAACCTGACTTAGAATAAAATGTAGAGTTAGTTTGTTAAATAAAATTAAATTTATTGTTTACTTAACTTATATATTTCGTTTTCTCTTACAGTGCTATATAAATACTGTTTTTAATACAATGGTGATATGTATGTCAGTCCCATACAAAACAACAAACATTCATTTCAAATCAGGTGTGCTGGATCCTAAGTAAACTTTTAAATCGTCGATAGTTGACTTAACCAGTTTAACAGGAATTAATTCAGAATTAAGACGCTGGTGAGCTGTAAACCTATGACATCCACCAAAGGAGTAGAAGTAATTCCCCCCTTCCCTTCCAGTTATCCATAATACGTCCACGGGTGGTACTTGATCCGCCGTTTTTGGATCTGACAATGTTTTCATTAAGGATGCGACTTTTTTTTCGTCCAAAACTGGTGGAATTGGTCTTATTATTTCAGCCAAGGGCATCTCGTGTACTTCTGTTATACCACCTGCGTGTATACTGGTCATTTTTGCCTTTAATTAAAAAATATGTTGCATTCAACCACAATTGTTTAAAAAAACGTCGCTTTTTTATTTTTCAAAATACTAACATCTCGACGCTCAATCTAGATATATATAGGCAATACATCGATTATTTTTTAAACATTTATAAAGAATAATTTATATGCGGCACGAAACCCTCCATTACATGTTTATATTATAGATTACCTGTCAAGGTAATCTGATAAAGTAGAACAAAAATTGAAATACTTTGTAATCAACTATTTTATTTACATTTTTGAATACGTAAAAGGAAGTAACGCTGAAATGTCTATATTGGCAACATTGTATTCTAAAATTGTTTTTTTTAAATTATAAAGAATAAATAATACTTACCAAATAGAAGAGAAAAAAATGCGAATCTTCACTATCGCAAAAGTGCAAGGCTGATGATGATTCAGCATATTAAGAATAATACACTGAATGAAAAGTTTTACTATGAAATCATTGACAGTGCCATCTATTTTTTCCCAGTGATAGTTTACTGATTTACATATTTAAAATCATTAAAGAACATACTAAATCAAAATCATTTTTATATCTTTGTAACAATTGATTTGAATATAATTTATTTTATGGCTAAAATTGTATCAAGCAGTATGTTGTCAAATAAAATAAGTTATTGCTTTACTACTTTTCCTTTTATTCCGAGTTAGTGTTACAAAAAGTCTGTTGTGTTAATGTATATAAATGATCACATATTTAAAAAAATGCTTAATTGTACGTCCTTCTTAATGTAATATTTATGTTAATTTTCTAATACATGATAATTTAATTAGAATACAACAGAGGGCGCTAAAAGTACATTTGACAGTAGTGATTTGACGGGTTATCAATTGTTGTAAAAATGGTTACAAATGTGAAGTTTTATTCGTTTTCTGTATAAAGTTTTAGTGTTCAAAGTTATTTTTCGCATCTATAAATCATGGTAATGTACCCTAGTATTAGCTTTTTGTTTAGTAACCAAGTTAGATGGATCAATTTGATAATTTATATTCACACCATTCATGTAGAGACAATCCGTCGAATTTTTCAGATTAAAAAAAAGATGCCGATGCTCGGTGATAAGACCGACAACAACAAAAACATCCGTTCTTTTTTCGGTTCGTGCGGAAATATTCTTGTTACGAGCAGATTTTTCATTTCCAAACAATATATCGACATTTGGCGAAAAAACGATGAACGTCACACCCACGCATGGTAAACAAAATCAATATTCACTGCACTTTTCGTGTTTTGTTTTTTTCTTCAAAGCTTTTTCTTTTTTTGCTATTGAAATACTGTTGTATTACCGATTTCTAGATTACATTTTTTATGTTGATATCGGAATGTATCAGGGTGAACAATAAATATCATCAATAATCATAATTATTCATTGTACATACTAAAAAATCAGCTTTCTGTTATGCGAATTCGACTTGCTTTTATTTATTTTGATGAATAATATCGAGATTAATTATTCATGCTTTTGTTTTAGAATAATTCTATAGTGGTACCTCTTAGTTGTGGCCATGTCTTTGCCAGTGTCTCAGTATGAGGCCTTATTGGCCGAAGTCAGAGGCTTGAGGCGTAAGGCTCAGCGAGTCCAGCAACTGGCTAGGCCGCTAATAGGGGCAACGAGTTCCCCACAGCAGCAGGTATGTATTATCTTAAAACAACAGATAACCCGACCTTTTTTGTAATTACGTTATTGTTTGTGAATGTGTAACGATGTTTAAAGTTCTCGGACTTTTTTTTTTGAAAACAATAAAACATTTATCGTTTCGAGATAATCAACTCGTTATCATTAAAAGTGACTCGTAAAAAGGGTCCGTTTTATTATCTTAAATGAATTCTTATTATCCTGTAGCTATAATAAATGCTTATTTGATTATTCATTTTATTCAGTTGACTAGTGAGTATACATACTGACTTAATAATTAAAGTGTATGATAAATCAACGAAATATCGAACTGATGCCTCAAGATTCGTGTTTACCGAGAGAAAAGGTACGTCTTTGTGGTTGATTTGATTTTTGAAATTAGTTGATTTAATTTTGCGACCTTCATAGCAAAATATAGTCGATGGAAGATGCAGTTTTAATACAAACAGCGCTCGAAGGAAAATCTCGTTCGAAAATCGTCATGCGTCGGTTTCGTGAAGGCGTCGTTTCGGACCGGCGTCGATCCTGCAGTGCGCTACAGCTGTTTGCAGGATAAACATCGCTCGGTCGCGCCGCATTCTCTGTTGTGAAAGTGAGGGTGAGGCGAATACATTTGTGTGTCAGTGTCAAGGAGGCCCATACAGTGCCGAATACCGATTATACCATCATCAGCAAAGACTAAGTCGAGGATCCCGTCTCGACCCCACGAAGTGATTTCATTAAATTATTAGTCATTCGCTTGCGGGTACGCGTGTGAAGGAAGTCTGCGTCATCTGCAAGTGGTGTTTTGTTTTTGTTTATCGTGGGAAGTATCGAATCCAGAAACCCTGCACGCTTACGGGACATCGGTAAGAGTTTATTTTCGGGTGAAGGGAGAGACGGACACGTACGTTGGACCATGGCCAAGATATCACCGCCTTTCGTTTTTTTCTCCTCTTACCTCGTAATATCGTCGTTTCCTGCTTTCGGTTTGGTATTTCTGGCGAGACCTACGAAGGAATCTGTCGAGTAACCCAGATGATTGCCATAACAAGCGGGCACATTCGCCGAAATTACGGAAACAGACTTTGTGGCTTTTGATTAAATTCACTAAATCGGTGAATCAGAGTTAATCAGAGTTTTCTTATCTACCAAAAAGTTGTTTCATATTTAAACTTAGTAATATGATAAAATTGATGACACAAGAAAGGGTATCAGCACAATAATGCTATTGATTGCGGACTTTCGAACGCAAAACTGATATTTTTACGCAATACTTTATTTTTTTAGTCAATTACGCGTTGATACTTTTATATTATCCAAGGACGTATATTGTAGATAACATTTTATACCGATATGATTTTCTATATTTTTATTATCATTCATAAATGTTTTAATAGAGAGATTCATAAATGAAAATAGCCGTAATTTTAGTTACCCTTGGTTATCTTCCTCGTTCAATTCTTTTGTGCTAGATATCTACCAAATGAATGTTTCCCAACTACTCACTTGTCTGACTCTCTTCTTTATAATTTAAATAATTGAGTGGTTGAGTTACCTTCGCTTATTTCTTTCTCCAACAAATCATTCCTCTGTTTGCTTTACAGCACATGCATCAATTTTATTATATTGCTGTATTTTTTCATTATATCTATTCTCTTCAGCCATTAGATAGATAACATGATTGTGTGACTGAACTGTTGATAGAACAACTTATGTTTTGGATAGTTTCAATATAGACTAACAACATTTCTATTTCTATCTGTTTCTGTATTTCATAGTTTATTTTTATACTGTGTATTCATCATTGGATATTTTTGATGGCCCTGATTCTTAACATTCTTCTTTCTTCTATTCTTATTTAGTTTTCTGTTTTTTTGATTATCATGGCCTACATATATTATTGGTTATACCGATCTTATTATTAAAGTATGTTTCTTTTTTAACAGTTTTTTGTTTCAATGGAAGGCTCTGTTTGTTTTAATCGTTTTATCTCCTATCTTTATCCTCATTTCTTGACGCTATAATTCCCAAATGTTTAAACTTGTGTTAATTATGAGAGCATCTCCCCAACTATTTATATAGCGGTTGAAAATATGTTGCAATTAAGCAGATGAGGAAATGCTGATATTGTTTACTTTTATATTAGAAAAGTTTTTATAATTTTCACACTATGTGGGCTGAATGGGTGGGCGACTTTCGACCTTTCGACATGGCCTCAGGTAGCTGATAGTTATACAAAGCGACCAATTCTGATGCTAATGGGTAAATGTGTAATCGGTGAACCTACTCAAGAATACTTTTATGGTGAAAAGTTCCGAGTAGTCACAATTATTGCATAATGCTATAAAAAACATTTTTAAGTGATCCACATAGAGCTTATCCCAGGGTCATAGGGAAACGGTTTTTGATGTTTTTAAACTTCGGAATAATCAGATCTACATAATAAAGACTCCTCTAAAAGGAAATAATACTTGAAGCATTAAACTATGAAAACTATCACATAACAGAGCACATAAAACTAGTTTATATGAATGGTATTTTATAGAAGCTTAATTCATTCAGAGAGGAAAAAAGCTAATTCATGTAGATAGTATAAAATAAATACAAATATATAATATACAGCATCTGTAATTAAATTAAAATGTATTTGTCTAATTACAAAACTCAATGAATGAATATGAGTTAAATGAAAAATGAATAAGAATGGTTGATATAAATAAGAGAAGAATCGTTTTCATCTTCGAATCAATTCAAGCCACACACAGTATACTACAAAGGCAGTGATGGTGTCAAGAGTAATGAGAGGTTGGGATAATCGGGAGTTTTTATAATATATATATAAATCTTGTTTAATATTCCAAGAAGACCTTATGGTGTGCTCTCATTGTCGCATTTTGAACTTCTTTACTTCAATATGGAGAATAACCCTAATCCTAATAAGTTTTAACTTCCCTTATATTGAGGTTTCTCTTGGTTACCTTCCTCATTCAATTCTTTTGTTTTATATATCTACCAAATGAATGTTACCCGACTATCCACCATCATGACCTCCTGACTATCTTATAATTGAATAGTTTTAATACTCCAAGAAGAGGCATCACTGTTTGAAAGAAGCTTTCTTCAAATTGAATTCTCATCTTTTTTGACTTTGTTCTTTCTTTCAGTGTTTCAATATAGAATAACAAAATTTCTATTTTTATCTGTTTCTGTGTTGCATATTTTATTTTTATATTGTGTGTTCATCATTGGATATTTTTGATGGTCCTGATTCAAACAATATTTTTAAGGCTGCATACAAAACATCAGTTTTTAAAATAAGTTTTTTATCACATTCAATGTTCTCAATTTTGATTCAAGAGGATTTTGATTCAAGATTCCAAGGAGGAATGCCTTGGTGTGCTGTCGTTGTCGCATTTCTGATGAACATGCAGCTCCATTTTACTTCAATATGGACTCCGGATAAAAAGTCTTATCGAAATCCACTAAACTGTCACCATTTTTTTTGTCAATAAACAACAACTACAAGGCCTGTTTATTGTTCATGCCTTCTAGAGTTGTCATTATTAATTTGCAGTTAACGTATCAGTTTCAGATTCAAGATCAATTTCTGACGTTCTGGAGCAAAGATTATAAAAAAATATGACTCATCTAGTCATCAATACAAACTCTTCTCAGGCAAGATAAAATACGTGAATTGTTTTTTTAGTCGCACATTATATAATTTAATTTTTATTATGTATTCATAATAAATGTATTTTATTTCGAAGTACGCCCAATAGGTTCTGGAAGAACATCTTTCATTGTCACATTTTCAAAATCTTGGTTTGTTTTTCTTTATATAAATGAAATTTAACACGAACTTCTGCTATCTCGTTGCAGTCAAAAAATTCTAAAGATTATTTTGTTTCACTATCCAACAATTATCAACCGCATACGTTGATGCACTAGTCGAAGTTTTCAGTCAGAAGTCAAGGTTCCAGCGATGGAATCTTGTTACTGATACAAATTACTCTTAGCTTAAGTGTAGGTACGCTAGACGTCATCTATAAAAGAATAGCCAAAGGAAAAGGGAGATCACAGTTTAAATGTTATTAGAGCACGTAAATATGTATCAATGAATTGTGAAGATGCAAGATTCGAAACAATACAAATATGATACTTTTTAATCTCAATTATATTTTTTGACTAATAAATAATGTTATCAAAAGTTACGTTTGCGGTATCACGTACTTTATATCAGATTTTGCTTTTGTTATGATTTGAATCTACATTTGAATTGATATTGGAAACATTTCATGTCTTTTGTTCCTGGGTCATCGGCAGAGTCGTCTGATACAACAATAGACAAATTCTTTATAATTATGATGTAACACCGGATGTTGAAGTTAGAAGCTCTGCTCGTAAAAACCTTCGTGAATTATCAGATTTTTTAATTTTTTGTTTGTCTTCGATGTCCAGAAATTAGTCAAAAGAGATAATTTAATTTTACTTGAAAATTATTTTGTGTACAAGGATTTAAAAAATGTCCATATTTATCCAAACATTTTTGGGTAAATCCATATTTCAGAAGTATTATTATTTCTAAGAAATACCTTTACTTCTTGTTAAATCAGAAGTGGGATTGTACTCAAGATACGGTAAGGTGATTTTACGATAATGTATTGTTATTCGATATTATTCAATGGCAGCATACCTTGAGCCGTGAAAGAAGAAGCTGTTCAAGGAAGATGACGCTGATAATTGGCAATTATGGAACTGCATTTATCCCAAAGGCTTTACGAAGATATGACGAATAGAGTGAATTTGGTAACCAGTGAAACCAGACTTATTGAGTTATGTTTATGTTCTACGATTTAATGGACAAAATGGACGACACAACAGGAAAATACCGAATATATTCTACAAGTATCGTGAAACTATTTGGTAGAAAGAAATTAGTTAAAGTGACTTTATAATACGTTAAATAAATAAAATTTTGAAATCAAATTACGAGAATTTATTAAAGATCGGTGAAACAGAAGCAATTTTATGAAAAGAACGATGAAAATGAAATTTGTTGTGCCCAGGTAACGAGTATTGAAGCCACAGAGTTGAGTGAAAATTGATATAGAAGTCTGAAGGATGAGTCAGAGTAGTGAATGAAAGTGGGTGATGATATAGATCACTTAGTGACGGAGATGAACTAGAACCTAAAAAGGAAAGCTGTTATAATTGCAGAAAACGTATGATATAAATAAGAATTGGATTACCACGAATATTGAAGATGTTCTGAGGCAAGGGTCACAAGGCGTTTAGGCTAAGTTACGGAGGTTTTACATATATAGTTTGTAATCACCGTTGTAGTACCTTGTATATTGTTAAGATGGTGATAATTATAATACTTTGTTGAACATTTATATTTTATTTACCAAGACAAAAGTATTTCTTACATGTTAAACAATAGAAAAAGCCACTGTTAATCTCTGCGATACCATTGATAGAGGTGATTTAAGATTTTTTGAGATCTTAAATGGCTCAAATATATAAAAAAAGATCTTTATAAAATCTTACTGTGCTTTGTGTCACCAGTTTCCGGGCTTAATATATCACATACTACTAAATAATAATTTCTAGGCGTTCTTCGAAAACATTTCTGGTGGATTCAGGACGTAGTCAAAATTGAAATACATCGTCGACCTTCCGAGACTTTTTTATTTTCATATTCCTAAAATAATCGGCTTTTACGTAAATGCATGCAGCCGATCCGAAGAGATCCGCGGCCCGTCGTATTTTTAGAAAATTACCGCTAGGCATATTTTCGTTTTCTGTCGGCATTGGACTTACTTCCGACTAAAATTATAGCTTACATCAGTTATTGTGCGTGCCAGACACTCGGTATACCGAGGCAGTAAAAGTACGCCGGCTTGCGCGAAAAGAAATTCGGACCCTGTCGGTGCCGCCGCGAAAATGACTCACGCTTCCTCTTAGTCGAGACCTTTTACCAACAATTTAAAACTAAATGGCATTGGGGTAATTAAAATAGTGGACTAAAAAAAACGCCACACATCTGTTTTAACTAGGCGCAGTGAGTTTTTGCGCTACAACTGAATCCCAACCGTTAACCATCAAAAATATAACTACTTGTTCATATTTCTTTTTCGAAACACATTATTGGTGACGTCATACCAGGAATAATTGCTTTCTGGGGTTAATGCCGGGGACCCAAACGTAAACAAGACGGGAATTTCTGAACGCCCTTCTTTGGTAAAGATAATTGAAATAGAGTTTTAGCATCCGGAAGAGTTTTAACACTGTCAGTGGATAAAATGAATTTATTCATGACGTTGCTTCTGTTTTCAGAATGACAGGCTAAAGGAACCCCTGGACTATACGATGGAGTCTCTGCTGCTAAACTCCAATTCATCCAACGTAAGTTCGAATAACGTGGAGCCGTACGGGTTTAATCATTTTAGTATTTTAGTATGATCCGGCAACGTCATCGGGCCGTGACCATTTCACCGCCGAGAACGAGTCCTTCGGCGGCATGTCCAGGGGTACCGCCTCCCATAGTCAGATTTCCGTCAGCAGCGAGCCAGTACCCAGAGCGACTGCACGTGGACAAATAGGTAACGGCGTTAAAATATAGTCCTAAACAAACTTTAGATTAATTTGGGATTTTTTGTTAGATTCGATGTATCATGGTGCTTGGCCTAACATGGATAGAACGGGCATGTGGAATTCGGAACCCGCTAGTTTAGGCTCTACGGGGCAACAGAGACGAGATAGCGACAGATCCATGCCCCTACCTCAGGATGTGTCTTCCGTGATGTCGTTCGCATCTAGTTCGGGCGGCGTGCCCATCGAAGGCGTCCTGATCCCGCCCGAACGTTCGAAATGGCCTTCCCAACAATTAGAAGCCAAGATGGACGTGGTTAACAGGTTATTGTCCATGTTGGGCAGCCAGGAGCACGTGGACATGGGCGAGACTCTGTTGGCACTCAGCACTTGCCCGGAAAGCTGCTTGGCCATGCGTCAATCAGGTTGTATCCCTCTCCTCGTGCAGTTGGTGCAATCTGACAAGGACAGCGACACTAGGAGGAAGGCTGCGCAGGCTTTACACAACTTGGTCAATTCACAGCCGGATGAGAAAGTGCGCAAACGCGAGGTTCGTATATTGAAATTGTTGGAGCATGCAAGGAAATACGTGGAGTGTTTGAGGAATGGAGAGGAGTTCGATGCGGAAATCAGCGCCAGCTTGGGGGCGGCATCGGAGGATGGCGACAAGCATCCGGTCCAGACCATCGCTCATCTAATGAAGCTGTCGTTCGACGAGGGTCATCGTCAAGCCATTTGTCAGCTGGGCGGCATCCATACCATCGCCGCCATGGTAGAAATTGAACACATGATGCACGGTAGTACGTCGGCCGAGGGACATTGCGTCTTGATGCGCCGCTACGCTTGCATGGCTCTGACTAACCTCACGTTCGGCGACGGAGGCAACAAGGCATTGCTTTGCTCGCTGCGCGACTTCATGCGCTCCTTGGTTGCCCAACTGCAGAGCCCTAGCGATGAACTGCGCCAGGTTACCGCCAGTGTTCTCCGGAATCTATCCTGGCGCGCGGATTCTACCAGCAAGGAAGTACTACGAGACATCGGTAGTGTAGCGGCGCTCATGCGGGCCGCTATGCTACAAAACAAAGAGAACACCCTAAAGTCGATCCTGTCGGCTTTGTGGAATTTGTCCGCGCATTGCACCGAAAATAAAGCGGAGATTTGCGCTGTTCAAGGCGCCCTGGGTTTCTTGGTTAACATGCTGTCATACAAAACGCCATCAAAAAGTCTGGCGATCGTGGAAAACGCCGGTGGCATTCTGCGGAATATTTCCAGCCAGATTGCGGTTAGAGACGATTATCGGGAAGTGCTACGCCAACATGGATGCCTTCAGACCCTGTTGGATCAACTGAAATCTCCTAGCTTAACTATCGTGTCGAACGCGTGCGGTACTCTATGGAATCTCTCGGCGAAAAACGCCCAGGATCAAGACACCCTTTGGCAGATGGGCGCCCCCGCCATGCTGCGGAGCCTAAACCACTCCAAACATAAGATGATCGCGATGGGTTCCAGCGCGGCGTTAAAAAACCTCCTCAGCTGCAGACCGCAACAGGCACTCGCCCCCCGAATGGATTCGACAGCTTTATCTTTAAATTTACCGGAGCTGCCCACTTTGGGAGCCCGAAAACAGAAAGCCCTCCTGCAGGATTTGGATCAGTCGTTGAGCGAAACGTATGAGAATATAGACAAAGATTCTCCGGTAAAAACCAAGCCGGAGAAGGGGGTCGATATCAGCGACTATGTCAGAAACAAGAGCAGCACCCGGTCTCCGGACGACCTCAGTGCGGCTTTCTCCAGTTTGAACCTGAACGAGCCCTCCACTAGTTATTCCGTGGATATCAGACATAAAACTAGAATACCTCAAGGATATGGTGAGTGCCATCCTTTCGTAATAGTTTGATATTTAATTTAATAACATTTGATATCCAATAGGTAGCTCCAGTTTGCCGTATGTTCCACAGCCTACCAGGAGAACTAATCCTAGTACCTTTATCCCGGTCAGAAGTAAATTTGCCGATCCAAATTATGAAGACGACGGGCCCGAGCAGCCCATCGATTATAGCAGGAAATATTCCGAAACCAAGCCTTCAGTGAGTAGTCCAGCGGGTTCAAAGTCTGCTTCTAAGGAGGTGTTGAAGCAGGAAGGTGACGGATTCAGTATCGGGTATACGGAAACGGACCTGGATCAACCTACCGACTATTCGCTGAGATACACCGAGGTCGATTCTGATTCTGATATCTGCGGAAAGATTTCCAAACAGGAATATGTTCAGGTAATTATGGTTCGTCGATTTACTGTATCTTGTCATATTACTAGACACAAGCAGAAATATGTGATTAGATTTTTTCTTATTGTTTAGGTCTATCGTGTGTTTATTTCTAGTTTTGACAATGTTGAACAAGTTATTTTAAAGCTTGCAACATTGTAAAAAATAATTAAAGGACTGTTATAATAACCTATCCTGTGATAGGAAGTAAATTACCAAAAATATAACATTTTATAAAAAACATTTAAGGTGTAAAGAAATATTGACCTCTCTCTCAAGAAAGTTGGTCAAGTGCGCGCACTTTCGAAGGCTACTGAGATATAATATGAAATTGCAAGAGTGACAGGCGTAAAAATATTTTTTTTAAATACTCGAGATAAATTTTTACCAAAAAGTATGCATCCTGTGAACAATGAAACAGGCAGCAAAAAAAAAAAGAATTTGATGTCTAAAATAAAAAAATTATCTGTCGTCGTTATCTCATATGGACACCTTGAACTATTATACCTCTACCCAGACTCCAGTAAACTCCAGTAGAGCATAAAGGGTGTTTTAAGTTTTTTGTTGTTGTGGATTTCTTATCGAGCCACAAAACTTACTGAATTACCTGTCAAATTTTTATGACACATAGACATTTAATCGATTGTCTTATTTCAGGATACTGTGAAGACGTATTGCACGGAAGGTACACCCTATGAGACACCTTACGTATTCTCAAACGCTACGTCAATTTCTGATCTGAGAAATGTGGGTACCACCGAGGAAAAGCCGGACTTAATCGACAACGACATCCAGAAAAATAACGAGACCAAGGTGAAGGAGGTGAAGAATTCGGAAGAAAAAGACCACTGTTCCACGGAGGATATATCCGAGATAGACAATCCCGAAATGAAACCGCAAAAGTCCGAGTTCAGCTCCGGCATGATGTCGCCCGAGAAACCAATCAACTACTGTGAAGAGGGCACCCCGGGTTACTTTTCGAGAGGCAGCAGCTTTGGTTCGGGCTTGGATTCCATTCCCGCCAACGAAACTGTGATCAAGAAGGAGACCAACGAGCTGGAAGAGGAGGAGGAGGCGGACCCTTCCACGCAGAAGATCCCCAAACAGGGTCCGGATAAACAACCGAAGGGCGCGAGCGAGACTAAGGCCGTCAAGTTCGAGCAGGTCGTCAATTACGCGGAGGAGACGCCACTGATGTTCTCCAGGTCGAGCTCTTTGGCTTCGTTGGATAGTATCGAGCAGCATTCCATCCACGACGACAGGAGCTCGGTCGTGTCGGATTTCAGGTGAGATTTATTGTGCTTTTCTTGTGGAATTATAACTATTTAATGTTTCTGTAATTTCCTGCAACATACACAGGACTACCTCCAAGTAAGTCACAGAGTAATGTAGTTCGTTTGTACCATAACATTATGTGATGGTTTGGATATATTTCAACGATCATATATATTTGGTATGTAACCAAAAATTAATACATCAGTTTAGTTGACTATTAGTGCTGTGTAGCTTTCGTTCAACGATAAAAAAATGTGACTTAAAAAGATCATTAAGCTCTCTTATAGTTAATATATAACAATTTAATAATACTATACCATCTGTTTTATCAACCACATTATAATTGCTCAATAGTTTCTAATTTTAAATGTTATATGTTATATATAAAATTAATCTCTAAATAAAATAAGTATACCGTTTCCAAAAAGAATAAACTAATTTGATAATAGAAGAGTAACGATATACAATATAAAGAACGCCTATTACTTGTTCACGCATCAAATGTTTTGTTATTTTATCATCTTTTAGAAAAAATATCCATATTGTGGTTATAATTGTCATTTCCTTCATGGAGTTTTACCACAAAACTATCACGGCTGCCAGTAATTCTAAATAAGTATTCGAATTAGTAAATATTTAAACAAGATTGAATGTAGTTTATGTTATTCATCTGTTAATTTTGGTAAGTAATCTTATTTATGCTAATTAAGTTGATATAATACGTCAATTTGAAGACTATTAATGACTAGTTGGATATGTAAGGATTTTAATTGCCGAACTTGTTTCATCCTAGTAAATTATGTTCAATTTAACACATGACTCAGAAGTGAAAACTTTGTTTTGGTATTTTTTAATGGGAGTAGTCTCCGCTGGTTTTTTTGTATAAAATATTGTATATTTATTGTGAAAGAATGTATCATAGTGTTATACAATGCTGGAAGCTACTTTTTCTCATATTTCTGGCAGCATGCGTATGCCACGTTACAAGATTTCATTATTTCAAGCTAACCGGGACTACCCAATTTTTGGCGTCTTCATATAACGTGAAGTATCGGTAAGATAGGTCGATCGAAATAAGTAGCAATCAGATGTATTGTCTGGCGAATACAGCGGACGTTTCAATAAAAGATTTTAGCATCATGTAATCGCGACTCTGCTTCAACCTGTCTGTTGGTTTTCTTTTAACATTTAATTCGAATATAAAATATGTTAAATTTAATTCGTTCGCAAAATATCTTAGCCGAGAATGTGTTGAATTAAAATGTTAATAAGATATTTATTTCTTACAGCAACTTGGATTTAAATTACACTCATCTAAAGCCATAGTCTTGTTTTCACAAAAAAAATACGATACAATCTTTCACGTCGGACAATTTCAGTCCTGATATACTTGTGTCTTGAGTTGAACGGTTTGTTTGTACACCCGATTTTATCGATTGATTATGAAAATGTTACTCTAAATAATCAATTCTTGCAGTCGCTTAACTAGCGGAATAGTATCGCCAAGCGAACTGCCCGACTCCCCCACCCAAACGGTCCCCCCGAGTCCTAGACCGACCAAATCTAAGCTAGAGTTCCCATCTACATCAAAATTACCGAGAACCTCGGCGGAGAACAAACCGAGGCCCCCGCACAAACCCAGCGTGTTCGAAGACAACGTCACCAAGTTCAAGGAGGAAAGCACTCCCGTGCAATTCTCGACCGCTACTAGTTTGAGCAGTCTCACTATTGACGATCACGACGACACTACCAATAGTGACTCCCCCGTAAAAGTCAGTAAGGTATTGCGAAGTCAAGGCGGCATTTTTAATCCGATTGTTTTTTTTTCTGTAGACCCCAGACACCAAAGTGCTTCAGGAGGTGAGGTCTGATGTGGACAAGAAGGAGCATTCCGAAAAGGCTGATAGAGAGAAGGAGACTGATAAAGAATTAAGCGGATCGGATGATTTGAATGACGATGACGAAGATCTTTTGGCCGCTTGCATTAATGATGGAATGCAATCAAACATGTAAGTTTTCAGTTAGCTTGCCAGTTGTATAAACCTTATTTCGATTGGTTAGAATGCCAATATACCATATGTTACATGTAATACGTAACGTTTTTTTCCATATAGTCTATTCAAAATAATAGTGAATCAGGTCATCACGATGTCGAATGTATTGACTATTGCAATTTGTAAGTTCGTTTTAAAGTCAGGCTGTATTTTCCTTTTCATTTAATTCTATTCAAAAAACGATACAATGCTATCTGTTACGTTTGAACATGTATCCTAATCAGCCCACAAAATTCGCCTGGTTATCAAAGGTTTCCAAATACTTCAAAATTGCAGTGATAATTATTAGAGGTTATAAATTGGCAAACGTTGTTTTACCACTTTGCTTTTAAATTTCAAATTGCTGCTTATTATTACTCAAATTACTGAAGATTACTGATTGAAAATGTCAAAGCCATTAGATAGTCAGAATCAGAAACAAATTGCGTCTCTAATCAGTTACGCCAAACAGGAACGAGATAATATATGCATTAGATGGGCTATAATGTTAAAATAAGATATATGATAACATTTTTTTTGTTCATTTATTTTATTTAGATTGGTTTTGTTAAATGTTATAACCAAAATGAAGAAACAAACTCGAAGTTGATGCGTCATTACGTTATTTTAACGTCATAAATTTAGATGACGCAAGTTCATTGTTTTATTGAACAGACTATATGTTGTAATCATCTTTAATTTCATTTAAGTACACTTGTATTAGTTTGGAGGATTTTGGAACTTTTACTCTCTTAAGTCTACTGTTCACAATCTGTTATAATAATATAATTTAATATATTATTTTATAATAGAATGATTTTCTCATCAACTGTAGTATGTATATACCATCATCTCATTTTTCTTATACCAAGAAGTATTAACAGTGTTACAGAGTATTTTGTTCTGAATTAATTTTGTAACACTTTAACATTATGTATCTTCATAGTGACATTTTATAAATCCAGACTGGTTCTATACAGAGTTAACAAGTTGGATTTTCATCCAAAAAGCCACCATTTTTTAGTTGGATGCAAAGAACATCATCAAGATGCATTTTGAATTTAGTATCTGGTGTTAAGCTCAAATATTTAGCTCTATTGACCAAAGGGTATTGACTGAGGATTAACGTTTATTGGTTTATCATCTGATTAGTTTATATGAGTAGATTTTTGTAATTCAGTTGACGAGTGTCAATTCTGCGTGTTCCATGTAGGTCTGTTATGTTCACCATTCACAAATATTTAAGTTATTTAGTTAGTTTAGTTATTTAAGTGTTACATGTTCTTTTAATTTTTTTAATTCGATAACTTTGTTTTTAGATCTGCACCAACTGCGAGTTCGACCCCAACGAAATTACCATTGTCAAGTTTCAATTATCCACAGAACAAACCTTCCACCGGAATACCAATGATACGTCGTACGCCTCCGAGGAGCGTACCACCACCGGCAGCAGTTTCGCATCTGTTGAGTGACGCACCGAAAACTTACTGCACAGAGGACACGCCGGCTCAGTTGAGCCGCACCGGTTCAAATTCGAACCTAAGCGCCCTGTCCATACCGAATGACAACAAAAGCAAGCAGAGCGACTTTTCCGACGACTCCAGCAATATGTCGGGCGACGAGAATCTCCTGGCCGAATGTATCCAGTCCGCTATGCCTAAACCTAAGAAAGAGCTTAAAGGTATTTAAAATGTTCGAGTTATTAATTGATTTGCGTCCATCTCTGAGGTTTCTAATCCTTTTTTACAGTCAGCGCGCTTCCTCAGTTGAGACGTACGACGGTTCCGTTCAAGCCTTCGCCCCTTACGCGAAATCCCGAGGAACTCGCAAAAGTGCGACCGCAAGGGGCTATTTACAAGAGTGGGGATAGGCGAGAGGGCTCCCTCCCTCCTTATTTGACTGCCAAGGACGAGGTAGAAAATTACGCGGTCGAAGGCAGTCCCTGTCACTTCTCCCTACGCTCCAGCTTGAGCGATTTGACGGTGGATGGTAGCGTAGCTGGTCTAAAGTCGTAAGTACAAAACGCGTCATTTTTATCTTAATCTCCCGATAAGATACGAAACATATTTGTATAATCCGTATCAGATGATTGGGAAATGTTTTTCGTGTCTGTCTGTTTCGCAGTTGTTGCATTTAAACGTTTATTAAATTTCCTCAGATCTCAGACTAAATCGTCGGTGGCGAGCAGTAATGAACCCGTAACGGGAGCGAGCAGCAGAGTTCCACCTGCAGGTAATGAGATTATTCCACCTCGCCGTGATAATATTTAATAGGGGTCGTTTGTTCTAGGACGTTCCGATACTTCCGAAGAGAATCGCGCTTCGAACATAAACAGAAAACAGTCGCTGTCGTCTTTAAGTTTAGAATCGGCCGGGTTGAACGACGACGATCGAGCCCTGCTAGAGGAATGCATTTACTCGGCGATGCCCATAGATAGATATGAAGAGAGCCTTTTGCAAGAATGCATTAAAGCGGGAATGACTAAAAGTTCCAGCAGTAACAGCAGCATCAGAACAAGTGGAGCATCCAGTAGAGGTAAAATATTTTTAAAATAATTAATTACATCTGCCATTAGATATGCTTAATACAATCTTAATTTACAAATTAATTAATTACTAGTATTCTGTTGTACTTGCATTAATACACAAAAAAGACCAGTACAGGATTAATACATGAGTAACAGGTCAATTGAAAAGTCCCCGGCCTGACACATAGATCGTGCCACTATAATTAAATCCATATGTTTTTTAGTTAGCCCTAATCCTCAAAAGATGCCTGTATAAATTTGACAGCCGTCGGATCATTAGTTTGTGAATTATAGCATTTTGAGTGAAGCAACTTTTGTTATTGTGAAAAAAATGGATAAAAAGGAATTTCGCGTGTTGATAAAATATTACTTTTTGAAGGAAAAAAAATACAAGTGAAGCAAAAACTTGGCTTGATACCGAGTTTCCGGACACTGTCCCAGGAAAATCAACCATCAAGGATTAGTATGCTAAGTTTAGACGTGGTGAAATGAGCACCGAAGACGGTGGACGCAAGAAGATGATAAAGCATAATAAGCGCGAGTTTTTGCGTTGATATGTGACAATGGATGAAACATGGCTCCATCATTTCACTCCGAAGCCCAATCGACAGTCACATCTTGCCCACGATGAACCCGCTCCAAAGCGTGGGTAAACGTAACATTCGGCTGGCAAGATTATGGCGTCTGTAATTGCGATTGGGATGCGCATGGAGTAATTTTCATTGACTACTTTGAAAAAGGAAGGGTCATCAACAGCGACTATAAAGAAAGTGCAGCTTCACCAAGACAATGCACCGTGTCACAAGTCAGTGAAAACGATGGCAAAAATCCATGAATTGGGCTTCGAATTGCTTCCTTGTTCACCGTATTCTCCAGATCTAGCCCCCAGTGACTATTTCTTGTTCTCAGATCTGAGAACTGAGGCATATTTTAAAAGGACAAATCGTACTACAAAAATGGTATCGTGAAATTGAACGGTAAAATCAGTGTGATCAGTGTGACCCTTGAAGGGAATTATGTTGAATAAAAAAACTAATTTTGCCAAACAAATGTGTTTTACTATGGTAGGCCGGGGATTTTTCATTTGACCTTTTACGTATTTCACTATGGTAGGCCGGAGACTTCTCAATTAACATATTATATATTTCCCAAGTTAAAACTAAATTACTTAAGCAAAAGTTACGGGTAGCACATATTCACTATACAAGTTTATGTGGTTTGGTTCGCTTCAATCTTCTGATTTCCTGCGCTTTGTCCAGTACGCTGTTTTTTTTTCTATAAATGGTTTTATACGTTTTAAGAGCAGTATCTAAAATAATTTTTATATCGCAGATAGCAGCCAAATAGTCCTGTAGGATCATACTTTAAAAATAATTATTTGAGCAACCTTAAGACATTCTGGAATATTCTTCAGATTCAAACGTGCATTAAATATGAATGTCAACATATGAAAAACGTTGAAATAATGTTTTCCCACCTCGATCATTTCTGCTGATACCTGGTCCACACACTAAGAACAGTTCCTCAAATAAAATAAACGAAATAACCACAAATAACTGTTAGAAAAGCAACCAACGCACTAACACAGATCACTTTTTCACACATTTCGTGGTTTTAATATGTTGTATATTTATGAGCTGGTATTTTGCAGACTCTCGCAGAACGGTGATGCAAGCTCCACCTCCGAGGATGGAGCGGAGACAGGAAATGGTGGTGGTGGAACGACAAGAGGTCAGCAGGTCAAAAAACGTGAATGTTGCGTCTGTTGCCGGGATCACGGAGACGTCGGCGGCGGAGGCGGAGGAGCCTCTGCAGCCGGCGCTTCCGGCAAGCGATCAGCGTCCCGACATGTCAACCGCGGCGGCAGGCGTAGAAGACGGTCCAGGAGCAGGTCGGACAGGCACCGGGAAGCCGGACAGCTCCGACCGGGAACGGGACGAGAGCCCAGGGACCCCGGCAGACCCACTGCCGGACAGATTCTCTCGTTCCGAAGAGAATTTCTTGACCGGTATGTTACAAATTACATAAAGTAATCCACGTTTTCATTCATACTATTCGCAAGATAAATTCTCTGAATCATTTAAATTAAGATCAAACATTCATGATTTGCAGTTCATATCCTGATAATGGTTGTGATTTGTGTATTGAAGGAAGAACAGTCACAATTTGGCGTTATTACTTCGTAGTCAAATTTCAATAAACATCATATTGGAATTATCGAAAATTTATTTCTGTTATAGAATTGTCTCAAATGAAATTCCTTAAAAACTCAGTGGATAGTTTTTTATGTAAAACAAAAAGGTGAACTCTTTTTTCTCTAGATTGTAGCTTTTTTAATTACATAAACCACAATTGTTTGATATTTTTCACCCTTTTACCCTTTTTCCTACACCCTACACCCTTTTCACTAGCTCATCCTTACACAAGTTCCCAGAGTTTAGTTTTCTTTGACCAGTTAAAATTTGTTGTTCATCTAATAGCTGATTTTTTTGCTGGTAAAATTAAAAGGAATAGTTTGGCCCAGTCTATTATTTTATAGTTAGCTGCTTGATATTGATATGACCTAGTACATATTTGATAAATATATAATAATAAATTCCTATCTTCAATATATTCAGAAAATTGTTATGTTATGAAATTTTAATTTAAGATAAACAGTTACTTTTTCACCAACCTAACGTAAACTTTATACAGCGTCCTTGTATACAGTCTAAGATTGTCACGCTCTACTTACCACGACAAACAGCACCCCCATACCAATTCCCCATTATCGAATCAGTAAGCGATCATGTTCCGTTCTTTAACAGTCTGTTTCTGTTGCTCCGCAGATCACACGAAGAATGGATCTAGCAAATCCATCAGTCAGTTCCTAGAAGCCAGTTTCGACAACGACTTCACCTACTCGAACTCGGACAACTGCGCCAATCTGGATAATGTGTTCGCGAAGAGCTGCGAGGAATCCGGACATTTGGTGGACAATAGGATGCTTGATCCCGACGCTATGATTGAGTCTCTGGATCGGTAAGATAATCATTGTAATAAAAGGAGCGTCTTTATTATACTTATAGGATTTATTTGTGGTCAAATAGCTTTACCGCTGAACTAGTGAGTCAGGCGAGCCATCTCAATAAAGATAAAGAAAAAGATGGACCCAGTGATAAGTCGAAAAACACCGACAATACTGATAATACGTGGAACGAAGATACATCTCCCAATGAAGTTACATTCCCCAGCATATCCGGAAGTGCACCGAACGTTATAACATTCGGCAGCGATAAGGAGGAGATTCATCTGGAAGAAGATGCTGTTGATGGTATAGAGCTTCAAGATGACGGCCAATCTAACGATTTCTCATCAATCAATACAAGCACAATGACAGAGAGTACTTTAATAGCTATAGAAGCAACTAAAATGGCGACGGTAAGGTTCGCTTTTATTTGTTCTAGTGATTCTTTCATTCGTCAATTTCTTTTGAGTTCAATGTTCAAAATTATTTCTATCGACTTGGTTTCTGGCGAATGCGCCTAGAAAATAGTTACACCATTTATAATGCATATTTTATATAAATTTTAGCTTTCTGTACCTCTTCATAGAATTTTTAATTATGCCAAATCTCACTGCTCTGCGAACGCATTCTTCTTAAAAATGAATTCTAAATTTCCGCTTCACGTATTAATACAGAGATTTTTTAACATTAAATCTAATGTTTGTTGCAGGCTTTCAAAATGGAAGCTGAAATGTCTCAAAGCCTAACAAGCGCCGCTTCTCTGGACTTGGACTCCATTCGACCCCCTTCCCAAATGAATTCGATGACTAACAGTGCTGTCGGTCCGATAGCACCGAAAAGCCCCAAACTCACCTCGAGAAAAAAGTCCCTTCAAGGCAGCTTATTGGTGAAAAGAGCCCTGAGCAATTCCCAAAATCACGCAGTCAGCTTAGAAAGCCTAGAGAGCAACAGCTTACTGATTCTGGATAAGCAAAGGCCACCTTCGGAGTTGCATTCAATCGACATGGACGCTAGTCTGGGTAGTATAGCTAGTTTACCAACGGAGGATATACGTGCAGATTTCGATCTGAATGGTATCGTGAGTCGCGGGCTTGAAGATCATCCGCAGCATCCTATATTCAACGTTAAACGCGGGTTTGCCGCGTCGGGACCGCTCAGCATTGACGCTGATATAGATTTCACCAACCCCCCCTCTATCTTTAACGAGATCACTGATCTGTGCAACTCGTTAGCCGACGTGCCTACAGAAGCCATAGGAAGTGAGACCAGCGTGTTTGAAGATTGTTTTACTCACGTCGAACGTACATTGGTGGATCAGACCTTACAAGATGATCCTACAGAATTCAGTGATGCTAACAGCATTACTCCTATTCAGACGGATTTAAGCAGTGCTGAAAATACACCAAAAAAAGTCAGTAAACCTTTGAACAAAAGTATGATGACCAAGCAACGACGAAACCTCGCTCGAGAGCGGTAAGTGAATAACTAATAAAATCTAGTCAGGGTGTCATCATTGTGAATTTTCTACTAGATACAAAACTTACACGGTAGCTGCGGAGATGGTCATGCAAGAATCCATGGAAATGGATAGCAAAACAAAAGAACAAGAAAACGAAGAAGACGTCACTTTCGTCGCAGAGACCTACACAATTGAATCTCCCAAAATGACCCCAAAGGAACGACGGAAAGCCGACCGTAGCCGCTACGAAACTCAGGTGGTAGAAAGAAGCGAAATCGGATCCAAATCGAGTAGCGCCAGTCCAAGTCCCACGAGGACCAAGTTGAGCATCCGTCGGAACTTTATGCAGAAGCGTTTGGAAAACAAGGAACGATTCAGAACACAGACTTTGAGCGAGAGCAGTTTTGGTTCACCGGAATTAGCTTCAGCATCTCCGCCTTGCGAAGCCAACGATATTCATTTCTTGGTACAGAAGGAGGCCGATTTGGTGCTGAAGACCTTGAGGGATAGCAAATTCCCACAGGTAGGTAGCGGAGTAACGATGAATGAACGGGACTCGTGCCAAGATTTATTTATAATTCGGGGAATTATTTCCGCTCGTATTTTGCCACGTTTTAAATAGTTTCAAAGTCAGTTAGGTTTACGTGGCTTATAGAAAATTCGTGTAATACCGTTTTATTGAGTATTTTCTGGTAATTTTCAGGACGAAATGTTGGATTGTGAGACTTTAAGCCTCGTGTCCAATGATGAAGACTCAGAACACAATTCTGGAAGTTCTATGAATTATAGAACGTATCACAAGAGTTGGGGTTCTAAGAAGCAAAACTTGCCCGTTATATCGTCTGCGGACATGAACGGACACGCCGAGGAGACTCTACGGAAACCAGACGAACAGCAGACGCAACAGTGCCCTGCTGAATGTGCGTTGTCGGAATCAGAACGGGTAGTTCCTGATCCGCCCATTGGTGCTCCGGAGTCGGACGAGCATAATTCCGACCAGGAGAATCAAGAGAAGGCTATAGCGAAGCCGAAGATCGTCAAGCCTACAGCTGGTGCGGAACCGGTGACTGAGGAGAATAGTCGCGAGGAAGAAGAACAACAGGTCAAAGCCGTTCGCGGTCGAAGAAAACCGCTTTACTCCAAGTCGAATATTAACAATAAGATATCGCCCAAAACGATAAAACCCGCCAGAAGCATGACCTCCAACTTGGTGACCAACGTATCTTCAACATTGAAATCCGGAGCGCCTTTGAGAACAACCAACATCAAACAAATCAAACCTCCAGCTCCAGTTAGATCGAGCGGATATGGGTTTAATAGGAATAATGCCACAACTTCTCCTGCTAAGAGTACGGCGAATAGCAGGACTAATAGCCAGAATAACAGCCCGAAAAATAGTCCCAAACATTCAGCCAAAAGTACTCCTCCACCTTTAGAGAGACAAGGCACTTTCACCAAAGATGATGTCAGCGGCCAGAGTAGTCCTAAACCACAGTCAAGGTAATTGCATTGTAAATCAAATTCATAAAAATATCTTCTACTAAACAAATTATTGGGAAGAATGATTTATTTATTGCTAATGTTTTGAAAGGAATGACATTAAAGGATAATAAAATTGTTATTAGTTTTTAAAAGCAATGTTGACATAATTGGTATTTTTTGGATGATATAGCTTTTAAAGATACCTTTTATTTTATTGTTTTAATTTTCTGATCTGAATTTATTGGTTCAAGAATGATTAAGTATTTGACCGACCACAAGAGATACAGAATAATCCGTTACTTAAATTTATTCATTCGCCAAAATGGCAGGAAAAATTAAATACAATCATTATAACTGGGAAAATATTGGGTCTGTATAGTGAATGCGGCAAAATAGCCTGTCCAACTCTTTCATTTTCAATTGAATTCGGTATATTCTACCTAAACCTTGTTTTTAATGCCTTCTAGTTTTTAACATTAATTTTTTCATCATATGTAAAATTTCGATTAAATCAATCTGTCCAATTATTTAAATAATATCCATTCCGTCTGTTTCTTTTGTCGTTCATGTCTTTTTTATACCTCCTCTATCGGGAAAGTCTATTTCACCACAGAAGTTTTTTATCAACTTGGATTCATGGATTCATTCGGGGCTCTACTACTATACAGCACCGATAAGTTTTTCTGTATGTCTCTGTAAATGCATGTCATGTAGGGAAAACGTGCGTGGTGCTAACTAAAAAAACACTATAAACAAAAAGGCAACAAACAAACATAAATTACTTTTCGTACATATAACATTAATGTAGGTATATTACAATTATGGAGAATTAATTAACATTACTTTCAGGATACCAGCGCCGCCATCAAAGATTCCTTCCTTTGCTAGTAAAATAGCCAGGGCGGTAAGCAATAAAATCCCGTCAAGCAATATACCGTCGAACAGACTAACCGTACGAAACGGAGTGACAAAATCGGCCAGCACCGACAGAGCAAACAAGAATCCGAAGACGTACAATAGGTCCACAAGCGCGGACAGCAGGGAGCCTGTGAAACGGATACAGTCTTCCTTGTCGACTCAAAGTCTGAAGACCGAACAGAAGTCGGGCATCGCACCGATGAGGAAGACGGGAATACCCAGCCCGGCGCAACGCTCGCCCAGCAACGCCAGTATAACCTCGAACGGTAGCGCCAAGAAGCAGGTGACGAGTAAAATCGCCAGTCTGTGGAAGAAGGTGGAAGAGAGCAAAGCGAAACAACAATCCGGATCAGGTAAACGGTTTTAGCGTTTGGTTGGGCGAACCGCGTGTTACCTCGGGCTGTTGTAGATAAGCGCGTGTGGATCCAGCAGGAAAAGCAGTCGGAGCCGCCGCGTCTCATTCGCAGCAACACGTTCGAGAATAAAGAAGGCGTCTTACTGAGGAGCAAGAAGTCGCCGGAAGCGTCCACTGGTGCAGCAGATGCTTCGACGAAGAGAGTGTCTAGACTAGGCTCGTTCATCGTAATGGACGAGGACGGGAACGGCGCGGAGCAGCTGCCTCAGCTGCCCGCCGCCCATACCGTCAACGTAGGTTAAATTTAAGTTTAAGTTCTTCTGCAGGTATCCTAATTTCTTCCTCCCCTTCCCCCTCCGTGAATTTTTTATTGTGGGTCCACCACCTCCAAGAGGCATATCACAGGTGTCCCTCTGCAAGTATGCGCGAATGCCTTTGTTTCGGATGATGCCCCGTATCAGTCCCAAACATCGCCATTGTTCTAGTCTTCGTCAAAACGGCGGCAGGAGAAGATCGTCCTCAGGTACTGCGCATACCCTGCTTTCTTCGGGCGCATCGTTCTCCTGCTTCTAAGACTGTACATTTATTGTTTTTTAAAGTTTGTTTTTTTATAATAAATATAATTTTTTTCTGTTCGTGATATTTCAATTTACCATTAGTCATTTTTAAATCAAGGTATTTGTGTAAATAACTAAAAACAATCTAGGCAGGTTGTAAAAGATGAGAAAAACTATAACAGAAACATACAAGGTAGTTTTGTATTACCGTGTCGTTTGTAAGTCAAATAGTTGTTTATAAATATTAATTTTTTGTGTTTATGTGAACGTAGCGGACTCATTTATTAGCTCAATCAAAAAATAAATCGATTTGCTTTATCGTTCATAGACATTCATTAATCCCTACCTTTCCTCCTGTAATAAATAATAGGTGTTTGAAAAAAGTCATTCGATAGGATAGCATTCATCACCATAACATTCTAAGTCATTAAAAAAAAGATTATTACTTGATATAAGTAAACACAGTTTCGATTCACCATTGATGTTAATAAGAGTTACAATAGATACTTATTGCATACTGGGAAATGTAATAGATCTTATATTTATTAAACAGATAACCCAAGCAACAATCACTACATAGTATAAAACAAAGTCGCCTTTTCTGTCCCTATATCCCTATGTGCGCTTAAATCTTTAAAACTACGCAACGGATTTTGATGCGGTTTTTTTTCAATAGATAGAGTGATTCAAGAGGAAGGTTTATATGTATAATACATGCATAATATACTAAGGCAACATTGCTAATTTTAGAGGTTTCTAACGTGATGTCGTAAATTAACCTATTTTTTTAGGCTTATTTAGCAATTAGCAAAAACGCTGCCTAACCCTACGAGTTAGATCAAATTAATGTACTACAGTATTGTACACCATAAAAAGGTCTACAAAAAAGTCCGCGATGGTATATGTTTATCTTTTAGGGATAACCCACATTAACCATTTTTATTGTTTACTTTTTACGTGAGAAAATGGCTTATTTACGAAGCTATTTTAAGCAATACGGCATTAATCCTTATCGAATTAAGTACCTTAAATACAGTGTGCAATTAATATAGATCAATATGGTTCCTTACAGCATGTAAATTAAACAAATATTTTCGGAGATATTACAAATTTAAAATTTGCGTTTAAAAATGTGTAATGTAATAAAAATTGTATGAATTTAGATATTCCAAAGATAACAGGAAATCTTCATAGTAAGTATAGGGGAAGAGGAATTGTTTTACTCCAAATTTAATGCGTGCAGGCCAAGGGCAGTAATGAATGAACCAAAAATACTGGATCGATTTTAATCATGTTTTCATTGAGTGACATAGGCATATATATTTTATGCCCGTGCAAAGTCGGAGCGGGCCGCTATGTTTTTATATACAACGTTCATATTTTTTCTGTAGTGTATTTAATTTAGTATCAGCATTGCACCCGTGCCAAGCCGGGGCGGGTCGCTAGTATTAAATATTCAGGACATGATACACATATAAAGTATGTGCATAAAGGATCATGAGTTGTCTTAAGTGTTTGCGAAGCCAATTGACACTTGTTTAGATGACTGTTTAGTAGAGTTAATAAGTTGGAAAGTTTTGATGCATTCACCACATAATTATAATAGACATAGCACCCTTTGACTATCACTTGTTTGGATCTCTGTAGAACTCTTTTAATGGAATTGTTGTAAGAAGGAAGAAAAAGGCTGTTAATAGATGATGGCTCTACTTCAAGAATATTTCTATGCTCAATATATTAGTGCGAACTGCCTTGATTAATACTAAATTAAAAATAAAGTTTTTTTCGAAATAAAATATTTAATAGAGGATTTAATAAACATTAGTAATTATAATTATTATAAATATAACCTTATTTCACAGATAGTTGTCTGAGTTGTTTCAAAACAGTTTCTAGGAGCTTCTTCTTGTCCCGCTCGCTTTTATTCAACACAGTAAATATGTTCTTCCTGTCACCCTCTTTCAACCTGGAAAAGATCAACCAATCACTAAACAGAGACGTTAAGAAAAATCATACTCACTTCTCCAACAAAATTATAGCAATATCCGGTTGCACCTGTTTGTACTTGCTTGTTTCCTGGGCGTAGTCGTGGAAGTAAGTCGGCCAGTCCCATGAAATAAACAAATCTAGCAACTCCCTCAGCTTACCAAAATACGCCAACAGCTCGTCCTGCTGTAAACCCTTTACGGGTTCGGATGCAGCAAATTCTGTAATTATGGATAGTTTTCAATTGAATTTACGAAACTGCAAGAGTGAAGAAGATGAAGACCCAATCCAAACTCAAAAACAATTGGCAGAAGCGTTAAATGTGGCCCAAGACACGATTACGAGCAATGGGGAAAATCCAAAAGATAGGAAGATGGGTGCCACATCAACTGAATGACAGGCATGAGGAAAATTGTCTGTGAAGTGCTTCAAAAGTATGATCGGAGGTCATTTCTGTATCGAATAGTAATGGGTGATGAAAAGTGAGTCCGAAGACACGACAAAGTGATTTTATAGCACGATAACGCACCATCTCATAAAGCAAAACCGGTCAAGGAAGCGTTGAAAGCACTTGGATATGATGTATTATCGCATCCGTCGTACTCTCCAGACCTTGCCCCGTACGAGTATCAACTTTTCGCATCAATTCAAGAAGATTGGGACCAGTAATTAATTATTATGAAGGTCATATCATTATTTGTTTACATACATTCTAAAAATCGATTGCTCAACTGAAGAGATATCAGCGGATCTCTTGAAACAAAACCAAAAAAACGGTTATAATAATCCATCCCTAGACTAAATAGTTTAAGCAACTTACGTTCACACTGCAATAAATCCAGATTAAGTTGGTTCAGCGCCCCCATGGAAATCTGTCTAATCTCACTGTTCATCAACAGCGCAAACATGGCGTTGGAGATGTGTTCGCATGCTGACCTACACGCGACTTGCGCTACTTCCGGCTGAAAGATCACGAGAACAAAGATGGAATCATGGAACTTTTTATGGGTTCAGACAAACTCACCGGCAAATTAGTGAAACTATGGAAAGTCGTTTGCAGAAAAGCGATGATGTCGGATATAAAGCTGGAAGCATGTCCCTTTGGCTCGCCCAACGTCCAATCGTAAGTCTCGAGCTCGAGGAATTCGTTGAGCTTTTGACGAAGTTTCTCGCATATTTGCCTGACTGCGTCTTCTCTAGCTACGCGGAACATCGCGTGCTGGCCCTGGATGGTACCGACAGTCCCGCTTCTACTCTCCTCTCTGAAAAAAGAAATTTGTACAGAATTGGGAGTACCTTTATGGAGTTAAAATTACCCCGTTATATTAGATATGAATTGATCCAAATAGACGTTCGCATCTTCCAAATAACCGGTGTCAATGATTATTTGAGTAATTTTCTGAAGACTAACGTGAGGACTTCTGAATATTGACGACAAACATCCGCTGAAACTTCTGGTTAGCAGCAAATTCATCGATTTTCGTATCATTTCATCTACCTCCACTTGACTGTAATAAAATAGGGTAATTTAGAACGTGAAAGAGTAATTCGCGTTTTTAAATACCGTTGTATTTCATTAAAGTGAACCCTTATCGTTATATTAACTATGAGAAAAAGTTGAGAAAACTATGGCTCTAAACTATCAGACTGGTTTTGACTCTAAAAGATCTAGATAATAGGCAAGTGTAGCAAATCTGTTGTAACAATGCTTAACAATATCGGTCTGACTAAACCATTAATTCGTCTACGTTTAAAAATATCTTAAAATTTATAAATTGATGATTAGCGCACGTCCCTTATAAAATATCCCAGTATTTTCTTTGTAGTTTGAGCATAATTGATGCCCAGTAGGATCAATAATAACATTTTTGAAAGGGTAGTTTACTTTTGGCGAAGGAGATGATTTTTTAAATATCATAATTGACGAATTTCGGTAAACACCGAAGGAAGGGGTTCATATTACATTGTATTGAGCAGAAATTGATCCACTTCATCAAAAACCTAAAACAGCTTTTCAGAATCTGGCCAAAAAATTGAAATCATTGAATATGGCGCATCCACCATTTCTCTACAGAATAAGAGAACCGGAAAACTTTTGAAAAAAGTATCCCAACAATAATTACTTAGTATTTTAGAAGAGGATATCTTACCTGAGATTAAGATCCTCAGAAAACTTTAAGCACGCGTATATGAACTCCTTCACTTGTTGGTAAACTTTGGGCACCATACTGGAAAACGGGAAACTGTACGGGAAGGATACGTCGTCGGGTAGATCTCCCTCCCATGGAAAGGACTGTAAGATCTGTTCAAATTCCTCTTGATCGAGAACCTAAGATTATTCAGATAACAATAACTGCTTCGATTTTAGATGATATAAAGACCTTGGTGGGCTGGAAGTCTTCTTTAGACAAAATATCTCGGAACACTTGAACCCATTTCTGCATAAGAACCTCCGTGTAGTGGTCCCGTAATTCGCGTACCAACTCCCACAGGGGCTTTACGGAATAACCGTAGTTTCGTAAAGTAGTGCAAAAAAGCATAATTAGATCTTTGATCCTTAAAATCAATGTTGCATCAGTGCAGTAAGCCTGAAAAAACAAATGTCATAAGTGATAAGTCAAAGAAAGATCAAGTTAAATATTACAGAATGAGTTTGTAAAGCAGTTGTTATTTTAGAAAGAGCCATCGTCCACATATCCTCCAGAAAAACTTTAGTGATCAGTCCCCTACCAGTATTTAAAACATGATCTTCCAAAATAAAAAATCCTAACACAGCATATATATAGTTTTGGTAGCTTTCCTCTGATTCATGCTAAAATATGAAAACTACTAATTTCAAACATATCATATCATAACTCATAACGTACCATATTAGTGGGGGGTTGAAGCACTAGACGAGCTTGTTTAGTTCTTTCAGCCCTATAATAGCCCTCAAAATTAGTTACTTTTTCCAAAACATGGGCAATATGAAGCCCCCTATAGATTGGTGAAAAATCAATCAGCTCTTGGGCACTCAAATCTTCCTCAGAGAAAGTGATATTCGAATCTAAAACAAAAACACATTGCACATAGACATCGGGCAATTTTCAGAATAAGTACTGTAAATCAAAACTAAACAAACTACAAGTTACCTTGATGAACTATAGTTCGCTTCTTTTTTCTACCTATTACTGTAGGATCACTGGCTAGCTGTTCACTAGTATGCCTCATAGCCACCTCTCCAATTTTTGGTGAAAATTTCCTGATATTCTCCAAAAAGTCTTTTAAATCTGACATAGAGGCTGCCTCTATTTTATCTCTATATTTGGGGATTTTTTCACGTAGCTGATTAGAGAACCTATAGTTGGCTACATGAGGGAGATGAAGATGTTCTAGTTCTTCAAGTGTTTTTAAAGCCGGATAATATCTGTAAATTAGAAGTCATAGATTAGATGATCTTGAGTCAAAAAACTTACATACCTTTTTTCTGAAATTTGTTTTTGAAGTTTGGAATAGGTTATAAAAACAGGAAGGCACAAATTTAACTGTGCTATAACAACAGCAATATTGCTTTGGACTTTTCTCGCTTTTAACAGCTCTACACCTGATTTTGAAATCGCCTGAGAAGCAGTTTGTAACTGCTTGTCAATCGAGACTACTTGATTCTATAACAAATCTTTATTATTGGCTAAATACATAACCCTTCAAAATACTCACGTTTAAATTTTTTGATTGCGACTTAACTTCTAGCAATTCGCGTACTGATTCAATAAATCCCTGATAATAAACGTTGCAGAGTCTTTCAATATCCTTATCATGATGTTTGATCCTTTCTTCTAGTTTTCTTTTAAATTCAACATGTTCGTTGTTATCAAAAATTGCTCTAAAATTACATTCATTAATTACGGATTCATATAATGCTAAAACCAATACCTGAAAGTGGGGCCCCAATAATCGTCAATACCTTCGATCTCTTGCAAATATAAATCATATTGAGTTTTTTCGTTGGGATCTCTTAATAAATTATCCATATTTTAATTAAATACTTATATATTATTATATTATTTACTTCGTAAATGACACACTAAATTATTAATGCATAACCTAACAATATCATGTCAAAATATAATTTTCAAAATTACTTTAATTACAATAAATTAAAACAATCTAAATTAAATGCAATATTATCTTGCAGTACCGGGAGTATCACTACAAAAGGGTTTTTGCGGTTTCAATAATATAGATAAAAATTGTTTTCTTACTAAATTCCCTTACAAATATTTTTTATTCAAGAATAAGCACTACATAACAAAATATATCAATTAATATAAAACCTATATGTAACACATATATAAACATATGTAAAATATGATAAAAAATTAGAAAAATGATGTATTTATAATTTATTCACATAAAAAAGAATATATAATAAACAGATACTTTATAGTTGTACCCGAACATATAATAATATAATATTTTTTAAGCTAAGGTATAACCCATAGTATTAATTTAAATCATCATTTGTTTCCACAGAAAAAATTTGTTTCTATTGACTACAATAATTTGTTGGCCAAAAATTTTGTCTAATAGCCCCAAATCGCTATATTATTTTTGATAAATAAATAACCTCCTGAATAACATATGTCAAAAACATATGGTGGAATACAATGTTGCTTTATGAAAGGAGAAAAATATCTTTTTATTTTCGGGTTGATGGATTTGTCTTTTACTTTGTATTTCAGAATTTTTGGTCCATATGTCACTTATTTATTATACCTGATGAAAAACTTTTGTTTCCAAAATTAAAAATATTCAAATCGGCAATGTCGCATGACGTCCAGGGGTCATTATATTTTGAACATGGGCGGAACGTCGGGGTATTTAAAATAAATTAAAATTATATTTTGTATATATCAGGATTTTAGTCAATTTTTTAGAAACTCATGAGACAATGAGACACACGGTAACTTTCTCTTAAATTAACAAATAATTTTGTGTAATATTTACACTGATTAAGTTTTAATACCCCACTTTTAATTAGTTTTATACAATTTATTTTTATTTTTATGTATCACCAAATATACCGTCATTATAATTTTTTTTATATAAAGTATATTTAATACTAACTCCTTTATAGATTTTTAAAAATTTTTCATTAATTTATTGAGACATCTAAGTAAAATATTTTGTGATGGGCGTATATTTTGAAATTACACTGAAAATAGATGTTTTATTTTTAGTTTAAGTTACGTTATTCAAAAATCAGTATGTTTTAAAAACAAAGGAGCTTATGAATTATTAACTGTATACGTTTTGATGTACCGCCAATGCTTGGAGCTTTCTACGACGTTGCCGCTACCTCCCTAAATAGCAAGGTTAACTAAAATGTCATCTTAAGCCCAACAAATTGTCACATATGTCTTCGTTTCCTTTGTTACAGTTTCTGATACGTCACATTTTCATATAATAATGATTTTTCTCATTGAATCGATTGTCAAAAAGTTCAGTTAGAACTGTAAACATCTAGCGATAATTGTGGTGAAAGCCAGCTGGAAGATGTGTGGCAACGTGGCTCGAAAGCTGGACCTGCAGCACTGCGATCGTTCGCCCTAGGCCTACTGGCAGAACTTGGTTGACGCCATATTTGTTGTCGTCTATGGGGGAGGTCGGATCTAAGTAAAACTCGTTTTTTCGTGTATTCCTAAGTGAAAGCCACGTGTGTATGTGCTTTTCTGTGCCCAGAAAAACCTGGCTGCGGTGATGTTGGAGTGAGGGGCTTGCCAGGGCCCAAATTTAGCCGTTCAAGGCAAAAACTGATCAAGGGTTCTTGGTTCTTTGTCCAGGCTGCAGGGTTGTAAGGTATTGTAAAGTATTTACTAACGAGTTATAGAACAACCACTTCGTTCGTAACGAGGGATATCCACTCGAGATTTTCGTTTTAGATAATGTAAGAGGCTTTTCAGTTTTATTTATGACTTTTTGTCATTATTTTCGCTCTCACATAAACTTTTTAAAATTGACAGTTTCCAAACAATTCATATATAATTTATTTTCCACATATTTATAAAGAGTGGCTTCAGAGTACTATTTTTATTCTATGAGTTTTTGTCATCATCGTGCTAGCGTTAAATCTAACTAACCCTGGTAAATATCTTGGGATATACGGGGTTAATAAAAAAAAGTAAAAATATTTATAATATTCCTAAATGAATGTGTGTCAAAATAAAATGTGCATATAATATGTTTCTGGCAGCTTTGTAATTTCACAGTGAATTATCTGAAATGAATATACTGTTCTGGGAATAACCGTCATTCTTTGTGGAATTGATATATTTTAGTTGATGCCTGTTTTTTGTAAGAATTGTTATTCATTGGAAAAAGACAGCTCACTTTTGAGGATAAGTTGACTATACTAGAACTTAAAATAACTGTAATAATTATATTCTGGACATATATTCGGTCTTATATATTTATATAAAAGTTATAAAAGTAACAATGAAATATTTTTTGGTGGTAGAAGGTGCAATTGATTGTTTTTTTTTAATATCAATGTCAAAATATTTCTAATATCCTTTAATTTATAATCAGGATTTTTTGTTTCCCAATCGGGAGAGGGATTTTATCTGTTCTTACTAGTCAAAACTGGGAAAATTGATACATTGTGAAGGTGATCTAATAAAAGCCAGTCGTAGGTGAATATTAAATTCTCTTGAAATGTTAAATGATTTTAATTAAAATACTTTATACAGGATAATTTAGAGTTTGTATATTATTTGACCACCATTTTGTAATTACTAAAGTACTGAATGATTAGTTCAAAGGATGTTTTTCTTTAGATAATTAGTCAGGCTGGCTAGGCAAGGGGCACAAGGCGGCCCTCAAGGGCCAGTGGACTTAGATGATGAGATGATTGATTGGGACGATCGGGGGGGAGGAGACATGGCCGGAGATAGGTTTGTAATCACTTTTAGATACGGGTGCAACTGCGGTCATTTCCGTATTGGACGTACCGCTGGTATTAACGAACTTTCCCTAAAGACAAATGTGAACGCGACACCTGCAATTGCACCCCATACAGCTACTTTTAGTCTTGAGTAATTGCTGACCTCTAGGTTCAGTTTTGAGGATTCAGATCGATTCGAGGAAGACTCCATGTGCAGTTGGAGTTCCGAACCGGAAAGCTTGTGCAACAACTGGCGCGGATGGAAGAAACCCACCAACCAGACGGGGTTCTTTGGCAGCGGCAAGAAAAGCGCCGAAGGTACGGACTTTGATCCGTTTCCGAAAGCAAACTGACGCGTGTTTTCGTTTATCTTTCAGAACCAGTAACGATGCCCTCCCTGACCGAACTGGCGGCGAAATGCGTCGCGTCCCACATCCCCTTCGAGCTGGTGGAGCATGTTTATCCCCCCGTTCCCGAGCAGCTACAGCTTCGCATAGCGTTTTGGAGTTTCCCGGACAACGAAGAAGACATCAGGTGCGATTCGGTGTTGTATCGGGTTTGTGAAAGAGTAATCCGCGATTAAGGGAACCAGTTTTTTGCGATGTTTGAATGTAATGACGGTCAGTGATAATATTATAAATAAATCATGACATGGAGAAACATCTGGACTATACGGTGGATGCGATAAAACCTAAATATAAGTAATACTCCAAAACAGAAGGTCTTCTTTACATTGCTTTTTAAAATGTAAAAAAAAATAATCATAATTCATTTAAATAAACACCATTAACATTCAATTTTGAGTAAACATTTCAGCGTTGACTGAATCATCATCTCTGTTTACATTCATGTGAATGTTGCGGTATTGGATTAAAAACTTTGCTCCTTAAAATGGAATTCTAGAAGTGTCTTAATGTGATGTGTTGTGAAGCAGATGTATCACACAGTTTCCATTATTCAGATACTACTTTTTCTTTGGTTTTATGACCAGTAGTTTCATGGGTCTTGAGTCAGTTTTTTTTATATTTTTTTCAAGAAAGAGAACAGCAAATGTGAATGCTAAACTCAAATCATGTTCAACAAAATAAAGTAGAAAAGATTATTCACATACATATGTGGAGCGCCAAACATAGTACCCACATTGATAGCAACTTTTCAGCAATTTTATAGTTTAGTGAAACACATTTAGTCCAAAATTCTTTAGTGGATGCATTTGCTAGTTAATATCAGGCAATAATAGATATATAGAAAGACAGTTGTCTCAATTTGTCAATCCATCCTGCCGCAGCAACAATTCCATAAGGTGATTTAAGTAATTCAGATCCCTTCACTATCTCTGAAACGTCTCGTTTAGACTTCTTTGTATATCAAGGAACTATTGAGGCATAATAAATAAGTATTACCATGTGGTCACAAATATTTAGATGTGATATTGGTATCAAATTGAAATGGAAGGAGCATGTTAAAAGGAAATTAGCCGGACTGAAAATAAATTATGGACAGTTATATTGGATTCTCGAAGAAAATCGAAATAAAAACAACAAAAATAAAAATTCAGGACAATATATTGCTTAGAGCAGTGAATGCACCTGGGTAGATATGCAATAAAGACTTGCATTAACACCTAGGAATCCCCACGGCCAAAGAAATCAAAGGTTCGCCTAGAAGCACAAAACCAGATTACACTTCATGAAAATTCAAGGGTTATTTAAAGAAAATATTCTGTTATAGTACGCGAGTGAAAAGAGTAAGAAGAAATAATTGTTGACGTGGTGATAAGTTCAGTGAATGCATTTGGGTAGATATGAAATAGACTTACATTAACACCTGATAAGTTAAGCGTTCAGAAGAGGGAACTGCCCGGCTGTCTGATAGAAATTTATTTTAGCAAATTACGATTTATGAACTTTGGATTACTCTATTACTTCTTCGTGCTTCTAATGAGTGAACATTCTCAGAACCAAAACTGATCATTTATTTTAGGTTGTACTCATGTCTAGCCAACGGGTCAGCTGAAGAATTTACCCGAGGAGAAAATCTTCATAGGAGCCTCCAGGTTAAAGACCCTCTACAAATAGGTGAGTTGTCATCGGTTTTAGTAATACGATGACATTAATTTTTTTTTAGGCCAAGTTCGACGGTGTTTACTGAGTAGGCACGAATTGATATCTGTTTATTTTCTGTAGGATTTCATTTATCGGCAACTGTACATCAATCACGTTACAACAACAATGCTACAGTAGTCCACAACGTGGCTGTAACCTTCGACAGGAGAAGGATCTCCTCCTGCAATTGCACCTGTCAGTCACAGGCGTACTGGTGTTCGCATGTAGTGGCCGTTTGTCTCACCAGGATACACTGGGTATGACTTGCAACTCCATCCATAGCTATGATTGAAGCTTACTTTAATCTTTCCTTTTTGTTACGTAGTTAATGTTAAGTGGATGACCAAATTATTAGGGGCAATACTGAGATTATTTAATTTTCTAGATTAATTGGATTTCTGTAAAGAACCAGTAGTTAGCGGTCTCTTATATATTTTTTTATTTATATCTGTAATCTATTGGAATCATAAAAAGTACAAAAAAGATACACAGTTTTATAATCTTCGTTTTAGTCATTTTAATATTTAGTGATGCCACCCTTTGTTGCCATGAGGGCTTCTATACTTCGGGGCATGCTTTTAATACATGTTCTCGTATCTTCCTGGAGTTTGGAGTTGTGATGGCATTCTCTGATGACTTTCAATTAACTGCTGCCTGATGGTAATCACTTATTTTGCTACCGCCCGTTTGGTGAGTTCCCACATGTTTTTTATGGGATTCATGTCTGGTGAATAGAATTAATATTAGAAAATCGATATTGATCAATTGTATTGTTCAAAAAACTTATACTTTCTCGACTTACGACTCAAGTCGTTTCGTTTTCATGTCGTTGGTGAATAGTGTTTTTTTGGAAGACCGTCATCCTTTTAGATTATTTTCAACCAATCGCCACCGCATTGTCCTTTCCAAAATCTTTATACCCTCGTCGTTTATTATCGTAGTCAAATGAGCAACGCTTAATATTTCGATCGGTACGAGGTGTGGTGATTGCTTTTATGCCACATTTGCCAATACGGTTTGCGTCAAGAGGCTTTTTTAATCATTTTATTCAGTTATTTTATTCAGGTTCATCAGTTAATTCGACTGACTCTCTGGGTATGTGTGGAGTGCGGTAATAACGTTTATATCTCTACATTTTTTTTGGAGACCTGTACAAAGTCTTATCCATCCAGAAAAGTTGAAAATTGAGGTAATTGTGTCGTACCATTGATAAAATATAAATTCGTAGACAAAACATAGAAAAAGTACTATAATACGGAGCATTACTTACCTTTTGATTGTTTTAGACACAAAAATTGATTAAAAATAATGAAATAGTAATATCTAAACTGAATGAGAAGAGAAAGCAATTAACAAATGACGCGCGTATACTGTGTTGTTACTTCACAAAAAGAATAATAATGATACCAGTACCTTTAAGATAAAATAACCCGTTAAAAACATCATTTATCCTAATAAATGTAATAAACTCTAAATTACATAAATACAGATACTGTCCCTGATCATTTGGCCACCTACCGTAGTACCGTAGTTTCACATTTTTGTTTTCAGCCGCACTTGGTGACGTTGCGAGCGCCGGTCTCCGAATCCCTCTCCAGGCTGCACAGGGAGCAACTGCAAAAATTCGCGCAGTACTTAATCAGCGAACTACCTCAGCAGATCTTGCCCACTGCTCAACGACTTTTAGACGAATTACTAGGTTCCCAGCCTTCAGCGATTAATTCGGTATGTGGAGCGCCTGATCCTACAGCCGGCGCTTCCGCCGTGGACCAAACCTCGTGGTATTTGGACGAAAAGACCCTCCACGATAACATCAAGAAGATTCTCATCAAATTTTGTGTACCGGCACCGATGGTCTTCAGGTAGAGTCATAACTGTTAGTTCTAATAACTATTAGTTCCAATTAGCCACATTTATTAAACACCTGAAAAATTAATTCGCATCTTCCTTAAGTTTCTTCGAAATAACTCATCTACCATAAATTAATCAACTTATATTATATTGGTATATATATATTGGTTTCTGGATTGCAGTAGCAGATCAGTAGTGATTGCGGAATGTCCAAAAACGGGAACCAGAAAATTATATTGATTTTTAAAAGAAATAAGTTTAATCCCAATTTTCACTTCTTCTTTAAAGTGTCTTATACATTATTTAACTAAAGTGTTAACGGAACAGTTAATAGTGATCACTACCGATATCAAATGATCAATTTCGACCATGTATCGAACGAAAAACCTTCAGAATGGGCACGAAGACACGATAATGCGCCGTTTCTTAAAGCAAAACCGACTGAGGAAGCATTGAAAACACTTTGATTTGACATATTTTCGCACCCGCGATACTCTCTAGACCTTGTCCCGTCCAACTATCAACTTTTTGCATCAATGGGACATACGCTTGCTAAAACGCACTTTGCCAATTTCGAAGAAGTATTAGAAATTTGCTCGATGAATGGTTTAGCTTAATGAACAAACAGTTTTTTTTGGGATGGCATGCATAAATTGCCTGAAAGATAGGCAAAATGTATATAATCAAATGACCAATACTTTAAATAAACACTTTTTTCTTTGATTTTTCTTGAAAATTGTAATTTTTTTCTAAATAAACCGGTAAAGACTTTCTGGATTTGGTTGGCAGAGGATTGTAAAGAGCGTTAAAAAGCACTTGTCAATCAACCATAGTTATAGTTCAATTCAAATAATGTGTGCTAATTAAATAGTTTAATATTAATTCTGATATTCCTAATATTGCGGTCCCGTTTTGCAGTGATGTCAACTACCTGAGCACCGTAGCTCCTCCTGCTGCCGCGGAATGGTCATCGTTACTGCGGCCGTTGAGGGGAAGGGAACCGGAAGGTATGTGGAACCTGCTGAGCATCGTTAGAGAAATGTTTAAGAGGAACGACCGCAACGCAGTGCCTCTACTAGAGATCATCACCGAAGAATGTATGGCGTGCGAGCAAATACTGATTTGGTGGTTTAACACGAAGGTAGCTCTCTTGAGCGGGAATTCGAGTCATGGAGGGTCGGGGGGCGGCAAACATAACAACATCAACAGCAACACTCACGCGTCTCAGCATGCGGGCTCCTCCCTTTGCGACGAGGTCGTCATCCTGTGGCGATTGGCCGCGCTGAACCCAGGCCTGGCACCGTCCGAACGGGATATGCTGCACAGCCAGTTCAGCACGTGGCATATGAAGATACTCGAGAAGGTGTCCAAATTTCGAAACACCAACTCGTCCTCGATGTCGAACTACTACAAGAATTCTAGCTCGTTGAAGGCTGATTTAGATATATTCACAGGTTTTAAACCGGCGATAGAGGCTTGTTATTTGGACTGGGATGACTACCCTATGCCTGGTATCACTTACACCTCGGACATCAATCCCATGTATCACTGTCCGTTCACATGTTTCCGACATGGTCCAGACAGTGCCCGAGGTGAAAGTCAGGTATGATACGCCATATATAAAATGATCATTGTGATTAACGATTATTTTCGTCCGTAGGTGACTCAGGTCAACTCATCGAAGGCTGTTTTGAATTGCGAACAACTGCGCACGGCCCATATGCATCATCACGCGCATCATCGTCATCATCATCATCCTTACAGTTATGAGTTCGTCAACGTTATGTCTTTGAATCCTGTCGAGTATCCCCCTCATCCCCACATCACCCAGTTGAACGAGAGAGATGGCAATCGGTCGAGCGTGAGTAGTGAGGGCTTCTGCGAAGTGGACGATGACAACATCCTCCAAGAGCGGAGTTTTAACGATTCCGACTCTCAGGAGGGCGGCGGTAGTGATTCGTCCAGTAGCAGTAGCAGTAGGGATACTAACACGCCTCCGACAAGGCAGCATTCCAGTGGAGATAACTCGAGCTTAGACGCGAAACAAAACGCTAAAACACCGGTGAACGAGCCCTGCGAACCGTCCGTAGCAGACGCTAATTGGCCCGGAAATGACCCCCCGCCGTCTATGGACACGGAGGAACAATCCAGGCGACAGTCGAAAGACGAATCATCCAGTTCTTTGGATTCTCCCAATTCTGGCGACGATTATAGCGTATATTTTTATAGCTCCAAAGAAATATCTAGTACAGACCAAGGTAGTTCTAATGGTCATTGTTTAGGGGGTAGCGGAATGCCACTGGATCAAAACGATGGAAAAAATGACGTTTTTTCCGAGATCAGACGATGTAATGATCCCTGGGATGTCCTTTTTGCAAGAGCAGAGGGTTTACATGCTCATGGTCACAGCAAAGAAGCATGTATTTTAGGTAAGTATATCTGTATAGGCATACAGGCAGAATAATACACTTTTTCTACTGGTAGGTGTAAAATTGGCTGAAGAATTGCTGGCAAACCCTCCCAATTTAATGATCGAAGTACCTCAGGTTCCCAAGAAGAAAGGAAAAAAGCCTCAAGTTAATCCGGCCACTCACCAACTAAGCGTATTGGCGTCAGGCACCTTGGCCAAAGGTGCTTTTCTCTGTTCCGTCCTCTCCGAGAATCCCGAACACTTTCACCTGGCTTTTCGAGTGGGTATGTTCGGGTTAGAAATGGCCCGGCCTCCGGCTTCAACCAAACCGCTAGAGGTCAAACTAGCCAATCAGGAAACCGATCTAGTGAACCTATTAAGACGATTACCATTGGGACACAAAGAATTGCAAATATTACGCGAACGAGCTGAACAGATTAAAGGTAAGTGTTGATGTTTCCCTACGCTGTGGTAATATATCTCAAACTTGTATCAAAACAAAAAGTTGATGTTCAAAAGAAACTGATGAATTTGTTAATGTAATTTTCTATGTAGAAGGAATATTGTCAGTCAATACTGCTATCGTAATTTTGTCTCTTCGCTCTTTTTCGAATGACAGGAACTTATTACGAATCTTTTAAGTAGTGAGCTTTTACAGTACCAAACTATCTTTATTGTACGTATGAAAACGCCCAATATCAACTAAATTTACACGAGGTCAAAAAAGTTTCATGAATTTTGCTCCGATATAGATGTGCCATACCCTTAGAATAGCGTATTATATTGACGTTACCCTTTTTTGATTAGACGGCACTTTAAAATCCAGAGGAGAGGCCATGCTCCCCATCATGCTGGCCAGTTTTATCTTCGACGCGTTGGTAATTCCCTCGGTGGTTGGACGGGAGCGTTCGAAAATTATCAGCATGCGACTGCCCACGGATGAACCTTTGGCATTCGAGGCTGCTGTGGTAGCCTTGGGCTTGAAGGCCAACGTATCAGAGGCCGATCATCCGCTGTTATGTGAAGGCACTAGAAGACAGCGGGGGGAACTGGCCATTACATTGCTGACATTTTACAAAGATGATTGCTACAAGATCTGCCGGTAAACCCACGTAAAAACAATAATAAAATTGAATCATTTTCAAATAAACCTTTCAGAATAATGGAAAAACTCTTAGACCGTGAAGTGCATCAGTTACTCAAAACTCCTCTTCTCAGTTCTTACTACACCAACAATCCTCCTATCCGCAGCCAGTACAATCACATACGCAGAGAAGAGTGCGATGCCATAGCCCCGCTCAATCCTTTCGTTCCACCATCGGAAATAATCCCCACTGATGCCAGTGAGTAGCATCTCCAGCAATTTATTTTTTCCTTATCACTTTATTTGATTTCCTCCCAGATTGTTGCAGCAGACCGCATAGTTCTACTAGCGCGGAAGTAGAACAAGGAATGAACAATCTCACATTGAACGGACCAGGTCAGATCGGACAAGGAGTCATATCAAGAACTAAGGAAGGTCGCTATAAGAAGAGGGCTTACCCTTCGATACCGAACCAACCTTCAGAAGCTGGAGCGCATTTTATGTTCGAACTTGCTAAAACCGTATTAACCAAAGCTGGTAAGGTTAATTTGTTAAGGGCTTAGGTGGATTTCAAAGATTTAAAAAAAACCTATTTTCACTAATTGTTTTATATATAGAATGAACTATTTATTTAAAGCAATTTACTAAATCAAAGATACATATTTAACAAATACTTTGTGAAGTGTTTGTAATTCAGCTATTGGGACCTCATCTCAAAAAAAGTTCTCTCGGCGCGGTCAGGATAATTCTTGATTGTTTTATTTGAAGTTAAAAAACGAAATTTTTTCTATTGGCGGATGTATACAGCTTATACTTGAATGAAGAGAAACAATTGATAGTAGGGATTTTTGGTGGAGTTGTGAACAATGTCCCTTTGTTTGGCAAAATTTTCACTACGTATTGCGTAGTAAAATATGTTGCGATAAAAATCGTTCGTTCAAGCACTAGATAATCTTATTTTGAACAAGCGTACAAGATTTGAACAAGATCGGTTTATATCCGAGTTTCAAGAGAAACGCGATTTAAGTTTTAAGTTGAAATAATATGCAGACATTTTCTTTTTGAACTTACATAGAATCATCGATTCCGGCACCATAAAGTAGAGAACCTGCTGCAGCGGCAATATCCAGAGCATCCTTTTGCTCTTCTGTATGATGAATTCTTGGTTCTCGGGTACCAGCGTCAGCTTTTTTTTGACATAAGTATGCGGTTCTCATCCTTTTTTTGGGCATATTTCAAATCTATACCGTTCATAAAAAACAACGAAGCTGAGATTACTTTTTCAACCAGCAGAAAGTATTTTTTAAAGTGTTTCTACTGTATTATTATTAAAAATGTGATTTTTTTAGGCGGTACTAGCAGTACGTCTTTGTTCACCCAGCCATCTACCAGCCAGAGCCATCACGGTCCTCATCGTGCTCTACACATGTGCGCTTTCCAGTTAGGACTTTATGCCCTTGGACTGCACAACTGTGTGAGCCCAAATTGGTTGAGCAGGACGTACAGTTCACATGTGTCGTGGATCACTGGTCAAGCAATGGAAATAGGGGCGGCTGCTATATCTTTTCTGATAGATACGTGGGAGGGTCACCTGACGCCTCCGGAAGCGGCCAGTATAGCAGATCGTGCATCTCGCGGCTGTGACATAAATATGGTTAGTGCGGCAGCGAATTTGGCGTTGTCAGTGCTTCCGCACTCGCATGCCCTGAACCCTAACGAAATCCAGCGGGCGATACTCCAGTGTAAGGAGCAAAGCGATGATATGCTGGAGTACGCTTGTCTCACGGTGGAGAACGCTGGTAAGGGTGGTGGCGTGTATCCGGAAGTGTTATTCCAAGTTGCAAAATACTGGTACGATCTATATATAATACACACGCCGGGTGGCGAGCAACTAATAGATAATGATATTCCGCCTCACGAAGCGTTGATAGATCCACACGCACAGTTAGTTGCTTTAATAGGTAGATAAATGGTCAAGCTTGATTTTTTCCATATTTTAATATATAAATAATTTTTAGAGCAACCAGTACCTCAGGAGGGCCCATCAGCTGCTGCTCCCGTAGTAGTAACTACGGCACCTCCACCATATCCGGTATGATTTTTAAAATATTTTCAATGTCTGCTTTATAAAAATATTTATTTCAGCATGGCACGCCTCCTGTTGGGATGTATGTCAGTCATTACAATTTCGTACCAGCTCATCCGAATGGGGCTCCTATAGGCTATGCTGGTAAGTTATAATTTATAACATCAGTGACTTATTTAAATTTTGTGGAGTTCCGAATGTTTACAATATATTAACACTAGAACAAATACAGAAAACACGTTTCTACTTTACATTAAAATGAGATACTGTCAAAGTAAATTGAAAGCCTAAAATATACAATTTGGTGTTATCTTTATAAGTGGTTAGAGGAAGTGCTTCATTACTAAAGATAAAAAGAAGTATGATATAAAACATTCAAGGCGGGATATTTTAATTAATATTAAAGCAAGAATTTAAATTTATTTTAAATTCTATTTGAAATTTTTGTTGCGTGAGTTAATTTTCCAATCAAACAAACCACAACAAAAAAAAGTTTGTGAATTTTTATAATTGGTAAGTAACAGAGGAAAAATTATTATATACACTCAGTATTATCTGTAATAACACTCTAGGTAGAATAACTTAACCATTTACTGTAACATAATTAAAAGGATATTTTTTTATTATAGATATTTTATATATTACTAACATTAAAAACTGTAATAGCTTTTAAACATTTTTTATGCAAATATTATGTTTTGTGTATATATTGAAAATTAACATATCTATTCTCTTCCGGTAATTGAACTCTATTTTTTTAGCTCTAGAGCTACTCTATGTAATGTTGCTGCTTGAATTTATAATACTTTAACCCTTTCAGTGTATTTGTCCTTCCAGAGGGACACTGCACTGAAATAAGTACTCTTGAAGTACATATCTGTCATTTTCTGGAGAAAAAATTATGTTACTCAATTTTTTTAATTTATATGTTGCCAGTTTTTTGTAATGTTCTTCCATAAGGATATCGCGCCTTGGCTTGCAAAACTAAATGCAGCAAAAAATATTTATTCACAAAAATATATGAAAATTTGTCTACGACGGTTAAAAATAAAATCCCTTTATTTAAAATCGGATAATTTTCAGGTTATACTAACCATTTTGATAGATTATGTAACTAATTATATGAACATTTGTCTTTTGGCTTGTTTCACAATGTTTACATTTGCCTAGTATGTTATGTTAATAACTTTTTGATTTTGGTAAAGAATTATCATGGGAATCAAAATGGTCAGTTTTTCTCATTATTCCGCCTAATTGTAAGGCGTTCATAAGCTGGCGCCATCGCTTGTAATAAAAAGCACCATCAGCCTCTTTAGTTCTTAGTATTGTAGAATTTTTTTAAAAATCATATCCTGTTTAACAACTTTTCCTATGAAATTACCACTGTGTAGTACATTGTATACATAGGGCCTAAAGAAATATATGATGTTCGTTTCCAGGACCTCTACAACCTCTTCCGGCAGCCGCTCAACACGTCCACGTTCAATATCAATTTCCATATCCTCCACCCCCGCCGCCTGGTGCGCAGGCCTTACCACAATTCCCACCGCCGAACGTCGGACCGGCTACTTATGCGGGTCTTCCCCCACCGCCCACGCCTCAGCAGGTAGTGTCCGATAGTTCGCGAGGAGGGAAGTTCATTGACATGTGGGATTCGGGTTTGCAGGTGTCTTTCCCCAACACCCCCACCACCTCGCAGTACGCCACACCTCCTCAGTACGTGACGCCTACCGTACCCGCGCAACATCAACAACCGCCGCCCGGGGTGTACTCAAGTCCCCCTCCCGCTGGAGCGGCGGGTCCTCAGTTGCAGTACTTCGGGGCCGCGTCCGTAGCGCTGGCGCAAGCGACGACGCAAGGCGCGAACCAAGCTATGAGACCGGTCCCGCAACACATGTACCCCCAACCGCCTCCAGGTAGTAGCGCGCCCCCTAACGCAGTTTTACCCCTGACGCCGTTCCTGCGTCTTCCTGCAGGTATGGCGCCCCATCCACAACAGGCCATAGTGAGGCCCCACAGACCGCACCAGCTCAATCAGGCTCAGTTGCGATATCTGCTGACCGCTTATCGGGTGGGTATGTTAGCTCTGGATACCCTGGCGCGCCGAGTCCACGACGATCGACCCCAAGCGAAATACGCCAGGAATCCTCCCTATGGCGAGGAAGTCAAATGGTTGTTGAGGATCTCAAAACATCTAGGTATGCGGATTTATTCTTCGACTAGTATCGACCATGTTATGTAATAAATAGATGGGTATGTTGTAGGTTCACATTATCTGCACCAGTTTTGTGTGTGCGCGGTCAATTCGATCGTGAGTCCGTTCGTGTTGCATGATGTCGCCATTGAAGCAGCACAATATCTGTCACGAAATAATCCTGGTCTGGTGATGCAACATTTGCGAACGGCTTTGATGCCACTAGTTACAAAGTGTCAACAAATGTACATCCAGGTATTATTTATTCCATCAAAAGGCCGCAGATTACTGACTCCCGTTTTTTTCTAGTGTATGCATCAAAAGTTGTATCATCTTACGTCAGCAGATTATGAAGATTTCGTCAGTATAGTGTGCGCCGCCAGAGCGGCTTTTCAAATTACCCCGGAAGGAACCACGCAATTTAAAGAGTGGTTATCATCCATTAGAAGGTTTGATATATTGTAATCAATCGATTAAACCTTAATCGTTACGTGTTTATAGGTCCAAATCGTGCAAGAAGGATCTGTGGGCACAAATTAACGCCGCCCTTCAAGCCAACTCCAAATGACAAAGGCCTGATCTCGTTCCCCAGCCCGGCTGCGGTTTCCGCAGATTGTCCCTCACCGAAGGAGATGTCATAGAACCTGCGCTAGCCCCAACCTTCCGGCCGATCTTCTTGGCCGGAGCACTGGAGCACGAGAACATCAACCAGAACCAGGTGGAGACCATCGCTCCCGAAACGGCCCAGCAGTTGGTACCGGTCGCCGTGAGGTTACCTCCGCCTGGTGGTTTGGCGCCTTCGAGATTCATCGCCGATTTGAAACCGCCCCCTCCAGCTGCCGGTTACGCCATGCCGTACCTGTTGGCGCCGCAAATGCATCCGCTGGCCCTGAGGTTGGCAGCGAACGCGGAGATGGGAGGCGAGCAAGCGGTGGAGAACGGCGTCAGTCCGGAAGACGTGCCTCAGGCATTATTTACGAGAAGCGGTCGGCCGATTGCCGTGAGGTTGCCGTTGTTTTCGGACGTTCCGCAACAATACGAAACCCCCCGGGCGATCAGGCTGGCGGCGCCCGTAGAGTTGGATCCGCGATTACCCACCAGGTTTGTCCGCTTGGATGGTAGTCTGTCCAAAGAGTGGACCGACAACAGTTGATGGACAGAGTCGCCGTCGTCCTGGTAACAGATTATGCCGCAGGTCTTGGTGGTGCCCAACTCGGCGAATGTAATATTTTCGCCGAAACCAAACACATATCGAAAAAGAAATTGTCCCACCAATTGGTCGGTTTCCACACGCACATGCAAATATACAACATTTTTATTTATTTCTGACCTCGAACATCAGCCGGTGTTCTGCTATTACCACTGTGGTCGAACAACGTTTCCTTAACGTTATGTCCATTTATTACAGAACGAATTGTATATTTCCGGTGTGGAGTCCTTCGTTAGGTGACACCCTCCACCAACCCCGTCTGCAAAGACGATTCTTGTTGAAAAGACTATTTTTTTAATTTAGAAAAAAAAAGAGAAGCAAAACTCTGTCTATAAATTAGGTAGGTTATTTTTCGTTTTCGGCGGGTCACCATCGATGGTGTCCCGTTTAGTTCAATTTCGACAAACAGCGCTCAGGTCTCTTTACCATCTCTGCCTTGGAGTGGGTGCGGGAGGAGGGCGACCGGTCGCCGCCCTTCTCCTAGTAACTGATTATATATTTTTAAATCTAATTTTATTTAGGTTATTTTTTTTTAAATCTAGGCGCGATAAACGATCGAACCGAAACTTTAGACAATTGTAGACTCTAGTTGATAGTGTGTTGACCGAGTGAATGTTCTTCGTTCTTTCTCATTTTTGTTAATGTTACATTTTCATACTGGTTAAGAGGTAAAATATAAAATGGTTGTGTTCAAGTCTATTTACGTTTTATTTTGACAAGACTATGGCGGAGGCGCGCGCGCTCTCCCGCCCATCCAGAAAAAGCTGATCTCAAAGGTGTATAAAATCACGAAAGGAAAAAGAAGAAAAAAAACGAACAAAGATTTACCAGAGTAGTGGACCCGGTGCGTCCCGCCCCCTTCGAACCTTAGAAAATATCAGTAAATAAAACTTTGTGCCTTTTGTCTCTCTAGATGCAGCAGTTAAGGGAAATTTCCGAAGGCGCTGGGGGCGGCGTACCGCCGGGGCTGCGAACGAACCATCACCATCCCTCACCCTCCCGAACCCATTATTACCCGGCCCCCATGTGAATATCCACTCTAGAATCATACGCGTTAGTTTTAGTTGGTTCGATATATTTTTTATACACTGATGATGTGCGTGGCAACTTACGTGGATCGCTTCGTCTATGAATATAAGACTATTGTAGTGTGTTACAATATTACATACAATTTTCATCGATACTATCCACAATGTATATGTGTAATCTTGAAGACGTAAAATACATTTTTTCGTATCGTAACTCGTTTTTTTTTCTTCACCATTAACCATAGGTGGGTACGGTTAATTATATTAAACGTTAACCATCCAAAACATTACTTTTGGACTGATATACATTATTGATACTACAAAAACAAATAGCTAAATTAAAAAATAAGCATTTAGCTCTAAAATAGGTAGCATACTATACTCATAATATTAACGACCACAATCTTACAGCTATGATTGCTTATACCGCAAAAAAAACGTTCTACAGCAGCACGAGATGGAGGAGTAATAATTGCATTTAACAAAGGGGTTTATTAAAATTGGTTCACCAGGAAAGCCAGCATTCGTAAAATATTCTCTTCATTGTCAGTTCAGCTAAGTTTTCACAAGTATTTCGAAATTGTAGACTTTGTTTTTGAGACATTTGTTACCTAGATTAATCTTCCTTCAGACCGAGTTCTTGTCCTCTTTTAATAACAACCTTTTTACTTTATTATTTTTCTCACTTCACGATATATTTAACTTTTACTTCCATAAGCTTATTGATTTTTAAAACTTTCCAGCTATTATACCTTTGTAGTCACATTAATTTAAACTTTGGGTGGAAGGCTGCGAACAATTCACATACTTTTTCTATAAACGGTTGATGTCTTTTAAGCCAAATAATGGGTCATTAGACATAAGAGCATAAAAATGCACTAAGCAGTGGATAAGATCTTATACTTTGAACACTATTGTTGCAATAGATAATAAGAATCTCAAATATTGCCATTGTTACGGACCTACATCTAATTAATGCCCAACTTTGCCATTAATCAATGTGATGGTATAATCAGAAATTACTGAAATATAAATAGCCTGACCTGTTTTTTCAAATAATAAAAAGCTAAACATTACCTTTACTTATAAATTCTATTTAAACATAGCTCTGTAAACACATACTCAATGCCGAAGCTAGTGTGATTAATTCTACTCAGTCTTTAGTTGCTTTGTTCTATAAGTCATTTTTTTATAAATGTTCTTGCTGATATTTAAAATGAAAAAACTAGACAGGATTAACGTTAATATATTTGGTGTGTCTGGTAGCTATAGAGTTTCTATATTGATATGGTGTCCTCACCAGTTGCTTCTGTTAATATAAATAACCAGCGAAATATTATGTCGTTGGTAAAAACGTTATTTTCGCATTCGCCATATTTAAAAGACTCGGTGTTGAGATGCGGGAGAGAAAATAAGGTTGTAAATTAAATACAATCTATTTTTTGCTCTTCCTTGAGTAAATTAATACACTAAGACGAGTTGTTTAATTGATAATAAAGAATATATATATATATATATATATATATATATATATATATATATATAATTAATACGTCATGGGAAAATGATTATGATTCAAATCGCATGTACTTACTATTAACGAAAAGTGTAGATTTGCTAATGTAGACAGGAATTCTATGCTTTCAATAATACTTCAATCAATACAATAATCAATTCTTTCTTCTTCATTCAATTCAATACTTTCTCCTCCAAACAATTCAATACTTTCCTCTCAGCAATATTTTATTCTTTTCATTTTCCAACTCTTTCCCTCCATATTCATGCAAATTACTGTCAGACTCTGTTCTTGTTGTGGATGCAGTGTTTTTCTGTACCTCGATTCGCTGAGAATATCTGGGTGGGAAACACTCTTCCAGCTAGGAACCTCTCACGCTAATAAAACATGTGCGTTTCAGAGTCTTAAGGAATTCCCAATAATTCCACGATTTCGGGTCTTCTTGATATTTATGGTTAGACGCCATAGTCTTCTTCCAGGTCTAACATCCGACAGGTTTCGTTTAGCCTCGGTACTTAAACCCTCGTTATCTTGAACACTTGACAACGAGTCGATGGGAATCATCCTTGTTAAACACGTCTGTTCTGTTTACTTGGTATCTTTTGGCCTGTATATATTTACTTGAAGTTCAATATACTGCGAACGTTATGTTTTTTATCAGGTCATAATTCTTTTCCATGTCATATGTATTAAAAACTTCAATTAAAAGGTCTAATAAATTAGACTCTCTAACAATAGAACCGAAAGAATTCTACAATTAGCGTCATTTACATTTTACATGGCTGTCCCAACCATTCATAAGAAATTTGGGTCGCAACACTTGGCTTGGAAGATCTATACACAACTAACATGTACGTTTTTAGCATACTCATTTGCCGTAGAGCCACTCTGCAGTTAGTTGTTGCGCATCCACCATATCTTTAAAACTACTTTGGAGAATTGAACTAATTTTTGCCTTATCGTTATATATTTTTTCTATTAATAAAAATTTTCGAGTCTTATAGTCTCCTATATTTTATTTAATGTATAGTATTTTTATATTCAATTGTGTTACTTTAATATCGGAATTTTCAGAATTATCATCCTGTATTATACGCATCAATGAAGATCATCTGCTGCCGTTTCAAGTCATTTGGAGTTTTCACGTTAAAACAATGGGAAATGTTTTTATTGTAATTGCTTACATCTGATGAATTCTAATTGCCTGTCTAATAATATTGGTGGAACTATTCCTTCCCTCCGAATATAAATCTAAGATTATCTAAATTTAAAGATAATCTAAAGTTATGAAATAAAACACGAACTAAATCATACTCGTTTATTGATCTTACGAACTAAAAAAAAGCACATACTCACAAATTGTTTAAGGATGTGGGAGATTACAGTGAAAAGAATACATGATACGGTTCGTTATGTACAAGGTCGATCGTCGCGTAAACGAACATAAAACGACGGTGGGCTGCGGACGCCGCGAACCGGACGGGGCGCCGAGCCGCTCGCCCCCCAATCGTAATGAGTAAAAAGTGTGTTATGTTCGGACATCAACTAAGAGCCACATTTCTCATTCCTATCATTAAAAATATATCTTACACAGTAACAAATGGACAGTAGTAGTACCCTATGGTTTAAGTGTAACCTAAACTAGATAACAATATGCGGAAAATGGAAGAGTTAAATGAAACGATCGGCTAGCGGAGGGTAACACGCGCACGCCCCCCCTCTGCCGGCCTTGATCGGACAAAAGTAAAACAACCTCCAATCCTGTCGATTGCACATGGATACGAACAGTCTCTCTAGTTACGTAACGGTTAAATCAATTGGGCGATCGCTCGTCAATTAATTCATGTTAATTTTATTTTGTATTACCGCACTGGCACGAGAAACAGTCAAAGTAAACGATAAACCATTTATTAGTAATCTTTATTTTGAGAGTCGGCTGTTGAATAAGTTGAAAAATAAAACGTAGAACTTGGTAGGCACTAATACATAATATTTTGTTTTGTAATGTTTTGGAAAATTTTTGTTTCCAGAGTGGGCTGAAACCAAAACCGACTGTTGTGTTGGGGCTGAAGCGTTTTTCTGAATCGTAATATAGGGATTAATTAGCTGAACGATTTAACCGTCTTCTTTCGGAGGAGTGAACCATCCTACAAAACAAAAACAAACAATTTATCAGAAAATTCAATGATCGAGGCTGTTCGATAACTTTTGTCTGTAATAAGAGATGGGCGAAAAACTTCGTTCCATCTTTTAAGAAGGAAGCGATTTAAAAGAAACCTAGTTATTTTAAAATATCGAATTCCACTTAATTCCATTAATAATCATTTGTAAATAGATAAAAACTTGCAGAACACTATTAGTCTAAACAAAAAAATCGCCCCCAATTTTATTCACACCAGGCGTCGTACCTTGAAGTTATGAATTCGCGTGGCGATGCTAAAACAGAGATTTTGGATGTTATTAAGATTGGTAATGATTCGAATTCAGAATCTCCTCACGAATCACTGTTCTCCAGTGTCACTGAAGAAACAAATAAAAATAGTAGTTGAAAGGCAGCAAACTTAAAAAGATATCTATAAAAAACACAACCTCAGTGGGTTGTGATAATTAAATGATAATAGATGTGGCTTTAGAAGAAAATATCTTGAAATGACCTACAACAATTTAATCAATTGTTTTCGAAATAGTCTAGACACGTTGTTTTTGAGTTCTTATTACCGAACATTCAATTGAAGGCTTGATGAATCTCATACCCAACAGATATTACGGCTTCACCGAGAAAATTCTGGGTGGTTCTGGGTTCGCTGAGTCTTAGATATTAAAAGATTTTACGTTATTACTGTCAATGTTGTATAGTATTGCGTAAATTTAATTCTTTGTAGATGACTAGACTTTAATGTTAATATGAAAGGTGCTTTTAATTTTGATTTTGACGAATAATTATTTTAATCTAGAAAAAATATGTTGTTACTCCTCTAAAATAACTTAGCTAAACACTAACCTATTATAAAATCAAATCAAATCTCGGGAATATTGAAAATACTGGAATATTAATGGTTTTAAAAAAGATGAGTAACATTTTGGTTGATAATAATAAGAGGTTAGTATCAATTTTTTTGGAAGGTACAGTTCGTTTGACAAAAGCGTGGCCAGCAAACCATAGAGGTTAAAGGGTTTTGAACGTGTATTTTTTTACTAGTTCCTATTTTGGATTATAAAAACGTGTAAAAGAGACTAAAAATCATCCCAAAACATTTCATTTGGCACCTTTTGAACTATCAAAATGATTAAAATATATCAAAATGCTTTATTGCCATTTTCTCAAAAATGGTTTACAACGAAAAACATATTCATACGAAACTGAGTTATTTTTGTACTGCATGGAAACAAACAAGTGACTAGTTGATGTACTAGAATGATCACCACAGAACCGGTAGCACATCCCATAGAAAATGTTTGGGTTATGTAGTTTCGAGAAGGAAGTCCAACTTGGACCAATTGATATGTCTTTATTTTAAGATTACGCAATTAAATAACACTTCTTAAAAGTAAAGTAACCATTTCTCACACAAGCGATAGCGAATATCAATGAGGTTGTATTAGACGTCTAACTGTTTTGTTTTTGCATTTTTTTTTTCATTTCATCAATTTATATTTGAAATGAAATTAATTTTAATTAATTATTTAATCATTAAATTTATTTCAAATCATAAAATCGTAATTTTCTTATCGAATAGCACAATTTATCGAACAACCCGATGTGAAACCTGAGATAGTTCAAATAAGTTTGAGGGAAAAACAACTTACCATTCTTTTCGTGTATCTGCACCAAACTTTTGAAACTCTGTTGAGCACGGGCCAAACTATACTGTCCTTGCGAGCAGACCTTAGGCGGTCCAAACTGGATTCGGGCTTTACCCTTGACCAGAGTGGCCGAGATCTGCATTATAACCGCCTCCACCGTGTAGGCACTACTCCAACCCTGTTTTGTCAACAATTCCATGCAGATGGCGCCCCCGACTAGAACATATCCGCCTGAAATTATCGGATAAACGACTCTAACGAAAGGCGGCTCAAACGGGTAGGTGTCTTTGAATAGCATGTTCAGCAGGATTGCGTCCTTGCCTTCTTTCTCCTTGAGCAGTTGGAGGTCGTGCGAGAGTGGACTGTCCGGATCAACCGACATCAGACGGACGTTCCACTCGTATAGAGAATCGTTGACCAGCTCGATTTGGTACATCTTGTTCTTGAACGATTCTGACCTGTATATGTCGCGAAGCTCTTTCATCAGTCTGTCTGTTGCCTGAACAGATCCTGATACAGAACCCTGCAAAACAAGTACATATATAAGACATTCAATATGACTCTTCATGTCATCCTAAAAATACCCAAAAAGACACCAAATTTCAAAAGGATATTGAGGGTAAAGTCTAGGAGAAATAGAAATTACACTATTCATCTCTAAATTGAGGTTGCAAAACTACTTTTTAATTAGAAATTATTTCTGGAAAAACTGATATAACTAGAGAAAACTCTGGAAAAAAGTTTCGCTAGGTCCAATATCCAGATGGGGATTAATAATCGGCCATTTAAGTAATTTGATTGGCCAAAAATTTGAGTGGCTTTTTGATTGAGTTGGGCACATTGACGAATGAAATTTAAATAAAAAACAATTTAATTTCTGAAATAAATTTATTCAATAAAATTCAATGAAACATTAAAGTAAATATATCTACAAATAATTTATAAAATTATAAACAAAAAACTTTGGTGTATGACAAATTAAAATTATCTCTTCAATCTTTTCCCTTTCTCATATTTGTTTAGTGCTATCAATTTAATAAGTCTATTAGAGTTCTGTCCTTTTGTGTTCTTGTACTGAAAGCAAACTTTCAGTCTATCCCTGTTAAAATTCTGTTTTCCTGAATCTGTGAGCTCTAATAGATCCAAGAAAATTTTCCAAACTATCTTGATATTAAGTAGCCTTAATCGTATATATTTATTTTTTTTCTTTAAAGAAATGAATCTCCTCAAAGTAGTTATTACATTTTTAATTGATGACACTTTAATAAATTTGTTCTTACTTGGGCAATAACATTTTGCACTATTTAGATATTAAATTGCTTTGCACCCAAATTCTTCTAGCATTGAACTAACTTACAGTTAATCCCCCTTTGGTTTCAAATGTTTAACAAGATGAACCAAACATACATCTTTAAATGACCGTTAGTTGCAAGAATCTGAAAAAAATATCTCTTAGTTACCAATTATTTAATTAATTCAATATATTATTACCTTATTTGGAATTTGTACAGACATAGACGGCATATACTTTGAACATCCTGGTTGAAATTCTGGAAACATGAAAACGGGAAATCAGAAACAGGGAATAGGAAAATGGAACTTAGAAATTAACGGTAGGAATAAGTAGAATGGTGGATACTGGATGAATTAATATAAATTTACCATTACTTTCTGAAGTTCATTCAAATGTTGACGGCACTTGCTTCGAACATCCTCGTTGTAGGATTGAAACGATGGAAATAGACACTACAAATATAGTAAGATAGTTTAGAAATTAATGGTGACAATTATAAACAGAAACGTGATTGACTCCTTCAATTTACCTTTTATGAAATTTTGATTTTGATCCATCTCCATTCTATTCTTCATATTCTGGGCTTTAAATCACGTTAGTATTTTCAACACCACTTAATTGTTCATAAGTACTAGGTACGTAGCAGGTAAAAAAATGTTGGATAAGCATCTATCCTAAGACCCGTTTGTGAAGTGTAAGCAAGAAGTTTAAATTTATCACTAAAATGTCTGTGACACTCGCGGTAACGATCAAAAAATTGATCCATGTTTAACCCAGCCAGTCTAAGATTTCTATGTTATCAATCCATTTTTTAAAGATCGCCGGGCACTTTTACAATGTTCAATGTTTTCAAATTCAACTGGGCACGTGTTGTGCGTTCCTAGATCGAGAATACATTTTACTTATTGTACTACCGACTTATATATACTAATAAACTAATAATTTAATCACTAAACCTTACAAAAAGCTAAACACACTGTTCCCTACCTAAGGTACCCTGAAAATGGCGCAGAGAACAAATTAATAATAAGCGCACCGTAGAAACGAAGTGAACCAATCATATACCATCGAGGCTTTGGATAAGCACCTATCCTAAGACCCGTTTGTGAAGTGTAAGCAAGAAGTTTAAATTTATCACTAAAACGTCTGTGACAGTCGCGGTAACGATCAAAAAATTGATCCATGTTTAACCCAGCCAGTCTAAGATTTCTATGTTATCAATCCATTTTTTAAAGATCGCCGGGTACTTTTACAATGTTCAATGTTTTCAAATTCAACATTCAATCAAATGTGCGTTCCTAGATCGAGAATGCATTTTACTTATTGTACTACCGACTTATATATACTAATAAACTAATAATTTAATCACTAAACCTTACAAAAAGCTAAACACACTGTTCCCTACCTAAGGTACCCTGAAAATGGCGCAGAGAACAAATTAATAATAAGCGCACCGTAGAAACGAAGTGAACCAATCATATACCATCGAGGCTTTGGATAAGCACCTATCCTAAGACCCGTTTGTGAACGAGAAGTTTAAATTTATCACTAAAACGTCTGTGACACTCGCGGTAACGATCAAAAAATTGATCCATGTTTAACCCAGTCAGTCTAAGATTTCTATGTTATCAATCCATTTTTTAAAGATCGCCGGGTACTTTTACAATGTTCAATGTTTTCAAATTCAACATTCAATCAAATGTGCGTTCCTAGATCGAGAATGCATTTTACTTATTGTACTACCGACTTATATATACTAATAAACTAATAATTTAATCACTAAACCTTACAAAAAGCTAAACACACTGTTCCCTACCAAAGGTACCCTGAAAATGGCGCAGAGAACAAATGAACAATAAGCGCACCATAGAAACGAAGTGAACCAATCATATACCATCGAGGCTCTTAGCATATTAAAACAAGTAATAAATAAAAAGTAGCGACATTCCGATGTTGGGCGTTGCGAAAAATTTCCCCAAAATTTTTTACAAAGTTAAATCTTTACTGCTCTGTGACGAAACCTTTAATAATTATATATATTAAAATTAAATAATATCATTTTGTCCTAAAAACATGTTACACCATTAAGTTTGCTAAGAAGAATCTCCCATAAAGATATAACATAATATAATTTTATAGTACACACATATTTTTTATTATACTACACAGTAATACAAGTATATACTCTTAAAATATGAGCATCACAACCCTTACCTTCAGGTAGTCTTGTCGCTGATTCTGTCTTAACCTTTCTAATGTTGCTAAGTGTTCTACACCCATTTCGTCTGCTTTAGGTCGGCCAGTCGGTCCTTCCTCCATGTCCATACCAAGATCTTCGTCGTCAGCATCATCGCTATCTTCATCCACAGGTAGGTCAGAGTCTTGTGCATCAGCATCACTATCTAGACCTTCATCTTCCATTGGCTCTAATCCACTATTACTAATTCTAAAACGGATAAAAAAAAAAACCACTTCACTTAACAAATATATACCATAATTCAAAGTGATACAGTAATTATTAATTACAAGGTTGTTTAATATGTTAACATACTTACCTATCTGAAGTATGTGGGTCAGGTATCCGAAGCCTATCCAAGTCAGGAGGTTCAGATACCGCGTGCAGTCTACATAGTTCCTTTAGGAGGATTATCACTTGGTGAAGAACATGGTTATCCAGGCCCTCAGTGTTGCTTAAAATTTGTACTGCGTTTGTTATACTTGTCTCTTCCGAGTCGGCAAACCATACTGGCGGTACTGACGGGTATGTTTCCTAGAATAATTAAAGAATACATATATTAGTTAATTGTGAATACCTCAAGTAGAAAATATTTTCTGACTCAAATCGATATGATAGAAAAATTTGGAAGTGTTGTCATATATTAAATACGCCAACTACAAATATTGTAACATATTTTTCATTAAAGAAAAATTTATAACACTGTTTATGCTCTCTAACCACAGTTGGAACTATTTAAATAAATTGTTGTTTTCTCAGAAAAAAAAACAATTGTCTACAAACAAATGAAATGAATCAAGTATTAAAAAACGCATTCTTTATATCGATACATTTTTTTAGGAACGTAAGTTGAATACAATATAATTTAATATACGAAATGTTAATTAAGCGATTTTCCACCAAAAAAAATGGTACAGGAACTAGGATGATACCACGGAAAAATAAGGTCAGTACTAAACAAATTAAGAAACATTTAATTTAAAGTTTGTTTGGCTTATCTCCGATTGTACCAACAAAGGAATAATAGACAATAAATGGTTCTTGATGGCCGTCAGCTAAAAATAACTTCCCTTATCGATAGTCCAACTACGAATTATATTCCGTTACTTATGTAGCTAACAAAATGGCTGAAATTGTTAATTACCCTCATCCCGATAATATGATTGAGGAAAGATCAAAAGGTGTACCTCCTGCATGGTTCCTGTGTGCCCTAAATAAATAAACCCGTAGCCTACTTTCTAAAATTATCAATAATAAACAAGAATTTGACAACTACTCAGCTGTTCCGTGCTCGGACGTGTGGTTACATATGTTAAATGTCAAAATGTGCCAAAAGATTCTTTCGGGTCCTTTGTTAGAGCTTGGAACGTGCGGGGGACTCAATGGGGCCTTTAAGGTGTCATATCTGAGATAGACTTACCGTTATGTTTGCGTGAATGGCGTATTTTTTTCCATTTTTTCCTATAAATCTACAGCTCAGCTCGTCGACACTCGCGGATACAATCTGAAATCTATCATGGTTTTTGCCAAATATTTGCTCTAAAGTCCGAATCTCCTGCTTTAACGCATTTAAACAAGCCATAGGGGTTCACAAACTACCAATTTTGACGGCTTTTTAATCAGCGAACGCACTGAAATAAACAACTTTTCTTCCCTACACTCCCAACACGGGCAAAATGGCTACCCTTCAATTTCCACTGCGAACCAGATTATACACTGTTGCCACTGTTAGCCAAATAATTATATTAGTGACACTTTCGTAGTCTTAGTAACTCTATTGACGCATACATTTTTAAAAGTTTAACATATGACCTTGATGATTTAAACAAATATCATTCTTATTACTATATGCTTTACTTAATATTTATATAAAAACATTAGACGGACGCGTTTCATTATAAAATCCGTTTAAATACTTATTTTTTGGTCAACGTGACAACTTTACGTCAATCAGAAAAGAAACGATCGATAAAGTTCGGTGAAATTCGTCAGACAAGGTTATAGGGGGTACCCTAACAAAACAAGAACGGTGGTTCTTGTGACTTTTCTGCATTCTCGGAATTTTTTGGGGAAATGATGATGTACCAATTGTTTTCAATGTAATAATAAAATAGTGAAATTCTAGAAAATATCAGGAATAACATTTATCAATGACGTTGGTAACAGTCAACTTTATAAATATTTTAATTGGGATTTAAAATAATTTTTCCAATGTTTAAGTATTAATAATTAGAAAGACTTCACTAATAATTGTATACATTGTATATTAAGTTTATATTATATATTTATAGCTTTATATTAATGCTAGCTGTTTGATTTTGTTAAATTAAATTGTGGATAATAAATTGATTTAATAAATTATTTGACATAAATTATAATAGAAATCTGCAATATAGAGTTCAAAATGTTATAAAAGGTTCATAGATGTTGCTGTTGTGAGTTTTAATTTTTTGTTTCTTGGGCGCGCTTAAAATCAATCAAATATTTAAATATATTAGTATATCTTTATAATTACTACAGCAAGAAAATAGCAGATAATTCATTGGATGTTGGTTCCTATTTGCGCTTAACAGTTAATTTATAAAAAACGTTGATTTTCGTAAAAACAAATAAATCTGCTTTACAGTTAGTTCTTAATGTAGAGAATGAGTATTTTGGCGATGATTATGCCCAGATATGTGATCCTGTGGGAGGGACACTGGTCGTGGTTGTTCTATAAAAGCGGCAGGACGTTGGTTTAGGAAGAATTTCGCGATCTTCTGCATATTCTAGTTTACGAAATGGCGTTTATTATAAAAAGCTTCATTTGGCTGAGTTTAATGACTGTTATTAGAGCAAATTCTCAGGAAGGTAAGAAAAATATAGTTTATTTGTATAGGTCTAGGGAATTACTTTAATAATAACGCATTTCAATAAAATAAGTTATAATAATAGATATAAACAAAATTACTACATGTAACCTTTTGAAATATATTATTATTAATTATCTAAAAGTCGAAACCTATAACAATCTTTGGTATATGAATAACTTATAACGTTATATACATTTTCGGTTTACATTTCGTTAAAAAAATTAACAATAGGTTGTAAACATTATTTTTATCAGTTATTATATTGTTTAATATATTTAATCAGTGCCTAGAAATTGTAATTATATTTTTATATATTAACTTATTGAACATATATTTTTGATTCAGTTCAAAATTGACAATAAGAAAATTAAGAATTATAATAAAAATGGAATACCCCAAGTTTTCAATTCATACTATCCAGAAATGACAATGAAAAGCTAATTTGCTGTAGTCGACATTACAGTTGATAAATAACGATATTATTATTTAACTCTTTGACATATGTATAATAGATATACATATGTATAATAGATATTAGATATACAATAACATTAAATATATTTTCCATCAATTTAAATGTACAACAAATGTACGAAGTGTGATATAATGTATTTTACAATAAGATAATATGGCGTATTTAATATATTTTTTCTAAATTCATATTATTATTTTATTCTGAACAAATATTTAATATTTTTTATTTAAATAAATAACGTAATAAAACTATAAAACGATACTTTGTCGGTGTTTATTATCTAACAGAAACATTAAAACATATTTATTTTTACCTGTCAATGTCAATCGTTTACTGACAGTTAACCTTATTGGCAGTTTTATGACTAATATTAAAGGTATTGAAATATAATCTTTAAAAGCGTGGCTATTAAAATACGATTAATAAAAAGTGTGATCCTGAATATTTCATAGTGATTTTCTAATGATTCTCGATTTTATTGGTCAATTTAACAACAATTTTAGTAAAATTCCATGAAATCCATGACTATCTCATTTTCTCGAAAATAATTTCGACCGATACAACATTTTTATTCAACAATAAATCAACGTCCTTGTTAAAGTAGTACTTTTTCTTGGAAGGGTCTTCGTCAGAATCAGAATAGCCTTATCGCTTTGACGTTGTACTGGGCTTATTGTAAGTACCGTTCTCTATTGAAGTGGTAAGGAATTATTTTAACAGTTCTATTTGAATTATGTCAGAAAGTTGCGATGTGATAAGAATGAAGTTAGGTTTTTATTATTTTGTATCTTTTATATGTCCTTTGTCATATTAGTTTTAAGTCGTTATATTTTTATTTGGTTATGTCACTTTATTTACAACAATTAAGGATGTTGGAAGAGGAAAATATCGATTTATCAAAGTTGATCGATATGTTTCAGAATATAACGATATATTTGAAAAATTTACTACACCGATGATAAAAAAAATTTCTTTTTGATCTGTTTTCTCTATTTGAGATTTTATATTGATATATCGAAATAAAAAATATCGGTATTTCCTCAATAAACCTATTAACAGTCAATATTAATAACGAACAAGAACAAGTCGTAATCAAAAGGTACCAAGTCTGACGAGTATGTTGGAAGGTATATAGAATTATATATATTATTGAGAATAAATGCAACGAATAGAAGAAAGTTTGCTAGTTTGCTGAGCTATATTCTTGGCCATAGCATAAGTCTTCGATAAAGTTCAGCATAAAGAACTCATGCATAAACTCCATAAAATGTTACCGGAGAAATATATTGTACCTTTAAAGTCCTATATTTTTGCCAGGATGTTTAGAGTTGAACAAGATGAAGCATATTCAACGATGAAAGAAGAAAAAGCAGTTGTACCTCAAGGCACTATTTTGGGTCCTGTTCTTTACCTTTACCTTTATAATATTTTCTGACGACACTGCCACTTGCTATTGGAGACAATAGCGAAGAAGCAACCAGAAAACTGCAACACGCAGGAAAAACTATAAATAAATGGACTCAGACATGTAGAATAAAAGTGAAAGAGAATAAATCACTGATATTGATTTATCGACTTTATAGTGATGTATCGGAATAAAAAGTATCGATATGTTTTCAATAAACCTCTCAACAGTTCAAAATATCTAATAGTAAACAAGAACAAGTGATAATCCAAGGTACCAAGTCTGATGAGTATGTTGGAAACTCCATAATTTGAGTTTGATCAGCGATTCATACGAGGGGGAATGATATACACAAAGTAAACATTTAACATTTTCCATGTAGTCACCTCCGTTCTCTACACATTTTTGCCTCCGATTTAGAAGCTTGAATATTCCTTCTTCATAAAAAGTTTAAGGTCGAGTTGTCAGCCAATTGCGCACATACTCTTCAACTTTTTCATTGCTTTCAAATATTTTGCCTCCACGTAATTCTTTCAAGTGTGCAAACAAAAAATAATCACAAAGTGACAAGCCAGTGATATAAGAAGAGTGCTCGAGGCAGTGCGCATTTCTTTGAAATTTTCCCTTGGATACTTGGAACCCAGCTAGCACTAAATTTTCTGAAGTCAAGTTGATTAGTGATTATGGAGTAAATACTTTCATTACTGATACCCAATTCTGATGAGATTTTTTAAATTCTTAACCGGCGATCACCTTCAATAAGTTTTTGAACAGTACCGATGTTGTATTTTGTGACATGCGTTTTATTTTCGATGCGTTCTCGCCCATTTCTGAATTCTCTGATCCACGTATACGCTCGGTTATGAGACAGTGCGGAAATTTGAATGAAGTGAAAATTTCCGATGGTTTAACGCCTTCATTAGTTGAAGACTTTATGATGATGTGTTGCGCAACAGACGAGGTTACTTCACACTCGGTCACGTAAATAGAAACTTGATCTATAATACTTGATGATAATATTCAGCTTTTTTTGGTGTTCACTCTAATGTAAATGGTTTAGTACTGTTTCATAATATTGTCTTAATATGGTAGCGATGTCTTGAGATGAAATAAATCGGTCTATATCGATATTTTAAAGAATTTCATCGAATTTTCCATTGACTGCTTGTTACTTATCATAATAAATGTATCAATCCAAAGAGAGCATCGGGCTATGACTTGATAACCAGACAAGTATTGAAAAATCTATCAAGAAAAGCAATTATAACACTTACCAACTTGATTAATGCAGTAGGAATGCTGAAAACCATGCCCAAATGAAGTAAAATCTTATCGAGTAATTTAATTGCTAATAGTAATATCCAAAGTATTTGAACAACTCTTGTTAAAAAGTTTAAAATCCATAATAGAAAAAATGTAATGTCTCAACATCAATTTGATTGTGTGAACAAACATTCAACAACTGACCTGATATTTGGAATCAAAGATATAAAAGTTTGCTCAGCTACATTCTTAGTCTAAGATAAGGTTTCTTAGTAGAAGGGATTCAGGTATACATTCCATAAAATGTTGCCGAAGTATATATTGAACTCTTAAATTCCCACATCTCAGCCAGGATGTTTTGAGTTAAACAAGAAAAAGCTTACTCAACAATGAAAAAAATAACAAAAGCAGGTGTGCCGCAAGGCATTGTTTTGGACTATGGCTACATTGGCTGATGACAGGCGATATTTGCCATTTGGAGGCAATAGCCAAGAACCAAGTAGGAATACGCAACACGCTTGTCCTACATCTGAGAATGTAACTTTTTTACCTTCATAGGTCACCTGGTCAATTGTTGAATATTTGTTAACAAACACAAACCGGTGGACTGGTATTAGGTTTTTTTTCTCCTTAATCGGTACTCCGGTTTTCTCCTTAACCTTCTCCAAACTTAAATCAATTCTATATTAGTGTATGTTTTTATACCGCAGTGATTCATAAAATGAATAATTTTAAACTAATCTTTTCATTAGTTTTTTTTTTTAATAAAAATTACACTCCATTAACATATATCTTAGTAATTCGTAGTAAAACTAGCATAAATTAGAGTTATTCCTGCTTGGAATTAATTATTTACGTTTTAACGGCCGGATTATGCTGAAATTTCATTTAAACCAGTTTTTTAAACTATTTTAAACCCATTTATTCGAACAGAGGACGAATAACAATAAAACTATTTTAACGCATGGGCAGATATCGTCTCAATTTTAACGTTTTTGCGACTACGGTTTCCTACGTATACATGGAAGTGGACTCCTAAAAAAGTCAAATCCCATCATAACAGAAAAATTGCGATAATTTAGAACTGTTTTTTCAGTCGCCCACCACCTCGTGGGATTCGAAGGTTAAAAAACTTTTGACGGTTAACAACCCGAAAACGCATGTTGTGTATACGGTTACTTTTTTCAGATATTGAATCTTTTGATAGGCCTATAAAATAATTTTAAAGGATTTACAACACATGGTATTACTGTGTGTTAAATGGCATTGGGTACATTTGCGACAAACTTCGGTTTTCAATATGTGTCGTTTCGCCGAATTGTCAGCCATATTTTATTATGTAGTCTATCCAAAGTTGCTCTGAACATACGTCATCAAAATGTTTAATCTATTGTCTGCCGCAACTTGTAAATTCGTTTTAGAATCAGGCAATATTTTCCTTCTCATTTTATTCTAGTTAAAAACGAGCCCGTCAAAGTCGTCCGGTTGTCAAACGTATGCAAAATTCTTGAAAGCAATAGTGTTAAGAGGTTATAATTCTAACCTATAAATTATTGTGGTTGTATAATTAACTGTAGCTTTTACATCACTACATAGTATAAAACAAAGTCGCCTTTTCTGTCCCTATATCCCTATGTGCGCTTAAATCTTTAAAACTACGCAATGGATTTTGATGCGGTTTTTTTCAATAGATAGAGTGATTCAAGAGGAAGGTTTATATGTATAATACATGCATAATATACTAAGGCAACATTGCTAATTTTAGAGGTTTCTAACGTGATGTCGTAAATTAACCTATTTTTTTAGGCTTATTTAGCAATTAGCAAAAACGCTGCCTAACCCTACGAGTTAGATCAAATTAATGTACTACAGTATCGTACACCATAAAAAGGTCTACAAAAAAGTCCGCGATGGTATATGTTTATCTTTTACTGATAACCCACATTAACCATTTTTATTGTTTACTTTTTACGTGAGAAAATGGCTTATTTACGAAGCTATTTTAAGCAATACGGCATTAATCCTTATCGAATTAAGTACCTTAAATACAGTGTGCAATTAATATAGATCAATATGGTTCCTTACAGCATGTAAATTAAACAAATATTTTCGGAGATATTACAAATTTAAAATTTGCGTTTAAAAATGTGTAATGTAATAAAAATTGTATGAATTTAGATATTCCAAAGATAGCAGGAAATCTTCATAGTAAGTATAGGGGAAGAGGAATTGTTTTACTCCAAATTTAATGCGTGCAGGCCAAGGGCAGTAATGAATGAACCAAAAATACTGGATCGATTTTAATCATGTTTTCATTGAGTGACATAGGCATATATATTTTATGCCCGTGCAAAGTCGGAGCGGGCCGCTATGTTTTTATATACAACGTTCATATTTTTTCTGTAGTGTATTTAATTTAGTATCAGCAGCAGCCGTGCGAAGCCGGGGCGGGTCGCTAGTGTACTATAATGTTAAATTAAATTATATTTAATAACATTTTTGTTTCATTATACAATTTAGATTAAAATTTTGTTATAGGCCAAAGGCAAAATTAACTAAAACTCAGAGTTGATGTGGCCACATTGCACCGTTTTAACGTCACGAACTGAGATGATGTAGGTTCACACCAACTTTGAACAGACTGTAGCTTATCCAAAGTCTCAGTGAACTAATGTCATTTCAATTTATGGCGTCAAAACGGTGCAATGTTGCGGCATTTAACGTTGACATTTTACGCATCTTAGATTATTTTAGCTTCGATATATAACAACATTATAATATAAATAAAGTAATGTAACAAAAATGTTATAAAACATAATTTATTTTAATATTGCAGTACATTAATTAATTATACAGCCACAATAGTTTGTAGGTTAGAATTATTTTATTCTATTTACATTAAATTTTTTGCTAAACCACCTATTATATTACCTGGAGGGTTAATCCGCTGGAAGGGTTAATGATATGTCTATGATAACAGTGCTTCGTTGATTTTAAAATGTGAATATTGGTTTCGAACTTTTAAATTGGCGATTTTGATACCGAAGACAAAGAACGTTCTGAATAGACAAAAAAAATTGAAGACGAGGATTTGAAGACATTACTCCGTGATGATCTGTGTAAAATACGAGGAGAATATGCAGAATTGTTGGCAGTGATACAAGGAATAATTTTGAATTGCTGGAACTATATGGGAAAGATTCAAAAGTTTGGATATTTGTGCCGTATGACAGGAAGCCATGATACATGTAGGTTTTTTGATCCTATTGTTACTGCTAATAAAAACGATAACGATTACGATAACCCAAAGTGAAACAAATCATGGGAACCACCTGGTCATGCATCAAAATCAACTGAAAAGACGAATATCCATGGCCTCAAGCTAATGCTCTGTATTTGCTAGGATGAGCTTGGTGTAGTATACTATGAGCTGCTAAAAACTAATGGCCATTATCCTGGACCATTATCGACTATAATTGATGCGTTTGAATCGAAACATTTTGGTCGTTATACTGAATGTTTTCAGTGTTTTTTTTCATGCATAAAAAAGAAGAAATATTATTAGAAAGTTGAGAGCCTGAGTCTGAACAGGCTGTTAAATGAGAATGAACGATTTTGATCTTGTTAAAAAATCATGAATCTGTGACTAGTTGGAATTAAAGAAGATATATCACTTAGATATAAGCTATTGCTTTGGAATAAATTGACTGATGCTCTACATCATTTTCATATCCACAAAAGCTTGAATAAATTAGTTCAAAGTTTGTAGATGGGCAGTAAAAATATATTTTTTAAATGCCTAACCGTTGGGTTATTTATTTTACCTACAACTTTCTGATACTCGATATTTCAATCAGAATGTTGTTCAAGTTGTCAATTAATTATTGTATTCTCTAAATGAAGGTTTTACGTATCTTATACGCTTTTAAATATTCATTAGTTTGTTTAGGCGCTAACCTAGATTTTTCACGAATAAGAATTTCATTACTGCAACAAAAGTGATTGAATTATCTGTTCTATATTAAATAAAAATTATTACACTCAACCGACTAGTCATCCAACGCTGCCAAAACAAAGTTCTTCGATTACTTACCTATGTTTATTGCTACATAATCAACAAAGAACTGTACCATGATATCCAAATTCAATGGATTTACGAAGTTATCCAGGATTTCTATTCTTAAAACATGAAATAATATTACTAAATCACTGCAACGTGGAAGCGATAGAGTTACTGGACAATAACAGATCAATTCAAAAGTCCCCGGCCTGACACATAGATGACGCTACTAGAATATGCGTGTATAAATTTGACAGCTGTCGGATCATTAGTTTGTGAATTATAGTATTTTGAGTGAAGCAACTTTTGTTATTGTAAAAAAAATGGATAAAAAGGAATTTCGCGTGTTGATAAAACATTGCTTTTTGAAGGGAAAAATACAGTTGAAGTAAAAACTTGGCTTGATGCCGAGTTTCAGGACACTGTCCCAGGAAGATCAACCATCAAGGATTGGTGTGCTAAGTGCGAAATGAGCACCGAAGATGGTGAATGAAGTGGACGCCCAAAAGAGGTTGTTACCGACGAAAACATTAAAAAATCCACAAAATGATTTTGAATGACCGTAAATTGAAATTGAATGAAATAGCAGACACTCTAAAGATATCAACCGAACGTGTACATCATATCATTCACTAATATGTTGGTATGAGAAAGCTCTGTACAAAGTGGGTGCCGCGCGAGCTCACTTTTGGCCAAAAACAACGACGAGTTCGGATGATTCGGAGCAGTATTTGAAGATGATCATATGCGTAATAAATCCGAGTTTTTGCGTCGATATGTGACAATGGATGAAACATGGCTCCATGATCATTTCACTCCGAAGTCCAATCGATAGTCGTCCGAGTGGACTGCATACGAGGAACATGCTCCAAAGTGTGGTTAACTCAACAGTCGGCTGGCAAGGTTATGGCGTCTGTATTTTGAGATGCCCATGGAATAATTTTCATTGACTACCTTGAAAAAGGAAGGACCATCGACTATTACATGGCGTTATTAGACCGTTTGAAGGACGAAATCGAAGAAAAACGGCCGCATTTGAAGAAAAAGAAAGTGCTGCTTCACCAAGACAATGCACCGTGCAACACATGTGAGTGAAAACGATGGCAAAAATCCATGAATTGGGTTCCGAATTGCTTCTTCATCCACCGTATTCTTCAGATCTGCCCCCAGCGACTATTTCCTGTTCTCAGATCTCAAAACAATGCTCGCTGAGAAGAAATTTTCGTCGAATGAAGAGGTGATCGTCGAAACTGAGGCCTATTTTGAAGCAAAGGACAAATCGTTCTACAAAAATGGTATCGAAAAGTTGGGGGTCCCTATAATCAGTGTATCACCCTTGAAGGGAATTACGTTGAATAAAAAAACTAATTTTGCCAAAAAATATGTTTTACTATGGTAGGCCGGAGAGTTTTCAATTGAACTGTTACGTAGGATATCAGAAATTGGGACGAAACAAACCACAAGACCCTGTATAGAGGATAAGAGTTACTATTAAATCAGACACAACAGAGCGATAGAATTAATCAATTTATAAATTAAGATGGTACTAATATTTTAGTAATCTATATCTTCTGTGGAGATTTGATATAGAAACGTAAATAACTCGTTCTTAAGACTATATACGTCAACCTAACGCTGTCTTTGAATAAACATTAAAATAATAATAACAAATTTATTCGCATTTTATTTCTCAGCTTATGAAAACGAATTGTTATCCCAGCTCGACCTTGACCTTAGCCTGAACTCCAGATGTTTAAAACCCAGGGGTCAGTTCCCAGCTGCATCTTGCCAGAGCTTCGTTAACTGTTGGGACGGTGTTGCGATCGAACAACCTTGTCCAGATGGGCTATTGTTTAATCCGAACAAATTTTACTGTGACCATCCTGAAAATGTCAATTGTGGATCGGCCACGAACCCCCTGCAACTCCACAGCTCGCCGATCCGACCTTCTAATAACGAAATCGGGACGGAGAACTCGCAGGACACCACCCTGAACAGGTTCTGCTTGAAACAAATATGAATATTCCCCGGCAGGTCCTGCAATAGGTTTGTGCATTGCTGGGGTGGTAACGTGATAGAGTTGTCCTGTCCGGACGGGCTGCATTTCTCCAAATTCGGTTTCTGCGACTATCCCGTCAGCGCCGGTTGTGATGATAGTGATTTTCCCGAACGAAACGTGCAGGAACAGAGCCCGTGTCCGCAGGAGAGCGGCATTTTCAGGAACGAGAGTCACTGTGATCGGTATTTTGTATGCTCTTTTGGACGGATCTTGTCGCAATATCAATGTCCCCCAGGATTTAGTTTCAGTAAGGTACGTGTTACATTCTATTAGGTCAATAAAAAAGTAATCCACGTTTTTAAGTTTCAACAATTCAACAAAATGATTTTTATTCAACAACTTCAAAGCTTTATCTTAGCACCTTTTGACTTTTCTCTAGGCCATTAACATATAATCCAATTTCAATTTCTATTCTTCGGTTAAGTATGCGATACTCATTTGTTTCTGTTAGATATACTTTTTAATAGTTTTCAATTTAATGAGAATTTTGAGAAGATGTAGTCTTATTTGTTCGTCAGAACCAATTATAGAGTTCCCAACATATGGCTGAAGCTCACTTAGTTGATTAATACATTATTTTATTAGGGAAAAGACGTTTAGAAGGACTAAAATCTATTATTTCCACTATTACCAACAATAATAAAGTATTTAAAAAAACTTTTATTGAGAAGTCTAAAATCAACCAACCTGTCCATATGATCACAAGAAGAAGAAGCCTTCGAAGAGAAGGATGCCTACTAGATTATATTCTAAACTGCTTATACAACTTTGGACAAAGTTTAACGTGAATTATCTATTTATAAACTCCAGAAAAATCCTATTGGATTAATACACTGAATTATTTCCTTTTATATTTCAACCAAGATGTTTGGAGTCAAACTAAAATTAACATACTTAAGAATAAAAGAAATTAGATTAGCTAGAATTTAGAAGCATTAGATTAGGAAGATTATTCGTAATATAAATATGATAGAAGTATTTCAGGATTTATGTAGGTAAATAGAGCAGAAATAATTGCTTACATCGAGATCTCCATTGTCATTGAGGAAATATGAAGATTAGGTAACAGATATAAGACCTTTCACCCTATTAATACCGAAGTTTTCTAGGATAACGCTGAAGTAGGGCTTATACTGAAAAGAACTAAATCGTTTGATATTGTGTACTTGTATGGAGTGTATTTCTTAGGGAGGAATGATGTTGGTATGGTAGCGATCCATTTTCTCACTTTTTAGCATTTTAAAAATTTTGCGCGCCAAGCCTTTCCGAAGGCGCTAAGTTTGGAGAGTATGCTGGGTTAGTCAGAACTTCCGCTTCGAGCTGCAACTCTAAATGTATTCTTCACAACTCTTGTAGTGTGAGGCCGAATGTTGTGATGCAAGAGAATGATTACGTCTGGTATTGCTAGTTTTCTTTTGTAACAATACATCATTTAGTTTGTTTAAATGGCGTCAGTAGATATCAATAATAACAGTTTCATTCGATGTTAACCGCTACTAACACAGCTTAATGATCATTCCATATGCATATCAAGACTTTGCTGTTTATGTGGATGGCTGCTCTTGACTAACCCATGACTTTCTGCTCTTGAGATTGCCGTTTGCTACAGAAAACTTTTCTTTTTTGCGATGTTAAAACAGTTCATTTTCAATCAATTGTTAGTATGATTTAGTAATCTTCTTTCGTGTTTTAAGGCGAAATCCTGCACAACTTCGCAAATCCATCTGATTTCCAGGTCATCGTGCACTTCTTTTCAATCAATTGGTGTGGTTACTCCACTTGTACTTCTCATATAATTACCAATTTTCTTTCTAGGGCTGGAATTGGCTTGTTGCAACCCCTTCTTGTCCACTACCCCAATTTTCCCCCTTGGACCTTCACTACCCCCTTTATAAATACATCATTATATCAATTTTATAAAAAAAGAACATTGTCCATACCTTCTGTGAATTTCTCCACTCTTACCCTGGCCGCAAGCACATATATACCGATGACTCCATATCATCGCAGTGGGCTTGGCAGTGCATTTGTGGTGGAAAACCGGACAACAGTATTGGGTTCAGTATTCACCTGGTCACCGACTCATTGACAATTATCCTTACCCTCTATCTGAATGGGATCAGGACAAGTTTAGTGTGGATCCCTTCTCATGTTGGTATATCGGGAAATGAACGCGTGGACAGTGCGGCTAAATCGGTAGCCTCCTCTCTCCTCCCCGTTTCGGATGGTTGTGTCCATACTGACCTTATCACATTCGTTTCTTGTTCCATAAATAACGAGGTACAACGTCGTTGGGCGCAGGAGGCCAACCACAACAGGCTCTTTGAGTTTAAAGCTGATTTTTTCTCCTCTCTTCGCGTTCCTTCCCTTCGTCACCATGCCGTAGTTTTGAATCTACTGAGATTGATCCCGTCTGCTCACTGTGAGTTTTGTTATCGTGTCCCTATTTTAGTCTACCACATGCTAAACGACTGTTCACGGCTTATCTAGATAACCTCCAACATTAAATAGAAAAGTGTTATTTTAAGTTGAGCCAAAATGATGAAGATGATGTTAAAATGATGTATGGAGATATCAAAACCATGGGATTTAATAGTTAGGTTAGATGGGTTGACAGTTATATACGTTGGAATGGATCTTTCAATGGACTCGTTTCAATGGCACAATCTTTCATTACCATTTTTCAGTGTACGAATAATATACTAACAGTACCGACATCAAACACGTTTTTTGCTAAATGCAAATCGATATAATGATTTCCAAATAATTAATTGATGTTAATAAACGTGGATTACTTTTTCACGCACCTAAAGCGATAACCATTTAATACATCACTGTTATTAGATCTTGGGTACTTGTGACTACTCACATCGAGTTGATTGTGGAGACGCTCTTCAGCCGTCGAATGTTGAGAATTCTACTGTGATGAATTTAACACATTCTAGTACGGACGTAAGTGAAAAACCTTCTGAGTCAGATCGACGTTGCTCGGTAGTACCTAAGGGTTATGTCAGGGACTCCACCAATTGTTCGCAGTATCATTTATGTGAATCTGGTGTTGTAACGGCGACCTATACCTGTCCGACAGGTACTTTGTATAGTAACGTGAGTCCCTTGAGATATTTTTAAGCCTTTCATACCGTACTGAGTGATTTTTTACAATCAGGTGCTGGGTATCTGCGACTTTGCCAACAAAGTCAACTGCAATGACTCAGTGACTGCACCTGAAGTTAATAACATAGATATTGGGCAAGATCTGTCCCCAGGTATACCAACTAAAATATATTCTAACAAGATATACGTCTCTTAAAGGACAATTATTTCAGAATTATTAGCAGCAGTGGAAAAATGTACCCCCGGTACTACCATTCCTCTGAACGCTGACTGCTCCAAGGCCTGTCGTTGTCGAGCCCATTCAGCGGAGATCATTCAATGCACACAAGGACTGGCGTACGATTCCGCTTTGGATAAATGTGTTCCTTCTTATATTGCCAAATGGTGAGAGGACAATATTTGTTTTACAGCAAAAATTCCTATTTTTATGTATATTTATTTTTCAGTTAAAATATCCATCAGAGACTGATAACCATTGAATGATAAAAAGAAACTAATATAATAAATAATATAATACTTGAATTGTTGTTTTATTTAAATATCTTTTAAATTTTAATTGTTTTAGTATATAAAATGAATCATTATTCATGAAATGGCGAAGGAAATTAAAATTATTAGAAATATTCATAATAATTGTTTTTGGTTAATGAAGGTTCATTTAATCGGTAGAAAGTCTGACGTATGATTCTTGTATTGCCAAATGGTGAATTTTTTTATAACATCTTTATTAGATACGCTTAGTACAATCTTAATTTACAATTAATTTATTATTACTTTTCCTATGTACTTGGATTAATTAACAAGCAAGACGAGTGCGAGAAAATACATCAGTATGTATTCCTCAATTATAAAATTACAATTATTTATTAATTATTAACTTATAGCTATAGTTTACACTAATATTACACACTAAATGTTCACAGAAGTTCGTATGGTTTTGTTCGTTTCAATCTCCTGACATCCTGCGCGCTGTCCAGCAGTTGTATTGCTTCCACGTTAGTATGATTTAGTAATCTTCTTTCGTGTTTTAAGGCGAAATCCTGCACAACTTCGCAAATCCATCTGATTTCCAGGTCATCGTGCACTTCTTTATTGGTTACATAGCGATAGGCATTGGTAATCAATCGAAGAATCTTGTTTTGACAGCGCTGTATGACTAACTGATTTGAATTTTTAGTGCAACCCCATATTTGCACCCCATAGGTCCAAATTGGCTTTATAACTGTATTATAGATCAACCTCTTTGATTTTAGATCAAGTTGAGAGTATCTTCCGACTAACCAGTATAGTTGTTTTATTTTGGTTCTAATGTGGTTTGCTTTTTTTCTAACGTAACAACAATAAAGAACTTTTGTTGTAGGCACAAGAACTGAATTTTATTTCTAAAGAAAATATTGTCTATCGTTAGATGTTATTCATTTTGGCACCATACAGATACAGAATTTGTCAAAAAAACACGTCTTTTGAGACACTCTAAGACCTAATCCAATGTTTAGTATCTCCATATTATCTCTTGTTCAAATTAAACAAGTAAAACAAAATTATGGGTAAAATATGTCTTTGTATATTGTTAGAACTTAGAATATTAGCTCATCCTAGTCCAGATACCAAAAAAAATACTGTTAAGACCAAGCCACTTATCATCTCAAGACATATTTTAGTATTGTATAATAGTAAAAAAAGTTTAAAAAAACACATAGCAATTTAAATGGCTTGCAAATTACAAATCACTGACTTACCAGTTGCTTAAATTCGAATAACTTTTTCAATCACAAACTATTACATTTTGTCAATCATTCCAGTTCCCCCGACGGTGGTCTTCAAAATTTTACACTTATATTTGGCTGAACTTTTTTACTGCTGTGGAATTTTTAAAGTGAACTTTCAAATAGTGCATTTAAAAGGTAGTATGAATTAAAAAGGGCAGGAAAAGTCACAATTTTCAGGAAGTTTTACCGAAAAAATCGTGAAGAAACCCAGAAATTTGTCATTGCAAGAACCCACTGTTGGACCAAATTAAACAAGTAGTTATTAGATGAAGCTATGCGTCGAGAATGCGATGGGTGGGGTTGGTCTTTTTATTTAAGCGTTCCGATTTTGATTCTTTGCCTCATTCACTTTTGATCAATCTTAAAATCACTTTTCTTCTGAAGCCATCCACTATATATTCGACGGGTCTTAATATAAAATTAAAAATTTATAATATTTCTAAATTACATTTCTGAAATATTTTCAAATAACGGCAACTTCCTTTATTGAATAGAATAGACTTATTTGTGGCGTTACATTTGGATTGTTTTACTCGAATATATTATATATGTTAGCATCTTACATCTATTAATAAAATTAAAATTTCAATTAACTTATTGAAGACAAAATGGCGAAGGTTTCTATTTGGTGTCATTTCTATCAAAAACAATAATTATGGTTACTGTAAGTTCACAGTTTCGAATATTTTTTTGAAGTACTTATTGTTTCAATATTGGTAACACTTTCATGCTTGATACTGACAAATTTGTCAATAATAAAGAAATGAAATAACTTTCAAACTCAAAATATTGATATTAGTGAGGTTATAGTTAATAGTTATGTTTATAGTTTATATACGTTTCGGTTGCTGATAATATTTTTTTTGAAAATAGGAACGAAAATTACAAAACTGTGTGCTGAGAGATTATAACATTATTACATTTATTAACGATAGTCTAAATAAATTTGTGATGTATTAGAGAGTTATTGCTCGCAAAACCAGTTCTGTTCGGAGAATAATATTGCTTAAAGCACTGATTTGTTGGATACACAAAGTTGGATATTCCTGTCATTAATCAATGACAGTACGTTACATTTTAATGGATGAGTGATAAATGATTGAAAGATTGAAGCTTAATATTATAAATAAATAAAGAAAAATACAGACAACTCGTATCATAAAAACTATACAAAAGCTATATTAACTTTTCCAGCTATATTAATTTCTTGTCAGCAAGTTTCTTTCGCCAGCAACTTCGTGTTAAATTGCATGTTAAATTGTCAAATTATTAAGGTAAATAAGGTTTGGTACTATTAAGGTAAAAGGTTTGAAAGTGGCTGTTTATTATGGCGCTATATCCTGGATACTCTTACATTGATTTCTTGGTGATGGTTAAGATGGTTAGATTTAAGACCCTTTTTGCCACTTGATTTGTCAAAATTTGTAGAGAGGAAAATGTCACCTTCTTTTTTAATGGAGCACATATACAAATGTAAATTTTTCAAAATATTGAAATCTTTATGACGTATTTATTGTTTAAGATCACCTACTTATCGACCAGCTAGCGAATGAGTCCATTTTCTGGAGATCTGGAACTGATTTATTGCTTGTGGAAAGTGCTTGATTTTTGGAATGTCAGTTTCTCTGTGAGTTTTAACATTTCTGGCAAATCATGGAGTGCTAGTAACTCTCCTAAGAAACTATTTTAAAAATCTTGAAGTAGACGTTAAAATCGCAGAGGATAATGAAACGTAGTGACATCTTGTAAAATAAGGCTTTGATGGAGATTGGGGCTGTGCTGTTTTTGCAGAGCAGAGGAGATAGCAGGTTTGGAACATTTTCTAGAACAGATAAGTGATCATGAAGGGACAGTTTCGAGTTTGATGGAAGTTCTGTTTGAACGAAAGTCGATGAGAATGTTTTAGGGACGTTTCCTGGATTAGATCGATGTCGACATGTAGGATTCAGTTCCGCTTGTGACCTATGCAAGTTGTTTTGCGGATTTGGAATTTTGCGGACAGTTGGACTGACCGGATCCGGTTGGGTTTCTGGGTTTGCGAGCTGCTGGACGACAGCTACAGTTACTGAAGTTTTCGGTGTGTGAATCGCCGCAGTTGCAACATTTCGGTGGAGCCTCTGGAAGTTTGGTACACGATCGGATATGGTGATGGCTTGGATAGAAAAAATCATTGTTGATAAAATGGTGAAGGAAGTTCTACTAATCAAATTTCATTTTAAGGGTATCCATTCTGTACGACTCACACCGAAAAATAACCGAGCTTCGCTAGATGTCGCCCGAACAAAATCCGGATAGACGTCGCCATAGACGTGGCCGGTCCACCCCGGGGCGCTCAAGGTCTCGGTTTGCCCATCGGCACCGGGCCGAACACCATTTTAATGATATTCTTGTCAATTCACTTTCACTAGGCGGGCACACCCAGTCCCAGTCGACGTGAACGATGCCGATTACGATTCCGTAACGAAGCAGGAATTTGTTGTGAATTAATGCGCGCGGACGCCGCAGTATTAGTGCCGCGATATTAGCTGGCTAATATCGCATACGTTCCAGATGCGGACGATCCGAATCGTTAAACGAAGTCGTCCATTAATCTTTTGCGCTGTTATGAATAAATGGATTTCCGAACAATCACTTGCGGCTTTTTTTTTTCAGGCATGCAAGACACAGGCAACCGGTGAAGCGTGAAACCGTGTCGGTCGAGCCATCATCGATCAGGCATTGCAGGACGCTTTGATGGAGATGCCGAAAAACATCGATATATCGATATTTTTTTGGCGTGAAAGGCCTTATACCTATATACTAGTTTGGGTTTATTAACAAACATTCAACAGTTGACCAGGTGCATAGAATAACACATGTAATTGAAAAAGCCTATGAAGGTAAAAATATATGTTCAGCTGTATTCTTAGATATAAAACAAGTCTTCTAGAAGATTTGGCATGACGACTTTGTTCATAAGCTACATAAAATGCCACGTAAACAACACACTGAACTATTAAAATCTTACATTACAATCAGAATGTTTACAGTCAAACAAGAGGAAGTTTACTTGAAAATAAAAGAGGGTAGAGCAGGTGTACTACAAGGAAGTGTATTGGCGCCAATTATTTAGCTATTCTACATCTGTGATATATTACAAATGGAGAATATTACAATGGCTACATTTGCTGATGATACTGAGTATTATAGCTGTCGAAAACAATAGTGAAGAAGCTACACGAAAATTATAATAGACAAGTGACAATATAAATAATTGGACGCAAGCTTGAAAAAATAAAAATCAACTAAAGTAAATCTGTGCATGTGCAGTTCTCCTACAAGCAGTCCGTAACACCAATAACATTTAATAATACTATTATTCCATATAGCAACAACCCTAAATATCTCGAAATGAATCTTGATGTAAAACTTCGTTGGAAGGAACATATAAAGAAGAAAAGAAAAGAACTGGAATTGATATATCGAAAAATGTAATTGGGTAATTGGAAGAAAATCACTATTATCAGTACATAATAAATCACTACATAGTATAAAACAAAGTCGCCTTTTCTGTCCCTATATTCCTATGTGCCCTTAAATCTTTAAAACTACGCAACGGATTTTGATGCGGTTTTTTTTCAATAGATAGAGTGATTCAAGAGGAAGGTTTATATGTATAATACATGCATAATATACTAAGGCAACATTGCTAATTTTAGAGCTTTCTAACGTGATGTCGTAAATTAACCTATTTTTTAGGCTTATTTAGCAATTAGCAAAAACGCTGCCTAACCCTACGAGTTAGATCAAATTAATGTACTACAGTATTGTACACCATAAAAAGGTCTACAAAAAAGTCCCCGATGGTATATGTTTATCTTTTAGGGATAACCCACATTAACCATTTTTATTGTTTACTTTTTACGTGAGAAAATGGCTTATTAACGAAGCTATTTTAAGCAATACGGCATTAATCCTTATCGAATTGAGTACCTTAAATACAGTGTGCAATTAATATAGATCAATATGGTTCCTTACAGCATGTAAATTAAACAAATATTTTCGGAGATATTACAAATTTAAAATTTGCGTTTAAAAATGTGTAATGTAATCAAAATTGTATGAATTTAGATATTCCAAAGATAGCAGGAAATCTTCACAGTAAGTATAGGGGAAGAGGAATAGTTTTACTCCAAATTTAATGCGTGCAGGCCAAGGGCAGTAATGAATGAACCAAAAATACTGGATCGATTTTAATCATGTTTTCATTGAGTGACATAGGCATATATATTTTATGCCCGTGCAAAGTCGGAGCGGGCAGCTATGTTTTTATATACAACGTTCATATTTTTTCTGTAGTGTATTTAATTTAGTATCAGCATTGCACCCGTGCGAAGCCGGGGCGGGTCGCTAGTTGTTATTATATAAGCAAATAGAGAAAACCTATATGCGGAGTACGGAGTACAATTATGGGGATGTTCTGCAAAGAGAAACATAAACAAAATACACATTTTACAGAACAAATTCCTGAGAAGTATTGTGGGCGCACCCAAATACTACAGGACCGACTACCTACATCGAGACCTTCAGATACCCACAGTCAGTCAAAAAATCAAGAGAATTGCAAGGGGCCATGAGGAAAGACTCTATTTTCATGAGAAAATTGAAATATTTCAAGTTTGGATACCACCAGAGCAGGACTCAAAATAATCAAACCATCTGATCTTGTTTAGTGTTTTGTAGTGAGTCCATTTAATAAAAAATACAGCAGTGACATGTATAAACATTATTTCACCAGAGATAAGGCCGATGAGTCCTTCTAGTTATATACCTAGATTCAATTTATCAGAAGGACAAATTGTAGGTTAGTCGGAAACGACCAGTTTTTTTTATAACAACTTTATTAGTACTAAGCGTGTACAATCTTAATTTACAATTAATTTACTACTACTTTTCATTTGTACTTAGATTAATTCACAAGCAAGACGAGTGCGAGAAAATACATCAATATGTATTCCTCAATTATAATATTATAATAACTTATAGCTATAGTTTACACTGAAGGCATTCATTTTATATAAGTTGGTATGGTTTAGTTCGCTTCAATCTCCTGACATCCTGGGCGCTGTCCAGCAATTGTATTACTTCCACATTAGTGTGACTTAGTAATCTTCTTTCGTGTTTCAAGGCGAAATCTTGGATAACTTCGCAAATTCATTTGATTTCCAGGTCATCGTGCAATTCCTTGATGGTTACATAGCGATAGGCATTGGTAATCAATCGAAGGACCTTGTTTTGACAGCGTTGGATGACTAGTTGATTTGAATTTTTAGTGCAACCCAATATTTGCGCCCCATAGGTCCAGATTGGCTTTATAATTGTCTTATAGATCAACCTCTTTGATTTTAGATCAAGTTGGGAGTATCTTCCGACTAACCAGTATAGTTGTTTTATTTTGGTTCTAATGTGTTTTGCTTTTTGCCTAACGTGATGCTGGAAACGACTAGAAACAATATAATAATTAAATAATAATAATAAAAAAGTACAATAAATTTTTCAATTTTTCTTAATAAATGCGCTTTTAAAACGAAAAAATGATAAGAATTCATGTAGACACCTAATACTGTTATAACAATAATGCATTTAATAAAAAATAAATAAAATTTTTTCGGAAATATCATCGTTTCGACCGTGCCATCATTCCTGGGGTGCATCTACTAATTCCGATCGCTGGATGGCGTCGACTCGAATGCAAAATCGCCGAGTGACACACGATTACTCAACAGGATATCCACCGAATGTGGCAAATAGACGAAGCCTGAATCGTAGATGAGACCGTTGTTGCTTCACCGAGTCGCCGTGTGTTTTTTTCGTTTGCTCCGAATTCGAACACATCAGATTTCGTGGACGTGCTCGGAAATCGAGACGGCGTTGAATTCCTAAACGGGACCCAACAAGTGATGTGCGATAGTGAAAGTGTCATTCGCCTTCTCGAGAGGAGCTTTCTTTCTCGGGTGTTGTCACGCGGGATTTTTTTTGCCGATTCAGAAATCAACTGTAACAATGGCCGAGCGATATGGTTATTCATTTGTTCTTGCCCAAGACCGAGGGCGGTGTTGGGATCTCTCTGGTTGTCGAATTTTTGGGAAACGGTTTACGGTTTTGCGTCATGTGGAAATGTAATTGGTACTTTCTTGAATAATGGAACAATTAGTAGGTGCTTGTATAACTCGTCAAGATGTGAAGTATCAATGTAAACATAAAATAACAGTCTTTCATTAAATAACAGGTCAATTGTAAAGTTTCCGTCCTGACACAGACATGGCGCTACTAGAATTAAATCCATATGTTTTTTAGTTAGCCCTAACCCCTCCAAAAAAATGTAAAAAAAGATAAAAAAATTCACAAAATTATTTTGAATGACCGTAAAATGAAATTGAATGAAATAGCAGACACTTTAAAGATATCAACTGAACGTGTCCATCATATCATTCACGAATATTTGGGTATGAGAAAGCTCTGTGCAAAGTGGGTGCAGCGCGAGCTCACTTTTCACCAAAAACAACGATGAGTTGATGGTTCCGAGCAGTGTTTGAAGATGATCAAGCGTAATAAACCCGAGCTTTTATATGTGATGTTTTATATGGCCGATATGTGATAATGGATGAAACATGGCTCCATCATTTCACTCCGAAATCCAATCGACAGTCATCCTAGTGGACTGCACACGATGAACCCGCTCCAAAGCGTGGGAAAATGCAACAATCGGCTGGCAAGGTTATGGCGTCTGTATTTTGGGATGCGCATGGAATAATGTTAATTGACTACCTTGAAAAAGGAAGGACCATCAACAGCGACTATTACATAACGTTATTGGACCGTTTGAAGGACGAAATCGCCGAAAGACGGCCACAGCAAAAAGTATTATTATATGATTTCAGTTATATAATATAACTATCCTGACATGTAGTAGATCACTTCAGTAAGTGATCTACTGTACAACTTATAATCTAAATCTTATTCTAAAAACTATTCTAGCTTATTCTAGAGATTATCAAATCTTACTCTATGTGTCTATCAATCAGTTCGTATGGCAGTTTGCGTTTGAGCCTACGCACTTCACTCTCATCGTGCACATTTAACTGTTTGGCGAGTGCATTGGGATGCACTGATAGTCTTTCAGAGTACTTCGCACTAACACTCCGAATCATACTCGTTATAGATTCTATGGGGATATCGCGCTGAATCAGTTTATTGGACACGTAATATGGGGCATCGAGGATGACCCGCAACACTTTAATCTGGAACCTCTGGAGGATATCTATGTTAGATTTGCTAGTACCCCATAGTTTAATACCAGTTAGGCCCAAGTATTGACTTATACAGTAAAACATTGTTATCTAATAATAATTTAGATTTACGCCTTATCAGGCAGTACGTTTGGTTTAGTTTAAGCCCAAGTTGTTTGCGTTTTGTAACTATATATTTTTTCCATGTCGAATGTCGATCGAAATGCATTCCCAGATATTTAACGTTGTCTGCTTGCGGAAGTTCATGGTTATTCAATTTTACTGAGGGACATGTTCTTCTATAAAGGGTAAATGTCACACGGGTAGATTTTGTCTCATTTGCTTTGATACGTCACGTTTTCAACCACAATTCGACTTTGTTAAGATGAAGTTGGAGGTATCTTATAGCTGATATTGGATCCTCGTGTGAAGATAAAACCGCTGTATCGTCAGAGTATGTTGTAACAGTAGTGTTGTAACTGTCCTGCGGAACACCCGAATAAATTGGGTGTAGATCAGTGTACTAGTCACCCTGTTTGACAATAAAATGTTTATATGTGAGGTACGATTTCAGCAGTTGAAAGTGCGTATGGGGCAAGTTTTAGCATTAATTTTTTTAGTTGTAATGGAATAATGATTTTACACCATTTAGGCTGCGAAAGGATTTTGGATCTTCCAAGATCTATCTACAAAATGATACAAGTGCTTCGTCCGTAAAATATTATAACCGCTGTCGGGTCTTGTACGTCAATACCTGTTGGCGATCATTATAATTTCTGAACCGAATTACATTATTCAAAGCATATTTAAAGTTACCAGTCAAACCCTGCTATTTCTTTTCCTCCATTCCATTAACGGCTTGACCTTGTTACAGTAATTATTATTAATAATTCTGTTAATATCCTTCAACGATTCATGAAGCTTCTCGGAATCCAATCTTAGAACCTTCGCCGTCATTGCGGACCGTAGGGAAGACGATCGCATCGACGAATATCCGGTTGATTAATGATTATTCACAAATTAAAACTAAGTCAGTTTACATGTTCTCGTCTCGGTTCGAAAAGGTCAACGACAGAAAAAAAAAGTTTACCGAAATATCATGCCTTTTACTGCTTTATTACCGCAAATTATAATATGGTGGAATTTAAATGTTAATTTAATTTTTAATAAATATGCTTTCGTGTCGAATGTGTAATGTCACAGTGCAAATCGAAGGATTTCTACGGCTATAGTTCAGCATGTTGTTATTTTAGTTCAAATTTCGTGTATCAGAGTACTTTCACTTTCTGACTCATTTTTCTTGTTAATTAGTGTTTTTAAGTATACATTTTCTTACTCTATTTGATATCCAGTTAATGAGGGCCTTGTTTTATCTTGTCATGTGGTATAAAAATCTACTTATTATTAATTATATCTTTCATTAGATATGCTTAGTACATATTAATTTACAAATTAATTTATTTCTAGTGTTCTGTTGTACTTGCATTAATAGATAAATAATGCCGGTACGGTCAGTATATATTTCCCAAATTCAAATAAAACTAAACTACTTAACAGGTCAATTGAAAAGTCCCCGGCCTACCATAGTAAAACATATTTTTTTGCCAAAATTAGTTTTTTTTATTCAACATAATTTCCTTCAAGGGTGATTGTAGCTACCCTACAATTTTTCGATACCATTTTTGTAGTACGATTTGCCCTTTGCTTCAAAATAGGCCTCAGTTTCGTCGATCACCTCTATATTTGACGAAAATTTCTTCCCAGCGAGCATTCTTTTGAGATCTGACTACAGGAAATAGTCGCTGGGGGTCAGATCTGGAGAATACGGTGTATGAGCAAGCAACTCGAAGTTCAATTCATTGATTTTTGCCATCGTTTTCACTGACATTCTTTCTTTTTTCTTTCAGCATTTTTTTTTCTTCAAATGCGGCCGTTTTTCGGCGATTTCGTCCTTCAAATGGTCCAATAACATCATGTAATAGTCGCTGTTGATGCCCCTTTCTTTTTCAAGGTACAGACGATATAACCTTGCCAGCCGACTGTTTCGTTTTCCCACGCTTTGGAGTGGGTACAGTCCACTAGGATGACTGTTGATTGGATTTCAGAGTGAAATGATGGAGCCATGTTTTATCCATTATCACATATCGACTCAAAAACTCTTGTTTATTACGCTTGATCATTTTCAAACACTGCTCCGAATCGTCAACTCGTCGTTGTTTTGGTCAAAAGTGAACCGCGCGGCACCCACTTTGCATAGAGCTTTCTCATACCCAAAGATTCGTGAATGATATGATGTACACGGTCAGTTGATACCGTCTTCGGTTCTCATTTTACCACGTCTTTGGTTTCTTCTTCACAATTTTCAAGATATATGGCTCTGAAGTGCGAACTATATCATGAAGATTGCTAGAGGTCTCTTATGTATCGAAGGTCAAGGAGTTTGTGGCATCATTTTGAACGCCATGACTGTTTTTTAAACTTTTCCCATGATTACATCCAGTGTTATGATGGAAAATCACACACTTGTGGAAGCTTATGGTGAGGCATGATATCCGAACTTTTATAATTTATTTGTGCCTATACGGCTATTTTTTTGCCCTTTTAATATATATAACTCTTTCTAATATAACATTTTATTATCACTAAATGTAATTACATTTAAAATATTGTCAGAAAGTTGTTAATTAGAATGAAATGTTGAATGTTAGAAAAAGATGAATCACTTTTTCTTGAGCGTCATATATTACGTATAATTAAAAAAGGTTTCTACTTTGTCGAAAATTTCACATGTTTCATTTGACTTTATGTTTTAGTTTAAATCTATTTGATTCAACAGATTCAAAGTTGTTTTTGTTGGCGTATTATTACTCTTTATCATCGGAATTCTATTGTCTGATGTGAACTGATTTCTGACTAATATATGAGTCACTTTTACTTCTTTTGTTACAGTACGGAACTATATCAATATTTTTTTGGTTTCTTCTATAGGAACGAACGAGAATCGATAGGTTATTCCGGTTTTGCTTTGGTGGTGTAATCGGAATACCACAGTAGTACCGACTTAAGCAGAATAGATGCGTTTTACGGCTGCTTATCCGTGATATTAAAATACGTAACTTTTACGTAAGGATATTAAATAATGCTAATAAGGTTTTAGAAACTCGGTTTAGATGAGTTTTGTGTTTATTAAACTTTTTTGTGTATAATTAATTAATGTTAGATGATTTTTCAAATTATTTTATGTTGGTCTTCAGTTATATTCACCGAAGAACTGCACGATGACCTGGATATCAAATGGATTTACGAAGTTATCCAAGATATCGTCTTGAAACACGAAAGAAGATTATTAAATTATACTAACGTGGAAGCAATACAACTGCTGAACAGGGCGCAGGATGTTAGAAGATTGAAGCGAACCAAACCATACGAACTTATATAAAGTCTATATCTTTAGTGTAAATTATAGCTTAAGTTATTATAATTTTATAATTGAGGAATATATATTGATGTATTTTCTCGTACTCGTCCTGTTTATGAATTAATCCAAGTATAAATGAAATGTAGTAATAAATTAATTTATAATTAAGATTGTACTAATAAAAATGTGTATCCAATAAAAATGTTATTAAAAAATGTTGTTTGTTTATTTGTTTGAGATGTCAGTTTCTGTGTATTTTACATAGAGAAGAACATCTTTACCATTTTTCAAAGTCCCCAAGAAGCCATTACCTCTTTGCTACTTCTCACTATACCAGGTGTACCGGAAAGTCATTACCGGTTTTTTTCGGGGAATATTACAAAATTTTTAAGGAAATGGAAAAATTTATATATTCAAAGTATTGGCCATTCGATTCATTATACATTTTGTACATCTTTCAGGCAATTTATGGATTCCGTCTCAAAAAAAATATTTGTCCTTTGAGCACAACCATTCACGAACCATTTTCTGTGCTGCTTTCTAAGTTCTGCTCTACAAGCGTGTGTCCCATCGATGCGGAAAGTAGATAGTTGGACAGGGCAAGGCCTGGAAAATCACTTTATCGTGTCTTCAAGCTCATTATGGACGTTCTTCAATCAAAGCACCGTTCAAATTGATCATTTGTTGTCGGTAGCGATTATTATTAACTGTTTTATCAGGTTTCAATAGTCCGTAATATATTACGCCCCTCTGGTCCCACTAAATATCTCCATTGTCTTGCGACCAAAACAATTTAGTCTTGGAGTCCATTGGCCGGCTTCGCCAGGTAATAACCATGAATTTTTGCGTTTAGAATTTTCAAATAAATCCACTTTCTATCATCCGTCACAGTTCGATACAAAAATGACTTCCTATTGTATCTTTGAAGCAGCATTTCACAGATGATTTTCCGATTTTTCTTTTGCCTGTCGTTCAATTGATTGATGGACATCTTCCTATCATTTGGATTTGTCCCATTCCTCGTAATCGGTCGCTACTCGTTTCTTGGGCCCCATTTAATGGTTATGCCAATTGTTTTTGAGTTTGAGATGTCTCTTCATACAATAACTCTTGCAGTTTCGCATCTTCAAACTTTTTCGGTGCGCCAGAACGTCATTTAGGACGTCCAGGTTAGGGTCCAGGTCAGAGTATGCCCAAATGCACCCTTTCAGTAATGTTTAGGTATTAACACTGCAGTTTTTCTATTAAATACACCTCACAAGATCAAATGGTTTGATTCTTCTGAGTCTGTGTCTTGTTTTGGTGTTATCCAAGAGCTGGCGATATTGATATGAGAATGGAGTCAGATTCTTCGAGTTTCTTCTTATTGGTGCATTCATATTTTTAAACCAATTGTGTTCTAAGAACATATTTCATTCAAGGTCAAGTGTTAATCAAGGCCTACCTGATTTATATGGATTCTACGGTGAACTCATTTCTGATAGTCATCTTCAGTCTCTTCTCATGTCTTCTTGTAGTTCTCTTTTTAGGGTATGTATATGGCTTGGTGAATGGAGGTACGGTGAAATAAGACTGTGATGTTTGTATTTTGTGACCGTTATTTATTGATGTTATAAAAATATTATGAACTACAAATAGATGAAAGGTATGTCAGCGGTGTTACCTGAAGACGAGGCTTGGGCAACTTTTGCCAATTAAGCAATACAATTTTCTACATGGTATGCATATGATATACGCTCATCGGTTGATTGGGTATTTGTTTATGATAGCCCTGTATTCCTTGCTGAGGTTTTGAAATTTTTTTGCATATATACAGCCTGCACTACTGGGTCATATGTTCTAGGAATGGAAAATAAAAGTGTTAGTAGTAGATCACTCGCACATAATTGTAAATCTTGATAAAGTATTCCTTCTATTGTATACACAAAATCATATATATTTTCTTGTGTATGATTTTTTAAAAACACATTGCCTGCCATATCTCTTTAATACGATTTTACACGATTATTTCATGTTATTACAATTAATTAAAAAATGGATACTTCTCTCAAACAATGTTCATTGCTCAAAAGCTCAAAACTAGTTAAGTTTACTCACTAAGTTGTATATTTTTTGATATACTTCTTGAATGAAAAGTGAAAGATTTTCTTACATATTTTGGTGACCAATCATCACCAGTATCGAAAGAAGGTGTGGATTACGAACTAACAATAACTGTTGTCTTCTTTCTTTAGAATTGATAATGATGAAAGCCATTCGTTATATTTTTCTTGTTAATGCATTCATAATTATGAACTAATTTTATTCTAAGAAGCCTTTGTATTCGAGGTTAAGTTATGGTCGAAGCCTACTTGATCAGCACATTTTCCCTTATTGATATATTCATACCTTTAAACTATTTTATTCTAAGAAAACAATTTACTCGAGGTTGAGCTTTGGTCAGGGCCTACTCGATTCAGATTCTTCGAGTTTCTTCTTATTGGTGCATTCATATTTTTAAACCAATTTTGTTCTAAGAACATATTTCATTCAAGGTCAAGTGTTAATCAAGGCCTACCTGATTTAATAATTTCTTTGCGTTCTCTTTATCTATGTATTCATAATTTTAAACTGATTCTACGAATTTTTAGGACTAATGTGAACTCATTTCTGATAATGTATGAGTCACGTTCTCTTCGGTTGTTGTATTACGGAATTAAATTAATGTATTTTCGCGACGGCAAATGAGCCATACTAGTTGATTCAACGGTTCGTTCCGGTTTGTATTTACGGTGTAACCTGTATTGTATAGCCGACGATATCAAAAAAAAAATGTGGTTGTTTATCAGATATTTTAAAATTAGCTTTTTACGTAAGGATATTGAATAAGGTTCTGTATATTTCGTTTTGCACGTCTGATTATACGAGAGTTGTTTTTTATATTTCGCGATTTGAGATTTATTATTTATTAGCGTTGGGAACTATCGACTGAAAACGGTCGAAACAGTCGTTAGTCGCAAAACAGTCAAAATAGTCGATAGTCAAAGAACTTCTGAAAATAGTGATTACTATTTTCAGTCAAATGCACTGTTTATTTTTTTCAAAATTTAGTGATATCAGACGAAGATGTACGAATCCTTTCCTGTATAAATTGTAAGATAGGAAAGGACGGAGATAATTGCTTGGAGCACTTAATTTTATATGTGCTTATATTTTCCAATGGTAGTATAAGTTATTGGTAACATATTCCTTCAAGTACTAACTTAAAAAAAGGAAAAAAATAAGTACTGAATACTACTAACATGCAATTAGTAATTTCATTTTAAACGAAGTAGAATTACTGTTATATTTGATTGTTCTGTTGATCTGTAAAAAGCAACGAAATTTTTCTATAGAATGGAATAATACCCCACAAATGTTTTATAGTATTTTAATATGTTAATTGCTATTTTTAAATAATATACTGTAATAAATTTAGACAATACAATTGAACATAAACAAAACCTAAAAACTAAAGATGTACAATAACCATAAATGCTTTATTTATTATTGAACGGAAATATTTTTTAACAAAAATCGAGACAGTTAGATCGAAGCCAAAAAGTTAATCAAAAAAATATTATCTATTATTGCCATGAAAACAGTCAAAAGTATCTTACTATTTACCTTTCACGATTTTAATCTTTTTACCCTATTACATTAACAATCTTGAAGAATATCATTTTAAAATGCTGTTATATTAATATACAATATATTGTTATCTATAAATTAGCAAAAAAAATCCTAAAATTATATATATTACTTATAAATCTGAAACAGTCGACTAAAACAGTCACTAGTAAGAAGTAGTAAAATCAGTTGAATCAAAAATAGCGACTGAAACAGTCGATAGTAAAAAGTAGTTAATTAATAAACAGTCGATAGTCAATTTCAGTCAAAAGTTCCCAACACTATTATTTATTAGTTAGTTATTACTATAGACATTAGTTTAGGCGTCTAATGTATTTGTGTTTAGTGTTTGTTTATGTTAGATTTATTTACGACAACAAAAATACTCGAAACATATATGCATTAGTTCGGAACATTTAAATAAGCTAGTTTCTGAGATATCGACCCTGTAAGGGTGTGTAAAATATTAGGTATGAAATTAATCGTATTTGGAATCGAACAAGACACATGAGATAAGAAGAGTTAAGGAATACGTTAACATTTCAACCCCTTGAAAGACCTTGATTGACTGTGGAAAAAATGAATTTTAGGGTATTTCTGGGCGTATATTTTTTTATCGAGACAAGAATCGAGTCTTTTTTTCCAGTACAAGGTAACTAAGGGAGGAGCAATGGGATTTTATCCCGATGTATCCGCCTAATTAAACAAATTCTTCATACAGTCATCAACACAAGTACACACAGGCTTCACACGAGACTTTAAGAAGATCTAAATTCCTATTCAAGGAAGCGTACAGTTGGTACCACTCTGACAGTGTGAAGGTTGCCGCCACTAACCATTTATACCAGCCTAATCTTTGTTTTATTTGAAGTAAAGTCATTTTTGCTTTGCCAGTTTTTCTTCTTATAATCGGGAAGAAAAAAGCTTGTAACCATTCCAGTTGATTTATCACGTTTCAAAAGATTCTCCATGAGGATTAAAAGATTTTTGTATTAGTGTTAGTACCTCCAAAACAATGTGTTTTGTTGTATATGTTAATTTTGAACGAAATTATTGTTTAATTATCAAATATTACACGCTTGCATGTAATGTATTTTGATCAGCGATATCTATTAGTGAAAATCTGATGTATCAATGAAAACAACTGTTAAATAACATAATGTAACCATTAAATAATTAGTATGACTTTGACATTTCTCTAGATAAATTGTAATTTAGATTCCAATTAGAATTATTGAGTTCCTCAGTGTATACGGACGCTGGTCATGAAACGTTCTAGAGTGCATTTTCGATATTCGTTACTTTTGTTGCTTCACTTGAAGAAACTGTTGAAGCCAAACAAACCTCTATGATATCCTAACTGTTAATTTTGTTTTTAACGACTTCCTTCTGGCTTCCATACGCTGAAGAAGTGCGAAAATTGGACTCGCTATCAAAATAAAATAGATCTTTCGAAATGGTACTGCCATATTGCCATATACAAATGGGAAACAGTTGTAGAAAATAAAAGAAATATTTCGAATACAATAAAAGGCCCATAAGGAACATATAATGGGGGCTAGATATGATAGATGGGCATAGATAATGGCTTATTCTTTGTATTTTTTTATATATATTTTAGTCTCCTTTTGCCAACTAGGGGTTTATCTGGACTGGACCTACAGTTTAACGTGGACTCCTACCCACGGTCCTCGGCATTAAGCCTACCAATTGGTGAGTAACCAACTTAGAAATTATACCAGAAGTCATCCTGTCTTACCCAGCCTAGTTACCGGCATAACTGGGATCTTTTTCCTTGTCGGATTTTATACCCTTGCCTAGGGCAATCACAAATATTAAACAATTGCAAACATAAATTTACGACCATGCCCCAGCAGGATTCGAACCCACGGCTATCGCAACGGTAGCAGGACCGTCCCGTCGCTTTTACCACCGCACTACTAAGCCGGCTTGTATTATTTTTGTTGATGCATTTATATTTTTAAACTAATTCTGTTCTAAGAATTATGGTAATGTCGGTTGATTTCGGACTAATATATGTATGAGTCATATTTTCTTTGGTCGTATTACGGAGTAACCTATAGAAGAGAATAACTTAGTAAATAATATTCAACATGTTATTCCGGGTGGCTTTGATTGTGTAATCTATGTTGCAAGTTGTTTAGTAGTCGATCAGTCCCAGTAGATAATAAGCGTATGTTATGATTTCCAATCTATAGATACCTGGTGAGCAGGGCGTGTGAGTTGGTATAATTTTTCAGCTAAGCTTTTCTATACAGATTTTTACTTATTATGAAACTTGTCGTTGATGATTGAGATGATTAATTGTTGTCATGTTGCAAAATCATGATGATCGTTTCCTCAATTATGTACCTTGTCTTCTGCTTAAATTGTATACATACTCCAATTAAAAATATACCCGCCTAAGAGAGAAGTTAAATTCCTTGCATATATGTCATGATAAAATACAAATGGCGAAGAATTCTTTGGTTAAAATATATAAAGAATATTTCGTAAAACGTTTACATTTAATGATAATATACTACCTAGGTGTGGGCACTTACTTAAAATGGTTTAGCTTATTCCAGTTTCGTTTCAATATTATTGTGAACTTAATTTCATGTTAAGGTAATCAAAATATAGTACGACAGCTCAAGAGAATTGGACACAAACCTGTAACCTATCAAGAATGACTCAAGTCAACCAAATCATTAAGATTGAAAATTAATTTCGAAGGATTTGCAGTAGATGAATTCCCTTTTTAGGATAAGGAACTACTTTTGGCTGAAATCTGATAACATTTATTTTATTGAATTCGAAGACAAGTATTTTTATAATTGATTAATATAAGTTACAAAAGAACATTGATGAAGAAATTGATAATTAGATAAGAATTAGTTGTAATATCAACTGATTCTTTATCAAGACTTATAATCATTCTTCATAATGTTTAAATATTACGCGTTTGTAGTCCACAAGTGAATTTAAAAAGCTAGAATCAATAGTTGGTTGATAATAAATTTAAAATGTTTCTTGGCCAGAAATATAATTTAAGATAGATGCATGACTCATGTCATTTTTTGTTTTCCTCTTTGCCATCTTATTCGGTTTTGTAGTGTGCAATTTACTGGTTGGAACTTAAAGGATAGTCCAAGGATGTCTATTAATTTCTGTACAAGACGGCAACTCTATGTTACTCGGCAATGGCATGAAGACCTTTCTTAATTATAAATGGGTATACTGTTTCACGTTGTGCAACATGTCAATGGAAGGAGTTTTTATGAATTTTTCACTGATTGAGTTTGAGAATTCAGAGACTAATAGCAACCCTGTTTCTTTATGAATTTTGTTGTTTCTGACGTACTATGGGATATTCAGAATTATTCTCAACATCTTATTTTGGAACACTTTGTTTTTTATATTAGTCTGTTTGAAGAAAACGTACCGTATGCGTTTTTGGAGTTTGAGGTTTATGTGTCTGTAAGATGAAGAACGTAAAAAAGCAACGTCATCCATAAAGAATGTGGGCTTTGCCGTTTCAACTTTAGAGTTATCAGCAATATAGATATAGAATAGTACCGGGGTAAGTGGGGAACCGTGTGGAGCACCAGACTGGATGAATCTTCTAGTTGCAAAAGAGTCATCGACTTTGACTTAGAATGACCGCTTTTACAAATATAAGTGTACCAAGTTTACAAGATTACTGGGAATAACAAGCTTTGATTCTTTGAATATTATACCAAGACCCCCCATTATACATTGTCGAAGACCCTAGTCACGTTGAAGAATACTGCCTCCATGAGGTTCTCTGTTCTTGTTCTGTAGACGGCATATCTTGTCATATGCCCTTTCAGGAATTCTGTCTCTGAAGTATTGGTGGCATCTTGATTTTTGTTGGTATCTCATATAAAAAAGAGTCCGTCACTAGTTCAGCATTCTCTTGATATATGACTACAAATTGATTGATATTGGTTCTTAGAGGTGGGATATCTGTTTTTCAGATGTCCCACCCAACAGATGTCGCTAGGCTTACGACTACATTATTATGATTTGACATATGTCATTTTATTTTACTGATATCAAGCACCAAAACTATATATGTTATATTTTCCGAAAGTAACACCATCATAGGTTTATATCTCTTTATATAAAACGCGTATTTGAGACGCACACTACTTTTCTTATTTAATTAAAAGAAATGAAACTTTGCTGGTGAGGTTATTTCGAAAATTCAAAAGTGGTGATTTCGATGTGCAATACCAAGAACGTTCTGGTAGAGCGAAAAAGTTTGAAGATGTGAAACTGCAAGAGTTATTGGATGAATACCCAATCCAGATTCAAAAGTAATTGGCAGAAGCGTTAAATGTGATTCATAAACGATTAGCAATCGATTGCAAACAATGCGGACAGTTCAAAAGACGGAAAGATGGATGTCACATCAATTGAGTGACAGCTAAATGGAAAATCGAAAAATCGCCATGAAATGCTGCTTCAACGTTATGATCAGAAGTCATTTCTGCATCGAATACTTACGATTGATGAGAGGTTGATTTATTTTGAAAACCTTAAGCGTTAAAAATCATGGTTGTCACCTGGCAAAGTCGACTGATCGACTCCAAGGCCAAATCATTTTGGTCTCAAGACAATGGTCTGGGTTTAGTGGGACCAGAGTGGCGTGGTGTATTACGAACTGTTGAAACCCAGTGAAACAGTTAATAGTGATCGCTACCGACAAGAAATGACCAATTTCAACCATACATTCATCGAAAAACGTCCAGGACGGATCCGAAGACACGGTGATTTTTTGTAAAGTGAATTACAGTACGATACCGTAAAACGACAGCCATCTCATAAAATAAAACCAGTCGAGGAAGCGTTGAAAGCTTATGTGGGACATATTATCGCACACGCCGTACTCTCCAGATCTTACCCTGTCCGACTATCTACTTTTCGGAAAAGTTAGAAAATGGCTTGATGAATGGTTTTGCTAAAAGGGCAAACAGTTCTTTTGGGATGCCATCCATAAATTGCCTGAAAGACGGACAAGATGTATAGAATCAAAAGGCCAATACTTTGATTAAATAGATTTCCGAATAAAAAACGAGAATTACTATACGGTTCACCTGATAAGTTGAAAATTATTCATAAACTGATATGTGACATTTAGTTATTTAGTCAGCCAATATCAGCCTGTTTATGAGTAAATTTAAAACCAATTGTTTACGTAACAATATTAAATAATGTAAATACGATATTAGAAACTCCATCAGATACATCTCCGGTGCCGTGCCAAGTCGTCTTATCCGTTTATATAACGAACGGTTATAATGAGAAAACACATTTTTCATCGTTCAAGTATTTACGCGATTGAACAAGACCTTGCACACAACATATACACGTTTGCAGGAAGTTTTCAGGGGGGCCTTTTTTTCGAACGTTCGTAATATGCATTCCACGGCCTTGGTCTTTATTTGAACAGCAACCGGCCACATTCCGGCGGTTTATCGAATCCTCGGCGATGCCTCGAAGACGAGCCGTGTCCCGTCCCGCCGAAGAACGCTTTCGCAACGTCCAATATCCAGATGATATTGTGATCGCCCTTCTAGTAATCTGATTCCTTTGTTTAAATATGCGTTATAGGCAGCGGTAAACAAAATATTTTGTTATGAAGGCATTTTTATTTATTTGAATATTATAGACCCATCAGCCTCCGGGACTATTTAAGGTTTATTTACAGATATACAATATAAAAATAATTAAACAAAAGTACTGTTATCAAATATAATTCAATTTAACATTATAGTAAATCTAATGCATATATTATCAAAGGACTTGAAACTACAAATTAAATATACAGTTATAATAGTTTGTAGGTTAGGGTTGTGTTTGATTATATTTACATTGAATTCTTTTCCATACCACCTATGAGTTAGGTTTCTAGGCGCGTTTGTAGTTGTATCTCCTGAAGGACTAATCCACCTAATTAACAACTGTATATCCAAGAAATATATATTACTTTCATTAGAGAGCATATTTACATTTTACGCTTAGTTCTTGTGTCCTCGGGTACAATGTTTCCTTGTAAAGGTATTTTGATATCACTCTATTTTTCCTTCATTTCCCCTGTTACTACCTGTATACATCATTCTTCAAAGAACTAGATTTAATCACTACATTCTTCTTAATACATTTGCCATATCTGCAAAACAGTTACTATTCTTTCTCTCCTGAGACATGTTAATCAAATGTTCATGTACATTCTGAACAATTACACACATATCCATGCACATAAATCTGTTATACTCTACAATAAAATTTTCTACAATTATGATATATTAATTATATATTCACCTTTACTTGTGTCCATTCTCATCATCTGTTTTAAAAATTCGCAGCATTCAACCACATCATATTCAGAAAGTTTCGTTCAAGTGAAAGAGTAAGATGTTAATTTCTAATATATCTAACATTTGTTCACAATTCCATCATTTGTTAATTTCTTCTTCAATGTGTCTTACCGAGTTCATCCAAACCGAAGTTGTTATTAACCATTCCTGTTTCCAGCACGAAGTACAATATATCTGTTATGAATTATTAATAAATTTCATGACTAAAACAACGTTTGTCGGTTTATAACCTCTTATATCAAATATTTTGAAGAATTTTGCATACGTTTGACAACGGGACGACTTTTACAAGCTGGTTCGGCTTTTTAACTATGAGAAGAATTGAGATATGAGAGAACTTAACTATAAATAAAATAAGAAGGAAAATATTGTCTTATTCTAAAAGGAATTTACAAATTCCGGTAGGCAATATATTAAACATATTGATGACGTGAGTTCATTGCTGTTTTGAATAGACTATATGACGTGCCTTGGCGGATTTATTGGAAGGACAACACTAATCTATGCTGCAGTCCTAATCGACATCCCACTTTCACCGGGTCTGATAAACGACTTGCGTAACATCGTTTATCGCCGATTAGGTAAGGCAGCGGCGTGATAATCGCCGATGGTTTAGGTAATTTAGAAATCTGACGCTTTTCTATTCTTCTGCGTCCGTTTCGAGCCTTCGGGTCGCGGAATTTCACGGTATACGGTTTACTGTATCAGATGCTCAAGGCTAACGGCTTCCAGATGCGATTAGGTGAAGACGAGAGGAGCGAGGAAGACGAAAAAATAGCGAGACGCCGCGATATTATGCAACACGATCCCCTGCAGAACCGGACTTGGCTACAAAGGCCAAGGTTACGAGATAGATTTATTTTATTTGTAGCAGGTAGATGGTGTTTTCGCGAAACGAATATGGGAAATTATTTCGATTTCCATTGATAGTGGGATTAAATAAAACAGTATTACCCTGATATTAATTTCTTTCTTCTTTTTAGTAATCGACATTGCATTAATTCATTACGTCTTCTGATCGTCCATGGTCATGTATCAGCTTTCATTGCTTCAATAAGTTGTTCCCTAGTTAATTCAAGAGTCATACTACAATTATTGAGAATAGAGAGATTGGGATAAGTTTAAAACTGCTTTATTTTTAAATATGTTCAAAGTAATTGTCATAATAAACCTATAATTGAAAATCCCTACGAAGAAAAAAAGTTGCTCAGCTATATCTGGGAACTACATTAAATATTACCGAAGCAATATATTGAACGCTAAAACATTTACATTTCAGACAGGATGTTTAGAGTTAAACAATAAGAAGCTTCCTCAACAATGAAAGAAAATAAAAGGAGGTGTACCGCAAAGCAGCGTTTTGGCTCCTTTTTTTACTTAGTTTAAAGTACATATGACATGCTGCAGATAGAAAGTTACAATTGCTAATAACACTGCTACTAAAATACTGCTAACTTTTGTTTTTTCTCCAAACTGATAGTTTGAGACTAGGTTATTCTATCTTACATTAGATATGTTTAGTAAAATCGTAATTTATAAATTAATTTATTACTACTGTTCTGTTGTACTTGCATTAATATAAAAAAGTTCGTGTGGTTTGGTTTGGTTTGGTTTAATCTTCTGATTTCCTGCGTGTTATCCATTAGCTGTATTGCTTCCACGTTAGTGTGATTTAGCGACCTTATTACACGTTTTCAAGCGAAATCTTGGATCACTTCGTGTATCCATTTGATTTCGAGGTTATCAATCGTGCAGCTCTTTGTTGGTTACGTAGCGATAAGCATTGGTAATTAATCGTAAAGCTTTGTTTTGGGTACATTGGATTACTAGTTGGTTTGATGTTTTAGTGCAACTCTATATTTGCACCACATAGATCCAAATTGGCTTTATGATTGACTGAAAAACCAATAACTATGATTTAATATTCATTCTGTTGAGCAACATTTTATTAGTATATTTTAGGGAATTATTTATAGAGAAATAGATCTGTACGATTTAATATCATGTTAAATGGCTTTGTTGACTAAATATATAAACTTTATTGTGGCTTTTCTAGACAGTTGTTTCAATATTTCTCCAGTGGTTAGTCCAAATATCCGTTGATTATTTGGGTTTAGATTTATTATTATTTCTTAAGTTAAACTTTTAGGGTAATGAGTGTGGCATTTTCTGTTTTTAGTTAAGAGTACGTTTAACTAGATGTTCAATAAAGAGGTGGAATGATTGCTTATTGTCTCTGACCCATGACCTCTGTTGGTACTTCACATCTTTATAAATAATGCATAAGATCATTTGCGTTATATTTTGTAAAGATGACGCACCTCGTTTAAATATATTTAATATTTTAACGTCTTAGTAGTAGCTTAAACCTTCGACAAGATTTTGCCTAATTTTCTTATTTAACATTAATCTCAACTTCAGAAAATATTACCGAAATACACTGAACTCTTAATCACTTATATCCCATCCAAAATGCTCAGAGTTACGAGAAGAATAGAAAGCCTATTCTAAAGTAAAACTAACTAAAGCAGGTATACAAAACTCCATTTGAAGGTATATACCAATAAAAGAACATGAATTGAAAAATAAGACAATGGTTAATTGGAAGGAAATCTCTATTATTTGTATATAATAAGTTGCTGTTGTATAAACAACTTTTAAAATTTATATGGGTCTATAGAATTCAGGGAACAATTACTAATTATTTAATATTTACGACGATGTAGGAGAGAAGTAATACAACTCTTGGATAATACGAAAAAAGACACATTCTCGAAATAAGCAAACTATTTTTGAATTTTATATATATATATATATATATATATATATATATATATATATATATATATATATATATATTAAAGTCTACTTTTACCAATGAGCGTTTATCTGGACTGGACCTATAGTTTAACGTGGACTCAGAACCACGCTCCTTTGTATTAAACCAACTTAGAAATCATCGTAGAAGACATTCCATTACCCAGTCTGGTTACTGGCGTGACTGGGATCATTTTCCTCGTCAGATTTTGCTCTATTGCCTAAAGACAATCACAAATGTTAAACAATTACAAAAATAAATTTACGACTATGCCCCAGGATTCGAACCCGTGACTAACGCAACAGTAGGAGGACCGTCCTGTCGCGTTTACCACTGTGCTACCTAAACTATTTAACAGCAAACTATTTAATCTTATAGTGCATAACAGAATGTGAATATACTTATTCACATAATATGTGAATAATAATGAAGTGTGAAGTGAAGTGAACAAAAATATAGAAGTATTTTAACTAATATTGTTATAATTATTATATAATATTATATTTATATAATATTATTATATAATATAAATTATTCATTGTATATAGTAATGTACATGGTATTTTTACAATAACTCTATATCTGTAACCTAAATGTATAACATGATATTTAATGTTTTTAACATGGATTTTCTCCTCCAATTGTAAATTTGGTTCTCTTTGTTCTCTTCTTATATTAATTCCTTTTAGTCCGAGATACCTAGAATACTAAATATATTTATTTTATAAGATAGTATACACTACAGTCGACATATAAGAAATATCAAAATAAACATTGTCATAATATAAAGCGTGTGATTTTGATAATTTATATGGTAAATTGTTATTCAAAATAGCCTGGTATAAACAATATCTGGGACTACTTATGTTATTATTTTATGAGATCATTGATTAAGAGTTTTTGATATTTTATAAAATAATAATTTAATTTATATTTCTTGACCAAACAATACTGATAAGAAGTTTTTTTATAAATTCATAACATTTTAGGCCGTTGACCTAATCAAAACAGCTAAGAAGTTCTGGGAAGCAACATTGAAAAAGGTATATATATAAAACAGTGAGGCAATATTTTAAGTAGAATCCATGTCTGGTGTCTTTGACCAAACAAATTGAATCATCGGGATTGAATGATTTTATTTTAAGAATATTATATTACTTATCCTTGCAATTATTTTTATAACATAATTTATTGTTAGGCCTCTCTGAATATTGTCTCTGAGGATTTTTGAATTATATAATTAACAGATGTCAGGAAGCGTTGTTATGTACTGACTGTCCATTAGTTAGCACCAAATTACATTTTCTTATTTCCGCATATCATATATATCGCATATTTGATAGTTTTTGATTGAGACAATTTAAAATTAGCAATGAGTATATCTTCCAATTAAGAGATAGAACGTGGTAAACCTTCAGCAATAATCTGTGAAATTTGAATACCATTATTTAATCAAACATTTTTACGGGTCATAAAAGTCTTCAGGAAATTGGTACCATCAAATTGGCAAAATAAGCTGTGTAAGTACGCTGCTCAGCTTTGACGGTTTCATATTTTTAGTGTTCTGCAATGTTATTGCTTTTAAATCTTTCATCAAAAAGTTCTTCTCTGAATGGTGACGAACTTATCAAGAATTATGTTGGAACATTTTGGAACTTTATTGTTATTTTCATATAATATCATGCTACATAAGTGCAGTATTAAATGTTAAGGGTATTGACCTCATCGAGACAAATGAATCAGAGTTGTAATGGGGCCAGAGCGTGTTGATCCCGTACTAACTGTATCTCTTGCTGACCTGGATGATCCGAATTTGAGTCCAGTCCAGTTATGCAGCGCCGAAAATGTTGGGACTTTTTGGTAACGCCGTCGAGACACCGAACAGAATGTGCACAGATGGATATCACGTCGAGGATGTGACCGATCGACGTGACATCCTGTCAGACGCTTGAGCTTACATAATAGTCGTCGCATGAACCGTTTCTTTTATACTTTCGAAGAAAGACAATCTGAAAATGTTACCGTTAGTTTTTTCGATGGAATTTTAAGGTCCTCCTGGCTTTTCTGACATTTTGGTCGTCACTTTGGTGTTGTTATTCAGGTTCTGTTGGTAGTTGGTATTATATGATGTTTGAAGAACGTATTATATGAATACTAGATAATTAGTTCTTATTATACCTTGTTTGAATATGATCTACTGTTAGTAGGAAGCATCGTTTCCCTTTAATAATTAATGTTAATTTCTACAGTGACTGGCAAGTGTTTGGTGTATTGTTATGGCAATAAATATCCATATCGAAGGTGTACAAATATAACAAGTGATCAATCAGGGATATATTAAACCAGTAATTCAATGATGCCAAAACAAATTTTCTCGATTAATTACCATTGTTTATCGCTACGTAATGAATGAAGAACTGTACGATGGCCTCGAAATAAAATTAATTTACGAAGTTATCCGAGATTTCTGAAGAAGAACAATAGTAATATATTAATATCTAATGCAAGATGTAATTAAAAACATGTCTTTTAGTTTGCTTTCATACAGACTGTACAGTTTATATGGAGCTTTTTAAAATACTTTCTATCTAGCGAATTACATTTCCACAATTTGTAAGATTTAAATAATATAATATAGAACCATTTTATCAAAAATCCTACCATTCTGGATATAATTCAATATTACGAGATACCTTTGTTGTAAATACTATAAATTAGGTCTTTTGTTTAGTAATTTATGCTATTTAACTATAATATGTTGACAATGTGTTCAAATTAAGTGTATCTTTAATATTATGTCAATTAATTTTGAGGATTATTTTGCAAATTCAAGTTGTAAAATGTCGTGTATACTATCAAATATTCAAAGTTACCCATTACTTTTTTCTTATTTTAAATCACACAAAAATTCTGCTGGTGATGAGATAATATAAAGTAAAACATACCATTTCTAAATATCACACTGTTGAGTCTCATAATAATGCAAGCGCTCTCTACATAAACATACATAGAGCGTATCTTCCAACTAATTACTCAATCGACTTTAAACGCTCCCTCAAAATAACTATTTTAGGTTTAAGAAAAGACAGGTTGATGTATATCATCGTACAGGAGTACGGCGTCAGGTTGATAATATTTGTTTAAGCCTTTTGTTAATAACTATTGCATAACAATGAGTGTAACTACAGATGTCTTAAGACTGTTACTAATATTAACTACAGATGTTAATACAAATAAATAAAGCAGTAATATAAGTCATAAATACGACAGAGGTATAGCCATAAGAGTGATTCGTGGAACAGAAATAAGAAATTATTACTACTTAGTAGTAATGAATATAATAGAAGACAATGAATCTATATTAAAAGTATCAGTCAACACAAACAACATGGTACACGGTTTCAAGCCATAACAACATACAAATTACAAAATGAAATTATAAGCAAAAAAATGCAGAAATATTAACCCAGAAATTTAATAAAGAGATGAAGCTCTATCGAGGACAAACAACTGAACATTATTAATAACTTATTATTGGATGCAGAGAAATTGACCTGTGATATTAACTAAAGAAGATCTGACCAGAAAAAAGCAGCATAGTAATCCGAAGAAATAAAAGTAGAAATAAAACACAAGAAGAAACCATGAAGAAACTGTCCTAATAAAATCAGTGTGAAATATACAAAAAATGCAGAGCAAGGGTAAAATGAATGATGCAAGAAACAAAAAAAGAATGTTTTCTTTTCCTGGATACAATTTGGAGACAGGATGGAGACATTTTTCGAGAGTTTTTGAGAGGATTTCGAAAGGGAAGATGTATAAAAGAGTATGAAAATGTGTTCAGTATATATATAAAATATAAATTGTGGAAAATTTTCAATCTAAAGAAAAACAGATATACTTAGGCCTTCATAAATTTTGAAAAAGAATTAAGTAAGAAGAGATATAGTATCAGTTATAGATATAGATATTCATATTAGTACAATCGGGAATAACAAAATTATTATATTTTTCAATAATTGCGAATTGTCTATTCACTTATATTACTTTTTAATTAGTATACTGGGTGTTATAGTGATGTTTGAGTAAGTTACTAGGTGATGTAGGATGATAAATGATCATCACATAAAAAAACTAATTTATCGAAAATTTTTTTGTGCATAGAAATTCAGCTTCATTTTACAAAACAAAACCTAGACAACTCAACAGATCCTATACATTATTCATTAAATTTTATAAATGGCTTTATAGATATTGAAAATAACATATGAAATCTATTAAATTCTCGTATTAAAGGTCAATGAGCTATTTTTGATATCGATATTGCCGATAGTTTTCGATGACTTTTTAGCATTTCATCCTTTTTAATGATCAATTGTTTAATCGATGAAGTTCAGTGCATAGTACCTTTATTGTGTGGATAGGTGGAGATGTCAGTGGCGATACAAACGATCCGTATCGATCCCCGATGAGTTTTAAACCTTTTGATAAAATTAGAAAGTCATCTGGCCAAACAACTATATACAAGTGCTTTTTATAATAGTCAGACGTACCATAAGTTAAATCAAACATTACAATGCAAAGGGTATTTACAGAGATTTTTTTTATTGTACTGACGAGGAATAAAGGAATAATTGATTGATGAAGAAGAATTTTAATAGACAATACTTGCACTTTATTCTAGGATGTATAAGATTATTTATTACAGACATCGAACGTTAGATCGCTTAACATTAGCATCGCGTTATAAGAACAAAAGAAGAATTCTCTTTTTAAAATTCTGTTGCTCCATACGTACGCATGAGTTGCTAATATAGTTTATATTTTCGTGTTTAGTTACTTCAGATCTATTCTTAGATGTAGCACAAGCCTTCGATAAGGTTTGGCATGAAGGCATTGTTAATAAACTACAGAAAATATTATCAAAACAACACACCGAACTACTAAAATCGTACGTTACAGCCAGAATGTTTAGAGTTAGACAATAGTGTAGAAGCCATTACGACAGGCAAGAGACAATATAAATAATTGGATACAAGCTTGGAAAATAAAGATAACTAAAGTAAATCTGTGCATCTGCAGTTCACCTACAATCAGACCGTACAAGCACCAATAACATTAAGTAATACTATAAATCATCATTGAAAATCATTTTAATCTAACTGTGGTAAAGAATTTTGACAGTCCTTTGGATTTACACTGTATGTACCGTAATTATTGGAAGCTTGGAAAAATTATATTCAAAAATAAATTATTTGTAATGCTTTTCAAATCATAAAATCGTGTTTCTTTTTATCTAGCGACATTATTTCTTCAATAGCATCAATATGTTTATTGAATATATAGGTATAGTCTATTCAAAACAGTAGTGACGCACGTGACCTGTTAAAACGTCGCAATGTTACCGCAGCAACTCTGAGTTTTAGTTCATTTTCATCTAAAAACTACAGTTACAATATACAGCCACAATAATTTGTAGGTTACAGTTATTTTATTGTATATACTTTGAACTTTTTTCCACACTAGTATAGGTAGAGTTTTAGGTGGGTTTTTTTATGTAGAGGTATCCCCTGAAGGCCTAATTCACTTAATTAACAATTGTATATCTGAGTAATGTATTTTTACTTAGTTGTTGTTTCCTTTGATACAATGTTTCTTTGTGAAGTCATTATGATATTATTATATATCTCCTTAGTTGGTCCTGTCACTACCTGTACACTTCTTTCTTGATAAAAATACATTTAATAACTGCATTCTCCTTAATGACATACATTTTAAACAAATGTTCATATATATACTGAACAATAACATAGATGCTTATAAAGCTTACACACTCTATAATACAATTTCCTACAATTAAACTATATTAATTGTATACTAAGCTTTAATTGTTTCCTCTTTCATCACCCTGGTAATTGTCAGCATGGAATCATATACCAATATTCATAAAGCTTCATTCATTCACTGTCTCTTTCAGAAACACTAACCAAGTTGATAACTAAGATTATTTCCAATTTACCAAAATCTTGCTCAATGGTAGGATCCATTTGTCAATTTCTTCTTCAATGTGTCTGATCGAGCTCACACAAACCGAAGGTATTATTTTCGACAATGCCTCTTACCATAAATCCAGACAGCTCTGGTTTGAATATCTTCCTCGACCTCCTACCAACTCACTTGGATTAAATATGAGGTGATAGGGAGCAAGACGTAATACTCTGTGGCCATAGCGTTCAGTAATGTGATCTACCATGTATCTTTTCTCAGGCTTATTTCTAAAAAAGTAAATTAGATAAAATGCAATTAAATATTTCATTTATATCTACCGAGTAACAATTTTAAATAGTTTATTCTTTAACATGGTTTCCTCGAAACTTATTTTATGTACTTTAAGCGATTCTTTAACTGCAGCCTTTGTTGATACACTTGTTGGGGTTTCTCCACCAGTGTACTATATATATGGTAGTAGGTAGTAGTAGATGGTTCCTCCAAGTTCTTTAAAAGTTGATTTTCAAACTACTGCAAGAACAGGTTATGGGTTGGATTTCTCCATGGTAATCTCCTTTAGACTTAGAGGAAAACACTAATTCTGCACCAGGAATAAAATCATTCCTGTTTTCAGCATGAAGAACTATATGTCTGCAATGAATTATTAATACATGTTATGACTAACAAATCCTAATCATCTTACCATGAGCGACCCAATGTACCATTCTGATCATTTAAACATATAAATTGATATAATAATTCTTCTTTGATTTTGTTATATGTTTTTAAAAATTGTATTCTTTTAAAAGCAATCTCTGGAAGTTCCATTAAAGCCCTTCGTAAGATACTTTTACATCACTTAAATCCTATATTACCCAACAGTGTATGAAGGGATGTTCTACATCCCTCAAATAGCTGTATATCTTTTGGATTTTTATTGATACTTTCCAGATTAACAATTTTCTCTGAAATAATTGTATTAAATTATGTTTCGATTGAAAAAACTACTTACTGTTTTTATACATTTCGTATATTTGATCTCTGATACAGCTAACATTAGGCTGATCTTGGTTCGTCACCTTTTCCGCATAAACACGGTTTCTTTTTGGTGAATTTAAGGTTATACTGTGTTTTATTTTTTGAGATATTTTAGTGACCGTGCCCGTACTAATATTCAGTGCAGCTGTAACGCGCAAAAAAATAGTTTCAATATAAACAGAGATATTTAAACATTTATCAAAACAAAGCGTTAAAACAACGTTTGCCGATTTATAACCCGTAATTATAATATTTTGAAGAGTTTTGCAGACATTTGACAAACGGGCAACTTTTGCAGGCTCTTTCGGTTACATGCTCGAACTTATCTAACAGCATTCTATCTCTTTTTAAATAGAATAAACAAAGAAAATACTGTAAAACGAATTTACAACTTTCGATCGACACATATTGATCACGTGTGTCATTACTGTTTTGAGTAGACTGTATATAAAGCATTCACCTTTGAAAGGTTACTAGAGTACAATTTTTCTCGTGTATTTTGAATACATTTCAAGATGAATTAGCACCGTAAATGTTAAGAGTACTCCGGGACGATGTCGTACATTAAATAGACATATTGCTCAAGCACGCACTATACGAAGGTTATTAATTTATATCGGTTTTTGGGAGTGATTGATAGAAACCGAAATATCAAAGGGTGTACCTCGGACTGGTCCGTACCGCAAATTGTTATGCAATGACACACACACACGGTTTACGAAATTTTTACGTTACAGTTTATTATCAAGAGTCATGCAGATTCGACAATTAAAAAGTGAATGCTTGTTAAGGTTTTTTTTTGGGTCGCGTGTCCTTGAACGTCACTTATATACCTATTTCGGTCGGATTTGTGCTGACTGACTGTAGAAAAAACCGGTTTCGCGATCATTTCGGGCACAGCTCCGACTCTCTCCTCTTTGTTGACGTACGAAATGGGATTTTATATTGATTCGCCTTCTCGTTTCGTCCGTCTTTCTGGTTTAGCAATGAAAAACCCTTAACGAGCACCTCTTAACGATTATATCTTGTTATATTTATGGCTCAAGTTCATTGCCAGTGTGACTGTTGATGTCTCCGAATTTTATAGTGTTGTTTGGTCGCGAATTGAGGGAAATGTCTGTATTTTTTCTGCAGAAATGAAAAAAAAAATACTGAGAAGTCCCATGATTTGAACTTGTGCCCCTTCACTGTTATTCATTCTCTCAACAGAATCTACAAATCTTTCTCTCTTGGATGAGATACAATTATAGTCTATTTAATAAAACAGCGAACTCACGTCATCAATATTTATAACGTCAAATCATCGCAATCTTGCCGCATTCATTTTTACTTTTAATTCATTTTATGCAAATAAAAATAATGAAACAAAAATAATGTTATCAATTCTAATGTATTTTAGCATTATAGGTCATCTGATGGGTATATTATTGAGGGACTTAAACTACCGTTAATTATACAGCTCTAACAGATTGTAGGTTAGAGTTGGTTTATTATATTTAATTATTTTTTATAGTTCCTTTATTATGTAGTGCTATCTCTTGGAGGCCTAATCCGCCTAATTATCAATTGCATATCCAATGTATTTTACTTTTTTGTTTAATTCTTGTTTCATCTATTGCAGTATTTCCTTGTTATTTTGATATCACTGTATTTTTCCTTAGCTTCTTCTGTTACTATGTGTCTACATTTTTCTTAATAAAAATTGAATTTAACCATTGCATTATCCCTAATGGCTTTGTCATATCTGCAAAACATATAGGATTATTTTTCTCCTCATATATTGTAACCACTTATATTTTGAACAATTACACACATATCTATGCAGACAAATCTTTGACAATCTTCAATATGATTTTCTACAGTTATCAAGTTTCCACAGTTATTATTTCTATCTATGTCAATTGTATACTTAATCCCACATGCAAAAAGTGTTATTTGCTCACTGTCATTTTCTGAGTCACCATTCAAATCAATAACTAAGTTCTTAATTTTCTAACTGATACTTGTTTACGATTCCACAATTTGTCATTTTTTTCTCTTGTATGTCCGATGGAGTTTATCCATGTTATTATTGTAGACAATGCTTCTTTCCACATATCCAAACAGTTCTTGCTTGTATATCTTTCCTGACTTGCATGTCCATTGGGAGTCCAGAGACAATGCGGAACGTTTTTCATTGGAATATTGTTTAGCGATGTGATCTACTATATATATATATATATATATATAATTTATTTAATTTATTTATAAACTTAATTTATGTTATGCAAGCCAGTCTTTGGCAATTCACTTGTTGGTATCTGTTCCACCACTGTATTATGGTATGGTATAATAACTGATGGTTCCTCCAAATTCTTTAACAGCTGATTTTAAAACTAGAGCAAAAACATGACAAAAACATGTTATGGTTAATTCTTCTATGATAGTCGCCCTTCGATTTTCAGAAAATTACTAATTCTGCTGCGGGAATAAAACCATTCCTGTTTACAAAATTTAATTGCAACTGCAAATAATCTGTAATTATCATTATTTACTTTTACCTTTTTAATCAATTTCTATTGTCTTTACACTATTTTTATTACCATCTTACAATAGGCGGCCTAATGTTCCATTTTGAAATATCCATGTCTCAACTAAATACGTAAAGTGAAATAGCAAATCTTATTATAAATTTTATTATGTTTTTAGAAATTGTATTTTTTTTAAAAGCAATGTCTGCAAGTCCCACTAGACTTCTCTATGGGTTATCTTTACGCGATTTATATCCTATGTTTCCCAATAGAGTATGAAGGGATGTCTTACATTCCTTAGACAGCTGCATATCTCTTAAGTTCTCTATAGATATTTTTCAGACTACAAATTTTCATTGAAATAGTTGTATTACATCGAAAAAACTCACTGTTTTTTTTATACATTTCATAAATTTGATCTCGACTGGAGCTAACATCAGAGAGCAGACATAACACAACAGGGCGATCTTGCTTCATCACCCGCTTCGTACGAGGATGCTTTGTTTTTCGACGTATCCGACATTGTATTTTTTATCATTTTTGAGAGCTTTTATTCATAATGCTCAACGTGTAATACGCTAAGATATTTCCATTAAAAACCACAAGTTAATATTTAACAGTATCAATACCTATGTAACATATTTTATCTTCGATAGCTCCATAATGAAAATTAGCTTAGGAGCCCTCTTATTGGTATTATTATCTTAAATACTTACAACTAGTCATTTCAATTATACTTCGTTGTAAAAGGGTAAAACTACAACGCAAGCTCAAGTCTCCTTAAGTTTGTTGTTTTTAGTTTCTTTACAGCCCACTCCAATAGCATGGTTTTAGTAATTAATTATATAATAGATTATACATTTCAGACTTCATTGGTCAAAGATCGAAATAGTTTTTAATTCGTATATGATTATGCCAGTTATTCATTTTTAGGCAAAGGCATTTCAAAACCATTTTTTTCAAGTTGAATTGAGTGGACGACGGTTATAGTAAATGACTAATTTAGAAACACATAGTTCCAGATAATATCCAAAAAGAGTTTGAGAAAATTCTACAATGTCAAGACCAACCTTGAAAATGAAAAGTTGTTCAGTGTTAAATGGAGTTCGGCAAAACAACACAAAACAAATTCGGCTTGTTACTCTTAATTATGGATTATGTAGAATCATCTTTTATTTCTAATTGTTTTTAATGTTAATTGATATTTATCAAGTCAGTTTTACTCTTGAAATAGTTGAGAATATGTCACTATTAGAATATTATATTTATATTCATGTACATTTTATTAGTTCGCATAACTTAGGTTCATTGTCAGTGCGACTGTTGATATCTCCATTCTATATAATACTATTTCAATGATATAAAAAAAACGATGAAATAAAACAAGGTCAAGGCCAGCTTCGAAAATGGTCTATTCCAAGTGCCTGACGGAATTAACCGAATATTACTTGTTAGATTCGTGCGAGATGAGCAATGCTAATAGCTTCTCGTAATATTTCACCTTTACGAGCTTCGATAAAATGTCAAGTTGCCGCTGACTCCGTTTCGCCGTCCTGCAACGAAACTATCGCTAAAACGCATACTACAGTCCAAACTTTCCGATATGTAGAAATATGTTTAGGCCCACGGGCGGGTATTATATCACAGCACGCTGCGAAAGAAATTACTGAAATTTGGTTATGATATTTCTTAAGAAAACGTATAGGTCTCTTGTCCGGGCCGGTTTGTTGGCAAACGCAATTAATTACCACCTGTTTGCTTTCTTTCTATCTCGGAATGCTCCAAGAATTTCGCATCTCCCCGTTACCGATAAATAATCGGCGCAATAACAAAAACAACAAGGATCGAAATCTACAAAGATTCAGATCAAGGTAGGCGGGTGGGCGTGGCCTAAGACCCTTAGCTAGCTTCAGGAAATAATTTTCTACTGGTCGGTACCAAGCACGATGTCATGCAAGAGTCACAATCATAACAAATACCTCAATATTAATAATATAAGGTAAATATTACGTGGAGATATCAACAGTCGCATCGAACAGGTACGTAGGTCTGCGAAAGAGCTGTGTACCATATTATTGTAATTGAAATGTACATGTACGTAAATAAACTAGCGTTGAAATTTAGTTTCTAATAAGAACCGCGAGAGTTTCAAGGCAATATCGCCGTAATGGTGGGGGCATATTTAATATCTATTTTTAGGTACTTAAAGTCTACTTACTGCAGTATTACCGATTGTTGGACCAAGGTGGTACTCATCCAGCATATTATCGTTTCCTCATTTTACTTTTATTCAATACCGTTATTTCAATTAACTTATAAAATATAGCTTTAGTTTATGTACATGCCATACTGATTGTTTGACACTATTTAATTCATGTTTTTGATGTTCAAAGAACATTGGTAAATTTTTCGATTGTTTTCAATTTGGTTTGCTATTAGTTCTCGAATGTATATAATGTCTTCCTATTATTATCTAAATATAAGAATATTTTTATATCATGATATACATGATAGTATAATACAGTGTACCCAACTTAAAAATCTCAAATTTTAAAGTGTTATATATAAAGCAAAAGAACTAGCAGAACTACATATTTATATTTTCCGAATAGACAAACTGTATTTTCATTCATCAATGAAGTAGTGGTAAATAAATTGGTCTAAAAGAAAGACAGAAAGTAATACTTTTGAGTGACATTTCTTTTGCTTCGTTTGTTCTTCTATATATTAGTATATTAAAATTTGTTAAATAATTGTGAGTTCGTGAAATATTTTATTTGAATACTACAAAATATTGCTCGAAAAGGTAAACAAAACAAAAGAGTTGTAGAGTGATGGTGAGAGCTTTGGTTACTTAATATTCTATATTAAAAGTTAAACAAAATAAAACTGTATTTTAACATTGTGAAAAAGTACCGAGAGCTTGCCAACAAAATACAATGTTTATTATATATTCAAATTTATTATATCGTTTTTCAAGTCGAACCTTTCTTATTTTCTTCTCGTCATTTATTGACTGCAAAATTAGTGACTCGTAGTGTAACTTGAGTTTTGGACACAGAAAGAAGTCAGCTAGAGCCATATCATTCAATTTGGTGATAAAAGACATATTAAAAATCTTTTTAAAGTGGCTTCCTGGTGTTAATCACTATTTATAATGTATAAAAAATGTAAATGTAAAGAAAATGTATAAAAATCGATACGTGTGATGAAGAGAATTATGAAAATAATTTGAAATCAATTTACTAAATCGTATATCTAATTTTATTAATGTTGACTGATTCTTGGTTCTGCGAGTTTGAATGTGATGTTTCTTAACACTTTGAACTGACTGTTCCAGTCCTGTTCTTGAATAGTTCTGGTTCTGTTTTGTTCTTAATGTTTATTTTATTTTTTTACTAATTCTTGATTTTAACTGTTTCTTCCTGTGCTTTTTTTGTTGTGGTTCTTCACTTCCCTGGATACATTGTGTTTCGTGGTGGTGGCTGGGAAAGCTGGTTCAAAAAACCCTTGTCTACATTCGGACTCTTCCAGCTAGAACCGTCTTATGCGGATCGAATACGTGCGTTACGAATTCTTAAAAATGCTCGGATATTCAATGTTATTGTGTCTTCTTGAATTTTATGATTATAGCCACGATAAGGAGTCTTCCACCAGGTTTACCCCTAGTACCTGCAACCCCATTATCCGGAGCACATATGTGTGTTCTATATCCCGCGGTGTCTTACCTGCTATGCCCTGGCTTTACCAGACATTCGATACCATACGATATTTTATATTATCTCAAATTATAATCATCCCATATACAAAAACATAATCGTTTTATTTTTCGTAAACTTAATAGATAGTTCAAATAGGATGGCGTCGCAACAAACACATTACCGAATCCTAGCGAAACATCTATCAATACTCGATTGAAATTAGCGATTAAAAATCGAAACGGGCCATACGTAGTGGCGGTATGCAACGACCTTGTCACGAAAAGAAACAACAATATTCGAAATGCCATTTGGCCAAGAAGACGCGTCCTCAAATCATCTCCGTTACTTTTACTTTTTCGATTCATCGGGCTCGGAAAGGTTACCGACTTCTTCGGCTCTTCGGATGGACGATCATCTCGCCGAAATATCTCTCCGATTTTTTTTCAACCCGAAAAATCTCCCTCTCTCTACGCGCGCGTACGTATGTGTGTGTGCGCGAGTTTTTGTGGCTTCGTTTCTGTTTAAACTCGTCTGGTTCGATCTAGATCAAGAGCAGTGACCATTGCGGGCCACGCCAACCGCCTTGACAGATTTTTCGGTGTAGTCTCGACCGGACTTAGGGCCCGGTAATCTGTGCGAAGAAAATGACCGATGGCTGTCGAGCCGGGCACCTATTTTTTAGGCTGCGACCTTAGATCGCGGTAGAGGCGTAACTAATTTGTTACAACTACACGCAGAATTATCATAAGGATCGTCAAGGATGTGTATGCGTTTCGTCATTGGCGCTTTCTCGACGAAAATCAGTATTTTCACCATCATATATCATTGACTTCATAATTACCGAGGAGTACACGATACCCACATCTCTCGGATCTAGGATAATAATACGTCGTTGTTGTATAATCTGCAGAATGTGTTCTTCTTGACACACAACGCCTCATAATCTTGAGAGAAACACATATACAAGAAAGTTTGATTCTAGAACAATGCAGAATCATAAAATATCACTTTTGATCTTTGATGATGATAATATTTGATTAATTATTTCTTCATTAGAATATGTAACATTTTATTGTTCATGACTGAACTATTACAGAGAGAAAAATCCTAACACCTACACATCAGCTTATGTTTGTTAACATGTATTAAACAACGTACCAGGGGCATAGAATAATAAAAGTAATTGTAGCATATGAAGATAAAAAGGTATGTTTAGCTATATTCTTACATGTAGCACAATCCTTGGATAAGATATAAATATTACCGAAACAACAAACTGAACTATTAAAATCTTATATTACAGCTCGAATTGTGAGAGTCAAGTAAGAGGCAGCCTATTCTACAATAACAGAAGCTAAAGCAGGTGTACCACAAGGAAGTGTATTGGGGCCAATTCTTTATGGCTATATTTGCTGATGATACTGCCATTTTTGGTCACACCAGTCACACGAAAGTTATAATAGGCAAATTAACAGGTCAATTGAAAATTCCCCGGCCTACCATAGTAAAACACATTTTTGGCAAAGTTAGTTTTTTTATTCAATATAATTTCCTTAAGGGTGATACACTGATTATAGCGATCTTCCAACTTTTCGATAGCATTTTTGTAGTACGATTTGTCCTTTGCTTCAAAATAGGCCTCAGTTTCGTTGATCACTTCTTCATCCAACGAAAATTTCTTCCCAGTGAGCATTATTTTGAGATCTGAGAACAGGAAATCGTTGCTGGGGGCCAGATCCGCAGAATACGGTGGATGAGGAAGCAATTCGAAGCCCAATTCATGGACTTTTGACACGGTGCATTGTCTTAGTGAAGCAGCACTTTCTTTTTCTTCAAATGCGGCCGTTTTTCGTCGATTTCATCCTTCAAACGGTCCAATAACGCTATGTAATAGTCGCTGTAGATGGTCCTTCCTTTTCAAAGGTAGCTAATGAAAATTATTCCATGTGCATCCTCAAAATACAGAGGCCATAACTTTGCCAACCAACTGTTGTATTTTCCTAAGCTTTGGAGCAGGTTTATCGTTTGCAGTCCACTCGGATGACTATGAATTGGACTTCAGACTGAAATGATGGAGCCATATTTGATCCATTGTCACATATTTAAAAACTTGGGTTTATGACGCTTGATCATCTTCAAAAACTGCTCTGAATCATCAACTCGTCGTTGTTTTTGGTCAGAAGTGAATCAGAATAATATCATGTACATGTTCAATTGATGTCTTTACAGTGTAGTACAGTTATATCATTCAGTTTCAATTTAGGGTCATTCAAAACTATTTTGTGGATTTTTTAAATGTTGTAACAACCTCTTTTGATAGGCCACTGTGTTCAGCGTCTTCATTGGTGCTCATTTTACCGCGTCTAAACTTAGCATACCAATCCTTCATGATTGATTTTCCTGGGGCAGTGTCCGGAAACTCGGCATCAAGCCATGTTTTTGCTTCAACTGTATTTTTCTGTAGATAGAAAGGACTAGATTAAAAAAATAATAAACATATATTAATTTTCATTTATTGATAACACGATAGAAAACAGATTTTTCTTATAGTGTTAATAACAGTAAATTAATAAATATATTATACAAAATAATATTTATATTATACAAGTGAAATTGTCCTGCTTATCCATTTGTTGATATTTTTTACGAAAAAATGTTATTTTTTATCTTATGTTGGGGTAATATAGTTAACATAGATAAAAATAATGCTCTTTAATTTTAAGAAATTTAAAACCTTTTCATATATAATTAAAGTATATAGTAAATTATCTAATTGTATTAATGATAGTTCAATATAAATTGTTATAGCTTCATTTGGGTAATATTATTAAATATTACTTATAAACTAATTCGTATAAGATTTCATTTATGGCGAAAAATATATCAAATAGGAAAGTTTAAGAGATTTTTGATTAAAACTAATGCAAAAAAAGGACAATCCTAAGGATACAGATTTTTAATTATAAGAAACACTGTAAAGAATTGGTCTATACAATGATCAAAAACACAGTATTATCTACTACCACTAATCTTTTTAATCGACTAAATTAGATGAAAGAACCAACACCATGACAGATGTCTTATTATTTCTTGATCATAACATTATAAAGTTGATTCATTACTTTTAATTAAATCTCAGAAAACAGTTTGTTATTAATGTGTTAACTTTATTGATATTGATACAAATATTAAAACATGTATATTTAATATCAATCATATTACATCAACAGATTTGAATGAATTTTGTTCTACTTTTAATGCTTTTTACTAGATTACTTTCGATGCTTGTAGATATGACGTCAGATTGATAGTTTTTACTTTTACAACCAAAAATTACTTAATACATATTTAGGAATAAAATAATTATTTTATTGTTAAATTCGTTTTCGGTGACTTTTGTCCGTTAAACTACATTTAGTTAATTTGGATATTATTTAGGATGGTAATTAAGTCAACTTTCTACCTAATTGTCTATAATAATAGACGCATTATGTTTGCATTTAAATTGTAAAGTACTCAATACTTTCGTATAATATTACGTAAGTAGTTGTTATTAACAATAAGAAAAAATATCACTTAAAATATAAATTACATTAACTACACATTATATAAAAATGGCAGTAGCATATTTTATGTAACAAATTAGAAAATTTAGAAATATATATAGTGTACTGTTACAACGAAAAGTTTTTTAGAGGGAACAGACCTGGGATTGCAGTTCTATTAAAGACCTAATATCAATTGTGCTTAACAGTTGGTCAATCGATGCAGTTAACGTTAAGACAACGTTGGAATTCGAGGCATGTAATGAATTCTAACTAGGAAACATGAAATTATATCTAAGGCGACTGTGATATTTAGAATAATAACTAGTTATACAGTTGGTAGTTTATATATTACATAGGGTTATTGTGTTTTATTTAGGGATATAAATATTTATTTTATCAGGACCTTGAATAAGTTTTCACTGTTTTTTTTTTCAAATAAACTTTTTAATGGTTGTTCATTGCCAATCACTATTTTCCAATTAAATTCATTACTATGAAGTTACTACGGCAATTAATTCTTCAGTTCAATTGTTATTTGACATATATCTTTATGAAGTAACACTCCCAATCTCCAGTTTACTGGTATTAAGCTCTTTTGAAATATAACAGCGTATTTTTGTTTTTCGCTTAAGAGTTTTAAGTTTGTTTTAAGTATCTAATTCAATCTTTCCATATTGTTTGTGACTAAATCTGTTCGCCATAAGTTTTGTCAATAATTCTATATATTCTGTTTAAGAATATTCAGAATAATTCTATTTCAGTTGGCCTACTGCTAATTGTGGTCCTTGGCATTGAGCCAACCGACTGGCAAGGGATCAGTTTAAAGATTATCCCAGAAGACATTCGGTCTTACCCAGCCTTATTAATTAATTATTTAATACATAGTAAGGACAGTAAGGTGAAGAAAGTAAAATAAACATTTATTAAATAACATATCTTCTTTTGTTGTTAGTATAATATTCACGTTAGAATAATTGTTAATAAATACATTGCAAAATAATTGCTAAAATAGTACACTTGTAGTAAAAAGTTCCTAGATCACTAGGAATTTAATTTTTTCAAAATATCCCACTAAAAAATAACAAATAACACAAAACTGTAAATAACAATTGACAAGCAATTTTTTGTGACACTGATATGACACAGTAATAAAGTAATAGTTATAACAAAATGTTCTTATAATTGATATCTTTACAGTGTCTGCTATATCATTCAGTTTCAATTTAGGGTCATTCAAAACCATTTTGTGGATTTTTTAAATGTTGTAACAACCTCTTTTGATCGGCCACTGTGTTCAGCGTCTTCATTGGTGCTCATTTTACCGCGTCTAAACTTAGCATACCAATCCTTCATGATTGATTTTCCTGGAGCAGTGTCCGGAAACTCGGCATCAAGCCATGTTTTTGCTTCAACTGTATTTTTCTGTAAATAGAAAGGACTAGATTAAAAAAATAATAAACATATATTAATTTTCATTTATTGATAACACGAGTGAAAACAGATTGAGAGAAGAACAGAGAAAAAAGATAACAATATGTTCATATCAAGTTAAATTGCTAATATAAATAATTTGAAATAATATTAAAATGTTTCTTAAACAATGCACAACTTAAGAAATAGTTAATTATTTTTTCATACATCAAACCTTTCCTATAGATATGTGTAGAATTACTTTATGTTTATTTTATGAAATTATAGAAAATAAACTACACTAACCATTAGTTCCTATGATATTATTTTATTTTGTTTATTTAACATAAGAAGTGGATTAGTTTTTCACATACTTAATATAAAAATAAACTAAAAGAAAAAGTTTTCTTGGAGTTATGCTATTGAATTATCTATTGAATAATAAGCATTAAGTTTCATATAAATGGTAAAAGTTTATGAAACTTGATCTCATAGCAAGGTGGAAGAAAGTTATATAAACATTCATTGAATAACGACATTTCTTTCTTTGATTATAGCAATATTTACATTAGAACAATCGTTAATAGTTGTGACGAAAAATAAAGATGATAATTTTAAAAATATTAATTATTTCGATTTTATTTCTATTCGTATAAACTTTTTAGTTCGGTTCTAAGAAAATTAATCATTTATTGGTGTTTGGTCAATACAGTTACGAAAGCAGTGATTACATTCTTTGTAAGAAATGTTTGAAGGTTAAGGAAATTTATATCGAAATACCACAAATATTATTTAAAATAGTTTCTGTGTCGTTTTACTGCTATTGTTGTTACCATGGTACCTAAAAATTATACAAAAAGTTATAAATTTTCATTGTAAACTTAAGGATTTGGAATATAGGACGAAAATATATATGCCTTTCATCAAAATAAGGTACCTACTCACACAATAGCAAATAAATTACGAATTGCTTTTAGTTTCTACTTGTTTCTTCTTTTTGCACCTCAAAAAATATTTTCCGAAAACAATTTTAATCAGACGAAGAAGTAATAGTTGCTAGTCGGCCGAAAACTGATTGTTAAAGAGGTGATTTTATAATATAACAATCTTGAAAATGTTATTAATTAAACCGATTCCAACAACAAGGGAAACATTACTTCCCACATTTTTTGCCAAGAAAATCATTATGGCAAAATTCCTAGAGCTATACAAAAGTAGTAGCCGCAGTAAACAAGATTGGAAAATGAGAAATAGACACTGGTAAACGTCGTTCAATAATCAATTTTAATTTTGCACTGCGACGAAATGACAAAAACCTAATTATATCATTTGAGGGATGATATAACTCAACTCCTCAAGCACAACATCACGATGGACAAAAATTGAGCAGATTAGACTCAAAATAAAAAAAATCTACTGCTTGGTCGGAAGATACATTTCAAGTTCAAGGAGGTTGGTTTATCAATCAAGTCTATTGAATCTAATGGGATCAAGACATCAAAACAAAGCATATGTGTTGAGTATACGACATCCGAAGAAGTTCTTATAAATGTATGTTATTTCTTTATTCGTTGTTATATATTTTTTTCATAGCTTAGTAAACTTTTCGAACACAATTTAAATAGTAAAACCAAATGTACTTAAGGGATTATTTATTGATTAATTTGACGTCTATATTTGGGAATCTTTTTCTTTAATTGTTTGATTTTGTAATAATTGTTTCTACAAAACAATAACATTTCTTTTTTATTGTAGTATAAAGTATATAGTTCAGCTCGTTTAACGAGAAATATACAAGAAAAACCAAGATCTGAAAATGTTAGACGAGCTTCTCCTGAAACTTTGTCGTATAATAAGATTATATATGGCTTGAGATCGAGAAATATACTGCATTATAATACTATTTAAGGTTAGATAATTGAATGTTTTAACCATTTTGTAGTTTTATTTTGTGAAAATATGAATTAACTATTAATTGCGAGTCTTTTTCATTAAAATTGCTTAATGATTTTAAATAATTTTTAGGCTTTAGTATACATTTATTGAGGTATACAAATATATTGTTTCTATACATTTACGATACGAAATGAGATTGTGACAATAGGCTTACCTGTTGGATGAAAAAAATTAGTGTAACTGTAGTGAGATTGCAATGTAGGGAATGTAACTTTAGGGATTATACTACCTAGATGTTTCAAAGGACATATTCTTGCGAATTTTTTTCATTAAAATTGCTTAATGAATTTAAATAATCTTGAGGCTTTAATATACATGTTTTCAGGTACCTAAATGTATTGTTTATATAAATTTAAGACACAAAATGTTATTGTGGAAATAGACTTAACTGTAGTGAGATTTGTAAGCTACATGAAAGAGAATATTTTTAATTTACGTAACTTTTTGTTGTAAACATTTCTGTAGTTTTTAGTTGATCTTTAAAATTGTTCGAATAGTAAGCAATTTGATTTTGTAATAATTCTTTATACTAAACAATAACATTCCATTTTATTGTAGTATAAGGCTCAGTTTAGCTCGTGTAACGGGAAATATACAAAAAAAAAACAATATCTGAAAATGTTAGACGAGCTTCTGATGAAACTTTGTGGTATAATAAAATTATAAATGGCTTGGAATCGAGAAAGATATTTTTTAAAACAATAAATTAGGTTTTGTTGATACTAATACAATATTTACTGCATTATAATACTATTTAAGGTTAGATAATTGAACGCTTTAACCGTATTGTAGTTTTATTTTGTGAAAATATGAATTAACTATTAATTAATTTTATAAGATTCGTATTTACGCTGCAAGAAACGTCGAAAAAGCAGACAGGCGAGCAAGATGTACCGAAAACCGCATCGCAAGCCGCCGCAGCACCGGTAGGAAAGACTTATCATCGGCAGGAGCGGCACGGAAGAGTGGAGTGGGGTGATCACCCGGTATAAAGCACCAGGGGTCCTGGTTTCGCGCAGTTATTGAATCGAGTAGACTTCACGATGAAGAGCTTTGTGTGTGTATTAATTGTTAGTGCCCTCTGCCTGTCTGGTATGTAGACGGTGAAGTCATCCAAGGGGGGGAATAATTGGGGTTGTTGAGCCGTTGTGATGTTCCTCGCTCGCGGATCGTGCTCACTGTGATCGGGATTGATGAGTTCTCGCATCGGAAGTGTTTTTGGTGGCGTCTCAGTTTTACTGTTGGTAAAGTCGTCTTCTTCTCGTCAAGTCCCCGTCACCGGTTGCATCTGCACCGATTTATTGGTGTAAATATATAAGTTAAATTATTTGGTTAGAATCAGGAATTTAATTTAAGGATATTGGTGCTTTTTCAGAAAAACCTGCCCGTTTTTTTCTTCGTCGACGCAATGCAACTTGCAAGTAACTTTTAAATAATCGGTGATTGTATTTTCTGCTGGCTTTTTTTCCCTAGTTTCGATGTTGTTTTGATTTGTTCCTGCCGCTGCAAGTCCTTTCACTTCATTCTTTTACCAGTATCGAACTAATACTGTACTCGATTGGTTTATCGCATTACTTCTGCAGCTGCTGTTGTTTTTGTTGTTGTTAGGTTTCTATATATGATAATTTTTTCTAGAGAATTTCACGCATTCGCGGAGAAATTTCTCCATGGTCGCAGGAAATCGGGGCAATTTCACGCGAGGCGACATATGTTCGATTGGGCAACGTAGAATGCAACAAGTTTCGCGACACCAAACCAGTTCTACGGTTTCTAGCGTGCGATCTAGGCCGCCATAAAAGCAAAATCTCGCGATTTGCCGGGTGCAAATCCGACGATTTTTTTTTCTCTCTCTCGCCACCACCACCGCCACCTCGCAGGAATTTCAATGACGATACGCGAACTCGGGAAAAATAAACCAAGACCTTGGCAGGCCTCCGCGTATAAGAAACACTCAACTCTAATTCGAAATGCAAGGTCAATCGTTTAAAAGTTTCGACACACCGCGGATTTATTTCAAATTAACATTTCTCGTCTTCTTCCGCATTAAATACTACCTGAAACTAAAAAATACCGAATTCTCGAGGAATCGCAATCGATTCTTGTTGTTGCATTATTCTGCATATTGTCGTAACAATCTGTGTGGGTGTTCCACGATGGGATGGTCATTTCTTTTGCATTACCTGCATGCCTGTGCATTAAGTAACGTCATGAATCATAAACGGATAGTTTTCGATTTGTTTAATGCAGGGTGTGTCCTGCTGTAAATGGCGCTATTGGTATTACTGCAGGATAACATCCTGTTTGGGTTTTTATATGCGAGAAAAAATAAATACACATTTCCAATGAGTCTCATGCATTTTTATTTCAACAGCCAACGGCCAGGAGAGCTTCAAATGCCCAGACGACTTCGGCTTCTACCCGCACACGAGGTCCTGCGACAAATATTGGAAATGCGACAACAATGCTGCCGAATTGAAGACCTGCGGAAATGGTTTGGCTTTTGATGCTAGCGATCCCAAATTCTTGACCGAAAACTGCGACTACATTCACAACGTCGACTGTGGTGACCGATCAGAATTAGGTGAGTAATGCTGAAGACGGACAGACATTTTCATATACAGTACTTAACGTTTTCTGTCTTTATTATTACAGCCTTTCATATAAAATACTAGTTTTATTAAAAATAAATTCAAAAAACGATTTCAAAACCAAATAAAGCATATAGCGAATATTTCTCTTGTCTCTTCTCTCAATCTCTTCTTTACATCTGAACTGCTAATTTATCAATAAAGTTCGACAACAACAATATAGTCAATAATATTTGTCAAAATCGTATCGAAAACTTCATCAAAATCATTCACAGTTTCTTTCAGTTTTTGGTAAACTATATATCCAGTTTTTTTATATTAAAATCCACCTTGTTTAGACAAAGAAAAAAATTCAAGAAGATATATTTTGCTGACATAAATTAACTTCAACGAAATCATAAGTTCATAAAAGAATGATTTTAGAAAACCTGGATTACTATTTCACATCTCTAGTATATCGCGAGAGAACGAAGTCATTTTTGATATCAATCAATTCAATAACACTCACTAAAAAATACGTATTTCAATTGTAGTTCTCATTGGTACTACTGCGATATTTCAAGGTTTTTATTGAACTACAATATATGTTCGGTGTGAGAAATTAAACTGTTTTTGGAACGACTGAAATGCGTTAGGAATAAATAAATACTCTTAATATCAGTAACAGTACTTTCAACAATTAAAGCAATAAATAGAGCAGCTAACTGTTCACATTACTTTCTTCACAATTACAAATTAAATATCGGTTTTCTTAAACTAGGAAAATGTTTGGTATTTGAAAATTGCATTTTCATAATCTGTTGCTATGTGAGAAATATAGTTTTTAGTAGGTTTTTATTCTTCGGTTTGAATAGTTTTTTTATAATAATTAACTATTTTTTAATTTCCAAATTGTATATATTATTCATGAAAAGGTTTGGTATTTAATTTTGAAGTTTATTTTTGTAAATGCCACAAGATTTGTGACCTATGCAAACTAAACTAAATTGAGGAGAATAATTATGACACTTTGGCCACTCCCATTTAGATGTCTGAATAACCGAAGAAGAGCTTCATTAAAATACAATGAGCCCTGTCTTTCGTTTTACACAACTTTTATTATGTCACTTTATAGTCGATTTCTCTCATCTATGACATCAACATCATTGCAAAAGCATTGATATTATATGATGATAAAAATGTTTGTTTGGTTTTTTAGAAGTAAGCTCATGTTATTCATGAGTAGGTAGTTTTGGTATTTAACATTTACGTTTAATTTTTAAAATACCACGAGATCTATGATGCAATGATTTGTTTGGATCAAATCAAACTGAGAATAATTGTGACACTTTGGTCTCTCCCATTTACACATTTGAATAATTAAAGAAGAGACCTTAATTAAAATACAATGAGCCTTTTTCTTTCATTATGTCATATTATAGTTGATTTCTCTTATCTATGACATCAATAGCATTGATATTGTATTATGATAAAAAGTTGGACCTTTAAAAGAAAAATTTAATCTGTTGTGAATTTTTCCCAGAACTAGATGTTTTGCTAGAGATTTTTTGTTTGAGACAAATCGAACTGAGAAGAAATATTGTGACACTTAGGCCTCTCCCATCTAGATGTTTGAGTAACTTAAGAGCTTTATTAGAATACTGTAGTCTTTTTTTTACATAAATTTCATTGTCACATTATTGTCGATTTCTCCCATCTATGTCTGCTATGATATTCTGCTATGTTAAAAAACATATACTTTTTTCAGAACTAAACTTGGAACGATATGTTATTTCTAAGTAAATAGTTTTGGTATTTAACAATTAAGTTTATTTTTAGAAATATCACAAACTTTATGATGAAATTATTATATAGAATCAAATGACACTCAGGATAATAATTATGACACTATGGTTTCACTCAGATAGACATTTGAATAACTAAAGAAGAGGTTCGATTTCGATATACCACGATGATAAAATGATTAGATCTTTGAAAGAAAAAAATAATCTATTAAAAGTTAGATAACAACAAAAATAAATCAGAATTATTAATGTTTAGACATGTATGTTGTATTAATGATCCTTTTTCTTTCATATTATACATGATTGCCTTGTTCTATATATCGAACCATCGTTATGTCACAACGATGCTTCTCTATTCTCGATTTCTCTCATCTGTGACATCCATCAGCATCAGCAACATTGAACGAGAATGGTTTAATTCCAATGCATCTTAATTAAGGCGTTTTAAACTTGATTTGCACAACATTTATATCAGCCTAAAGGCTAGGTACGTTGTGACACCTCGATGCACACAATACAGCAACGTAATTGTGCTTCTTCTTCGTCGAGAAGACGCGATCATTGCGCAAACGGCGATTATAACACGAGCCAGAGCCGAATTGGGGTCATATCGGTTTTTAAATGATCAGAAAAGATCGACGCCGTTACATAAACCGATTGGGTAACGGCCGTTAAGTTTTTTATCGCCGTTTTAATACGAACTGTTTACATACTGGCCAAGATTTCGGGTTGGTTAACCGGCCCGACCGAAAGAAAGGCAAATAAAAGTCGAAATTGCTCGAAATCGAACCGTGGTTCTGCGTCTGTCTACGTACTGCCGGGTGTTACGTAAGCAGGTCCGATAATGCCTTTTACCATTTTGCAGAGCCTCCAATCTCCACCACGCATTGCGAAAGGCTGTACGGCATTTTCCCCGACGATGCCAAGTGCGACGTTTTCTGGAACTGTTGGAACGGCGAAGCCTCTAGGTAGGTATCCACCGTCACTACAACGGTCTCATAATAACCGGCATCCGTTTAATGATATTACATGGTTTTTGTATTTTACCGGGAAAGCTACGGTGGTTACGTAAAATTATGTCGTTTGTTTCCTTTAAATCGATACAGTTTTGGCGTTTGTTTTTTCGTAATGCAATAGCGCTTTTGATGAATTGGTTCGATTAATTGGTTTAAACAGTGGTTATATAATATTAGACAGTCACATAACCAACCATTGTTCCTTTTAGTAATGAATAATTGGCTTAACACCCCATGAAGGTATATCGCTGCATCTGAAGAATCTTTCTAGGTCTGTTGCAGTCGCTGTTTCGTTCTCATTTTTTTGATTTTTTCAGTCTTTTGTTTCATATTTGTTCATCAATTATGTATTATCTTTTTGTATTCGATTTTTCAGTATGTTTTTGAGATTTTCTTGGTTTTCTGTTGTAATTTCTACTATTAGTTTTCTTTTGGTCTATTTAATGCATCTTCCGTTTTTATGACAGAGTAATTTGTAAAAACTTCACGTCTTCTACTAATATTAGACAGTGACATAACCAATAATTGTTCATTTTTGTAACGAATAATTGGCTTAGCACCCCATGAAGGTACATTTGAAGAATCTTTCTAGATCTGTTGCGGAACATCAGTCGCTGTTCAGTTATACTTTTTAGATTTTTTTTTCAGTCTTTTGTTTCGTATTTGTTCATACATTATGTATTATCTTGTATTATTCGTTTTTTCAGTATATTTTTGAGATTTTCTTGGTTTTCTGTTGTAATTTTTACTATTAGATTTCTCTTGCTTTATTTATAGCATTTTCCATTTTTTGTGTAATTTGTAAAAATCTTCTTTCTCCAGTTCCTATATTTTCATCACTTGTCATTGTTATATTTATGTTATATCAATGTTATATTTTTTTAACCGTAATGATTGCTCAATTTTCTTATTGTCCATTGATTTGTATTTACCGTAACATTTTTTCTCTTTCTGTAAGTTTCCCCTCTTGGGTCTTTCTTTCTTATAGATGTTTCCTTCTTCTTCCAAATATTCTCTATGCTTTCCTTCATTTCACCTTCTCTCCCTGGCTCTTACAATTTTCATCCATCTTCATTAATAATATATTTTTAAACCATAATCATTCTAATAAGAGTTATTTCTTGTTTGAAACCTTTTTTAGTCTTTTCATTATTTTATCTTTTCCTTCTCTCTGATTTCTCTAATTTTTGAAATATTTTTCTGATATAAATTTATATTTTCTTTGTTTCTTACCCTCGTGTTTTTATTTTCTTTTGTTTCTTTCTCTTTCCTTACGCCTTGAATGCTTCTTTTCTGAGGACAGAAAAAGGCTTGAAGCCTTTTTCTGCTTTACAATTTTCTCTGTCCTTTTTTGTAATTTCTCGCTCTCGCTCTCGTTAGGTTCTTCTTCAATATTTTTGTCTGTTTAATCGAATATTTTCTAATTCACTTTTGAAGTTCTTTTATTTTTTAGTTATCTCTTTTGTAGTTAGTACAAAAAATATTTATGTATCCTTTCTGGTGATGTTTCCTATTATTTTAACGCATGTATATTGTGGTTTGTTAGGTTTACCTGTTTTGGCATAGTTCTTTTATCCTTTATTCCTGTCTCTCTTATTTTATTTTATTTCTTCTATATCGTTTAATACAGTCATTTTTATAGTAAGAGTTGCTTTATTTACTTTTCCAGCCATTTTTACTTCTTCTTCCTGCTGCTTTTCCCTTATCTTATTCACATCACCAATTTGTTACCCACCGGAATCTTCCAGTAATAGTGGTAATAAGTAATTTTCGATGTCCTTATTTTAGATACCAATGTTCTCCCGGATTAGCCTACGACAGAGAAGCCCGTGTCTGTATGTGGGCCGATCAAGTTCCAGAATGCAAGAACGAAGGTGAGTCAACTCTTTCCCGCCGATGCAGAAACATGGCGATCGCTTTATTTAATAGTAACTGTCGGGGGCTAAATTCTAGCATCCCACCGACACAAATTCACCTGACCATAACCAAGAAAGCGAGAATAAAGCAAGCGTATCGCGAATGTTTCCTGCAATTATTTCTGTTGCATGGTCTTTCTAGTTTTATCTTTTACTCTTTCATCACCCCTCCCACTCACGCACTCAGGTGCATCACAATTGATAGAAACACTTTTGGTTTTTTTATCTGGCATGCTGTATATATACTATAGTCCACCGATAAAAACACTGACACATGAACCATCTTATTATTACTTCAATTGTTAATACAATCAACGCCTACTCTAATTTCTCTTTTGTTTATTAATTAGAAACAACATCTGTGAATATTGTAAATAGTATTACTGATGACTAAGACACATATTTCATAATCGATAGTAAAAAAAGTAACAACACTCGTACATGACAACGGAAACTTTACTTTTCCTCTTCTTTCTTCTTCCGTTTGGTTTGGTTCTTGTATATAGTGGACGTCCAATTAAAATACTGAACGAAATTCAAAATTGCCCCTGGTCCCCCTTGTTGTGACAACGGTATACTTACGGGTTTCAGAAGTAGCTGGAGGATTCACTTGCCCAGCCGCTGGCGAGGTCAGCAATTCCGGATCTTTCTCCAGACACGCCCACCCAGACGACTGCAGGAAGTACTACATCTGTTTGGAGGGTAATTTCGAATATTTCCGGCTAATTGGTGGTACTGATTCTGATTATGATCTCTTGATTTAGGACAAGCCCGTGAATACGGTTGCCCCATCGGTACCGTCTTCAAAATCGGCGATTCCGACGGTACTGGAAACTGCGAAGATCCAGAGGACGTACCCGGATGGTAAGTTGATATCACTAACATGGCACGGTCCGAATTTTATAGCTTCTTGAGAACGTCACTCGCTAACCGTTAGACTCTCATTTTCTAGTAACAGGTTTTTTTTGGTGGTACCACGCTAAATGCCAAGGTTGAAAGTTTTTTTTATAAGAAGCTATTACTTTGCCACTATTAAATTTTTTTCGCTGCAAATATTATGATTAAATGGCTAAAAATAGTTTTGCATTTGTCGTGGTACCCGTTAGTACTTCTTCTTGTGACTAATACTCACAAAACTCGAACCATCCCGCTCGAATCCCTCCCGCCTCCGAGCCCTTGCGTTAAACACTTCATGAACAAGCACCATTTTAGCGAGGATTACTACGGCGACTTGGACCTGAAGAGCATCCGCAAGAGCGAGCTGTTGGCCGGTCTCCAGTCCAGCGGATCCGGAAGATCGACCCCCGTCACCGGCAAGAAGGCTCCCAGGCCCGCCCCGGCCTCCCGTAACGCCCCCGAATCTGCCAACTAAAGGGGATTAGTCTCAGCGCGTCCAACCGTACACAGTGAATGAGAACCCCCTTTATCCCGAACCCTATCGTTAAATCCTCCGTAGGGAACGCCCTCTCGAGGGTGAAAAGACTTTCTGTACTCTATGTGGTAGTGCCAATAGGACCTATACCGGTTTACCCGTCTCTCCCCCCAAAACCATCCCCCCTTCCACACATTAATTTAAAACTTTTAAACCCTAGTGTTTAGGTCTTATTGGCAGACGTTAAAAACTAGCATAATTTAAACAATACTTGTTGTTTTATATATATATTTACTTTTTATTATTATTTTTTTAAAAACGGTACAAAATTGATTACCATTTTTTATATAAATTTAAAAAAACAAAATAAAAAATATTTCTATATAGTTCTTTTATTTCACCCTCCTTCTTCCGTCTTCACTCTCTATATGTGTTCTGCACCTGTCGTTAGATTAGTTTAACCCACTGTTTTAATAGTAAGCATGTTTGTTTGTATCTTCCTCTGTATTTTTTGTCTCTAAACGTTTCCAGAGCATGGAGATTCGCCGGATTTCTTAACCCTAATGTAACCTGCCTTATTTTTCTTTTGTAGCGAGGATTATTATAAAGATGTCGACCTGAAGGCCTTGAAGAAACTGGGGTATTGATCTACAGCACCCCGGCCCGTCCGAGTGCGAGATGAGTGAGTCTTTAGTGTTTGTTTGAGGTGCAGCAAAGCAGTTGGTGAATGAGAAACTTATCGAAAACCCAAGTATTATAATTGTAATTCCGGATAACAATGTAGTATTTATTTTTGTTTTTTTTTGTTAAAAATAAATAAACGTGTTTCTAGCTAACACACAGACACAAAAAATCGTTTCAATTTCCTTGATTTCCGTTTATATAACGCCGATTAAAATATTATTCATGTCATGGATGTTTTTTTTCTCTCTCATTCTTTCTCTGCTCAACACTAATGTTTATTAATTAGCTCGACTGTCTTATATATAGCCTGCTCTTTACATAAGCCAGCGTTCTTAGAAAGTGTTGTTTGTCGGAGGCCTATGGTTTTGGCCTTCGCATTATACCAGCTCCTGTTTATTTGAAAAATATGCGCGAGAGACAGCGACATTTCTTTTAATTGACTTTCTACAAGGTTGTGTTGGTTGAGTATCAACTAATCGTGAATGAAATCGATGATATACACTTCATTCGATGAATTAATTCATGATAATATTATTCTATTTTCGATTATTTCGGATATTTGTGTAGCAAATAAGAATAATTCATTAAATAGAAGATGGTTGATTATTACGGCTGAATTAACAGTATAGCTGTACAGAAAATGTCTTTAATCTAGGACGTTGGTTCAGACTTTGAATCATTTAGAAATTGACTACTTATTACTAACGATTTTACTACAATTTTCTAGTGATTGTTTCCGTCGATTAATTTTAGTCGCTATTTTCGGCCCGACTGATATATATATATATATATATATATATATATATATATATATATATATATATACATATATATATATATATATATATATACATACATTTGTACATATACATATATATATATATATATATATATATATATATATATATATATATATATATATATATATATATGTTTATATGTTTCGATCTAACACCCTCGAATTTTGTTCAAGTTTTGGGTTGTCAAAACTTCTTTCCTAAAATCTTGAAAACTAAATTTAGGTCCGATGGAAGGTTTCAGAAATCGCATCGATTCTAAATGATTTAAAGAACTTTTTACAGTAATAATTAAATTTTTTAAATAAATATTAACACTAAAGAAATCATAAACTATATTCAATATTTATACTAAATATATCTAATAAATAAATTTTCTGTTAGGATAACTCTACTTTAATATTCAACAATTTATTTTCTTGGCTATTAAAAAACACAATATATATATATATATATATATATATATATATATATATATATATATATATATATATATGTTTATATGTTTCGATCTAACACCCTCGAATTTTGTTCAAGTTTTGGGTTGTCAAAACTTCTTTCCTAAAATCTTGAAAACTAAATTTAGGTCCGATGGAAGGTTTCAGAAATCGCATCGATTCTAAATGATTTAAAGAACTTTTTACAGTAATAATTAAATTTTTTAAATAAATATTAACACTAAAGAAATCATAAACTATATTCAATATTTATACTAAATATATCTAATAAATAAATTTTCTGTTAGGATAACTCTACTTTAATATTCAACAATTTATTTTCTTGGCTATTAAAAAACACAAGAAAATAATGGTGATCGCAACACTTTTTGGTTAAGTTTTATTTTATCAGCTGTAAGATTTTTTTTGCAATTTATTTTTATTATTTTATAACTTTTTAGTAGAATGATGCATTCAGAAAAAAGTTCTATGGTTTGACAATATTTTGAAAGAAAACGCTCAACTTCTACTATCTGCAATCCTCGATTTAGAAAATCAGTATTTGACATTACAAACAATGTTGATACAAGGAATTATCACAAGTCAATATCTTCCATTCGAGCTTCATAAAATACAAATATATAATACAATACTACAACTCGAAATTCAAGACACAAATACTGACGAAGAATGTATTTCATCTGAAGATATTTTTTTATAAAAAACTAGCTAGAAGGAAAGAAATAATTACACCTAGTGCTACAACAATTTTTGAAATTAAGCAAATGCTACTTATTGGGCGGTTAGAAAACTCATTAGATTTTTGGCAAGCTCATAAAATTATGTTACTTGTATTATATCAGTTTCATTAAAAATATTCTGCTGTACTCGCAACCTCTATCCCCTCAGAATGAGTTTTTGTGACTAAAAAATATTTCCGTTCAATAATAAATGAAACATGTATTTTATATAAAAAGGCTCTAGTAGTTATTGTGCCATCATTTTTAGTTATGTCATTGAGTAGTTTTTTTCCATGATTATAAAAATGTTTAATTTTTATTTAGTATTTATTGTTATTGTTTATCTTTAGTTTTTAGGTTTTGTTTAAGTTCTTTTGTATTATCCATATTTATTATAGTATTTTATTTGAAAATATCAATTAATAAATTATTAAAATACGATAAAATATTTGTGGTAATACTATTCCATTCTTTTTTACAGATCCCTAGAACATTCAAATATAAAAGTAATTCTATTTCCTTTAAAATGATATTATTCATTACGTGGTAATTATTTATTTTCTTTTCTTTCTTAAAGTTAGTACGTGAAGGAATATATACATCTCCGTCTCGCTTATACTACCGTTGGAAATAATAAGCACATTTAAAATAAACTGTTCCAAGCAATTATATCCGTCCATACCTTTCTCAGAACTTGTACAGGAAAAAATTCGTACATCTTCGTCTGATATGACAAATGGAAAAAAAAACTAGTAGAACCGTGCATTTGATTGAAAAGAGTAATTACTATTAGTTTCTTGACTATAGACTGTTTCGACTAGTTTCAGTTGATATTTCCCAACGCTAATATTTTTTAATAAATTTGATATAAGTCAGTATATAGTAAAATATCAGGGGAGCTGCCTGGTCTAGAAGGACAACAGCCCTTGAGGCTCGAAAGATGTGGCATTACTAGCCTCAGCAACATATTCATGTAGAGGGATGGAAGCTGCGCCGACAGGTGGACTCTCTCTTTTACGAAATACAACAAATAAACAGTTTAACATAAATAGAAATAGTGTAATAGAAGCTGGATAACATAGTAGCTTGAGTCAGATTGCCATAGTGCAGAATGGAGAAGGACAAAATTACAATGTTATTTTGAAGTTGAGCAAATATTTTCGAAAACCAGATTTGTTCCCACCGCTTCCAGATTGACAGTTCGAATTTAAATTTATCATCTTTTATTTAATTTTAAATTCTCTTTATATTGTACCAGCAGTGACTAAAATAGTAGTAGGAAATGAGAGCGCTTTGTTTCGATTTCTTAAAGTAAATCCATAAATTACTGGAATACAAGAACTCTTCATTTTCTTAATTATATTAGGGTTGGTATTTAACGTTAAATGATGCTTGACTAAAAGTTAGTAACAAGTTAGTTACCCCAATTGTCAAGAATCGTGTCGTCCAATGAAAACAATCCGAAAAATGGAATTAATGGAGTTAGGTAACAAAACTTAAATAGCTTTATACGTTTTTGCTGACATATGCAATCTTACAACTTCATTCAAAGAAAAATATGGGTCTCTTATGAAATAATTAAGTTTTTTTTGTTTTTTAGTGTCATTTCAATCCTTGAACATTTTTGGTTGGTTGTAGTACTCTTATGTTATTTAGTTATGCTAGATTAAAACTGAGAATATCTTCATTGTTTTATTTTAAGTTTATAGATTTTAGATCTTTCAAAAATATTGAAATTGTAAAGTCATTTAAACTTTTGCTTACGAAAGTAAAAAAGTATGCCCAGCCATATTTTTAAATGTAGCACAAGTCTTCGATAAGGTTTGGCATGAAGACCTTGTTCATAAACTACAAAAAATGTTACCAAAACAACAAAACAAACTACTAAAATTGAACATTACAGCAAGAATGTTCAGACTTAAACAAGATGAAACTTAGTCTATAATAAAAGAAGCTAAAGCAGGTGTACCACAAGGAAGTGCATTGGGGCCAATGTTTAATTTACTCTACACTTGTGATATACCACAAATGGAGAATATTAAGATGGCTACATTTGTTGATGATACATAATCGCAGTAGCTGGCGGAGACAATATTGAAGAAGCTATACGAAGATTACAACAGGAAAGGGACAATCTAAATAATTGGACACAAACTTGAAAAATAAAAATTAACGAAAGTAAACCTGTACATGTGCAGTTCACCTATAATCAGACCGTACAAGCACCAATAATATTTAGTAATATTATCATACCATATAGCAATAACGCTAAATATCTCGGAATGAATCTTGATGCAAAACTTCGCTGGAAATAACATATAAAGAAGGAAAGAAAATAACTGAAATTGAAATATGGGAAAGTGTATTGGCTAAATGGAAGAAAATCACAATTATCAGTACATAATAAATTGCTATTATATAAGCAAATACTGAAACCTATATCAACATACGGAATTCAATTATAGGGATGATCTGCAAAGAGGCGCACACAAATACTACAGGACTGACTTCCTACATCGAGACCTTCAGATACCCACGATCAGTCAATAGATCAGATCAAATGAGAGTATTGCAACTTTTGAATATCACCAGACCAGGACACAGACTTAAAAGACTCAAACCATCTCACCTTGTGTAGTGTTGTGCAGTGAGGTGCATATAATAAAAAATACAGCAGTGACATGTATAAAAATTATTTCACCAGAGACTGAGATAAGGCCGATGGTTCCTCCTAGTTATATAATAGATTGATTTAAGTTATCATAAAGACAAATTGTAGGTTAGTCGGAAACCACTATTAACAATGTAATAATTAAATATTAAAAAAAAACTTTTTTCAATATTACACTGTCCATTAAATAAACAAAGCCAGTTTATTTAATATTAGTAGCTTTTTCTCATGTCCATATTAATTTAGATGTTATTATTTGATAAAATTGATTTGGATTAAATAGTTCTGGTCGCTAAAGCAGAATAACAATAGCAAATGGTAAACGGCCGAGATAATTGATTAATTTAATTTGTTCGTTACCGTTTTTGCTCGATTTGCTCAAAGAGAAAGTTTATGGAAAATGCTACGAAATTATTGTATGAAATAACGACTGTGGCAAAGCATATTGCTAAATAATCTAATACCTGCAGAAAATCGTAAAACCTTATATGTATTCTATTAGAATCGTACAATTCTGAAAGTCTGTTATGAAAATCTTTTATTGAAAATAATTTGTAATAATTGAAAAGCTCTAAGGAAAGTTAATATAATATAATATGTGAATAATATTTTACTCAATTTCACTCTAAATTTTGATGACAATCATACGATTGTAAAAAATATACGACCTATTTAAAGTTTCTTTGTACATATGTCATCAAGATATTTAATTTATTGCCAGTTGCAATTAGTAAATTCTTTTTGAGAATGAGACAATATTTTCCTTCTTATTTTATTCTACTTAAAAAGAGACACAATGCTGTCCGATAAGTTCGAACATGACTTCTTGAAAACTATAGTAATAACCTAAAAACTATTATGGCTGTATAATTAACTATAATTTTTAAATGTACTATAATGTTAAAATAAATTATATTTAATTTAATTTAATTTAATTATTTAATAAATTATTATTTTATTAAGATTAGAGTTTTGTTATTGGTCAAAGACAAACTAAAATAAAATTCACAGTTGATGTGGCAACATTGCGCCGTTTTAATGTCAAAAATTTAGATGACGTATGGACTTAGAACTTTGAATGGATAGTAGTTGATGACAGTAGAAGAGATTATAGATTATTATTATTATAGATTATATTATTATTCAAGAGAAAAATAAAAGTGATATTACACTGATTTTCAGAGCAGAAGATGAAATATAAGTTGAATTAAAATTATTCTAATCAAATGTATTGGTGAAAGCATTCTAGTACTTATTTTGTACCTGATATGCAATAATTGTATTACCAGAACCAATAAGAAAATAAGCACGAAGAAACAGCATATCTTATTTAATCGAATATGTAGTTTGACCAAAAAATGGCAAATGGAATGTGAAATTAGTCTAATTGCTTGAAGTTAATGACACAAGCTAATCAATCCCGAAATATAAAATACAGTTCTCGTTTAACCGAATTGTTTGAATTGAAAAATAATTATACATTTTGAACATCTTTTCATAAGCTCTTGGAAATTTGAGTTAAAAGTTTTAACATTTTGAAAATATTAACCACTGTTTCTTAAGTTATATGTAGTTATAAGTGTGGTGAGACCACTGAAGTCGCCCAAGTGATGGAAGAAATAATCAATGCCGGTGGCTTGAATGTCAATATGTTCATATGTAAGTAGAATTATATTGCTTATTAGTAATTAATAAAATATATACACGGCACAACAATCCAAGATGCATAGGATACAGAAATAATTAATAGACACTTATGAGAATAAAACACAAAATGGAGGCGAAAGGAATAATTAAATAATTTCTGAAAAAAATCTGCCAACATTGGTGCTATTTATGTGTCTGACCAGAGTGTGTTAAGAGAGAGACTACTGAGTGATATTATATAAAGAAATTTGACGTAATCAAAAATAATAATCAAAGCAAATAAAATCAACAAAACATTGTGTTTTCATTAATAAATTTGCCTTGTTTGATTTATGCCTTTTCGAATTTTCACTATACGTAATAGAATGCTACGGCAACATCAAACAAGGAAAATATTGGATGACAAACATTAAAAAAATAATTTTAAGATATAAGGAGTATTATAATCTATTATTGATAATCTGTAGAACTAATTCACAATATATTAATTTTTCAAGAATCAAATGGGATATACTTAATATGATCAAAAATAAGTAGAAGTTATAATTAAATAAATTCTTCAAATTCCAACAATGGTGCTATTTATGTCTGAGACCAGAGAGAGATAGATATAGAAAGAGACTATATATAGAAACATCATCACTAGCTCTCCCCCGATCTGATTTATTGTGGACTATCTCTACGCATAAGCCTTCAATCTTCCATCCATAGTGCTAAACCAGAATGTGTTAAAAGAGAGAGAATGTTGAGTGATGTTATATAAGGAAATCTGACGTAACTAAATGAAAATCATAATCAAAACAGTTAAAATCAATAAAACATTGGAGCCCCGTTGACTTATTCATATCCGAATTTGTATTATTTCCTACACGACATAATAGAATGCTGTGGCAACATCAAACAAGGAAAAGAACCGCATACATAGGAACCACTTTTGCTTTTGTTGACCGAGTCGGTTCGAAATCGATCAGCGCGAGATCCGATCATTTGTATTCGACAAATTCCCGAACGACAAACCGCACCTATCGTGAAATTTACTTTCTTTCGTCCCATTGAGAAATACGGATTTCGGTATTCAGCGGCAAACGCTGCCCGCCCGAGCGTCCGCCAAGAATGCCAATGACGGGCGCCCACGGCGAAGATTTTCGGTCGCGGATCGCTCAAAAATGCTGCATTCTCGATGAAAATGGACGCGTTGCGATTGACCAAGGTCGGCGCACCCTTAATATTATTATCAAAACACTTGATCGGCGGGGAAGGTTACGCGGGTACCGGCCATCTCGAAAAAAAAACGTATATTCTCAAGATTGCTTCGAGTTGACATCACGGTGGACACATAAAGGTTACCAGCTTCCTATTCGCATCCTTTGAACAATCTTGAAGAAAGGTTTGTTAAATCGATTTTATTGCTTTGTCGTGAGCGAATGCATTCAGAAGGATGAATATATACTGTAAATTGAAACAATGAAAGGTTTTTATTGTTTTTTCAATCATTTGGTTGATAATGGAAGCCATTTTGTTTATAAATATTTGTTCAGGAAGCACTGAGAAACGATTATCGTAATATATTTCCTAATTTGGTATTGTTTTGATTGTCTCTTTACGTTGGATTGTCTTAAATTAAATTTAGAGTGAGAAAAGTTAGAGAAAAGATTACCACCACTGAATCCTCAAGAAATCAACTTTGATATAATTTGGCGAATGACGAAAAGCTACTTTAATTTCACTGTCTTATATATTCGAAACTAAGGTAAATAACTAAAAATGTAAGTCGCATTATCGTCGCAGTAACTTTAAAATTACTTAATGTTAGTTCTGTAGAGCTGTGGGAAATATATTGTTCGAAATTTTGTTTAGTTTAGTTTAGTTTGGTTTGTGTAAAAAAATATCAAAGTAAGTCAAGAAATGACAAGTTTGTTTTTAATTTGTCTTATATACCTTTTGATATACTTTTTAATCTTGGTTTTAGAATGGAAAATAGAGCTTAGAAGCTCGAAACATATCCATGTCAATCTTGCGTAGCGGCGAAATGATGAAAATTAATTACATCAGTTGGGCGACGCTTAATTTTTCAAATAGTTAAATACCACAGCATTCATCTCGATGGTAGGGTACATTGGAAACACTAGTGAAAAAGCAGAGCAGATCATACTGAAAATTAAGGAACTGTACTGGTTACACTACGACATCAAACCAACTAGTAATCCAAAGCTGCCAAAACAAAGTCCTTCAATTAATTACCAATGATGATCGCTATGCCACCAATGAAGAATTTACTATGACCTCGAAGTTAAACAGATTTATGAACTTATCCAATATTTTTTCCCTTAAAATATTAAAGAAGGTTACTAAATTATAGTAACGTGGAATACTATATTAAGGCATATTTAATGTAAGTTTTAATAAAATAAAAAATCCTTTATTATTTACAGTAATATGATAGAGAGAATAAACCTAATACCAACACACCAGTTTGGGTTTATTAACAAGCACTCAACAATTGACCAGGTCCACAGAATAACAGATGTTATTGAAAAAGCCTACGAAAGTAAGAAAGTATACTGAGCTGTATTCTTAGATGTAGCACAAGCCTTCGATAAGGTTTGACATGAAGGCCTTGTTCATAAACTACAGAAAATATTACCAAAACAACACACCGAACTATTAAAATCGTACATTACAAGTAGAATGTTTAGAGTCAAACAAGAAGAAGCTTACTTTACAATAAAAGAAGCTAAAGCAGGTATACCATAAGGAAGTGTATTGGGACCAATGCTTTATCTACTCTACACTTGTGATATACCACAAATGGAGAATATTGAGAATATTACGATGGCTACATTTGCTGATGATATTGCGATTATAGCTGTCGGAGACAATAGTGAAGAAGCCTCACTAATTTTTGTGTCAACAGTCAAGTGACAACATAAATAATTGTACACAAGCTTGGAGAATAAAAATTAATGAAAGTAAATCTGTGCATGTGCAGTTCACCTACAATCAGACCGTACAAGCACCAATAACATTAAATAATATTATCATTTTTTATAGCAACAACGTTAAATATCTCGTAATGAATCTTGATCCAAAACTTAGCTGGAAGGAACATATAAAGAACAAAAGAAAAGAACTGGAATTGAAATATAGGAAAATGTACTGGCTAATTGGAAGAAAATCACAATTATCAGTATGTAACAAATTGTTGTTATATAAGCAAATACTGAAAGTTATATGGACAAATACACATTTTTCAGAAAAAAGTCCTGAGGGGTATTGTGGGCGCACCCAAATACTATAGGACTGATTACCTACATCGAGACTTTCAGATACTCACAGTCAGTCAAGAAACCAAGAGAATTGCGAGGAGTCATGAGGATGTTTTTTGGATACCACCACCACAGGACAAAGACTCGATAGAATCAAACGATGTGATCTTGTGTACTGTTGTGTAGTGATGTTCATATAGTAAAAAATATAGCAGTGACATGTATAAACATTATTTCACCAGAGACTGAGATAGGGCCGATGAGTTCTCCTAGTTATATACCTAGATTTAAGTTATCATAGAGACAAATTGTAGGTTAGTCGGGAACGACTGATAACAATGTAATAATTAAATAATAATAATAAAAAAATTACAGTAATTTGAAAAATATATAAACCAGGTGTGTTTTCTACAAGAAAGTAGACCAAGAAAAAGTTGTAAAAAAAATATTAGAACTGCAAACTTTTTTCTGAACCACGAAGGAATTACTGTTTTGCTAATATGCTTGAATTTATACATTTTCTTCCTTTGACAGCTTTTAATGAAACTGAATTATTAATATGTTTACATCAAAGCATATTATTCGAACATTTTTGTTGCCAATTAATATGTTATTATTATATACATAGGTGTGTCTATGACCCATTCATAAACAAAATAGATTAATTAAAAAATATTATAAATGTTATTTGATTATTAATTTTTATATATGTTCGCCTAGAATAACCTTGAGAAATGCTGAAAATATTTTACTAATTGATTGTGTTGGGTCTTCAGAACATAAATTGTTGTAATATATATTGTTACACAAATAAAAAAAAATAGATGTTTAATGAAAAAATTACACAACTCAATAATTCTTTATTCGTAAAATCAGAAATATTCTATAATGTAATATTTATTTCAGTGAAAAAGAACAGGAATAAATTCTATTTAGTAAGTAAGAAAACAAAAATACATAAGTGACAATAGCTTGTTATTCGTAGACTTTATTTAATACACTTTTTTGTAGATAAATTAAAAAATAAAATGAGAATGCTGTTATTTATTAGGCAATTTGCAGTTATTAAAGTAAAATATTATTAACAGGTCAATTAAAAAGTCCCCGGCCTACCATAGTAAAATACTTTTTTTGACAAAATTAGTTTTTTTTTATTCAACATTAGCGACCCGTCCCGGCTTTGCACGGGTGCAATGCTGATACTACAGACTACACTACAGAAAAAATATGAACGTTGTATATAAAAACATAGCGGCCCGCTCCGACTTTGCACGGGCATAAAATATATATGCCTATGTCACTCAATGAAAACATGATTAAAATCGATCCAGTATTTTTGGTTCATTCATTACTGCCCTTGGCCTGCACGCATTAAATTTGGAGTAAAACAATTCCTCTTCCCCTATACTTACTATGAAGATTTCCTGCTATCTTTAGAATATCTAAATTCATACAATTTTTATTACATTACACATTTTTAAACGCAAATTTTAAATTTGTAATATCTCCGAAAATATTTGTTTAATTTACATGCTGTAAGGAACCATATTGATCTATATTAATTGCACACTGTATTTCAGGTACTTAATTCGATAAGGATTAATGATAATAAATTAAAATAGCTTCGTAAATAAGCCATTTTCTCACGTAAAAAGTAAACAATAAAAATGGTTAATGTGGGTTATCCCTAAAAGATAAACATATACCATCGGGGACTTTTTTGTAGACCTTTTTATGGTGTACAATACTGTAGTACATTAATTTGATCTAACTCGTAGGGTTGGGCAGCTTTTTTGCTTTATCAAACACACGTTAGAAACCTCTAAAATTAGCAATGTTGCATTAGTATATTATGCATGTATTATACATATGAACCTTCCTCTTGAATCACTCTATCTATTGAAAAAAACCGCATCAAAATCCGTTACGTAGTTTTCAAGATTTAAGCGCACATAGGGATATAGGGACAGAAAAGGCGACTTTGTTTTATACTATGTAGTGATAATTCCCTTCAAGGCTGATACACTGATTATAGCGACTCTCCAACTTTTCGATATCATTTGTGTAGTACGATTTGTTCTTTGCTTCAAAGTAGGCCTCAGTTTCGTCGATCACCTCTTCATTCGACAGAAATTTGATAAAGCTTCTTTTTCTTCAAATGCGGCCGTTTTTCGACGATTTCCTCCTTCAAACGGTCCAATAACGCTATGTAATAATTGCTGTTGATAGTCCTTCCTTTTTCAATGTAGTCAATGAAAATTATTTCATGCGTATCCCAAAATACAGACGCTATAACCTTGCCAGCCGACTCTTGCGTTTTCCCACGCTTTGGAGCGGGTTCATCGTGTGCAGTCCACTCGGCTGACTCTCTATTGGATTTTGGACTGAAATGATGGAGCCATGTTTCATCCGTTGTCACATATCCACGCTCGGGTTTATTACGCTTGATCATCTTCAACCACTGCTCCGAATCATCAACTCATCGTAGTTTTTGGTGAAATGTGAGCTCGGCGGTACCCACTTTACACTGAGCTTTCTCATACCCAAATATTCGTGAATGATATGATGGACACGTTCAGTTGATATCTATAGGAGTGTCTGCTATTTCATTCAGTTTCAATTTACGGTAATTCAAAATTATTTTGTGGATTTTTTAAATGTTTTCGTCGGTAACAACCTCTTTTGGCCGTCCACTGCGTTCACCGTCTTCGGTGCTCATTTCACCGCGTCTAAACTTAGCATACCAATCTTTAATGGTTGATTTTCCTCGGGCAGTGTCCGGAAACTCGGCATCAAGCCAAGCTTTTGCTTCAAGTGTATTTTTTTGCCTTCAAAATGCTATAATTCACAAACTAATAATCCGGCAACTATCAAATTTATTAACGAATCTCTTGATGGTTAGGACTAAATAAAAAACATATGGATTTAATTCTAGTAGCGCCATCTATGTATTAGGCCGGGGTCTTTTCAATTGACCTATTAAGTTTTGCTTTTGACATTTCTCTACAAAAAATTTTTTTAGCATTATTTTTTTAAAATAATAATATTATTTTAGCGTTATTATGGAACGTTAATTATGGAACGTCCAAAGTTGTATTTTAAACGTTCACTACTTTTGTGGTTTACTTGAAAAAATCTACAGTTAAAACCCATCGAACACTTTTAAAAACATATGGTGATGCTGCATCGTCATATCCCAATTGTCGGTTATGGTTCTACCGACTTTTTTATTGTCGATGGTAAAGAATAGCCTAGATGGTGAAATAAATGATAATATAGCTCAAAATTAGAATTTTCAGACACTATAGAAGTTCATGAATCAACTGTTTTCAGTCAATTTTTACATGCCATGGGAAAGATCCAAAATGATGGAACATGGCTACCACAATATTTGACTGAAAATGACATTTCGAACCGTTTCAAGATCATGGACCACTAGTTAAAAACACACTATTGTCAAAAAGATGCGGAAAATGATATAAAATATTTTGATTTGTACCATTTTTTTTCTCAATAAATACCTATAGAGAAAATCTGATCAGAATAGATGCAAACACCTAATGTTATTAATAAAGATTAAAATTAATTATAAATTATTAATTATTTAAGAAAAAATGATATGAATGAGTAATTAATAGAAAATACAAAACATAGCAGCATATTATTTATAACATTTAAGAATAACTAATAGCTTCTCATGAAAATAAGAGACAAAATCTCTGTCCTAGGTACAAAAATGAAGTCGACAAGGAGAAGAATGAAAAAATCACAATAATATTGTTAATAAATTAATTACCGAACAAACATATTTCGAGTATCACAGTAAAAGTTTCCAATGAAATATTTTTGTTCTATGAAATTCTATGGTACCACAGCGCAAAATCGATAATATCAAAATATATTTTTTAGAAGTGGGGGTTAGTTTTGTTCCCATGAAGAATAACAAAAACTACTAATGTTCTTATATTCGCTGATTTTTTTCTTACACGCCCTGTTAATTAATCTATATATGCTACCCACATTAGTCGACATATTTCTAATGTCTGGTGGTACGACCTCAAAAGCTTTCATAATAAACTTATATAAGCGGCATTTTTTCTATCGATTCATGAATATCACTGCCGGACATATTTAGATCTAGAGATCGTTCTCGAACGCTTCACACGAAAATCCTTTCGGCATCTCGGCGGTAAAGCGTTACCGGGTCGGGAAGATAATTTTTTTCTTCCGGAAAATATCCCGTCCGAATAGCATCGGAAATACCGTTGACCTTGCTACAAATCACGCGGGGAGGTGTCGGTATAAAAGCCAAGTACGACCTGAGGTGCGGCTGTTTTACCACTTTACGTGCTGGTACCGTCTTTGACCGCGTCACTGGTCGAGTATCATGAAGATTTCCGTAAGTACAGAAGACGGTGGTTTTTCAACGTTTTGGTCGTTATCGTTCGTAATTTTGTTTAGGTGCTGCTTTTGGCAGTACTGGCTCTGGCTTCGGCCCAGAAGAAGAGCAGCCAGTCCTACACCACACCGGTGCCGATTCTCAAACAGATCGATCGACACAACGATGACGGTTCCTACAGCTACGGGTACCTTATTTTAAAAATATTTTGATATAATAGTACTATATTTTTGTTGTTGTTTATAGATACGAAGCAGCGGATGGTACTTATAAAATAGAAACGAAATATCCCACGGGAGAAGTATTTGGTAAATATGGTTACATCGATGATACTGGAAAGTTGCGTGAAGTCGAATATGGAGCTAGCCGAAGAGGTTTCGAACCAGCTGGTACTGATGTTACGGTAAGATATTTAATATACTACGTCATAATTTCCTTCATAAATTTTTGAATTGTGTCTATTTTATTGTATTATATATAAAGTGTAATGTTGAGGATTTAGAAATTCCTTGCAAATGTCATTGCTGTTACCACCTATTATATGTTTATAAACAAAACTATATTTTATTTTTTGTTTTGTTTTCGTCACGTTATTAAACTATTGACTGATTTGTTGATATTTTAGGTCGCCCCTCCAACTCTGAGAGATAACCCTCAGGCTCAGAGACCTTTGGGACCAGACGAAGAGGACGACGGACAATACCGCGAGGATCCCGCTGTGTACTACAACAACGACCCCGAGTTCATCCCCAAGGCTCCTGCTTACAGTTCCTATGAACGACCTTCATTCGAGATGAATTATTCTCCCAAAACCTACACTCCCGCTACCCCAGCTCCTCCAACGTATGCCCCTCCTCCTCGTCCTGCCTATACTCCGTCGTACAATCCTCCGGCTCAAACCTACAGTCGTCCGGCTCCAGCATACCAACCTCCAGCTCCGGCATACAATCCCCCAGCCCCAGTTTACAACCCTCCAGCTCCAGCATACAATCCTCCTCAGTACAACGACTATTACAACAATAGAGTAAACAATTATCAGCCTCCCGCGCCCCAATACAGTCCCCCTCCACAGAGCGCTTACTACAACCCTCCAGCACCTTCTCCATCATACACTTCATACAATCCCAGCCAGTTCCAGGGTAGCCCCGCTCAGAACGTGGATATCTGGAGCGGAAGCTACACCGTAAACTATCGATAAGCCCCCTCCGGTACTGTTCTGTACATAGTTCTTTATTTGTTCGTACCTAATTTAGTGTCCTCCCTAGTCTTTACGTTGCTTAGCATCCTTATCTTAGCCATTTATTTATAAATTAATGTAGGATAAGAAATAAACGATTCCAACCGAACCATCTGGTATTATTTCGTTCTTGTCTCTACCCTGTAACACCTGCGAATGTTATGCGATAGGGTGGAGCAGCAGGAAAACCTTGACGTCGCGAATACCAGTCCAGTACCACCTTTACGGCGCATTTTTTTTTCTCGCGGTCTGGTTTTTGTCCGACTTTGTTCCTGTTCAGGGGCGTACATATTTGACATCGTTAATAAATAAAAAAATATGCATTAAAAATTTCGAAGTAATGACAAAATGGTGAAGGTAATTTAATATTTTCGAACACATGTTATTTTAACTCTAGTTTTTTTGCTTTCCTCCAAAGTACCGAGTATAATTTCTTAACTAGGATCGTTATCAATTGTAACATTGAGGAGAAAGTATGGTTATACAATTTGTTTTTAGTTATTTTTGATGCAAGCCTGGGCGTGTACAAACTGCATGAACCGAAACCCACTGAAATATATTAACGGTGGCCTACATATTTATTACTATTTACTGTATCAAAATATGAACGTTTAACTTAATTATGATGTTTGAGAGACCATTTAATTTTAAGATTAGGTGCCTGGAAAAAGTAATTCGTGTTTTACTTAATGGTATTTTTTAAAAAATAAAGTGTATTACTCTTATAGTATTAATTTAGCCTCTTATTTAGCCTATTTATTTTTATTCTGTTAATGGAATAATTTACACTTTTTTGGAAAGAAAATAGCTACTACAAGTATCATAACTAACTAGTAAACAGGCTGGGTAAGATCGAATGTCTTCTGGGATGGTCTATAAGTTGGGTGCTTACTAGTTAGTAGGCTTAATAGGGAATACAGTGGTTTGAAACCCACGTTAAGCAGTGGGTCAGTATGGATACAACCTAATTGGTACAAAGGAGGCTTTGAAATGGCAAAAAACTGACTTCAAAAATTAATTAAAGGGAACGGGAGTGTTTGTGATTTTTCCAAACTTTAAACTAGTGTGAATATCTGGAGGAGGAACCATGCATTGCACTTCCTCTATTTTTTGTGACTAAAAATGTAGAAAGGCCTTCTCGATAGTACTCTAACAGTACCATAAGTAATTAAATTATGATGAACCAGTTATATGTAGCATATGCCAAAGGATATCAGATCAATAAACTGAATAAAATTAAAAATATATCTGAAAATATTTTATATCCAGTTTTCTAAAACTGTATCCACCATATTGTCCAGTCATTTCTCCATGTAATATTTATTATTTTGTATTGTAACTAATCTTAGTGAATATACATTATCTCGAAAATTCGCCCAGCATGAGTTCATAAAATCAAACGAGAAAGTTAATGAGATTAAGAGGTTATGGTTTAATACTTCTTCTTTAAATGGAGTATATGCTTTTGTTTTGATTTGCTAAATATATAGCCATATTGAGCACCATGTATAGACCAGTAATGTAAAATACGGTTGACAAAAAACCGGCCTTGAGAATATGTAATGTTTAAAAGGAACAACTAGAAAAATGCTTAGTCATAAGGTGTTATTGATTAAAAAAAAAGAATTATCTTAAATCCTTTATGAGATTTTCTCGATATTATATGAACAACAAATTGTAGAAAAAAATGAAACAATCTAAGAAAGAAGCGTTGTTAAAGTTTACCGATGAATTGTTCTCAATATTATGAAGACATGAGACAAAAGAATATAACAGCAGGAGATGCAATGGTACCATCTCGCATGTTTAACCTTTATGACGGAAACCTGTCATAAAGAAGTCTCCATAGACGAACGAAACAAAAAAACAGAGCGACGTTAAAACAAAAAAAAAAACGAACGAGAAAGGCAAAGGCCGAATTTGTCGAGGGGTCGGTCCATCAAAAACGTGCAAGATAAAGTGACAAAAGTCAGAAACCCACGCCGGGAACCTTGTCCCCTTCTTTCGCCGCGTACCGCACTTATAAAAAGGAATGGACCGACCCCCCGCACTACTCCAGTGTGTTAACGTTCACCAACCATGATCAGATACGTGAGTACCATTCAGTTCTATTATTTTATTTAGAAGAAAAAAGTCCGTCAACCCTTATCGCTCGTCTTTATCATCCCTTCCTCTCATCACGAGATCTGGAGAACGAGAGAGATGATTCAGAGGCATCGAAATGTATCAGTTTCCGTCCTCGTTCAATTCTTTGCGATTTCGATCGATGTAGAGTTTAAAATTTTAGGAAAAACATGCCTGGGATGGTCTTTTACAGAAAATTATGTGTTCATAGTGAATTGGTGTCTGTTTTTTTTTTATGTTGGGCAAAACTGACATAATTGATATGGACAAAGGCGACCGCGTCTCGAAATTTCACCGATTTTCCTTCGATTACGGCCTGTGTTGAATGGTAATCGCTCGTTGCGTCACAATGAAACAAGGATTTACATTTTGCATGGGTGAGCCGGAAACCTCTGACGCGAAACTGTCTCAAGAACGTCAACTTCTCTCCTGCCGGCGCTTTGACACGCTCAAGGAAGCATCGTAAACCAAAGCCGCGCCTTTACCAGAAGTAATAGAGTGCGACGCGATGGTGATGCGTCGAAATCATTACCGTAAATAATTTTTTTTTCGTTCGGAACAATCGTTCTGGTTAAGGTGATGGTGCTGCAGCGAGAAGGGAGATAAACGAGTCACCACGCCCGTAATGCCGGCGATGAAAAAAAGGTTAAGGTCATAGACAAGTTTTTCACTTGTTTTTGTCGCGCTCTCACTTTTTAAAAAACGACTGTCGACTGCTTTTGGTCCACTTATCTCCTTTGATTTATTAAACTTCATACATACGAGGCCTTGTCCGTTTAATATCTTGATTGTTGCTGTAGATACATATCGTTAACATTATTTTCAATATGTTTCTGGTTTTGAACATTGGATTTTTTTAATTATTGTCAAAATACTAGCCCGAATAATAATCATTCATCTTCAATAGTTTATACCATATTACGATTCTTTCATTATTTTGAAGATATTATATATGGTGGCTCATTTGTTTGATTCTATTGCGTTCTGAAATTTTATATGTACCAGGTGTGTCGGTAATTACTTTCCCTTTCTTGTACATAACGAACTGTGAGCTGTCGTTCTGTAATTATGGATGAGACCTGAGTTTACCATCATATTTCGGAATCAAAAAAGGAAGCTAGCTTTTCGATTCCGAAAGAAAGTGTTGTTGAAGATTACTATTGCAACTTTTTGGACAAGAATGATAACGTGAAAAGAGATCCAGGATACAGAAGAAGAATATAGAATCGTTTTCTATGAACGTAGTTCGATCAAAGCTAAAATCATAACTAAATTAACGTTTGCATCAGGTGGTATGTGGTTGCTTTGGCCTTGTCCTCCACAAGTTTGGGTTATTCATTAAAATAGCTAAAATTTTTGTACCGGGCGATCTATAGAAACGCTCGAGTTTCTGGCGAGTTATTATCTTTGTGTTATATAACAATATAAGCAGCATCAATGCAATAGGTTGTATATATTCATCGATGATTTTTTATTCACTGGCGGAATGATACATTTCAATATCTTGTTTTCAAAACCCCTGAAATTAGTTTTGTGGTCAATGAGATAGCAATTTGTTTTCGAAACCGTATATTTTCTGATTGGTATCAAGTATCTAAGTTACCACACTGTCAATTTGGATATAGAATACATAATTTTTATGTTTCTTTTTTGTAACTAAATGGTTAATTCGAAGATATCGCACAGTCATGATAAGCACTTAAATAAGTGTATAAAAATTAAGATTTAATATGAGATAATCTATTGTACAATGATGCCATGACAATGAGAGCTTAAACATACACCTCTGCACTTATTCAACGCTAAGAAAGAACGACTTAACAGTTATAAATTTTCATGCCCGCAGACATCTCTTGTCTTTGTCTCATCTCATCTCTTTGTGTCAGTGAAATTGATGGTAACTTAACCAATTTGATCAAGCATCTCTGTAATAAAACTTATATCAATCAATTAAAATATTTTTAACATCTCTTCTAACTTGTACCTCACTCGTCATATTTATCATATATTCCATTATATTACCATTCTTCTGTTATGATTAATCCATTCAACTTCATTTGAAGCTTTGACAGCTCAGTGTTTTTGAATGTGTTGGATAATGGTCGAACCATATGTGTTGCTCATTAATATCGTCAATTTTTAAATTTTTTAATCTCACTGCTAACAAATCATACTTAAATTGTTCTAGAAGTGGTTCTTAAAAAGACTCAAAATATTTGTTGCTGAAAAACAACTCATTCTGGTTTCAAACACTTCACAATCTATAAGTTACATCGTATTATTGATATAACTGAGAACATTTTTGAAAAATTCAGCTGTGCAAAAGACTTTGATGAAGCATACCATGACGACATTTAGTACAAGTTGGCAAGCCAATTACCTAGGCAGATGAGCCAGATCCTGAAATCCTCTATTCCTAATCACAACATTTCAGAATAAGATACAGTGATGAACATTCAGATTTGGAACCCATTTATGCGGCTGTACCTGAAGGTAGTGTCCTGGGATCAATATTATATTTACTTTATACTAGTGATAATTCTAAATGAGAATGAGTAATAATGGCGACATTAATAGATATGATATGATGATCTGGTTGGTCTGTAATGAGTATCTACATGCTACAAGTAACAATATTTAGACAACTTTAAATAGAGTACAAATAGCTGTCAATAACATTACTGAGTAGACTAACAAATGACGAATAAAATTGAATTCTACAACGTCTACGTATAATTGGTTTTACACTAATTCCATATATGAACAGAGCGAAATACTTGGCCATGACACTGGACACCAAGCAGAACTTTATATGAGGCTCAAAAATGTGATGCTTGTTTGGACGAAAATTCGAATTAAGGCTCCACAATAAACTGTTAAGTATAATAGTGATCAAATAGAGAAGCCATTGTGGATTTACGTTGTGAAATTATGGGGCAGCATAAACAAAAATGACTCATGGTACATTAGAAATTAAGACATCTACAAATATCTAAGGGTACCAATGGTCATCTAGCCCATTAAAACGTTTGTGAAAAAATGTTGTTAAAAATGTCGAACTCCAGATAAACCGACTGCATGATAACAGTCGGTTTATCTGGAGGCTGAAGAGACAAAAACCCCTTGAATAAACATTTGAATTATTAAGTTTAGTTCGGCAATCCTATATTTTGACTTAAACAATATGAAGCAATAACTACTAGATAGTTGTAGTTAATATCTAGTAATATGTGTTAATAAAATTTGTTCTCTTATTGGTACTGGAAAACTTATTCGATAGCTCTCGTAGCAGACTGCCATTTATTTGTTTGTATTATTAGAACCAGTGATTCATAGACTGACGCTAACTTCAGTTTCCATTGATCGCTGACAGTTGATGATTTTAGCCAGACTTGGATGAAAATAATGAAGCATTCACAGTGCTTTCTACTAATTTACTAATTAACTATTTACACTGAAGTGAATCAAGGCGATGGTTTGGTCTTCGCAACTCGATATCTTGAACGTGAATATTTTATGAATTTGGAGGGTATATGTTTACTAGGAAGTATTTTATGTGAAATAATGAAAATTCGGGGTACAGCAACAGTGTTAAAATGTTCCAAAAAGGATACTCTATGCACTAAATATAAATTTACAGGCGTGGCCAACAATGCCAGTAGGTCCATTAAATAACTCCTTAACAATGTGTGCCAAAATGTTTTTAAATTAATATCAATCATATGAAATAATTTTTTTAAGTCTAATTAATTGATTGAAATAAAAAAAAACTTATTATATATGTCTGTTTTCATATATCTTTTAGATTGTACCGGGTCCTTACATAATAAACGGGTAATGGTACAAAAAAAACCAACGACTATTTCTTACAAGGTTAATTAATTCTAATGTTACATTTTGAGAAATTCTATAACGGACAAGCCTACGTTTAAGAATGCCAGGGTTGCATTGTTTAGTTTAATAGCCTGTACCGAGCGTTCGACGTCGTTTAACGATTAATTTCTTTTATAGGTGGCCGTGATAACTTTACTGGCCGTCCAGGGACTGGCTCAGGATTACGATTACGATCTCCCTCCACCCAGGTCCAGACCGGCTCCACCCCGAGTCCAGCCCGGATACTCCGGACCGTCCTCTTCTTCCTCAGCTCCCAAACCCACACCCGTTCCCATCATCAAGCAGATCAATCGACATAACGAGGACGGTTCGTATACTTACGGCTACGAATCTGCTGATGGTTCGTTCAAGATCGAGACCAAACTGCCCACTGGAGAGGTGAAGGGCAAGTACGGTTACGTGGACGATACCGGAAAGGTGCGCGTTATCGAGTACGGCGCCACCAAATACGGATTCGCGCCCGCTGGCGAGGGTATCACCGTTCCACCACCGACCTTGGTCGATGAGACTACCGACAAAGAAGGAGCCTTGTTGCCTGAATATTCGGGATCTTACGACCAACAGGAAGATCCTCAGGAACCTTCAAGGTACGTCGATGATGTTAAACTCCAACACGGGGGACTAAACTGACGTTCTCCATTTCTAGATCGAACTTGAGACCAATCGATTTCGCTTCTGCCCCAGCTCCTAGACCGGCTCCAAGGCCCGCTCCAAGACCAGCTCCCAGACCAGCACCCAGACCATCTCCAATCGATTATTCGCCACCTCAAACTTTCGAACCAGCACCAAGGGCGCCTTCACCACGTATGTATTCTTTGACATTTTAGCGATTTTCTAGCGTTTGATCTCTTCTACAAGATCGATTTGCTAATTTTCTAAACAGTAGATGGAGATAAAAATTAACAATAATTACATGAAGAAATGCTTGGACCATATGGTGGATGTGGTCACTTTTTCGAAGTGGTCTATGCTTGATGTGTTTTCAATTTAAATGCCAATTTCACCCAAAAAGACAATTTCTTCACATTTCACTCCACAAATACGACGAAGAAACATGTAGAATTTCATTTAAATAACGCATTTGACAGATAGTGTCCAAGTCTCGGACATATACGGAAGGATTGGCAATGTAGGTGTTTGAAAGAGGCTGATTTTATTCTTGATTGGAATACCAGGTGTACCAGAAAGTTGTTATCGATTTATTTTCAGAAAAATAACTGCATAATTTTCAAGAAAATAGAACAGTACATTTATTCAAAGTATTGGTCATTTGATACTATACATCTTGCCTATCTTTCAGCCAATGTATGGATGCCATCCTAAAAAAGACGTCATCGTGCTGTGAAATCCCTTTACCGTGTCGTGTCTAAAATTAATCATTTTTTCTCGATAGTGATCACTATTAACCAGGTTTCAACAGTTTGTAATACACCTCGTCACTCTGACCCTTCGTCACCCCTGTTCTTTCTTAAACTGGATTCTGTTGAGATTTACGAAAGCAGACGATCTGTCATTGTTAATATATTGGGAATTTCTTCATTAATTTCCAAGTCATATGACTTTGCAATGGAATGGCTGAAGAAGACATATAATAATATACTTATGAGTAGTTGATAATGATTTTATAAATGATATTGTAAGTTGCGAAATAAATAGGTCTGTATGATAAAGTTTTTAAATATATTTTGGTTGATTGGCAGTCGGAAAAGTTAAATAAACAAGTTACAAATGACCTAAATTAAAAGTTGTGTTGGTTAATCTGAGACACTACTAATATAATAATAAGAACTATTTAGGCTTTGTGACGTCATCTTTATGTTGTTGAGTGTGGTCAATCTCAAAATGATTTCTTTTTGTTATAGCATTACACGTTTCTTGACAATCTGGAGAACTAATAGTAAAGAGTGATAATATTAATATGAAAGAGAATATACTTGAAAAATATTTTATTTACGAACCACTAAAAATGTATAGTCTATTCAAAAATGCAGTGAACATTGAATTATACTGTTAAAATAAATGTTACTTTATAATATTTTTGTTTCATTGTCTTATTTGCATTAAAATGTTGTAATATATGAAAGCTAATATAAAATAAAAGTAAAAGTTAAGTGCGACTTGAGTTCACTGCTATTTTGAATAGACTACATATTTTTTATCTAATATAAATTTATTGGTACATATTAAAACCTTTTATTTTCCCCAGTGGGGCTCCTCCTTGTACATTTGGGCTTGTAGGAATATGTTAATCTAAGATTTTAGATTTATTTGAAGTATGAATAGCAGGCATTTTCATTGGTATCATTTCTTCATCTCTTTAATGTCCTGGTGAAGTAATTCACCGTGTTCTTCACTTATATCTCCCAAATATTCCGGAAAGTAGTTGAGGTGGAAGTAACAGGCTTATTACTTCAGATATAGCATTATTTTGACAATGTTGACATTTGACTTTGAATGTTTGATTGTTTGTGTTTTTGTGATTTTAAATGTTTTGACATTTTGTCTGGTTTGTTTATAGTTAAGGTATTTGTAATTGCCTAAAAATTTCTCTATTACCTTAAAAGCAACCCGCCCTTTTTCTTAGTAATTCGTCATATTCATCATTGAGGGTCAGTTATAAGCCATCTAATGTATAATCTGACGGAAGCACCTTCCTTTACCTTTGCTTCTGGAAAAGAATGCTTGCGGTGGTAATAGAACACTATATGGAGAAACCGATGTTTTCTTTGCACCAACTTTAAGCTCCCTCGGCTGCCAACTCTTTTTGATCCAATGATCAGCTCGGTCTCTGCTATCCTATAGACACAAAAGCGAAGAAATTTGATAAAATTAGCAATTTTAAAATTGTCGCAAACCTGCTGACCATAGTCCCCATATTTTAGCTTGGAAAGTACTCCAAGTTTTTAGTGTTTTTAAGGCATACAGAATGGTCGACAGGAATATGAACATTATCTGCAAGATCTTTAGTAGCTTCTTTAAATTTAACGACATTAATAACAAATAATTATTTTTCAGCATCTTCTTTTGGATTTTCTGATGATTTCGACATTCCAAGACGTCCATCCCCCAAATCATCTTTCAGTCCGGCTCCACCAAAACCTTCGTTCTCCAACGCTGCTCCAGCCCCACCAAGACCCTCCTTCGCTAACGCTGCCCCGGCACCACCAAGACCATCCTTCGCTAACGCTGCTCCAGTCGACAACTTCGGACCAGCACCCAGCAGATCGTCTCCCAAGTTCTCCTTCGACGAACCGTCTTCTCCACAGTCATCCAGGTACTCCACAGTGCAAATATTTTAGTTAGTACCATTTTTGATATTGGTATTAGACCACACCGTGCTATCTTCAATTGGCGTTTCTTCCAGGCCCGCCCCGTCCTTCGCTGCACCTCCGTCAAGACCCGCACCTCAGCCTTCTTTCGCACCAGCTCCAGCACCCCAGTACAGGCCGGCACCAAAACCCGCCGGCGGTCGTACCGGCGGTTCTATCTTGGATCAACTCAGTAAAGACTACGCTTTACCTCAAGGCAATTCAGCGCCACTTCATGACATCAGCTTCGGTTACTATTAAACAATAGACAAATTGTTTTAGGATTTTCTATTCAAATTTTCTATCAAAATGTGTAACTATGAATATCTCTTGCTCTTTGCTTCTTTTTCTTTGTTTTTCACACCTTTTTCCTCTTTATCTGTCCTCTTCTTTATATCTTAACTGAGTCTTCTTCTTTGCATGAGTTCTTCCTTCAATTTTTCTACGCTTTTTATATCCTCTTTCTTCCTTTCTCTATTCTTTCTGTTTTATTTATTATCCTAACCTTTTTCAATTTTACTGTTTTATCTCTTTTCTATCATCTTATTTATTTTATTCTATCTTTTCTTTGTTTATCTCTCTATCTTTTTCTCTTTTCTTCCGCCTTCCCTTCTTTCTTTCTATCTTCAAGTGAATGTTTTTAACCAAAATACACACATTGCCCTAGACTGTCGATGATTCGTTGTTCGTTATTAATAGTACTCCGAGTAATATATGGTACTGTCGAACAACTATTCTTTTGTAAGCTAATTATATATTTTTGTATTTTATTGTAAATAAAATATAGGTAAAATAAAATATAAATTTAAAAATTGATAATGTAGTTTTCTTGAATTATGTCTCTTTTTACCAACCAGGGTTTATTTAAATTGGATGTACTAGTTAACATGGTTCCCAAACTATGGTCTTGGACGTTGAGCAAAACAAAAGACATATGATATCATTTAGTTATTGATGTGATTCGGGGGGTTTCCCCTTGTTATTTACAATCTAGAACATAAAATAAATGGTGCGCTACGAAGCCGTTTTTTATTATTTGTAATATTTGTAATGACGTTATGGCGAAGGTACATTATGATTATTAAAAATTTCGACTTACATAACAAACTAAAGAACGAGAGCTATTTGTATTATAAAATTGCATCATTACATCATTGTATATAAAAATTAACTGCTGAAAATAGACAAGTAAATGCACAATTTAATATAAATGTGGTAATGAAAAAAGAAAGAGATATTCCCATAAAAAAATTGGGTTCGGGAAGTGTGGTGGCTACTCACTGGTACTCCTTTTCAAGAGTATTTTTTCAGAAAATATTTCCTGTATGATGTTCATACTCACGTTAGACGTCTGACAGGTAGCCCCGTCTTATTGAGACCACGTTATTGTTAATCACATAACCTCTTGGAGCATTGCACCTATAAAATTTGAATGTTACATTTGAGGAAATAAAAAGGCAATATGAGCTTATTATAACCCAAATTATAATAGGCAGAAGGCTTGACAAAGTTAGCTTAAAGCCGATATTGCCTATCAATTTTCTTTGACGAGATATGAATTTTATTATTACCTAAACTTTTAATTTATGTAAAAAAACTAAATGTATGTTTTTAAGAAGCATTTATTTTGCACTAGAAGGCATTAGTTGTAAAAGCTACATGATACGAGCTGAGGTAATGTCATATAACAGGTCAATTGAAAAGACCCCGTCCTATAATAGTAAAACACATTTTTTGGCAAAATTAGATTTTTTTATTCAATGTAATTTCCTTCAAGAGTGATGCACTGATTATAGCGACCCTCCAACTTTTCGATACCATTTGTGTAGTACGATTTGTCCTTTGCTTCAAAATAGGCCTCAGTTTCGGCGATCACCTCCTCATTCGACGAAAATTTCTTCCCAGCGAACATTTTTTGAGATCTGAGAAAAGGAAAAAGTCGCTGGGGGCCAGATCTGGAGAATACGGTGAATGAAGAAGCAATTCATGGATTATTGCCATCGTTTCCACTGACTTGTGATACGGTACATTGTCTTGGTGAAGCAGCACTTTCTTTTTCTTCAAATGCGGCCGTTCTTCGGCGATACCGTCCATCAAACGGTCCAATAACGCTATATAATATTCGCTATTGATGGTCCTTCCTATTTCAAAGTAGTTAATGAAAATTATTTCACGCGCATCCCAAAATACAGACGCCATAACCTTGCCAGCCGACTCACGCTTTTCCCACGCTTTTGATCGCGTTCATCGTGTGCAGTCCACTAGGATGACTGTCGATTGGACTTTCGAGTGAAATGATCGAGCAATGTTTCATCCATTGTCACATATTGACGCAAAAACTTGGGTATATTACGCTTGATCATTTCCAAAAACTGGCCAGAATTATCAACTCGTCGTTGTTTTTGGTCAAAAGTGAGCTCGTGCAACACCCACTTTGCATAGAGCTTTCTCATACCCAAATATTCGTGAATGATATGATATACACGTCCAGTTGATATCTTTAGAGTGTCTGTTATTTCATTCAATTTCAATTTACGGTCAAAATCATTTTCTGGATTTTTTAATGTTTTCATCGGCAACAACCTCTTTTGAGGGTCCACTGCGTTCACCGTCGTCGGTGCTTTAACATTTAACCACGTCTAAACTTAGTATACCAATCCTTGATTGCTGATTTTCCTGGGACAGTGTCCGGAAATTCGGCATTAAGCCAAGTTTTACAAGCTTCAACTGTATCTTTTCCCTTCAAGAAGCAATATTTTATCAACACGCGAAATTCTTTTTTATCAATTTTTTTCGCAATAACAAAAGTTGCTTTACTCCAAATGCTGTAATTTACAAAGTAATGATCCGACAGCTGTCAAATTTATACACACATGTTTTGAGGGTTAGGGCTAACTAAAAAATATATGAATTTAATTCTAGTAGCGCCATCTATGTGTCAGGCCGGAAATTACTTAAATATAGTTTTAACTATACCTTTAGTTCAATTGTTATTTTCCGCATATGTTGCATATATTGATGTGAGAACCATAATTTCCATAAAAAATATAAATTTTGAGGAAATTCTGAATAAAAGATAAGTTTTTAAGTGAAGTATAAGCTAGGGGATGAAATTAAACTAAATTGTTAAATTCGATGGGTTTCACAGTTTTCTATTTAGTATTATTGAGTTATTCACTGTATACGTACATTGGGATGGTTCATTTTACTGAAAAAATCTGCTCCTGCACAAAATATATTCAAAAACTTATGGTGCTGCTGCTCCCAATTATATCCCAATTGATGGCTTGGTTTCAATTGTTTACAAGTAGTGATGATTTTGATGCCAATGACAAGGAACGACCTGCAATAACAAAAATGTTCGAAGGCAATTAATTGCACGACTTCTCGGATGAAAATCCAGTTCAAACCATCAAAGAACTTTTAGACAGTTTAGCAGTTGTTGTCATGGAAAAGATTTAATAGAAAGGAAATTTCGAACCCTTTCAATATTGCGATTTCATTGCTTAACAGGTAACAAAAGAAGAGTTTTCTGTTGTGTATCATAACTGAGAACAAAAAGTGGATCTACTATGACAATATCTAGTACCAAAAGTTCTGAGTTAGTCTAGAAATGAGTGAGTCTTAGATTTATTACCATAAAGTCTTGTTACGTATTACAACTTGTTAAAACCAAATGAAGTTCCTACTGCAGATGGTTACCGGAATATGTGAACAAATTAATCAACGTATTGTTGCAAAATAGTAAACAATAACGAGTTATAGACATAAAGTCATACACATTTTTCTTTATAAATGTTTTTTATAGTAATAGTTATAAATCTAACTGTTATAATGTAACTAGTATTAATATCACTCACTTCTGTTGATATTTCAGTTGAATATCTCAAACATTCACGAACAATAATAAAACTATATGACTTGAGCCTATGAGGGACAAATTAAAAAAGAAGGTGTTACAGAAACCTGTTATTTCACAGACGAAATTACTGTCTCGTATTGTCAGTTGCCTATAGACTAACGTAATGTTGATTAATTACCAAATTATATTCGGATTACGGTAATAGGTGTTACACATTATATGTGAAATGGTGTTAATGGTATTTGCACCCAAATGTGTGTTGACTAAGTCGCCGCAAGCTTTTTACGTAAATTTGTTGATTTAAGTATTAAGTTATTTGGAGCGGAGATTGATTACAATGCGGAGAGTCTAGTGGCTAGTAATAGATAGTAAAAGTGTTGCATTTCCTGGTACGAATAAAATCAGGCTGCGTGATGAAAAAATGGCCAAAATAGCCACCGACCTAAGACCGTTAATATTTTGTATAAGCTGTGTTGTATACGTAGTTTGAAGGCATACGTTAACCCACCTTATAAGTAGTACATGATGAAGCTTTTTCTTCAAAATCAATCACTTCATTTGTACCAGTGTTGTGCATAATATTAAAATGTGTCGAAAAATATGAAAAGATTGGTACAAACATTGAGAATATCTCATCAAAAACATTAGAAAATATGGAGTCAGTATGCTCATGACGATCTGAACATTTCGATTCAGAATCTTGTAAGTATAAAAAAATGCATTGATAATAATTACACCTCACTTTGCATATATATCTATCGCTATAGGATTACATAATTTAAAAATGGGACAAGAATTTGTCCCAGGACGTCGGCTAAGAAAACCTGTCGTTACTGGAGACCAACGAATTATAAATATAAGTATCAGAAAACCCTTTCATATATATTTTTTGAAGATTACATTTGGGTAAAATTATAAAAAGGCCTCCGGAACTTGGGAATTCATTCCTGGCTGTACCATGAGCTATATTATAGAAACTATAGAGATAAAAATAGCTCATCAGAGTCACACTGGCGGACAAACGCGTAGTTGATAGTCTGAAATAACTATACTTTAATAATGAAAAATCTAGATGGAACAACGACCACTTACCGTAGGAATACTGGCGTGTTTCATCAGGAGGAAGGTGCTTTAAAGCGATATGAGATGAGTGAAGTTTTTAGAAATAACGGCTTTGTTCAAAACAAAGTAAGATCGTTTCAACAAGTTGTCTTCTTTCCATTAAAATAAAATAGGTTTCAAGTTATTTAAAGGTTTTTGTTTTAGACTTTACATGATCCATAACTTATATCTATAAACTTTCTAATTTAGAGAATGCTCTTAAAAAATTGTAAGGAAATCCTTACAATACAACCAACATTCACGAGATTATCCTGCTGTTATTTAAATGTATCATAAATTATGTTGTTCTCACTTATACCCTCTCACTTAACAAACTAGCCCATTACTTGGAAATCCAATGAATGGCCATAGTAATTAATCAAAACAGAAGAACGTTATTTCGTCCAACACATGCATAGTAATTAAAGAGTTTATCTGAGAGCAATAGGATCTAATGGTTGTATTTCATTACAGCGTAGAAAAAAACGGTTCAATAATGAAAATATTCTATTGTAATTTCAACTATACCCAGAGAAAAAGAATGTTTATTATATTTTTTAGTAGGTGGTTCTAGACCAGAACTTGGGAAATCATTGCTCGCTGGTCCATGTGTTGTATTATAGGAAATATAGAGGTAAAAATAAATAATCAAAATCAAACTGGAGGACGAAGATATAGTTAATGGTCAGAAATAAATTTACTTCAGTAATACTTAACTATCTAGATTGAACAACGACCACTTACCATGGGAATATTTGTCGATCCTTTAGGACGAGGGTGTTATGTATAGCAATATGTGATGATTGAAGTTTTTAAAAATAAGAGCTTTATTTATATCAAAATAAGAATGTATCATCAAGTTTTCTTCTTCGTCCCAATAAAATAAATATTTCAAGTTCATTACAAGTTTTAGTATTAACAGTTAAATGTTTCATGACTTATGATTATATATTTTTTTGATTTAGAAAATGTTCTCAAAACATATTAAATTAAAATATTAATAAATAACCTCGAGAGAATTGTACCAAATGAATTAGTAAGAATAAATTTCAACATCCTGCAGTATAAAAAATAAGGAAATCCTTACGATACAACCAACATTCACGAGATTATCCTGCTTTTAATTAAATATATAATAAATTATGTTGTTCTCAATTATACCCTCTCACTTAACAAACAGCCCATTACTTGGTAATCCAATAAATAGTGATATTAGTTAATCAAAACAGAAGAGCGTTATTTAGACCAACACATGCATAGTAATTAAAGAGTTTATCTAAGAGCAACAGGATCTAATGGTTGTATTTCATTCCAGCGTAGAAAAAAACGGCTCAATAAGGAAAATATTCTATTGTATCAGTGTTAGCTCAGTCGTTGGGTAATCCAACACAATGTGGCAAAGAAAAAAATCGATTTCGTAACACCTAGTATAGACCCTAGTACTTAAATGATAGCGGCACTGCGGAGCTTGGAAAGGTTAAAAGGAAGATAATTAGAAGTGATTTCAACTATACCCGGAAAAAAGGAATGTTTATTATATTTGTTAGTAATATGGAATACCGGCAGAGGTTCTAGACCAGAACTTGGGAAATCATTGCTTGCTGGGCCATGTGCTATATTATAGGAATTATAAATGTAAAAATAGATAATCAAAATCAAACTGGAGGACGAAGATATAGTTAATAGTCAGAAATAAATTTACTTCAGTAATACTTAACTATCTAGATTGAACAACGACCACTTACCATGGGAATATTTGCTGATTCTTCAGGACCAGGGTGTTATGTATAGCAATATGTGATGAGTGAAGTTTTTAGAAATAAGAGCTTTATTTATATCAAAATAAGAATGTATCAACCAGTTTTCTTCTTCGTCCCAATAAAATAAACATTTCAAGTTCATTACAAGTTTTAGTATTAAAAGTTACATGTTTCATGACTTATGATTATACATTTTTTTGATTTAGAAAATGTTCTCAAAACATATTAAATTAAAATATTAATAAATAACCTTGAGAGAATTGTACCAAATGAATTAGTAAGAATAAATTTCAACATCCCGCAGTATAAAAAATAAGGAAATCCTTACGATACAACCAACATTCACGAGATTATCCTGCTTTTAATTAAATATATCATAAATTATGTAGTTCCTAATTATACCCTCTCACTTAACAAACAGCCCAGTACTTGGTAATCCAATAAATAGTGATAGTAATTAATCAAAAGAGAAGAGCGTTATTTAGACCAACTCATGCATAGTAATTAAATAATTTAGGTGAGAGAAACAGGATCTAATTGTTGTATTTCATTCCAGCGTAGAAAAAAACGGTTCAATAATGAAAATATTCGATTGTATCAGTGTTAGCTGAGTCGTTGGGTAATCTAACATAACGTGGTAAAGAAAAAATCGATCTCGTAGCATGATATACCCCAGTACTTAACTGATAGCGGCACCGTGGAGCTTGGAAAGGTCAAAAGAAAGATAATTACACGTGATTTCAACTATACCCGGCCAAAAAGAACGTTTATTATATTTGTTGGTAATGTGGAATACCGGCAATGGTTCTCGGGAAGGTCAGTCCGAAAAACTATCGCCGCCGACCAACGCAGGATCCTGCAAAGGTCAGGCGTGGTGGTGGACCAGAGCGGTAGCCAGCTCTTTACGTCAAAATAATTTATCGTCGGTTGTATGCTAATGTAGGAAACCGCGTGGCCTTGTCTGAAGAGATCGAAACGTTCTCAATACTCTCCACAAAAGTTTTATTGTATTTTTTTCCTGCCGCGTGAAATATTGCCCGAGTCGGTATGGTGGAACAAATCCCTTTTAGTAATCGCGTTATAGTTCAGTGTCACAATAACAAAAAATTAATATGTACGCCTGCTTGTGGGATTTGAACTGTGTAATCGCTTACTATGTCTATTACTCATACATGTAATAGTATTTAGTTACATAGGATCTGATATACAAGTTTCACCAATGTTATATAAGTTTTTTCAACTTTTTAATACATACATTTTTTGTTAATTTAGTTAATTAAGTTAAAGAAGTTTTGAGTATTTTACATAGTTAGCTATACCTTTTCTCTATCTTCCTAACGAGCTCCCTTAGAGAGTAGAAATAATATTTGCCCAATAACACGTTCAGGCCGGTGCCTTTGAACTATTCTGGCACCCATTTGCCTTCTTTTTTGTTTCAAAATCTTCAGTCCGAACTAGTACTCACATGTATTTATTGATGGAGCATATATTAGGTGTATATCGATCGTGTATATAGTCGTCTGTCTTCTTTCGCATCCCAACCAAGGTATGCTGAATCAATCTGAACAAATGGTAGAATTTTCCGCGGTAGAATTTATTATTTGTGTTGCAACAATATAACTTTCGCAACCTTTGCACTGCCTGCAAAGCTATTGCTTGCTGTTACTGGTCTTTTTTGTAGTTAAATTTGTTTAATTGGCGTCCGTATCATGTGATCTTTGTGATCATAAATATTTCGCTTTTGGACTAACCCATGACTTTGTAACTTTTTCTCTTGCAGTAACGAATTAAGGTTAAATTTGCGTGGTAGCCATTTTACCTCCTTTTTGGATCTTTATATTGCATGTAAACGTTATTCGTCAACTGTTAAGTGGTCTGAAGATTCTTTGAGAGTTAAACAACAAATGTATATTTGATACTTTATTATAAAATACTGTATTTAAATTTTATTATTTGAATAGTGAGAAATGCCGGAGTGTCTTAATATTGGTGAAGAAGAAAAAGAAGTTCATGATTTTGGGGAAACCTTTTAATGGTCTGGCTAAGCGTGTCCATATCGAAGTCTCTACGGAAAAAAGTACAATTATAAAAAGGCTTAATTACAATTATACAACTATCTTTATAGAGAGGTTGATAGCAGATTCAAGGCTAATCATTGATAATATTTATACTTGTTTTAGTTATTATTAAATAATTTTGAAAATATCTGGAAGTTTTAAGTTTATTACAACTGTTAATTATTTTCATTATTGAATTGATTCAATCTTGATATACTTGAGGATTGACGCTGAAGACATGACTACGCCAAAAGTCTAATATCGAGTTCGGCCGAAAGTATCGCAGTTCAGGCTGTAATGTCACCAAAAGGTGGATTTAAGTTACTCTTGACTAAAAAGTATCGGAATTAAGAAGCCTCAATGTTTAGAAAGCACCCTTAGTCCGTGGATTCTTGCTACAATAATTCTATGTCCATTCTATAGAGAGATTGCTCTTCAAGGCGCAACCTAATAACTGAGCAGGTTTTCCGAAAAATATACTCCTGGTAGAAAGCCGGAGAGTATTTATACTAGCTTGTACTAAAGTAACTGATAAAGTCAGTGATAATAAAAACTTTAATGCCCTGTTAATTATGGCCGCTCTAAAATCTAAAATATGATATTACAATTAATTTCTTTTCATATATATTCGATTCATAATTTAAAGATACATATGGATTAAATTTTTAGGTAGCCACCCTAAACTTTACATAGAATACTTTTTTCCAATAAAAGCGTTGTTCAAATCCCAACATTGTTTGTACTCCAGATGATATTAATTTATGGAATGAAGATAAGCACACAAATAGTAATAAGGAGGAAGATATGGACAGTGAAGAAGATGAGTACGTCCCCATTAGAGTTATAATTGCTCCTGATGCCAAGCTAGACCAGTTCTTAAGCAAATTTTACACTTGGGCGGAAAGAAAATAATTATCAGCCGGCTTGATAGGCGCAGCGGTAAAGACGACAAAGCCTCCTGCTGTTGCGGTAGTCGCGGGTTCGAATACTGACCTGGGCATGGTCGTAAATTTGTGTTTGTGCTTGATTAACATTTGTAAATGTCCTTAGACAAGAGGGCAAAATCCGACAAGGAAAATGATATCAGATACGACAGTAACCAGGTTGGGTAAGACCGAATGACTTCTGGGATGATTTCTAAGTTGGTCAATCGCCTGTCGATAGATAGGCTTAGTGCTGAGGACTGTGGTTCAGAGCCCACGTTAAACAGTAGGTCTAGTTCAGATAAACCCTCGTTGGTAAAATGGAGACTCTAAAATATAACAAAAAAAGAAGTTATATTATATTGATATTTTAGATCTGTCTAAATTACGGGCACAGATATTGGAAGACAATGCCAAATACTAATTAAGATACACTTAAATTGCAGATTTTTTTCATCTAAGCAAAACTAATTATCGCTGTTAAAATATTTGATCAGTTTGTTATAAATATATGTATAAGTATTAATCGTTTGTTTAAATGAAACGTTACTATTTAAATCACTTAAATTGCGTTCGTTATGTTAACGAACATAAAGAACACAATTAATATTTCGATAATGTTGACTACACTTGGTTTGAAATATTATTGAAATTTTTTAAAAAGGGATACGCTTATCGATAAATCAAATGAGACTATATTAAAGATTGGTACATGTTTCTCCAGCTTACAACTGCAATTTCTTGTCCGGCTTCGATATAATGTAAATCAACTCTCCGCGTATAGTAAATAAACGAAAACAGGGATACCATTTTCCCGGTCAGAAATCGACGCGAAATTACTGCCTGCGGGCGTACAGCCGTTCACCTGCATCGTCCTTTCGTCGTCGCAGTACCCGACCCCCCGCGGCTGACGTCGCACCAGCTGCAATCATCAAGAAAGAACCCGATATATAGGGCTGTTACGAAAGCGCTCTCCATAAATAAATCACCAGGGCGTTTACATAACATCGAAAGTGAAAAACGAACGAAATTTAAATGGCAATCAGGGGCGGGGTCTTCGTAGAAGACACAGGCCGATGTAGACCCGCGTTGCGCCAGATATAAGTCTATTAAATCGTGAATACATTATACTATTCGCTGATTCAATCGAATCCGTACCGAAAACTTTGCGAAGAAGACAATAGGCATGACCATTCTAATAAAAAATTATACAATTATCGATTTACAATAATAATATAGGATAGGCAGATTCTAAAAAGTAGATATCTTTTTATTTTACAAGTATGGATACTAAGATTTTAGTAGTGTGAGGATCTGTTGATTGAACAGTTATATTTATTTTGAATTGTTGTGTTGGTAATTTAATTTTTTGTATGTCACAAAAATATATTATTATTTTTCAAAGGATCAGTTGGTAGTAGTTAAAATAATATTGTAAATAGGTATTATGCTAAATTGTGTGTATATAATAGAATATTAAATAATTGTAGTAGATAGGTTAAATAAGGTTTTTATTTATTTTTATTTAGTTATTACAATGATTATTATGTACATACGTTATTTTAAAATGTTTCTTTGGGTGTTAAAAATCTAAGTTTGATTAGTTTTTAATTTTTAGTGAGCTCCTTATTTATTTTTTGAAGTCGGTTCAATTTTTGTGCTAAAAATATTTTATTTTGTTCTTTTTAGTGTTAAATATTTACTAAATAAATTACGCAGTTATTTTATATAATATTACAATGGGTAGGACAAGTATGAAGAAAAGAATAAGAATAAAGAAACAATAATTGAAATGAAAGAGCGCTTCAGCCCCCCGGGTCTGCTGCCTAGTCTAGGTGATTTTTCAAATGTTCAACTAAACAACAACAAAAAGTTACTGTCCCCGTCGGGAATCCAATAGGCGACCTCCGTTTGGAAACTAAACGCTTTAACCGTTACACCATAGAAGCAGTTGGGTACAATATTTCTACGACGTCATATACGCTACAGTTTGTGCTTAAAAATCAAACTAAACGGCTTTTGCATTGAAAGACTTAGAAATTTCCGTCACACCAGCTCAGCAATAACATTATACACAACTATCTGATTATTATAGATAAATAATATGTGAAAACAGTGTACGTGCCTTTGAAATTTGAGCGTTTTCCTCGATTTCTCCCCTTCTCCCCAACAGATCCTGATTTGGTTCCAATAGGAGCACCTCGGAAGTGCACTCTTTCGAATAAAATAGAATTTTGAAAATCGGCGCAGATTTGACGGAGAAATCGGCTAACATATATTAGAATAAAAATATACAGCCGACTAGATGTCTGTAATAATGTATCACAAAAATATTGATTTATAATAATAATATACTATAGAGAGATTGTTAAAATACGGTTATTTTAAAATTAAAAGTGGTAGTACTGAGATTTTACCAGAAATAAAAACATAAAATTTTAAAATTCGTCATGTTAAATCAAACACCAATCAGAAAACGCAAATTTATTATGAATGGTTGGGACAGCCCTGTAAAATGTAAGTTAAGCTAATTGTTTCACTTAATATTGACATCACTTATCGTTTCCTAACCATCACTTCCGCATTCCACCATTTGAATATTTTAGCGCGCTTTAATGTTATTTGGATTATTTATCTTATATTTCACAGTTTTCACAAAGTTGGTTTTGGACAACCAACGGAGAGAAAAGATAAACGAAAAAATTGAACCGGGATTTATCAAGGCAAATAACATAAAATTGCCCTCAATGGATTCGTCGATAATGACTGTAGTGTGTCTCCATAACTGACATAGTAATTTTGAAAAGAAAGTTAGAACTCTTTTAGAATTTGAATTGTGGTAGAATATAACACTGGGTAAGAAAATTAATAAATGCAGCTAATAACTGTAAAGAATACTCAACAATAACAAAATCGTCACTTGGGTGCTGTGAAAATAATATAAAAATCATTTGATTTATAATTGCTAAGACGAATCAAAATTGTATCGATGTTAAACCTGAATATGCAGATGCAAAAGGTTTAAATTGTGTACATTTGATGATGGATAATTCATGTTCTTAAACTTTTAGCAGCTCTGTATGTCATATTAAATTACTTTACAAAATACTTTATCAAAAACTTTACAAAATCTTTGTTTATACATGTATTATGTATGTGTTAATACATGCTTTAACATATCAAGTTTTAATATAATTTCTTAAACTAGATCTCTGCTTAGTTTCTTTTACTTTACTAGACTTCAGTAAAAACATTTGTTTAGGTTTGGTTCATAACGCTTGTTGCGACGCAAATTTATTATGAATGGTTGCGACAGCCCTGTAAAATGTAAGTTAAGCTAAGTGCAATATTCCTTCGGTTCTACTGTTAGAGGGTCTAACAGTGCTATTTATCTCAATATTACGTATATGAGATACTTTAGATATAATTAAGGATAGTTGAAACAGTAAATACTTACATCAAAATGGTCTTCTTCGAAATATTTTAAGGAAATAGAATATGTTTAAGCTATACCGGCTCGTTCGCGCCTTGCAGGATTTAGTCACATTTCTCTAATTTTTTTTTGCCTTGGCATGAAATTAACAAGTTGTTTATTTGGAAAGTTTACCGATGTACTTTGTTTTTAAATATTTTATTAAAGACTCCTTTTACCAACGAGGGTTTATTTGTACTGGACCTATTGTTTAACGTAGACTCCGAACCACGACCCTCGGCATTAAGCCTACTGACTGGCGAGTGACCAACTTAGAAATCATCCAAGAAGACATCCAGTGTTACCCGGCCTGGTTACTGGCGTGACTGGGATCATTTTCCTTGAATTTTACATCCTTGACTAAGGACAATCATATATGTTAAATAATCACAAACATAAATTTACGACCATATCCCAGCAGGATTCGAACTCGCGTTTATCGCAACAGTAGGAGGACCGTTCTATCGCATTTACCACTGCGTCAACCAAGCCGGCCCGATGTACTTTTACACTGAGGAATCGCATAACATCAATGTGCATTAAAATGTACAATTATAACACGAGATTATAAAAATATTGTACCAATAAGGTTTGTAACAAAAATAGACAAGTGAAACCAAAACAATTAAGTCATAGACAGTATCGGAGCTCTTCAGCAGGCATTTAAATTTACATTATTTAAAACTCAATTTTTCTCTCAAGTTTCTTTTTCAGAAATAACAATATATTACGATTAAAGTAAATGTGTAGAATATTCGTAAAATATTGTAGTTTTTCAAAATCAGTTATCATGGCTCTAGACTATTGTCTTCAATCGAAAGCGGTCTCGCAAGATATCTGACTGAATCTGTGCCGGTACATTAATTATTAAGAATCCGTTTGGAATTAATAGACGTTTTAATGATCCCTCCGAAAGTAAATTGATCCAAATACCAGTACGATTTGTGCTTTTTAGAAATGATTTATATCGTAGAGATTGTTCGAAATTTTTGTTGTTTGATGTATTATATTATATTGATATATTTGGGAGATTAAAAGCACGTGGTATTTAAAAATCGGGATTATTGATGGTTTATGCGAGCGATTTTTGTTTCATAATCCTTTTTAATGACTGATCTAGATCAAAACTTTATTGACTCATAATGCAATATGAACTGAAGCCAGACCAATCATTGACACCGAATATTATTGCTGTAACAGCGCCATCGTTATCATCATGTTCTATAACTATATTTAACGAGTACTTTCGGTGCTATGTATAAATTGTATTAATTGAAACTGTAATCAATAATTTTCTTCATTTATGTGCCTTGACTTGAAGTATACCTATATATATTATTATTATAGTTTTTGTTTGATTTTTCTTTCTATTTTTATTGGTAATACTATTTCTGAATACATGTCCATTTTTCTACATTTAATTTGTAAATCAATAATCAGTTAATCATTAATAAATGCCAAACCCCTTCTTCTTTTATTTCTGTTACTGGTAGTATATCCAACCAAATCTGTTCCTTATCTACCAGACTTCGTTCAGTTCCAGATCCAGGTTTCAAGTTATTTTCCAAATTTATCTCTTACTTTACTTACTTTTACAATTTTTGTCTTTTGTTATTCTTCCTCTCTTCTCTTTTCTCTCTTAAATTGGCTAGTTTATTTTTACTTGTATATGATAAGTTCTTAAATTTTAATTTTTTACTGTTACTTATTGTTATATATTTTAACAAGTACAGTTGAAGAGTATTTTGCAAGAAAATGTCTTTGGAAGAACCAATTTTTTATTATTATTTAATTATTACATTGTTACTAGTCGTTTCCAACTAACCCACAATTTATCTTTATGATAACTTAAATCTAGGTATATAACTAGGAGGACCCATCCGCTCTATCTCATTCTCTGGTATATAATGTTTATAAATGTCACTGCTTTACCTTTTATTGTATGTACCCCACTACACAACACTACACAAGATCAGATGGTTTGATTCTTTTGAGTCTGTGTCCTGTTCTGGTGGTATCCAAAAGTTGCAATACATCAATATTCTCATAAGAATGGGGTCTTTCCTCATACCCCCTTGCAATTCTCTTGATTTTTTAACTGACTGTGGGTACCTGAAGGTCTCGATGTAGGAAATCAGTCCTAGTATAGTATTTGGGTGCGCCCACAATACCTCTCAGGACTTTGTTCTGAAAAATTTCTATTTTATTTATGTTTCTTTTTGCAGAACATCCCCATAATTGAACTTCGTATGTCCATATAGGTTTCAGTATTTGCTTATATAATAGTAATTTATTATGTACTTATAATTGTGATTTTATTCCAATTAGCCAGTACATTTTCGTATATTTCAATTCCAGTTCTTTTCTTTTCTTCTTTATATGTTCCTTCCAGCGAAGTTTTGCATCAAGATTCATTGGGAGATATTTAGCGTTTTTGCTATATGGAATATTAGTATTATTTAATGTTATTGGTGCTTGTACGGTCTGTTTGTTGGTCATCTGTGCACAGATTTACTTTCATTAATTTTTTTTTGCAAGCTTGTGTCCAATTATTTATATTGTCACTTGCCTGTTGTAATTTTAGTGAGGCTGCTTCACTATTGTCTCCGAGAGCTATAATCGCAGTATCTTCAGCAAATATAGCCATCGTAATATTTTCCGTTTGTGGTATATCACAAATATAGAGTAGATAAAGCATTGGTCCCAGTACACTTCTTTGTGGTACACCTGCTTTAGCTTCTTTTGGTGTAAAATAAGCTTCTTCTTGTTTAACTAAACATTCTGGTTGTAATGTACGATTTTAATAATTCGGTCTAGAGTTTTGGTAACTTTTTCTGCAGTTAATGAACAAAGCCTTCATGCCAAACCTTGTAGAAGCAAAATATGACATTTAGAACTAGTGACTTTCACATTTTTTTTTGAACAATTATTTTGCCTATTTTTCCTCTAAATCTTCAAAATGAAATTATTTAATCAAAATATCCATTATATCTCCTTTATTAATAAGAAAGTGATACTAATTTCCAATACATTTTAAGAGATATTTTTTTTGTATATAAAGGACTTTTCTAATAGGTCTACCCCGAAGTTTTAATTTCTCAGAACGCCGGAATATTATTTAACATTTTATATAATTATGTTGAGTCTTCGTTATTTTTCCTTTACAGTTATGCAAAATATTACCTACCACCCATCAAGTAATAAACATAATTGAAATTATTTTGCATTTTTATTGATATTATCTAAACAAATGATGCAACGTATAATTTTAATGTTGTTATTTTATGCATAATTAGTTTTATTTTGGAATTGGTATCGTTAGATTATATTATAAGGCGTATAATTTTTAGTATCTTTGTTTCTTAATATTAACAACTCGATTTACAATTTTTCTTCAACTAACTTGGCTCTAACCTTCTATAAACAATTCGTAACAAAGTATAAGAAAAGTCACAAGTATAAGAAACATAACAAACCAAAAATAGTGTCAAAAGTTACCAGAAAATTCTAAATTCTAAAGTGTGTTTGCTAGTTTTTAGTTGTGTTATACTAAAAACACTTTTTTTGAAGTTGGGTAATGGCAGAGAAAGTGTTACTACTACCTACAAACGAACTTGCCATATATACTGTGAATTTCTTTTCAAGGATTTATTGTGCAAAATTGTGTACGTTATTATTTTTTAAAGTAATGTGGGTTATATTTAATTTTACATTAAACAAAACACCTTTTTATGTTGTTTTCCCAGTTACTGCTCAGCTTCAGATATTTTTAAAAAGTGTATAGGTCAGAATTGACAATATCTGGTATATACAATGCATCGAATCTAAGGAAAAACAAGTTTAAAGTTATTTCTGAGACGAGAAAATTGTTTTTTTTTGCGGAGCTGGTAAAACCGACAATGTAGTGATTTTTCTTCATTCGTTGTATCAGACATACCTTCTTCTGACTAGCATTTCACATTATAATATGACACTAAATATTTGCTCGATTCGTGATAGAAGTAGCGACAACATGTACATGACGAAACAGTTTAGTAGATATGTTGGATATAATTGTGAAACTTAAAATTTCCATCCTCTCAAGTTTCGCATTTAAAAATAGAACTGGAAATATCTGAATATATCTTATGTCGGCAGAATATTTGAAATACTAAAAATCATTATTGGTGAACTACACGAACTAAACGCTAACCTAATGACTTCTGGAAAGTCAATTGGTTGTGTCATCAAACCGTCATCTTCTTGAAATAAAGACAACGTTAAATAATTTGCATTATTTTAAACTTTTTGATAATTTGATACCCACATTTCTTGAAACGCCATAATGAAAAGATATGACTACCGTTCAGTGCTTGAAATATCAATTAGATAAAATGCTTGAAAAACCAGTTCGAAAAATAGCAGACCTTAATATTTTGTTTACATTGACTGAAATATTAGATGTTATATACAATACATGCACTATCATAATTATCATATTAAAAAGGCATTTATTGAGGAAACATTTTGCATTATACACAGGGTGTCTCAAAAACTGCATGAAATATTTTAAGTGATAATTTTTTCAATTCGCATAAATTTAACAAAACAATAATGAAAAACAATAAAGTAACTCGGGTTTATTACGCTTGATCATCTTCATACACTGTTTCCGATTCATCAACTCGTCCTTTTTTTATGGTTAAAAGTGAGCTCGCACGGCACCCACTTTGCACAGAGCTTTCTCATACCCAAATATTCATGACATATGATGTAAACGTTCAGTTGATATCTTTAGAGTGTCTGCTATTTCATTCAGTTTCAATTTACATGATTTCGTTGGTAACAACCTCTTTTGGGCGTCCGCTGCGTTCACCGTCTTCGGTGATCATTTCACCATGTCTAAACTTAGCGTACCAATCCGTGATGGTTGATTTTCCTGGGGCAGTGTCCGGAAACTCGGCATCAAGCCAAGATTTTGCTTCAACTGTATTTTTTCCCTTCAAAAAGCAATATTCTATCAACACGTGAAATTCCTTTTTATCCATTTTTTTCACAATAACAAAAGTTGCTTCACTCAAAATGCTATAATGCACAATCTAATGATCCGACATCTCTCAAATTTATACGCGCATCTTTTGAGGGTTAGGGCTAACTAAAAAACATATGGATTTAATTCTAGTAGCGCCTTCTATGTATTAGGCGGAGGGCTTTTCAAATGACCTGTTATATGCATCGTTAATAATTTTTTAAACACACTTTTCTCTAGACAGTTTAGCCAGCGTTGGTTTCGTGTTCTAGGACACATCGAAATTAAGACACGAACCTAAATAAGCAATTTCAACTCTTTTTTCATAAACAGCCATATACAGACAACGAGATATCGTTCATAATAGAGACTGGGTAATTGATAAAAAGAATGGGCTACAAAACGGCGTGAGAAACTGGCGGCGAGGACGTGAGAAAACCAAATGACCAAAACCGACGAGCGGCGATTGTTCGCGACGTCCCGCGGCTCCGGTCAGTCGGTGCCGCCTCGGGAAGGGTTTCGCCACCGACGTCTTCGTTCTGCAACCCTAATTGTTATTCGTCGTCTTTGCCAAAAAGTATTGCGCTCGAAAATCGTCGATTTTCGTTACAAGGACCGTGGCGGACTTTGAATATTGATTGGTCCCTTGTTAGTTAAGGTTGCCTTGTGTTTAATTTCTTTTCTATTTCATTTCTGATGGGGTGATAGTACTTTGCCGATATCTAACGTTACGGGTCGAAAGTCTCCGATATGATTAATTAGTTTTCTTGAGTAATTCTCGATTATTATTCATCAGTGCTCTATTATATTATATATATACGAGGTGTACCGGAATGACTTATGTGTTTTTTTTTTCCGAAAAAATGCTACATTTTTTTATTATTTAATTAATACATTGTTACTAGTCGTTTCCATCTAACTTAGAATTTGTCTTTATGATAACTTAAATTTAGGTATATAACTAGGAGGACCCATCGGCCCTAGCTCAGTCTCTGGTGAAATAATATTTATACAGGTCACTGTAATTTTTATTATATGCACCTCACTACACAACACTACATAAGATCAAATGGTTTGATTCTTTTCAGCCTGTGTATTGTTCTGATGGTATCCAATAGTTGTAATATTTCAATATTCGTGTGAGAATGGATTCTTTCCTCAGGCCCCCTTGCAATTCTCTTGATTTCTTGACTGATTGTGGGTATCTGAAGATCTCGATGTAGATAATCAGTCCTATAGTATTTGGGTGCACCCACAATACCTCTTAGGACTTTGTTCTGAAAAATTTGTATTTTATTTATTGTTACTCTTTGAATATCCATGGGGATTGAACTCCGTATGTCCATATAGGTTTCCATATTTGCTATATAATAGCAATTTATTATGCACTGATAATTGTGATTTTCTTCCAATTAGTCAGTATATTTTCCTATATTTCAATTCCAGTTCTTTTCTTTCCTTCTTTATATGTTCCTTCCAGCGAAGTTGGAATTTGCATCGAGATTCATTCCGAGATATTTAGCGTTGTTGCTATATGGAATGAGAGTGTTATTTAATGTTATTGGTGCTTGTACGATCTGTTTATAGGTGAACTGCACATGTACAGATTTACTTTCATTAATTCTTATTTTCCAAGCTTGCGTCCAATTATTTATATTGTCACTTGCCTGTTGTAATTTTCGTGAGGCTTCCTCCCTATTGTCTTTGACAGCTATAATCGCAGTATCATCAGTAAATGTAGCTATCCTAGTATTTTCCGATTGTAGTATATCACAAGGGTAGAGTAGATAAAGCATTGGTCCCAGTACACTTCCTTGTGGTACACCTGCTTTAGATTCTTTTATTGTAGAGTAAGCTTCTTCTTGTTTGACTCTAAACATTCTGGTTGTAATGTATGGTTTTAATAGTTCGGTGTGATGTTTTGGTAGCTTTTTCTATAGTTTATAAATAAGGCCTTCATGTTAAACCTTATCGAAAGCTTGTGCTACATCTAAAAATATAGCTGAGCATACTTTTTTACTTTCGTAGGCTTTTTTAATAATATCTGTTATTCTGTGGACCTGGTCAATTGTTGAGTGCTTGTTAATAAACCCAAACTATTATATGCTATGAAAAATATGTTTTTTCAAAGTATAGGGCATTCTATACATCCTGCCGACCTTTCAGGCAATTTATGGATGTCATCACAAAAATTCCCTTTGAGCAAAACAATTCATCAAGTAATTTTCCAACTTCTTGAAAATTTGCGAAGTGTTGTTTTGAAAGCGTGTATCCTATAGATAGGAACAGTTGATTGTCAGGCGGGGTAAGATCTGTAGAGTACGACGATTGCGATAATATGTTCAATATAAGTGCTTTTAACGCTTCCTTGACCGATTATCGAACTGTAAAATCGCTTTACTGCATCTTCAGGCCCATTCTGGATGGTTTTCGATCAATGCATGGTACAAATTGATAATTTCCCGTTGATGGTGAATATTATTAATTGTTTCATCAGAATTCAACAGTTCGTAATACACCATGCCACTCTGATCCCACTAAACACAGAGTATTATCTTTCTACCAAGTTATTAGTGGTTATCGCCATGATTTTTGGGCGTACTTTTCATCACTCGTCACTATTCATGCAGAAATGACTTCCAATCATACCTTTGAAGCAACATCTAACAGGAGATTTCTCAATTTTCCATTTTCCTGCCATTGAACTGATGGATTCCATCTTCTCATCTTTTGGATATTCCTCGTTGCTCGTAATCGGTCGCTAATCGTTTCTTGGGCCAAATTTACGCTCATTGTTTTTGAGTTTGGGTTAGGCCTTCATCCAATAACTCTTGCAGTTTCGCATCTTCAAACTTCTTCAGTCTACTAGAATTTATTGAATTTTTTAAATTGAATTTAGAGCATGTTCACCGTGAGCTTCTACCAGCAAACGATGATTTTCTGCGGCATTTTTCTTTTGATGAAATAATAAAAATAATGCGTGCCTCAAAATGCAGGTTTTCAGGCAGGAAATTTGACATTTTCAAGGAGATATAAGTCTATGACGGTGTTACTTTGGCAAAATATAACATGTATAGCTTTGAAGCTTGATGCCAGTAGAATAAAATGACATATGGGTTAAAGTGTAACATTGCATGCTTAAACCTAGCGACATGTGTTAGAAAACCGGTAATGACTTTCCGGTACACGTGGTAAGTTATGGTATTTTGTTTGGACGTGACGTGATGTTTAGAGTTAAGGGTTTCATTTATAGTAGAAGAGAATTGGAGCGCCAGTGTTGTCAGTTCAGTCATTCAAACAAGTTATTTGTGTGAAAATTAAATTGCTTTAAAATACATTTCAAGTTTTTCAAGTTTCCTAACTTTCGTACAAATTATAAACTAAAACTTCTCTCTTAACTTCATAAACTGAAGTTCTCTTCGGTGTGGATAATTTACCATTCATTATACTGATTTAAGTCTATTTTTCATGTACTGGAAACACATAAAACGATAGATCTCGTGCATAATTATTCGAGTGAGACTCGAGAGAGAAATTCTGCGGAAAGTAAAACGATTCATTTATTAAATTTGGCACAATTAAGGCAATTTTATTGTTAATAATGAGAGAACCTTGTTTAATTATGACCTACGCAGTCGTAGAGAGTCGTCAGTCGACAGGTTTCCAACGGCAGATCGTTTCGAGTCATGTGAAATTCATATTAAGAATACATCATTGTATCAGTCGGGTTAATAGTGTAGAAATTGCTATTTTATGGGTCATACAATTGTTAGATGAAAGATTTGTAGCGAAAACCGTATATTATCTTCAGTGAACACTGGACCATTGAGTTTTTTTAATATTCGGTATTCGTCTTAGATGCTTAATCTAGATTGGGCTTTTACCATTAATGTTCAGACAGAAAAATATGTTGGCCATAACTATATTTTTCTCTAAATTTTATACCTCAAATTCATTGTGACGTTCAAACAGGGAGAAAAGTTTTAAAAATTTGATTTACAATTTCTCAAAAACGTTGGATCCCCAAAGCTTTTGAGAAACTGTATATCAAATTAATGTAATAATTGACAATAGAGATTCCAAAATGTTTGTATTATTTATTTATTACATTGTTCTGGTGTTTTTCAAGAGTCGTAATACGTCGATATTGACATAAAAACGGAGTCCCTCTTTATTCCTCTTGGTTTCCTGAATGAGAGTGGGTATTTGTTCTTCTCAGGACTTTGATCTGGAAAATCTGTATTTTATTTATGTTACTTTTAGAGGAACATCCCCATAATTGAAATTATACTAGCAATTTATTACGTACTATATTTTCATTCCAGTTCTTTCCTCTTACTTTCTTCAAGTTCCTTCTAGCGAAGTTTTACATCAAGATTCATTCCGAGATACTTAGCGTTGTTGCTATATGGAATGATAGTATTATTTATAGTTATTTTTGCTTTTGCGATCTGATTATACGTGAACTGTACATGCATATATTTAATTTCGTTAATTTTTGTTTTCGAGGTCTGGATCCAATTATTTATATTGTCACTTGCCTGTTATATCTTGAAGTAATTGAATAATTGAAAATATATTGAAAGAATGATCAACAAATGTAACCATCATGATATTTTCCATTTATTATTCCATAAAATCAATTTGGGTTTTCTAATAAACACGGACCTCTAAAGAAGGTACATTGTACCATGCAATTGGTGGATATATCTTCGGTTTTTGATAATGTATGGCACAGAGGGCTACAAATTAAGCTGTAACCACACTTTTACCTGCTGAATTAGTATCTTACAGATAGAAAATTTACTATAAAGCTAGAAGAGCTCTACTTTGCATGGTACTGCATCTCTTGTTTACTGCAGATCTACTAAAAAAAACAGCTTGAATTACCTTTAAAGGAATCATATAGTTTTGGAGTAATAAATGATATATTAATGTTTCATTTCAAAAGTATTACTATTTATTGATCGCAACAGTATATTTGCAATTAGGTGCATCATTATCTGAAAACAATACATATTTTAAACTCATTGACATAGAAACCAGATTGCTGTCTATCTATAATTGTATTTGTGCTTAGCGAAAGTTAATGTCATTAATAATTATAAAGTAAAGCAAGAAAAAAAAACAACGATTGCCTTATTGATTTCTATGCTAAATTCTTATGAATTGAAATTCATTTAAGACAATAGAGCTCTATCTACAATCAAAAGCGTTTAGTCAATGTAATTATATTGTTTAACTTGTTTCGTCACCAGCATAACTTATAGTATTGTATGCAATTGAATTTTAAAAATAAATTTCTTTAGTTTTGATGTGTTCTATCTTGAATTTGAAAGAAAGAATAATTGAAATACATTCATATTTCATACATAAATATATATATATATATATATATATATATATATATATATATATTTATATATAGATAAAGACAAATAAATTCTCTTATAGCTTTACACATTATTGTAATTGTAATATAAATGAAGCATTCTGAGTGAAGTAGAAAATTGTATTGGTATGGAATATATTTCTAGGTCAAAGTACAACAAATATTATGGCACATATTATGAAAACAAATGATAGAGCATATAAAATATTTAATCTTCTAGCTGGTCCCCTGTAGATACCAGTTTGTTGATTTTTTATCAGAAATGTAAGTGATGTTCATAAATTAATCCAACTGGCTAAAAGACAAGTTAATCTGTCAAGTACTAGAAGCATTCCTCAGTCTATCAGAAAAATATCAGTATGTGTTCAGAATAATGCAACGAAAAGAAGTTTTAATACAACTAAGTTGATAACGTCATAAACGTTACTTCTTGTCTTAAAATTGCCTTAATTTCAGCTAGTTTGAATCAAGTCAGCTTTTATCTTGTTATTTATGATAAGAAATTAATGGTATTACGGAATTTTGAGTTAGAATAAAAGGCAATATTTGAATACTCAGGATTAAATCAAAATGATGAAAAAGCATACTTTTAAATTCAAAATTAATTGTTTTTCCGCAAAGCACTAAAGTGTTTAATATAATAGACGATTTAATTTTATTGTACTTAAGAATTCATGTACATAATCTAGAGATTATAGAAAAAAAATTGATATACTTAGAAAGAGTAAAAATTTGACCCGATATTTTTAAGGACGTATATGAATAACTATCAGCCACTATTAAATACTGTAAATTTAATATATTTATTTTTCTATGATAATAATAATCTATAATTCTTAGAAATAGTATACATAATGTATAGTAAACATAAACGGCTCCGTTTAACCAAATCAAAAGTTTTATAGCGTAATAAAAGTTATTAATAAATTAACAATCTATGTACACAACTGAGTATCTCTATATAAGGCTCTAAACGTATTGATATTGTACTTTATTACTAATATGGATAAAATAATTACATTTGCAATTAAATTTCATGTATATATATATATATATATATATATATATATATATATATATATATATATAATATATATATGTTCGGTTTCATTTAAAATACAATCATTGTACTTTTGGTTATCATAACAATATACAATTAATTTTAATCTATTCCATGTCTAGTACACATTAAATAGATTACCAGATTGGTGAGTGTTGGTCCTCTGCTATTAATAAACGTTACCGTTTATGATTTCTTCAGATTTTCTGAAATTATCATTCATATACAGGAAACTGTATATATTATTACGTATTAGTACAAGGTGAAATATAACAACCAAATTAGTGTTCGAAATAATTGAAATTGTTAGAATTTACAATGACTCTCATTGAAATAGAAGTACATTTTCGCTCACCTTTCTAAAGTTCATTTATTCGGTTTGGATTACGATGATAGCCTTTACTATTTCGGACCTTGATATTAAAAATAGTTATTTATCAATATTAATTATATCTAAAAATTATTTTATTTTCACAAAATATTTTCGACAAAGTTTAGTTGAATACTTTCTTTTCGTTATGATAACATTATGATAGTTAAATGAAGACTAAACGATGATACCTTGAACATTCTGATTGTTGAGAATAATGAAGACATTTTATTTTCACAAAATATTCTCCACAAAGATTAATTGACTATTTTATTTTCATTATGATAACATTATGATAGTTAAATAATGACTAAATGATGATACGTTGAACATTCAGGTTGTTGAGCATAATGGAAACATATTTTTGCGATATTGCATCTACGCTAATGTTTCAGGTTCATGCTAAATGTTTTACTTTTATACGACTTTAAGAAAATTCGTTTTTCTCTGGAAACCACAACTGAATACCTGATGATACTGTTGATGCTACTTATTAACTATAAACATTTTAATAATCACACGAAAATCCACACATATAAAGGTCACTATAATTATATATAATTTTTAAAATACAAAGAATATTTGAAAATTTGTTATTTACCTATATTTACAGAATATATATAGTAGAGAATAGTTAGATATATTATTTGTATTTGTATTAGCTACATGGACGTAATATTTTTCTAATCCTTTGTTGCTCAATAAACGTTGTTCCTTTGTCTTTTAATTTAAATACATATTTTTTTGTTATAGTAGTTATATAGAGTCTCCTTTTTACTAATTAATGTTTATCTGGACTTGACCTACTCTGGGTTGCGTACTACGGTCTTCGGCATTCAGCATACCGAGTAACTAGTGACGAACTTTAGAGATCTTCCCAGAAGACATTCGGTCCTGAGTACTAGCGTGACTGGGATCATTATTTTCCTTAATGGATTTTCCATTTCGATTGACAATCACAAATATAAATTTACAACCATATGTCAGCAGGATTCAAACTCGAGATTATCGCAACAGTAGGAGGACCGTCCTGTTGCCTTGACGACTGCGTCAGCCAAGCCGGAATATGCATATTACTGAATGACTGGCAAATATTTATACAAAAAACTTTTCACTCTGATACTGCCAAATTATTCTTTTCGATATTTTTAAATATATATAGTATAATGAAGCATTCAAATACATACGGTATGAATAAGGGTGTTTGGAGAGTACATAAATTAAACACTGCAATGGAGGAAAATAAACAGCTGCGTACTTTATCAGAACTATTGACCTCAAAATATTTGATTCTAATACACAACTTAATAATATAAACATGAATACAAATATTTTGAATAATGCAATTTATTTTTATTATAGTCTTCTTTACTAAAATCCATTTCTTTCGAACGTTTACCTTGCCATTCCTTCTGTGTGGCTCCGAGACTTGGACACTATTACATTCTGACATCTGTAAGCTTGAGGTTTCTGAAATGCGATGTTTAAACCAATTGTGTTGCTACATTCGTTGAAATGCGATAATCAGTGCACATTTGAGGAATACATTCGGAGACGCAGCCTTGGAAGGTTCGGAAATGTCTGTCTGAATGAACGAATTTGTCACAGAGTTCTGTGGCAAAATCGACCTTTCGGATGGAAGATACAGTAAATAGGTTCCAAGACATGGACCAAGATCGTAGAATGGGATCTAAGCAAATAGGGATTGTCAACTGTGGTAAGATTTAGTGTTGTGTTGGTTGAGAAGTAGTACTTTTTCTAAGGGGGTGTACTAACCAAAGGAGCGAGCATGAGCGGACAAGAGCAAATCGTCGCTCTACGATCATGTTTGTTTGAGCGAATTCTTGTTTGCTCGCGTTCGTAAATGATCGAGTCGATGTCGCTACATCAAAGAAAGATAGCGTTCTTTCCACGTGTTTCAAGGTAATTTAGGTTGTACACAACATGCAATGGTCAAATTGTACAGTTTTGCAATTAATAGAAGGATACAGAGAACGGCCTGTTTCATGGAACTCGACTGACTTTTATAATAAAAATATGAATCGAAAAGAGAATGGCTGGGAAGAATTAGCGGAGACTTCCGTGACTGACAGCTCTGAAATTAAGAAAATAATCCAGTCTTTATTAGCGTTATTTAGAAGCGCGAAACAAAAGCTCATTACCACTTCAGGAATGGGCACAAATGAAGTATACAACACAAAATGGTTTGCATTTAGTAGTTTGCTCTTCCTAAATGATAAAAATAAACCAAGGCAAACACGGGATACGGAAGCTGGATAAGGCCTGATGATGGGGTGAGTAAAACCTTTGTTTCGTCTTTCGTGTTATTATAAATTAAATTAAGTGTTAATACATGAATGTATTACTATATTTGGTAAAGGTTTGCTTGGTAATTTGGAAGTATCTTCTTGTACTTTTTTAAACAAGACTGTATTTCTAACGACACCTCACCTGCTTGTATTAATATATGTTTCCCATCTATGGATCCCACACAGTTATCTTCAGTTTGTGGCAATTGAAAAAAACTAAATACCAATATTTCATCAGTGTTTTTTCATTCGATTGTTATAGGCATATGAGCCCATAGAAGATGATGAATTACGCAATATTGATATTGACCAGCCTAACAATCAAGAGGAGAACAAGAATGTATTAATCAACAGTGAATCTCAGCAAAGTTCCTGTGGAGAAAATGATGACAGTATTGGTCCGAGATCCAAAAATAAAAATTATGCGCAGAAATCTCAACAGAAACCATTTGCATCTCTTAAAGAAATTCCCAAAAAAACAGAAAACAAGAGAGGATCATCGAATTACTGCGGCCTACTCAGTTTTGTCAGCATTAAACCAAAATGTTTCTGGTAATTAAAAGAAGTTGCAGTAAATATCTGGGATATTCTGTTGACATTCTAGAGAAATTATTAAATATGCCAGAATCTTCCTTCCTTACAGAACTCCTTCAGTAAACGAGTCCCACTATATATGTATTTGCTCCTAAATAAAGTTGCTTGTCCACGTCGCTTTTTTTTCGTTTTTCACGCTTCAATAAATCGTGAATTACGAGAAATGCCGCACTTGCACAGATTAAATCACGATCTTGATCAGCCGTACTCATTTTGTTAATTTTATTTAATTGCTTGTTTCGCTTGCTTGTTGTAAATTGCGGATCAATTGCGAGTGCGAACATATTTCCATTGGTTTGGACGCATGGCGAGCGAGCACAAGCAAACATCTTTGAACAAGAGCGAATGTTTGTTTTGGTTTGCTCTTATTCGCACTTTTGGTTAGCACTCATCTTAATGGTGATGGGGATTTTCTTATTATTCTATTAACACACCAAATAACACTGGTATTAGTTAAAATAATTTAAAACGTTTTTTAATCCTTTTCCTGTGATACCATTAATTTTGTGATAAAAATATCTTAGTCAATGGTAATAATTTTTAAATATATGTAATGTAAATTATATTAAAGAATTAAACAATGACTTGTTATATTAAATATACTTTTTCGCACACCAAATAATTAATCAGTACAACTCGTAACGCCAGGCGTTGTTAAAGCAAGAACCGCTTTGTTTGCAATTAAAGAAAGTCGTCTTTCGTAAGCCTTTATTAAATTAAACTAATAATTATTGCGAATCCATATGGACATGGCCGTTGCTCAACTCGAACATCCCGGCGCATCGCATCGAAAGTGAAAATGTCGCCCGTCCATTCAGTCTTGTGGATCGGCACGCGCTCCTCGTCCATTTTCCACCGAAAACTCGAAAAATCTCCGCGGGACTACGTCGTACTTGACCCCATGTCGTCCCGATCTGACTCAGGACCCCCCAGGTACCACCCCACTGCTGCACGGAGGTTATAAAGGCCGGCGAGCGTTCTAACGCCGGACACTGAAGTACTATCACCGCGATTTAACTGACTAGCCGGTACTCTATCTAGTGATCAAGCGCCGTAGGGTAGTTCGCGATACACATATTCGATCGGCAGCGGGGAAGCATGATGAAGATGAAGATTACGGTGAGTACCGATCGATTTCAGTCTACCTTTTTCCTTTATTTTGCGTAACTGCGTCACTTTCTTCGGCCGCCAATTATATTAGAGCTCCTTAATTGGAAAGTTGGGTTTCTAGAAGAATTAGGAAGTTGTTAAAACGACTACGGACCGTAACGTTGTTAAGGGGGTACCAACTTTTTTTCGGTTTAATTTTTATTTTAAAAATTACTTCCTACTGGTTATTTCTTATTTTTCGATCCAAATAAAGTTGTTATAATAATCCATAACCATAGTTCCATTGCACAACCATATTTTTCTTGGCGTAAAAAAATTCCTGTTCGACTTTCACATATTTTTTTATTAATTTACGGGCAAGTAAATCATTTTTTTGGAACGATTTCGATTTTAAATAATTTTGTGTGTGTAACCTTCGAGAGTTCGATTAGACCAACGACAGATTTTTAATTAACATTGTTGATAAAAAATAAATATTTTAGATTACGATTGATATCTAGTATTCATGTAGCTCTTGTATTTATACCAAGGCAAATATAAAAATGAACATTTTTTTGTCCTTGCATTATATATATATATATATATATATATATATATATATATATATATATATATATATATATATATATATAAGATATAAACCTCTATTTCTTAAGTTTGCCTTGTTTTATATTTGTTACATCTAATTATATTAATTTTTATATTTGTAATTGCCACTGACGAATCCGAATTTTATTATTTTATTATTGTTTTTTTTAATGTAGACCAAAAATATACAAAATACGTTGATATACAATACTGGACATATAAAGTTTCTGGCTATATAATCACTACTTAATTATTATTTACTCTTAATTTTTAAAGTTTTAATTTATATCATTATATTTGCACATTACAAAGTGTGTCAAAATATAGTGTTATTTACGAATTCTTAATTATATTGGCCGATGCTTTTACTTCTTCTGTTGGATGTTGTTATATTTACTGATTATTAATTAATAATATTCTGAATCTGTCCAAATGGTACTAGAACATGTTTAGTAAATATTTATCCTTTTTTTGTGGTGGATTTGGTTTTTAGCGATTTTTTAATTATAACATTGGCCGGTCCTCCCACTATTGCGATAGTGGCGGGTTCGAATCCTGCTCGGACATGGATCTTAATTTATGTTTGCGATTGTTTATAATTATAGTTGTCCAAAAAGCAAGTCCGGAAAATTTGACAAGGAAAAAAAAATGTAAACCTCTATTTCTTAAATTTGCCTTGTTTTTTAATTAGATTTGTTACATCTAATTATATTAATATTTTTATTTGTAATTGCAACTGACGAATCCGAATTTTATAATTGTTTTTTTTTAATGTAGACCAAAAAATACGTTGACATAGAATACTGGACATATAAAGTTTGTGGCTATATAATCACTACTTGATTATTATTTATATTTAATAACATTTAATCTATATCATTACATTTACACATTACAGAGTTTGTCAAAATATAATGTTATTTAAGAATTCACAATTATATTGGCCGATGTTTTTAAATTTATTGATTATTAATTAATAATATTCTGAATCTGTTCAAATGCTAATAGAACATGTTTAGTAAATATTTATCTTTTTTTTGTTGTGGAATTATAACATTGGCCGGTCCTCCCACGCGCGACAGTCGCGAGTTCGAATCCTGCTTGGACATGGATCTAAATTTATGTTTCTGATTGTTTATAATTATGGTTGCCCAGAAAGCGAGTCTGAAAGATCTGACAAGAAAAATGATACCAAGTCAAACCAATAACCAGGCTGGATATGGATCGTGGTTCTACGTTCCCACGTTAAGCAGTAGGCCCAGTCCAGATAAACTGTAGTTGGTAAATGGAGACTCTAACAATTTAATAAACAAATTATAACTTAATATTGATAATAATTAAACAATATATAATTTTTTTAACATGTACACAAACCAATTTTAAATATTATTTACTTAACCATAACAAAAGTATAAAATTAATTCAGATATACGGAAAGAAAATACAGGTTCATTATTTGGTTAAAGTTAAAATTCTTCTTAAAGATTCGAAAATGTTTTTACGTATTTAATATCAAAGATTTTTTAACATAAAGAAGTCACATGACTCATACCTTCACTGAATTAAATAGATAAGAATATATTATATTTAAAAATATTAAATATTGATCGATGGTTTGGCATTGTGAAGTCTTATGTATGTATGGTAGGTCAGTATTAAATCGTTGGTGGATTTGATTCTTGCTGGGATGCAGATGTTTGGGTTAATTACAAATAAAACTGCGAAATTTAAGCAAGAAAAATTATTTCAATCAAATCATCAATTAAGGTGGAAAGGCTCAAGGGACAAAGGAGATTTTAAAATCGTGAAAAAAAGCTTAACTATAGAATATTTCGCTTTAAGATTTATTTTAATTATTAATTCAACATTTCGTTAAAAACTATTCTATTAATTATTATTTATTATTAATTAAATATTTCTTTAAACGTTTAGTATTTTTGTTTTCATCTTAATTAATTATTGAATATCAACTTATCTACATGTTTATCTGTTATTATCTCAAAATGCATAGAAATAAGTAGACACAAAATAGAAATAATTTAAAAATAATTAAAACATAAAAGAGTGGGAAAAATAGTACTGGTGATGGTGTAATGCCAATATAATTCATCATAATAATATCAATAAAATGCATCACATCGGCGAAAAAGCTATTCATGAAACCGTACAGAGAAAAGGGAATTGGAATAAGCATCACTACATAGTATAAAACAAAGTCGCCTTTTCTGTCCCTGTATTCCTATGTGCGCTTAAATCTTTAAAACTACGCAACGGATTTTGATGCGGTTTTTTTCAATAGATAGAGTGATTCAAGAGGAAGGTTTGTATGTATAATACATGCATAATATACTAAGGCAACATTGCTAATTTTAGAGGTTTCTAACGTGATGTCGTAAATTAACCTATTTTTTTAGGCTTATTTAGCAATTAGCAAAAACGCTGCCTAACCCTACGAGTTAGATCAAATTAATGTACTACAGTATTGTACACCATAAAAAGGTCTACAAAAAGTCCGCGATGGTATATGTTTATCTTTTAGGGATAACCCACATTAACCATTTTTATTGTTTACTTTTTACGTGAGAAAATGGCTTATTTACGAAGCTATTTTAAGCAATACGGCATTAATCCTTATCGAATTAAGTACCTTAAATACAGTGTGCAATTAATATAGATCAATATGGTTCCTTACAGCATGTAAATTAAACAAATATTTTCGGAGATATTACAAATTTAAAATTTGCGTTTAAAAATGTGTAATGTAATAAAAATTGTATGAATTTAGATATTCTAAAGATAGCAGGAAATCTTCATAGTAAGTATAGGGGAAGAGGAATTGTTTTACTCCAAATTTAATGCGTGCAGGCCAAGGGCAGTAATGAATGAACCAAAAATACTGGATCGATTTTAATCATGTTTTCATTGAGTGACATAGGCATATATATTTTATGCCCGTGCAAAGTCGGAGCGGGCCGATATGTTTTTATATACAACGTTCATATTTTTTCTGTAGTGTATTTAATTTAGTATCAGCATTGCACCCGTGCGAAGCCGGGGCGGGTCGCTAGTCTAATAATAACATTTAACTAATTTAATGTTCATTAATATTAAATAAAAATTGTAACAAGAAGATATTATAGAAAGAAAACGTATTGATTTACAATATTGAAATCATTTCTTTTTTTTAATGGTAACGATTTTTTGTAGATATTAGAAATAATAAACTAAGAACTTTTAATTAAAATGTTTAGTAGTTTATTATTACAAAAAATACTTAGGACTACAGTAATACTAATTATACTTCTAACATTTCAAATTATTTTCAAACATTGGTGTTTTTAATTGCTTAACTTATTTTTTGACATGGGTTCCTAACTAGGATCTTCAGGTTTAATCCCAATATCCAATAAGAAAACCGGTCTTAGCTAGCATGATTACTGGCATATTTTGGCATATTTGTACATACTTATTCTTAGTTCGACTGTACGGACTGTTTTACAAGCAATCAAAACTTTTAATTAACATGCGACTATCGCAGCGGCAAGAGTATCCTGTTTTCTTGATCATTGTAGCTAACAAGGCGGCTTCTATATATGAATTAATTGACTATAAGATGTCTTCTGCGAACTCAACGGGGAGGAGAAGCCGGAAAATACCCTAACACATATAAAATATGAAATGTGAAGGATTTAAAATAACAAACACTTTTATTTAAATTTTAAAAACTATTTTATTTTACGAAAAGAAGCGTATTACTCCCTTTTGTTCTACTTCTCACATTTCTCATGTCAAAAAATGCTAAGGAAAATTACTAGGTTTGTAATATTATTCTCCTTGCATATTCGCATCTCTTACATCACCCGTATCAATTGGTTATAATTAAATTTAATTGCCAGTCTAAACCGGCAACCGATTGAACTGAATCACCTATTGGCATTGAGAAAAATAAAACTGCAGAGGAAAACATTTCGGTTTCGTTATAGGAAACAGAAAAAGGTGCATTTACTACGTAGAAGCCGCCAATTCAAGAACGATTTCAACACCGCCTGCATCGCAGCAAATTTCGAAATATATATATATATATATATATATATAAGCCAAAGAACCCAATATAAATGTTAATTTTTATTTTATGACGATCGAGGAGGCTTTGAGTGTGTGTCATCTGTCGATTTCTTCGCCGCTTGGCCAGATAAGTAGGAAAAAAACGAACGCTAGGCCGGCTAGATTTAATTACGCGCGACAGAAAGCCGAGTTCTCGACACAGAAAGGAAAATCGCCACTTTCCTATGGTTTTACTTTCGCTGCGCCGTCGGACAAAGAGGAAAAAATGTTCGCGATTTGGTGGCATCGAGATCTCTTCGACGCATTTGCAATGCTATCCAAAATTATTCTTGTCCATAGAAGGATAACATTGTCGTACTTTCAACATTATACGAATGGTATTGTATTTGTCATTTTTGTATTTTCTTTAGTGTTCAGAGGTGTCAAAAATTGACTGCTTTGCGACATACTTTTCATATTTGATTGGGTTGACAAAATTTAAGTTTGGTTTTGCCCTTGTTCTACAAAGTGTATCTGTTGTAATGTATTTTAAGTACTAACCAATATAGTTCTTGACAATATTGTCTAAAATAACAGTGAACGCACTCATTTTAATCATTTATGACGCCACAACATCGCCATATTGTCGCGTCAACTTTGACTTTTAATTAATATTTTCTTTAACATATATCAACATTCTAATGTAAATAAAATAATGAAACAAAAATGTTACCAAATAATAATAACAATAATTTATACTAACATTATAGTACATTTAATATATACATCTTATCTATAGTTTGCCACAGTAGTTATTGTTTTATTATATTTACAATTAACTCTTTCACGCCACCTGTAGAAGAGTTAGTAGGGTAGAGTATCGTTGTTGCTTCTTTCCACAGGACTAAACGATTCTTCATTGTTAACCCTCTCGGGTAGCATATCTATAACAATAATTCTTTGCCTTTCCCCATATCAATTTGGTACGCTAAGTGTACAATGATAAGGAGATTATATATGACCATGGTTTTTTTACCATCTGATAGCCTATCTCTAAAAAATTAAATTCTATAACACACACATTTAATTTATATTTACCGAGTAACAATTTGAAATAGTTATTCGTCAGTGGACATATTCCTGAGTTTTCTGATTAACATTTACCTCTGATGAACTACATATTGACATTAAAACGAATTTACTAACTGAAGTAGTCAATATATTGGATGTAATGATGTGAGTTCACTGTTATTTTCATGACTGACATTTTGTAAGTTTTTCTGGTAAAACCGTGTAGATATCCTGGAGAAAATTTAAACCACACATTTTTACAATGTTATCTTGGTACCAACTATGCACCATTAAGAATGTTTTGTAGTATTCGAACAAAAACGACATTGGATGGGGTACAACTCTGGCTATACAGTAGTTTCTTCAATATTTCTAATTAAATACACTTGATTAATTTCTTACATACTCAATATACTTACTGTAGCATAATCTCGTTGATGCGTATGTTGAAAAATTGATAGCCTTTAAAAAGCCATTATTGAAGAAATACATTGAAACATAATGTTATTTATTTAATTAAGACTGATTGAACTTGTAAGCCAGTCATTTATAACAAATAATACTTGTAAAAATTAAAAAAAACCTTATCCTGTTCTTGATTGTTTATTGTTTATGTTAGTATTTACAATTTTATCTTACCTTTCTCCAAATTTCCTTTATATTCCTCCAAGAAGCATAAATGTTTGGAGGCAGATAGGGCAGATAAGGTGGTATATCTTCTAAAGTGTATTTTATCAGATACATCGAAGTTTCACTTTTTTAGTTTCTTTTTGGATATGCTTGTTGGTATTTATCTATATCCTGTTATCTTAACTTAGTTTTGCAGTTTATTGCCTAATGCTTGTGGCCTAATCTTGATAAATATATAAATTGTTAGTGTATTATTGGATTATCATGTGTTATTGTGGTGAATACTTCTGGCAGATGTGCGATATAACATAGTCCAACCATATACCGATTTAAACTTCTGTTATATCTGTTAGTTTAATAGTGAATATAGTGTTAGAAAATGTAAATATGTGTAAATGTAAATATTTTTACAATAAAATGTTGTTTTGGCAGATTAAAAAGACATATTCACATGTTTGTTGTAGGGGTATATGTAACATTCACATATACCATCATATATATTTAATATCACAGAAATATATACAAACAAAAGTTATTAGTCTACGTTCATTTTATTCTTTACCTGGTAAAATGGCATGAATTATTTCAGTATCCTGATTAAATTTTCTCATGTAACGTAATATCTATCATAAAATATGTTGTTTATATTTGTTTCTTGCAATTTGTGCATCATGTCAAGACAGCAGCTCAAACGCGATACAACACAAGGATTTCATGTCTATGTTTTCATTTAATATTGAAGATTTAGTTTATTATTGTTGTAATCAAGATTTCAAGAAGTTTTACGTAAGGATCCGGCTGATTTCTCTTTCGATACGGTTCAATACTGGCTCTACGTAATCAATATCCGCGTAATCAGTCAGGATGAAAACATTTTCCTTCTCATTATGTATTAAAACGATCGCTTCCAGTTACTCTTATGCGAACTCATTCTTTTATAACGTACCCAGTTAATACCGATTCAATTCCGTTCAGTATTCTTGTTGCATAACAAGAAAGGTACGGATTCGTAACGAGAAATGAAAAGGAAAGCTGACTATTATTTTCGATACCATTTTCCTGTTGTTTCGTTACTGATTTGGCTATAATTTGTATCCTTAACGCGTTAAAAATTGTTAATTTACTAAGTATGTACAGGGGATAGACAAAATAATTTGAGCAACACGCTATATAGTACATTTTGTTCTATCAGTAACATATTTCAAGATGATTATGCGCATGGACACAGCCAAAGAGGTTCACTCTTAGTGTATCTATCAGAATATCATCAAACATTTTCGCCAGACCTCAACATAATAATATAATTGATTGATGAGTGGATTTCCATATCCAACATCAATTAAGCAATTGGTGGCAATCTTTTGGTACAAGAATGAGATAACATGCCGTTGGAAACTATTCAAACATTCTACGAATTTATTTTACGAAGTATTGCAGCTGTTTTGACAGAAAATGGTGCTTTAACGCCTTATTAATAATTAAATATTTTGTATATGTCAACTGTAGATAGTATTTTGTCTATCCTCTGTATATCAGTTTTCTACTGGTTAGTATTAGTTAGGTGAGGGTAGATTTTATGATTTCTGGAGTCATAGGTCATGTTCTTTTTACAATGATATTAATGATTACCAATACTTTCTGAAGTTACAGTTAAGGGATTTCTGGATGGTTAAGGGTATTCTTTTTACAATTATATTAATAATTACCAATACTTTCGATCCATTTTTGGATTTGTAATACAATGGGTGGATTACTAATTTCCTTTCGTTTCTATATTGCTTCTCATAGGATAATAAAACAAAATCAAACAAATTCATTTGAAAGGCTGCAAGATTTCAAAGAAAATTATTACATCTTGGAGGATGAGAAAAATATTTTATGAATATATATGGTGCAAATGGTTTCCTTAGCACCATATTAATAATTAATAATTAAATATTGTGTATACGTCAACTGTAGATATTATTTTGTCTATCCAGGTATATCAGTTTTCTATTGGTTAGTATTAGTTAGGTTCTGAGGGTAGATCTGATGATTTTTGAAGTCCTAGTTGAGGGTTTTCTGGATAGTTAAGGGTATTCTTTTTACAATAATATTAAAGATTATCAATACTTTCGATCCAGATTTCAAAGAAAATTATTATATTTTGGAGGATGAGAAAAAATATTTTATTCATATATATGGTGCAAATGATGCCTCAGCACCTTCTTATTATTTAAATATAGTGTATATGTCAACTGTAGATATTATTTTGTCTATCCCTGTATATTAGTTTTCTATTGGTTAGTATTAGTTAGGTTCTGAGGGTAGGTCTTATGGTTTCTGAAGTCATAAGTTAAGGGTTTTCTGGATAGTTAAGGGTATTCTTTTTACAATGATATTAATGTTTATTGATACTTTTGACCTACTTTTGGATTCGCAATATAGTGAGTGGATTAGTACTTCCCTTCCGTTTCTATATTGCTTTTCATAGGGTAATACAGACACCTGTGTACTATTCCATTTAATAGACAAAAACAAACAAGGTCTTTTAAAACTCTGCATGATTTCAAAGTAAATTATTACATTTTGGATGATGTGAAGAAATAATTTCTAAATATATCTAAAATCAATACTTTTACTAATAATAAATAATTACTTATATCACATTCAAATTAGACGAAATAGTAAACCTTGATATAAATGGAGTTACTTTCTGCAATCGATATGTAAAAAATGCGAAACTTTTACTGCGTTTTCCTAGACCTATTGTTTAGATAACACCAATTCCAAAAATTTTAAATAAACTCTCTATTTATAATAATATTTCTTGTTATGTTTGATACACTTGACAGGTTTGCAGATAATGTTACATAATTAATTTTCATAAACAACAGTCATGATTCAACTTAAAATAAATTTTTTATATAAATATTTCAGTTGTAATTTTAGGAACAGTCCTTAAAAATAACTGATAGTATTACTGAAGGTTTACAAAAGAATTCAAATAATATAAAGAAGATTTTTTTTTTTAATTTTTAATAAAATAATAATTAATTTTAATTTATTGACTGTTAATAAAGTAGAAGTTATTATGAAGTTATTAAATACTACTAATTCATAATAAATTAATGTCAGTGTCTCGCATACAGAATGATCTTGACCGATAATTAAACATTAACATTGTTTTTGTTATTTTTTTTATAATAATTAATTTAACATATAGTTCCAAATATTGCTATATCTATGTGTTTAACAACCTGTAATATTCATGCACTTGAGAAAGATTTGGAGCTGCAAGTAGCTGCTGCAGCTTGAAGCTGAAAATTTATAATATTCAGGTAATATTTAGGATTAAAGATTGAACAGCTTTAACTGGTAATGGACTGATATTCTATTACAACAGCAGATATTATAGCAGTTTTCTAGCCTTTTCTAAATTAGTTTCTTTATGGTTAGTTAACGAGTCTTAGAATATATGTAGAAAATGAAATGTTCTTGTATTTTTTTGATTTGATGAAGCTATAATGATTTAAATTGATAATTCAGTGGATTTCTGATTAGATGATTGTATACATCTTGAATAGGGATGAAAATGCGAAGTGTAAATCTGATGAACTCTTCACAATAAGTTTTGACATTTTTTTAATGAAATTTTGAAGTTTTAACATCTCTTACTATACCTTATTTCGTTACAATATCTGGTTACAACTCGTTGGTATTTTAGAGCATTTAGCATTTGCACCTGACATGGTATCCACTGATGATTACTTTTTTATATCCATTCAGTGTGCTTAGGATGGTTCATGCCTCCAAAATACTGGAGAAGTGTGTATGTAGAATATAGAATTTAATGTAGAATTTAACTTCTAGTAAATTCTCATTCTAAATACAAATTCATTTGAAAAATATCAATCAACCTACAGTTATTCTAAGTAGTGAATACTACTTTAGCCTTTTCTTAAAATGTAGGTCTCGAATTCCGATCAACAACGAGCATTTCGTGTGTGAAGTGAGTTGTGTATATAACAGAGAAACCACACAATACAGAAAAAAACCGACAGCAACGTCAAGACGAACACAAAACATCAATTTATTTCCTGTTTCTTATTAATTTAGCGGTTTTTTCCTATTGTTGGAAAGCGTCGCAAGAGTCGCAAAAACCGCCGAAAGAATTCGACGGTAACCTTGCGAACGCTCATCGGACTTCCACGGTGATTAGTTCCCGTCGGGTGAGCGTGAAAGTGCCGCATCATATCTCGGATTCCTCCAGGACATGGCCCAGTAAACCAACAGCCGAATCCAACATTTCGAACTATTCGTATAGACCTGATTTTTTATTAATTGAACTATTGCATATATAGATTTTTTGGTAAAACATCGTTGTTGTTTTGATCGTACTTTCATTTCGCTGTAGTAAAAGGCAATGAAGACAATACAACTCAATTTACATAGTTAAACCGTGCAGGTTGAGTCAGAATAGTACAAATCTTTGAAAACCTATACATAATATTATTACGAAATTGCTTTACATTTACAGGTATTAATAAAAATACTGTTAAATATATAATTCTCGATGTATTGCATAATTTTTTCCTTGTGAACATTTATCTTCTGATATAATGGTTATATGTTAGCAGGAATTTTATTAATTGCTCCATTAATTGATACTGCTTTATATAATAACGGTTATATCAGTTCAGCTTATACGCCCATTAAAAAACAAAAGTGGTTAATCTAGTTTCGATTCATATAAGATGTCCATGTTCTATATATAGTCTAGTCAAAGTTTTTTTGGTAGTGCGTCATGGACATTTGTGACGTCGAAACATTGCAATGTTGCCGCATCAATTCTGTGTGTTAGTTCAGTTTGGATTTGACATACAAGAAAATTCTAATCTAAATAAAATAATTGAACAGAAATTTTATCAAATATAATTTATTTTAACATTATAGTACATCTAATACATCTATTATCGAAGGACTTAAAACTACATTTAAGAACACAGGTATAACAATTGCATATCCAAGAAAAGCATTTTACATTCATTCGAGAGCATATTTACCGTTTTACGTTTAGTTTTTGTTTCTTATGGTGTGTTTACTTGTCAAGTCATCTTGGTATCACTGTATATTTTATTTCTTCTGCTACAATCTGTGTACACCATTCTTTATAAAATTAATCACTGAATCCTAATGCATTTACCATATCTACGAGGCAATTAGTATTCATTCTCTCCTCATACGTTCTAACCTAATGCTCATGTTTAATTTTGAACAATTACAAACATATCTGTGCACACAAATCTTTCATGTTCTGCAATACCATATTTTAGAGTTATATTTAATTAATTATATGCATACCTTCAGTTATTTCCACTCTCATCACCCTGTCTCAGGAATTTCCAGCATTGCAAAGCACTATCACGTATCCTGAAAGTTTCCTTCAGTCACTTTCATTTTCCTAATCACTGTCCAATTCAATCACTAAAATGTTAACTTCTAATCTGTCTTAAACATGTTCACGATTCCACCATCAATGTTTGTTGTCTTTACACTTTTTTTGTTACTGTCTTGCCAAGAGGGCCACAATGAACTATTATGAAATATTCAAGTTGCATAAAGACGCACAAATTCAAATAGTCTATCTTTCTTGGTCTTATTTTATGTCTTTAAAAGTTGAATTATTTTAAGGCAATGTCTGAAAGTTCTCTGAGGGTGTTTTACATCTCCCAAAAAGCTACATGTCGCTAACTCTATTACGTATACTTTCCAGACAGACAATTTTATCTAAAATAATTTTATTAAATTCTTCTTATATCGATAAAATATTTGGTACTTACTGTTCTTATACATTTCGTATATTTGTTCTTGAATAGAGCCAATATCAAGATGGTGAAGATTGGTCATACACTTTGTATGTAGACGGGTTTTATTGGATGAATATAACGTATTATTCTTCATTTTGTAAGCGATGTTATTCACAGTATCCACACTAAAATTTAGTATAATGGTATAATTAACTGTGGATATATATACTATTTTTATTCGATTATTTTATTTAGATTATAATTTTCTTGTGTGTCAAAACTAAACTAAACTAAAATTTAGAGTTGATGCGGGAACATTGCAATGTTTCGATGTCACAAATATCCATGACGCATTGCTAAAAAAACTTGGAATAGACTGTATGTTCAATAAAAACACGACTTGAAATATAATAGGATGGGGAATCAGTATTTTCGGTTTTTTCATGTGTTCAGGTGAAGCAATTTTTTTGATTTAGATCAAACCACTAATCACCAGAACCATAATAATTACGTAATTAAAGATAATTAAGTTCGTATGGTTTGGTTCGCTTCAATCTTCTGAGTTCCTGCGCGTTGTCCGGTAGTGGTATTGCCTCCACGTTAGTATGATTTTATATTCGTTCGTGTTTTAAGGCGAAATCTTGGATAACTTTGCAAATCCCTTTAAATTCTAGGTCATCGTGCAGTTCCTCGTTGGTTACATAGCGACAGACAGTGTTAATCCAAATGGTGGAGGTCCAAATTGGCTTTATGATTGACTGATAAATCAGTCTCTTTGATTTTAGATCAATCTGAGAGTATCTTCCGACTAACCAGCATATTTGTTTTATTTTGGTTCTAATGTGTTTTGCTTTTTGCTAATACTAATTGAATGAAATGAAGGACGCCACCTTTATATCTAGATGTTCTATGAATTTTTGCCTTTTAAAGGCTATATAATATGACTTCATTAAATAATTATTATTGGAATTATGTGTCTTTATATACATCATTTGTAAAATATCAACGTTACTTTTCTCACAAATTTATATTAGCTGGTTTGGTTGGTGTAGCGGCCAAGGTGGCTGAGAGACCTGTTACTTTTATAATAGTCACGGGTTACTTTTATGATAGATCGAACGACTCTTGCAGGCTGATTTGGCTAGATATTCGAACTTGTCAGTCAGCATTCTATCTCTTTGAAATAAAATACAATGAGAACGACAATGACGTGAGTACACTGTTATTTTGAATATACTATAGTTTTCAATGGACAATCATTTAAAAGCTGTGCTTTTTTCTGTTATAATTTGTGTTATTAATATGAAACAATATGTTTAACAAGCAAAAAAAATAATCACAGGAACTGTTGCACTAGCAGATTTTCGTTATAATCAGTATTTGTTGTTGAAAATAGTCTGACAGTCGTTATAACAATCGATAATTGTAAACCGTACTTTCTTCATAGATTGTGTTTTAATTAACATCATGATTTCTATTACTCATGCAGCACGAAGAAAGTGTTGAATTGTTACCGATTATTAATCGAATTAGACGAAAATCGATTTTGCAACGTCGTGAAAAGGCGTCGGAACATTTCCATCGTCCATTTCTAATGAGACTGTGTCGAAAATAATATGTAGCAACTCATTTATGCTTATGAGCAAAAATATGACTTTCACTTTCGGGCATTGTTTTAAATAATTAGTGCTGGAGCGATGAAAAGTGTCTTGCGGGCGACGGACATGGTCCCATTCATAAAATCGACAGTGGTCTCGTTGCACAATCGGGTTCAGTTGCACCATCAAAGGTCACTGGTTCGATTTCAGCGGAACCGTGCGTTCTTTCACGGCACATTCAGTCACGATCCGGCGATTACGGGCGTTGGGGTCCATTCGAAGGGATATGTTCGTTATCTCGACTATTTGTAACGATACAATGTATCAATAATCGTGTTTATATCAATTTAACTGTCGTTTGAAATATAATTTTGACTGTTTAATAGGAAGCTTTACTAGCTCATTAGTTGGAGTCTTAGTAACAACAGAAAATGTGACGGTGAATTTATGTATGACAGTCGTGAAGCTTCTTATATTTATATTGCAATTTCATTTTTATGGAAAAGTATAAAATATTAATCAAAATAGCATATTCTTTCTAGAAACAACTTTCTAAAAATAATTGCATTCCATATCGTTATTAAAAATATTGCCGTTAGGAGTATTGGTCGAAAACTACAGTTATTTTTTAAATTTACTTTATTACACAAAAACCTTGGTCTATCTTTTGGTAACAATCCATCTGTCTTCTTTGAATTCGCTCCAAGAAATGACCCAATTATTCATATTTTCAAAAGATTTTTTTAAAAATTAATTACATCTTACATTAAATCTGTTTAGTACAATCTTAATTTACAAATTAATTTATACTTGTACTTGCATTAATGCACAAGCAAGGCGGGTACAGGATTACTACATGAGTATGTATGTCCCAAATCAAAATAAAACTAAACTACTTAAGTAAAGCTAAGAAAACACTTATACAATATATAAGTTCATGTGTTTTAGTTCACTTCAATCTTCTGATTTCCTCCGAGTTGTCCAGTAGCTGTATTGCTTCCACGTTGGTTGTGCTTAGCAATCTTATTTCATGTTTTATGGCGTAATCTTGGTAAACCCATTTGATTTCGAGGTCATCGTGCAGCTCTTTGTTGATTACTTAGCGATAAGCATTGATCATCAATCCTAGAGCTGTGTCTTGGCTGCACTGGATTACTAGTTGGTTTGATGTTTTGGTGCAACTCCATATTTCTATCCTATAGGTCTAAATTAGCATTATGATTTACTGATGATTGTTTCATATATGTTTAACAAAACTCTGAGTTTAATCTGGGCATTTAAGTAGTTTATGTCGCATGACAATGCCTATCCGCTTGCTTACTTAGGAGATTAAAACTTATCTAAAAACGCTAAAATGTGACAATCATTTCCCCGCTGATTTCTTCAGATATTGCTGTTTCAGTAAAGAAGCTACCCCGATATCAAGAGATAAATCAATATAGGGTACATTACCATCTTGAAATTACAGAAAAATGAAGAAACTTAGTAGAAGAACCAGAAATGCTGTTACAACACATTCGTCATCATACACCTTTATTATCTTATTGAATTAGAAGTATATTAGGCTGCTCCTAATTTACAATTATTGTGAGAAATGAGAAAATATTGTTATTATTGTTTGTTATTTATTATCTCAAATCAGTTATTTCAAATCTTTTTTTCTACTTTTGGAAAGCCTGGAGGCTTTTTTAACTCATATTTTGTAAGCGTAGTTTGTTTTTCTTATGATGCTCAACAGTCCTTCCACCTCTTTGGGAATTTCATATCTTTTTGAATATAATTATTTCACGAAGCCAATTGAAATGTTACGTTTCAGATATATTCTGTTATTTTGATAAATATTGATTTATACATCAACGTAGTTTCTTTCTCCAGGTTATTATTGCATATTTATAATGAAAAATATTTATTGTTTTAGCACTTCTAATTTTTTATTAACTAGAGAACATAGTACAACTTACAAAGCATTTTTTACCTTTCGTTTATAGTTCTTGCAACATTCAATTGTAATTTTAAATTAATCACATTATGAAAACTAACTTTTCCATGTATTATATCCAGAGTAAATTGACAGATATATTAATATATTACAGATAATTACAGATAATATTACAGATTTACAGAGTCTATTTACATCATTTTATTTCCTTTTCGTCCTTTTGATGCAATGCTTTCAATTATCCAAGTAGTTTGTTAATATTTTATTGTATTTTATCCTAGTTTTCTATTTCGAGCAACGTCACTCTGTATAATCTATTAATCTCATCAATTTATGTGTATGAGACACAATTAAGTTTAAATTTGTTAACATGAATTATTAAGTTCCTTCTTGTAATTCTACAACCTTGGTCTCCTATCGAATGTCGTCTGGTACATCAACAAAATACAAACACCCAATTATATCGTTATTTCTACTGTTGAAATCTTTATCCGCTTTTTTGTCATTTAATGCAAGAGTCTTGATCAATTCGTGGCTCATTTACATATAATTAGGAAGTGATTTCATTTGATATTACAATCATGTCTAGCTAAATAATAAAAACATAACAAGTGATTGATATAATGCTAAAATCCTGGGTCTTGCCAAATATTGTTTAAGTACTATACTTAATAAATAATATGCGTAATTTATTTAAAAAGACATACGATTTAGAATTCTGTGTTAGTTGTTTTTGCGAAACGGCGATTTTTTAAACTGAATATAAAAAATCGCAATTAGCGAAAGTTTTACCATTATTGTTTTGCTAATTTTGAAATAAATGGTAATCAGATGGCACCAGGTCAAGACTGTATTTGCCATATCATTTCTTAAATCCTGCTGATATCAAATGCCACCGAGGAAAAGTCACTGCACTCTTTCTAGACGAACACAAATACTATACTATTAACCCAATAAAAAAAACTAAAAAACCTAACATTAGAATGGAAATAAAGAATCATTAAAAATTAAGGAAACACGCGTTGCTTCATTTTAGTTTATTTAAGGAATGTGACCACAGTGAAAGGATTTATTTTGAAATAATGGACATTATGTTAACATACTCTGAATGCTTTAACAACGTCAATCGAGTGGTATATAATCATTTTGCATAATTTCTGTTTTGTTTTATATCAACTATGCGAACATAAATCAATTTAATATAAACAATAATATACAGTTTTAGAATTTATAAGAACATGAGTTCGTAAAGGATATAAACTGTCTTAGATACTTTCAGATTTTATTTTTCATTGATTCAATTTTCATATTTATAGTCTCCTTTTACCAACTAGGGGTTTATCTGGACTGGACCTACAGTTTCTTGAGTAACCTAGAAATCATCCCAGAAGACACATCCGGTCTTACCCAGCCTGGTTACTGGCGAGACTGGTATCATTTTACACTCCTGCCCAAGACAATCACAAATATAAAATAACTACGTACATACATTTACGATCACGCTCCAGCAGGAACCCGCGATTATCCCAACAGTAGGTGGACCGTCCTATCTCCTTTATCACTGCGCCACCAAGCCGGAATTACCAAATATATAGAATTTTGAACTGAAATAAACTCATATAAATTTGGTTTGATGGCAAAAAGAGTTTTATTTGCAACGTGTTTATCTACTATGACAAATTACGCCAAATTATAAAGACACGAATATTTTTAAAAAATCAAGGATTATTGATGCTTTAAGTGTGTGATATGGCTTAACTTTCAGGATGTAATAGTGCTTCGTAATTCTCATTCAAATTTCGGTGTTCCAAAAGTGATGAATTGGAAAATCATAGATCAATTTTGTAGTTAAAAAATCAATTCAAACTAATGATGAAGTTGAAGCAACATTATATATTGAGTTGAAATAAATATAAGGATATAATTATAAGGAATTACTTATGATTGTAAGAAGAATTTCTTAACAATCAAAATCTAAAAGAAATTAAAAACTAAGTCACTTTAATGAAACAAATTTCATCTGCTTCAAAGATTACTCATATAAAGTACCTTTTGAGACAAAAAATAACTTCCTCTTTGAATATTAATAATGATTTCTTCGGATTCGGATTGTTATACAAAATACACACAAAATATACCTTGAATATTGATGGAAATAAATTAATCTTCGTTAACAGGAAGAACATCATTAATAAGACAAACGAATCTTGCGGAATAAATGTGATGGGATTGATAATAATTGCATTCAACCTCAATAAAAATTATAGTTAGCTTGACATCATTACTAATACATGGATAGGAATTGCAGATATATAACCATTTAATGGTACTTTATTTGTAATTTAGGTTTTTGGTAAAATTTTGATTAACTAAAATTCAATCAATAACAATAGTATAATCGATAGAGAAATAGATTGAATATTGTCAAAAGTGTAAGTTTACTTTAATTACAAAGGTGGAGGTATTGAAAATGTTGAATAAATGCGTGGAAAAAAAAGTAGTTGTACTGGAGCTCGAACTAAATCATAACTTTTACAACAGAATATATTATACATAATATACATTTCAGTAGACTTTATATATTAAATATATATATATATATATATATATATATATATATATATATATATATATATATATACATATATATTTTTTTATGATTTTATATTATTTAAATACTTACAAAGAATGAAAGATGAGAAGTTGCGACCGGAATGTTATGATTTACTATGAAATGAAGATATAAATACTCTTATAATATAAACTATAATAATATATTTTAAAGTTTCAATCATAATTACTGTTAAGTCTTATCAGATTCGTTGACTGATTGTATGATGATGCACTAAAGGAAAAGTAAATGCAGTACATGGAAAACATGCCAACAAAAGTTCTCAACACAGTAATCCTCCACTACATTTTCTAAATTTGCTAAAAAATATTTAGAAACATTCAAACAGTAAGTCCTATTTAACCCACCGATGCTCGAGATGCACAACATGTATATAGATATTTATGGATCTTTGCAGAACATCTCCATAAATGAACTCCGTATGTCCATATAGGTTTAAATATTTGCTTATATAATAGCAATTTATTATGTACTGATAATTGTGATTTTCTTCCAATTAGTCAGTACATTTTCCTATATTTCAATTTCAGTTCTTTTATTTTCTTCTTTATATGTTCCTTCCAGCAATGTTTTGCATCAAGATTCATTCCGAGATATTTAGCGTTGTTGCTATATCGAATGATAGTATTATTTAATGTTATTGGTGCTTGTACGGTCTGTTTATAGGTGAACTGCACATGTGCAGATTTACTTTCATTAATTTTTATTTTCCAAGCTTGTGTCCAATTATTTATATTGTCATTTACCTGTTGTAATTTTCGTAAGGCTTCTTCACTATTGTTTCCGACAGCTATAATCGCAGTATCGTCAGCAAATATAGCCATCTCCATTTGTGGTATATCACAAGAGTAGAGTAGATAACGCATTGGTCTCAGAACACTTCCTTGTGTTACATTTGCTTTAGCTTCTTTTATTGTAGAGTAAGCTTCTTTTGTTTGACTCTAAACATTCTGGTTGTAATGTACGATTTTAATAGTTCGGTGTGTTGTTTCGGTAACATTTTCTGTAGTTTATGAATAAGGCCTTCATGCCAAACCTTATCAAAGGCTTGTGCTACAGCTAAGAATATAGATGAGTATACTTTTTACTTTTGTAGGCTATGGGACTAATGAAACATCTTTTCGTATTTATCTATTTCCTAGGAAATGTTAAGAAGTTAAATACTACAGATACAGATATTACAGATAGCTCTGCGAGTTCGTATTTGATCCCAAATGGTTTGTAATACTAACGTAGCTATACGGCATATATACAAAATAATCTCAAGATGAAAATTGGTCTCAGGATATTTTCTGAAGCTTTATCTTATGATATTGACGATTGACAACCTAGGCTGATGGAAATATGTCAATTAGATGATCAGCAACATTCAATAATATTGAAATTGTTCTGTGTTTCTGTGGTTTCTCTGAATAATGCCCATAAGAAAGCTGTGAAGCTGTGGTCATTTAGCAGTTTATTTTGGCTTTTCTTTTGTAAGAAAATATTATTTAAATTCTGTTTTTGTGGTACCTATTAAAAATACTCTGGCTATGTTACAGATTCTAGACTAGAATGGTAATAAGGCCACTTTGGCACAGTGAATGGTAATAAGGCCACTTCACAAACAGTGAACTAAATGCTCTTTCTAATCATTGAGTAACGAATGGTCCTTGAAATTTAATAGCGACGTTTCGACAGGTTACGTTTCAAAACATTAAAAATAACGTTCATTGTTAAGCATATCACATCTATAAACACTGACCGACTGTGCCGACCACACCCATGCTAACTAGATCTTGCTGTTAATACATCGATTTGCAAATAGTTGAAATAATTGCCCCGTGTGCCGATCTTTTCATCGGCGGCTTCTCATCGGTTCCGACTCACCTTGGGACTAATTCGCTCTTCGGGAAACTTGTACTGCCCACAGTACGACCTAATTTTTCAACGGATATCAGTCCGGCCTCCCACTGTTTTACTGTTCGGTTGAGTCGATTGTTCGCTAGTAGGAAATAATTAATTTACATAATTTTACGCTGGTTATACAAATGAGTCTACTATGCTAACTTCGTCCTTGTTATATCTTTCATATAGTGAGTTCTCGACTGAGAAATGATGATAGTTATTGTACTAAAAATGAATAGACAACACTGACTCATATCAGTTCTTAGCTATATTAATTTTTTAAATAGTGTAAATTAATTTTAAGGGATTTTTACATTAATTTTGTTCACCGATATCCATTATTTTTTAACATTTCTATCAGTATTTAATTGCTACACATCAGATAAATTGCTTTAAAAACATTTTCTTTGATTTGTGAAAGAAGAGAAATATTAAAAGGCTATGTTATTTATATATAAAAGTGCACTTTTTCAAGTGAATTTGAACAAAAAAATGATAATTACATGTTGGTGTTCGTAGTGAAAAAAATACTTTCGATTTTTTCTATATAATATTTCATTTTACATTTTTAATAACTTCTGGTTCATTTTAAGGTCAAAAAAATTAGCAAATGATTCTTCGTTCCGTTTTATATTCGTAGCATAGAATGGACTATATATATGCAGTATGGTAAGAATTTAAAAAATTTCCAAATCATATTCATGCAGATTTTCTATAAATCTTACTCTAATTATATAACGACCATTTTTCTTTTAATAATCCGTTCGGACGCGTTAATTTCTATTATCAGAATCCAGAACCCATGATGATGTTGTCCTGTTGAAAGTGCGATTTGATGAATTTTAGGGAAATCATTCTTTCTAAAAGATCTGAATAAATATTTATGTTTTATTCAGAAAAATTATTCAGCTTAGTTAAGAACTTAAACTTCATTAATAAAATAATAAATCCCTGAAAGCCAAAATTCACATTGGTAGCTATTTTTAAACAAAAACTTAGATCACGCACTTTATCATTTATTCGTTTTTGATATAGTGAATTCTAGATTAACAGTTACAATCATTCGAATAGAAATAAAGTGACAGTATTGAGTCATGTCAATTCATAATTTTATGAGTATAAATAAATTTTAAAGGATTTTTATAGGAGCCACCTTGTATTTAGTGAAGAACAAAGGAAGGTCTTCTGTTCATTCATCAATCCTTAGACGGTTTCTTACAAGCATTTGATTACTGTCGACTATTGTTACTTTTTGGCAGCACTTTGTGGCAGTATTATTATGTTATTAAAGTTAATTCACATACTCAATTATTTAAAAATTGTTATTTAAATCGTTTATATGATAGTGATATGTTTAATTATATATTTTTACTTCTTTATTCTTATCTTCAAAATGTAATACTCGGTAATTCCATTAATTGGATTTAAAATCGTAACATTTGATATTAATAATGATTATATTAGGTGCGTATTTATTTTGATCAGCTATATCTACCAGTGAAAATGTGAAGTAAACAACTTAACCTAATTGTTAGATTCTATAGTTTTGCTATTTCTGGTCATGAAATAAAAATGGTTCAATTACTAATATTGAGTTCTTCAGTTTGTTGCTAATTATGTAATACTTGGAGTTGCATTTTGGATATTCATTCATGATGATTATATTATTGCTAACCGACACAGTATCGCCATGAAAGTTCGGTAAAAGTTGTGAAAATTATGAAAAATATTTTCATGAATGATAGTAGCTCTATATCTCAATAAATGCATTTTTAAGGTTAAAAAATAATCATAATATATGCAAACACCTAATAATTATTAGATATCTATGAAATTATTTAAGAACGCCATTAGTGGGAGACATAATTTTTTCTATCATCGATGAATCAAGATGGCCTTGTCTTCTATATTTCGCACATTTGTTAGCGTTAATTTAACCGAGATAAAAAAAAGAAAAAGGTGTGGCGCTTTATCCATTTAACACGATCTTATTTTTTATGCGAGGATTTCCTTCAAAAAACATTTTCCCACTAGAATATGACCTTAGAGGTATACGTCAGGTCAGCGTATAATGTGAGAAAAACAAAACAAAACAGAACGAGGCGATATAAACACAAACTAACCAAATCCCGTTACTTAATATAGAATGAATGCGTGTGTATAATGAAATAAGGCATAGTTATGAGTAGAAAGGTCAAGGTTAGCAGAGCTGGGTAATGCTAATTGTTAATAATATTGTAATTTGTTATAAAGAATGACCGTAGTATGCTTAAGTAAGATTGTATTAAAGCAAGCTGGGAAATCAAAGATTAAGTTATCAAATTTAATTTTATATGTTTGAGAAGTGCGAATCCGTATCACACTATGATTTTTTCCCTTATTTTAGCAGTAATTTTGCCGTTGATTCGTTTTATTTTGGTATTCTCATAAAATAAAAATGACTAATTAATGAGGTATAAAATCTATAAAATGCTACAAAACAAATTAGACGAATTCTTGCTTTTATATGGATCTTTTCTACTCCAATTTTTTATATAACATGATGAAGGAATTACGATTTTCGTTGATCAATTTGTTTATTTAAATGTATCTAACTATTTAATTGACTTTTATTTTATTTCATTAAATTTTATCTTTTATTAAAAATCATCGAAGCTGAAATAATAGATTGATTTCACTAAAAAAACGTATAGTAAAATATCAAATTTAATGATACACTTTTAACATAAAATATAGAGTTGCAAATGTTATTTATCTACGGTAAATTCTTTAAATTCACTTTATAGACTTTCTATATAATCATAACTGGAAAGAGATGTATATATGAATGTTCTGTGGATCTGTAAGAAGGAGTGGAATTTTTGGAAACTATGGAACAGAATAATACCCCACAAATGTTTACTAATTGCTATTTTCAAATATTATACTATAATAAATATAGACAATACCATAGAACTTAAACAAAACCTAAATATTTAAGATGTAGATGGTTATTGAACCATAAATACTAAATAAAAATTCAACATATACCTAAACAAAAAAATCATGATATAATTAAAGATGTTAGCACAATAACTACTAGAGCGTTTTTTAAATAAAGTAAATGCTTTTTTAATTTTACAAAAACAAAACAACAAACATCAACAACATCGATCATCGTTTAACAAAAATCGAGAGAGTAATCGAAATATTACCTATTATTGTCATAAAAGCAGTCAAAAGTATTTTACTATTTATCTTTCACAACTTTGATCTTTTTGCTATATTAATATACAATATATTGTTATTTACAAGCAAACTACCAAAAAATCATAATTAATTCTATATAGATATATACATATATATATATATATATATATATATATATATATATATATATATATATATATATATATATATATCACATATAAATCTATGTAAGCCTAAATTGAGTACATTGTTCGCAACTAGGATGACAGAGCCAGAATATTAAAAATCAGTCAAATGAAACTAGTAGGACCAAAGATAGTAACTAAAAGTACACGATAGAAACCGTCGATTGTAAATAGTAAGAAAATCAGTCGGAGCTATAATAGCGACTGAAAACAGTCGACTGAAACAGTCACTGGTAAAAAGTAGTAAAACCAATCGAACTAAAAATAGCGACTGAAACAGTCGATAGTATAAAGTAGTCAATTACTAAACAGTCGATAGTCGATTTCAGTCGATAGTTCCCAGCACTACAAATGAAGATGAAGGATAAGTATTTTGGGATGGAAAAACTTCGTAGGAAGGAGCATTTTAAGAATTAAAAAAATCGAATAAAAATAAAAATAAACCTTCAACGTTGAAGCTGATTTTGAATAAGCAAATTCTAAAACATATATGGACCTATGGATTCAGTTATGGGGATGTTCTGTGAGAAATAACATTATCATAATAGAAGTATTTAGAAAGAAAGTCTCGAGAAGTATTGTGGGTGCATCTAGACACTATAGAAACGACTACAAGGAGACCTTTTGTCATAGAAAAATTAAGAGATTCACAAAAGCATATGAGGATAGACTCCGGTCCCATGTCAATACTGAAGTGCTGCAACTCTTGATTAACACTGCATTAGGGCATTAACTGGAGAATCTTATACGAATCATAAACCAGAGCCAAACCAGATGATCTTGTGTAGTTAGTGAAGTGTACTAAATGATACAAGCACTGAAACAAATTTTAATTTGGGTCTCCTCAGATGCAACTCTTGATTAACACTGCACTAGGGCATTAACTCGAGAATCTTATACGAATCATAAACCAGAGCCAAACCAGATGATCTTGTGTAGTTAGTGAAGTGTACTAAATGATACAAGCACTGAAACAAATTTTAATTTGGGTCTCCTCAGATAAATACTTAGTTTTAAGCCACTGGAGGGACAAATTGTAAGTGGGAAACAACCAGCAATAATATATTAATTAAAAAAAAGTTCCATGAAATACTGAAGATTGAAATGTCCATCGAATGTATCAATGGTGAACAGAACCGTGATTTCGAAACGCTACGTTTCTCAATTAGCTGAAAATACTTAAAAAAAACACACGAAACAAATATTAATAAACTTGGGTAATAATTTTTTTCTAGTGGCGTAAAAAAATTCCCAAAGTAACGGGGGATTGCGGATCGGGTTCTTATTGTTATGATTACGACAGCGATAACATTACTCGCCGGTGCACGTACGTTTTCGGAGTGCATAGCTCGTGATCTCCATTATTGAGTAACACACGTAAGAGATAAAGCACCATATAATTCTGGGCAGATATGGTCCGTTGGGCACTTAGAAAGTGAATGCGAGGCCTCACACGCTCGCGGGCGGTGCTACGTCTTAATTCGCTCGCTTTTAATACAGAATTCCTTTTTGTTGCCATCACGAGCTGGTCGGCTGTTAATCTGAATGAAGCAATCAACGGCAAATATATATTATTTCCGTAAAAAAAACATGACATATACCATACTATGTTGGATAGTGTTTATATCGTTCACTATTCGTAACGTTCTTTTGTTTTCCCGTATTTTTTTCACTATAAAACTACTTCTTACTAGTGGCGTAACGTAGTGGGGGCGACAGAGTCGATCGGTACCTTTTGAGGGGGCGGTAATACTTCATAATATTAGGTTTTAAATTTAAAATCACATTGACATATATTACACCTAAATATTGACTATTAGGATTACTAATTAGTTTTAAAGGTTTATTCTTAATTTATTCATATTTCAAGCAATTTACGGATTCTATTTCAAGAGAGATGATGTATTTTTTGAGGTTATCCACGAATAGACTAATTTTTGTATCTTCATAAGATCTGAAGTGCCAATCAGACAGGTCACAACTCGTATGTCTGAACAAGTAGTGATCAGAAATAGAAAGGTCAGGAGAATATCTCGGGTGAAGTAGCAATTTCCATTTTAATGTTTCCAAGTATGGTTCCATCAGTTTTACAACATGTAGTCAACCACTTTTATGCTGATAGAGATGCCCATTGATGGTTTTATTAGGTTTTAGCAGCTTATAGTACACGATACCATAGCTGATCCTACCAAATATGGAATATTAACTTGGAACCATGGATATTTGGCTTTGTTGTTCATCGTGATGCTTGACCAGGACCTCCTTTCAACGTCAATAACAACAAAATGCTAAAAAAAATCGTATTTTGCCGTTGAAGTAGCATTTCGTACCCATCTTTCAATGTCTCTTGGCTTCAATAGATAGGGCACAAAATATTCAAGCTTTTGTATCATTCTCATGTTCTCCGAGCGATTGGATATAGTTTCTTGTGTTACCTCAACAGTGTGTCTGATACAACAATCCAGTAATCTTTATTTCATATTGTAAGTCCAGACGCAAACTAGTAAATAGCGCTCTTTTTTATGTAGTGGTATCCACCTGGAGGCCAAATCCACCTAATTAACAATTATATATTGATGTAATGTATTTAATTTTTATTGGAGAGCATATTTACCTTTTTACGTTTAGTTATTGTTTCCTTCGATGGTGTATTTACTTGTCAAGTCCTCTTGATATCACTGTATTTTTTATTTCTTCTGCTACTACCTGTGTATCTAATGCTCGTGTTTAATTCTGAATAATTACAATCATATCTATGCACACAAGTCTTTCACACCCTACAGTACTATTTTCTATAATTATACTCTATTAATTATGTGCATACCTTTAGTTGTTTCCACTCTCATCACTCTGTCTCAGGAATTTCCAGCCTGAAAGTTTCCTTCAGTCACTGTCACTTTCCGAGTCACCGTCAAGTCAATCTCTAAACTGTTAATTTCCAATCTGTCTAAGACATGTTCATGATTCCAGCATTTATCAATTTTTTCCTCTGTATGTCTTATCGAGTTCAACAAAGAGAAAGTGTCATTGTGCATTGTCGATCATAGACAATGCTGCTTTCCACATATCTAAAGAGTTCTTGATGGAATATCCTTCTCGACGAGCATGTCTATTGTAATAATTCTTTCCTATCCCCATATCAGCTCAATTGGATTGAATATGCAGTGATAAGGAGGAAGTCGTAATATTATGTGACCATATTGTTTAGCCATCTGATCTGCTGTATATCTTTTTTCAGGCTTATTTCATTTATATTTATACTAGTAACAATTTGAAACAGTTCATACTTTAATTCGGTTCCTTCAAAATTTATTAATTTTGTGTACTTTAAGCCATTTCTTAATTGCAGCTGTAGCGACCTTGAGGCATGTCGAATTTTAGTGGAATAACGGTCTACAAAATACCCAAAAATATAATTCCAGATAACGAATAGCTGGCAACCCCGAGACGTTTATCTGGGATGTTATTGAAGGGTGTTTTAGACGTGCCTCCATCGACTGCCCAAGCCTCGTCACTAGGTAACACTGCTGCCATCCGTTTTATTATTTGTATTTTTACATCTTTATATTACTTCAATAAATAATGGTCACACAATGTAAACACCACTGTTTCATTTCGCTTTACCTCCATTCACTGAGCCACATCATTTGCCCAAACAGCTTTTATTGATTCACTTGTTGGGATCTTCTCCACCAGTGTACTATGATATGGTGAATTGTCCATAACTATAACTAATGGTTCATCAATGTTCTATAAAAGCTGATTTACAAACAACTGCGAAATATGTTATGGTTCATTTCTCCATGGTAGTCATCCTTGAACTTATAGGAAAACACTAACTCTGTACCAGGAATAAATCAATTCCTGTTTCCAGCACGGAAGCGTCCAGACTTCTAAATTATCTTCTGGATAATGTCATTAGAGGTCTGAAACGAAAACAACCTTCTGATCTTGCAAATGTTTGAACACTTTCTTTAACTAATTATTAAATTAAAACAATATTATAATATTATCAGTAATATTAACTATTAATTTATTAATATATTTTTCTGTTATTCATTTAGTATGGTAACAAATAATAACTCAATTCAATTAAATTTATAGCACCATTGCGTTTCTAGTTTGATTTAGCAACAATCCCAACTAAGACACGGCTGGGAATGAATGTGCCTTAAAACACCTCATAAGAATATTATCGTTATATAAATAAAATTGCTAGGACCGCAATGGAATAATTAAACAACCACATATACACACATCCATATTCATAAAATTGACGCAATATCGTCGTGTGAGAGTTCTCGATTGCTTCACTCACCAAGAAAACAATAGCTGATCGGCGTTTGTTATTTTGTTTCAGTGGTTGGCCGTCTTGGCGGTGGGAGCCGTGCTGGTAGCCGAAGGAGAAGCGAGAAGAGTAAGGGTGCAACCTCGTCTTCCACAGGAGGAAGCTGAGGAGTCTGTACAGTATTATTCGTCGGAGCCGCAACAGGAAGTTGATGATCGCCAGCGAGTTGTTTTAGGTATGAAGTAATTATATTTAAGTAAAATCGTTTAAGCGATATTGTTATAAAAATTTCGATAAAGTCGATTTTCCTTCGAAGTATGCAATGCTGTTTCTAGGGTTTAAATTTCCAGTTTCGGATCAGGTTTGTTGTTTTGTAAATACCGTGGAGCATCTTATGGATCTTAAGCATTTTATGCATTTTTATTCTGACCGTGAATTGCAATGTGGCCGGTTTTCGTACATCTTCAGCGATCACTGCATTTCTTTTTGTGTATCTTTGATAGGTATCTAACGTTAAATATAATTCTGAGGTAATTTATATATTCATAGATATCGATAGATATTTTGATTTTATATTTAAATTTCTTAAATTTAACCGAATGTTATTAGAGTTACATAGGTAACAGAAGCAGCCATATCAAAATAAATAATTTATATATTATTAAATAAATAAATAGAGCTGTTAATAATCAAGAGATAGAATTCTGTGTCTGAAAATATACATTTTGCACGCATTAGTTCAAAGCGTTGAGAGAAAATAGCCGCTGATAGTCATTGTTTGCTGGTAGAAACTTACGATGATCGTGCTTCAACATGTGAAGCGTGCTTTAGACAATTCAAATGTGGTCATTTCAACGTTCAAGACAAATAATATCATGGTTGGTTGAAAACGTTTGAAGATGAGAAACTGCGAGAGTTATTGGATGAAGACTCATCAAAAAAATGAAAAAAAAATTGCAATAAAATAGAATGTGATCCATGTCGAAATTTGTGAACGATTACAATTTTTTTAATTATTTAATTAATATATTGTCACTAGTCATTTCCTACAATTTGTCTTTATGATAACTTAAATCTAGGTATGTAACTAGGAGGACCCATCGGCTCTATCTCAGTCTCTTGTGAAATAATGTTTATACATGTTACTGCTGAATTTTTTATTATATGCACCTCACTGCACAACACTACACAATATCAGATGGTTTGATTCTTTTCAGTCTGTGTCCTGTTCTGGTGGTATCCAAAAGTTACAATATTTCAATATTCTTATGAGAATGGAGTCTTTCCTTATGCCCCCTTGCAATTCTATTGATTTCTTAACTGACTGTGGGTATCTGAAGGAACGATTACAAGTGATGGGAAATGTTCGAAAGATGGGAAGATGGGTACTATATGAATTGTATTGAATTGTCAGTGAAAAGCTGCTTCAAAGGTATTAATGGACGCCATTTCTACATCAAACAGTGATGAGTGGTGAAAAATGAATTTATTTTTAAAACCTCAAGCGATCAATGTCACTTGGCGAAGCCAGACTGTAAGGTTCTGGTAGTTCTGGAGAGAGTCTGGTAAGACCAAACCTGGTCCGAAGCTCTAATGAGAAACGATTCCAAATAATTGGAAATACCAATAGTAATATAAATAGTATGAGATATGACCAAAAATTATAGAATAAAATTGCTAATATTTTCCACGTAAATCCATGAAAATAACGTATTTTATTTATTAACGATATTTTAAGTATGTGATTCTAATAGCCTGTGTTGTAATATTGACTATAAAAAGTTTATAAAATAAATGTCGCACCAAAATATTTCAGAATATTAATAATTTTTAAACTTGTATTAATTGTACAGTGAATATTTATTGCTGCCAATCGACGTATCAATATATGTTAAAACATGTTTTCTATTTATTATTACTTTGAATAATACAGATAAAATAAATTCAATCTCTATAATAATATGGTTCAGTCAAAGCCATCAAAATGTCTATCATGTCAATGAAATTCATATTTCATTACATTTTTCTATTATATTAAATATTTTATGGATGTACGTTGACATAGTTTTCATGGCTGGGGCACATGAATTAATAATAAATAAAGAAAATATTAGGGTTTGGAGGGATGGATCACTTATTAGTCTACATTTCAGCAGAATATGGTGTCAGAAAGTTTATGTATTGAGTTATTTGAAATTATTTCTAGATTGGAAAACCCTCGAGTTTAATGAAACTTCAAATATTGTGTGATTAAGACCAAATCCAGTAGTTTCAAGATATACTCAGATCTTTGAAATTAGAGAATTTAAATAGATAGCATTTGGAAATGAAGTTCAAATGGACTATGATCAATAATCAATGCGCATTTGAAGAACAAATACGTATTTTCTTCAGCAAAAAAAACCTGGAAGGTGCTTAGCGATACCCCAAACGATACATATATATATATATATATATATATATATATATATATATATATATATATATATATATATATATATATATATATATATATGAATGACTGAATATATAAAAGAATTAAAAGTTTATAAAAATTTGTTTTTTAAAGGAATACATTCTTTTTTTATGTCTAGGCCTAAAATACTTTCCACTTACATTAAATCTATGAAATTGAAGTTCTCGAAATGGGACGTTTTTAGATAGCAAAGAGATGAACTTAGATTAAGATAGATTAAGAAGCGGCAATCAATATGCAGTTGGAGAATGAAAGCAAAGACTGAGATTACCATTGTTTGTCACATGAATAATAAACTATATTGTTACAAACATTTTTGGTGATGTCTCAATTTTTTGGATTAAATATAACTTAATATTTTAAGAATAATCTTAAAAAGTTCTGTATCAGTAAAAACAACATATTGATAGAGAAATAGACGGTCTTCCAACGCTGGCATATTTGATAATGGTTTTCTTTCTTCAACAATTGATTTGGGCTTAATTTGGAATAATGGATCAGTTTCTATAGTCATGGGGTTTGATGTAAATAATGTGTTTTAGTTCTGTTTAGTCGACTTCTTATAGGTCAAACTAACAATTTAAATGTGTCTGAGTTATGTAAGCCGGTAAAGATACCGACGTGTATTAAATACACCAATGTAAATAACCGCTATCCGATATCCACCCGAGTGCTTAATTTCAAAGAAACGTGCTTTAAAGCGCAGCATCTAACCACAAGAACGCATAATTATTCTAACAATAAGCGCCGTGCTGGATATTATCTTTCAGCTCTCACAGTTCCTAGAACGTAATACCCATTTTTTTCTTTTCGTCTGTTTATTAACCGACTTAATAAACTCGAACTGTACCAGATATTTTATAACGCTCCGAACAGTTACAGTCTCCTCCGATCTACACCGAACCGCGGAAGAATGAATGGTAAAACTTATTCTTCGACAAAGAAAGGTGTTTAACATCTACTGGTAGAACCTGCTACCGCTTTTTAATCGCTATGGACCGAATCGTGGTTTTTTTCGTCCTCTTGAATAGAATGCGGTCTGTTTTGTAATAATTCAAAACAAATAATAGAATGGGCGGCAAATTATATGAAACGAATAATGTGCTTCCAACTATTAAAGATTGTTATAACCTTGTCGGTAATTGGAAATCAATGGTTCATTTGCTGAAATTTTATACTTTGTTACGGTTCATTAGAATATTAGTTCACGGGATATACAATATATTTAGAAAAAGTCACGGTTCACGTAGTTTCATGTGAAAAGACTTACGCTAAAGCGAATGGAAAAATATGCTGAAATTATTCTTTGTTTTGAGGGATATTGTTTTAAAATTGTTCAAAATCATGAGTGTAGGTCTTTAACTTATCTGTTTTATTAAATAAACATAGCAAAGTAGAATTTGTTTAGTTCTCTCACAGTCCAATGACTACATTTATATCTTTTGTTATTTTGAGGTGTCTTGAAGTGAACAAATGGTAGCAAGACGGGGTAAGATCCGGGCTATATGGTGGACTGAAGGTCTCTATTTGTTTTTCGGTATCTACAAAATGTGTATGGTTTAATAATTTTGTAGGCTTGCGCAAGTAATTACAAGCAATTTATTTATAATACTGCCAAATACATAGCATCGTCTACTTTGGCGTCGAAGCGGAAATTATAGGTGTTGGAAGCCAGGAGAAGGAAACAAATAAAATAATTTGAGAAACCATGAGTTTGTAGTTCGTTATAAGTGTCTAGTTATAACATCGTATAAAATATGGAAAGCAAGAAAGGATAGGAAAAGAACTAAGATTGCGACCCTGACATGAATATAGGCGGAGAAATAGATCAGAAAAGATTCTGACCGAAGCAAGACGACTAAGCAGAGAGAAAAAAATCGAAGGAATTTATACATGAAACAAGGAAGAATAGACACTAAACATAATACAGTTATGTCACTATGTGATACAAGACATAACACGAGTCTTCTTCCATCAAACAGATTTTGAAACCGGAGCTCACTTAAAAACTTATCATTCTAAATACCACACAAGCTTTGACAAGTATGCGCTACAGTTTTACTTCTTTGGAAGTAAAATATAAAAATTACATCGAAAAGTTATTACAAGTGATAAGTTACCTTAGTATAAGTAGTCCTTTGCTGAATGTTTTAATTGATATACTACATACAAATTAAATCTGCTACCGAATATTATCGAATAGTCCACAAATATTGATTCAAAAGCTGTGAAAAAGTAGCGAAAATAAACTAATAATAACAATAGGTACATTTTTCAATAAAAGCACTTTTAAAAAGAATAATTTATTTAAAATTAATTCACAATCTTGATAATGAGTTGTACAAATCAGTTATTCAGCAAAAAATAAATATTTTTTCCAGGTTCTCGACAATATAGTCTATATTAGGATTAAAAAAAAACAATTTAAAAAAATATATTTTGAAGTCTCCTTTTTACAAATGAGGGTTTATCTGGACTGGATCTACAGTTTAACTTGGTTTCCGAACCACGGTCCTCGATATTAAGCCTACCGAGTGGCGAGTGACCAACTTAGAAATTTTCTCAGAAAATATCCGGTCTTACCCAGCCTGGTTACTGGCGTGAACGGGATCACAAATATTAAACAATCACAAACATAAATTTACGATCATGCTCCAGCAGGATTCGAATCCGCGATTATCGCAACAGTTCTGTCGCACTTACCCCTGCGATAACCAAGCCGACTTAAAAATAATTTCTAATTCATTTCTCATCGTGTTAACTCATATCAATTTTTAATTTTTATTTAGTTTCATCGGATGATCAATACAATGGTCTTTACGGTCAACAAACAGCCTCGTCAAGAAGCTCCCAGGAATACTCGCCCAGAGGAGCCCAAAGAAGCCAACAACTGACCGCCCAACGGGTTAAGGAAGCCCCCAAAACACCCCCAGTCCAAACAATCAGGTATTTAAACCGATTATCCTGCAAAGCCATGTTTTTCTAATTTATTAATTGAATAAAGGAATTACAATAAAGTGAACGACGACGGATCTTTCACTTTTGGATATGAAGCAGCTGATGGTTCGTTCAAGGAGGAGACCCGGGGAACTGACTGCGTAGTGAGAGGTAAATACGGATACGTTGATCCCGATGGCAATAAGAGGGAGTTCACTTACGTATCCGGTAATCCCTGCGACCCCAACGCTCCCAAAGAGGAAGAAGATCTTCCAGGTAATGATGATGATGTTTGTTTTTAAATATAATTTTGATCCAATCAAATTCATTGGGGTACAGAAAGCGTCGAAGAAGAAGCTGGTCCTGCAAATTATCCCACTAGTCCAATTAGACCAATCCAGCGTCCTGCACCCAGACCAGTTCCAGTTACCACTCCTGCACCCAAGGCGGTGACATTATTCCAGAACAATTACGAACAAGAGGAGGATGAACAGCCGGAGCCTGAACAAATATTAAGACCTACGCCAACTGTAAGTACTATTTTTTCCTTACTTCCTTACAACCTTATATATATATATATATATATATATATATATATATATATATATATATATATATAATATATGTATAATAAAGCCAATGGTATTCAACTCTTTTAATTAATTGACAGAAGAGTGTAGAGAGGCGCCCAGAGGGATGACATATAACATAGTAATATTAGGTTATGAGGAACCTTCTTAAGCAATAGTAATATGGAGGTCTCCATAAAATTTGAAATGATGAACTGTTTTAATGTTGAAACTAAACTGTTTAAATTTGTTTCTTTTTTAATTTTTACTGCTAATGTTTGGAAACATTTAAATCCTTGTCTCTTAATGTTAATTACCTTTCCTCATACTTTAATGTATCAAGACTTTCTTTTAATGAGAAATCATATCATGAGCTACAGTTTTCCTTCTTTAGAAGTAAAATGCAAAAATTACATCGAAAAGTTATTAAAAGTGATAAGTTTTAATGTTTAGACTAAACTGTTTAAATTTGTTTCTTTTTTAATTTTTACTGGTGATGTTTGGAAACATGGAAATCCTTATCTCTTAATGTTAATTACCTGTCCTCATACTTTAATGTATCAAGACTTTCTTTTAATGAGAAATCATAGCATGAGCTACAGTTTTCCTTCTTTAGAAGTAAAATACAAAAATTACATCGAAAAGGTATTACAAGTGATAAGTTTTAATGTTTAGACTAAACTGTTTAAATTTGTTTCTTTTTTAATTTTTACTGGTGATGTTTGGAAACATGGAAATCCTTGTCTCTTAATGTTAATTACCTTTCCTCATACTTTAATGTATCAAGACTTTCTTTTAATGAGAAATCATATCATGAGCTACAGTTTTCCTTTTTAGAAGTAGAATACAAAAATTACATCGAAAAGGTATTACAAGTGATAAGTTTTAATGTTTAGACTAAACTGTTTAAAATTTGTTTCTTTTTTAATTTTTACTGGTGATGTTTGGAAACATGGAAATCCTTGTCTTTTAATGTTAATTACCTTTCCTCATACTTTAATGTATCAAGACTTTCTTTTAATGAGAAATCATATCATGAGCTACAGTTTTCCTTCTTTAGTAATAAAATACGAAAATTACATCGAAAAGGTATTACAAGTGATAAGTTTTAATGTTTAGACTAAACTGTTTAAATTTGTTTCTTTTTTAATTTTTACTGGTGATGTTTGGAAACATGGAAATCCTTATCTCTTAATGTTAATTACCTGTCCTCATACTTTAATGTATCAAGACTTTCTTTTAATGAGAAATCATATCATGAGCTACAGTTTTCCTTTTTAGAAGTAGAATACAAAAATTACATCGAAAAGGTATTACAAGTGATAAGTTTTAATGTTTAGACTAAACTGTTTAAATTTGTTTCTTTTTTAATTTTTACTGGTGATGTTTCCAAATATGAAAAATCATGGAAATCCTTATCTCTTAATGTTAATTACCTGTCCTCATACTTTTATGTTTCAAGACTTTCTTTTAATGAGAAGTCATAAATATACTAATATTGTAGGTAAAACTTCTTACTACAAGTTATTGTTAATCTCATACTACAGTACCTTTACCTCGAGGAGGTTATATTATAAGTTAATATTGTACGGCAATATTTAATTGTTAAGTAATGATAATAGGAAAATGGAGAGTAATGTCTGCTCTCTATTTAATTACGATGAGATTGAAGAGCTTTTATTCATTACAATATTCGTAGACCACGCAGCCTACAGAGTCAATATGTTAAAAAATAATAGATAGAGAATTAAAGCAACCAACGAATAGGACTTGATGCCTACTTTTCAGTAAAAGAAAAAGTAAAAAAGAATAAAAGATGTCTAGTGATTGTGATTGTGAGCAAAAATAACTGCTTAGTCAGCTTTCCGTTATTATGTTTTTGCTTAAAAAAGTGTCTAAGAGTGAAATAAAAAAAAATAGAGTATTAGAATTGCTTTTGTATTATTTAGAACTGTCTATGAAAAAATTGCCTTTTTAATATACAAGAGCAGTCTTCAATAACGGATTTGGTTCATTTAATTATAAACTATAAATTTCTGCTTCTTTTTCGATGATGAGGTTTAAAATATATTTGTAAGTAGTGCGGTTTTCGAAAAGGTAGACCCACTCTCTTTTTAAATTTGATTACCTTTATAATTTATTGTTTCAAATAAAGAAGATATGCACGTAACAAAGAACAAAGCATGAACAACAAAGCGAAATACAACAAAGGAATAATTCAGGTTGTTTCTCTTCTTGTTGGCTCCTTTCAGATCATCCTTAAGTGCAGCGATATATTTTTTCAATCTTGACCTTCCTGAGAGTTTTATAGAATTCCACCATCTGTCTGTCCCATTATTTTAATGTTCCCATAATACTTTAGCCTGGGTTTTTTAAATCCGAATATATATTGCTAAACTTTTCCACTTCCTTATTTGCCTTTAACATTCCTTTTTATTTGTGCGTATTTTGTGCTTAAACCGTTCCTAACAATTTTTTTTAGGATTTCTGCAATGTCTTTATTTTTGTTCTAAATTGAGAGCTTCAGATTTATAAAGGCACTGTTGTAATGTCTCAGTTTTGTATAATTAGAGATAAATTTTTTATTGGAGATGTTTTTTGTTTTATTATCTGTTTAATTGTATTTAGTTGTATTTGTTTTCTTTTGTAAGCTGTATTCATTTCTTGACAGTTTCATGCAGTTTCGTGAATAGTTTTCGAATAATTTTTTTGATAACAAATAATTGGTTAATATTTCAGGTCATTTTTTAAATCAATTTAAAGTTTACAAATTAAACATTTCGGAATTGTTAGTTATATCCTTTTGTTCTCTTTTATAGAAATGTTTTAATGATAACGAACAAAGTTGATTTATCACAATGTAACGGTTTGTCAATTTCTGAATATATTGAACGAGAATTGTTTCTAAATACCCCTAATCTAAAAATAGCTGATAAACTTTACGCGCATCTAATATTTCTGTTTATTTCCAGCCTCAGTACAGGCCAATCACTCGACCACAATACGTTCAAGCCGAAAGAGCCACTCCTCTTCAATACCGTACACCACAATACGTGCCCTCCAGTACCCCGGCTTCAGCTCAGTACAGACAATCTTTGCCACCAGTGAGCGTGACTCCAAGGCCCCAATTACAGTCAGTATCGCCTACTCTAGCCACCAGAGCCCAACTGCCCGTCACCACCTTCAAGCCTCAACCGCTCCAGGTTTCCATAAACCCAAGACCGTCGCTCTTGTACACCCCCAAACCATTGACCGTGACATCCGCCCCCAGCAAAGGAGTAAGTTAGGCGAGATGCTCGGGAAGGACTTGCTCATGAATTTTTCGGGTTTCAGATCGATTTCGATGCAGAGTTCCAGAGGTTCCAGCAAGAAAACAATCTGGTATCGCCCACGCCCAGTTCGTATACCAAGAGCGCGGGTTCTAAGTCTCAGCTTCCTGCTGTTGGACCGATATATAATTCCGCTCTGATTTACGATGCCGCCACTGGTCAATACAAGAACGAGTTGTATCAGGCGTTGCCTCAGAGTCAGGGCGACTTTACTTTGAACCAGAGGATACAACCTTACGTACACCAGACTCAGAGACCGGCTTTGAGTTTGCAACCAACTCCTCAACCATCCGCCAGCCCGCTGTACAGACAGCAGGCGCCTCAGGTGGGTTACAACGTCTACGATGATCATGGCATCGAAAAATAAACCATAACTCACTTCATTTTGTTCACCTATTTATATCATTCTTCAGGATAACGCCCCTTTATAGTACTAATACTCATTCTGTGATGGCGGATGAACTTGAACTGAGACTAATTCGTAACAATTCGTCCTTGTAAATAAAGCATGCACTTACAACTAATTTCTTCTTCTTTTTTATTTATACAGTTTCGTTTCTGACGCAGCCCTCTTTTTGTGAAACTATTAACTGGAAAACTAACCGAAACTCTGAACAAAATTTGCTCGTACATCTGTGGAATGTTGTCTGTTCTGAATCTTCTACCGATAATTGTTGCATGCTCTCGTTCTTCCTTCTTCTAACGGTGTCACTGCATGGTACCCGGCGAATCTCCGATCATCCGACTTTCTGTTCGGCTTAGGTGAATCCGCAGGCCCTCTACCAGTCGCAGCAGAACGGGCTTCTCTTCCAGAATTCCGCGCAGCTCTACGCCCAACAACAGAAGGCCAGGGAACAACAACAACAAGCCAGTTCCGCGCTGAAACAGGATACGAAACCCGCTCCAGTGTACTATATTCAGCCGACGGTCGATCAAACCGGCGCCCTGGGTGCCAGCCAGATAGACGCCTTCCTTCGCGGTCACAACATTCAGTTCTGATCGCCCGGTGACCTTCCGAACTGACGTGACCTCTTCAGCGAGAAGTTAGTGAAAGTGGATCGCAGAGAGCCACGCCCGATGTTATGCAACATTTAAAACACATCAACAACGATTCGATCTATTGATTAATATGCAATTAGCACACCGGTATAGTCGATTCCGTAAGACATCGTTGTTGTTGTTAATATAAAGTTATTGCTTCCCCATTTTGATAGATTATTTTAGAGTATTACTTAATTATAGTTTTATTCGAGCGCTATCGATTATTAAACCTGTTCTAACTGCAAGTTTATCAATTGTCTGTCGACAACATCGCCAAAGGAATCAACTATACCAGCTGCTGAAAAAAAAAATCAATTCCAGTTGCGCTTCTTTCACGGTCATCATACCAACTGACTACGCCCTCTGCTATATCGTGACCTTACCAACTACATTTCTCTTTGAACGCGGCTTTCAGGTCACATTCTATGAGCCAGTTATCATTTAATCTTTGGAAATAATCGCGGTATTTTTCTTTCCTCCGTCTCCTCTCTGTCCCTCGTACCAAATAGTATTCTTCGTTCCATTTTATTTTAATATAGTGCTTCCCTTCGTCCATCTTCTTGGTTAATTTTAGTTATTATTTATTATTGTGTGGTATTTTACTATTGCGGAAACTTATTGTATATAAAAACAATAAAAAAGATAATATTTTTGTACTATATGCTTTAGGAAAGTGTAAGTTGTAGAATATGTTTTGTTATAAAATAAATACTTCCATAAAATAATGTTTTTGTTTTTTATACACCATTAAACGATGAATATTATAAAAAATAAAATTACCTTCACCATATGGTGCGAAATTCTACAAAATATTTTTTGTTACAATATGAAGATAAATCAAACGTACTGGAAAATTCAACTATTAAAATTATTTAAAATATATATGGTATCAATTCAAAAAGGTATCAATGAAGGCATTAATGAAATCAGAGTGAAAAAAGCAATTCCCTTTGAGAGATATAAAGCGCAACAAAATAAAATGATGACTGTTGGATAAATGGATTGTTTTTCTTTGAGGTATTTTTTTTAACAAAAAGATATCTTAGCTCTTCCGCTGATTCATTAAACATTGTTTCTTTTAATTATCACCTGTTATACACTAATTTTAATGGAACAAAAATAATAAGAAACACATTAAACATTTCCACCGTATATGTCGGTGATATAAACCGACACTGAGGGTGTTTGTTTTAAATTTATGTTTATTTAATTTATTTTTTTCCACCAAATTACCAATTTTTTAACTTTTTCTCATATGAACTCTAATAAAACATATATGTGTGTGTAACATTTTCAGTGCTTTCTTTTACAACGTTTCGTTTTTTTGACTATATGTCTTTCCCAAATATATGTCTTCTGGGATGTCAGTACTTTTAACATCTTCACTTTATTGTTAAGGTGATAAAAACAGTCACTGGCAAATAAATAAATAAATATAGTTCACACAAATTTATTTAAGTGTTGCAATGTATTAAAATATATTTGGAATTGTTATCAATTATTTTACCAATATAAAAATATATAAAGCCGGCTTGGTTGTCTTGGTTGGCAGTGATAAATGCGAAAGAACGGTCCTCCTACTGTTGCGGTAGTCGCGGGTTTGAATCCTGCTGGGGCATGATCGTAAATTTATGTTTGTGATTGTTTAATATTTGTGATTGTCCTTAGGCAAGTATAAAATTGGACAAGGAAAATGGTTCCAGTCACGCCAGTAACCAGGCCTGACAAGACCGGATGTTTTCTGGGATGATTTCTAAGTTGGCCACTCGCCAATCGGCAGGTTTAATGCTGAGGATCGTGGTTCGAAGCCCATATTAAATTGTAGGCAAACTAACCAGTTCAGATAAACCCTCTTTGGTAAAAGGAAACTTTAAGGTATATATATATATATATATATATATATATATATATATATATATATATATATATATATATATATATAATGTACAAAATACATTCATATAGAATAACAATGTTAATAATTTTAAAAAAATTGGTGATATTTCTTTTTAAAGAAAGTGTTATTTAGAAACATTCACTAATTTTATATAAAATGTTGGAGTCTATAGATTTTCATTTATACTAAAGATAACTACAATTTTATATAACTTTACGAGTTTACTTTTGCTCTAATGTCCATGAAGTGGTCATCGACTATTTAATATCGTTCAGTTGGGCAACTCGTTATCGACTGGTTACAACATTTAGGTCGCTTATGTAAACGCGCATCGATTAATATTACCCTAGAACATCAGTCGAAATCACTAGATTTTGTGTTATCATTTCACATATATGTTTTTTTTAGAATCTTGGTGATATAATCGGTTTTATAACTTCAAAACGTTTGGTTCAATTTTGTTGATAAATTGGTTTAGTTTCAGACGAGAACCTGTTCTTCAGGTCAGCTGTCATCATTCCCAATAAATCAATTAATAAAGTGCAGATTTCACTAATATACTATGGTGTTGAAGAAGATTCGTCGTTCACTAAAAATATATCATTTTATACTACAAAATACATTTAGAATAGGCACAATATTAATATTAATCTTGAAGAATATCAGTGGGAGTTAAATTGATATTATTGTAATATATAATTTAATTCGTTATGCTGCCTTGATATTATTATTTATACTATTTCTTCTCTAAAACAAGTGTATTTTATTAATTTTCATACCTAACTGATATGTTCACTAATTAGTTTAAGCAACTTGGAAATTAATTCATACCGAGTATTAGATCTATTGAACACTGACCAAATTGTTTTTTAACTAATGAATTTTGTTTCTAAAATATGATACGAGGTTATACGTTAAAAATTACTTTGTGAACTCTAAAAAATATGATTGGGTTTAAAAATAGTTGGAATGCTAAAACAGAAAATTTAAAAATTAAATACAAATTTACAATTTTACAACTCGACGGTTAGGAGTAGTTTGTTTTGAATATTATTGGAAGGTACAGACAACTAATTGTATACTTTAAAGTTATTTAGGAAAGGTGATGATCAAAACAGTGACCGGACTGCAGTTTTTAGTAAGGGTTTGCTTACCAAAGTTGTTCCGTGAAATAGCCGTTCAGTTTGCTTCTTGGGTCAATACAAAAATAATAATTTAATTTTGTCTCATAACATATACACAAAATTAAATTACGAACAAAAGAAATCTAATATAATATAAATGTTTAGCCTTGTTAGTAATTAATGTAATATTGTAAATAGATAAATAGGTTTAGGTAGGTATTAAGCTAAATTGTGTGTATATAGAAGAATGTAAAATACGTGTAGTAGATAGGTTAAATACGGTTTTTGTTTATTTTTATTTAGGTACTACAATGATTGTTAAGTACATATTTTATTTTAAAACGTTTTTGTTGTGTTAAAAACCTAAGTTTGATTATTTTTTACTTTTTAGTAAGTTCCTTATTTATGTTTTGACGTCGGTCTATTTTTTAGGTCCGTTTTTTTTGACGATGGTTTTATTAAACTTTTGTCATCTACAAAATAATGCATCATGTCATAATTCGGCGAAAACGATGGGAGACCTCAGAAAAGTGCTCCAGATAAAGAGGAAAAGAAGATGGAACTTATTTTGGAAACAAAGAATGGATTGATTATATCACTCTTAAAAGTTGAATAAAATGAAATATTTCCTTGAAGTTGTAGTGTGTTGTATTGGAGATGGTGTTTCTCCGTTGATATTATGGACTAATTCTATATTTGTCATATATATCTCGCCTTCTACAACTAGAAAATAGCATCAACGGGTTTTTTGAAGATGATGCATTAGTCTTAATGAAAATTTATTTCCAAACTAATAATTATGCATTAGATTATTTGGCAATAAAAAAGAAACATTATACCAGGAAACTAAAAGAAAACTTAAAGGATTTTCCATCAGTTTATCTCAGACAATAAGAGATGTAAACAAACGAATTACTGAGATATCGTAATATTCATTAGCCATAGACCTTGTGCTTCATCTCAGAATATAGCTGAATATAACTTTTAAGACTTCATAAGATTTTTAATTACGTCTGTTATTTTATGCATTTGGTCAATTGTTGTTTGTTAATAAACCTAAATTTGTGTGTAGGTATCAGGTTCCTTTCTTTCTATAATCGGTTTTATTCTTTTCAGTAGGTGTTTTTCATATATCTTAGACGTTATTGGTAACAGTGAAATAGGCCTATGTGCTTTTATTTCACTTGGCAAATGCGGCCGTTTTCGGAGATTACATCCTTCAAATGGTCCTATTACGCTATGTAATAGTAGCTGTTGATGGTCCTTTGTTTTTGAAGGTAGTCAATGAAATTTTTTCCATGGGCATCCCAAAATACAGACGCCATAACCTTGCCAGCCGACTGTTGCGTTTTCTCACGCTTTGGAGCGGGTTCATTGTGTGCAGTCCACTCAGACGGACAGTCGATTAGATTTCGGAGTGAAATGATGGAGCCATGTTTCATCCATTGTTACATATCGACGCAAAAACTCGTATTTATTACGCTTCATCATCTTCAAACACTGTTCCGAATCATCAAGTTGTCGTTGTTATTCGTCAAAAGTGAGCTCGCGCGGGACCCACATTGCACAGAGCTTTCTCATACCAAAATTCGTGAATGATATGATGTACACGTTCAGTTGATGTTTTTAGTGTGTCTGCTATTTCATTCAATTTCAATTTACGATCATTCAAAATCATTTTGTGGATTTTTTAAATGTTTTCGTCAGCAACAACCTCTTTTGGGCGGCCACTGCGTTCACCCTTTTCGGTTCTCATTTCACCACATCTAGTCTTAGCATACCAGTCTTTGATGGTTGATTTTCCTCTAGGCAGTGTTCAGAAAATCGGCATCAAGCCAAGTTTTCGCTTCAACTGTATTTTTTCCCTTAAAATAGCAATATTTTAGCAACACACGGAATTGCTTTTTATCCATTTTTTCACAATGACAAAAGTTGCTTCACTCAAAATGCTATAATTCACAAACTAATGATCCGACAGCTGTTAAATCAATACACGCATCTTTTGAGGGTTAGGGCTAACTAAAAAACATATGGATTTAATTGTAGTGGCGCCATCTATGTGTCAGGCCGGGGACTGTTCAATTAACCTGTTATTAGAGGTGTAAAAATGGGAAAACTAATGATTGATTATTAATCGGCCTATATATATGATTTTATCCTTTCTAATCAGATTATAATATCTCTACTATTTGTACGTGTAAATTTGTAGATGTTTTTGGTAATAGTTAATGGACTGTGTAGAAATTTCACTTATTTATGCTATTCAAATATCTCGCCGTACGAGACATATGTGGAATTTTCTCAAGGAAACGGCAATATCTCATTTTTCTGAGCGTGTAAGTGCTGGCCGTTATGCAATCATATTATTTATTCCTAATTAATCGTTTCAATTAGACGGTGATTTTTCTTCTCACGCTGCACAATTCAGTTGGTGTTATTGTTTGAAGAAATTGTCGAGAAATGGCATGTTATCGTTATGAAATGCCACCGGCCGTATATTAGACAGTCGAGTGGTGAATGGGTTTTTCGTCCATCAAAGGTTTCACTTTTTTAGTTCAAATACCAGTTTTTAATAGCATTTCTTAAAACGAACTGCTAGGTTTTTCATAACATACATACTTAACATATTCCAATTTTTAGAATTTGGTTTCACTAAATTTCTATTGTTATTATTATTTTAAAGTTATCTGTTTTCTTTCTATAGATCTGCTATCTAATCTAATAATTTTTTAATGTTGGCAAATAGTTTTATTTCCTAAAATTAGTTGAATTACTTCTCCATATAGTTAATATATATCTGTATATATTGCAAGTGTTCCGATATACTCTAGAATTGTAATAATAAAAATATACAACTAAAATTTGGAAACGATAAGATAATTAAAAGGAAAACGACATTAAAACAGAGAAATTGAAATTTAATCAAATAAGCTTGCACTTATTAAATTGCACTTGTTAAATATTTTCAATAAATATTGAATATATTTATTAAAAATTAAATTATTGTAATATTATAATATTATATAATGTTAATTTTAAGTCTTTTAAGTTCAGTGTCTTCCGTTCATATTGTAAGTTCTAGAATAAAGTACTGCTTGCCATCGTTGATATATAGTCTATTCAAAGCTTTTTTCTACATACGTCATCAAGATGTTTAATGTATTGCCTGCTTCAATTTGTAAATTCGTTTTAGAATCAGACAATATTTTCCGTCTCATTTTACTTTAGTTAAAAAGACACACAATGATGTCCGATTACTTCGAGCACATAAACGCATGAGCCTGTCAAAGTCGTCCGGTTGTCAGACGTATGCAAAATTCTTGAAAACAATAGTGATAAGAGGTTATAACTCTAACCTATAAACTGTTGTGGCTGTATAATTAATTCTAGTTTTTGGATGTACTATAACGTTAAAATAAATTATATTTGATAACATTTTTGTTCAATTATTTTATTTGGATTAGAATTTTGTTGTATTTCAAAGCCAACCTGAACTAAAACTAAGAGTTGATGCGGCAACATTGAGACGTTTTGTTGTCACAATACGGCAATAACAAACTAATTCAATGCGATATAATCGTGAAAACCATAACGAGTGTGATCCGAAGTACCAAAGTGTAAAGTACTCTAAAAGAGTACCAGTGCACCCGTCTGCACGCTCTAAATAATAAAAAGTGCGTGATGTCAATGAAGTGCGTAGTTTAGAACATCTACAACCATCCGACCTGATTAATAGACACACAAAGTTTTTAGAATAACACAGAATAGTAATTAAATTAAGCATAATACTAATTTATAAGTTTGTATAGGAAACTCATCGAAGCCATCTTCTAGAAGTCATTTTATAATATAAATCTTATTAAATATTTATTGCCCATGGGGCAGAAGTTTCACTTCTCCGACAAAGGCACAGATTTTTCACTTCTCCGTCAACAATGTCTTTGTGTGCTTGTTGGATTAAAATATCTGAATAAATCTGAATATTCCAGTTTATTTCTCTTTCGAGACTAACTATTGTCTCGGACTTTTATCTCTCAGTATAACATACACTAAATGTATCTTTAAAGTTGTTGTGTTTCACTTAAATTAGCAGTAATTTGAGATATAATTAAATGTTGATTTCATTTCGTTTACAACAAACATATCTTTCTGTTTCAGTATAGAGAGCATATAGAGAGGCAGATTTAAAATATTCACCCTAGTATAAAGTTGTAGCCTAGTTTTCTTCGTCCAAATTATTGTCATTTGCTAAAACAATATCTAACGAAAATTTTCGTCAATGTTGATTTTGTTAATAAATAAAAATTGGAGTTAGTTTAGCACACAAATAATAGTTTGAAATGACTTAAATAATAACATAATAGCAGAAATATAAAATATACATTTAGTTCTTAGTCTTCTTGGTGTTGTACCGTGTCGTTTTTATCAGAATGAAGTTCAAGGCACATATTCATCTGTTCTAAAAGCATCTGCACATGTGTTATAGTTTTCACTTTTCAAGTTTCTTAATTTACTTCTTTCGAAAAAAATATTATATTTGTACATACTTCTAATTTTTTTTGAAGGTTTAATGCTGAGCAACTGCCGATTCTAAGATTTAACTTGAAACCACATTTTCTTTTTCGATAGGTTAAGGGATATGATATGTGAATATATCCGTATTATATATTTCAGTTCAATTATAGATGTGAACTTTTAATGAAAAACTTACTAGTAAAATTACAATTACGAATTACATGTTGGTTAATAAATGATCGTTGAGGTTTCCTGAAGTTTATAATTGTTTACTATTAAAAACCGTTTCTGCGCTAGTGTAGAATCATTTGTAAAGTAATTAATTTTATTTAAACCGTTTTATCCTAGAACAAAATATTCTTATTATGATTTTGCGTTTAAACAAATAATACTACTTTAAATAGTACAAAAATAAGGTCATAACAACAAATTTCCTTAAACTTATACAAAAATATAACCATAGAGAAATAGGGGATTATTACATAGTAATAGGCAATTCAATAGGGGACTCTGGCCCAAATTTTTGCTTTTTCCAACATCCATAATGGGCCATTCAAGTAAGTTGATTGGTCAATTTAAATCTCCATTATAGGCACCTGTAAGAAAAATATTTTACTGTGAAGACGTTTGATTAGCTCAGTAGTAATGTTTGGCAATTTAAATAAAACACAACTTTTTTCTCAAATAAATTTATTAAATAAATTTCAATTAAATATAAATTTAATATTTAAAAATAAGTAAATATAAATATAATCTATAATAACAAATATAAATATATACTGTAAATTTATCCACAAAATATAAACATAACATAAAAATAAATATATCTGTAAAATATAAATATTATATACATATATATAAAACCGTAAGCAAAAAACTTTGGTGCATTGCAAATCAAAATTATCTCTTCCGTCTTTTTTTTTTTATTTGTCTAGTGTCATTAATTTAATAGGATCTATCAGAGTTCTGTCTTTTTGTTTTCTTATATTGAAAGCAAACTTTGAGTCCTTCCCTCTTAATATTCTGTATATATTCTCTTAATACTTTTAATTATTTTATCCTAAAGATCATTATGGAATGAAAAATTGAAGGGTTTTAAATTTAACTATTTTTTTAAAAACATTTGACAAAAATTTTATTATATTATCGACGTGGCAAAATCGCTGAATAAAATAAGACATAGCTCAAAGACCTACTGACAGTATAATAAAACAATTTTGTTGGAGTCTTGAGCGCGAGATATTTTCTTGCCTCTATAGAATCAGTCTCTATTAGTGAGTCTACTGATTTATTCATAATTGTATGTCAGACTTAATTTCTATTTTCAAAAGTTTACACTTCTTAGAACGAGAATGATACCGACTTGAACTACCGATTTGTATATACTAATAAAATAAAATAATTATTATTTGATATAATAATTATTTAATAATATATACGTTATAAAAATTTAACCACATTGTTTTCTATATAGGGCACATTGAAAATGGCGTACAAAATAAATAAACCGTATAACGAATTGAACCAATCAGATCCCGTCGCGGATCTTAGCATAGCGAATAAAATAAGTAATATGTTAAAGATATCTATAATATTTTTACCTTCGATCGTCTCGATTCCTAGTGGTGTACCCATTTAAATTACTTTTCTATATTTCCGTGTTTTATGGTTCAGATGTCTTAGTACACTGTGAGTATAAAGTACACCTAATATATATCTAATATTTTAAGATTAAATCTTTATCTAACATTTAAAAATTATTATCTTGCCATTGAGCAAACTCATTAAGAGTTGAAACAAAACACCATATAATACTCCATAGAACATTGCCTAACAGATTCCCATACAACTAATTTTAAGCGTGTTTCTGTTGTCGTTGTTTTTTTCCGTTGTACCAAAATGTTATGACGCCCACATTTCGTTTACTTAGTTGTTTTAACCTTCGTCGAACCACAACAATAAAAACTAATACGAATTTTAAGTGCAATTGTTGAGTAACCGTCATAATTGTTGAGTGGTTCTTGGACCATTTCTCACGGTTTATCTTAGGACACACGATCGAAGACAAAACTTGCCGTCAATCAACAGTAAATCAAAAAGAAACACCTCATTGTTGAGAGTGAATAGGTGGTTTATATGAGATCAATATCTTAAATTAAATTATTTTTTGATGTTATCTGTTCTGTCTGTCTGTGTAAATAGGGTCTGGAATTATTTATTTAAAATATATAGTCGCTTCATAAAATAGTAATAATGAAATTGACTTTTATTCACATTCGCCATTTTTTACCGATTTTGGTTCTGTTTTTTTATTTCAGAACTCACTAAAATATTGGGAAAAGATAAATTGTAATAATAAATTGTGGAATTTTATGCCTTTGTATTTGTCAAATAATTTATGATGATAAATGTATAGTAAATTGCTGTGATTTCTTTAATCAATACTCCTCTTGCAATCAGCTATCGGATAGTTGTATGAATTTTGATCAGCAAAATCTCTTTCAGTTTTCATTTGGTATTATTGAGTTATTTGCCAGGTGTATATTGGTATTATTAACGGTATTTTAAAAAACTGTATTAATCTTCAAGAAAATGGAAAAATTTATTTATTTAAAGTATTGGATATTTGATTCCAAGATATATACTTGGAGATGTGTGAGGCAATTTATCATAGTATCATACAGCTACTTTCTAAGTTTTTCGTAATTGGCGAAGTACTATTCTGAAAATGCGTGTCCCATTGATTCGAAAAAAAATTGTATGATATCATTTCTTATCGCCCATTTATGTGAGTTTTGATAAATGGATCATTTGGAGACTCATACAACCGAGATATTTTTTTCTACGTGTCTTTTACATAAAGTATTTCTCGCCTTTTGGGAAAAATATTTCAATGTTATATGACTGATTTTGAGAGAAAATGTCTTAGGGGTGCGGGACATTCATGAATACAGGGGATAGGTAAAATAAGATGAATACCATGCAATATAGTACATTTTGTTGCATATTGGCAACTTTACTTCCGCGTAAAGAATGTAAAGTATGCGTTGATTAGTTTATGTCAAGTCTTGTATGACGGAAGCTAATCCACGAAAGAAGTGGTGCAGGGATCAAAGAACCTGAACACTTGATGATTGGTAGAATGTAGTACGGCTCAACGAATCATTGTTTACGTCGTTTCCTACAAACGACCAAATGTATATATGTAGAACCTCGAAAGCAGCCGACGATGTGGATTGCTTGCTTTCTATATAGTACATCTTGTTGCATAGTGGCAACTTTACTTCCGTGTAAAGAATGTGAAGTATGCGTTGCTCAGTTTATATGTGAAGTCTTGTATGACGGAATCTAATCTACGAAAAAAGTGGTACAGGGATCAAAAAACCTGAACACTTGATGATTAGTTGAATGTAGTATGGTCCAACGAATCATTGCTTACGTTGTTTTCGACAAACGACCAAATGTGCGACCTACGATGTGTATTATCTGCTTTCTGTAGTCGGGCATGTTGGAGGTTTCGTTATGATTTAGGCGGCAATATCGTGGTATTAAGCTTTTCAGCTCATTCACATCGTTGGCTGAATTAGTGCGCATAAATATCACGATATCCTCAATGAAATCCATCTCCAACATTATTAAAGCAATTTGCGGATGTTTTGGCACAAGAATGGGTCGACAATCAGTTGAAAACTATTGAGACACACTACGAATCTATTTCACGAAGAATTGTCGATGTTTTGAAAGAAAATGGTGCCTAAAAAACTTATTAATAGATAAATGTTGTGTACATATTAGATATTCATGTATTTTGATTTTTGTGACATTAATTATAAAAAGAGAATTGACGCATGACCACTCTATATAATACCAATAATAATAATAATTTATTTTGTAAACAACGGTTGATTGCTATTGCATCTTCGCCAAAATCAATAATGAACAATATTTGTGTCATTGCCCGTTACATAAGCCGCCGTTCAAACAGAAAATCCACTACATCAGCTGTTTCCTACTATTCCATCAATAACGACTCGAAATCCATAATTAAACCGGTAACGATCATACTCGTCCGTTCTCTGCGTATCACTTTCACCCAGATGCACTTGAAGCACTCTCATCTTCGATTTTCACGCGGGATTCGACCGGCTACAGACCGTCGTCGTTCCGTCCGGCCCCACCACCGGTACACCACGCTTAAGAAATCCCCCAGGTTATATAGGATACCGACGCGGTCCGCCATCGACTATCGTGTTGGTGCTCCTTCCGATGTGATGTCACGATGGTGTCTGAACGACTGGTAAGTTGGTGATAATAGTGCGCGCGTGATAGTGATTACATTGAACAAGATTTCAGGTTTCGATTCTTATTTGTTTGTAGTTTATATTCTTCTTATCTCTTTCGCTATATAGCAAGTGTATAAATATAGTTTTGCTAATGTTTGGTAAAGGGGGCCCAAAATAACTTAGCACTTGTAAATGTAATTTGAAATATGACTCCGAAATCTTTCACATTAAACCATTTTGTGCGTATTAATCAGTAATCGGTAGTTTCAACAATTCACAACAGACCACAATTTTTTGATTCCATCAAATATTATATCAAAAATATCAAATATGCTTATCAAAATATTTGTTTTTATTTTCTACAATTTTTTGAAGAATTTTTTCTAGAATTTTTTCTTGAAGAAACATGATAACACTGTGTCGAAAAAAATGCTTGGATCATCGATCCATTTTTGCACTTATTCAACGCAGTGACAGCGAAGTCATCCTCCCTTGTTGTGAACAAGGAGCTTTCAGAAGATTTAACAGAATATCAACGTATTAACATCATAATTCGTGCAACGCGCCTATTATTCGCTATTGCTGGTCTAACAACAGATCGCCTAGGTATCGATGTTTTATATATACACAGAGTAACTATTTTTAACCGACTTCTAAAAAGGAGTAGGATCTATATATTATTGTACATTTTTTTAAAATGTATGTTTGCCGATTTTTCCGCCATTTGCGGACGAATTTTCAAAATTCTTTTTTTATTCGAAAGAGTGCACTTGCGAGGTGGTCCTATTAGAACTAAGTCAGGATCTGATGGTGGAAAATCCGGAAAAATCGAGGGAAACCCTAAAATTTCAATAGCACGTATACTGTTCCCACATATTTTTTTATCTAAAATAATCAGATATTTGGTATAATGTTATTGCTGAACTGATGTAATGGAAGACCGGAAGTCGTTCTGTGTAAAAGTTGTTCAGTTTGCATGTCATATGAGAAGCCGTAATAGGCAACTGCTTCTATGCTGTAGTGATTAGAGCTTTCAGTTCAAATGCGGATGTTGCAGGTTCGATTCCCGGCGGCATTGACTTTTTGTAGTTGTTCTATAAAACAATATAAACAATATAAAGAATATTAAGAATATAAAGAATATAAAGAATATAAAGGATATAAAGAATATAAAGAATATAAAGAATATAAAGAATATAAAGAATATAAAGAATATAAAGAATATAAAGAATATAAAGAATATAAAGAATATAAACAATATAAACAATATAAACAACATAAACAATATAAACAATATAAACAATATTCAATATAAAAATGATAATATAATTTTGTGACATATACAAAAAATTAAATTAGGAGCAAAACAAAATTAATTTCAAAGATTCGCTAGGTATTAACCTAAATTGTATGTATATAGCAGAATATAAAATACGTATAGTAGATAGTGTTAATTTTTTCATCCAAAATCCGGCTTGTAGGACCATGCAAAATTCTTAGGTTCAGAAATTGTACACTGGCTGCACTGGTCCGTGCGATTAACGAACAAGTTACATTCGACGTCAGATATTCACGAATCTGACCTCATAGGATATCTGTTATCCTTATTGCTGTCTTTATTTAGTAGGATATTTGTTATCCTTATCGCTGTCTCGAATGTATGCCTTAATACTTATATTATTATAATTATTTACAGTTCATTTTCTACTTTAACAATCGAAGCGAACCAAAACAACTTTCAGAAGATTGCTTCTTCAACGCCTTTTTAACTATGAATAATGAGAATATTCTAAGCTCTCTACGAGTCTCAAAATGTGATAATATGCGAATACTATATATAGAAAAATGTCTTGGTTCGCATTATCTATTGTGGCCGGCATTCCACGTCCACTATGAACACATAATGTACTATATGCTATTTTAATATTTTATTGCTATTTTAGAAATAAATATTAATTTTCCAATACTTAATTACCAATGAAACAAAACGACGTTAACAGATAGGTTAAATAAGGTTTTTGTTCATTTTTATTTAGTTATTACTACGATTATTATGTACATATGTTGTTTTAAAACGTTTGATTATTTTTTACTGTTTAGTGAGTTCCTTATTTAATTTTGAAGTCGGTTTTATTTTTTTGTTAAAAATATTTTATTCTAAAATAGTATTTTGAGTCAATTAGTGTGGTGACAAAGGTTCCTTTCATTTGAATCTTACCTATTGGTTGTAAAGGTCTGAAACAGTTGAATCAACAACCGTGATAGTTCTGTGAGAGTCTGTATTTTCATCCAACAGGTCTGCCAAATTTTCTAAAAGTATTTGATGTGTTTAGGCATCAAATTTTAAAATAAATAAACAAAGAAAATTAACGAATGTTGTATATGAAAAGTTTGTTCATTCCAGGATTAGCATTTAATACTGAATAAATATCCAGTGTATCTACAAATGTATCCACATGAGTATCCACATAAGTATCTACACACTTACACTGTACACCTTTTCTTTGTTATTATGGTTTGGTTAGATTATTTAACAGATGCTTATCTTGATACTTAATACATAATTTTACCAAAAGAAAGCGCTTTATATGCAAAATTATCTGGGCGCAGATAGTATACTTTATCTATGTTATGAATTTCAATTCTCTATTGGAAAAACGACTCATATCATGAAGGTTTCTAAAAGTTGATTTCTAAAAGTTCGAGTATATTAAAAAAGAGGTCGCCAACAAAACAGGGAGTAACATTCGGGTTTTTAAGATGTAAAAACTTTGTATTTATTGAAAATAATAGCAGAACCTTTAGTTTGGTCAATATAATTTTCTCTGTTCTTGATGAATGCCCATGTATATTACTAATTTCGATAGTTCTCACCATAATTGGTTAATTCTCAGTATTTAAACAAACACAATAATAACAAATGTTTCAACACTCTGATGTCCAGCCTTCGCTAAAATTATATTTTAATATTTAGGCCGCGCAATGCAACTGTGTAAATTTTGCAACAGTATTGTTTTTGTTTCTCTTAAAAGTTAATTATGGCTATCTCGTTTTGCCCTGTATATCTAATGATTATTCTCTATACTTGATGATCATCAATTACTCGCCAGTGGTGTTAGATTCACGAAAATTTAATCCTCCAGTACAACTATTAATATCATATAATAGTGATTATTATAAATCAATATTTCACAATAATAAAAATATTCAAATATCATGATCAAGTATGTTTTGTTGGACCTAATTGCATTTAAAACAACATGGTGGACATAGATTAACAAAATATACTGGTTCTTATTGAAAATTAATGAATATGAAAAACTAGGTATTGGAACCATTATGTTTCAGTAGTTTAATACGTAATTTTACTTATATTCGTGTTAAAAAATGGTGCTGTAGTTTTTCAAACTTCTGTTATTTCAAATTCTGATTAACCAATTCCAGAAGAATGTAATGTTATTTTTATTTATTTAGATCTGCCTGGCATTTGGTCTTCTATTAACGCTGAGACCATCTCTTTGCTTGGAGGAAGAAAATAACTCCACCATTGCGCAGAACTCCACTGTCAAAGGAGAAACCGAAGAGCTGGTACAGTCAGAGACTAAGGATGGTAAACTGGAGATAATCAAGAGGATTAAAAAAGTTAATGCTGATGGATCGTATACCATCGGATATGAAGCTGATGACGGGTCATTTAAAATAGAAAGCAGAGACGTGTTGGGCAACATCAAAGGAACATATGGTTTCGTTGATGATGAGGGAAAGATAAAGCGTGTTTCGTATAGTTCAAGCAATGCCAGTGATGTTTTCGGTAAGCCCACGGTTTCAGTGGCACCACCTGATGTTCCGTTTACCTCCTCGGTGGTACAGAGGATTCCGAAAGAAGGAAAATCCTCGTCAACAACAAGAAGACCAACGGTTACCGAAACCACATCGCCTTCAACGACAGACAGTGTTATTCAAAGCATTGCTCGTAAAAGGCTAAGCAGCACACGTAGACCTAACTATAACAGAGTGGAAACGTTGAAAACTATACCGAGAACCAACACCAATTCAGTGGTATATTCTTCGGCGGCACCCAGAGTTTTATTGCAACGACCATCAGTTACATCACCACCCAAAGAGTCCATACCATTTAAATCAGAAGGACAAATAGGTAGACCTGATACTTTAACGGAAAAAATAACAGCCGATAAACCGGTTACTGAAGAATCTGTTACGGATGGAGGTGTTTATCCTGAATCAGTATCTTTCGATGTTAAAGAACACGTGTTCAATTTGAAGCAATCACTAGGTGACGGGGATATGCCGGATGTGTATAACAACGACGCAACAGCAACGCCCAGACCATTGTTTACAACATCACGACCTACCAGGGTGTTTCCCGTGATATCTAGCACCACGGCTTCACCTATATCTGTACCAAGACCTAACTACGTAGCTAATTATCAGAGGGAACAATTACAGCACGAGGCTACCAGTCCTCAGTACAGTTCTACAGAGGAAGCCTCCACAACAACTGATTCACCACCTGCAGTCCCCGTCGTCCAGATCCCACCAAGCGATGGAGCTAATGCCGAACCTTTAGTCGCTATACGTCATCCTTTCCAAGATGGTGCCATCTTGGTTCCTCTCAGTCAACTGCAAGGCCGAATCGTTCCTGTTGAAAGTATGCAAGATGTACAGGAAGCAAGGAATCATTATCTCACCCAACAACAAGATGCGACCGTTAGTGTAGAGGTGGAGAAGCAGAACGTACGAAGACTGCGTCCGCCTCCATTAAGACCACTTCCAGTTCACGTGGATCAGAACGGGTTTATCCGAGAAATGCCTCCAAATGTACCAACACCCTATACGTTACCTATACCCATTACTCCAATACCCGTTCTTGTCAAACAGGTTCCACGAACAGTTAAATACGTAAACAATGATGTCGAGAATGACATCGATAGTATTCAACCTCCAGTCAGTACAAGAGACTTTCAAAAGCTACTAAACCAGTTGATTTTGCGTCAAAAAAAATTGGAACAAATAGGTACTTGGATGCATCAAAAAGTACAGTACCAACCACTTCATTCAGCTACAACCAGGGTGGCACCAGAACCTTATTTCACCCAAAAGGTTACACCCGCAAGTCTGCGATCGAGAGAGTACGAATATGAGACCATTCCTCGTGATATGGGAAATGAACGTTCAAGGTACGAGAATCACTATGTTACATCCAGACCAAGGCTTATGGTACATGGTCAAGCTCCAGTATACAGACAAGGTATTTTTTTAAATTAATTCATGCTCTATTTTAGGGGAATATAGTTAGAAGGAAATATCATTTTGATTTACAAACCATTAACGATATAATTTTTTTAATTTAATAAACTTTCACTAGCACACACTAAAACATTCCTTTTTTCACAGTGATGTTCCTCTTTGTACATTTTCTTGTGGGGCTAATAAGGAAGGTCTCTCCGAAACGTTAAATAGTAGCCTGATATCATTGAGACGCCTTATTTTTTATTTACCCTACTATACCGGAAGCACCTATATTCCGGAAAGTAGTTGATGTGGGAATGAAGAAAATTTAGAGACTGGTTAAACAACCTAAAGCTTGAAATGAGTGGAAAATATTTAAACAGCTTTTTTTGTCGCAGACATGTGTAATTTAGACTTCTTCGTAAAAATAAAATTGCTCTATATAAGTCATGACATGTGAGGGTTTTAGAACAAAAATACTTAGTAGTACTAATGTAATAGCTTCGGTCTATTCTGTATGGAGTTAACAGCGAGTGAAAGTTGATTCATAAGCGTTCTTTATATTCTATATTAAAAACACAAAACTTCTACATACCAGTTATGAACAAATTTAAATATGCAAGCAAATTAAAAATTATTTTTACTCCTATTTAAATTACTATCCATATTTTAACAGTTTCAACAAGCTCGTCTTTGTAAAAATTTTATCTAACCAGAGTATCATCAGTTCCTTGATTATTAAGCACCACACTTAAGATAACTTTTGCTGAAAGCGCCTTTCATCCAAAAGGCGGATCTCTCGTAAAAGTTTGTGAAGAACTTGTTCACCTTTCTTTAGGTTTGTTCTTCATTTATTCTTAAGCTATATGGTTCTGAATAACAGTTCAATGAGCGCATAACACTATAATCAGCGAATATCAGATCGGTCAAGAAGTTTGTAGCTTTAAATTGAACATTGAAATTGCAACTAGTTAACTACTATCTAGTAATTTTTCCTTCATATTATTCTTCAGACCTATATTTAACACTTTCCATATAGTGTTGAAACACTTGTTTCCTCTTAAATATCCAAATAAGTCCACTGTTGTCGAGCAGCTTTCTGTGACCAAGTAATCTCCCTTACTGTTATTGTAGACAATGCTCCTTTTCACATATCCAGTCAATTCTTTCTTGTATAGCCTTTTCACCTGCATGTCTATTGTAGTAATTGTTTGCCACATTCCGTATCAATTGTGATAAGGTGGAAGACGCAATACTCTGTGGAGTAATACATTGTTCGGTCATATGATCCATCATATATTTTTTTCAGGCCAATTTCTAAACAAAATAAATTACATAAAATGCAATTAAAATTTTTCTGTGTGAATACCAAGTAACAATTTGAAATAGATCACTATTTAGTATGATTTCCTTAACACTTAATTTATGTATTCAAAGTCATTCCTTAATTGCAGCTTTTGTCGATGTACTTGTTGGGGTCTTCTCCAGCAGTATGGTATGGTACTTTATCCGTAATAATAACAATTACTGATGGTTCCTCCAAGTTCTCTAAGAACTGATTTTCAAACCACAGCAAATCATCTTCAGGTTAATTTTTTATGGTGGTCACCCTTGGACTTGGAGGAAGACACTAACTCTGCGCCAGGAGTAAAACCATTCTAGTTTCATGAAGAACAATATATTTACACTGAATTATTAATGAATATTATGGCGTTTATTTCTTTCCATGAACTTTTGTTATCTTTACAGTATTTTTGTTATCATCTTGCCATGAGTAATGATGTTAACCATCAAGAGCATAAATTTAAATATACAAATTGAAATAATAAGTCTTACTTAATTTTATTATATGCTTTTAAAAATTGTATCCTTTTAAAGTAATGCCTAGAAATTCCATTAGACCTCTTCGTGGGTTATCTTAACAACATTGAGATCATATATTACCTAATAGTATATAAAGGGTATGTATATTATACAACACTCAAAGAAGCTGCATATTTCTACGTTTGATATGGATATTTTCCAGATTAACAGTATCAATATTACAAGTAACACTTATTGAAAAACTACTCACTGTTTCCATGCACTTCATATATGTTATCTCTGATAGAGCTAATATCAAGGTGATTTTGATTCGTCACCTCTTTGATGACACTAATATTCAGTGCAGTTACAACACGGCAAAAAATATATTTTTAATAAAAACGGCAGTAAATTAATATCTACCTCTCTAACGCATTTTAGTGGCAAGAGGAGTTCTATCTAATGGCTTCGGCATTATCAATTTGAGTAATAATGAGCAGCATATCATTAGAGTAATCATTTGAATCAAAACTAGGAAAGCGCTAAAACAACGTTTGCCCGCTTATAAACTGTAATTATTATAACTAATGTTTTGAGGAATTTTGTAGACGTTTGACAACCGGACGACTTCTGTATACTCATTCTGTTACAAGTTCGAACTTATCAGATAGTATTGTATCTCTTGTTAACTAGATGAGAGTTAAAATATTGCCTGGTTCTAAAACGAATTTAGAAATTGTGGCAAGCAATATATTAAATATCTTGACGTGAATTCCCTGTTATTTTGAATAGGCTATAATTATTCTCCATTTCTTAATCCACTCAGTAGTGTTATCGATATCTGTATTCTATATTGTAGTTAATAGTGCATCATCAACAAACATGACTATCGTTACAGTTTCACATTTAGGGATATTACAAGTTAGTCAATACAACATACAAAATATGTTACTTATTTATTTTTTGTTTTAGAACAATCGCAGACAGAAGAATACCTTCCGGTGGAAGTTCGAGAGATGCTTTTGCTGCGAATGCTTCAACTAGCGATGAACCCCGCAAGACCTTTGGAGGAGGGCGAGGAATCCTTGTCCTTAGCTTCAGTGACCACTCCTCAATACCGGAGAGTGCCAGTCCGTAACGTGGAGATTCTCGGGGAAGAAGATGAGACGAATACACCGACGAGACGTCGGTTCGGCGTCCGAACCAAACGTTTTAAAGAAGAAGACATGGACTACATGGAATAGTGAGAACCGAAAGCTTTGTATATAGTTTTTTTTTGTTAACACATGTAATGCACTATTTATTTTATTATATATTTATTTTTTTATACGTGTATCGCAATCGACCGACAGAACCATTAAAATTCACACTCTTCACGATCGATGAAGATAAACCCGGGCGATTGCGTACATTTTACCAAAGATGTGAACCAACCTGTGAGAAACGAGCCGCTAATCCTTGTCGTTCTATTAAAAACAATGAAACAATAACATTTACATAGATTTTTATTTCAACCATTTCTACCACCGGCAATTTCACTCGAGCACAATTAAAACAAATGACGAAAATAGGGTTAACAATGCATATAAATAATAGTGGAACTGGTTCTTGGCCTTCTGGAGGCGTCAGCGACCGCGTAACTTTCCTTTTCATCGAGACAGATATCTCCGTTTGACAAAATTGTCGTGTTTTGTTTTGTTGTTTCGGCAAATGGCGAAATATTTATTGTTACTGTTAAAGTGTACAATTTTAGATGGTTATTCTGATAAAATACTTCGTGTAACAATGAGTATTTTGTTTCAACTTGATGCACAAGTCCTGCCGTAATAAGTTATGATAAAAAACAGGTTAATTAGAAAGTAGATTTGTTGAAAGTAGAAAAACTAAATTCGTAAAAATGTTTTTTAATATGTAATTAGTATATATATATATGTATATATATATATATATATATATATATATATATATATATATATATATAGAGGATATATATATATATATATATATATATATATATATATATATATATATATATATAGAGGATATATATATATATATATATATATATATATATATATATATATATATATATATATATATTAGAGAGGAGGATAGAGGTATATAGAGAACAATGAATCTCAATTATCTTCTTTTTCTTCTTTATTGTCTTCTGTTCGCCTGAAAACTCTCACAGGTACTGCCTCCATTTAGATCTCTCTCTGATGCTCTGATACTCTCTCTAATAATCTCTGGCAATCATTACACTGGCAACAAGCGAACGGACATTGCAATCCCGATTTTTTGCATCTACAACCTAATCCATAATCAGCAAATAATTTCGTACGAACACAAATGATATATTTAAGCTACTTCCAAGCTGCATACAACTATATCGAGCACTGGACATATCTACTATGGTATTTTTGATCAAATTAATAGAAAGAGTTGATCAAGCCGCTATATCGAACTAAGAAAACACAAAGAAACATTTTACTATGTTATGGCGAAGGAATTGTAAACTGTATCATTCAATATCGAAATAAACAAGTATTTTTTCAATCAGTGTTTTCAACTGTCGTGCAAATTCCTTCCATAAAATAGTAGCGAGTGTTCGGACAAACAATCGCATCGACAGTCACACATTCCGACTGACCGAACAGACGAACATTACTACAAATAAATAGCCAAAACTATTTATTCTATCAAAACTATGCATTCAACTTTGTGCTATATTTTGGTTGATAGTTACTTCAGTTGGTAGAAACGAAGAGCGTATCCTAGGTGTTAACTAATTTATTAACAGAAAACTATTTGAAGATTTTATAGTAATCCTTGTTGGAAGCTGTCAGGCCTGAATGATCAAAATAGTTTGGAGGCAATTAATAGAAAAATGTAATAGATGAAAACCCATCTCGATCTCTCAAAGAATCTTCAGATAGCTTAGCAGTTGATTAATCAAATACTTTCGAATGTTCATATGTAATGGGAATATTTCCATATTGCAGCTTCATTGCTTTTCATGTAGAACAAAAAAAGTTTTCTGCGTTTTATTTGACGCTGAAAAGTGGATAAATTGCAGCAATCTAAAGCGCCAGATGTAATGGGTTAGTCTAGGAGAGACATCGACATAGATATCGAATTGGAATATTCATAAAAACATATTGTTGCAAATAGAAAATAGCGAGTAATAGACAAAGTCGTACTCTAGCATGGTAATGCTGGGCCAGGATACCCTTGCATCTGGAATTGAATATTTTGTCGTGCCTAGTTTACTCACCGGATATAGTACCTTGTAACAACCACTTTTTTTGATATATGCAATATAGCATGGCTAGCCCACGGCTTCGAAATGCTAAAGAATTATAGTTATAAGTTGTAATATTAATAGTTGGGACAGTCGTGTAAATTTATGTTTACGTTAATTCTAATTCATTAGATCTTTAACTGGTGTTCCTAAAATTTATGACATGGGTAAATAATTATGGCCTGATATAAAACATAACATTGCATTGTATTGAACGTCTGGTGAAATAGACAACCAAAAAAGGTACCGAGTGAAGAGAATATACGTGTTCAACAAAAAGGAATCCCATGGGCTCTTTGTCGAGTGTTTCGGATAACGGGGGTTCAAGAACCGAGGCTAGATGAAACGTGAGTTAAATAACTTGATTGATACACTTTGTTTTTAAAACAATTTATTTAATAATTACTTTTACTAAATTATTACAGAGACAACTTAAATACGTGTAGTTCGAAAATTAAGTATATGTATTATATTTTTTTTTCTTTCGTTTTCTAGATTGACCAGCTAGAACCAAATGGTCTTCGGCTGATGCCGCTTCAGGTTCGGGATATCTTTATTTTGCGGGCGACAGAGACCCTGGGTACGACTGGGTCTGCCGTAGTTTGTTTACTACCGAGGTTTGTGGACGGGTAGGGATTTTATTAAGGTGTTATCGTGTGCTAAGGTTCCTATGGAGAACATTACACTGAGCATATTTATGAAATTTTTCACAAACGGGATGCCTGATTCGAGATGTGTGTTGACGTTCCTCATAAACCATGGGGCATGGAGTAACACACGGACTTTTTTGGATTGGAACAATTGGAGCAGTTCAAGTTGTCTCTCCGAGACATACCTATAACACACCTGTGCTCCATTGAGTCAGATTGGACGGACTAGCATTTTATACAGAGTCGCTTTTTGTGGGATTGGGAGTTTGCTTTTTCTGCAGAGTAGAGGAAATAATAGGCTATACACGCCATATCCTTTGCAAATGGTGTGCTGGATTTGGGCAGGCCATTGAAATCTGCGGTCGAACTGGAGACCGATGTGTGAGACTTTCTGGAGCCAATGGATAGGGACTTTGAGACTTGGATGGATTTGGAGGCGATAGGCGCGAAACTCCTTCTTGCGTTGGAACAGAGTAGCCTGAGTTTTGCTCGGGTTAATCTGAAGCCACCAGAATTTGTACTACGCTATCGCTTGGTTCAATTGTCTTGAAGTCTGTCGCGGATGGCGTCGAGATTGTAACCGGTGGTGAAGAAAGCGATATCATCTGCATAAAATGCTGTGTGGGAAAGTTTGTAGGGCGGGAAATCAGCCATATAAAGGTTGAATAGGGCTGGGATTAATGGAGCGCCTTGCGGTACTCCTGCGAAGATTTGTTTACGAGAAGAGACTGCGTCACTGATCCTCACCTGAAAGTATGAATCTATCAGGGATATTAGGTCATTCGGTAGACCTAATTTTTTAGTTTTGGTCTTAGTTGGTCTTACTTTGGTTTTACTTGGTCGAAAGCTTTGGAGACATCTAAGAATATGGCTCCTGTGTTTCGCCCTTTTATCATTGCCTGGTGGATAGTTGCTGCGACGCGGGCAGCTTGATGAAGGCATGAACGTTTAGCACGGAAACCAAAATGTTCGTTTGGAATTATGTGATATGCCTCTGTGAAATTATTTAAGGCGTTTAATATCGCCTTTTCGGCAAGTTTTGGATTTGGATATTATTGGCGAGGCGGGGTTGGGGCAAGATAGGTCGTTTCTACCTACATAACTCGTGTCAGATGTTAGGCCTGGTAGAGGACTCTTTATGGCGCCGATAACCATAAATATCAAGAAGACCCGAAATCCTGGAATGTTCGGAATTTCCTTAAGAGTCCGAAACGCACATATTTTTACCAACGTGAGAAGATCCTAGCTGGAAGAGTGTTTCCCACCCCGATATTCTAAGTGAATCGGAGTACAGAAAATTGTTTCTTGGACCAGTCTTGTCAACCACCACCAAGAACCCGAGGGAGGAGCTTCAGCGATAAAACACTGTGCATCAACAACGAGAGCACAAGAATTTACATCGACAATGAAGACAGTATTTACATCTACAACGAGGAAATGGGAAGAAGAAAGTATTGAGTTGATTTGATTAAAGAAATAATTATAATGAGCATTGGTTAACTTCTCCATCCCCCAACAACAACATATATATATGTATATATATATATATATATATATATATATATATATATATATATATATATATATATATATATATATATATATATATTATACTAGCGACCCGCCCCGGCTTCGCACGGGTCCAATGCTGATACTAAATTAAATACACTACAGAAAAAATATGAACGTTTTATATAAAAACATAGCGGCCCGCTCCGACTTTGCACGGGCATAAAATATATATGCCTATGTCACTCAATGAAAACATGATTAAAATCGATCCAGTATTTCTGGTTCATTCCTTACTGCCCTTGGCCTGCACGCATTAAATTTGAAGTAAAACAATTCCTCTTCCCCTATACTTACTATGAAGATTTCCTGCTGTCTTTGGAATATCTAAATTCATACAATTTTTATTACATTACACATTTTTAAACGCAAATTTTAAATTTGTAATATCTCCGAAAATATTTGTTTAATTTACATGCTGTAAGGAACCATATTGATCTATATTAATTGCACACTGTATTTAAGGTACTTAATTCGATAAGGATTAATGCCGTATTGCTTAAAATAGCTTCGTAAATAAGCCATTTTCTCACGTAAAAAGTAAACAATAAAAATGGTTAATGTGGGTTATCCCTAAAAGATAAACATATACCATCGCGGACTTTTTTGTAGACCTTTTTATGGTGTACAATACTGTAGTACATTAATTTGATCTAACTCGTAGGGTTAGGCAGCGTTTTTGCTAATTGCTAAATAAGCCTAAAAAAATAGGTTAATTTACGACATCACGTTAGAAACCTCTAAAATTAGCAATGTTGCCTTAGTATATTATGCATGTATTATACATATAAACCTTCCTCTTGAATCACTCTATCTATTGAAAAAAACCGCATCAAAATCCGTTGCGTAGTTTTAAAGATTTAAGCGCACATAGGGATATAGGGACAGAAAAGGCGACTTTGTTTTATACTATGTAGTGATAACTCGTCATTGTGTATTAATTTACTCAAAGAAGAGAGAAAATAAATTAACACATATAGTACCAATTTTACACAATAAAATGCATTTTTAAGTGAAAAATTATTAGAACTTCAAGCACATAACATATACATTTCAACGAAATTTCTAAATGATAATAGCAGTATATTATTAACTAGAGTGATTATAATAACAATTAATTACCATGAGTAAGCCTTTAATATATAATAGCACCTAACAGCAATAACTGGATCAATTAGGAGTAATTTTCTAATTAGAAACAATCCGATATCGTTCAGTTCGTAATAAAAATGACTGATACTTGGATGGAAACGATATACGGAATTTGTTTGAGGTATATCGCGTTCTTTCGAATCATTCCCCCAGTAGATTTGGAAAAGAAATATTTTAAGAAACCCTGTACATTCGATTACGCCACCGCCATAGTTTTATACGTATTTTTAGTTGGTTTAGGTATTGCCCACGTCTCGGTACAAACTATCGAGATGAACCGACTGAAATTCAACGGGAACGTTATGGCTTTGAACTATACCAGGACTATCTTGAGCTTCCTGCTGTTATTTTTAATCATAGTGACGAGTTTACGTTACAAAACCTGGAATGTACTCGGCAGGAAAATCGATATATTTCACAGGCGCCCCTCCCAGAGCAAGGATATTCTGCCATGGATCAGTGTCTTTCTCTTTGGTCACCTGGCATCCATTTTTCTGAATTATATGGTGTACTATACTGCTTCAAGTGAGCTGAACATGTCTACGTGGATTATTTTTGTAGCAACCGATATAATTCTTTGGTACCAGTTTTTGGAGACCATGATCATCTGGCTGATACTGGAAAAAATCCGTGGAACTCTTAGAAGATCCCTAAAACAGCTGGAACTGAATTTCATGAACGTCCGACAGGCGCGAAGATATTACTTTCATTCTATAGTGGCGACTAGATATTTCAATAAAATATTCGGGTACCAAATAGCGATCAACTACGCACATTGGTTGATATTGTTTGAAGCCGTCTGTTTCAACATAGCGGAACGTAGTAACCCAGGAAAGTTCCAAACTGACTTTTTGATGGGGTGGAAAGTCATATTTTTAATATGCTTATTTCTTGTTTTTAATCTGGTAAGTATTTTTGAGCTCGATAAGTTCTTGGTGAGTACTCCTTTGTTGTAGTAAGATATTAATTTTTACTGATTGTGATACTTGAATCAACATTGTAAATTAGAAGAAAAATTTAGTTGAAACTGATAAATAGTATTTCAATATTTTAATCTGCTGTGGGCAAATATACGAGGAGTTTGTAGTAAGAATTAAGGGTGTCGGCCACCGAATAAAATATCGATATATCGATATATTGATATTTTACAAAAAATCCTTAAATATTAAAATCTTTAAAATTAAGTACGAATTAATAGTTTATTGAAAATTATATTTGCTTTATTTAGAATAAATATTGAAAAATATCGGTTAAAAATATATCGATATATCGATATATTGGGCGAAAAAATGCTGGCCAAAAATATCGATATTTGTTTCAGGAAGAATCGATATATAGATATTTTTTCTGCATCCATAGTAGGAATATCGAAGAGATATCGATATTTGTTTAAAAATATAATATAAATAACAGAATATATAAAAGTATAATATACTGAATGGGAAGCCTTGCGAGCTAAGAGTTTAGCTCGTCGACAATAACGTACTAGGATCGAATCTCGCTGGAGATAAAGATCCTTTAAGAACAGCTTAATGTTCTTAAAAATTAAGAGGGTGTGTTGAAAGTCGCCGAACTGTGTTATTTAGCTTTAAGAGAGTACAAAAATATAAAATATAACTGTTTTGGACCGATATGTCTTTTTTACAAAAAATATATCGGCAAGGTTTTTTTATATATCGATATTTCGAAAATGATATTATTAATAATCAGTTAATATTATTAATAATATATTATAATTATTATTGAGATTTAACTCTATTTGTGATTTTATTATTTCTCTTTCTTACGCCATTTTATAGCGATTAATATTTAGGTCATATTTTGATAAAGAGATAATATTTTGACACCTCCTTAAACAATAAATGTAAACTGAAATTTACTGTAGATTACAATAGAATACAATTTTAGATACATATAAACTTGCATCAATATGTTTCTCATCAAATCATTTAATGTTTATTCATGTCTTGAAAATTTTAAAGTTTTACTCAGATTTTACTCAATACTTTTCCATTATTCTGTCAACCATGCAACATCTTATATCGTCCTTTTTAAACATACAGCTATTTAATTTAATACGGTGTGGCAGAAGTACTGCTACCATTTTGATTGCCTATAACTTTGTTCAAAGAAAAGACAACTAAGTTTGGTTTTCATGAAAAGGTTGTTTGGTCTTTACATTTTTGTTTCGTTATGATTGAAAAATTGTTGCGGCCAAATGGTTATCGCGATTCGTTATGCAACTTTCGGCGCATTTTAAGGCATTTTTCATGACATCCAGCAACATCTGAAGCTGAATTTCTTCAATTACCTACCGAATATTTTCTTTAAGATGTTGAATCGTTTGGGTCTTATTCACATATACTTTTAATTTTAAAAGACCTCGTAAGTAAAAGTCTGGTGCTGTTAAATCCGGAGATCTGGTCATGGCTAGACACTTCACGAAGTAAGTCTTCGTGGAAAAACGTTATTCAATAATTGAATTGTTGAACGAGCTCTGTGTGCCATGGTCCCATCTTGCTGAAACCACATTTCCTCTAGTCCCTGCTCTTCCATTTCAGGCACAAGAAAATCTCGAATCATATCTTGGTACCGTTCAGTAGTAATAGTAATTGCCATATATAAAAATCCAAACAGTTATATTAATTTAGATTTGTTTTGTTGGTAAATTAATTTTCTGCATATGTCACAAAGTTATATTATTATTTTGTATTATTTGCGCTCGGCACCAACTTCAAACTAATCAGTTGGTAGTAGTTAAAATAATATTGTAAATAGATAAATAGGTTTAGGTAGGTATTAAGCTAAATTGTATGTATATAGTAGAATATAAAATACGCGTAGTAGATAGGTGAAATAAGGTTTTTGTTTATTTTTATTTAATTATTACAATGATTATTATGTACATATTTTATTTAAAAATGTTTTTTTTTGTTAAAAATCTTTGTTTGATTATTTTTTAATTTTTAATGAGTTTCTTATTTATTTATTTTTAAGTTGGTTCAATTTTTTTGTTAAAAATATTTTATTTTTCTCTTATTAGTGTTAGGTATTTACTCAATAAATTACGCAGTTATTATATTTAATATTACAATGGATATACCAAGTAAAGGTGCAGCCCGTATGAGGAAAAATAGGTAAACAATGATTGAAAATAAGAAACGCTTCAGGCCCCGGGGACCGCTACCTAGCCTAGTTGATAGCCTAACATATACATAGCCTAACATATGTCAAATATGTTCTAACTAAACAACAACAAAAAGTAATTGTCCCTGCCGGAAATCGAACCCGCGACCTCCATTTGAGGGCTAAAGTCTTTAACCAATACCATTTAACCATTATGTTATAGTTAGTGCTTAAAAAGCAAACTGAATGACTTTTGCCTGAACGACTTCCGATATCAAATATCTGATTATTTGAAATAAAAAATATATTAAAACTTTGTATGTGCCTTTGAAATTCTAGGGTTTCCATCAATTTTCCCTCCTTCACCCCAACAGTTACTTACTTGGTTCCAATGAGACTACCTCGGAATTGCACTCTTTTGCAGTCGATTAAAAAGGTTCAGCCTTGGTTTGAGTAGCCTCATATAGTCATTAAACATCTTACCTGGTTAGCAGAATCGATAGACCTCAAAACAATTAATAAACTGTTATGAGAAATTTAAGAGCAGTGAGTTGAGTTAGGAGAACGTTTCCATTTCCATCATCACTGAAGAAATTGGTGTATATTCTGGTAATAGAAGTTCTATGTTTTGTCTATTCCCTATAACTATAATATGAAAGGGCTATTCTATTATCCTTTAAACACACTTAATTTACAAAATTACTTACTTTAGTAATCAATAGTATGCATTTTATCTAACAACAAATTGAATAGTTCTATTCAAAGACATTTAAATGAACAATATATCTCACTTAGTTCGAAATAAAACTTCATCATGACTATTTCTCTATCGGAAAACTTATACAGAAAATATTTCACTGTCGCAGGTTTTCTCGGTATTTTACCCGATTTTAATTTTCAGACTCTGTCTTTCAGTTTGTCTCGTCGTGGCCGTTATATCAAATTCATCATATTTTGTGCATTGGTCATCGGTATTCACACATACGTGATTTTCTTACAGACTTATTTCATGATGCAAATGCGATATAATCGGGTTTTAATTATGATTAACATTTACACCAACTTAAGCAATATATTGATGACTTTAAGTGCGTATATGTCAAGTTTACGAGATAATTTGTGGAAGAAACTCATAAAATATATAGACATATTACATAAGGAATATCAATTGGATCAAGCTACTTCAGTTAAAGCTGTGCTTTATATCAGTGTGTTGGTATTTTATCATGTTCTGATAGTGCAAGCTACATGGGATGTGTACGATTGCCATACAAATACATTTGGGGTAACGAAAGGTATTATTTTGTCCATAATGCCAAGCTTTATTCAACTATACCAAACTATGTATATGATAACTATGATATTGTTGATCAAAGAAATACAAAGAGTTGCTCGAGCTTCCCAGTCATACTTAAGCAACGAAAACACGGACGTGTCTAAAGCAAAATTTTATTACGTTTTGGCCAAAGAAGGAGTAAACAGCTTCAATAGCTTGTTTGGACCGTCCTTACTGTCGGGTTTCAGTCACTGGTTATTTCTTTCAGAGCGATTCTGTTTGAATTTTGTCTACTCCGGAGCTAGAGGCGATTTTTGCAGTACCCACAAATTGATTATGATCGTGCTGAGTTTGTTGTATTTTGGTACAATGACGGTATGTATTATCAGATATATTTAAACGCATATTTTTATTTTAACCGACTTTAAAAAAGGAGCAGGTTCTATGATCGGCTGTATATATTTTATTTAATGTATGTTCGCCGATTTCTCCATCAGTTATGAACCGATTATCAAAATTATTTTTTATTCGAATGAGTGCACTTCCAAAGTCAGGATCTGATGGGAGGAAGAGAGGAAATTGAGGTAAAACCCAACATTTTAAAGGGACGTACAATGTTTTCACATATTTATTATGTAAAATAACTAGATATTTGGATATAATGTTATTGCTGATCTGAACTGACGAAAAATCGGAAGTAGTTCAGGGTAAAAGCCGTTCAGCATTAACTATATTATATGAGATATAAACGTTATAGGGAACTGTTCCTATGGTGTAATGGTTAGAAAGTTGAGCTCACTTGGCACACATTCAATTCCCAACAGGACAGCAATTTTGCTGTTCTAGTTTTAGGTAGGTAGCGAACTATGGGGCCACCTCGGAAGTGCACTATTTCGAATAAAAAAATAATTTTGAAAATTGGTCCATAATGAACGGAGAAATCGGTGACTACACATAAAAAATATAGACAACCGAACAGAGAATCCGCTTGTTTTTTTAAGTCAGTTAATAAATAGAATCGTCTATTATTAATTCATCGTCTATAAATATGACGATCACACATCAAATAAAGTATTTAATTTAGTTAACTTTATCCACGGAATCGATCCCATTTCATTGCGCTAATAACAGTTCCCATACGGTCGATGTGACAACAGCTATGACGCCTAAGTGGCACGAATTCTCGTATCGAGTGTTGTTAAAACATGCTAGTTTTCTGGGAATCATTCCTGAAGTCGACTTCTACCGTAAACAGTTGAAAAAATGCAAACCCGCTTATATTTATACAAAAATAGTTATTTTCAGCTTACTCTATACTAGTCTGGCTATATCAGCAATATATTTCGAAGCCAATATGATGAAGGCACTGGAGTTTAATTTCAACATAATAATTTTAAACTGTTCCATGAACGCTTTAAGCTTCATCCTTGTTATATTAATCCTAATTTCGAGCTTGAACGATACGGTATGGAGACAGCTCATAAAGAACATCGATTTGTTACATACAAATCATCGACGCAGCAACAAGGGCACATTATGGATATACATCTCTGTTTTGGAGTACTTTGTATTGGTCTATTTTGCCTTGGTTTCATTCGAAACTATAAAACGACAGTTCGGGCTGTGGATTGCTATGTGTATGTCACTGACCAACGTCTGCTTCCTCTATCAGTTCCTTCAAACGATGGTTTTAATTTCGATCAATCGGGAGATACGGAAAACCTTACAGACTAGTTTACACTGTTTGGACGTGAGGAGACTGAACATTCGTCTGGCCCAAAAGAGCTACTTCAGCTCGTTGAGAGGCGTGCGATGTTTTAATCAATTGTTTGGGTACCAGATAGCGCTCAGCTATGCATATTGTATTCTGCTATTCGAGTCAATTTGCTTGAATCTTGCTGGGAAAGCTAATCCGGAGAAATTCCCAAGCAAATGGGATGTTGACATCGGCCAGCTTATAATGATTTCGATGTACCTTGTTTTTAGTTCGGTATGTTCCTTTATGTGTTTACGTGTTATTATAGATTCATTAGATAATAAATAATACAACTTAGAGTATTTATATGTATGGATTGGATTGGAAGGGGTTATTGACATGAGAAAAAATAACGTTATAACTGTTCTCAACAAATATATTGAACCAGATTATTATTAAATTTCTATGCTATAGCAGATGTGGCTGAACTATTATCCTTTTAGTGTTATTATTAACCATGAATAAGGGCAACAAATTTACAATACAAAAAAACTACAATGATCAGAAAAAAATTACTTATAAAAATAATTAAATTTCTTTTTTGCGAAAAAATACTTGTTAACGTAAGATAATACACTACAAATAATATATTTTTATTATTAATACCTTAGAACGTCAACAATCTGCCAATAAGTATTATTGTATGATTTCCGTTATATAATATAACGATCCTAACATGTAGAATAACACTTCAGTAAGTGATCTGCTGTACAACTTATAATCTAAATCTTATTATAGATACTATTTTAACTTATTTTAAAGTTAATCCTAACTTATTCTAAAGACTATTGTAACTTATTCTAGACATTATTAAATCTCACTCTATGTGTCTATTAAGCAGTTCGTATGGCAGTTTGCGTTTGAGCTTACGCACTTCACTGTCATCGCGCACATTTAACTGTTTGGCGACTGCATTGGGATGTACTAATAGTCTTTCAGAGTACTTCGCACTAACACTTGAATCACATTCGTTATGGGGATATCGAGGTTGAATCACTGTGTCAAACACTTAATATGTGGAATCGATAATGACTAGCAACACTTTATTCTGGACCCTCTGGAGGATATCTATGTTGGAATTGCTAGTAGTACCCCGCAGTTTAATACCATAGATCCAAATGGGCCTAAGTATTGACTTAAAAGCAAAACTTTGTTATCTAATGATAATTTAGATCAGCCAATACATTTGGTTTAGATTAAGCCCAAGTTGTTTGCGTTTTGTCACTATATGTTTTTCCAAGTCAGACATAAGATCAAAATGCAGATATTTAACGCTGTCTGCTTACGGAAGTTCATAATTATTCAAGTTTACTGAGGGACATGTTCTTCTGCAAAGGGTGAATGTCATTTAGGTAGATTTTGTCTCATTTGCTTTGATACGCCACGTTTTCAACCACAATTCGACTTTGTTAAGATCAAGTTGGAGGTTTTTAGTCGCTTATATTGGATCCTCGTACGATGATAAAACCGCTGTATCGTCAGCATATGTTTGAACAGTAGTGTTTCGTGAGGTCGGTAGGTCAGCTGTATATATAATATATAACAATGGGCCGAGAACACTGCCCTGAGGAGCACCCGAATATATGGGCTGTAGGTCAGTGTATTCCTCACCATGTTTAACAATAAAATGTCTGTCTGAGAGGTACGATTTCAGTATTGTTTGTTTTACTTTCTTAACAGTAAATTTCTTATGTGGCAGATCCATTTGAAAGGGATTGTTAAGAAAGTCAATTATGTTATTTTCTTCTGTTGTGGGTATTTCAGATGGGTACGGATTAAATACGGTTTTTAAGTGTTTAGAGAAAACTTCCGCTCTATCTTTATCATTCCTAGCCCTGTTGAGGTTTTTAATCTTTTTTTTTACTTTCTACAGAGAATATTCCGTTGCATCAGTTGGCGTTACCATTTCTAAATACTTTTGAATTCCTTGGTTTTGTTCCTTATTTATTAGCTCTTTCAGCTCTGTTGTGGCCTTGTTAAATTTTTTTCTCGTTTTCTTCTATTCTGATTTGTTACCAGGTTTTTTGCAGTTTTCTCTTTTCAGCAATTTTTTGTTTAATTATAGATGAAATATAGGTATAATTAAACTTTGGATATGTCGCCCTATTAGGTGTTGCGTACCATGCGGCCTCATGTATAGTTTTTGTTACATTTTTGCTGCTATTTCTGTATCTCTTTCTGTTTTGAGAGGTAGTTGTTATGAAATATGCATATTCGTGACGTACGTCCATACTGACAAATAAATTAATTGAAATACATTTTGATACAATTTAATAAATAATAAATCAAGTTAACGGTGTGCATAAAAGGAAATTAATTTCCTGCTGTACGTTTCTACCATTCAATTTTGTGAATAAATATAACCGTCGTTTATTGTTCGGTCGTTGGATGACATTCCTGATGTTTACACATCAAATGAAGTTTTCAATTAAATGAACTCTTTCCGCGGAGTCGATACCATTTCCTTGCGATGGGGACAGTTCCGATTTGGTCGATCCGTCTACAATTATGACGGTCAACTGCCATGAATTCTTGTATCGAATGTTGTTAAAACACGCGGGTTTTCTGGGAATAATTCCAGAAATCGATTTCAATTATAAACAGTTGAGAAAATGCACCCCCGTTTACAGTTATACCAAAATTGTTGGTTTCTGTTTGTTTTATACTTGTTTGGGTATATCAGCAATATATTTTGAAGCCAATGTCATGAAATCACTGGAGTTTAACATCAACATAATCATTCTGAACTGTTTCATGAACGCTTTAAGCTTTATTCTTGTAATGTTAATGCTAATTTCGAGTTTAAAAGAAAAGATATGGAGACGGCTCATGAAGAGCATTGACTTGATGCATAAAAATCATCAAAATATTAGCAAGGGTACATTATGGATATCCATCTGTATTTTGGAGTACCTTATAATGATCTATTTCGCTTGGATTATATTGGAAGCGATGCAGGGTCATTTTGGAATATGGATAGCCATTTGTATTTCAATGACTAATGTCTGTTTTCTTTATCAGTTCATTCAAACGATGGTTTTAAACTTGATCAATCAAGAAATACGGAGAATGCTACATATTACTTTCTACCATCTGGATATTAGGAGATTGGACATTTATCTAGCGAGAAGGAGCTACAGCAACTCGTTGAAAGCTGTAAGATGTTTTAATCAATTGTTTGGGCACCAAATTGCGCTCAATTGTGCGTACTGTATCCTGCTATTCGAATCTCTATGCTTTAATCTTGCTGGGAAAGCTAATCCGGAAAAATTTCCTAGTAAATGGTACATTGACTTTGACCAGCTTATAATGATTTCGACGTATGTCATTTTCAGTTCGGTATGTTTCTTTATTGAATTATTACGTGCACATGTTATTATAAATTCATTGGGTAACAACTTAAAGTATTTACATGTACAGATTGGTCTGGAAAAGCTTATTGACATGAGACTAAAATACGTTATAACTCTTTTAAACCAAGAAACTAGATTAAATATTAATCAAAAATTTGTGTTTACTTATAGGCTGTTTTTTGTGACGAAGTTATCATGTTGCACGTATACATTAGAAGGGGTATCTCTTTTTAAATTGAAAAGAACATACAAAATTTACAACATTTCTTTATTATTGTTTTGGAAACCTATACTTAAAATCTAAACTTAATTAATATTTCATGGATGTATTTCCACTGGTGCACTCCGCGTATTTTTTAAATATGAAACAATTATTATAAATAACTAGATTAGTTTAAAGGGTATTTGTCCATTCAGCTTCTGGATAAGGCCACTATTGTCGAGCAGTTTGTTAATTTCTTTTCTGACCGTTAGCACTCTTAGATTTTTGTGGATTTCCTTATTCCTAATATATAATGGGGTGTTAAAAATGTTTGCTTAAAAAAGGGTTAAAATTTGAATCATGCCTACATTGGGCAACCCCCAAGATTTGCTTATAAAATAAAAGTTTATGGTAGAGTCTTAATTCCCAATTTATTTTCGCAATCATATTTGTTTGAGTCTATAATAGATGATAATATTATAGTTAATTCTGTTTTGTTTTTATTAATTACATCTTACATCCAATATGCTTAATACAAGCGTAATCTACAAATTAATGTATTACTACTGTTCTGTTGTACTTGCATATATACAAGCAAGGTGGGTGTATGGGATTAATATATCAGTATGTATTTCCCAAATTAGAATAAGAATAATTCCGAAAATGGTACCGAAAATGTTGAATTGAACGATATATTGTAAAAAAATTATTTTTCCAAAATAATGTGTTTTACTATAGTAGGTCGGGGACTTTTCAATCGATCTGAAAACGTGAAATTTTTTCCTACCTCCTGTAAAAAAATGTAATATGAAGAACCTTTTATAAACATATTTGATTTTAAAATAATTTTGAAAGAAAAAATGACAACATAGAACAACATGAAATTATTTATAGTTATATTTCTTGTACATTATTCGTATATTTGAGGAGTATAGTATATATATACTTGAATACAATAATTTTAGGTGAAAATTTCCTTGAAACTTATGTGTAAATTTAATTAGGTTCATTGGAACATTGTTCATCTTCTATAATATAATAAAAGTAATATAAAAAAACTTTTATAGAAATATTTAATTTTAAAAGAAAAGGAGAAAATAAAACAATATGTAAAATAACAGACATAATTTATCTAGGGGTATATAGAAACAAAAGCATCCCTTTATCTTTAAAATTGCTCAATTATATATCTATGTAGTGATACATTCTAGATGGTCCCAGTTAACATCATCAAAACCAGTCTCTCATTGGTTCAATTTCAATTTCAATTCATATGCATTGTCTGCATATTCACTTCTAGCACCTGTACCGCCACAAACGGCTGGACCGATTTGGATAATTTTGATCTTGAAATATTTGTGGAAGTCCAGGGAAGGTTTAAAAGGCGAGAGAATATGAAAGTGCTCGAAATTAAATAATAACAACAATTTTGTTTTTTATTCAGTCAGTTACTCAGCTTATCATTATGATACAGAGTTATCGCCTTACAATAATTGTCAAAAAATATGGCCAAAGCGGCATTTACATCATTAATTAACACTTGAAATGTATATGTATAAATTAGCTTTTAAAAACATGAAAAATCTAACATTACTTTTTATTCAACCTGATATATTATATGTTCTTATGTATACTTAGATAATTTAGAACTATCAATTGGTTTCAACTACCTAAGTAAATAATTGAAACAATTCTATATTTTTATTGTATATGAAATGTGGCTAAATTAAATATTTGTATTTTAGTTTTCTAATTAATTATACATTATTTGTACATTATGTTTGAACAGCTTTTAGCCGAATTAAAAGGTAAGCTACACAACAGTTTTTATCGCAATCACCAATAAAATGGGTATAAGGTTCTCCGAGTTATATTATAGGTTATTTTTCTTGTATGTCGGCTTCCTGGGTCTGATACCAGAGTTTAGTTTTGGATCCAAGTCGTTTAGGAAAGGTTCATGTTACAATTGCGTAAAATCGGTGACGTTATGCATTCTTGTTATTGTTTTAATATGTTGTGTCATTCACCAGCAAGATATAATAATGCGAAAAATGAATTATAATTCGAAATTTATAATTCTTAATTATTTCGTCAAAATCATATGCGCTGTAATAGCCATGACTGCATTTATATCAAATGTACGCCGACATGTCTGGAGTGCTTTTATGAAAAACATTGATTTCTTGCATAAACACCATCAGATTACTAGAAACCATTACGGGAGGACTATTCTGTACATAGTGGGATTAGTTTTAGTCCATGGAGGATTGGGTTATTTTCTTTGGGAGAGTTCATTTGCTAATTTTAAAGAGCTGGGTATTTGGAACAGTATTCTTTTCACGATACCCGTCCTTCAGTTACTGTACCTCTTTCTGCAGTTGTGTACGATATTCGCTATGATTCAAGAGATTCAATGGAAAGCTAGAAAAGCCGTTTTGTATTTGAACTCGGAACGTATCAATATACGCCGAGCAAAGCAGACTTACTTGGAATGCTTGAAAGGTATACGGTGTTTCAACTCAATCTTCGGGTATCAAATAGTGGCTATATTTGTTTATTGGCTGCTTCTGTTCGAAACCATTTGCTTCTATCTGGTGGAAATTAAATCTAATAGCAAAGTTCTCGATCATAAGATCGTGTATTGGAAAGTCGTGGTTATCACCATGAGTTATCTTATATTTAATTCGGTACGACAATGTCTAGGCTTACTATGTCGTATATTACCAATTGCTTAAGACTTTAGATAAGTTAATTATGTCTCTTCTTGTTTCAGTTAAACCTATTCTCCGTGGTGATATCTTGCGATAACACTACGTCCGAATCGCTGAAGCTGATGGACCGTTGCTACGAACTGCAGGAGAAGTTCGACCGGAGTACCTTCGAGTACCAGGAGCTACAAGCTCTGGCCTTCTACGCAGCACACAATCAGCTTCGTTTCACGGCTGCGGATTTGTTCGAGATACGGAGGTCGTCGATGCTGGCTCTGATTGCTACTTCTACCACTTATTTCATAGCCTTAGTACAGTTTTATTAAATAATCATTATTAACGATATTAGGAAGACCAAATATAAATTATTAAATAAATATATCACAGACAACAATCAAAATGTAAAATAATCAAATGAAAATAAAGTTATTAAATATAATTTATTATAAAATTATAGTACATCAAATGAATAACATATGAAGGACCGAAAACTATAATTAATTTTACAATAGTTTGTAGCTTAGGGTTGTGTTTAATTATATTTACATTGAACTCTTTTCCATACCACCTATTAGTTAGAGTTCTAGGCGCGTTTTTTATGATGTGGTATACCCCGCAGGCCTAACCTACCTTATTAAATCATGTATCCAAATAATGTATTTTACTTTCATTAGCGAGCATATTTACCTTTTGCTTAGTTCTTGCTCCCTTCTTCCTTCGGTACAGTGTTTCCTTGTCATTATAATATCACTGCATTTCTCCTTAGTTTGTCCTGTTAATACTGTATGTTTTTTGATAAAACTGCATTCTCCCTAAGTGATTGCCATATCTACAAAACAGTATTCTTTCTCACCTCACACAATTTAACCAAGTGCTCATGTATATTTTGAATGATTACACACATATCTGTGCACATAAATCTTTCACACTCTACAATAATATTTCATACAGTTATCGCATATAAATTATATACTCACCTTTAGTTGTTTCCACTCTCATCACCCAGTCTTGGAAATTGTCAGCATTGAATTATAATCCCATATTCAGAAAGTTTCATTCAAGTGTATAGTGGTAATTTTAGGTATATATTCAAGTGAAATTGAAAAAATATATAATTTTGCTACTATTTCTACCAGATATTTACTAATGTTTAAAGATCACATAAAATAAATAAAAAGGTGAAAAAATAAACAATCTAAAAAGTGACAAGCTGAAGAAGTGGGGACCGATGTAAATTATGGGGCCTAGTTATGCGAACCAAAAAAAAAAGACAAAATTCTTAATATAGAGAAGTACTGCTATTGTGCAAAGTAAGGAAAGTCAAAGAAAGTCGAATTATAGCAGGTTAAAAAAAAGAACCAGATATTTGTACCAATTTTTGACATTTCCGTATTTTTTAAAATAGTACAAATCCAAGTTTTTTTCAGTTTAATTGTCTAGGCTAGAAAAATGTGTAGTGAAGATTCACACAAGATTTCAAGTTGCTTTGTTCGGCTTTTAAGAGCATATTAATAACGAAAAAAATAGATTTTTTCAAACTTGTATACTCGAATACAATCCCTTTGTAACAATCTAATTAATTAGTAGGTTATAATTGGTTTTTCTATTCTTAAATATATTGATCGATACTATTGTTGTCAATACTATGTAATCAACATATTAATTAATTTAAAACATACTTTATTCATGTTTAGTTCTGCCGTTAATATGTCGCAAGTGCTAACGAGGGTTCTGTGTAAAGCTGAAACGATGAAATTGGAGGAACGATTTTACCGATTCTTCATACGTTATATCGGTTATTTGGGTATTTTCCCTGAACTTGATTTCGAACAGGAAAATTTCCGCAAAGGCCCCGTCTACAATTTGATGAAAGTAATCCTCTTGGCCACTTTCAGTATGACATTTTTCATAATCGTGAGCTACGTGGAGTTTGATACATTGCTTCACAGCAAGCTCAGTAGTTTGGTGTTAGCTTTAAATATTTCGTCCAGTACCTTGGGCTTTTGTTCAATCACTGTGATGTTTTTCTCGACATTGAAGCGTGGCACTTGGGGAAATCTCATCACTATAGTTGACATATTCCATAAATATCACCATTTTACCAATCGGCGTTTTGTCAGGACCATTATTCTCTTTATCGTTTTTATTTTTATACATGTTCTGTTTCTATATATGGATATTCAGGTTGTAACTTCATTCTTCCAATATTACAGTATCTGGATATCGTTAATAATGCTTTTTCCAAATTTGGAGCTCATTATCATGTTCATGCAAGTTGCTATAGTGCTGATAATAATATGTGAGATTCGCAGAGTTGCGCAAGAAGCTCGGTTATATTTGAACATGACGGATATGAACGTTCGCAAAGCGAAAAGGAGCTACATTAACTCGTTGATTGCTGTGCGGTGTTTTAACTCGATATTCGGGTACCAAATGTTGATCGGATTTGCTCAGTGGATGGTCTTGTTCGAAACCATTTGTTTGGATGTGGCGACAAGTAATAATCCGGACAAATTCAATACGGATCACGAGAGTAATTTAGCAAACATATTGCTAAATGTGGTTTATCTTGCATTCAACACGGTACGTATTTAAGTTTGTTTAAAAATCTAGCTGTAATAGATAGTTTTAGTTAGGAAATATCAGGTAATATAATTTTCAAAATGATATTGTGTTTTTCAGTGTCTACAGATGCTAATCAAAGAAGTCGTTTCCGTCTAATCCACAATTTGTCTTTATAATAACTTAAATCTAGGTATATAACTAGTAGGACCCATCGGTCCTATCTCAGTCTCTGGTGAAATAATGTTTACGCATGTCACTGCTGAATTTTTTAATATATGCACCTCACTACACAACACTACACAAGATCAGATGGTTTGATCCTTTTGAGCCTTTGTTCTGTTCTGGTGGTATCCAAAAGTTGCAATATTTCAATATTCATATAAGAATGGAGTTTTTCCTCGTGCCCCCTTGTAATTGTCTTGATATCTTGACTGACTGTGGGTATCTGAAGGTCTCGATGTAGGTACTCAGTCCTATAGTATTTGGGTGCATCCACAATACATCTCAGGACTTTGTTCTGAAAAATTTGCATTTTATTTATGTTACTCTTTGATAAAACATCCCCATAATTGAACTTCGTCTGTCCATATAGGTTTCAGTATTTTCGTATATAATTGCAATTTATTATATACCGATAATTGTGATTTTCTTCTAATTAGCCTACTGGCTATTTTCCTATATTTCAATTGCACTTCTATTCTTTTCTTCTTTATATGTTCCTTCCAACGAAGTTTTGCATCGAGATTCATTCCGAGATATTTGGCGTTGTTGCTATATTGAGTGATAGTGTTATTTACTGTTATTGGTACGTGTACGGCCTGTTTATAGGTGAACTGCACATGTACAGATTTACTTTCATTAATTCTTATTTTCCAAGTTTGTGCCCAATTATTTATATTGTCACTTGCCTGTTGTAATTTTCGTGAGGCTTCTTCACTATTGTCTCCGACAGCTATAATCGCAGTATTTTCAGCAAATATAGCCATCGTAATATTTTCCATTTGTGGTATATCACAAGTGTAGAGTAGATAAAGCATTGGTCCCAGTACACTTCCTTGTGGTACACCTGCTTTGGTTTCTTTTATTGTAGAGTAAGCTCCTTCTTGTTGGACTCTAAACATTCTGGTTGTAATGTATGATTTTAAGAGTCCGGTGTGTTGTTTTAGTAGTATTTTCTGTAGTTCATGAACAAGGCCTTCATGTCAAACCTTATCGAATGCTTGTGTTACATCTAAGATATAGCTGAGCATACTTTTTTACTTTCGTAGGCTTTTTCAGCCATGATAAATAGTCAGAACATTAGTAAATTTATATTCACGTAATTTTCATATTATCAAAAAAACTAATGAGTTGGTTCTTACACGAGTATTTGAAAATGGAAGTGAGTAGCCATTAATAGCAGCCTTTAATAGGTGTTAGCCCCCTAGACTCTTGGCCATTGTTTATGGATACAGAAATATTACAGTACATAGTGACTTGCACAAATATAAAAATAATGTGAATGCAAATAATCTATAAGTGAACAAAACTGATGTCTTACAAACGTGATTGAACTGAGAGATTTGTTTGGTGTTTATTATGTATAAATAAAGTATCATTAAGTTTGAATCAGGTATTCGAGATGTTCTTATTGTATTTGGAAAAACTATCTCGTACAGTTAATTGTGTCTTGATTGTGCCTTCAGTTGTTTGTTTCATTTGAGCTTTTTCATAACAAAGTACCACGTGGACTCTTAGTAAATCTTTGGTTTCTTAGGCAAGCTACTGTTATATTGCAAATACAACACATACATTTATCTTTCTTCATAGTAAAGAGATAATATTATTCCCATTCACTATGATAACGACAGGGTTTTATTCTTTTCTCCAGCTTTTACTCGATTTATTCAATCTATAATAGTAAAATGTATGAACATATATATATATATATATATATATATAACAGCACAAACATTGAGTAACAAGTGCATTTATTTTAGGGGCTGTCACAATACGGTTTGGAATATGATTCAGTACCATTGTCAAACTAATTTGACTTCTGGCGTCTTTCACACCTCAAGAAATTCATTCATAGTAAATAACTTTTATCAACGCAGGATTATTTCAGTTTCCGAAAATTTTATTTATGCGAGCTTATTTAACACAGCCATAAATGCACAATTTGAGTGTTGCCACAGACACAGAAAAAAGCCTAGACAGCCAATAAATAAATATCGATACCACGATATATCGATATCGATATATCGGAGAAAAAAAATGACTTTTTTTTTGTAATATATATTAATATTTTTATTAAACTGTTACAATTAAATAATATATATAAAATATTGTATAAATAATATATATAAAATATTGTATAAATAATATATATAATGTAATATATAAACCTTTAAAATTAAGTAGAAAAATATCGATATGTCGATATATTGGTCAAAAAAATATCGGCCAAAGTATCGATATTTTTAAAAAAATTATAAGTATAACAATATATCAATACTTTACCATATCCGCACATTATTAAAATTATGACGCTTTCTACTACATTTCTAAGAAAATAACTAAATAATGTTTTAATTATTTGTACAAATTGAAATCGTTTCCTTGTGAAATATTTCTAACACACAATTTCATGAATAAATTAGTCTATTATTGATCATTGAGTCATTGAGTGATACGTCTGATGTTTACACATCAAATAGTGTTTTTAATTTAATAAGCTCATTCCACGAAATCGATACCATTTTATTGCGTTGTTGACAGTTCCCAAACGGTCGATGTCTCGACAACTATGACACTCAGCTGGCACGAGCTCTCCTATCGAGTGTTGTTAAAACACGCGAGTTTTCTTGGAATCATTCCTGAAATCGATTTCAAGCATAATCAGTTGAGAAAATGCACGTCTGCTTACAAATATACCAAAACAATCAGTTTCAGTTTGTTTTATGCTGGTCTGGGTATATCAGCAATATATTTCCAAGCCGACATCATGAAGTCATTGGAATTTAATCCTAATATAATCGTTTTGAACTGTTCTATGAACGCTTTAAGCTTCATCCTTGTTATTTCGATGTTGTTTTCGAGCTTAAACGGTAATATATGGAGACGGTTCGTGAAGAGCATCGATCTGATGCATAAAAATCATCAGCTTAGCAATAAGGGTATGTTATGGATATCCATGTCTGTTTTGGAGTACCTTATATTGATTTATTTTGCCTGGATTTCATTCGAAACTATAAGGCAACAGGTTGGAACGTGGATAGCTATTTGTATGTCAATGACCAACCTCTGTTTTCTTTATCAATTCATTCAAACTATGGTTTTAATTTTAATCAATCAAGATATACGAAGAACCTTGCAGACCACTCTCCACTACCTGGATATGAGGAGATTGAACATTCGTCTAGCGCAGATCAGCTATAGCAACTCCTTGAGGGCTGTGGGATGTTTTAATCAACTGTTTGGGTACCAGATAGCGCTCAATTATGCCTACTGTATCCTGCAATTTGAAACCATTTGCTTTAATATAGCTGCAAAAATTAACCCGGAAAAATTTCCTAGTAAATGGTACATTGACCTCGGCCAGCTTATAGTGATATCCATGTATCTCATATTCAATTTGGTATGTTAATTATTTAACTTTTATTTAGCACTTTTCATTATAAATAAATTGCTCGGGTAACTTAAGTTACCTTTAAACTTAAGTTACTAAGAAAAAAAAATTTGAACGAAGTTATTATATTACAGCCATGCATTGTATATTGAAGTAGATGACTCGGTAAATTTCGTATCACTTGCATCTATTTAGAAACATTTTTCCGACAATGACAATAGCCACTTCTCGTCGACTCTCGGTGAATTAAACCTCTTCTTCTGCTGACGATATCATGGCTGCCAGATGGCGTTTGATCTAATGCTCTTTTGGATATTTTGACTAAATCAGTGTTCTGATGAAGAAACGTTCGTAGTTCTTGCGCAAAAGCTCGCTTCACTATTGGACTATGAGCACAACGCCTATCAATTTCCGCATTCGGATTGATTGTAAAATACATTTGTAAGAATTAATGACTGGATAATGGTATTGGTAACGGTGCTCCTAATAAGCCACACATTTTTCGTCTGAAATCTATTTCAACTATAATCAGTTGATAAAATGCACGTCTGTTTATAAATATACCAAAATAATCAGTTTCAGTTTGTGTTATACTGGTTCGGGTATATCAGCAATATATTTTCAAGCCAACATCATGAAGACAATGGAATTTAATTCCAATATAATCATTTTGAACTGTTCTATGAACGTTTCAAGCTTCATCGTTGTTATTTCTATGTTGTTTTCGAGCTTGAACGGTGAGATATGGAAATGGTTGGTGAAGAGCATCGATCTGATGCATAAAGATCATCAGCTCAGCAACAAAATCTGTTTTGGAGTACCTTATATTGATCTATTTCGCTTGAATTTCATTCGAAATTATAAGGTGACAGTTCGGAACGTGGATGGCTATTTGGATGTCAATAACCAACTTCTATTTCCTTTATCAATGTATTCAAACGCTGGTTTTAATTTTAATCAAGAGATACGAATACGAACACCCCCCACTATCTGGATATGAGGAGGTTGAACATTTGTCTAGCGCAGATCAGCTATAGCAACTAGTTGAGGGCTGTGGGATGTTTTAATCAACTGTTTGGGTACCAGATAGCGCTCCGTTATGCTTATTGTATCCTGCAATTTGAAACAATTTGCTTTAATGTAGCTGGAAAAATTAACCCGGAAAAATTTCCTAGTAAATGGTACCTTGAGCTCGGCCATCTTATAATGATAACCATGTACCTCATTTTCAATTTGATATGTTATTTATTTAATTATTATTTAGCCCTCTTCATTATCATCATGCTGGGCAATCGAAAGAATATTTAGTCTCTAACAAAAATCTAAGAAAATTGATTTAGCATATTAAAAATACTGAGAATAAATTAAGTATAAAATATTTATGTCTCAACATCATCTATTGGAAAATTAATAGAATTTTTTTATTTAAAATAACAATTTTCAGTTTTTAAATGCATAGATTACATACTAAGACACTTTTAATCATATTCAAAATGCAATACACAATGATTCAACGAATCAACTTAAAATATTGTTCTCCAAAACTTGCAATTTGAACTATAGGTGAAAATTTGCATATTTTACGAAATTATATTATAACAAACCAAAAACACTTTCTCATCAAATCAACATACTTTTGTGTAAATGCACATTAACTATTAACGTTTCTAATCCTTCATTAGTGATATATGATGTTTATTCATTAAATACAGTTTTTAATTTAATCAACTTATTCCACATAATCGATACCATTCCACCGCTCTGATGACAATTCTATACAGTCGGTTTATAAATAACTATGACTTTATCCTTGCATGAGTTTGCTTATCGAGCGTTGATGAAACAAGCGAGTTTGCTGGGAATCATTCCTGAAATTGATTTCAACCGTAAGCAGCTGAGAAAATGTACATCTATCTCAAGTTACGCCAAAATTATTGTATTTGGTATGTTTTATATAAGCTTAGGTGCATCATCCTTATATTTGGAAAATAATATGATGAAAACGTTGGAGTTTAAGTTCAATATAATAATTTTGAATTGTTGTATGAACGCTGTAAGCTTTGTCACTGTTATCCTGATGCTCATTTCGAGTTTAGATAATAAAACGTGGACAAACCTTGTGAACAATATCGATCTGGTGCATGAAAATCATCAGCGCAGCAGCAGGAAAGAAATTTTATGGATACCCATATGTATCTTAAATTACCTTATATTGATTTATTTTACCTGCCTTTTGTTCCCAAAGTTACAAAAATCTTTCGGATTGCTGACTGCCATTTGTTTATCATTGTCTAACTTATGTTTCCTTTACCAGTTCGTTCAAACGATAGTTTTAATCTTGATCAATCAAGAAATACGAAGAACCATAGAGACTGTTTTCGATCATCTGGACATAAGGAGGCTAAATGTTCGCCTAGCACAAAGAAACTATATGAATTCATTGAATGGTGTCCGTTGTTTTAACCGTATATTTGGGTACCAGATAGTATTCGGCTACGTCTACTGGGTACTGCTGTTCGAGTCAATTTGTATTAACGTGTCCGGAAAAACGAATCCTGGAAAGCTTATAAGTAAATGGGAGATAGATCTCGGCCAGCTTATAATGTTTTCAATATATCTCGTCTTTAGTTCGGTATGTATGTGTATTTATCTAATTATTAATTATGTCTAATTAAACAAATAGTTTGCATCTGATTTATATTCTAGTAGATGTTATGTTAATTTAATTTGTCATATTTGAAATATTACCAATATTATGTGTTGATGGCTGAATATTAGTAAATATCAAGCACAAGAGAAATCATGTGGTATCACAGTTTCATATTTTTTAACTGGAAATACTATTATATATTGGGTGCTTACATGTATTTTGATTGGCGAAAATGTCTATTACAAACGTAAGCTCGGCTTCTCCTCGGGAATAATGACGAGCAGAGCCAAAAATTCAACTTTCGACCCTTGTGGTGTGGTATACTATTTATGGATAGCCATATGTGTCTTAAATTATCTTACATTGATTTATTTTACCTGCCTTTCGTTCCCAAAGTTACAAAAAGCTTTCGGATTGCTGAGTGCCATTTGTTTAACATTGTCTAACACATGTTTCCTTTATCAGTTCATTCAAACGATAGTTTTAATCTTGATCAATCAAGAAATACGGAGAACCATAGAGACTGTTTTCGATAATCTGTACATAAGGAGGCTAAATATTCGCCTAGCACAAAGAAACTATATGAATTCATTGAAAGGTGTCGGTTGTTTTTACGGTATATTTGGGTACCAGATAGTATTCGGTTACATCTACTGGATACGCTGTTCCAGTGAATTTTTATTAACGTGTCCGGAAAAACAAATCCTGAAAAGCTTTTAAGTAAATGGAAGATAGATCTCGGCCAGCTTATAATGTTTTCAATATATCTCGTCTTTAGTTCTTTATGTATGTGTATTTATCTAATTATTAATTATGTCTAATTAAACAAATAGTTTGCATCTGATTTATATTCTAGTAGAAATTAGAAGTGTTAACCATAACTCACGTTTAATAGGACCAGGCATATTACGTATTATTCGTATGGTAATGGAAAATGCAAACGAAATTGTAACGGAAGTGCCAAAAAAAAACATTGGTTAAAATGGCATATATAGTCTATCCAAAATTGGTGAGAAGATACGTCATCTCAATTTGTGACGTTAAAACGGTGCAATGTTGCCACATCAACTCTGAGTTTTAGTTTATTTTGTCTTTAACCTATAACAAAATTCTAATCTAAATAAAATAATGAAATAAAAATATTACTGAACATAATTTATTTTAACTTTATAGTATATCTAATGACTACAGTCAATTATACAGCCACAATAGTTTAAAGATTAGACGTATAACCTCTTATCACTATTGTATTCAATTTTGCATAGGTTTGACAACCGGACGACGTTGACAGGCTCATTTGTTTCGAACTTATCGCACAGAATTGTGCCTCTTTTTAACTAGAATAAATTGAGTAGGAAAATTGTCTGATTCTAAAACGAATTTACAAATTGCGGCAGGTAATACATTAAATATTTTGATGACGTATCTTCACGGGGATTTTGGATAGACCATATATATATATATATATATATATATATATATATATATATATATATATATATATATATATATATATATATATATATATATATTTATTTAATTCACATGAAAGAAACTATATCCATTTTTTTATATAGGCAATTGATTTCAACACCGATAACTAATTGAATTAATTGTATATCTTCACTATATATGAAATGGGGTTTTAGCTTAACTAAATGTTTGTATTTCCTTTCTTTAATTTATTATACACCATTTACATATTGTGTTTGAACGGCTTTTAGCCGAATTACAAGGTAAGACACAACAGTTTTTATCGCAATCACCAATAAAATGGGTATAAGGTTCTCCGAGTTATGTTATAGGTTATTTTTCTTGTACGTCGGCTTCCTGGGTCTGATACCAGAGTTTAGTTTTGGATCCAAGTCGTTTAGGAAAGGTTCATGTTACAATTGCGTAAAATCGGTGACGTTATGCATTGTTACTATTGTTTTAATATGTTGTGTCATTAAAGAGCAAGGTATACTAATGCAAAAAATGAATTACAATTCGAAATTCATAATTCTTAATTATTTCGTCAAAATTATATGCACGATGATAGCCATGGTTGCGTTTGTGTCAAATGCACGACGGAATGTCTGGAGCGATTTTATTAAAAACGTCGATTTCTTGCATAAACAACATCAGTATACTAAAAACCACTACGCCATCACGATCCTGTATATAATGGGACTAGTTTTAGTTCATGGAGGATTTGGTTATTTTCTTTGGGAAAGTTCTTTCGCTTATCTGAAAGACCTGGGTATATGGAACAGCATTCTTTTCAGTATACCCGTCCTTCAGTTACTGTATCTCTTTCTGCAGTTGTGTACGATCTTCGTTTTCATTCAAGAGATTCGATGGAAAGCGAGAAAAGCTATTTTGTATTTGAACGTGGACTGCATTAATATACGCAGAGCAAAGCAGACGTACTTGGAATGCTTGAAAGGTATAAGGTGCTTTAACTCAATCTTTGGGTATCAAATTGTAGCTATATTTGGTTATTGGCTATTTCTGTTCGAGACCATTTGCTTCTACCTGGTGGAAAGTAAATCTAATAGCAAAGTCAGCGATCATAGGATCGTGTATTGGAAAGTCGTGGTTATCAACATGGGTTATCTTATATTTAATTCGGTACGACCATATCTAAGGTTACTATGTCGTGCATTTTCAGTTGTCTAAAATCAGGAGTTCATTATGTCTCTTCTTGTTTCAGTTAAACCTATTCTCCGTGGTGATATCTTGCGATAACACCACGTCCGAATCGCTGAAGCTTATGGACCGTTGCTACGAACTGCAGGAGAAGTTCGATCGGAGTACCTTCGAGTACCAGGAGCTACAAGCTCTGGCCTTCTACGCAGCGCACAACCAGCTTCGTTTCACGGCTGCGGATTTGTTCGAAATACGGAGGTCGTCGATGCTGGCTCTGATTGCTACGTCGACCACCTATTTCATAGCCTTAGTGCAGTTTTATTGAAAAATCCCTATTAATGATATTAGGAAGACCAAATAGAAATTATTAAATGAAGTTATTATTTAGATTTATATAATTATTAATTGTGTATATGTTAGTATTATGCTTTTAGTGAAATAAAAGTTATTGAAAATGTATGTGATTTATGTGCGTACATGCGTCATTTATTACATTTATTATAAGTTCGAGGCTACATTGTAATTAAAATAGTTTTCGGTATCGCTATAGATACATGATTCAAAGTAGGGTCATACTCTTGAAATATAGGGTGGAACAAAAATTACCACTACCCGCTACCATTTTGATTGTACTCTATTTTGGTTATGTGACTTTCAGCTGAGTTTCGCTTTAACCATTGTGTTGTGCAGACTTCCAAATTTTATTATGGATAAATATATTCCACAAGAACGAGCAGAAATAGTGACAATATGTATTGAAAATAAAGCGGAAATTGCGTCAAAAATATCCTAATCGTCCAGCGCCTCACAAAACCACAATTCATCGTTTACATGCGAATTTTCGACAGTACGGTACGATTTTGGGAACAGTCGGTTTTGGGAATACAGAATCCTCAACTAATTCATGAAAAATTATTGCATCTACTAAAAACAACTGTATGGTGTGGTATACATGCTGGAAACATCATTGGTTCCTTTTGTTAATGACCAAGGTGTTATTGTTACTGCTGAACTTTATCAAAACATCTTTCGAAATTTTCTTGTGCCTGAAATGGAAGAGCAAGGACTAGAGCTCATGGGGTTAAGCAAGATGGGGCCAGAGCACGTACAGCTCGTTCAACAATTCAATTATTGAAAGACGTTTTTCCACGAAGTCCAATTTCGCGACGTAGCGATTTAGCATGACCAGCCGGACCTCCAGATTTAACAGCACCCGACTAATTCTTCTAGGGTTAAAATGAAAAGTGTATGTGAATAAGATCCAAACGATTCAACATCTTAAAGACAATATTCGTCACGAAATTAAAGAAATTCAACCTCAGATATTGCAGCATGTCATGAAGAATGTCTTCAAAAGAGCCGAAAGTTGCATAGCGAATCGCGGTCACCATTTAGCCGATATAATTTTTCAATCATAACGAAAAAAAATGTGAAGACTAGATCTCTGTGGAAAAGTTTCGTAATGTCCAATAACAAGATGATACTAATCGTTATTAGAGTAATCTGATTGGTTAGTATACATTTTCATTAGGCAATTAACCTCTAAATATGGAAAATATTCCAATAAAAACATACAAAGTATTTATATTTTAAAATAATTTATAGAATGTTTCACGTAATTATTTTCACTGTGGTCCCTTTTCTGTTATAATTCTATTAATCTCTTTATCCCCAAAATATATTATACATCTTATGGTTATTTGTAACATTCTTTGTTCAAAACTATTATGTATTGTACAATCTGAAGGTTTAAAAATTACAATTTTAATAATATATCTGTTCAAATTACTTTGATTTCAAATACATTAAATGAGACAGCTTAAGGACTCACATTACAATAAAATAATATTGACGGAGTTGCTAAACGATACCTGAGAGATTAATTAATGGTCTACGGAGTTAGTCATAACAGAATGTAAAAAATAATTGCATTTAAATACTTTTTTGACATAAGTATTGGCGGATGTAAAATCCCAACTATCTTGGTTAAGAACCGTTAAGTCATAACTTACTAATTTAGATGTATAGCCAAAATATATTTCTTTAAATAAATCAACCCCTTAAAATGTTGGTGCTACTTTAAAAAAGTATCTTCAATGTCTATAATCTATATCTTCACTATACAAATATTAATTGACTTTGCGATAGCGTTCTTCGGAATTTTCTCAATATTCCATTTGAACACATTTTTGATTTATGCTCTGGCCAATATTTTTACTTCCACATCACCTATTTTTTTGGTAACTAAGTGAAAAATAGGTCAATCTTCATATCAGTGTCTTGTTATATACTAGATCTTCTATGTTATAATAATAAATTTGCAAGGAGTATAATGATAAGTAATATAACAAGTGGCCAGTCCAGTTAATAAATATACTTTTGCATACATCAGTCAATGCATTAAGGTCAATGAAAAGAATATATGCCTGGAAAGTACGGCCAATAAAGTGTGCCTTTTTCACCAAATTTTATTTGCCATCACTTTTGATTAATGTATGACCGACAAAAGCCATTTAGTGATTGGGGCTAATATGAATATCCATGATATGCCTCATTCATATATTCCTCATATCCCACAAAACGTCTATGCCTCATTATCTCATTTATCTATTTTTGAAAACGTTACCTTATTCCCAAAAATACTTGGTTTTGTAGTAGTTATGGAGGATTTTGGTTTTATAATTCGAATTTATCAACATATACAAACACTTAATTATGTTTAGGATTTTGCTTGCCTTTTTCTTTTGATTAACATACACAAGCTTTTTTATGAGAACGTTTAGTATAAGCGTTGACATTCATTAGTATTTTTTCTTGAATTAGTATGAAAACCAGTATTTGTTTTCAATATTCATTATTTGTGTGGAAATATGACTTTTTGCATATGAATTACCTGACACATTTTTAAACTGCAGTACTATTTCAACAATTTAATAAATCTAGATGTGTCATATACTTTATATTATACTAGCGACCCGCCCCGGCTTCGCATGGGTGCAATGCTGATACTAAATAAAATACACTACAGAAAAAATATGAACGTTGTATATAAAAACATAGCGGCCCGCTCCGACTTTGCACGGGCATAAAATATATATGCCTATGTCACTCAATGAAAACATGATTAAAATCGATCCAGTATTTTTGGTTCATTCATTACTGCCCTTGGCCTGCACGCATTAAATTTGGAGTAAAACAATTCCTCTTCCCCTATACTTACTATGAAGATTTCCTGCTATCTTTGGAATATCTAAATTCATACAATTTTTATTACATTACACATTTTTATTCAAATTTTTCATTTGTAATATCTCCGAAAATATTTGTTTAATTTACATGCTGTAAGGAACCATATTGATCTATATTAATTGCACACTGTATTTAAGGTACTTAATTCGATAAGGATTAATGCCGTATTGCTTAAAATAGCTTCGTAAATAAGCCATTTTCTCACGTAAAAAGTAAACAATAATAAAAATGGTTAATGTGGGTTATCCCTAAAAGATAAACATATACCATCCCGGACTTTTTTGTAGACCTTTTTATGGTGTACAATACTGTAGTACATTAATTTGATCTAACTCGTAGAGCTAGGCAGCGTTTTTGCTAATTGCTATATAAGCCTAAAAAATAGGTTAATTTACGACATCACGTTAGAATTCTCTAAAATTAGCAATGTTGCCTTAGTATATTATGCATGTATTATACATATAAACCTTCCTCTTGAATCACTCTATCTATTGAAAAAAACCGCATCAAAATCCGTTGCGTAGTTTTAAAGATTTAAGCGCACATAGGGATATAGGGACATAAAAGGCGACTTTGTTTTATATTATGTAGTGATTTAGAGACTAAATAGGTTGAATTTGTGTACGGCGACATCTCTCGAGATAATATGGAATTATAATCTGAAAAATATTATAGCGATGTCTACTTTTATAGAGAGGGGAAACAATAATCTTTACTTAATATAAACATGTTTTTAATTTGATACTGAATTTTGTAATCGTCTATCCATTTTTCAAGTTAAAACCCTATTTTTGGAGACTTATGGAGTGCCATCTAACGTGAAACCACTTAAGTTTTAGTTAGGGCTCTTGTCCAAAGATGTCAGAACAGGCGTTTTATTATTTTCCTAGCGTGTCTAATTCCTTCGATTAATACAAAATATGAATCGATCATTTTAATAAGTAATTGCCGTTTTATAATTAATATTACGTAAACTCAAGCTTTCACGGCACTATTTCGAGCTATTTTACACGTTTTCCTTGCTGGGTGTCGACCGACAACCCGATTTGGTACTTTTCATCTGGTATGAAAGCTGTCGGATTCATTTTTTTGTATCTGCATGTTACCGGCATAATTATTCGGACACAATATTTCAGAATGCTCGCAGAGAAAAAGGTTCAACATACATCGGCTTCCTAGGAAATGATCGATGCGGGGCTAGCATGTAATAATTGATAAATAGATTTATATCCTGTTCGTTGTTGTTTTTTAGATAAGTTTGTTAAGTAACTACCAAACAGATTTGTAAATTCGCAATGATTGTAAATTAAGAGAAAATAGTTGTTATGGTCAAATTTGTTATATCGATTTGTTTTATAATAACGTTGTAAGGTTTTTTGTTGTTAAATTGAGAGAGAACTTGAGACTGAACTTCAATCAAGTCATAGTGATACAGAGCCAGAAGTAACAAATATCTGAATTGAGGATGTAAAAACAGATCTAGTAAACGCACTTACTAGATGTACTGGAAAGTCATTTCCTATAATGACTTGAAACTGTGGGCCAGTCAAGACATGCTGAATCGATCTGAAGAAGTGATTATCACAAGACGCTAGATCTGGTGAGTACACTGGTGATTGTGTGACTCAGCGTTATCTAGTTGTACAAGAGAATAATTTTGCATTTGCTACTTATTATTGCTGGCTTTTTTTACAACAATACTTTTTTCGGTTGGTTTAATTGACTGCTATACATCTGTAGTAACAGTTTCATAATATACAACACCTAGCTGATTACACCATATAAACAGCAGGGCTATATATTTATAGGTATTCTGCTTCTAACAGGTCAATTGAAAAGTGCGTGGCCTGACATATAAATGGCGCTACTAGAATTAAATCCATATGTTTTATGGTAGCCCTAACTCTCAAAAGATGCGTGTATAAATTTGACAGCTGTCGGATCATTAGCTTGTGAATTATAGCATTTCGAGTGAAGCAACTTTTGTTATTGTGAATTGATAAAAAGGAATTCCGCGTGTTGATAAAATATTTCTTTTTGAAGGGAAAAAATACAGTTGAAGCAAAAACTTGCCTTGACGCCGAGCTTCCTGTCTTCCCTAGGAAAATCAACCATCAATGGTGAAATGAGCACCGAAGACGGTGAACGCAGTGGACGCCCAAAAGAGGTTGTTATCGACGAAAATATTCAAAAAATGATTTTGAATGACCGTAAATTGAAATTGAATAAAATAGCAGACCTTCTAAAGATATAAACTGAACGTGTACATATTATCATTCACGAATATTGAGGCATGAGAAAGCTCTGTGCAAAGTGGGTGCCGCGCGAGCTCACATTTAACCAAAAACAACGACGGGTTGATGATTCTGAGCAGTGTTTGAAGATTATCAAGCGTAATAAACCCGAGTTCTTGCATCGATATGTGACAATGGATGAAACATGGCTCCATCATTTCACTCCGAAGTCTAATCGACAGTCATCCGAGTGGACTGCACACGATGAACCCGCTCCAAAACGTGGGAAAACGTAACAGTCAGCTGGCAAGGTTATGGCGTCGGTATTTTGGGATGCGTTTGAAGGACGAAATCGCCGAAAAACGGCCGTATTTGAAGAAAAAGGAAGTGCTGCTTCACCAATACAATGCGCCGTGTGACGAATCACTGAAAACGATGGCAAAATACATGAATTAGGCTTAGAATTCCTTCCTCATCCACCCTAGAGAATATGGCGGATCTAGCCCCAACGACTCAGATCTCATAAGAATGTTCGCTGGAAAGAAATTTTCGTCGAATGAAGTGGTGATCGCCGAAACTGAGGCCTATTTTGAAGTAAAGGACAAATCACACTACAAAAATGGTATCGAAAAGATGGAGGGTTGCTATAATCAGTGTATCACTATGGTACGTGTTTTACTATGGTAGGCCGGGGACTTTTCAATTGACCTGTTACCTTCATCGAAATCATCACAATTGAGTTTTTGAAACCATCTCTCACATATTTTTGAGGTTAAAGTTCCTACCAGCAAACGATGACTTTGAACGGCTTTTTTCTTTTGATGAAGTAAGAAAAATAACACGTGTCACAAATGCACATTTTCGTTTTACAAAGGGGAATAAGTATATGACGGTTTAAGTTTCGAAAAATGTAACATCTATAGCTTTTAAGCTTTATGTCAGTAGAATAAAATTGTCAAATATGTCGAATCACAACATTGTATACTTAAGCCGAGCGACGTCTGTTAGAAAAACCAGTAATGATTTTCCGGTACACCTGGTGTACCAACTCCAAATGTATTCGTATAGCAACTATCGAGTATGATTTCATTTGTATATAACCAGTCAGTTTAATATCAGTAGCAAGAAACATCTCAATAATATATTTGCATATAAATAGTCAAATATATTTGAAAGCATTGAAAGCACTTGGATGGGACATATTATCGCACTCGACGTACTCTCCAAACTTTGCCCTGTCTGACTATCAATTTTGCTCATCAACGGGATACGCGCTTGCTGATCAGCACCTCGCCAACTTCGAAGAAGTTGGAAAAAGGTTCGATGAATGTTTTTGCTCAAAGGACAAACAGGTTTTTGGGATGCAAATTTCCTGAAAGATGGGCGAGATGTATAGAATCAAATGGCCAATATTTTCACTAATTAGATGTATCTATTTTCTTGTAAATTATGTAGTTTTTTTTCTCAAATAAACCGGTAGTAACTTTCCGATACACCTGATACTCTGTCTAGTATCTGGATCATATTACCTTATTATATTATATTTGATGTAATTCTCTTTGATTGAACCTAAAAAAACTATTAAATTTGTTATTATTATTATTCTTGATACTCGATGTTTTCAAGCATACTTGACTATTTGGGAGGTTTTTTTATATTGATATTGATCTAGATGGTTTTAAACAGTCGAATAAAACTCGACAGTTGCTATACGATTAGAGAAATATGACAATTGTTTCAGTAAGTGTTTAGTGGATTACAGGAGGGAATTTAAGCGATACGAATAGGAAATGTAATGTTGAAAGTGCAATTTGGAGTTAATATAAGGAGAAATAATTGATGTCTTCTGTCTGCCCGCGTTATTAACTGTTATCTAATCCGGTGCTTTCCCAAAATATCCGTAGCCGACTTGATTTCGGTGAAATACGAAAGTAAGCAACAATTATTATCCCGCATTATGCGATGGATTTCTTAATTGCGATTGTTGTAACGAGAGCTCTCGGTCGAAGAACGATCGCGGAGGAAGTCCTCGCCATCTGTTCGGATATGCGGATCGCGGAGCCAACGCCCAGCTGAAAAAAAAAACAACGAAACGTAAAATAGAACGGCTCTCGCAGCTCGCGAATCGCCGCCATTGCGTAACGACAATTAAACTTTCGTGCGACTTGTGTGCCTTTTACGATCGCAACCAGGCCAGATTGAAAGTAAACACACGGGGATCGGAGCCGTGGACTTGGCGGAGAGGCCGCGCACGGTCCCCGCGTTCGCCTTCTCCTCCAGGTCCTCCTCCCGGGCGATTCGGCCGTTACGTGACCGTCGTCTCCGTGTCGTTTCCTAGGAAGTACGCGCTCGGCGGGGGCCTTTCGGAAGCGGAGTCTTTTTTCGTTTTTCACCTGTTACGAGATACTCGGTCGCAGTTTCGTATACGATAGTCCTATTCCTCCTTTTTCCACCGGACACTCGAATAACTAAACGTACAAATTAGCCGAATAGTTAGTTCAGGAATAATTGTTTAAAAAAAAAGAACAACGTTATCTTTCTTCCTGATTTACGTTTTTTATTTAATTTTTTAATATTTTTTTATGAAATACTTTAAATAATTACAGTATTGTAGTTTGTGAAGGAGAGCAAACAATGTTTTTATTAATTACTTCTTACTTGAGATATGCTTAGTACAATCTTAATTTACAAATTAATTTATTACTACTGTTCTGTGGTACTTGCATTAATATTTGTATATTGATTGTTCAGATAATCAATCAAATTAAAATAAAACTAATCTACTTAAGCTAAAATTAAAAACACTTTTCTATACTAAACAAGTTCGTGTGGTTTGGTTCGCTTCAATCTTCCGATTTTCTACGTGTTGTCCAGTAGCTGTATTGCTTCCACGTTGATTTAGCAACCTCATTTCATATTTTAAGGCGAAAACATGAATCGCTTCATGACTCCATGTAATTTGGAGGTCATCCTGCAGTTCTTTGTTGGTTAAGTAGCGATAAAAATTGATAATTAATCCTAGAACTTTGTTTTGTGTGCGTTGGATTACTAGTTAGTTTGATGTTATAGTGTAATTCCACATCTGATCTGATCTCCACATCTGATGAATGATTCCAAAACACTACCCTATGAAACACTAGCCGAAATAGGTTTAAGTGTTGAGAAAGCCCCTTCATGCGGGACTCTGTAAGAATGTTCATCAGGTCGGCCGGAATTTGTGGCTGTCGACGCGATTGTTTGTCCGAACTCTCACTACTATTTTTGTGGAAGGAATTCGGACGGGAACACAGAACACCGGTTGAATAAGAACTTGTTTATTTCATGTGTTAAATACTACATGTGTTCGACGGAAGGATGGACAGAATATTAGGTTAGGTAAAAGAAGTACGGAATCGCTATGGAAGTGATACTATTACAAGGGGTAGAGAAAAAGAGAAAAGAGAAAGGGACAAAGATGTCATCGTGGTGGTTTCATAGCCGAGAACCGAATGGTATCAATCCATCAGCGCTGCCAACCTTTGAACTGAATGTAGATGTAATAGTGGTGGCCCGAAGGATTGTATCAGTCGCTACAACTTTAAATTTTCTTTCGGAAAGATATGTTTCCAGCATTCAACAGTAATTCTGCGATAGCAATTTCTTCATTTTGTGTATTAATCCCAAATACTATACCCGGTCAAAAGCTTGTGAGGCATTCAGAGATATTGCAGGATTTCTTTTCTTCGAATGCCTGTTTAACAATCGCTTGGTCGATTGTTGAGTGGTGATTTGGAAATCCAAAAACTGGTATTTTTATAAATGGTTTAATACGTTTTAAAAGCAGTTTCTCAAATAATTTTGATATCGCAGGCGTGAGATGCTTTTATTTTATCAAAAGCCCATTAAAATTCTAACCGGTGTTATCGCAGTATATGTTTTTTTCTCCCGACCACCTACTAATACTAATTTCTCCGGAGACCATCACAAAGGTCCATATCATAAATTTTATGCAGTCTGTGATGGCTTAACTAACACCTATTACTGTCGATCTCTTAATGAAGAATGTTCGTTCCCACAGTATTAACTCCTTCTTTATCCAAATTAAAATTGATAAATACCCTGAACATTTTTTATCTATTCGGATGGATCTGAGAGTAATGATTATATGTGCGATACTTTTATATCAGCGTTACCGATAAAGCACTTTAAGTTTCTCTCTTCATCGAGCCTGTTAAAAGCTGGATTAATAGCCAGCTATACAGCTTTAAGATTTGTGCAGAATATATAAATAAATGTTAGAGTGATCGCTTCCGACGTGATGGTCTTCCTGGAAAGCAGGAAAGCTGAAAAGAAAAAAAATCCTCCCTAATTCGATACAACTGATTCTGTGAATTGACTGCAAATTTCAGAAGTAGTAGTAGAACCGTTACGTTTTGGGGCTTCCTGTTCATATTGGAATCGAGGACAATGAGAATATTATCTGGCAGAGAAGAGAGAGATCCTTATCGGGAAATTTCCTTTTCTGGAGTAGATATTTAAAATCTTTTGTTTCTGTGCTCTTGAGATAAATCTATCAATATTAGCAGACGTAAACTTTTTATATTTACACGTCCTCGAATTAGCCACAGTAGGTTTATTCCTGAATTTCTTGATGCTCCATCTTCTTGGTGCCTCCATCGTAGTGTAACGGGTGCGGATTGTAATTGTCTGTTGGGCTATGTACCCCTCACAGAGGCGACTCTTTAACTTGGGAGGAACAATGGAATAAATGCTTATATTTATACTTCACTTATATCATAACCAAATGTTATACTATTTTGTAAAACTGGGAATATATTCGAAATAGCCCAAGAGGCTGGTGGGTTATTAATAAGTAGTTATTTGCTATCTAATAATTTTCCCTTAATATTATTTCTTTGTTCTCAATCTCAATGTTCGCCGAAGCTTAGTTAGCTCTCGATGTTTGCAATCGATCCAATGGAATCCATATCCAAGTTTGAAATTCGGAGCGCATGCAAAAAACTTTATTTGGATTGGCTTTATTATTGGATTATTTGGATGAAATTTCGGAAATAGTTCAAGGTAGTCCTCTTTTTCTAGTGCATACCTAGGTGTAACACGCTGCAGTTTTTGTTTCTGTCTTTGAACTTCGACGTATCGTTAACTTATATTTTTGTATATCTTTATATTACGGGTACTAAGTACCTAAGCCTTCAACAAACTACATTTATTCAGCATTTCTCAAGCGATATAGTATCTGCTATATAATCTATAATAGCTAAAACATCTTTGACAGTAAATATTGAGCTAAGATCAGCTAAAAAATTTATCGTCATCAATCAAAAGCTAGACAAGCAATCAGGGCCGTCCTAGATGATTAAGATGCTTGATGATGATTTCAGGGAACCTATTCAGATCTCAACACAATATGTGGCCAGTAATTTTCATGCAAGAGGCTGCGTCTGTTACTGATCCTTTCACAAAGTTATTTGGACGTCGTAATACATGTTGTTGATCCCACCACATGCATAGGAAGATATTATAGTCATGAACACTCCACTTAAATGTCTACATGTATGGCTCGACTTGATTAACTCATAACTTGTTTACTTTTTTATCTTGACAGTTGTCGTCGCACCAGAAAACGCCGTGGTTTTGAAAATGATCAGAATGACATTTTCAGTTTATTCTTGTGGTAGAAATTTTTCCTCCTATTGTATCTTTCCTATAGCATTTAATTGTCTAGAAACAGTTAATTAATTAACCACTTGACTATCTGAAAGATGTTTGAGACTTCGAGCTGTGTTTTCGTTCAATAAACTTTCATTATTTTGTAATACATTGATCCGATTCGATGACTTCGACTTTGTTTGGTCCTTTAGACCTTTCCTCATCATTGACAGAAAAATCACCGTATTTAAAGCATTGGGACTAAAACTGCCAAGTGAAATATGTATTTCTAGAGCAGATTTTTTCACATCAGACGACAAAAATCAAAAATCAAAATGCAATTCTGTGTATTCTATGTTTACATATACACTGAAAGACTACTGAATGTGTAGTTGATAACCTCAGTTCAACATTCCGTAATAAATAATGAATTTAAATGAAATTTATGTTACAGTATATTAAATTTTATTCTCCTTCCTTCATTCCAAACATAAAAAGCAACGACTTAATGAGAATCAATCTTTAATTTCAATAACAATCAATTTAATTGCTGTTATTTTAATAGATTATCCACGGGCTATTACTATTTAGTTATGCGATTGGGAAAAAACGAGCTTGTTTCTCCCTAACGGAACTGCGACCGGCAAAAAACTGCTACCCGATCCACCACGGGGAACCGAACCGCGCACGGAACAAGAAAAAAGAAGAAGAAAACCGTCACGAAGATAAAACTCCGGGAACTGAGCGCGCCCAACGCAGTGAGTGCGTTTAGACGTCGCGGTACCCATCAGCAGCCGTTTGGTTTCCATCTCCGACCACGCGGTTCCACTTCTTGCATTCACCTGCTCCGAGTGGTGCCGATCACCACGCAGTCCGCGCCGTCCGCGAAGACAACCACGTCCTTCCGTCGAGAAAGTGCAGTGAAATTGAGTTTTCCCGAAGAAAATCCGTCCACCGATCGAAAGGAGACGACCACACAACGCTTAAAAGGTGCGTCATTTTCGATTTCCTCAGATATCCATACAGATCAAGTTTGATTTTATGGTTTTTTATTATCCAGTACTTGATTTTAGATTGCCAAACTCGAGTAATAAATAATTAACAATAAAAAAAAAACGATTAAGAAACATTCAATCGCGGGTTAGATATCTCTCCACTTTTGGAGGTCGAACCCCAATGCAGTTTCGATGATATAAATCTTGAGCAATTATTCCTCGATGCATCGGAACCAAAAAAATCCTAATAATTAAATTATTTTCTCTATATAAGAAACTTTATTTTACTTAATGCAATTCATTGTCTTGGGCTATTTAACAAGTGGACTGAGACGCTATCGCCGACAGAGTGCTACGGAAGATCGACTTTTTTTACTCCATAAATATATATATCAAGATCCGATTTATATCATCACTAAATAGCAACAATTACGCTATCTGAAACAAAGGTACTGGTCTTAGCCGGGGGAATGAGTGAGCGGATTTTTTTACGTTATTTTGTTAAAAAATTAAACGATTAGATTGTCCTCCGTCTTTATTGTTTCTTGTGCTTTGTTAACATTGATATTCGCGGGGTATTATTGTCGTATTTTATAATTTATACGATTAAAGATTTTTTGTGTCGTTTTTGTTAAGTAGATGACTTTATTTCACTACATTATTCAAAGTATTCTCTATTGAAAGCTGCATATCCTTTTTTACATTCTTTTAAGAAGTTAGTTCGTATTATCCAAAACGTATGGAGTCAACATTTGATACCTCCAAATGAACTAAAGCGTATTCTGGATGATTAAATTACGTGATAGTTGTAATTCAGGGTTTGTTGTTCAGGTATTGTTGATGAACAATTCTAATAACTCTGATAGATTTTTCGTATAATGGCTTCTAGTGTAACGTTTGTTTCAAATATTCTTTCGCTTAGGATAATGGACTTTTTTTTGCATTATTTAGACATAAAATAAAATGTCCGCACTTACAGTTTCATTGGCGTTTAATTCCCTTGCTTTGAAATTATTTCCATGGCCTTCAAATATCCAGAAATAGTTGAATAAACAACTCTTAATAACTCTGTGAGTTCTTCTTGTATTTGGCATGGATTTGTACCCAAATACACCTCCAAATGATCATTTTCTCTTGTACTAGTAGCGCCAAATACTGCCACATGCTCTCCGTGAGTTGCTTCACCTAGATAATATTCGCTATAAGAATAGAGGGCATTTCCTAGCAGTCTTGTTCATAAAAATTGATTAAAATATTTTCCTAGAAAACATATAAGCCAAAGGTTACTTTTATTAATGGTAAATGTTCTTCAATATTTTTTAGTTATGATTCATGCTGTATACACTTTTATTGGTTTATAATTCTTTATGTGTCTTTCAGGGATCCAGAAATTATTGCTTTTAACATTTAATAATGCTGAATGTTCTTCTAGTAGCTTAAATTGATGTTTATCTATAAGTTTTTGTATTATTTAGAATTAGTTTTTATGTAGTGTTACTTCCAAATTATTATTTAGCTTGTTGTAGAGGGTTGAATTATTATCTCTACAAGTTGGTTCAAACAGATCATGTTCCAATAACGTAGGAATGTTCTTCATAATAAAGGTTAAAAAACATCTTTCCAGAAATATGCTTACTTTTAAAGTAACCAGAAACTGTGTTGTTGTGAAAAATAACTTCATCAGACATATGTTGTTTTAGAACAGTTATCTGTCACTGTGAAACGTTTATCGCGCGTTTTTAGAGCCATTTTATTAAAGAAATCCTCTAAGATAATTAAAAATATATATTATAATGAATGTTTAACTATTAAGTGCGACCAACTAATTAATATTTATTGTGTTTCATCATGAGTTTCTTAGAAATACTATAATATTGTTGATTTATTGAAACAAAGAGGATATACAAAATTAGGCATACAAATGATGTCCTATTTCCAAAGCATATATTGTGAAAACTGAATCAATTTCAATAAAATAGATTGTATATTAAAGATTTGCTCTTATGCATTTATATAGCCATGTTGATTAGTTAAATAGTGATATAATTAATGGGAATATAGTATTTTCCATCAAGATATGTATTTTAGAACTTTCAAATGACATAATCCCTTGGTTTTCATAAGATAAGATTGATCACTATAGATTGGCTTGGGTTAATTTTAATAACGAACCATAATAAAGCATATTTCAGCTAAATTAAAAACATATCACCACCAAAAGTAGCTCTATAATAATTGTAGTTATTATGAAGAATATTTTTAATAACAAAATTTTTCAATTTTTAATTCGTCTGTTTCTGTACATATTTGCAACTACATATTGTAAAATTTAACATAATTTTTGTTTTCTATCTATTTGGAAAAATGTATTATATATTAATTTTTATACTTTTTATATATATTTGCGATTTTTATTTGTGTTTTGGGAATGTCTCGATATTGCTAATACTATTGTAGAACATGATTTATACTTGATCGAATATTAATTATATAGTGACGACATGGAATATTAATTATATAGTGTTAAAATGGCAACTGCTAAATAACCTAGCCTATCTGGTTCGGATGGTTTTGACTTCGGAAAATAGCAGTTTTCTATTATTTTTTTAATGGGACTTTCAAAATACCATTGTCCGCATTTATTACTTTTGCTGTTAGATTTGAGTGCTTCTCTCAAAAAATCTGCTCCCGAAGCCCATCAAACACTTTTAGAAATTTGTGATAATGCTGTTTCGTAATTCTAATTTATCGGTTTTGGTTTTAATAATTTAAAAGTGGTAATTTTGATGGAAGAGTTCCCGCAGAACTTTCAGACGGCTTAACAGCTGAAGAATCAATTGTTTCCAAATGAGGTTCGTCCATCGATCGATGGACGAACCTAAATGTAGGCACGAGATGGGAAAGATTTAAAAAATGTAAAATGCTTCATTGCTTGTCAGAAAAAAAAAATCTATGACATATTGTGACTGGCGATGAAAATTGGATCTTCTACGATAATCTCGATTGTTGAAAATCATGGGTTAGTTCGGAATAGTGAACCACATCGACAACCAAGTGGAATATTCAAAGCATCAAAATTATACTCTGGAAATGTTTCCTTTTCATTATTACACAGTCTTGTAACCAGAAGCGTAATATCGCAAATATAATGATAACTAATTTAATATCTTTGTTTATAAGGATTATAATGGGATTTATAGAATACTGAAAATAGCTGAATATATACGCAGAAGAATTCAAAGGTACGTAATAACTGAATTATTCATCTGACGTACATCTACTTTCATTGAAACTGTCGATACTAAGTCATTTGTAGATAGGCCTTGATTTCTTGACTGGCGAATTCATTTCATATGTTTTGCCAACTAACACTCTTTATATAAATGAATCTTAGTCTAAAGCTCACATAAAACTGATGGGTCTATAACCACACAGAAATTTACAAAAAATCGTCCAGATATTACTTTGATTAGTTGTTGGCTGTACCAACAACCTGTACCTGTTGCTGTTTATTACCCAGACGTATTTTGAAGAATAAATAATAGTATATTTGTTATAATATGATAATTAATTCATGTTATACTAGTTTTAAAGCACAGTTTAAAGCAATACAAACATTTGAAGATGCTGCACAACATCCAAATGTCTATCACTTTAAAATCAATGGAAATCAATCTCAGATACATCTTAAGCCACAATATCTTTACCTAATACATTCCTAATTTTACTCGTGAGTTTCATGGCTTTTAAATTATTTATTTCTTTGAAAAATTTTAAAAATCCTTAAATTCTTCCTACCAATACAAGTATATATAGTTTTAAACCTAAAAAGCACGAAACACCATTTTTCTTTAAACGAAATAAACGTACAAATAACAACAAAACATTCTGAATCATCATCATTATAAAGAAGCATTTAAGACAAAAGATATTGTGATAAAACATCATTAAAAAATATAGGTTACTCTCTCACGGTAACTATTTAATAAAAAATAATCTCAAGCACTTTTAACGATGTTTGTACTTAATTAATAATGAGCCACTAGTAAAAGGGAATCACAAACGCGTAGATTACGAATAATTTCTTAAGAGGAATAGTGAAACAATTAGATCTAACATCTGATAAGCGATAATATCAATAACAAGTGTTGTCGAATTTATATTTTATGTAATACCGACCATTATGCGTGGTCTTTAGCATCGATATCGTCGTTGTTACGTCCGAGGCGATTTCTTTTGAACAGATTCACTTTTATCAAGCGAAGTGGACCAGACGAGAGATTTTAGGAAACAAATTGCTCGTCGTATCGATTCGGGCGGCGATGGCAGCACGTCATCGATTTTACTTTCAATGGTCGTAGAAATCGCTGTTGAATATTAGTTATGTATAACGCTTTTGTTTATCTCTCTGTTGAATTAAAAACTACACTAATAATCGAAGAGTTCTCTGTGGTATATTAATATAGTGCACATGCGCATTTTATTTAATTTTACCGAAAGTTATTTTAAAGTTCTATTTGAATGTGTCTGTATTTTTGTTGAGATTTATAATGTTTTCTCGAACATGAATTTAACTGAATAATCTATTCTATGTTATTAATTTCAAAATCACTACATAGTATAAAACAAAGTCGCCTTTTCTGTCCCTATATTCCTATGTGCGCTTAAATCTTTAAAACTACGCAACGGATTTTGATGCGGTTTTTTTCAATAGATAGAGTGATTCAAGAGGAAGGTTTATATGTATAATACATGCATAATATACGAAGGCAACATTGCTAATTTTAGAGGTTTCTAACGTGATGTCGTAAATTAACCTATTTTTTTAGGCTTATTTAGGAATTAGCAAAAACGCTGCCTAACCCTACGAGTTAGGTCAAATTAATGTACTACAGTATTGTACACCATAAAAAGGTCTACAAAAAAGTCCGCGATGGTATATGTTTATCTTTTAGAGATAACCCACATTAACCATTTTTATTGTTTACTTTCCACTCGGATGACTCTCGATTGGACTTCGGAGTGAAATGATGGAGCCATGTTTCATTCATTATCACATATCGACTCAGAAACTCGGGTTTATTACTCTTGATCATTTGGGCGTCCTCTGCATTCACCGTCTTCGGTGCCCATTTCACCACGTCTAAACTTAGCATACCGATCCTTGATGGTTGATTTTCCTGGGGCAGTGTCCGGTAACTCAGCATCAAGCTAAGTTTTTACTTCAAGTGCATTTTTTCGCTTCAAAATGCGATATTCTATCAACACGCGAAATTATTTATTATCCCTTTTTTTTCACAATAACAAAAGTTGCTTCACTCAAAATGATATAATTCACAAACTAGTGATTCGGAACTTTTGAATTTACCTGTTATACTCGTATACTCTTTTGGTGTTAGTTTATTTTAGTCCCTTTTTGCTCTGTTAGTTTTATATTATTATATTGGTATCTTTGCTTTATGTACACATTTCGATACACATGTGTGTTGAGGTGAAAAAAAAACATAAGAGCCTGATTGATTGGCAAGATCTCTGTCACAATATCCGCTGTGTTGTCGAAATAAGGCACATATTAGTAAAAACAACTCTTAATTATGTTAAAATGCACTATTTAAGACATATGACGTCATTTAATTATTTTTATGCAATTACCGATATTAATAAATGTAACGAGGCTTTTTTCACCTGTTTTATAACTTGCGTTTCTCGTTGGACTTGCCCTTTTAATGTAATAACACTTGGCATTTTGGTTCTGTACGAGTTACATTATTATGTGATATATATTTCTTCATGCTCGAAGAAATTTCGCGCTTTCGAGCGTGGCTATTCTGTGGCTGCTACCTACCATCACGTTCTGCAGACGTTGGATTGCATCAATGCCAAGGTCCCGGACGGATTCGGGCGAGTTTTCGGTTCAGATTAATGGTACCTTGATGTGAAAAAAATCCCTTTCCTTTTTTGAGGTTCTTTGTCTTCGCGATGTTATTGTTCAAGAACAAATTCATGGGTTTTGATGAATCCAATAATGAATGTGAACTAAAATATATTTGTATTTTATGAATACATTGGTTATATTTGGACATTTTAAGAATAGTGAATTACTTTTGGGGGTACAACTAAACAGTGTATTTATTGTCAATTAATAGAATAAATGAAGCTTGACGAATTTAGTAGGTGAAACAGGATATCTTATATAAACATACGTTGCTATGTATGGAGTTTGACGATTCTGCAATATAAGCTCTGGTATTAATATGTTGCAAAATCACTTTGCTTATATAATTATGCTTTTTTTAAAAATTCTATGTTCAAATGTCTCAGTTTAAAGATATTCTCTGAAGTCAGTTGGACCAATTGTACTAAAACTAACATTATTAAAATTGTGAGAGTTACGGTAGTATAATATAGAGTGATCATTAGATGTTTTCGACAGAACTCAAAGATATCTAGCAGTTTTCATTTCATTTTCTTAAACCATTTACTCCACGTTATTTTTTCTGATATAAATTTCAGAGTTTTCTTAGGGTAGTTGTTGCCACTAGTGACTACCTGTGGTCGAAATTTAATAAGTTAATCATGTTAAACGTCTAATAGGGCAAAGGTAGTATTTTAAAAATGTCACTATATGATATGTTGAAAAGACATATTTTCACAGCATTTTTAATATAAGATCAGAACTGTATGCTAAAATATATGAAAATTAAGACCGTTGAGCTCAATCGTTGGGCCTTCGATTGAGGGCGGATCAAGGATTTCTTCGGAGAGGAGCTCTTGCTAATGGTTAAACAATCCATTTGCATTCCATGTCATAATTTTGAGGATGTTATTCATTTAAATAGATTTTGCAGTATCATTTTTCAAGGGGTTTTCTTTTCTTATTGTCTCCTTCAAGTTTATTAATTTTTTGGTTCATGCTCACTAAATAATTGTCCATTTGGGCAATTTTGTTAATATTTCTGGGGTTTTATTTCACTATTTGTCGGGTTGCAGCTGTAAAGTATCTGGTAAATTAAGAGCATTTTAAATTCAATTACGTTTAATATGGATATTCGTGCAACACCCCACCGTTGAAAGCAAACTTGTTGCAAATGATATGGAAAAGGTTTATGGAATTTTTAAGCGTTTGTTGGCTAATATTGGACGGATTGGTCAATTATATATAAAAAGCAACTGGAACGCTAATGTCAGCGAATAAAATAAACCTGTAACAAGAAACATCGAAATTATAAATTCGGACATAGTAAAATATCTTTAACTGAATTAATTTCTTACTTTAATAGACCGGCGAGTGTTACGGATGAGATATGGGACCCGCCCAATACGAGCATCTGATTCTTCGGCTCGAAACGAAACTAGATTACGTCGATTAACATTAAATGTAAAGCGGGCTGAAACCTTGGGCTACTCGGTCCGATACATTCCTCGTAAGTGATTTTTCGAAAAGAAGACGGGCGTTGCATCACATAAATGGCAGCCGGCCTCCTCGCCAAAACAAATGACCCGAAAGTGAGAAAGAAACCAGTTAGGCCGGCTAAAATCGAAAACTGTGTTTCAGAATTATGCGAAATCAACCACATCAGAAATTAACCTTTTTTAACTGGCTGGTGCAACGCCATTTCCTGATGAAATATAGAACATTTTCCTTGAAATATCTGGTTGGCAATAAATCTTCAGGCCAATCCGGTTCGAACTACGATTTCTCATGTTTATTAAGGTATTATCGGCATGAAAATATTAAGAGTTATTTTAAATAGCAAGTGATCTATACCATCCTTATATCAATATATAATATTGATCTTTAATCTGATTAATACTGATCATATTAAGGGTTTGAATCTATTTTGATCAGCGAATTTTGATTGAAAATGCAAAGTATCAATATAAACAAGTGTTATACTCGATGGTTTTTGATATAAAATGGTGGTCTATACATAAAGCAATAGATTATTTAATATTATAGAGTTATTCAGTGTGTAATGCTTAAAATTGTAATTTAGATTTTTATCAAATGCTTTTAGAAACTAATGGTGATGCTGCTCTGTCATATCCCAATTGTTGGTTATTGATTGCATCGATTTACATGTGGCGATTTTGATTTCAATGACAAATAACAGCCTGGATGACCAAAAAACTCCTTAGACAATAAAGTTCCGTGGACTTGTTGGTCGAAAATCCAGGTCTAACTCTTAAATAATTCTTACACAGCTTAGCAGTCAATGAATCAATTGTTTGTAGGCTTTTAAACCGTTAATGAAATTAGAAGATCTAAAATGATCTGATTAGCATTTGTTCAGATGGATGAATCATTGAATGGCTGGTAAAATAAAAATAAAAAAATACTGATCTTACGGTTTCTCTTGATATTCAGTGTTTCCTTTAATACTTCATTAGACTTTAACAGTCCAGCAAAATCGTCTTCTGACTCTACCAAGAAAATAAAATAATGCTCGATTTTGTATATTTTTGTTATATTTAATGTTCTTAAATAACATAATCCTCATCATTCTTTGTTCTACCATATAACAATATTTTAGAAATAAATGACTAACATATTTCTTTCAAAATATCGTTTTGATTTAAAATAACGGGATGTTTAACTATACTACAATTGTACATAATGTAACCCTAAGATATATTTTTTATCACAATACTCATTGATATCGATCAAAACTGTATAAAAACATTTCCGTGACATTTTCTTCTGTCGTATTTAACAGATATATTTCATCCTAATTATTATTAATTAGTAATGATAAGTAAAAATATGTAATAATTTTTTATTTATATATATATATATATATATATATATATATTATATATATTGTTATTATATATATTGTTAAAGACATTATGATTTGCTGTGGTTATTAAGTAACCATATTGCTTTTTATTCATGCAAAAAACTGATATAAGATAATTTCTTGCAAAATCTGAAAGGATACCTGTTAATAATATGATATATGATAATATTCACTATCCACAGAAGCTTAATATTCAATAATATTTTCAATAAACTATACAGATTTTGTTCTGTATAAGGATCATAAGCCAAACTATGGTGAAGGGTTAACAAAGAAAAATAAATTACTATGTAGTCTTGTGTTTCATAATGAAACTATATACGAGGTTTTATGTATCATAAGAAGCAACTATTGGAAGATCAAAATTAGCGTGGCTTGTGGCGGTGAAGACGAGTAAACATATTCGAGTAAAATAAATATTGTGATAAACATAACGTCAACAGAGCATGTAAAATATGAGGCCTAAAAATTATTACTAGTACAAGATCATTTCCTGTGAAAATATAGAACATTTTCCTTGAAATACCTCATTAATAGTTCCCTGATATAATCCGCCGGCCAATACCTGCCATAGAAAAACAAACTAATCTCCGCTAATTGGGTCGTTTCGCTTGAACATGATTTACAAAAGGCACAGGGAAAAGAACCTCTCGCTTTAGAAGGCCGTCGAGACTACGTACGGCCGCTGGCTCATGGATTGCTTGTTGGCTTGACGGCCTGCCTGCCTGACACGAATTTCTTCAATCGGCATGTGAGTCGAACAGCTGCGCTATCGGGATTTTTACCGGACGAGTGGAAACTGGAATGAGTAACTGTGTCGTCGGCGAGCAGGAGGGAAAACGGAAGTGGAAACAGATACGTGGAGGAACGCTCGGTGCCGCCACGATGACGAAAGAATTCCGTAATTGTTAAATGCCTGTTAAGATGGCCGTTATTGTGGTGGTTTTACCATCACTTTTCATTGGTCAGCTTTATTTTCTATTGTTGAAATCATCATTTTGTTTTCGGTTATAACTTTAACATATTTTCAAGATCACAGAGAAACTTTTTTAAAAGGTTTATTATTATAGAAAGTGATTTTTCAGTTTTTTGGGTAACAAGTCAATTGAAAAGTCCCCGGCCTACCATAGTAAAACACTTTTGTTGGTACAAATAGTTTTTTTTTAAATAATTCCCTTCAAGGGTAATACACTGATTATACTGACCCTCTAAATTTTCGATACCACATTTTTGTAACACGATTAGTCCTTTGCTTCAAAATAGGCCTCAGTTTCGTCGATCACCTCTTCATTCGACGAAAATGTCTTCCCAGCAAGCAACCTTTTGAGATCTAAAAACATGAAATAGTCGCTGGGGGCCAGATCTGGAGAATACGGTGGATCAGGAAGCAAATCGAAGCCCAATTCATGGATTTTTGCCATCGTTTTCATTGACTTCTAACACGGTGCATTGCCTGAGTGGAGTAGCACTTTCTTTTTCTTAAAATGTGGCCGTTTTTCGGCGATTTCGTCCTTCAAACGCTCCAATAATGCTATGTGATAGTTGCTGTCGATGGTCCTTCCTTTCTCCAGGTAGTCAATGAAAATCCAGGCGCATCGCAAAATACAGACGCCATAACCGTGCCAGCCGACTGTTGGGATTTCCCACGCTTTGGAGCAAGTTCATCGTGTTCAGTCCACTCGGATGACTGTCGATTGAATTTCGGTGTGTCACATCATCCACTGTCTGAACCATGAACGCGTGAGAAGGAGGCATCTGCTTTCTAATAGATAGTAACCATCAGGTCGTTTTGTGCAGCCGTAGAACGAGCCGTATTTTCTCTTCTTCGATAAATCAGGTTTTAAGTAAAATTATTAATATTTTTGTTAATACCCTTTCATAAAATATAACTTGGCGATTTTTTAATTCATCAGGTAAAAATAAGAGGCTACATTTGAGTCCGAAAAGCTTTCAATGTTTTTCCTGTTTCCGTTTAAATCAAATACTGATTATTGATTATATTAAGGCCACAAAAGAACTGAAAGAGCTAACAAATAAGGAACAAAATCAAGAAATTCAAAATTTTTGAGAAAACTTAACGCCAAATGAGTTGCATTGCAACATATGTTGACGATATAGCGGTTTTATCATCACACGAGTATCCAATATCAGCCACAAGAAACCTCTAACTTCATCTTAACAAAGTCGAATTGTGGTTGAAACCGTGGCGTATCAAAGCAAATGAGACAAAATCTACCCAGATGGTATTCACCCTTTGTAGAAGAACATATCCCTGAGTAAAATTGAATAATTGAACCACTTGGGCTTAAACTAAACCAAATGTACTGGCTGATACGGCGTAAATATTAATTATCATTAGATAACAAGATTTTGCTGTATAAGTCAATACTTAGGCCCATTTGGACCTATGGTATTGAACTGTGGGACTACTAGCAAATCTAACATAAATATCCTCCAGAGGTTAGAGAATAAAGTGTTGCCAGTCATCGTCGATGCCCCATATTACGTGTCCAACAAACTGATTCAACGCGATATCCCCTTAGAACCTATAACGAGTGTTATTTGAACTGCTAGTGCGAAGTACTCTAAAAGACTGTTAGTACATCCCAATGCACTCGCCAAACAGTTAAATGTGCGCGATGTGAGTGAAGTGCGTAGGCTCAAACGCAAACTACCATACAAATTGATTAAGACACATAGAGTGACATTTAATAATCTCTAGAATAAGTTAGAATAGTCTTTAGAATAAGTATCTAGAATTAGATTTAGATTATAAGTTGTACAGCAGATCACTTACTGAACTGATATTCTGCACGTTAGGATGGTTATATTATATAACGGAAATCATACAATAACACTTATTGCCCACGGGCAGATTGTTGACGTTTTAAGAGATTAATAAAAAAAATTATTGTGCACTGGAACCCTTAGTTTGACTGAAAGTACTTAGAATGATGTCTGTGTCTTAAGAAGGAGGGGAAAAGGTTTCTTCGAAAGCAACTGACGCAAAACGGCCGTCTAGCGGCGAATTACGAGTTTATCGGAGACGCAAAAATGAACGTTATAACACGTCCAACCACTTGGGGCGGGAAAGGCGGTTACGGCGAGAAAAAATCGGCGCGTATCTAGCTTATAATTACCTTTCTAGTGTTGTATAACTTGAGGCCGATTATTAATAAATTGCAAATTTGTGCCGATCGTGTTCGGTGGTTTATAAACGAGAAATGGGAGCCCGTGCACATGTCGCGGCGCACTTCTTGTCATAACGTTTCCAGATTGCGGCGTGGACATGAATCGTCGATGGGTACACGACAAATCTTGTCTCCCATGAATTCGTGATGACCTCTTTGCATATTCCCGATCCAGCTTTCTGCATATCATCATCCTGAATAACAGCAGGTTATCTACAACAAGATTCGAAATGTTGTCGTTTGTATTATAATTATATCTAACAGAAGAATTGAAAAGTCCCCGGCCTACCATATAAAACACATATTTTTGTCAAATTTTTTTTTCATTCAACATAATTCCCTTCAAGGATGATACTCTGATTATAGCGACCCTCTAACAGTTCGATATCATTTTTTTAGTACGATTTGTTTTTTGTTTCAAAATAAGCCTCATTTTCGGCGATCACCTCTTCATTCGACGATAATTTCTTCCCAGCGAGCATTCTTTTGAGATCTGAGAACAAGAAATTGTCGCTGGGGGTCATTTCTGGATAATATAGTGGATGAGGAAGCAATTCGAAGCCCAATTCATGGATTTTCGCCACGTCCAGTGGATTTACTACAGGGGGAAATAAATAAAACCATTAAAATATTTATATTACAAGGAGAAATTAAAAAATATAATTTTGATGAAATATTTTATTTAATTAATAGTTAACATGCAAATGTTGCATAAAACAGTTCCAAAATACATCAAATGACAATATCTAATCTGATAACTCATAACGAATTTCCTAATTCATGCCCCAGCAGGATTCGAACCCGCGACTCTCGCAACAGTAGTTGGACCGTCCTGTCGCCTTTACCTCTGCAATAATATAGCCGGCAGTCTCTAGTTTAGTTTCTGTTTTTGTGGGAATTTTTACTCCATTACTATTTTGTGACGAAAATGCTGCACAAAATTATTGTATTTATGTTCAAGATTATAGGGAACGCTTCAAATATTAGGGGCTTGCTTGGGCTCTGATCCGTTTTTCAGTTTTGCAATGTTTAACCGAACGTCATCATGTAAGAAGATAACTTTTTGTCTGATACAACGTAGGGCAAAAGTCCAGCTACCATTTTACCAGCTCATAGAAAAGATAAGTAAGTTTAGTTTTCATAAAATGTTTATGTGGTCTTTAAATTTTTTTCATGACATTCTGTAACATCTAACGCTGAATTTCTTTAATTTTGTGACGAATATTGTCTTTAAGATGTTCGTTTAGGGCCTATTCACAAAAACTTTTGATTTTAAAAAACCTTATAAGATAAAGTCTGATGCTGTTAAATCCGGAAATTTGGTTGGCCGTGCTAAATCGCCACTTCGCGAAGTTAGTCTTCGTGGGAAAACGTTATTCAATAATTGAATTGTTGAACGAGCTATGTGTGCTGTGACGCCATTTTGCTGAAACCACATATTCTCTAGTCCTTGCTCTTGCATTTAAGACACAAGAAAATTTCGAATCATGTCTTTGTATAGTTCAGCACTAATAGTAACAGCAACACCTTGGCAATTTTCAAAAAAATAGGGACTAATGATGTTTCCAGAATGAATACCACATCATAGAGTTGTTTTTAGTGAATGCAATGATGCTTCATGAATTAATTGAGGATTCTGTGTTCCCCAAAACTGATTGTTCTGTTTATTGACGTGACCACTGAGAAGAAACTGGGCTTCATCGCTCCTTTTCTATTTAGACGAATAATCTTCAATTTCACCAGGCAGCCTTAGGATTACATAACTGTACTCAACTCGCTGATCAGGATCTCTCGGTAGCAATTTTTGGTCTAACTGAATTTTGTACGGGAACATTTTCAAATCAGTTTTCAAAATTCGCCGTAAACTGCATGTCGAAATATGTAACTGGGAACCACGTCTCCGATTTATGTTTCTGGAGACTCCAATAAGACTCACAGTCGAAATGGTAGCGGTACTTTTGGCCCACCTTTTACTTCCTGCTGCTGGACATTTTGAAACAATACCTCGTTTAGTTTGTCTAATTAACGCCGGTAAACATCTGCATTAAAAGATTCATTTGATTTTTGGTAGCTTGTAATGGGCTACATATGGCTGATATCCAGATATGATGTGATATGATATGCTGATATGTGCCATATTATTCTGATCTCGTATAATCCGCTTCAGTGTCAATGTGGATGACTCACCAGGCCTAACTTCGTACAAATATCACAAGAGATCCATATTTCATCGCCAATCACAATGTGTTACAAAACCCTTTTTTTTTGCCTGTACCAGCAAACAAACTGCAATCTTGAAGCGGTTTAAAATAGCATTTTTAGTGAGTTCGTGTGGTAACCATTTTCTCTTTTTACATACAAGCAAACATCGAAAAACAATTTATTTATGTCTAAAATGTCTGATGGCCCTTTAAGAGTTTGACCATGGTTTGAGCCCAAAAGTGGTTAAAACCAAAACTGACAATGTTTTAAGGGGCTTCGGCAGTAGATTTAAAATTTGAGCGTCGTTGAATATCTTAATAACGAATAAACAAAACCATCGAATTTAACAGTAACATTAGATTGTTTAACAATTGTTTAAATTGATACCTCGCATTTTCACCACCGATATCTCTGATCAAAATACAAGACTTGGCTTACAATTATTAAAAAAACGTTGCTTGTTTATTTAGCCTGTTACTTGATTAGATAGTTTATAACGTTCAGCGGTAGCCTAAATAAATTAAAAAATATATAACGGACTTAATTTAAAAATAAATAAATCAACAAAAAACTTAATTTTCAAGTAGTATCATTACTGGTCCCCGGTTACAAATTGCACAAAATTCAATCCACTTTTTTATTTTGTTAACAACAGCGAACAGTATTCGAATTCTTGGTTTCGTTATAAATTATTTTATGTACAATTCCAATTTATTTGCATCTTGTTGACACACTTTATATTTATTGGTCCGCGTAGCTTTACTATGATATACCACTGTAAATGCTGCATATAATCTCGATCATATTTATATTTTTGTTGCAGGCGTATTATTCTATTTTGTAAATACTATACGGCCCCTTGTAATTAAGACTTGCCTTTAACCAGTCATTAAAACGATACCTTTATTTGCGTACATATTAACTATCGCTCTTATATAAGTCATCTTGTAACTTTCGATTTATCTTGAGTTAGTGTATTGAGATTGAATTTCCAAGTAAAGTGAACTAATGACTTGAATTGACTTCTTGTGGTCTAATAACCATAAAAATCTACATTCATTGCTTGGAAAGTTATTTTTAGTAAGATAAAACTTACGGTGTGTCAATATTGTTGCTTTCAATCTAGTTACTAAGTTTTGTAAATCCTGAAACTGAGGCTTCTAAAATGGATAAGAAAGAGCTTTTAAAAAATCCTTATATGGTTAAGTTTAGGTTTTAAAATAAATAATTGTAAGAGAGCACAATATTTCAATACAATAATGTTTATGAGACCACATACATTTCATCGGAATATTGATTTATTGTCATCAATTGTAGGATAGTAATCGAAATTTTAAAATGACAGTCGCTCATTCTGGGGAAGCAAGACCTTGGATATGAGGGTTTTGGTGAAAGTCCAAAAACATCAACTTGGGATCCACTTCGGCATTCTACAGCGCATATTTTTAAAAATCAGCCAATAAAACCTTCGAGATTGAAATACTATGGAAGATAAAGGAATTTCTTTAAATTGACTATTGAACAATACAATTCCAACGTATTGCCGAATGAAGCCGATGTTCACGTTGTTCATGTTGTGTTCTGAAACATTCATCTATGCCTTCATTGATGATACATTTTCTAGAATACTTTTGCATTAGATATTGATTGTCAAACTGTAATATCTACACTAGCAATGCTTTCTATGGTACTTTAATCAATAGTAGATAGAATAATACAAATCAAATTTCATATAGTCTATTAATTATCTAAGATTAGCAGAATCAGATTAGGCCGGTAGTGTTGCCTGTTTCTGTTGAAATAAAATAGTTTTCAAGTAAATTAAAAGTTTCACTACCGCGTTTTCGATACCGTTTGGTCGACATTCAGGAATTTGACAAGGAATATACGGAAACATTTGAATATTTATAGAAATTTATATATGGATGTATTAGATACCAATACATCGATTTTTGATATCGATGTATCGGTATCACTTTTTATTTGTTAATAAAATTTTTGGTCCAATTTTTCAGGGATATATATTTCAGGGATATATATACACAGAACAATTGTCATGGTGTAGGTTTTGCTGATATAAGAGCAAGGAGTAATGACTAGAAGCAACTGGATTTGGTCTATTATTTCCACCTAAATATGTGTGGACGGGAATTATAACCGAATTAAACAATGCAATATTTTGGAAGGACCACAGTGAAAAGCCATGAAGAATGGTATTATATTATACTTGTTGAACTGTATAGTAAAGCCATATAAAATATACAAATGTAACAAACACTTACATTAACACATAGGTTGATAGAAAGCTCGTGGAGGGTAAATTTAATAATTTTCAGCTAACTCATACAGTTTGTCATTATCCAGTGTTTTTAACATTATTTTAAGTATCATTCGCTCTCAAGTTTCGAAAATTATGTAAAATAACAGCAAGGTTAATTTATACAAGATATTTCATCAAGATGGTGACTAATAATTGGTAGTATTTCGTGTAATTTTTTTCATGGTTAAATGAAATTAATTTAATATTATTTCTAATTTAATATATTATTTTTTTAATGTTACCTAACCTAATATAATATAATGATTGAATTACATTTGACGTATTATTGACAGATAACATTTTTATTCTTATTTTGCCTACGTAATACTATTTATTAAATTGTAAGTGAAATAATATTGATATTGTTGTGCCAACGGACTATATTATATATATTATATTTTGCAAGTTTTTTTTTCTGTTACTTTGCGACATTGATAAGAATTCAAAATCCATCAGCTTGTAAATTTAATTTAAATGTTACGTCTGATTTTCCGGAGGCCATATTGGTTTATTATTCCAGTTTCAGTTACAATATTATCTGTGTAGTATATTTTGTGGGAGTCTGCAACTGACTGACTATTTTTTTGCTATATGGACACAATATTTTCCTTTAACATTTTGCCCTGTGTTTTGGCTTTGTATTTTTATTCTTAATTTCGTAATTTTTCGGGATTTGAATCCAATTTTCCGAACACAGTATATGTAATCGGTAATTAAATATCTTATTGCTTCTTGATCGCAGTATCAGGATCCTATCGAACTAGATTATGCTATTAACTATGCTAATGAAAGTTATCAGCTCTTAAATTTGAAAATAAAGGGACAGAAAATGTTACACCCCTCCAATATATTATCTTCAATTAAAAATATAGAAAATAATTACTAATTAAAACCATAAAACATCTTGGCTTATTTTTGATGTTTTCTCTAGCTCGTTGGCGTATTCTGTTGCTATTCTTTCGTCTATGACAAGAATATCTTTAAGATTTTTGGGATATTTTGTGCGCATCATCTAAAAATTAATTCTATATCAAAATCTATTATATTATTTATGTTATATAGCATATAAATAGATTGAAATCCAACCTGAATGTGAATAATAGCAAATATTAAACAAACACATCTATATTGATGGAGATATTTCGAAACAAGCTATGTAAAATGGGTTTGCATTAAAATAATTTTCTTACCTACCTAGCAATTATTTACCTTTCGTAAAATAACAGTGGGATTATTGAGATTTGATTATAATTGTTGTCGTAATAAATATGATACGCATGACGTAAAAACAATGTTTATTTCGTGATTGAATCTACACTTTCCCCTCGAGACTCTTCCTGTCTCTTTCCTCCAAACTATAACCATTTTTTCACTCTCTTTGTTAACACGTCTTGCAAAATCTCTCTTGTTCATGCAGCATGTAGTTGTTCTGACATTAATTATGTATGTGTATAGTTTTCGGTGCATATCTAATGAATAATATGTACTTTTGTTACAGGGGATGGTTCATCAACAACCAGCCAAAGACGTTAATCAAATGGTACCAAAATGCTTCAGCTTATAGGTGTTCTGGTGCTTTTATCTGTGTGGAAAACTGATGGTACGTACTGGGTTACAACTAAATTATCTAATGTATTTTTAGTGTTTGGGATGAAAAATATTCGGTCAAATAAATATAAAGTTATAATAATATTTAACATTGACTGGATGAGATGAGATTAAGAGAATGTTAGTACTCTTAATAGTGGTAGTTTCCTCAGGATTAAGGTTATCCTAAAATATATATTTTATCACTGAAGCCTACTTCTTCATATTTTGGTTGTAATATTGAAATAATACCCTGTCTGTTAGTACCCTGTATTTTTAAGCCATTATGAGATGTGCTGCAGCTGAAATGTTGAAAGTACCATTTGGGGTCTCAATATTACAATAAATATTTTAATAAAACTATGTATTCCGCCCGTTCTTCAAAATGTATTGTAGAATAACCATTAGTGATAATAATATCACTAAATAAGTATATGGTCTGGAACATATTGGAAGAACACGAAGGACTGAATTTCTGGAGAAGATTGTGCGAAACTATAGTAATCAGAGCTGAATACTAATGAAATATTCGATTGAATGGTTGAAAAAGATAGAAGATAAAGAACAATGGTATCAACATATTTTAAAAAAGACTAACAATCAAGCAAGAATAAGAATAAGGAAAAAAAGTGCAGACAAAATATATAATTATAAAGAAATGTAGATGGATAAAAAAAAGTTAGGCAGAAGCTAGTAATGGTTAGAGCATTTTCTGAGAAGCCTTAAGAGAGAACTCGCCAATATAATAACAGGAACAAAAGCAAGATGGTAAAAAATGAAGTCAAAATGAAACATGGTCCCAACAACACAATAACTGAATGAATAAACGGATTGAGATTGAACTATTCCAAAGGTTTTAGGGTGTAATGATAGGTCTTCATAGAGTGATAGGCAACTCATTCATTTAGTCAATTGAATTACATCCATAAATAACATCCTTGAATAGGGAATACATCAGTAGAGTTGGAAAAAACTAACTTGAAACATGAATAAATTTATGATGATGATCATTTTTCCACTTTTGGTAAAATCATAATTGTCAGCGTCCATTTAGAATTTATACCATATATATTTGGGAGCGAAAAACTTGTTTAAACTTAGTTTAAACATTAGTTTTTAAAATAGCTATAATTTTTCGCGGAAAACTGTAGAAAAATATTAATGATTTTGAGGTTGTAAATGTACTCCTCATTCTCTGCTATAAAACTCCTTAGAACAGTTTAATTATGTTGACATCTGACTATTGTGCTAATGAGGGAAGATTCTGATGCTGCTCTAACCAAGAGTGAACCTTTTTCGCTCCGTATGTGGGCGCATTATGGTTTAGGAATATGACAGGGTTTGGCAGCAATATGTTAATCATAGTATAACTTTCACCGTAGAGGATCTACATATATTATTTCACAATAATCGGACTAGTGATGTGAATGAGAGGACTAGCTAAATAGTAATGATTGTATATTTACTGAATAGCCTATACGAACTGTCCAAACTAAACAAAATTATTTTGTCTGTCTGGATTCCCAGACATATGAGAAAAAAAGGCAATAAAATGGTTGATTTTAATGCCACGAATTTCTTCGAAACTGAGCTTAATGATTTGACACAGTTGACCTGTCTCCTACTTGAAGATAACGCATACTTTTTCTCCTCTCTTATCCTCTCTAACTACAGATCCTGCCAGATCAACTTAAATTAAATCATGCTGAAACAATGCAGAGCTACAGCCTCTTATCTTCTGAAATGAAATCCACCCACAATGTCAATGGTACATCAATTTTTGGCTACATTGAGATCTGAACTGATTTTCATTCATGAACTACTTTATTACTTTTGTATTTAACACAAGCATGGTGTCCAAACCCTTTCCTTTTCTTTATTTCCTTATAACTAAAAGCAATATATGATTACAACAATTACATTACTCTTGATCAATGCCATCTACATACATTCTCAAGGATTCAGTACATATAACCAATCACCAGACTAATCCTCCAGTAAAATCTGTAGATCTTTCCAGATAGCTGTTAATTCTACCGATACTACGGCTGAATATTTATGAAGCTTATAAGTTTCTGTTCTAAAGGACCCATAGACAGCTGCGCCTACACCCTCGGACGACTTGGAACCATCCGTATATCAAACTTTATAGCTCGGATATAGCGAAATAAGATGACCAAACAGGCCTTTGAAGATCAACAGGATCAAAATTATCCTCCAAAGAGGTGAAGTTGGAGACATCAAGTTTATCTATATTAAGGTCGATTATTTCTGTAATCTTAAAGAATCAGTCTTTAAAATATCGTGCCCTACATAATGGTATAATGGGTCTCCTTCTTGTAGACAGATTTAGTATATAATTACTTGATAATATGGAGCAAAATCTGTAGGCTATTCTAAGAAGTTGCTTAAATATTCTATATTTTAGCTGTCCAATGCTGACAAGGCATTGTAGACTAATAACTAAGATAGATTTATATGCTCCAAGAGTCAGTATCACGTCATGCTTTTGAACTGATTCAACCGGTCGCAAATAAATTGTGCAGGATGAATGCTTCTAACAGGTTAATCGAAAAGTCCAAGGCCTGGCACATAGATGGCGCTACTAAAATTAAATCCAAATATTTTTTAGTTAGCCTTAACAGAGTTAGTCAGTTATTAAAGATGCGTCTATAAGTTTGACATCTGTCGGATCATTAGTTTGTGAATTATAGCATTATGAGTGAAGCAACCTCTGTACAGATGAAAATACAGTTGAAGCAAAAACTTGGCTTGATGCCGAGTTTTTGGACACTGCCCGAGGAAAATCAACCATCAAGGATCGGTATGCTAAGCTTAGATGTGGTGAAATGAGCACCGAAGACGGTGAATACAGTGGACGTCCAAAAGAGGTTGTTAATGAAGAAAACATTAAAAAAATCCACAAAATGGTTTTGAATGCCCGTAAATTGAAATTGAATGAATCAGCAGACACTCTAAACATATCAACCGAACGAGTTCATCATATCATTCACGAATATTTGAGCATGAGAAAGCTCTGTGCAAAGTGGGTACCGCGTGAGCTCCATTTTGACCAAAAACAACGAGTTAATGATTCGGTGCAGTGCTTGAAGATAATTAAGTGTAATAAACCCAAGTTTTTGCGTCGATACCTATGACTACCTTGAAAAAGGAAGGACCATCAACAGCTACTATTACATAGCGTTATTGGTCCGTCTGAAGGACGAAATCGCCGAAAAACGGCCGCATTTTAAGAAAAAGAAAGTGCTACTTCACCAAGATTGCAATGCACCATGTCAAAAATCCATGAATTCTTTTCTGGTTTCGAATTGTTTCTTTATCCACCGTTTTCTACAGATCTGGCCCCCAGTGACTATTTCCTGTTATCAGATCTCAAAAGAATGTTCGCTGGGAAACAATTTTCTTCGAATGAAGAGGTGATCGCCGAAACTGAGGCCTATTTTGAAGCAAAGGACAGATTGTACTACAAAAATAGTATCGAAAGGTTGGAGAGTCGCTATAATCAGTGTATCACCTTTGGAGGGAATTATGTTGAATAAAAAAACTAATTTTGCCAAAAAAATGTATTTTACTATGGTAAGCCGTGGCCTTTAAATTTAAGTATGTTTAACTCCCTACAGTAGTAAGTAAATTTAGTCAAGGAATGAAGTCTAGTACAATCCAGATATCTTTACATTATCTCAGAAACTTTCCTGGGGAAGAACATAATACCGTCTGTAAAAAGGCCTCATGTGTGTATTTGCATTGGGAATATCAAATATAGAGTGTATTGCTACATTAAACAGCGTGGGGATACGGATGGAACCTTGGGGAGTTCCGTTCTTAAGAGGATAAACACATGAAATATGCCAAATAAAAATTAAAGGTTCAGCTATGGATTTGCCAGGTGAAAAGCCACATTGATGAACGGAAATTAATCCTTTTCATAGGAGACAATTTAGCCATTCGATGCTAATCCAATAGAAAATAAAAGTTCCTGATGGATTAAAATAGCGAGGTGGGTTTATATATTTTCACAGCGCTGTATATTGAATAAATTAATTCGAAACTATTCCAAGTTCCACCGGATACGTTCTGATAACCGAGGAATCTCTCATTAATCGGTGTTTATGCAACAACAAAAAAAGTCCTGATTAAATAATTGATTAGTCAATGTTTCGCCGTGGCCAATGTGATTCTTCTCCGTGGTGATTTGTCATCCTTTTACGGGCCGACGACTTGATCGCCGATCTCGCTCCGGGAACAGGACTTTCAACACCAACTCGGCTAAAAACGCAGCAAACGGTTGCTACATTTTAATTATCTGCTAGGATTCCGGCTAATATTGCTATGACGCGCATCGCGTTTTTGTTTTGAACAAATCGTAATCCGACGCTCTTAAACAGACAATTGCCTCAGTCAATTATAATGAGATGAAACGCCGATGTAGTTTAACAATGGTTGAATGCGCACAGGTAATAGTTTAATTTTGTTTTTTTGTGCACAGTTAACTAAGATGCAATCATGATATAATTTTTAATCTGATATGATCTGATTCTCTTGTAAATCGTTTATGTGGGATATGAAACAATTGATTTTAATTTTGGTTTTTTTGTTGTTATCATGGCCAACTATGTTATAATTTATAGTTTCATTTTGGCGACTTTCAATTGTTATAAAATATACCTGTGAAGAATTCATTAAACTTACGTAATAGCGATTACATTTTAAAAGCACTACCAGTATGTGTTAGAATGTTTAATAATAGGACAAAAACTGGCACTGAAAATGAACGAAAGGAAAATGAAAGTAATTAGAGCTGAAAGAAAAACTGAAACCTGTTCATAAATTTAAATATCTTAGAGATATCGTGTTAACAGATGGAGATAAGGCGACAGGAATAAAAGACAATTATATCAACATATCCCAAAAAGGGCTAAAGCAAGAATATACATCATATTATTTACATCAATAATGCTGCAGATGCAACACTAAAGAGGATAGTATAAGAAAATAAATAGTAATAACTGTACAAGGATCAAGAAAATAATGGGGGAAAGACAAGAAGAAGAAGATATTTTCAATCTGATTTCATCCGTTTCTCTATATATTTTTTATGTAGGATATGGAACACTTTTATTTCAATCGTTGTAAAATATACCTGTGAAGAATTCATTTAATGTGCATGATAATGATTGACCGACATATTATTTAACATTCTTTCAAATATATAATATAACTCTCGAATTTATTAAAAACAGATGTGCATAAAAAATGAACATAAAACTGTGAGATTAAATTTTCTTTTACTTAGGTTGTTTATATTTATTTTGGTTTTCAATTATTATGAAATATTTCTGCGAAAAATTTATAAAATTCGAATAATGATTAACTAATATATTATTTAACAAATATATTTAGCCAAGATCTGAACGATCCTCTCGAAATAATACATTCCGAGTAAAATTTAATCGTGTACATAAATTTTTTGAGAAAAAGTATGTAAACATTTATTGAAAATGACAAATTAATAATGCGTGTATTAGACATGAGATCGAAGCATATCTAGAAGTCAGTAGACTACAACGTGACATATGAAAGAGATTTCGTTTTTAATATTAATCTGATGCCATTATTATGACTCATAAGAAAACAAAAACACCGAAAGACAAGAATGATATAATTTGGCTACTTTTCAAGCAAAATTTTCTTTTTGTATTTTGGAATGCTTGCCAAAACTGTAGCAGATTATTTGAAAGACGAAGCTAGCAAATTTATTCTTAGTGCATATAATATTCAAATATTTTGTGATACAGTACATCTTGCGTACAATTGGGATATATTCTTAACTCCCCTGATCTAACGTTTCTCGGTTTTATTTTCTTACACTTTTTCCATTTTTTTTGGACGCCAAAATGTGGTGTAATGCTACAAAAGCAACGAAAGCAAAAGCAAAGCGACGGAATGTAAAAATGGTTATTCAATGTGATAAATATGAATGATTATGTTGAAAAATAAATATGGGACTTTACGAATGGCAACTTTGTGTCCTATATTCTTCCCTATATATTTTTATTCGTGTTTTACGAGTATCGGATAATTACATTTCGACCTGCCCTCGTGTATTTTAGTTTGTAATCTGATTTTTGACTCTCAATCGTTATGAAATAGAACGGTGAAAAATTCATAGAATTTGTATATTATTGCTTAATTAGCATATTATTTAACAATGTTTTAAATATATTTGACTTTCAAATTCGTAAATTTAATAATACACAAAATATGATTGTAAAAATGTGCGACCAGTATAATAATGTGTCATATTAAGTGGCAATATAACATTGTCTTTTAAATAACATCAAATAGCATATAAAAAGCAACAAGCATTAACAATAGTGCACTAATAATGTAAACAAAGGAGCTACATTAGGAATATGAATGTCCATTGTATTAGCCAGCACTAACATGTAAAGTAATACTAGTTTTGTTATATTATAGCAAATTATATGACAATTTGTGTATTGTTTAATTATATTAAATTTATTAATCATAATAGGTCAATTGAAAAGTACCCGACCTGCCACATAGATGGCGCTATTAGAATTAAATCCATATGCTTTTTAGTTAGCCCTAACCCTCAAAAGATGTGTGTATAAAATTGACAGCTGTCGGATCATGAATTTGTGAGTTAAAACATTTTGTGTGAAGCAACTGTTGCTATTGTGAAAAAAATGGATAAAAAGAAATTTCGAAATTCGTGTTGATAAAATATTGCTTTTTGAAGGAAAAAATACAGTTGAAGCAAGAACTTGGCTTGATGCCGGACACTGTCCCAAGAAAACCATCAAGGATTGGTATGCTAAGTTTAGACGTGGTGAAATGAGCCGAAGACGGTGAACGCAGTGGACGCAAAATATATTGAAAGATCCACAAAATGATTTTGAATGGACGTCAATTGAAACTGAATGAAATAGCAGAGCACTAAAGGTATCAACTGAACTTGTGCATCATATCATTCACGAATATTTGGGTATGAGAAAGCTCTGTGAAAAGTGGGTGCCGCGCGAGCTCACTTTTGATCAAGAACAACGACGAGTTGATGATTCGGAGGAGTGTTTGAAGATGATCGAGAGTAACAAACGCGAGTTTTTGCGTCGATATGTGACAATGGTTGAAACATGGCTCCATCATTTCACTTCGAAGTCCAATCGACAGCCATCCGGGTGGACGACACATGATGATCTCGCTCCAAAGCGTGGGAAAACACAACAGTCGCCATGCAAGGTTATACCGTTTGTATTTTGGGAAAATGAAAGGACCATTAACAGCCACTATTACATAGCGTTATTCAACCGTTTGAAGGACGAAATCGCCGAAACACGGCCGCATTTGAAGAAAGAGAAAGTGCTGCTTCACCAAGACAACGCACCGTGATAAAAATCCATGAATTGGGTTACAAATTGCTTCCTCATCCACCATATTTTCCAGATTTGGCGCCCAGCGACTATTTCCTGTTCTCAGATCTCAAAAGAATGCTCGCTGGGAAGAAATTTTCGTCGAATCGGTGATCGCCAAAACTGTCTAAATTACCAAAAATCGTACTACCAAAAAGTTATCGAAAAGTTGTAGGATCGCTATAATCAGTGTACGACGCTTGAAGGGAATTATGTTGAATAATAAAACTAATTTTGCCAAAAAATATGTTTTACTATGGTAGGCCGGGACTTTTCAATTGATCTGTTATGTTAACTGGGGTTTTATTTAACAATTGACAATTAGTATTCTTAATTCGTTCTCAAACTTTGTAAATCACATAAATCTGCAAGAACAATAAATCATATTAGATATAAAATATAAGTGTTAATGAATCAATCAATCAATTGCCAATTATAACAGTAAATGAGAGCAAATTACGAGTATATCATTCATTTAAACAAATTGTTTTGAGTGAACATTCGTCACAAATAATCAATTTCTATATTATCTTAGTTTGATTAAATATTATTGGATGTCGAATCTTAGTTAATCGTAGTACTCGAAATTTTGATAAAATCTGTAGAATAAGGGTCGTGTTATTTTTTTAATTAAGAATCTCTTAAGTAGCATTATTTTATTTTAAATTCGGTATTTTTTTGAATATTAAAATTTCAGCAATTCATAATTTTAAGAAATTTAATTATTAGAAGTATTAGAACATATATGTTTGTTATTCACAAGTAACAATTATTATTATCTATAAGATATTTCTAGAAACTGATTAGGGCAACGCAATTTTGAATAAATTCCGTTTCTGAATATACAAGACCAGATTGTATATTTATACAAATTTCACTAATTTATTACGTTAAATAAGTAATACAAGCAAGAATAATGTTTAGAATTTATTATGTTAATGAGATGTAAACAAAAAAAAAAGAGCGAATTCCTTTAATAATTTTTTTAAAATATTTTGAGAAATTATGTATCTCCGATGATTTACATCTTTGAATGCTTTCTTAATCATTATAATAATTAGCTTATAATAGATCATTATTATATTATTATCATGAAGTAAGTAATATACACATTAAATTGAGTACTTTTTTTTATCAAAAAATTAACCAAATTAATTAATATACGATACTGTTTATCGGTATCTTCTTAAAAAGTTTGTAGTCAGACTGATGGCTTGAATAAGAAGAGATTCAATCGCCACTTTCGTTGAGAAATGCCTCATAATTTGTGCATTAATCGAACGCCTTTCAATGAATGGAGTACACAGCTCTCTGCCCAATTGCCGATCAAATAATCGTCGTTCATACGATTTTTTAACAATCATTTTATTATTCTCATAATACAGAATATATGATGCAAGGCAGGCAATATCGAGAATATTGTAAAAAAATGCTGGAGGCCACCTTTGAGTTAATCTTTTTGTAGTATATCTACCAAGCATTTTATCCATCGTGTCTACTCCAGCTTTAGACCAGTTATAAAACTCAATAATTTCGGGTTTTTTCTTTGCACTATTACTAATTTTAGCTTCATGATGCATTGATGATAGCATAATTACTACCATGTTTTTTTGTCACATAACTGCATAGGGTAACTTTTTCATGAAAGCCAAACACAGTGGATAATTCTTCTGGCGTTTTTGATACAGCCATTGCTGGTGGAATGTATGCTTTATTTTTCGTCAAGGTGCCAACAATTGTCAAGTTTTAAGATAGTAAAAATTTGACAGTGGAAGAATAGTGAAAAAATTATCCATTGTAATGTTTCTACCGGATTCTGTATACGGTGCCATCAAGTCTTTGACGACTCTTTCTCACGACCATCCTTCGATTTTCCAATGTAAAACTGTCCAGTAAGAGGATACGAATTTTCAGCATCACATATCTACCATACTTTAATCTCATATTTAGCTGGCTTTGACGGAATATACTGAGTGAATCTAATTCGACCTCGGTATTGATAAAGTTGCTCGTCAATTGTCAGATATTCTGTTGGCTTATATAATGTTTTGCTAAATTACTATTCAACGTTGTCCAAATGTCTCGTATCGGAGCAGTTTTATCATTCTCCAAGAGCTCGAGTATTGGCATCACCAAATCGAATAAAACGAATAATATTCCAGAAGCGATTGATACTCATTGCTGCACGATACAATGGATATGAATACGGCTGCTTCATTTATCTTGCCTACAATCTAAATATCGATTGGCTTGACATTCCGCTATTGTTATTTCTATGAGGACTATAAACTGTGTCCCTATAGCTATTTCATATGCCATATAGCCAGTTTGCACAGAATTTTTTTTATTCAGTTCACTAATAACTTGCACATCTGCCACGCTATAGATGATTACCCGGGTACCCGGTAGTTAAACGAAAGGTGAAAGTGAATGGTGACCGGACGGTTAAACAAATTGCTGACGAATAAGATGTAATTCACTTTTATTTTTATCTCAAGGCTGGCTAAGATATAAATTGATATAGTTTTTCTAATTTTAATATGATATTTGTCGGGATAAAATGTTAATGCTAATATGTCAAGTACTAATTTAAGAAATATCGATTTGTTAACTGAAAAAATATTTTTATGACCATGGTCAGGCTGTGATTATTGAAAATAAGAAGATAGATACACGTTTTTGGAATTTTTAATTGAATTATGTTCAATTAGTTTAGCTAGTTGTTTTATATACTTAGATCAATTTACATAGAAAGGAACAAAATTCACATACCGCCAAATCTGCTGGATAAGGAGAATTTTTTAAAATTAGCATGTTGCTATACTGAGTAATACTGAGCTATCGATGATGACTTTCCTTACAATTATGTGTACTGATAATCATATTGTTTCCATAATAGTGTCTTATTCCATATTTGTTCCATTTAATAATCATCCGAATTTCACAAACTAGATTTAGATGAAGATGAAAAGAATGCACTGTTTGATAACTAATAGTTTTATTTTATATTCTGTAATTTATATATGATATGTAGTACAAATGTATAAAATTAAATTAAATAACCTCCACTACTACTGTGATAGTTGCGGGTTCGATTCTGCTGGGTCATGGTCGTATAATTTATGTTTGTCAATGTTTAATATATGTGATTGTCCTAGGTAAGAGTGCAAAATTCGACAAGGAAAATGATCCCAGTCACGGCGGTAACCAAGCTGGGTAAGACCGGATATCTTCTGGGAATATTTCTAAGTTGGTCACTCGCCAGTCGATCGGCTTAATGCCGAAGACCGTAGTTCGGAGACCACGTTAAACACGTTTTTTATTATATCATGCTGTTCATATCTACTTAAATATATTTAATAATTTGTCTATAGATATGAATCCTTTTTGCAAAATAATTTACTAAATAAAACCATTAAAATTACATGAGATCATCACATCAACAGTAGCTTTTGGAGGGCCAGTTGAATACAACTTTATTTCCGCCCGAATGACAACGGAAACTGTCGATGCTTGATCATTGGCTTGTTTTGGAGTTCTCCATACATAAGCCCGGCTGTTTTTAGGAAACAATACAAACGATTATTTATAGGAGCATACTACATTCTTCCAGTAATGAAATCTCCACGTTTTATGATCGTTGAACTATTTCTCTTGCAGCTTAGCGTCGGAATTTTTCGATTTTTCTCACAAAAATTAAACAAATATATATAAAATAGGAACATAAACATGAAACAAAGCGTGGAAATATTAACATATTAAAGAAAGCGTGATTGCGATACGCATATTTTATGATATTTTCCTTTGTGCAATTGCTTTCGATTATTGTAGCTCGCTTGAGTATTATATCCGGCCATTTTGCATGACTGTCCAATATCACAAAAAAAGCAAATTATTGAATGAAATCATGGTGGCGCTTATATAAGCATTGACCGGAATGTCAATGTAACAGAGTTTTTATCAGTACAGAACAAAGCAGCGCGTAATGACATGGAAAACCGACAAAAACATTATATAAATATAAAATAATGCACGCAGATCGCCGCACCCTCGGCTAATTGTTTTTCCTCGATGCAGATGCAGTGGTTTGCTGCCTGAGAATTCTACCAGTCGGTGCTGGAACCGACTAGAAGACTTTCCGCTCTGATAAACACCCAGGTCTCATTAAGTGTGTGGATGGGTAAAAATCAGGTTTCTTTAAAACTACATATATAAATATATATATATATATATATATATATATATATATATATATATATATATCCTAAAGTCTATTCAAAGTTTTTTTTAGTAATTCGATGAGGATATTTGTGACGTCGAAATATTACAATGTTGCCGCATTTTATTACTGTTTTGAAGAATTCTGCAGATGTTTGACAATCAGGCGAATTTTGTAGCCTGATTCGGTTGTATGTTCTAATGTACCAGACAGCGTTGTATCTTTTAACTAGAATAAAATTATATAAATACCCTAAAATTTAAATTAAAAAGTTATAAATAAAAAATATTTAAATATAATCACTTTCAGCCTTTGTCTTATAGTTCTTGTCTCTTTGTTATACTGAAACCACACTAAGTCTTTAATAAGACTAATATTCTATTTACTTGTTCAACACTAAATTCTATTCAGTTATTTCAAATAGACATCTTAAAGACCCATTAACAACATAATAAAACCATTTTGAGATACTATCTTGTCCATAGAATCAGACTCAATTTGTTCGTTTACAAATTGTATTATTTTATTTTGTATTACCATATAATTGTATGTAAACAAAAAGAGCATTCTAAACAAAAACAAAAATTTTAACATTTAAGCATTTTAAACAAAATATTGTTTAAAAGTAAATGAACCCCTTCCAAATAATAATAAATAAAACAAATGATGACACTTTATAAAAATCTCTTAAAGAGCAAGAAAATTTGGAGTATATAGAATGGTTTTGTACCAAAAATTTTCATTTAGTGTAGTCAAATTTATCCTCAATGTAATTTTAGTGTCTTTCCATTTGGACACATACTGAGTTTAAACTCTAGGTAATATTTTTATGATTTCTTCCATTGTTTCGTGTTAATTCAATTCTAACTTTCGTTGTTGAGTTTGTAAAAAACATTACATATATATGAATAAAAATATTTTATAGTCCTTCCAATAAAATATCTAATATATGTCATTAATATTTAAAATGCGACGTTACCACACCTAATTTAGGTTTTCGTTTATTTTGACTCTGTCAACAAAATGCTAAAATGACTTAAATAATGATACAATAATAACTTCAAAATATAATTTATTTTAACTTTATAGTACGGTTTATAGTGCATATTTATGAAAGGACCAAAAATTTGGCAATACGTTCGATGGTGTTGATGACGTGCATTGGCTGTTTTATTGCAAGGCCTATATATAACTAGTCAATTAAAAACTCCCCAGCCTGACACGTAGATGGCGCTACTAGAATTAAATCCATATGTTCTTCAGTTAGCTCTAACCCTCAAAAGATGCGTGTATAAATTTGACAGCTGTTGGATTATTAGTTTGTGAATTATAGCATTTTGAGTGAAGTAACTTTTGTTATTGTGAAAAAAATGGATAAAAGGAATTTCGCGGTTGATAAAATATTGCTTTTTGAAGGGAAAAAAATAGAGTTGAGGCAAAACTAGGCTTAATGCCGAGTTTCCGGATACTGCCACAGACACTTTAAAGTGGGTGCCACGCGAGCTCACTTTTGACCAAAAAGAACGACTAGTTGATGATTCGGAGCAGTGTTTAAAGATGAATAAGCGTAATAAACCCCAGTTTTTGCGTCGATATGTGACAATGGATAAAACATGGCTCCATCATTTCATTCTGAAGTCCAATCGACAGTCATCCGAGTAGACTGTCGGCTGGCAAGGTTATGGCGTTTGTATTTTGGGAAGCGCATAGAATAATTTTCATTGACTACCTAGAGAATTAAGAATCAAAGACCATCAACAGCGACTATTACATAGTGTTATTGGACCGTTTGAAAGACAAAATCGCCGAAAAATCGCCGCATTTAAAGAAAAAGAAAGTGCTGCTTCACCAAGACAATGCACCGGGTCACAAGCAGGTGAAAGCGATTTCAATAATCCATGACTTGGGCTTCGAATTGCTTCCTCATCTACTGTATTCTCCAGATCTGGCCCTCAGCGTCTATTTCCTGTTCTAAGATCTCAAAAGTATGCTCGCTGGGAAGATTTTTTCGTTGAATGAAAAGTTGATCGACGAAACTGAGGCCTATTTTGAAGCAAAGGACAAATCGTATTACAAAAATAGTATCGAAAAGTTGGATGGTCGTTATAATCAGTGTATCACCCTTGAAGGGAATTATGTTGAATAAAAAAAAATTAGCTTTGGTAAACTCATTTTACCAAAAAAATGTGTTTTACTATGGTAAGCCGGATACTTTTCAATTGAACAGTTACATACTTGTTCTATATACGTATGCTCTATATACACACCAAGTAAAAGCAATGTTAAGATCAACACCCATTCTTATTCTAGCTAATCTGCGATGTTTAACTTGATAAATGCAATATTTGAAATAAAGTTGAAAATTTCTTCCGAGAAAAAGGACGTTTCTTTTTCCTTTTTCATTTCTATACATACTGAATGTACAACACTGAAGAGACATTATAATAAAACAACAGTGATTATAATTAAGACATAAAAACGTAGAGAAATGCTATGTTTAGCATTCTATTAAGTATACAAAAAATGGAGTCATTAAAAAAGAATCACTCTGTGGAAATTAACTGCTTTTGTGGAACAAAATAATTATCTGTATATTATTCTATGGATCTGAATCTGTTATAAATAGTTAATCTAGTAATGACACGTCTGCTGAAGATTATAAATTAATTTATTCAGGAAATATATTTCTAACAATATTTAGATACATTTTCAAAAAACATGGATTATTTTAATGAGAAAACAATTTCCAATTACGTTCCCTCGTGGTCCGGGCGATTTGATTTTTCATTAGAGGACATGGACACGAGGGAGACGGTTATTTGACTGCGTGCTGGCGACAGATAATGAGCCTGCTATTGGTGTGTTGTCCGAAGCTGAAGACGGTTCTTCGAGCGTGTACGCAAATCGTTTTCGATATGCCAATAACAAACGCATCCTAATTACGAATTCATCGATACATAGGCATAACAATTTTTTATGCAGTCGGGTTCGGGATCGCGTAGGTCATGCGGAAAAATTTCTGCATGTATAAAAAATCAACAGTATCACTCTGAAAAGTATGCCATTCTAACAGGCCATTTGAAAAGTTCCCGATAGATGACGCTACTAGAATTAAATACATATGTTTTTTAGTTAGCTCTAACCCTCAAAAGATGCATGTGTAAATTTGACAGCTGTCGGATCAGTAGTTTGTGAATTATAGCATTTTAAGTGAAGGAATATTTGTTATTGTGAAAAAAAGTATGAAAAGTAATTTCGCCTGTTGATAAAATATTGCTTTATGAAGGGAAAAAACTGTTGAAGCAAAAATTCGGCTTGATGCCGAGTTTCCGAACACTTCCACAGAAAAATCAACCATGAAGGATTGGTATGCTAAGTTTAGACGTGGTGAAATTAGCACCGAAGGCGGTGAACGCAGTGGACGCCCAAAAGAGGTTAGTACCGACGAAAACATAAAAACAATCCACAAAATGGTTTTGAATAAAAATGGTAAATTGAAATTGAATTAAATAGCAGACACTCTAAAGACATCAACTGAATATGTAGATCATATCATTCACGAGCTCTCTGCATAGTGGGTGCCGGCCGAGCTCACTTTTGACCAAAAACAACGACGACTTGATGATTCGATAGTCATCGGAGTGGACTGCACACTATCAACCGCTCTAAAGCGTGGCAAAACGCGACAGTGGGCTGGAACGTTTATGGCGCCTGCATTTTGAAATGCGCATGGAATAATTTCCATTGACTACCTTGAAAAAGGAAGGACCTACAACAGCGACTATTACATAGGGTTATTGGACCATTTGAAGGACGAAATCGACCACATTTGAAGAAAAAGAAAGTGCTGCTTCATCAGGACAATGCACCGTGTCACAAGTCAGTGAAAACGATGGCAAAAATCCATGAATTGGGCTTCGAATTTCTCCAGATCTGACTATTTCATGTTCTCAGGTCTCAAAAGAATGCTCGCTGGGAAAACATTTATGTCGAATGAAGATGTGATCTCCGAAACTGAGGCCTATTTTGAAGTAAAGGACAAATCGTACTACAAAAATGATATCGAAAAGTTGGGGGGTCGCTGCAATGTTAAATAAAAAAACTGATTTTGCCAAAAAATGTGTTTTACTATGGTAGGTCGGAGAACTTTTAATTGACCTGTTATATATAGAGAGTGTTATATTGTAAAAACTCTACAATTATGAACATCTTCGTCTTGCAATGAAAGTTAAATAAATAAATGTATTTAAAAATTAATTCATTTTATTGTTGCTAGTCATTGTCGAATAATTTACAATTTAACTATACAATAACTTATATCTAGGTATATATCTAGGAGGATCCATCGGTCCTATCTTAATCCTTGGTTTAATAAAATTTACTAGTGATCGCCCTGTATATAATTCATGTTTCTGTCAAAATGATATTTTAATATTACTAAGACATGTTCTGATAATATTCTCAATATAAGATCAGAAATATATTTGGTATATAACATTAATAACAGTAATATATGTCTGTATATTAAAATATATGCAAATTTATAATTCAATATGTTGCAACAATAGTGTTTCTTGAGATTGGTAGGTCAGCTGTATGCATAAGATATAATAATGGGCCAAGAACACCGCCCTACGGAACACCCGAATATATTGGGTGTAGGTCAGTGTATTCGTCACCCTGTTTGACAATAATATGTCTGTCTGTGAGGTACGATCCTCGGTGCTCATTTCACCACGTTTAAACTTAGCATACCAATCCTTGATGGTTGATTTTACTGGGGCAGTGTCCGGAAACTCGGCATCAAGCCAAGTTTTTGCTTCCAAGTAGTATTTTATCAACACGCGAAATTCCTTTTATCCATTTTTTTTACAATAACAAAAGTTGTTTCACTCAATGTACTATAATTCACAAACTAATAATCCGAGAGCTAATCAATTTTATACACACATCTTTTGAGGGTTAGGGCTAACTAAAAAACATGGATGGATTTATTTCTTGTAGAGCCATCTATGTGTCAGGCCAGGGACTTTTCAATTGACCTTTTATATATTTTAATAGAAACATACATAAGTTGGAATTGTTGACACTTGGCTTTTTGTCATTTATTTATATCTGATACTAAATTAGAAAGGCTTTTTTTTAGTGAGATTATGATAGAGCTTGTGACCTAACCACAAAAAGTTACCTTTGGATACCACTAGTAAGTTTGGCGGAGACAGAAACTGTAACTGGCGAATTTTATATTAAAAGAAATAACATGTGCAGTATAAGAACTGGGAGAAAGAATAATATAGAAAGGTTCACTTTCGTTACAATTCAACTGTAGAGGAACGTCACACGAATTAACTATGGATAATGAACCAATAAATATATTTTAAAAATCATGAAGAAACGAAACATATTCCATTCAGAACGAATATTAAACTCTCTGAACAATCGCCCGTAAATATATATTTTATTGCGAGATTTACGCTTAATTACAGAATTATGCAAAATGCAAGGTAATTGTCACGCCGCTTGATTTTGTTTCGTACGAGCAAAAACGAACTTGCCTCCCTCTCGGCTCCGCAAGTAATCCTTGTCCGATTTCGGGTGATTCGGCATTAAAACAAACAAAATGTCGCCGGCTCGTTGATTTTTTCTATCACATCAATTGGAAACAATACGGTTTTAAAAACAGTATGTTTAAAAAATCGTCTGTTGAGTAGTTTCGGTTCGCGGAAATCGGCGATCTTTTTTAATCTTTCTGCGTAAATGTTTTAATAGGGTAGGAATTTGAGAGTAGTACTGCGATTTGTCTTTTCTTTATTGTTTCAGTTTAACTGTATATATACCTTATTAACATTTTTCTCCCAGTTATATAATTTAATCGAAGTTATATCATAAATTTTATATTTTTTATTACATTTTACATTAGATATGCTTAGTGGAATTTTAATTGATAAAATTAATTTATTACTACTGTCTTCAGTTAAGAGTAAACACTTATACACCTTACAAGTTCATGTTATTTGATTTGCTTCAATCTTCTGTTTTCTTGCATGTTGTTCAGTTGCTGTATCCTTTCCATGTTGCTGTGATTTAGTAATCTTATTCCATGTATTAGGACGAAATATTGGATAACTCGTAAATTCATTTGATTTCGAGATCATCCTGTAGTTCTTCATTGGTTAGTGGTAATAAGCCTTAGTAACTAATTGAAGAACTTTGTTTTCGCAACGTTACTAGTTGATTTGATTAACCCAATAGGTTCAAATGGGCTTTACAATTTGCTGATAAACTAATTTTGATTTTTAGTCAAGTCTTCGGACTACCCAGTGCAATTTTTTGACTTTTTTCTAACGTGATGTTCCCAGTTTTAAAACAATTAATTACCTAACATCTGCTTGGAGCAAGCTGACTCTGCTTGGAGAGTCGTACTTCTGCTAAATGATTTAATCAGGTTTCTGTTATTTCGAAGCATTGCAAAATTGACGTGGACAGACTTGAAGGTATTAAAGTGTATTTTCTAGTCTCTAGCCCATTTGTGGATCTTGTTGACTGGCACTTGAACTTTTTCTTTGGCTGTGGCTTTTTCCATAATGACTGTGACGTGGGCAAGTCTGCCAAAGACTATTTCTTTTGTTCTTAGGATGTCAGCAGTGTAGAGCATATACAGATACAGATCTAGTCTCTAGCCTGTTTGTGGATCTTGTTGGCTAGCACTGTTGGCTGCCAAAGACTATTTCTTTTGTTCCTAGGTTGGTTCCCAAACACTACCCTGCGGAAGATTGCCCATTCGGAGTGATTTCGGCAATTAACAATAGTTCCGCCTTAACAGTTTGCTTATCTTGTGAGTTAGTCTCAAGTGTTATACTCGGTCAAAAACTTGTAAGACGTTTAAAAAAATGTAAGATGAATAAATGAAGTTGATCGTGCTTTAGGCCGGTTAATATATTCTCCTTGTAGGTCAACTTTACCTCATATTACTACGTTCCTTGGTTGCAGTCTGAGAATTCTTGTAATATCTTTACAAATCATTTGAATTTTTATTTTCTGGTATAGTTTCCGATTTTTCAACTGATTTTTGAATCGCAAGTCAAAAATTATTAAATTATTATACTTTTGTTTTGGAGGACTATTAGGATATTGCAGATTATTACTTGAGTTATTAAAAAAAACTATGTTTATATATGTTATTCTAACTCTAAATATAAACTTGTTATAACATTGTAGGACTTATATTGATATGTAGGAATATGTAGGAAAATATTGATGTTCAGCACTTTGGAAAAGTCTGGAAGATATATGACATACCTTAGAATATTTTAGGTATAAAGGAAGCATCATATTTACTTTGCTCATTCAAATGTTTGAATTGTAGCGACCTTGCGGCATGTCAAATTTTACATCGTGGAATAACGGCCTACAAAATACCCAGAAATATAATCCTAGATCTTGAACACGGGCGGGGTGCCAGCACCGCCAACTAGAACCCGATAACGAATAGCTGGCGGGGACCCCCAGACGTTTATCTGGGATGTTATTGAAGGGTATTGCGATTCATTCAGTGCTCAACCCTCGTTTGGTTTAGACGTGCCAAAATCGACTGCCCAAGCCTCGTCACCAGGTAACACCGCTGCCATCCGTTTTATTATTTGTATTTTTCACATTTTTTTATATTGCCAATAAACAACGGTCACGTAATGTAAACACCACTGTTTCATTTGGTTTTACCTCCATTCACCGAGCCACATCATTTACCCTAAAAAATATATCAAAGAAAAGCATGAAGATACAGACATTAAAACGATTTTGAACTAATAAAATTTTTATTTTATTGTTAAAAAAGCTTAGTATGTGGAGATTACTTGGATCACTTTTTCATCCAGAACTCCAATTAATCACGAAAACTATTCAGAAATATAATTGTTTTTGCGTTATCTATATACTTGTTGTTTCGAGCTGAGATTGATAACACTCGCTACACTTTTTAGATTTTGTAGGTCAAGAGCAGTGTCAGCTGGATTTTCTTTAATTGTCGAACTAGCTCTGGTATGGTTAGTTTTAAATTACAGTTATTTCCTTTTACCTTTAGTTTTAACATAGCTTGATAACAAGTATTTGTCTAACAATTGCATAATTGCAGATATTGTCGAAAATAGTTTTTAGAATAGTTTTCGATGCTCAAAAATTAATTTTTCAGTGGCTGAAACATTTTCAAAATACTCTCAGTCGCTGGTATTAATACCAAGACATGTTTTCTTGTAATCTAATATTATCTGGTACTCTGTATACATTCGAAGGTTGTAGATACAGTAAAGATAAATACACTTTAGCAATGTATGTTTAATCAAGTTTTTATCAAGCTTCTTTGATAAGTCAACTATTTACAGGCATTTAGATGTGATGGAAAAGGTTCAATGAGGGAAAATTGACACCACAGGATTTTAGATCAAATAAAAGTGAAAAAAATTTTAAAATAACTTAAAATACTCATTCGTCGTGCATAATATTCCCTGTTTAAGAACGATTTTTCCCATAATTGAGTCGCAGAACGTCGAGCGTCGCGTTATGGTCGGGACAGAAACGTCCCTCGAAAATATAATCTCGGAGCAATTAACTTGTACGCTTCTTTATTGTTGTTTGGGCAATAAAAGTAAGTCCGACTTCTCGGAGTCGGTCTCCTAATTGGACACGTTTCCACGTCCCGAGCGACGATTAAAAGTTGAACGACTGGATTGCGTACGGGACAAACCGCGCGCGATTTCTGGCCCTCGTGGAGAGGTCCCCGAGTCGCATCTCGTCTGCGAAACCGTTCGAAGCCGACCGTTAGCGCGGCCCGATGGCAGGAAAAACGAGAAAAACCTTCTGGTCGCGGCACCGTTTTGTTTATGCCGCTCGCTCGTTGGCTATGGAGAACAACGTGTCGAACATCCAACGCGTCACAATTTAATTAAGATTTAGAAGAACACTGAGCGTTTATATGACATAATTCGTGCTATAAATACTTTTGTTATTCTACACAGATATCGACGAGGATAGCATATTAAATCAAAGAAGAAAAGACGCTAATAGAATGCTTCAAAAATCATCATTTATTACATTGAGATATAGTATAAGGGAGTGTGACATAATGACAGCAGTCCAATACTAAGAGCAAGGGAAACCGATTTATATAAGAAAAAACTTTACTATTTTAGAAATTGACATGTTCTTAACATCAAAGATTTCTACTTCGTACGGCAAAATCCCAGATCGTCTTGGTGCTCCGAGAGAGAAAAGACATGTAAAGCATTCGAATATATGAAGAGCTTGCACGTATTTAGAAAAGTTCGGGCAGGTATTCACTACAAAACAGGTCCATTGAAACGTCGCCGGCCTGACACATAGATGGCGCTACTAGAATTAGAGCCAAATATTTTTTAGTTAGCTCTAACACCCAAAAGATGCGTGTATAAATTTGACAGCTGTCGGATCATTAGTTTGCGAATTATAACGTTTGTTATTGCGGATAAAATGGTTAAAAAGGAGTTTCGCGTGTTAATAAAATGTTGATTTTTGAAGGGGAAAAATATAGTTGAAGCAAAAACTTGGCTTGATGCCGAGTTTCCGGACACTTCCGCAGGAAAGTCAGCCATGAAGGATTGGTATGCTAAGTTTAGTCGTAGTGAAATGAACACCGAAGACAGTGAACGCGGTGGACGCACAAAAGAGGTTGTTATCGACGAAAACATTAAAACAATCCACAAAATGATTTTAATGATGAGTTGATGATTCGCAGCAGTGTTTGAAGATGATCGAGCGTAATAAACATGTCGATATGTGACAATGGATGAAACATGGCTCCACGATTTTACTCCGAAATCCAATCGACAGTCATCCGAGTGGACTGCACACGATGAACCCGCTCCAAAGCGTGGGAAAACGCAACAGTCGGCTGGCAAGTTTATAGCGTCTGTATTTTGGGATGCGCATGGATTAATTTTCATTGACTACCTTGAAACGTGTAGGACCATCAACATCGACTATTACATAGCGTGATTGGATAGTTTAAAGGACGAAATAGCTGAAAAACGGGAGCATCTGAAGCAAAAGAAAGTGCTGCTTCACCAAGACAATGCACCGTGCCAGTGAAAACGATGGGAAAAATCCATGAATTTGGCTTCGAATTGCTTCCTCATCCACCGTTTTCTTCTGATCCAGTCCCCAGCGACTATTTACTGTTCTCAGATCTCAAAAAAATGCTCACTGCGAAGAAATTTTCTTGGATTGAAGATATGATCACCGTAACTGAGGCCTATTTTGAAGCAATGGACAAATCATACTACAAAAATGGTATCGAAAAGTTGGAGGGTTAGTATAATCAGTGTATCACCCTTGAAGGCAATTATATTGAATAAAAAAAATAATTTTGCCAAAAAAAATGTGTTTTATTTATTATGGTAGGCCGGGAACTTTTTAATTGACATGTTAGTTGTCAGTTATAGATATGTAAGAGTAAGTAAAGAGAGAAACCACGTAGTTGTTGTTTGTTATTGTATATAGATTAATTCATTAGTTCGTTTATATAGTCTTGAACTGTTTAGATAGGTGTATTAAATAAAGCTATTTGTTAGAAGTAATCTCAGAATATCAATTAACAATCGGAAAATATCAACAGGTTGTGAGCCCACTTTTGTGTCCAAAAAGAAAATAGATATTTTTCCTTTGAGGTTATTAATTTTATTATTATAGTATATTATATATATATATATATATATTAAACAGTTAGAAAATAAAGAGAAATGCATTTAATTAAACACATTGAAGTGCTAAATAGTGAAACCGAATGGCCGATGTGGAAGCGTGAAATTCGAGGTTTGCTGGATTACCACGAGGGAGCTTTAGATGCAATCGACCGCAAGTTGGTGAAACCAGACGCTTTGCCGGAAGACGCAGATGAAAAATCATAAAGTGTAATCGGATTTTTATAGAAAAGTTGACAGTTAGGCCAAGTCTATGATTACAAATGCAGTAACAGATGCAGTATATCAAAATTATGGACAAAAAGATGGCTTATGAAGTGTTGGAGGCACTGAAGCAAAATTTCGAAGCATCGTCCAAGGATCAGTTATTTAATATATGTACCAACTTTTTGCATTTGGTTGGATTCAAGGGGAAGATATCGCAACTCACATTGCAAAATTGACAGGTTTTTGGAACGACTTAAGCAATGGACTTAAATCCAAAAAGGAAAATGAACTACCTGATTTAATGCTATATGTGTGTATGCAAAGTTCTGCATATTTTACCAGCAAACCTTGAAACTTTCGAATCAAGTTGGATGTTCTTAACTAGGAATGACATGAGGACATTAGAAGTTTTAGCGGTAAAATGAAGTAAAGTAAATTAGGGTAACAGAATTAGAAATAAGTTTAAGGGAAAAAGTACTTGTAACTATTGCAAACAACCGGGCCATTGGATTAGACAATGTCAAAAGTGGATTGCTGGTGGACGACCATCTAAGGATGCAACACTCAAGGAAGAAAAGGACAAGACAGTAGAGACAAATACATTACTATTAGTGACACGCGGTGAGATTTTTTCTGCAGAAGTAGACGAAAACCATTGGTGGGTTCGCAATGGGGCTATAAAGCATGTGACAAATAGGCCAGATTATTTTGTCAGCTATGAAGAATTCAGTCAACCACGATTCATTAAAAGTGCCGGAAAAGAATTTTTAAATGTTTATGCAAAAGGAACATTTCGGTTCTCATCAACAGTTAAAGGCAGATGTGAGGAAATAAAATTGAAGGATGTCCGGTATGTATCGAATATTTCCAAAAATGTGTTCTCTGTTCTAACTGCTCATGACAGAAATAAGAATAGTAAGTTTGAGTCAATGATTATGTCCTATTCTATAAAGATTTATGGTCGAGTTTAATTGACGTTATGTGGTTTTCGTGCAGTAAATGGTACTCTGTACAGAGCAGTCATTAAACCATTATTACCTGAACATTGAATTGATGTATATTCTGTTGTCGAGGGTAAATCTGTAGAATCTCAACAAGCAATATTATAAAAACATTTTAGCCCTAAAAATTCTTCCGCCGTATAATCTTTAACCGTGCCAAATTTTAAATATCTCCATGCTAACGTTTTCATCAAAGAGATACGCAAAATGTTCGTTTGAAAAGTGTATCAATATATAGATCTTATATAAATTGTAAGATATCTGTATTTTGTCCGATATATTAATATTTGTTCAAAAAACATTCTTTATTAAATAAACCGGTCATTTTTTAACCGGTTTGCCTTACAGAAACCATAAATTAGACACAATCTGGCCAACTTTTCACCAAGAACAATAATTCCGCTCGGCCTGAATTTTTTTCCCTCGCTGTTTGTCTTTTAACCAAGTACGTTTGTCCATTTTACCCAGGACATCATTCGTGCGTCCGCCATAACTGTTCATCGCCGATATTTATTTTTCCCTTTATTCAATTAACTGATAAGATTTCTGCGCGGCGCTTATTGTATGGTAATGAGGGAACTGACGCGAACTAGACTGAGACCGTCTTCGCTTCTTCGTCGCGTCCGAACCGTGAAGGCTGACGATGATTGCTGGTGTTGTGCGTAAGCTCGTCGACAATTAATGCGAGTATTAGGTAGTGAAAAGAGAACGCCTTGAGCGTCAAGATCAATTGCGATCTCGGAGGTATCCTTTTTCGTTGTTTTAATTGAGTTCGGATTATTATTCTTGAGTTAATGGATAAACAATCGAAAAAAAGAATATGCTAATTAGCAGCGAATAAATTAAGTACAATTTTAACAGTTTTACTGGAAGAAAATTATATTTAAGCATAGAGAACTTTTAACAAATGGTTAAGTCAATTATTAGTAACAAGTCAATTTAACATTCCCTGGCCTACCTTAGTAAAATATATTAGTTTCTTTTATTCAACATAATTCCCTTCAAGGTGATAGCGACCCTCACACTTTTCGATACCCTTTTTGTAGCACGATTTGCCGCTTTGCTTCAAAATAGGCCTCAGTTTCGTCAATCACCTCGAAAATGTCTTCCCAGCGAACACACTTTCGAGATCTGAGAACAGGAAATAGTCGCTACAGGCCAGATCTGGAGAATACGGTGGATGAGGAAGCAATTCGAAGCCCAATTCATGGATTATTGCCATCGTTTTCACTGACTTGTGACACGGTGCATTGTCTTGCTGAAGCAGCACGTTTTTCGGCGATTTCGCCCTTCAAACGCTCAATAATACTATGTAGTAGTCGCTGTTGATGGTCCTTCTTTTTTCAACGTAGTCGATGACGCTATAATCTTGCCAGCCGACTGTTGCCTTTTTCCACGCTTTGGAGCGGGTTTATCGTGCGCAGTCCACTCGTATGACTGTCGATTGGACTTCGGAGTGAAATTATGGAGCCATGTTTCATCCATTGTCACATATCGATGCAAAAACTCGGGTTTGTTACGCTTGATCATCTTCAAACACTGCTCCGTATCATCAACTCAACGCTGTTTTTGGTCAAAAGTGAGCTCGCGCGGCACTCACTTTTCACAGAGCTTTCTCATATCCAAATATTCGTGAATGATATGATATACCCGTTCAGTTGATATCTTTAGGGTGTCTGCTATTTCATTCAATTTCAATGTACGGCCATTCAAAATCATTGAGGATTTTTTCATGTTTTCGTCGGTAATAACCTCTTTTGGGCGTCCACTATGTTCACCGTCTTCGGTGCTCATTTCTCCACGTTTAAACTTACCATACCAATCCTTGATTAGGGCTAACTAAAATACATATGGATTTAATTTTAGTAGCGCCATCTTCTGTCAGGCCTGAGACTTTTCAATTGACATGTTGTTTTGTTTGGTGATTATGAATGAATTCGCCATATCAAATCAGTATGAAATGGTCAATTCTTGTGGTAGTCATATTGACTCTGCATTGTCGATACTTATTATCCAGACCATTCTTTGTTACTGGCGTCAAAATTACCACTTTTAAATCAGCAGCATCCTCATAAGTCTATAATAATCTTTGATTTTGGTAACAAATTTCCTCAATCAAACAATAACAGTATATAATTTAATAATAAATGAAAAACTGTTATTTTATATAAAGAAAAGTTAATACAGTTAAATTTAATTCTTAGGTTAGGTAGTTTAACGGTTGTTTACATTAATACTTCATATTTTTATTAGTAGATTAAGTAGAAGAAAATAGTAAAGGAGATATTAAAGTATAGAACGTCTAATTAAACAGCCAATGCACGTCGTTAAAATGTATTACCCCAGAATATCGCAATATTGATGCATCAATTGTAATTTTTGCTTTATTTAGACTATTACATTGTGAAATATCAGTGTAAATAAAATAATAATTTTTATCATTTTAGTACATTTACTGCATGTATTATGGAAATATTTTAACCACAGCTAATTATAATAACTATTAACTAACTATTTTACCTACAGCTACAATAGGTTACACACAAGGTTACATACAAGCAATGTATTTTACTATCACGAGAGAGCATATACCTTTTTACATTTACTTCTTGTCTCCTTCATCATATGTTTCCTCGTCAAGTCATTTTGATATCACTGTTTTACTTCTGATTTTCTTCTCTTATTATTTATGTATATGTTTCTTAAAAAAATCTACCCTAAAGCATTGCCATGTTTTTGTAAAATACAAATCAATCTCTTCAACCTAACCAAATGCTTATGTGTATTCTAAATAATTACTCACATGCAAACAAATCTGCGATTATTATTGTTGCAAAAATATGATTTGCTATAGATGTCTCATATTAACTTTTGCTCACACCGCCCTACCTTGGTAAATATCAGCATTGGATCATAAGCCATCCCAAAAGGTCTTTCAGGCAATGCCACTTTTACAGTATATCACAGAGTCACCGTTCAAGGCATTCACCAATCTCGTAACACTGTTGCCATATTGTTCAGCCAATTGACCTGCAATGTACCTTTGTCAGACCTATATCGGCAAAACTAAGCTAAATAAAATACAATGGAACATATAATTTATATTTACCGAGTAACAATTTAAAATAGTTTCTTTTTCGAACATGAAATTGTTGATATCAACACGATTTTTTTTCTTTATTTGCATGCTTTGTCGATCAACTTGTTGGTATTTCTTCCACCAGTGTGCTTTGTTTCAAGTTCTTTAACAGTGGCGTTTCAAGTCAGTCTATAATATCGCCTCTAAAGGAGGGACACTAACTCTGCCCCAGGGATAAAACCTTTCACGTTTCCATTATAAAGTAACCAACAAAACGAATTTAATTTTTATTTTTATTCTCGGTTATAAATCTTTAGTTAATTTCAACAAAGTTATTCTAACGATTACGTTTTTCAATCAACTTTTGTTGTCTTTGTGAGATGCCAAACAGTCCTAAGTTTTCTAACACTACTTCCCTTACTAACAATTCAATTTTTATTATGTTAAATTATGTTTACACAGAAAGAACTTATCACTATTTTTACACATTTCATAAATTTGATTGAGAATAGGTGTTAACATCAAGGTGATTTTGATTCGTCACCTGCTTTGTATGTGAACCTTTTTGGTGAATCCAACATTATATTGTTCTTCATTTTTAGATATTCTAGCCCTTGTTCATTTATTAATAATAAGAACAAGTGCAACACGTTAAAAAATATTTGCCATAAAAATCCTATCAACTTAATACTTACTAATGTTAATATTTAACAATTTAACACAATGGAGAACATATTATTAGGGATTAAAGGCAAATTGTTGTAGGAAAGAAGATCTAAACAATGAATGAAGTTATCACTATATGCTAATATATTCTAAATATTATTATTATTATTGATATAGGAGATATATTAAATAATGTTTTAGATTAGATATTAAGTTTACATAACTTGTTTTAAAGTAAATATTAACTAAAACATGCAAATAAAGTAAAGAATAGACGGAATAATTGATAAAATACGATTTACGACATAGTTTTAGTCTTTTTTAGATTATCTTAGAAATAATAGTTAATTATTAAATAGCATTAGAATACATATTTTAGTTTGTTAAAATAGTATACCTTTACGAGTGTCAATGAGAAGTAGAACAAAGTAAAACATCTATTCATAATTATTATATTGTTCGTTAATTTTCGTTTAAATAATTTAGCTAAAACCATTCAGTAAGTAGGTCATTAAACCATCAAATGAAATCAAAACAAAAATATGGTGAAAGTATATAAACTGATGATGAATAGCTTTAAAAATTCCAAGTGATTTGGCGAAATATTGAAAATTCCTCTTGTATAAACTTTTTTTAATTAATTTTGGCTGGTTTTGATGTAATAAACTTAAGGGATTTTGTAGAGGTCGTTGAACGTGCATTTTTATAAGATACAGAAAAATTGATTTTTTTTATAAAACTGAAGCTATTTGAAGGAAACGATAGAAGAAATAAAGAACAGTAGATTTTGAAGTAAGGAAAACAAAAAGTTATATTTTTTTATAACGTCTTTATTATATACGCTTAGTGCAATCTTAATTTACAATTAATTTATTACTACTTTTCCTATGTACCTGGGTTAATTAACAAGCAAGACAAGTGCGAGAAAATACATCAGTATGTATTCCTCAATTATAAAATTATAATTATTTATTAATTATTAACTTATAGCTATAGTTTACACTAAATGTATACACTTTATATAAGTTCGTATGGTTTTGTTCGCTTCAATCTCCTGACATCCTGCGTGCTGTCCAGCAGTTGTATTGCTTTCACGTTAGTATGATTTAGTAGTCTTCTTTCGTGTTTCAAGGCGAAATCTTGGATAACTTCGCAAATCCATTTGATTTCCAGGTCATCGTGCAGTTCTTCTTTGGTTACATAGCGATAGGCATTGGTCATCAATCGAAGAACCATGTATTAAACAGCGTTGTATGACTAGTTGATTAGAATTTTTAGTGCAACCTCATATTTGCACCCTATACGTCCAAATTGGCTTTATAATTGTATTATAGATCAACCTCTTTGATTTTAGATCAAGTTGTACTCTAATTTTCTGAGAAAAGTTATATGAAATCATATTTTGTAAATGGTGTTTTATTAGAATTGGAATCGCAAGTTTTCAAGTATATTATTAAATAATCAAGTATTATATTAAATGCATACAATATAATTTCTGTTCTTGGTATGTTTGGCATGTATTTTTTTAAAAATCAATCCATCATGGCCGAGCTGCTATGGTTCAATTAAGAAGAGCGAATATGTCTAAATAGATAGTATATAAAAAAATCGGTGTAAATATTATGTTAGAGATATAAAAAACCGACTAGTCAAAGAGATAAGATGATACTTCTACTGTTACGATAGTAGTATGTTCGAATCCTGCTGGGACATGGTTGTAAATTTATATTTGTGATTGCTTATAATTGTAATTGTCTATAAGCCAATAGTGCAAAATTCTATAATGAAAATCATCCCAATTACGTCAAAAACCAGGCGGGATAACACCGGATTTCTTCAGGGATGTTCTCCAAGTTGGTCAATGGCTAGTCGCTAAATTTAATGCCGAGGACCGTAGTTCGGAGCTCAAGTTAAACAGTAGGTCCAGTACCGATTAATTCTAGTTGGTAAAAATCAGACTTTAACAAAAAAAAATGATGACATTATAAAGATTCACGATAATACTTTGTAACAATTATAAGAAACCACTTCTTATTATACTAGGTTTTTCTACAATACTATCCTTCAGTTTTTTTTAGATATTTCTTAATTTTTTCTTATTTTGAATTCTATATATTGCAGGTTGTCAGTTTTACCCCCCTGGTGAGTATCTGCGATTCGTTCGCGTGCCCGAGAACCTAAAAGTAGGCGACGAGGTTTTAAGAATCGATGTGTATCCAAGAAACAACCTCAGCCTTTCACCAGTCGATAAGGTAATTAGTTCTTAGTCGTATCAGACTCCATGATTAATATTTTCCTGTTTCGATAGAACGAAGATGTTAATTATTTCACCTATCGAGACGTGAATCGAACCACTGTCAGTTTACTGTTGGCCAAATCTCTGGAGGAATTGGTGGACACGGCAGTACCACGAAACGTACTCAAATTCAAACTTAGTTGTGATTATCATGATGGGGAAGACACGGTAATATTTGCAAAATTTGTATTAATTGTTATATATATTAAAATACGGTGTTTATAGATAACTTCATCCTTGTCAGTGACCGTATACGTAGAGGATATTAATGATCATGCCCCAGTGTTTATTGGGGCACCCTATTCTGTAGAGGTTGACGAACAATTTCCAGTTGGTAAGTAAAGAGTGTTTTTACTGTGATAGAACTTTTAATTGAAATGACATTCTTATGAATTAAACTGTTAACTATTTTGAAATAACTGCTAACGTATTTTTATTATTCGCTCTATTTTAGTACTAATTCTTTCAAGATAATTTATCAGTTACTGTTAATTATGAACTAAGATCCCATGAAGGTGTTTCGTTTCTTTTCTTCTAATGTATACATTTGTCCATTTATAGTTAATTAAATTAAGTTTACTTAAATTAAGTTAAATTAAGACATATATAAAAAATTAAATTATGAACAAAACAAATCTAAATTAATATAACTGTTTGGGTTTGGCACTTGACTTCAAAGTGATAAGTTGATAGTAGTTAAAATAAGATTGTAAATAGATGAATTGGTTTAGGTAGGTATTAAGCTAAATTTTGAGTATATGGTAGAATATAAAATACGTGTAGTAGATAGTTTAAATAAGGTTTTTGTTTATTGTTATTTTGATATTAAAACGATTATTATGTACATATTTTATTTTAAAATGTTTTTTTGTGTTAAAAATCTAAGTTTGAATGTTTATTAATATTGAATAAGTTTCTTATTTATTTCTTGAAGTCGGTTCAATTCTTGTGTTAAAAATATTTTTTATAAATAAGGGCTGAAGCTTCTGGTATACAAATCATAACACAAAGTGCAACTTTGAGGATTCGGCAATATTTAATAAACTTCTTAAGGTTTGTGTTCAGTCTCAATTTTATATTTTAGTTTATTTACTTAACTTGTTAAGCGTAAATCAATATGAAGTTATAAATGCTATATTGGCATCATTCTTTCTAAAATAACATTACATGAGGGGTCTATATAATTATCAAGAATTTTTTTTTATCACTATTTGCCTTTGTCTCTTCATACATTTGAATATTTTGCTGTATCCACAATCGTTCTACATTTATGACCATTTGTCTTTATTACTTTTTATCTCATGTTCTATCGTTATCACATAATATCTATTAATTTAGATATAATGTTTGCTGGTCGTCCTTATCTTGATTAGTGATCCTCTCCAATTTTCTTCACCATATGCACTCTGTTCTCTTTTTTTTGATATTATGCTTTCTTCCTGATTTTTCTCCCCTTTTCAAATGACGTAGCCGTTCATCCTATCTTTGCATATATTGTTTCTTTTCTTCTGTTTTATTACACTCTTTTTCTCTTATAATAACACTAACACTGTTGTTATTTCCCTTACTCTTGAACTTGAATTTGAGCTTTAAATATTCCTCACTTATACCTTAGTTTAATTGCTAAAAAAACATTTACAGGTTTGGTGCTATTTCGTAATATCAAAGCCACCGATCAAGACAAGCCAAACACTCCGAACTCTGACGTGCAGTTCTCCATCGTGGCGGGGAACGATCGTAGTAAATTCGCGTTGGAAAGCAGCCATCAACCGAATCTGCTTTTGAAACGCTCGCTGGATTATGACTCCGGCGATCGTCAGTTCATATTAACCATTTCAGCGACGGTAAGTTCTTTAGTGAGTCAGTAAATATGTATAATGGAGTATTTTTTAGTTTTATAGCTTAAAATGAATATTATCTCATATAATTTTTGGCTCTAACAAGGATATCATCTTAATTCGTTTCGGTTTTGAGATAATTTAATACGACACATATACTTTTTTAATCAGTAATTTAAAATTGGATGGATATATTATTTGTGTGTTACTTTAGAAAGGGCCATGGAGTTCACCATGGAATTTTTATAAATTAAATAAAAAAAAAACGATAATAATATTAATATCAGAGATGATAATAATATTAATAATATTCAGAGAAAAAGATATTTAAGAATAATATATTATTAATTGAAAATTAAATTGGAACTCGACTCCTTTAGTTTGTTCTCATTTTTTCCATAGAATATTGTTTAAAACGGACGCCGAAAATAGTTAACTAATCAATTGGTAAATATGTATTATAAAAAAGTTTGTTTGAGAATTTGAGATATCTTTTCATCCACCAAGTCCATAAATGAATTTTATTTGAACTTTTAGGCTCTCCAAGCCCTCCTTTGTCATCGATATAACTACATTTAATAAAAAAATACTCTCTTTTCTGTTAATCTGAAATTATATTGTTCTTTTTTTTGAGACATTTTTGTTATAGTGCCCATACTAATACTCAGTGCAGCTGCAACATAATAAAATATTTCCAATAAAAATCCCAACAACTTAATATGTAATACTCAATATTTACTCCTCTAGCAACTCCTTTTGCTCTCACTCGCTACTATTGACTAGAGATGTAACTTGTTTCTGACTGATTATTTAATTCGTTTCAGCATTTTCAACCAGAGCAAACACAAATATTAAGCAGCGGTTTGAAATTTATCATAGCAAAGCGCCACAACAACGTTTGCCTGTTTTATAACTTCTTATCACCTTTGTTTAAAAGAATTTTGCAGACATTTGACAAGCGAACGACTTTTGCAGTCTGATTCTGTTACATGTTCGAACATACTAGACATTATTTGTCTCTGTGTCACTAGAATAAAATGAGAAGGAAAATATTATCTGTTTTTAAAACAAGTTTGCAAATTACGGTTAGCAATACAATAAACATTTTGATGATGGGACGTTCACTATTATTTCGAATGGACTATTTTGTTTATCGTCTCTATATATTTACTTTCTAAGTATGTTGTTTTCTTTCCAACGCCAGATAATTCTCATACCAGATCCTTACAAAAGCAAGCGATTATTTTCTTCATAACTTAATATATCATCAATTTCAAGGCTTATCGTCTATTATATTCTCGATTAAATAAGGAAACGGGTTTAGCATGAATTACTGATATTGTAGCTGAAAAGAAATCGTTAACCATAAATCAATATCAAGTTATAAACATTCCATTGCCATCATTCTTTCTATTCTAATTTGGCAGTAAGTATACAAATGAATGGCTTAACATCACACGAGTGGTCTAAAGAAGCTGCAAGAATTTATTTTAGCACTATTTGTTTTTGTCTCTTCATACCCTCATATTCTTTGGTTTTGCTCTTTTTCGATATATAATTCACACCTTCTTCTTTCTTTTCTGTTCTTTGTTTGTTATGTTTTTTTGTCCTCTTGTTTTTCTTAATGTTTTGCTCTATTCACATTTCTTATCCATTTATGATCATTTGTCTTTCTTACTGTTACACTGTTATTTCGAATAGACTATGAAGTCTATGTCAGGTGTTCAGGTTGTTTTCTTTATCCTCTCTATATATTTACGTTCTAAGAATATTGTTTTCTTTCCAATGCCAGATATTTCTCATGCAAGATCCTTACAAATGCGAGATTATTTTCATCGTAACCCAATATATCGATCAATTTCAAGGCTTATCGTCTATTATATTCTCGATTAAATAAGGAAACCCGTTTAGAATGAATTACTGATATTGTAGCTGAAAAGAAATCGTTAACCTTAAATCAGTATCAAGTTATAACCATTCCATTGCCATCATTATTTCTACTCTAATTTGGCAGTAAGTATACAAATGAATGGCTTAATACACAAGGGGTCTAAAGAAGCTGCAAGAATTTATTTTACCACTATTTGTTTTTGTCTCTTCAAACCCTCATATTCTTTGGTTTTGCTCTTTTTCGATACATCTTTCACACTTTCTTCTTTCTTGTCTGTTCTTTGTTTGTTATGATTTTTTTTGTCTCTTTGTTTTTCTTAATGTTTTGCTCTATCCACATTTCTTATCCATTTATGATCATTTGTCTTTCTTACTGTTACACTGTTATTTCGAATAGACTATGAAGTCTATGTCAGGTGTTCAGGTTGTTTTCTTTATGCTCTCTATATATTTACGTTCTAAGAATGTTGTTTTCTTTCCAATGCCAGATATTTCTCATGCAAGATCCTTACAAAAGAGAGATTATTTTCATCGTAACCCAATATATCGATCAATTTCAAGGCTTATCGTCTATTATATTCTCGATTAAATAAGGAAACGCGTTTAGCATGAATTACTGATATTGTAGCTGAAAAGAAATCGTTAACCTTAAATCAGTATCAAGTTATAACCATTCCATTGCCATCATTATTTCTACTCTAATTTGGCAGTAAGTATACAAATGAATGGCTTAACATCACACGAGTGGTCTAAAGAAGCTGCAAGAATTTATTTTAGCACTATTTGTTTTTGTCTCTTCATACCCTCATATTCTTTGGTTTTGCTCTTTTTCGATATATAATTCACACCTTCTTCTTTCTTTTCTGTTCTTTGTTTGTTATGTTTTTTTGTCCTCTTGTTTTTCTTAATGTTTTGCTCTATTCACATTTCTTATCCATTTATGATCATTTGTCTTTCTTACTGTTACACTGTTATTTCGAATAGACTATGAAGTCTATGTCAGGTGTTCAGGTTGTTTTCTTTATCCTCTCTATATATTTACGTTCTAAGAATATTGTTTTCTTTCCAATGCCAGATATTTCTCATGCAAGATCCTTACAAATGCGAGATTATTTTCATCGTAACCCAATATATCGATCAATTTCAAAGCTTATCGTCTATTATATTCTCGATTAAATAAGGAAACCCGTTTAGAATGAATTACTGATATTGTAGCTGAAAAGAAATCGTTAACCTTAAATCAGTATCAAGTTATAACCATTCCATTGCCATCATTATTTCTACTCTAATTTGGCAGTAAGTATACAAATGAATGGCTTAATACACAAGGGGTCTAAAGAAGCTGCAAGAATTTATTTTACCACTATTTGTTTTTGTCTCTTCATACCCTCATATTCTTTGGTTTTGCTCTTTTTCGATACATCTTTCACACCTTCTTCTTTCTTTTCTGTTCTTTGTTTGTTATGTTTTTTTGTTTCTTTGTTTTTCTTAATGTTTTGCTCTATTCACATTTCTTATCCATTTATGATCATTTGTCTTTCTTATAATATTATTTCGAATAGACTATGAAGTCTATGTCAGGTGGTGTTCAGGTTGTTTTCTTTATCCTCTCTATATATTTACGTTCTAAGAATGTTGTTTTCTTTCCAATGCCAGATATTTCTCATACCAGATCCTTACAAAAGCGAGCGATTATTTTCATCGTAACCCAATATATCGATCAATTTCAAGGCTTATCGTCTATTATATTCTCGATTAAATAAGGAAACCCTTTTAGCATGAATTACTGATATTGTAGCTGAAAAGAAATCGTTAACCATAAATCAATATCAAGTTATAAACATTCCATTGCCATCATTCTTTCTACTCTAATTTGGCAGTAAGTATACAAATGAATGGCTTAACATCACATGAGGGGTCTAAAGAAGCTGCAAGAATTTATTTTGCCACTATTTGTTTTTGTCTCTTCAAACCCTCATATTCTTTGGTTTTGCTCTTTTTCGATACATCTTTCACACTTTCTTCTTTCTTGTCTGTTCTTTGTTTGTTATGATTTTTTTTGTCTCTTTGTTTTTCTTAATGTTTTGCTCTATCCACATTTCTTATCCATTTATGATCATTTGTCTTTCTTACTGTTACACTGTTATTTCGAATAGACTATGAAGTCTATGTCAGGTGTTCAGGTTGTTTTCTTTATCCTCTCTATATATTTACGTTCTAAGAATATTGTTTTCTTTCCAATGCCAGATATTTCTCATGCAAGATCCTTACAAATGCGAGATTATTTTCATCGTAACCCAATATATCGATCAATTTCAAAGCTTATCGTCTATTATATTCTCGATTAAATAAGGAAACCCGTTTAGAATGAATTACTGATATTGTAGCTGAAAAGAAATCGTTAACCTTAAATCAGTATCAAGTTATAACCATTCCATTGCCATCATTATTTCTACTCTAATTTGGCAGTAAGTATACAAATGAATGGCTTAATACACAAGGGGTCTAAAGAAGCTGCAAGAATTTATTTTGCCACTATTTGTTTTTGTCTCTTCATACCCTCATATTCTTTGGTTTTGCTCTTTTTCGATACATCTTTCACACCTTCTTCTTTCTTTTCTGTTCTTTGTTTGTTATGTTTTTTTGTTTCTTTGTTTTTCTTAATGTTTTGCTCTATTCACATTTCTTATCCATTTATGATCATTTGTCTTTCTTATAATATTATTTCGAATAGACTATGAAGTCTATGTCAGGTGGTGTTCAGGTTGTTTTCTTTATCCTCTCTATATATTTACGTTCTAAGAATGTTGTTTTCTTTCCAATGCCAGATATTTCTCATGCAAGATCCTTACAAAAGAGAGATTATTTTCATCGTAACCCAATATATCGATCAATTTCAAGGCTTATCGTCTATTATATTCTCGATTAAATAAGGAAACGCGTTTAGCATGAATTACTGATATTGTAGCTGAAAAGAAATCGTTAACCTTAAATCAGTATCAAGTTATAACCATTCCATTGCCATCATTATTTCTACTCTAATTTGGCAGTAAGTATACAAATGAATGGCTTAATACACAAGGGGTCTAAAGAAGCTGCAAGAATTTATTTTGCCACTATTTGTTTTTGTCTCTTCATACCCTCATATTCTTTGGTTTTGCTCTTTTTCGATACATCTTTCACACCTTCTTCTTTCTTTTCTGTTCTTTGTTTGTTATGTTTTTTTGTTTCTTTGTTTTTCTTAATGTTTTGCTCTATTCACATTTCTTATCCATTTATGATCATTTGTCTTTCTTATAATATTATTTCGAATAGACTATGAAGTCTATGTCAGGTGGTGTTCAGGTTGTTTTCTTTATCCTCTCTATATATTTACGTTCTAAGAATGTTGTTTTCTTTCCAATGCCAGATATTTCTCATACCAGATCCTTACAAAAGCGAGCGATTATTTTCATCGTAACCCAATATATCGATCAATTTCAAGGCTTATCGTCTATTATATTCTCGATTAAATAAGGAAACGCGTTTAGCATGAATTACTGATATTGTAGCTGAAAAGAAATCGTTAACCATAAATCAATATCAAGTTATAAACATTCCATTGCCATCATTCTTTCTACTCTAATTTGGCAGTAAGTATACAAATGAATGGCTTAACATCACATGAGGGGTCTAAAGAAGCTGCAAGAATTTATTTTGCCACTATTTGTTTTTGTCTCTTCATACCCTCATATTCTTTGGTTTTGCTCTTTTTCGATATATAATTCACACCTTCTTCTTTCTTTTCTGTTCTTTGTTTGTTATGTTTTTTTGTCCTCTTGTTTTTCTTAATGTTTTGCTCTATTCACATTTCTTATCCATTTATGATCATTTGTCTTTCTTACTGTTACACTGTTATTTCGAATAGACTATGAAGTCTATGTCAGGTGTTCAGGTTGTTTTCTTTATCCTCTCTATATATTTACGTTCTAAGAATATTGTTTTCTTTCCAATGCCAGATATTTCTCATGCAAGATCCTTACAAATGCGAGATTATTTTCATCGTAACCCAATATATCGATCAATTTCAAAGCTTATCGTCTATTATATTCTCGATTAAATAAGGAAACCCTTTTAGCATGAATTACTGATATTGTAGCTGAAAAGAAATCGTTAACCATAAATCAATATCAAGTTATAAACATTCCATTGCCATCATTCTTTCTACTCTAATTTGGCAGTAAGTATACAAATGAATGGCTTAACATCACATGAGGGGTCTAAAGAAGCTGCAAGAATTTATTTTGCCACTATTTGTTTTTGTCTCTTCAAACCCTCATATTCTTTGGTTTTGCTCTTTTTCGATACATCTTTCACACCTTCTTCTTTCTTTTCTGTTCTTTGTTTGTTATGTTTTTTTGTCTCTTTGTTTCTCTTAATGTTTTGCTCTATCCACATTTCTTATCCATTTATGATCATTTGTCTTTCTTACTGTTACACTGTTATTTCGAATAGACTATGAAGTCTATGTCAGGTGTTCAGGTTGTTTTCTTTATGCTCTCTATATATTTACGTTCTAAGAATGTTGTTTTCTTTCCAATGCCAGATATTTCTCATGCAAGATCCTTACAAAAGAGAGATTATTTTCATCGTAACCCAATATATCGATCAATTTCAAGGCTTATCGTCTATTATATTCTCGATTAAATAAGGAAACCCTTTTAGCATGAATTACTGATATTGTAGCTGAAAAGAAATCGTTAACCATAAATCAATATCAAGTTATAAACATTCCATTGCCATCATTCTTTCTACTCTAATTTGGCAGTAAGTATACAAATGAATGGCTTAACATCACATGAGGGGTCTAAAGAAGCTGCAAGAATTTATTTTGCCACTATTTGTTTTTGTCTCTTCAAACCCTCATATTCTTTGGTTTTGCTCTTTTTCGATACATCTTTCACACTTTCTTCTTTCTTGTCTGTTCTTTGTTTGTTATGATTTTTTTTGTCTCTTTGTTTCTCTTAATGTTTTGCTCTATCCACATTTCTTATCCATTTATGATCATTTGTCTTTCTTACTGTTACACTGTTATTTCGAATAGACTATGAAGTCTATGTCAGGTGTTCAGGTTGTTTTCTTTATGCTCTCTATATATTTACGTTCTAAGAATGTTGTTTTCTTTCCAATGCCAGATATTTCTCATGCAAGATCCTTACAAAAGAGAGATTATTTTCATCGTAACCCAATATATCGATCAATTTCAAGGCTTATCGTCTATTATATTCTCGATTAAATAAGGAAACCCTTTTAGCATGAATTACTGATATTGTAGCTGAAAAGAAATCGTTAACCATAAATCAATATCAAGTTATAAACATTCCATTGCCATCATTCTTTCTACTCTAATTTGGCAGTAAGTATACAAATGAATGGCTTAACATCACATGAGGGGTCTAAAGAAGCTGCAAGAATTTATTTTGCCACTATTTGTTTTTGTCTCTTCAAACCCTCATATTCTTTGGTTTTGCTCTTTTTCGATACATCTTTCACACTTTCTTCTTTCTTGTCTGTTCTTTGTTTGTTATGATTTTTTTTGTCTCTTTGTTTCTCTTAATGTTTTGCTCTATCCACATTTCTTATCCATTTATGATCATTTGTCTTTCTTACTGTTACACTGTTATTTCGAATAGACTATGAAGTCTATGTCAGGTGTTCAGGTTGTTTTCTTTATGCTCTCTATATATTTACGTTCTAAGAATGTTGTTTTCTTTCCAATGCCAGATATTTCTCATGCAAGATCCTTACAAAAGCGAGCGATTATTTTCATCGTAACCCAATATATCGATCAATTTCAAGGCTTATCGTCTATTATATTCTCGATTAAATAAGGAAACCCTTTTAGCATGAATTACTGATATTGTAGCTGAAAAGAAATCGTTAACCATAAATCAATATCAAGTTATAAACATTCCATTGCCATCATTCTTTCTACTCTAATTTGGCAGTAAGTATACAAATGAATGGCTTAACATCACATGAGGGGTCTAAAGAAGCTGCAAGAATTTATTTTAGCACTATTTGTTTTTGTCTCTTCATACCCTCATATTCTTTGGTTTTGCTCTTTTTCGATACATCTTTCACACTTTCTTCTTTCTTGTCTGTTCTTTGTTTGTTATGATTTTTTTTGTCTCTTTGTTTCTCTTAATGTTTTGCTCTATCCACATTTCTTATCCATTTATGATCATTTGTCTTTCTTACTGTTACACTGTTATTTCGAATAGACTATGAAGTCTATGTCAGGTGTTCAGGTTGTTTTCTTTATGCTCTCTATATATTTACGTTCTAAGAATGTTGTTTTCTTTCCAATGCCAGATATTTCTCATGCAAGATCCTTACAAAAGAGAGATTATTTTCATCGTAACCCAATATATCGATCAATTTCAAGGCTTATCGTCTATTATATTCTCGATTAAATAAGGAAACCCTTTTAGCATGAATTACTGATATTGTAGCTGAAAAGAAATCGTTAACCATAAATCAATATCAAGTTATAAACATTCCATTGCCATCATTCTTTCTACTCTAATTTGGCAGTAAGTATACAAATGAATGGCTTAACATCACATGAGGGGTCTAAAGAAGCTGCAAGAATTTATTTTGCCACTATTTGTTTTTGTCTCTTCAAACCCTCATATTCTTTGGTTTTGCTCTTTTTCGATACATCTTTCAGACTTTCTTCTTTCTTGTCTGTTCTTTGTTTGTTATGATTTTTTTTGTCTCTTTGTTTCTCTTAATGTTTTGCTCTATCCACATTTCTTATCCATTTATGATCATTTGTCTTTCTTACTGTTACACTGTTATTTCGAATAGACTATGAAGTCTATGTCAGGTGTTCAGGTTGTTTTCTTTATGCTCTCTATATATTTACGTTCTAAGAATGTTGTTTTCTTTCCAATGCCAGATATTTCTCATGCAAGATCCTTACAAAAGAGAGATTATTTTCATCGTAACCCAATATATCGATCAATTTCAAGGCTTATCGTCTATTATATTCTCGATTAAATAAGGAAACCCGTTTAGAATGAATTACTGATATTGTAGCTGAAAAGAAATCGTTAACCTTAAATCAGTATCAAGTTATAACCATTCCATTGCCATCATTATTTCTACTCTAATTTGGCAGTAAGTATACAAATGAATGGCTTAATACACAAGGGGTCTAAAGAAGCTGCAAGAATTTATTTTACCACTATTTGTTTTTGTCTCTTCATACCCTCATATTCTTTGGTTTTGCTCTTTTTCGATACATCTTTCACACCTTCTTCTTTCTTGTCTGTTCTTTGTTTGTTATGATTTTTTTTGTCTCTTTGTTTCTCTTAATGTTTTGCTCTATCCACATTTCTTATCCATTTATGATCATTAGTATTTCTTACTGTTACACTGTTATTTCGAATAGACTATGAAGTCTATGTCAGGTGTTCAGGTTGTTTTCTTTATCCTCTCTATATATTTACGTTCTAAGAATGTTGTTTTCTTTCCAATGCCAGATATTTCTCATGCAAGATCCTTACAAAAGAGAGATTATTTTCATCGTAACCCAATATATCGATCAATTTCAAGGCTTATCGTCTATTATATTCTCGATTAAATAAGGAAACGCGTTTAGCATGAATTACTGATATTGTAGCTGAAAAGAAATAAAATAAATCAGCATCGGAATGAGTTGTAAATTGATCACAATTATGGTACGGCCGACGACTCAGTACCGATAGCGTTTGACGGTAAAAATACTCGACCTTAATATGAACTACTGTTACAATAAGCTGCACACGGACGTCTCTTCTTTCGTGCGGAAATCAACCGATAGATTTCCCAGCCGACTATATATTAGACCGTCGATTTGTTTCCACGATTCGTTTTTTAATAAATTTTTGAATAAAAAGATGAAAGTCTTTATATAACGGAGCTAGGTGACGTAACGTTGTTTTAATTATTCTCGCTTTTTCATAGATTAATTGGATAGAAAACAACATCCACTGCAGGCAATATCAGCGATTCGTAAATGTTTGGCACGCTACTTTTTACGCATAACAATCGTGAATAATTCGTTGGATTTGAATAAATTAGGCTTCTGGCGTCGGACCGTTGAGTAATATCGTTTTTAAGTTGATTAATGAGATGCAGTTAGAACTGTTTATACATTTTTCGTGTCAAAATGCATTTATAGTAAGGACTGCCCAGTGGACTAATTTATTTAGTTAATCATATTTATTAGCGTTGGGAATTATCGACTGAAAACAGTCGAAACAGTGGAGGTTAAAAACTATAGTTTTCAAAGCTATTTTCAGCCAAATGCAGGTTTCGCGTATTTTGTTAAATTAGTGATGTAAGACGAAGATGTACGAACCCTTTCCTGTAGAAATTGTGAGAGAAGAAAAGACTGTATATATTCATTCACGTGCTAATTTAAAAAAAAGGAAAAAAATACTGAATACTAACATCCAATTCATAATTTCATTTTAAACGAAGTAGAATTACTTTTATATTTGAATGTTCTGTGGATCTAAGTCGAAAAAGGAATGGAGTCTTTCTATGGAATGGAATAATACCCCATAAATGTTTTATCATACTTTAATATGTTAATTGTTATTTTCAAATAATATACTATAATAAATATAGACAATATAATAGAATTTAAACAAAATCTAAAAAGTAAAGATGTACAATAACAACAAATACTAAATAAAATTAAACCTAATCATAGAAACACGAACTAATTCATGACAAAATTTAAAATGATCGCATAATAACTACTAGAGCTTTTTAATTAATTTAATCGAAATATTACCTATTGTTGCCATAAAAATAGTTAAACCTAGTTTACTAACATGTTTATTATTCACAATTTTAATCTATTTACCCTATTACATCAACAATCTTGAAAAATATCGTTCCAAAATGCTGCTATATTAATATACCAAAATAATCATAATAATGCCACATATATTATATATAAATTTATTTAATCATAGTTAATTAATCATAAAAATTAGTCGAATGAAACTAGTAGAACCAAAAATAGCAACTAAAAGTTCAAGACTGAAACAGTCGATAATCGATTTCAATCGATAGTTCCCAACACTAATATTTATTTAATATTAGAATAAAAAGCATGTTAATTTAAAAATGATATGTTAATAAAACTTATTTTGACAATATTTTCACTATAAGATCAGATAATACTACATAAAGTAATATATGTTTATATGTTAAGACATATTAACATATTAAACTTTTTTCGCATTTTAGAAAGTAGAGATAATATTAATAATAAGTAGAATGTATAACCATTAAATGATCTATTAACTTATTAATTGATGAACAACTGATAAAAGTTTAAATAAATAAAATGGCAAATATAATAGCTGCGTATTTTATTGTATTAATTAAAATATTTACTGATATTCTGTGTGTCAGTGTAACGTATATAAGTATATATGATTATTATCAATATATGAATAAACAATTTTGAACTTTGAACAATAATGAGCACAATTAAGTAGTTTTTTATAGTTAAAAATGTACATTAAGGCAATGTTTTACAATCATTAACTCCTGATTTTCAAAATCAAAATTTTCAGATCAAAATTTATTTATAAAATATTCAAAGAATAAAATATCATATTGTTACATATTTTATTCCACCAATCTTTAAACACCTTAATCCGCGGGTTCGAATCCTGCTGGGGCATGGTCGTAAATTTATGTTTGTGATTGTTTAAAATTTGTGAAGGTTCTAGGCAAGAGTGTAAAATACAACAGTGAAAATTATTCCAGTCACGCCATTAATCAGGCTGGGTAAGACCGGATGTCTTTTGGGATGATTTCTAAAGTTGGTCACTCGTCAGTCGATAGGCTTAATGCTGAGGACCGTGGTTCGTGTGTGGACCATGTTAAACTTTAGGCACAGTCCAGATAAACCCATAGTTTTCCTTATGTTCTATCTATAAAAACGTATAGTTAGTTTAATATTTTCTGTATATTTTTGTAACTACTGCATTCATGTATTCGTATGATATTTATCTTTTAATTCATATTTCTAGCTAAAATTTAAACTAAAAAGAATTAAATATACCAATAAATATTTTTATACTCCTGAATCTTCTGACGCATTACATTTCTGCTGCTTTTATCTTACTTTTATCTTTCTCTATCCACGTCACGCAACCGAGTTTCAGGATTGGTCTGTAAATTACTTTGCACACTTTCCATTTAGTTTGGCTTGTTATTTCCTTTTGTTAATTATGTTTTATATTCACAGCGAAGTACACATTCATGGTTTCTCCAATTCCGAAATTCATTTACATGATCTGGATTCTATTCTTTTGTATTTCAATGACCATATGTTTAAATAATTTTACTTGTTATATTTCTACATCTTCTAATTTGGCTATTTAATTCTTCTGACTCTCCATTACCATGATTTTCCTTTTATTTTTAATCATTATCATTCTATTTTCTTTTAGTATCATATACCATGTATTTAAGATATTCTGTATATGTTCTGATGTACATGTTATGATCATCTGCAAAAGCAGTTGTAGTTATTCATAATTTTACTCGGCTTCAATACATTACTTACTCAATTCATACCTAGCAACAATTTCCTTTAAACTGCCTCTTTACTCTCCAACTCTTGCTATAATATGAGAATTAAGCTAATGATTGGAGCTATTAGTTTATTTTATATATGGTTTTTTGAGTTATATGAACTGAAAACCAAAGCATTTGATTCAAATTTGAAGACTATAATAATAATTCACTTATATATTTTAGAAAACTGGTGAAAGAGACAGACCTATTCCCATACCTCTGGTTTTGATTTCCAATGATTCTGGTGGATCTGGATGAAATATAATTGGAAACAAATTATTATATTTTTACAAACTGTTATTTATATTTTTGTACCCATTGAAAATATAGCTTTTGATAAAACAAAACCAAAAGGAATTTATAAATTAAAATTAAATGAAGGTTTGCTTTTGACAAATAATCTATTTGAATTTACCGATTAACATATTATTAAATTAAATTATTATTTGTTCTCTGCGCTATTTATTAGAAAATAAATTTAGAAGAGAAAGAAGTTAGAGAAATAAAGCTTCTAGAATGCTTCGTTTACGTGGTGAACTTTAAAAACAGCCAAATCGTACATGGAAAAACATTCTCACCGTATACCTGTAGGCAGCTTGAATGTGTTGCATTTATCCAGTAGTAACACGTTCATCCATATACTGAGAAAGTGAAAAAATATTATATATACAACTATGATTCAGTGTAAATCTAATCTGCTAATCTCGGCTTGTAAATTCGCCAGGCATTTCCTTGTAGCTTTTATATTATTGTTCCAGTTGAAGTTGTTGATATTGTTGTTACACATTTTACTGACGGTATACTTTCTGATCTATGATTTGAGTAGATATTGAAAAAAGTTATTGTCAAGTTAACTTTTACTCAATATTTCTGTGTTTCTAAAATCTTGGAAATATTATTATATTTTCAGATTACAAGATAATCATCCTCGAATAGTGTGAGTGTCTAATACTTCATTGTTAAAATCCTTTCCAGTTAACTACCACTTTTTGTTGTTATTAGACAGGCTTTTTGCAATATTTCTTATAATAATGTAAATCATTGCAATCAATTTTAGTCAGTGTTCAGTCAATCACCGCTATGGCCCACTCAGCACTATCTTGAACTTTAATTTTATCTATATTTTTCCACACTACCTCATGTTAAAAATGCCTTTGTGTGTGAATAACACACAATGTGAATTTGTGATAAAAACATTGTGGTTTAAAGATATTCCTAAACGCGATAAAAATTTTTGCAGAAATTGTATATTTATATTTGAATTTCAATAGATAAAATTCTTTTAGATAATAAAGGAAATTCCCTGAATGCTGTATGCGTTTTGTACAATTACAACGGCTTTTTTGCCGTTGAATTTGCATAATTCTCTGTAACGTCAAGGCTGTTATTTCCATAGCAGGACCTTGTGAAATGCCTCATTGGTCAGTATTAAATTCAATATTAATTGGCTATAGTCGCACTTTTAAGTATTAGTCAACTATTGAGGGTTAATTAGTGAGAACAATAAACTAATTGTGCAAATAATTTTTTGTCGTGTTATGTCAACCGTGCCGCTGCTTTTCCTGTAGTTATTTTTTGTTGAGATGTTTCTACCAACAACATTTCAGAACTTACTAAAAAAACTAATCTTTGTATTGTTTGAGCATTTTTGTATTGGTAACATTCATTCAGAAAATTTAGGTTTACATATATCCTTCAACATTTTTGAGTAAAATATAGGCAAATTGGTGACATTATATAATACAGTATTAAACAGTTTGTATTAAGAGCTATTTTCAAGTTTTGGTGGAGCCCATTTTTCGTGGTACCAGAAATTGTTGATAATATTCTCATATTGATGTCTTGGTGATTTATATTATTCTATATCATGTTGTTATACTAGAACTTTTAGTTTAAACTTTATTAAGTACATTACTGTCAAAGTTATGTCATTAATTTGTATAACAATACGCTATTTTCTAGCTTCAGATTTTAATTTACCTGTGTCTTGTATATATTTTTTAAATTCTCCACAAATGATCATGCAGATCATTATAGTTCTACGATAATAAAAATAGAGCTCAAAAATTTATTATAATACATAATATAATAAAATCACAAAAGTCCATATTCTATATTAAAGAAATCCATATAGTTTTGACTATATGACCTTAGTTTTCCTGTTTTTCGAGCTTAGTAAACAAATAACAAGGGAAGAGTGTGGTCAGCTTGGACAAACGACTGTACAATTCCTATAAAGAACAATCTTGTTAGTAACCAAGCTGGGTAAGACCAGATGACTTCGGGTATGATGTCGGAATTACTATTTATAATAAGAGGGTATTCAAGTTTGGAAAATTCAGGTTATTTTTGGAGATATAGACGTTTTAGTAACGGGGCAAAAATGGAACTTTAAACGCGTTTTTTACCTAAAACTGAATTTTTCTAAATCGTATCTCAAGTTCCACTGAACCAAATTGCTTAAAACTTGGTGAGGACCTTCACTATTAACTGTTTTATCGTATTAAAATAAAAAAATGTCAAATAAGTTTTTTGTTATTTTACGATTATTAGAAATTGTGATAATTTGTATCAATCCTTCTATCCCCAAATAATGGAATAACCCTCGTAAACATTTATTGATCCAAGGGTCCTGACGTAAGTCTGGTTAAGTTTTCACCCATTTGCGTGTAATTACCAGTTAATGAAAATCCAATATCGGGCCTTAAAAGCAACTTGGCGTGTTCGATGGCAATTTCTACGCAGACATTATTTGAAAATGTCGATTAAGCTGAGGTTACTTCAATCCCGAGCGCAACCGGTGGTTTCACGGTTACTAGCATCGCTAATTATCGCCGTTTTCTTGCTAACGATTGTTTATTCTTGCAGGATCGCGGATCGCCTCCGAAGAGCACCAACGCAACCGTCACCATTCAGGTTAACGATCATGATGACCTACCGCCAAAATTCACCAAAGGCGTTTACAGAACAAGGATACAGGAATTTTATCCCATTACGGTAAGTTTCCAGGATTTAATTGTCCTAATATAAAATAAATTAATATGTAATTTACTTTTAAGCAATACCTTTGTATTCGTAATATTTCTAAAATACGGCTATTACGCTATATTATGCTATCTAGTTAACTGAACCTATGCACTAATAACCCAAGTATATGCTATAAATATGACGTCATTATGGCCCTTCTACCGATACTACATTGTAAAAATATTTAGTAAATTTTTCCCCAGAAATTTAATAGAATTGTTTCATTTTAAGAATCCCCTAAAGAACAGCATGAAAAAATATAATTTTCTTCAAAATATTGTTCTTGGGATATTGGATGACGCGAAAATACAGTTATATCTGATGAACAAGTAATGGATTTTAGCTTTATGCTAGTGATTCTACGTGGACCAAAAGCCCCGCTACTATTTTGATTGCGTATAATTTTGTTCAAAGACAAGATAAGTAAGTTTGGTTTCCATAAAAAGTTTATTTGGTTTTTACATTTTCTTTCTTCATTATGATTGAAAAATTATATCGGCTAAATAGTGACCGCGATTCGCTATGCAACTTTCGGTTCTTTTTAAGAGGCATTTTTCGTGACATTCACATCTGAGGGTGAATTTCTTCAATTTCTTGTCAAATATTGTCTTTAAAGAGTTTAATTGTTTGGAGCTTATTCACTTAAACCTTTGATTTAAAAAAAACCATAATAAATAGTCTGATGTTGTTAAATCCGGAGATCTGGCTGACCATGTAAAATCGCCACTTCGCGAAATTAGTCTTCGTGGAAAAACGTTATTCAATAATTGAATTGTTTGACGAGCTCTATATGCTGTGGTTCCATCTTGCTGAAACCCAATGTCATCTAGTCCTTGCTCTTCCATTTCAGGCGCACGAAAATTTCGTATCATCAAAATTATTTTAAAAAAATAGGGACCAATGATGTTTCCAGCATGAATACCATACCAGACAGTTGTTTTTAGCGGATGCAATGATATTTCGTGAATTAATTGAGGATTCTATAGTCCCGAATGTTCTGTTTATTGACGTGGCCACTGAAAAGTAAATGGATTTCATCGCTCATTATCAATTTAGACAAAGGATCTTCAATTTAACCAGACAGCCTTAGGATTGTATTACTGTATTGATCTCGGTGATCAGGATCTCTCGGTAGAAATTTTTGGACTAACTGAATGTTGTACGGGAAAATTTTCAAATCATTTTTCAAGATTCGCCCTAAACTGAATTGATATTGATATATTTCTGGAGACTTTGCAAAACTATAGTGCACCAGAGCCACATTGCCACGTAGTCTTCCAGAACGTGGTCTGTCTCTCGCCGCACCATACCGTCGAAAATTCGCATATAAACGATAAATTGTGTTTTTGTGAGGCACTGGACGATGAGGATATTTTTGACGCAATTGACGCTGAGTGTGAAATATTGTCACTATTTCTGCTCGTTCTTGTGGTGTATATTGATCCATAATAAAATTTGGACGTCTCCACAACATAAAGAGAAACTGAGTTATACGTCACATAAACAAGAGGGCGCGCAATAAAGATGGTAGCGGGTCTTTTGCCCCACCTGTTATAATAATAATTCTTATCTTCAGAACAAAAGTTTATTCGTCAAATTAAAATCTCCGATATAGGGCATAAAAGACCTGATTCATTTGAAATCATGCTCAGAAATATCGATATTTCTTTCTTGCTAAGCTATTGCTAAAACATTTTAATTCTTTTCAGGGGATGAAAATTCACGAACCTTTAACATTCGTTCCTCCGATTTTCGCCTTCGACCAGGACTTCGCCATCAGTACCCCAATTCGCTACGACATCATCGCCGGCAATGAGCGCGAACTCTTCTTCCTGGACCACGACAACGGTACTCTCTTCCTGGAACGGGAGATAGACCTCGAGGCCGAACGCTCGCTACCGGCCAACACTTTCGTGCTGCAGATTCAAGCCTCTCAAGTCGACAATCCGGCCAAAACCGGCGTGGCTCGCGTCGAGATCGAGATCATCGATCTCAACGACAACTTGCCGGAGTTCGAGGTGGATTTCTACAACATCAGCATCGTGGAGAATCTGCCCAACGGGTTCAGTGTCCTACAAATTATCGCTACGGATCAGGATCAAGGAGATAATGCGGAATTTTTGTACCAATTGGAGGATAAGAGTGGGGCTTTTACCTTGGACGCTCGATCCGGATGGCTTACGGTACTATTTTCATTATTATGCGTGTGACAAAGTAATCCGTGTTTTGAGGACTGTAATAGATGCTACTAATACCATACAATTTCAGCTGGTTCTTCTGAAATAGTATACATCTAGTTATTTCTATTTCGCATTCTTTTGTAGGCTTCTTTTCGTAGGGGTATATTCTTTTGACGACAATATTTATTTCTTTAGCTCAAGTAGTACAGAAAACAGTGCAACAAAACACAGCTGTTATCAAAAGTTTATTTCAAATTTGACCTGGTGCTTTGAATATTAGTTATGTAGCTATATTGTTGTATTAGTTATATACTCTTCATTAGAGGTTTCAGTACTATTATGGGCAACAATTACTTTGTATTAGTTAGTAATTATCCTACAAATAGCTTCTTTTCTGGATTTTGCTCTCTGCTTATGCCTCTTTAGTTCGTTTGCTTTCAATAAATTGTTATTTAAAAGCTATCTTTGATACAATGTTTTACTATAGCTTCTTCATTTTTAACACCTATTTGCTATATCAACTTTTAAATCCAGACATTGAAATATGTTGGGTCACCATCACTCATATAACGCTGTATTTCAATATCTCGTTGAGTCCTTTTTTGATTTCTCTAAAAAAGATGTTATGTTTGGAACTCGACACCTTGAAAGTAATGTAACAGGTCTTAAAAAATTGAAAACCTAGTGTTTCTATCACCCTTAATTTATATTATGATTAATTCATATTCCTATACATTTATTCTATAGGTGCTGATTGTAAATACTGTAATATTAAAGAGAAATCAGTGTTAACGACTCAATCAGTTCCATCTCACAAGATTATATGGTTTAAATGCAGTCCGGTTTTGAGACTTAAACACTTGCTAAATATTAGATAAAAGTAACGTTTTCTTAGACATCTTTAGTAGCCCATGCAGCTTTGTACACTTAACAACATTTTTATCTTTTCCTATTAGCTAGCTCTTTAATAACAAAATTGCTCGCATTTTAGACTTTTTTTGTCTTTCTCGAAAGTCGAAAAACGCCTGTAATGTGTTGGATTAAGAGTTCAATTGAAAATTCCACGGCCTATCATAGTAAAACACATTTTTTGGCAAAATTAGTTTTTGTATTATTCAACATAATGACCTTCAAGGGTTATACACTGATTATAACTGATTATATTCCAACTTTTCGATACAAAATAGGCTTCAGTTCGGCGATCACCTCTTCATTTGACGAACATTTTTTCCCAGCAAGTATTCTTTAAATATCTGAGAATAGGAAATAGTCGCGGGGGTCAGATCTAGATAATACGGTGGATAAGGAAGCAAATCGATCCCCAATTCGTGGATTTTTGCTATCGTTTTCACTGACTTGTGATACGATACATTGTATTGGTCAAGAAGCACTTTCTTTTTATTGAAATGCGGCCGTTTTTCGGCGATTTCGTCCTTTAAACAGTCCAATAACGCTATGTAATAGTCGCTGTTGATGGTCCTTCCTTTTTCAAGGTAGTGAATAAAAATTATTCCATGCGCATCCCAAAATACAGACGCCATAAACTTGTCAGTCCACTGTTGCGTTTTCCCACGCTTTGGAGCGGGTTCATCGTGTGCAGTCTTCGGAGTGAAATGATGGAGCCATTTTTCATCCATTGTCACATATCGATGCAAAAACTTGGGTTTATTACGCTTGATCATCTTCAAACACGGCTCCGAATCATCAACTCGTTGTTATTTTTGGTTAAAAGTGGGCTGGAGCGGCACCCACTTTGCATAAGGCTTTATCATACCCAATCATTCGTGAATGATATGAGGTACACGTTCAGCGGATATCTTTAGAGTGTCTGCTATTTCACTCAATTTCAATTTACGGTTATTCAAACCCATTTTGTGGATTTTTTAAATGTTTTCGTCGGTAACAACCTCTTTTGAGCGTCCACTATGTTCACCGTCTTCGGTGCTCATTTCACACATCTAAATTTAGCATACCAATCCTTGATGGTTGATTTTCTTGGGGCAGTGTACGGAAACTCGTCATCAAGCCAATTTTTTGCACCTGTATTTTTTCCCTTCAAAAATCAATATTTAATCAACACGTGAAATTTCTTTTTATCCTTTTTTTCACAATAATAAAAGTTGTTTCACTCAAAATTCACAAATTTATTATCCGACAGCTGTCAAATTTATACACGCATCTTTTGAGGGTTAGAGCCAGCTAAAAAACATATGGTTTAATTCTAATAGCGCCATCTATGTGTCAGGCCGGGGATTTTTCAATTGACCTGTTATTTAGATATGCGTCCACGACAGTGAGAAAATAATGTTTTTTTTTGCAATTAAAACAGCAAAACTCAGTTGATAAAACGGAGATTACTTGTTCATACACATTTGTATTAAATCCCTTCATCAACCGAGTGCATTGTAGGTGAGGAACCAATCGATGCTTGACCGAGAAACCCGTTCATCTATTGCCATGAAAGTATATGCCAAAGAAAAAGTTCCCAGCGTTGTCACCAACAAAGAGGACGCAGCGTCTGTTGGAATTGAGGTTACGCTACTGGACGCTAACGATAACAGTCCCACCTTCGTGGCGGGAAACTTGTACGAGTTCGTGGTCAGTTCGGAAGTGAAGAAAGGTCACCTGGTGGGACAAGTACACGCTGACGATCCGGACTTGGGGAGAAACGGACTGGTGGCTTATTCTTTGCAAAAAGCTCCGAATAGTAGCCGGTCGTTCGAAGTAGATCCCAACAAGGGTGAAATATACGTCAGTGTGGACGAGCTCACTCCAGGAAAACATCTTTTGTTCTTGGAGGCTTCCGACCAACCGATCAATCCTAGCGAGAGAAGGACGTCACTGGCTGTTGTCAGCATCAACGTCAAAGATCCAAAAGGTACGATACAATAAATAAATATATAGTTTCAACCAAGTTTTACGCAAGACACCAAAAAACTAATTAGAAATATATTAGTTAACACTGGAATAAAATATTTTTAAAACTCAAAAAAATATGGCAGTTATATATGGCAATAATTATATATGGCAATAAGTTATTATTAATTATATTTAAAAGTACTTGCATTTGCTGGTACAATATTATTGATAATTTTAACTAAAATTAAGTGTTATACATTAATTAATAAAAAATCAATCAAAATCAATTGATAACTGAAAAAAATAAAATAACATAATAAACACATATAAATTATTGATCTACAATTTTTCAGTTTTTATTTAATAAAAATCTTAAAAATTACCTATTTGCGATATATATTTAATAATTAATTAAATTGTTTATAATAATATTTATAATTTATAATAAATAACAAAGCTAAATAATTAATATTTTTTAGTAATATTCAAAAGGTATTTGTACATTTCTTTTAACTTTCTTTGAACTTCAATAACCGGCTTTTCTTTCTCAAAACTCTAACGATATTGGTTCATGAAATGACGTTTCTTTTAATTGAAAAATCATATGGCACACCTATTACACCTAGTTATTCTTTAGCTAGTAATGCTTCCTTAATATTATTCTCTTAAAATCCAGATCTACGATTTCAGGACCGAACTTCATTAGCGTTTGATGGATGGGTACTGGTACTCGGACTGGAGAACTACATATTAAGTTAAAAGCCGACATTTTGACTCACTGTTATCGAGCATTTACAGTACTTTCATGTTTTTACTTTCACGTAAACTCACTTGATTTATTTTCTCAAATCGTTTAATTACTTCACTAACCATAGGACGTTAGCAGCTACTAAGAACTTTCTTTTGATGAGTTTGGATCGTTGATATTGGTTTTCTCCATAGAACTCCACAGTTGTACATCGTGGTTCAACTTCCTTCAAAGTGTGTTTATATAATAACAATTTGTTGAGTAGTAACAATTCGGATTGTTGTCCAAGTCGGATTGTCATTTCAATCTTTTATTCCAATTATATTATTGACAGCTTGTAATATTTAAAATTTTCTTATTGTTGTTACTTATTACTCCTTAACATTCACATTCACATTTTTCACAGGAATACTATTGGTATAAAATAAATACATTATTGGCTCCTTCGACGCAATCTTCTCGTGCATGATATAGATGAATTTTCCATCTGAATATTCACCATATCGCCTGACTAGGTAATTTGTTCGCCATCTTGTACTCGAGACTTTTGTGTCATATTTTATGACAGGTTTGGGCTACGACTAAAAATATAATTGAACAAATTTCTTTTTCTTTGAGTTTCCTAAATTACATCAGTACTACGGTGTACTTAAATAACTGTCGAAAGTTTATTTCTATTAATTTACTTCAATGAATGATTTGAGGCGTTTGAATAACAAACACAATATGAAGCAAACTAGGGAAATGTTTTTAGAGAGAGAGTACCCTAAAGGAGGTATATGCTTTGATCCTTTTTGGTGGTAAGAAGCTGAATAATATTGTTAGAGCCAAAATTAAATGAGTGTAATTATATCAGCGTTTTCGAAAAATAATTTCAGATTTAGCCGCAATGGTTAAGATCATAGGATGGTTTTATTGCAATAGCCGCTATTTCTAATCCGCCAACGTATTAAAGTACTTTATGTTTGTGTTTTTAATTGTCTCTAGACAAGAGTGCAAAATCCGCGAATGTATATAAACTTAGTTATATCAGTACCAAGGTGCCAACCAGGTGGGTAAAACCGTATGCTTTCTAGAATGGTCTCTAAATTGGTTAATGGCTAGGACCGTGATTCGGATCTCTCGTTAGGCAGTAGATTCAGTCTAGATAAACCAGCATCTGAAAAATCCTTCAGGTCCAGATGGTATCACAGTAAATCATCTGGAAAACCTCACCAGCGAGCAATTATCAGAGCTTGCCAACATCATCGACTCCATTCTGAGGTTAAAGCATTTTCCAAAGAATTGTGAACATGCGCCAAAAAAGGTCCAATCCATCTGACTCTAGACCCATCAGCCTGATTATTTCACTTTCCAAACTTACCGAAAAAGAAATATTACACGCTTTAAACAGTTTCATAGACGCACATCACATAATCCCGAACGAACAATTCGGTTTCCGTGCCAAATACTCAAGGCGCTCGCGTCGCAACAACTATTAACTAGGCATTAGGAAAAGATCGAAAAACTAGAGCCTTCTTTTAAATGCTTCTAAAGCTTTTGATCAGTTCTGAGACATCGATCCGATCTTCAAAGCGAACCAGCTTGGTTAATTATTGACCTAATCTCCCTGATTCATACTTGGACGTTAGATCCTTTCAAATGAGGTGATGCGGTCTCGAAAACTCATCTCAGAATTTTAGGCAGATGATATAGTTTTTTTTTACCACCGGTTACAGTCCCGACAGCATCCGCAACAGACTTCAAGTTCAGCAGAACCAAGCGATCGCGCGGTACAAATTCTGGCGGTTGCAGATAAACCCGAGTAAAACTTAAGCTATTCTGTTCAACTATAAGGAGTTCCACGCTTATCGTTTCCAAATATATAAAATCCCTCTCGTCTGGCTCCCGAAGGTATCATACCTCGGTTTCCAATCTGACTGCAGGTTCCAATGGTTAGCTCAAATCCAGCACGTTGCAAAAGCAAAGGCATGTACAGTCTACACTTCCCACTCCTCTGCAGGAAAAGTAAACTCTCAATCCCCCATAAAGCGGCTCTGTATAAAATGCTAATCCGTCGAATCTACTTCTTCTTAGAGACAACTTTAACTACTCTAAGTGTTTCAATTCAAAAAACTCCGCGGGTTACTCAAAGCCTCATGGTTTATGAAGAATAACAACGCTTACCTCGAATCAGGCATCCCGTTGCTGAAGAATTTCACGAACATGCCCAGTGTAACATTCTCCTTAGGCGTCTTAGAATACGGCAACATCTTATTAAAATACCTACCCATCCAGAAACCTCGGTAGATAACCAACTATGACAATCCCAGTCGTAACCCAGGGTCTCTGTTCCATTTTTTGTTCTAGCTGGTGATTCTGGAATAAATCATAGAGAGAAAGAACCTTATACCAAAACACCAGTTTGGGGTTATTAATAAACATTCAATAATTGACCAGATCCACAGAATAACAGATGTTATTGAAAAAGCCTACGAAAGTCAAAAAGTATGTTCAGCTATATTTTTAAATGTAGCATAAGCCTTCGCTAAGGTTTGGCATCAAGACCTTGTTAATAAACTACAGAAAATGCTACCAAAATAACACACCGAACTATTAAAATCATACATTACAACCAGAATGTTTAGAGTTAAGCAAGAAGAAGCTTACTCTACAATAAAAGAAGTTAAAGCAGGTGTACCACAAGGATGTTTACTGGGACCAATGCTTTATCTACTTTACACTTGTGGTATATCACAAATGGAAAATATCACGATGGCTACATTTGCTGATGATACTGCGATTATAGCTGTCGGAGACAATAGTGAAGAAGCCTCACGAAAATTACAACAGGCAAGTGACAATATGAATAATTGGACACAAGCCTGGAAAGTAAGAATTAATTAAAGTAAATATGTAAATGTACAGTTCACCTTTAAACAGACCGTACAAACACCAATAACATTAAATAACACTATCTTTCTATATAGCAACAACGCTAAATATCTCGGAATGATACTCGATGCAAAACTTCGCTGGAAAGAACATATAAAGAAGAAAAGAAAAGAACTGAAATTGAAATATAGGAAAATGTACTGGTTAATTGGAAGAAAATCACAATTATCAGTACATAATAAGTTGCTATTATATAAGCAAATACTGAAACCTATATGGACATATGGACTTCAATTATGGGGATGTTCTGCAAAGAGTAATATAACCAAAATACACATTTTTCAGAACAAAGTCCTGAGAGGTATTGTGAGCGCACCCAAATTCTATAGGACTGATTATCTCCATCGAGACCTTCAGATACCCACAGTCAGTCAAGAAATCAAGATAATTGCAAGTGAGCGTGAGGAGGAGTCTTTCATTCTCATACGAATACTGAAATATTGCAACTTTTGGATACCACCAGAACAGGACACAGACTCAAAAGAATCAAACCATCTGATCTTGTGTAGTGTTGTATAGTGAGGTGCATATAATAAAAAATACAGCAGTGACACGTATAAACATTATTTCACCAGAGACTCAGATAGGGCCGATGGGTCTTCCTAGTTATATACCTAGATTTAAGTTAGCATAAAGACAAATTGTAGGTTAGACGGAAACGACTAGTAACAATATATTAATTAAATAATAAAAAAAAATTCTGGAATAAGAAAAAAAAACAGCTTCTGATTTAAGTAATTAGCGAGACTTAAATAATTTATAAAATTGAATTATCAGATCCGGAATATTTTTTCTACTCTTCTTTGTATGGAGCTCCATCCGCATGAACATTAATTTTATTTTCATCTTTGTTGGTTTTTGGAAGTTCGCCTCGTCTCGATAAAATTTTATTCTGATAAACAACCATCAAATTCAGAAAAAAAGCAACGAAAAACAACGTGACAATTTATTGTTATTATAGAGGCGATAAAGCGATGGATGGTCAATCCCTTCGCGACAAAAAAAAAAACTGTGTATTTACAGCGGCAACAATTCGGAACGTGTTTATTAACGGCTATTCGGCTCTTAGCTGTCGAGCGGCAAAGTTATGAATTCGTCATAAAGTTGTTGTACAGTGACGCTCGAGCATTTTTATTGGCGCAAACTAAAACTATATCGGCGATAAAGAGCTGGAAGATTGATCCATTATCCGGACGGAAATCACTTTCGTTCAAAGCGTCTAGATGGGATATTCCCGGACCTAACAACCTCGAATTACCCCCGAGTCGCACACTCTGTCTCCTGGTCGTTTAACTGTCTGGATCATATTATCCTTATCTTTTTTGTTTTGCGTTTCCTAGTTTCTATCGGATGACGTCGCGTTTCCGTTCGATACTCTTGACCAAAACAAGAAGACACAACGGTATTTAGACCAACACTGACCGGTATGAGCGATAATTAATTATAAGGCATACTAGAGTCAACATATTTAACGTTTTAAGAATTAATTTGGTTCCTAAGAGAGAAGTATCGCAAGAGATAAGCAAAACAGTATTTAATACTACTGATGGTCACTGTGGTCAAATTTCGAATTTCGAATTTATAACATGTCAGTTGAAAAGTCCTCGGCTTGCCACATAGATGGTGCTACTAGAATTAAATCCATATGTTTTTTGGTTAGCCCTAACCATCAAAAGATGCGTGTGTAAATATGATGTTGGATCGTTAGTTTGTGAATTATAACATTTTGAGTGAAACAACTTTTTTTATTGTAAAAAAATGGATAAAAAACGGAAATTTCGCGTGTTCTTTTTGAAGGTAAAAAATACAGTTGAATGAAGAACTTGGCTTGATGCCGAGTTTCCGGACACTGCCCCAGGAAAATCAACCATCAATTAGTGGTATGCTAAGTTTAGACGTGGTGAAATGAGCAACGAAGACGGTGCACGCAGTGGACGCCCAAAAGACGTTTTTACCGACGAAAACATTTAAAGAATCCACAAAATGATTTTGAATGACCGTAAATTGAAATTGAATACACTGTAATAAAATAGCAGACACTTTGAAGATATTGACTGAACGTGTACCTCATATCATTCACGAATATTTGAGTATGAGTCGATATGTGACAATGGATGAAACAGAACTCCATCATTTCACTCCGAAGTCCAATCGACAGTCATCCGAGTGGACTGCACACCATGAAACCGCTCCAAAGCGTGGGTAAAGGCAACAGTCGGGTGGCAAGTTTATGGCGTCTGTATTTTAGGATGCGCATGGAATAATTTTCATTGACTACCTTAAAAAAGTAAGGACCATCAACAGCGACTATTACATAGCGTTATTGAACGTTTGAAGGACGAAATCGCCGAAAAACTGGCGAACTTGATGAAAGTGGTGCTTCACCAAGACAATGCACCGGGCCAAAAATCCATAAATTGGGCTTCAAATTGCTTCCTCATCTACGGCATTCTCCAGATCTGGCCCCCAACGACTATTTCCTGTCCTCCGATCTCCCAAGAATGCTTGCTGGCAAGAAATTTTCGTCGAATGAAGAGGCGATCGACGAAACTGAGGCCTATTTTGAAGCAACGAAAAAAATTGTACCACAGAAATGGTATCGAAAAGTTGGAGTGTCGCTATAATCAGTATCACCTATGGAGGGAATTATGTTGAATTAAAAAAAATTTTTGCCAAAAAAAATGTATCCCGGGAACTTTTCAATTAACTTGTTAGAGTAAATCATGTTTCTGTCATAATAGACTAAAGATAATAACTTAAGTTTTTTGACAACAATTTTTTATAAAATCAGAAATATATTTGATATATAACAACAATTACAGAAACAACTAACTGTATGTTAAAGTATATGCAAACTATCTCAAGAACAAACACTCCCTAAATTTTTAAAATGGCATTTAATTAAATTTAATTTCGAATAACTTCTAATAATCAACAAAGTATTAATAATTTTAAACTACTACTTCACTGTACATTATAACAAAATTATCATATAGTATGTTCACAGTTATTTTGTACATACGTCGTTCAAATTTGTGACATCAAAACAACTCTGAGTTTTAGTTCAGGTTGGCTTTGACACACAACAAAATTCTAATCTAAATAAAATAATTTAACAAAAATGTCATCAAATATAATTTATTTTAACATTATGGCACATCTAAAATCTACAGTTATTTATACAGGCACAGTGGTTTATGGATTGCAGTTATAATCTCTTATCACTATTGCTTTCAAGAATTTTGCATACGTCTGACAACCGGACGACTTTGACAGGCTCATCGATTTGCCCGTTGGAACTAATCAGATAGCATTGTGCCTCTTTTTAACTAGAATAAACTCAGTAGGAAAATGTTCTCTGATTCTGAAAGGAATTTACAAATTGCGGCAGGCAACACTTTAAACATCTTGATGACGCATGTACAAAATAACTTTGGATAGACTATAAGTAAGATTATTTTCATCACTGCAACAAGTTCATAGCATCAAATATAAGTATATATAATTTTTATTTACTTTTATGTTTTAATGACAAACATTCAATATTAAAAGAAGATATACACATTTGTATATTAACTAAAACAATATCAAACAAAATTAGGCACTTTATTTTTTATAACATAGAAATTATAATAAAGTATTGTATTTATAATCATTAAATAAACTATTGGCTTTGAAAACTTAAATCTAATAATTCATAAAGGGTTCAAAAAATAAATTGTCGTATAGTTACATTAATCTATTATTGCATTAATCATTAAACATCTTAATATTTATAATCTGTTTAAAATATCGTCCATATTACTGTTAATAATTTATAATTTCTCCTATTTGTCTCTTGTGTTCCATTCAGGAAAATTATGTATTTAGTTTCATTTATCTAAATATATTCATTTCTTCATTTATGTATTAACATAATTTTTATCTTTTCTATTTTTGACCTAAAATACATATTAAAAAACAATACATTTAATAACAATATAGGCTAATTTGTTAAAAGAATAATTTTATATCTACATTTTTAAATGAAATTGCATTGTTCTTTACTTATTTATTTCACTACACAATCATTAAAAGAGTAACTAGCAGATTTTTTCCTATTAGTAAATTAATTTATTTCAAATTATTACTTTCTGTAATATTCTGAAATCTCACCATTACAGGTACCTAATTATCAATTTGTCTTCTATGCATTTCGTTAACTGCAGCTTTCAACTTTGCTTTGTATTCCAAATGGGGATAAAAACTCACCGACAACTGAAAAACTGAAACATGAATTTTAACTCTTGATGCACAAGTATTTATTATCAGCAATATTTACTTACGGCTTATAAAGTTAATAACAGTAAAATTTACAGAAAAATCTATTTTACAATTACCTCTAATAGAGTGATGTGCTATGTCTCCAGAACCTTATCAATTACTGCCAGTTTTACTACCATGCAAGAAAAAAACCTTTTAGCTCTTCTGAGTTAACCAGATATCAAATTAATTCAAATTCTTAAAAATATAAATGTTTTCATTCATGTTTCTATTATGAATTAAAAAAAGTTGTTTGCGAAAAACAATAATAGAATATACGTGAACGGAAAAACATCAAAACGGTGGCTTTACCAAGATGTTGAAGAGACAAAAACCCTTTGACCAAATTCAGTTAATTTAAGTGTAGAGAGATCTTGATTGACTTATGGATTTATTACACAACGCTTTATTATATATTTCAATAAATTTACAATTCAGTACCACTAGTAATAATGTTGTTTTCTAGGTGGGAGCCTTGTTCCAGAGTTTGTGGGAGCTCCGTATGAATTTTGGGTAGGAGGTACAGTCGGTATCGGCACCAGCGTTGGACAGTTAAGGATAGCAGACACCTTCGAGCCTGGACTATCTTTCGACCTTCTACACAGTTATCATGATGGAGGTTATTATTTTTTTATTATTTCATATAAACTTAGCAAGAAAGTATTTTTAGTGAATACTCATCTTTTCCACAAAATGTAATCTTGTTGAGATTTTTTTATAAAATCACTTAAAATATTCGCCACTAATGATTTTTACTATAAAATTTTTGAAAATATTAGGTGCAGTTGTACACGTATTTTTATTATAATTCGATTTGAAATAATTATAATATTTGAGTATATAAAAAATAATCAGTTTGCATGCAAGCACCTAATATATTAAACACATGATTTTTAAACTAATTTTTTAAAGTATTTTATGTGAATGTGTGATTGACTGTAGAAATTTACTAACTTTCTGTTTGTTTCAGTACCCTTTGCTGTCGAGGAAAAGTCTGGTGTAATTACCGTTGTTGACGAATTGAAGAAATACGAAAGACAGAACTATGAATTCGAAGGTGTGGCCACTGATGGAAAGAAAGTCTCCCTCGTGACAAATGTTACTTTGCATGTGGTAGACCCTAAGGATGAACGTACAGTGTTGATGAAGTAAGATTATATTAATAGTTGTTTTTATCAATGTCTATTCGAAAAAGGATGTCTTTGATAATTGGTTAATAAATGTTTAGGTAATTCTTCGTTTACCTAAATTTCAAATTGTCCCTCTGTTCGTATAATATGAGAACTATACATGCTTCACATCCCCAAAATTGCAGTCATGGTATTCCACGAAATGTTAGTAGATTTGTCGAATTTTTTTGTGAATATTTGATTGAAATAAAAGTCGCAGCGAATTAGTGTTTAACAATAAAAATGTTTATTTCTCTAACGAATGTTACTGGCAAGAGGAGGCCTCCATTATGTCGTTCATATTCAAAGTAACTGATTAGAGACCCAAGCTGTTCTGTCGGGCTTCAGAATATTCAATCAGAGTAATAATAAGCAGCTATTTAGTTTAGTTTACAACCTCTTATCACTATTGTTTTAAAGAAATTTGCAAAAATTTGGCAGGCTAGTTCGGTTTCACTTTCGCATCATCATTCATGATCAGACAGCATTGTGTCTCTTTTTCACTAGAATAAAATGAGAAGGAAAATATTTTCGGATTCTAAAACGATTTTACAAATTGCGACAGCCTAATGCATTAATACATTAAACATCAATGACGTATGTACAAAATAACTTTCGATAGACTATATGTTCTTAGGTTGTATATGTTTGTATAAATTTGCAGATGTAGTTGAAATGAAAACAAAAAAAAGCTTCTTTCCCTCTATTTTTGTCCTTATTTTTGATGTTTCTTGCTCTAAAGAAGCCATCCATGCTAGTTTATAAATTATTTGTTAAGTATCGCTATAGTGTTTTTTAGTTATAGCTTGTTCTATATTTATATAACCATATTTATCTTAATATGAATGGTGATGAGGCTTAGTGAGATTATTGAAACTAATTGAAATGAGCATAGTTAGCTAATATATCGATTATCTTTGTAACTTTTTCATATATACATATTATACACATATTACACACATATACTAATATTATATACATATTAGTTTTCATGAATTTTGCACAAGAAAACAAATAGTGATTATCTATAACGATTTTGTTTAGTTTGAACATTGGGTTCCTCCTCATAGAACTTTTCTAAGTTATTTCATTTGACTAGTGCCATTTACAGAACTATAACAAACTGATGGATTAAGTATATACAATAACAATAAATACAACAGCAATAAATCAATGTATGCTATGTAATTATTAGTATTCAAGGAATAGGCAAAATAATATGAACAATGTGCATTATAGTACATTTGTTGTATATTCATTGTACATTTGTTGCAAGTCTTGTAGATTATATTTCAGTAGAGCGATAAGTGAAAGGTGTGATTTCTCATAGCCAGATAAATAAAATTACCGTAAAATATTAGCAAACCTGTCAACACTCATATAAGTAATATAGAGTGCGAGTTCCATAAAACTAACATACATGGACGGACTGCGATTGAAAACTCCCTTTATCATGGAAACCTATGCTAAGCTGAGAAGGAAGTATGTAACAGTACAGAAACCTGAACACTTGATGGCTAGAAGCATGTGGTGTACCCAGATGAATGATCGTTTACATTAACAGGTCAAACAAAAAGTCCCCGGACTGACATATAGATGGCGCTACTAGAATTAAGTCCACATGATTTTTTAGTTAGCCCTAGCCCTCAAAAGATGCGTGTATAAATTTAACAGTTGTCGGATCATTAGTTTGTAAATTATTTTTTTTGCATTTGCATTGCATTTTGAGTGAAGCAATTTCTGTAATTGTGAAAAAAAGGATAAAAAGAAATTTTGCATGTTGATAAAATATTGCTTCTTGAAGAGAAAAAATACAGTTGAAGCAAAAACTTAGCTTGGAGCCGAGTTTCCTGGTACATAAAATCCGGCTCCAGGAAAATCAACCATCAAGGATTGGTATGTTAAGTTTAGACGTGGTGAAATGAGCACCGAATACTGTGAACGGTGTGGACGCCCAAAAGAAGTTGTTACCGACGAAAACATTAAAGAAATTAACAAAATGATTTTCAGTGACCGTAAATTGAAATGAAATGAAATAACCGACACGTGCACATCATATCATTCACGAATATTCGGGTATGAGAAAGCTCTGTGCACAGTGGGTGCCGCGCTAGCTCCCTTTTGACCAAAAACAACGACGAGTTGATGATTGGGAGTATTGTTTGAAGATGATCAAGCGTAATGAATGAGAGTTTTCGCGTCGATATGTGACAATGGATGAAACATGGCTCCATCAATGCACTCCGAAATCCAATCGACAGTCATCCGAGTGAACTGCACACGATGAATCCGTTCCAAAACGTGGAAAAACGCAACAGTCGGCTAGCAGGTTATGGCGTCTGTATTTTGGGATGCGCATGGAATAATTTTCATTGACTACCTAGAAAAAGGAAATACCATCAACAGTGACTATTACATAGCGTTATTGGACATATCATAGTGTCGAAAAACGGCCGCATTTGAAGAAAGAGGAAGTGCTGCCTCACCAAGACAATGCACCGTGTCAAAAATCCATGAATTGTGATTCGAATTGCTTCCTTATCCACCGTATTCCCTAGATCTGATCCCCAGCGACTATTTCCTGTTCGAAGATCTCAAAAGAATGTTCGCTGGAAAGAAATTTTCGTCGAATGAAAACGTGATCGCCGAAACTGAGGCCTATTTTGAAGCAAAGGGCAAATCGTACTACAAAGATGGTATCGAAAAGTTGGAGGGTCACTATAATCACTGTATCACCGTTGAAGGGTATTATGTTGAATAAAAAAAACTAATTTTTCTAAAAAAAATTGATTTACTACGGTAGGCCGGGGATTTTTGAAATGATCTGTTATTTCTTACAAATTTACGGGTTTATGCACGGATAACTTCAAAATAAGCCTACGATTCGAGCTTTATACAAGATAACGTTTCCATCTCTAGCATTATAGAAACAATTGGTACATATTTTGGTGTAAACTGGATGGGATAACATTTGGCTAAAAACTATTCATACTGTTCACACTCTACAGATCTGTTCTGCGAATAAATGCAGTTGTTTTGAAAGCAAATGGCGGCGGATATCCATATTGTTTAATCTATACCCTCTAAATAGTTTTTAACAGTAAATTATCAAGTCTCGTAAAAAGTTGATATTTACATAAATTGGTAAAACTATATGAATACTTATAATTGTTTTTTTATGTTTTTAGGACCGGGGGTTCACCATTAGAATTCCACGTGAAAGAAAACCAACCGAATGTACTGATCGGCAAGCTGGGATTCCGCAGTAACGGTACCAACAGTTTAAAATTCTCTATAGCCAATCAGAAGGACGTCACTGACGTCATTGCCATCACCAGCGATGGCAGTTTGCACACTTTGCGGCCTCTGGATCGGGAAACTCGCGACATCTATCGATTGACAGTCATAGCAGAGTATAGTAAAGGTGAGATCCTGGGTACTGGTATATATCAGGTCGTCGTGATTGTTGATGACGAGAACGATAACAAGCCACAGTTCGAACGGCCACGGTATCGCGGAAAAATCAAAGAAAACTCCCATACGGGCACCGAAATCGAACTGGACTACCCCGTACAGGTAACCGACGCGGACGCCGGTACTAACGGACAGTACACCATCACCATCTTCGGTGATGGTAGCGAGATGTTCCGCCTGGACAAAAACACCGGCCGTATTCAATTTGTCGGCGCCGCTAGTCCTCTAGATCGAGAGGTAGTTGCTGAATATCACTTACGTTTAGTAGCAAAAGACAAGGGGGGTTTATACAGCGAGGTACCCTTGGTGATTGTGATCGAAGACGAGAACGACAATCCACCTTCGTTCAGAGACATCGAGTTGTATCCCAATAAAGATATCACGGTTGTTGATGACAAAAACATAACTAAAACTGGTGACTTCGAACATGTACCCGACACTAACGGCACCAAATTCACCTTATCTCAGACTTTCGTCAAATCTAAAGGTCCCAAAGTAAAAACTACTCCTCTGATATCAATACCGGAAGACATCGGAGTTGGTAAGTTGGACGCTCATCAACATATCCGCTCTTTCATTTCGTTTATTTCAACATCACAGGTAACCCCATTATCAAAGTCACAGCCCAGGACTTGGATGCCGATGAAAATTCCGTGGTCAAGTACGAGGTGGTATCGGAGAGTTTCGTTCCCACCCAGAAGGTTTCTGAACCTCACCAGGTGACTCAGTACTTTATGGTTCACTCTGGTACCGGTGACGTGTCGGTAGCAAGAATTCTGCCGCCTGAGACGGAATTTAAACTGAACATATCAGCCACTGACGTCGGAGGACTCAAGGATTACCTCTTGGTACGCGTTCGTGTTAAAGACGTTAATGATCACACTCCCGTTTTCAAAAAATCCTGGTACAATTTCGACACGGAAGAAGCCAACGATGTTAAAAAGGTTCTAGGTACGCTTCGTGATTTTAATTTGTTAAGTTACCTCACAGTAACCTATTTTCAGGGAAAATTGAAGCTACAGACGCAGATTTTGGATCGAACGCCAACATCTCGTATTTTATTAAAAGCGATGGGGACCCGCGATTTCCATTTTCAATAGGGACACACACGGGACAGCTGAGCGTCCAGGGGCCATTGGATAGAGAGACCAGGACCCGATATTCATTTGTGGTGGTTGCCAAAGACAATCCTGCACGAGGCAAATCGTTAAATAGTTCGGTGAACGTGGAGGTTAATATTTTAGATGTCAACGATAACCCGCCAGTGTTTTATGGTTATGACGACTTGGCCAAGCAAGGAAAGAAGAAGATTCCCGTTTATTATGCTACTATATCGGAGAACAGTCCCATTGGTAAGTTGAACACACAGTAAAGAGAATGTAATTTTACTTCAGCAGATTAAAAGTCTCAAGTAACAAGCGCTCTTCTGGCAAGCTCTGCACAAGTATATATACTTTGTTTTGTAAATGTATATGTTATGTTATTTAATGTTATTAAATATATATATATATATATATATATATATATACATGAGATTAAAAAGCAATAATCAAACATGCATTACAATAGCAAAGAAAGTGCTATGAATTAATTTAAATACTAGCAAATATTAAATTAAATAATATTTCAAATGTCCATTTTAATATTTGAATTCTTTTTTCCTTGTTTATTTTACTCCTTCACCTTCAGAGTATTAGTCATTAGATCATTCGTTTATCATTGATGATTAATATTATATTTTATGTTAATTCGATACAGGTTAACATTTACTAGTAAATTTGTAATTTTTTGTATTATTCTAATATAAATTTCTTCAGCTTTCTCTCAAAAAAAATAAGAACCAATAATGTTTCCAGTATGAATACTACACCATACGGTCCAATGGTAGTTTTTAGTGGATGCAATGATGCTTCATGAATTAATTGAGGATTCTGTGTTCCTCAAAACCGATTGTTCTGTTTATTGACGTAGCCACTGAGAAGAAAATGAGCTTCATGGCTCATTATCAATTTAGACGAAAAATCTTCAATTTCACGAGGCAGCCTTACGACTGCATTACTGTACTCAACTCGTTTATCAGGACCTTTCGGTAGCAATTGTTGGACTAATTGAATTTTGTACGGGAATATATTTTAATCATGTGTAACTGGGAACCACGTCTTCGAATTGATGTTTCTGGAGACTCTGGAACACTATCGCGAACCAGAGTCATAATTTCAGCGTTACGAGATGTTGGTTGTCTTCCAGTACGAGGCCTGACTGTTGTCGTACCGTACTGTTATAAATTCGCATGTAAACGATAACTTGTGGTTTTGAAAAGCACTGGAGTATTAGGATATTTTTGACGCAATTTCCGTTGAGTGTCAATAATGGAGCGAGTATTTTCAATAAATATTGTCACAATTTTTGCTCGCTCTTGTGGCGTATATTTACCTATATTAAAATTTGGACGTCTACACAATGGTTAAAGCGAAATCGAGCTAAACGTCACATAATCACGATGGCGCGCGATGAAAATGGTAGCGGGTCTTTTGCCGCATATGTTATTTTCTATTTTATATAATTAATTCATAGGTACCCCGGTCACTCGAGTATTTGCCAACGACTCTGATTTCACCGGAAATGGAAACGGCTTACTTCTCTTTGACATACCCTACCGGAAAGGTCATCAGAATCTCTTCGCCATCGATTCCAAAGAAGGCATCATCACCACAATAGGAAAATTGGATTACGAGAAGCAAAAAGGTCACAATGTCACTGTAGTCGCTTCGGACCTGGGTTCTCCCAGTCTCAGTTCCAGCGCCATAGTGATGGGTATGTTCATTCATGTTTATTGAACTTCCGTCCCAATAGGAGTCTATTTTTCCAGTCGCGGTGATTGATGTACCAGAAGACGTGCAATCGGCCGAAGGTCCGGTATTTGCTCACCGATATTACGAGGTCGAGGTGGAAGAAAACGCTCAGGTACCGTCTCTCCTGTTGACGCTTAACGTCACCGAGCCATATCGCGGTCACCAGTTGCGGTACAGCCTCATAGGCGATGACGGAGGCGGAATGTTCAGAATCGACGCCAAGAATGGTAGTTTGTTGTTGGTTAAGAGTCCAGATCGCGAGCAGAGAGCCCTCTACGAGTTGGTGGTGAGACTGGATCAGTACAAGATCGGCAGGGACATGGCCGTGGTCATATATCCAGTGTCTAATGATCGACTAGGAAATTTGGGTGAGTTTAGAAAAGCTTTATAAAGATCCCGGTCACTGTTTTAATGTTTACAGGTTTAAACGAAGTGAAGGTCATCATCAGGGTAACGGATAAAAACGATAACGTGCCGAAATTCACTGTCACAGGGCGGCCGTTAATAGCAGCAATTCCTACTTCGGTGGCTTATGGATATGAAATACTAAAACTGCAGGTAAGGCATTAAAATATATGCCATTTCTTGCTTCCCATTATCCTTTTGCCTCTCTTGTTTGCACCTTTGACTTTTTTTAGGTATTTAATTTCTACTGCTTGTAGAATTCTTCTATCTCTCTTTGACAATAGCTACATCTTCCATCCAAATGTTAGAGTTGGTACGTAAATTGCTTTATACCCTCCTGTTATAGTTTAACTTGATATTTCCGTTCAATTAATAAAATTGTTATTTATAGCGAAGTACAGTTATATTTACACTCACAGTTTGGATCTACTGTTTTATATATTCGATTTTTTTAAAATTATTTCATCATATTCATTTTAATATTATCCGAAGGGTTGTAATTAAATTTCATAAACTATCTTATATAATTTGCGTGAGAATCTTCAGGGCTGTGCACAACATAGTAATTCCCCAATAGTTATTCAGTGATTCAGTCCTAATCTTCTTATCTTATGTTTCGGAACAATAAGTGCTATATGTCGACCTTGTGAGATTTGTTTCCCTTTCTATATTCTATTAGTAAAATTGCAATAAACATTCAGAAGCTTTCTCATGCATTTTCTGACCATTTATGGCACTCTTTCATAGTACCACCGTAATTCTTCAGTTTTTTAGTTCAGTCTTTTCTCTCTTTGTATTCACTTTTCTTGTTAGTAGGTATATTATTCATATGTTGCTTCTTGCGAGCAAAGTAATTCATGAAATTTTTCTATATACATGAGATTAAAAACCAATAATCAAACATGCATTACAATAGCAAAGAAAGTGCTATGAATTAATTTAAATACTAGCAAATATTAAATTAAATAATATTTCAAATGTCCATTTTAATATTTGAATTCTTTTTTCCTTGTTTATTTTACTCCTTCACCTTTAGAGTAGTAGTCATTAGATCATTCGTTTATCATTGATTATATTATATTTTATGTTAATTCGATACAGGTTAACATTTACTAGTAAATTTGTAATTTTTTTTATTATTCTAATTTAAATTTATTCAGCTTTCTCTCAAAAAAAAAAGAACCAATAATGTTTCCAGTATGAATACTACACCATACGGTCCAATGGTAGTTTTTAGTGGATGCAATGATGTTTCATGAATTAGTTAAGGATTCTGTGTTTCTTAAAACCAATTGTTCTATTTATTGACGTAGCCACTGTAATTCTTCAGTTTTTCAGTTCAGTCTTTTCCCTCTTTGTATTCACTTTTCTTGTTAGTAGGTATATTATTCGTATGTTGCTTCTTGCGAGCAAAGTAATTCATGAAATTATTCCTTCAATTTCTCCATTATTATTATCATTTTCCATCATTATGTTGCACTTTTTATCTATTATTTTAAATTATATGTTTTATCTTTAGCAGAGAGTAAAATAATTGCATGTTTGAAATTAGTAGATGCAAGATTCTCCTTAAAAATGAGTGTTAGCATTTCCATCAATCAAAATATGAAAAAAGATAAGAAAAACGCATGTTTCGAATATGATTAATCTTTATTATTTGTTAAATTTTTTTTTGTTATTTATATGGAAAATCGCATCATATTGAACCCCATATCTATTTCATCTGTTATTCTTACAGTATATTGGTTGAGAATTCCTCAACGAATGCTGTTAGTACAACAGGAATATTCTTCAACTTTATTTAACCAAAGCCTAAAGTCTCTTTAGCCCTATTAAAAATTAAACTTGATTTTTTTTGCGATAAAGAAAACCACAAATTACAATTTTAAAGAATATAGATTGTCCTGTCACTCACATAATATTTAATAGTATTGACATTGTTTATCACAAACAGATTATTGACAGTGATTCGATTAATTTCAAGGAAACCACATGAGTACTTGATATTTGAAGATGCTTTTTTTTATAATGGGACTTGATACGAAGTACAGACAATGTAACAACATGCGACATAAGAATATGAGATTAATTTAAGTATTCTTTAATGTAAATACATTTATCATCTTGATTACACGTTTTCAAAATCATATCATCGACGCTTTTATAAGATAATATAATACATCGTAGAATCGGTGTACGTTATCGTCATAAAATTAAAAAGAAAACCCCCAAATTTATAACAAAATAATTTAATTAAAAAATAACAACAAACGTAGCTAGACTGTGATTTATTACATTAAAATATTGTACTAAAGTTTAGTTAAAGTTATTTAACGCAAATTAAAAAAACATTTTATGTTACTTTTTGGTCTCGTCAAAATAACCGTCGTAATTTTAAATTATTTATATAATAATTTTATTCATTTTCTTATTAACTTATTTAAATATACGGAGTCCAGTATATTCCATTCACTTTGTGAGTATTCCCATAACTGTGCTGAGTTCGATGGTTATTGATTCTTCACTTATCCAATAAATTCATACCATACTAATTATATCGCTTTTTACGCTATTTTAGAATTCGCAAAATTTCTTCGTTTCGTTTTTACTCTAGAAAACCTTAACATAATTTTGACAAATGTTTAAGGTCAGTGTGTTGGTACTAAACTTTGGTTAATTGGCTCTTTATTCGGTTTTCAATACATTTTTATCATATATATAAAGATATATATATATATATATATATATATATATATATATATATATATATATATATATATATATATAAATATATATATATATATATATATATATATATATATATATATATATATATAATCAAAGCACCTTCAAACTATTACACTATTACAACGTGGGGCAAAACTCCCGCTACCATTTTAATTGCCTAAATTTTTTCTCAAAGAAAAGATAAGTAAGCTTAGTTTTCATAAAAGTTTATTTGGTCTTGATTGCAAAATTATATCGGCTAAATGGTGATTGAAATTCACTATGCGACTTTCGACTCTTTTTAAGGCATTTTTACAGCCTTAGGATCGCATTACTGTACTCAACTCGTTGATCAGGATCTCTCAATAGCAATATTTCGCCTAATTCAACTTGTACGGGAATATTTTCGAAATTCGCCTTAAACTGAGCGCAGAAGTGATGAACTGGGAACCACGTCTCCAAATTGATGTTGCTGTAGGTTCTGCAACGCTATCGCGCACTAGAGCTACATTTCCAGCGTTACGAGACGCCCGTTGTCTTCCAGAACGAGGCCTGTCTACTGTCGTACCGTACTGTCAAAAATTCGCATGTAAACGATAGATTGTGATGACGATTAGGATATTTCTGACGCAATTTCCGCTGAGTGGCAATAATGTAACGATTATTTTCAATAAATATTGTCACTATTGCTGCTCGTTCCTGTGACCTATATTTTTCAACAAGAAAATGTGGGCGGCTACACAACACAACTGGTAGCGGGACTTTTTCCCCCCTGTTATAACGATACTTACTAGTCTTCTCAATGTATGCTTATGAATCACCTTTGCCTTTTAATATGCGCACAAAAAATACGTTTATTAGATTGCATAACATGAAATAAGGCTTCATCTGTACATAAGACATTTCTGCATATTTTCGTCCATTTTGTTCTGTTACACCTACTCCAGTTCTCCCAATTCTGCTTACATTCCCATTTATATTACATTTATTTATATTACATACTCCATTTCTCTTATATGTACTAGCTAGCCTCATTTTATTTCTGCAATGCATTCTCTTAGTACAGCTTACGGTAAATGTCCCTTTACAGTTGTATCTGAAGCTGATTTTTCTCGTGTTCCTTTTTTAGCGGTAATTTAGCAGTAATTTGATTCAGTTAAACGCTGATTTCTTTTTGATGATATTCCAACAGACTTTTCATTATTTTTCTGATCTAAGACGTCCAGGTCTCATCTGGTATCGATTTCCTTCAGTAGCTCGTTTTTGTAGCAGAGTATAATTGTGCATTTTATATGAAAATCTTTTAAATCAACTGATTTTCAATAAACTGATTTTTTCAAAACTGTTATAATTATTACATGAACGTCAAAAGGTACAATGAAGTAACGCTGAAATTGTAAACCGATATTTAAAATACTAAACTATATTCAATATAACAGATCAATTGAAAAGACCCTGTCCTGACACAGAGATGCACCTCTAGAATTAAATCCATATGTTTTTTAATTCGCACTAACCCCCAAAAGGAGCATGTATAAATTTGGCAGCTGTCGAATAATTAGTTTGTGAATTATAGTATTTTGAGTAAAGCAACTTTTGTTATTGTGAAAAAGTGGATAAAAAGGAATTGATAAAATATTCCTTTTAGAGGGGAAAAAATACAGTTGAAGCAAAAACTTGGCTTGATGCCGAGTTTCTGGACACTGCCACAGGAAAATTAACCATCATTCACGAATATATGAGTATGAGGAAGCTGTGTGCAAAGTCGGTGCCGCGCGAGCTCACTTTTGACGAAAAACAACGAAGAGTTGATGATTCGGAGCAGTGTTTGAAGACGATCCAGTGTAATAAATTCGAGTTTTTGCGTCGATATGTAACCATGGATAAAACATGGCTCTATCATTTCAATCCGAATTCCAATCGACAGTCATCCGAGTGGACTGCACACGATCTTCCCGCTCCAAAGCATGGGAAAACAGAACAGTCGGCTGACAAGGTTATGGTGTCTGTACTTTGGGATGCGCATGGACTAATTTCAATTGACTACCTTGAAAAAGGAAGGACCATCAACAGCGAGTATTGCATAGCGTTATTGGACCGTTTGAAGTTCGTCCTTCAATCGCCGAAAAACGGCCGCATTTGAAGAAAAAGAAAGTTCTGCTTCACAAAGACAATTCACCGTGTCACTTGTCACTGAAAACGATGACAAAAACCCATAAATAGGGCTTCAAATTGCTTCCTGATCCACCGTATTCTCCAGATTTAGCCGCCAACAACTATTTCCGTTCTCAGATCACAAAAGAATGCTCGATTGGAAGAAATTTTCGTCAAATGAAGAGGTGATCGCCGAAACTGAAGCCCATTTTAAAGCAAAGGACAAATCGTACTACAAAAATTATATCGACAATTTGGAGGCGCGCTATAATCTGTGTATCACCCTTGAAGAGAATTATTGTGAATAAAAAAAACTAATTTTGTGAAAAACAGTATTTTACTATGGTAGGTCGGAGACTTTTCACATGACCTGTTAAGAGTAGTGACCAAAACCGCCAATTAAAAGAAATCAACAATTGGTGGTGCAATAACCTTTGTGGCCATAACATAATAAACTCCAATACCAACATATCTATTTAAAGATTTGTTAGACTAAAAATAGTTTGTAGTAATTGTTTCAATATTATATTTTTATAGTAAATCGAAATTTTTACTAATAATAATTTCATTTCCGAGTTCTTTCAATGATAATATTTTGTTGCTCTCTGTAAACTGACCAACATTAGTCATCCATCATGTTTGTATTCCATTGTCCCTGAAAATTAAGAATGATTCTATTAGTTATTAAACATTTACAATAGAAACATTAAAATTGTCTGCATTAAACCTTGACACAACCAAGTTTCGTCTTCAAGTATTAAAAAACCTTGGAAATATCTTCTTATTAAAATGTTTTTAATATTTACTGTGCACCAAACATATTTGTTTTGTTCAATTTTTAGTTGTATTCTTTTATAGGCCACCGACCCAGATCTTGGCATCAACGGAGAAATTCGCTACCAAATTCTAAGCAGAACCGATGAGGCCATCAAACGATTCGATATCGATTCTACGACAGGACAAATCCGAGCTATTGGTTCCTTTGCCAAAGATGCGGGTGCCGTATATGGTTTCGATGTAAAGGCCACCGACAAGCGCGGTGCAGACGATGGACACAGTTCAATAGCGAACGTTCTGGTAAACATTTTTTTCGAATATTTAGTTAGTGCTAAAATTGAAATAAGAATAGATGGAAATACGTTTAGAATACCACCAATAACTTAATGATATTAAAGTTCAACTCTGACATCATCAATTATCAAACAATCACTAAAAAATTCAGTTATTATCGACATTTTTATAAGATTATGATGCTCTCTATCAGGCGATAATGTGTTCAGCAAAGGACTATGTGATACCTGTAGCGCGATTAAAATTTTTATCAACTTACCATTTAGCAATTATCATTCAAGATATTGCATTTTTGAACCTCCTTTGGGCAATTGTGGTAACAAAGTTATTTTAAAAAATAAATTAAAAACTTAATTTATAAGTTATATCGTTAATTAAAAAATACATGTTTTTAGATGTTCTTTAATTGAAATGGAATGCATTTAAGATGAAATGGAACATTTAAGATTTGGTTCAAATACATATTATATTCCATTTATTTTGGAAAACCATGAAAAATATAAAAGATATGATCCATACCTGGATCCCATTACCCGCCAACTTCTCTAATGTTATTGATTTAATATATTCTGGGTTTTCATGGCGGTCTTAATGGCTGTATGGTCTCGAATAATAATCTAACATGACATTTCCGAATATTAAAATACGACTAAATATATTCATCATCCTATATATTTTTTATACTGCCACTTTAGATGTTAAATTTATTTAAAATTAACTAATCTATACAGTACAAAGAATCAAACAATTATCTCCGTCATTTATTCTCTGAAAATTACAGGTAGAAATTCGTACATCTCCGTCTCTTATTACGAATAGAAAAACAGACGAAGCATTCAATTGATTGAAATAATAATTACTATTTTCAGTCGCTAATTTTTCGACTATTTTCAGTCGATAGTTCCCAACCCTAACAGCTATCAATAATATTGCTAAGTTAACTAAGAAATGGGGAATAAAATATAATGCTATGAAGTCAGTATATGTGGATTTCCAAAATTCTAAATAATTGTGAACACAGCTAAATACTTGGGCATATTATTAGGTGCCAAGCCCAAGTGGAAATCGCGCATAAAAAAGAGCCGAGTAGAACTTTGTATGGGGCTCAAAGGAAACAGGCTGAGGCGACACTCCAAGTTAACACTCCACAATAAATTGTTACCATATAAACAAATTCTGAAAGCAACATAATGTTTTTTAAATACATATTTCTTATTATTCCATTAATTTTTCTTGATATAGCATAATAGAAGGTTCAGCAGAATTTTTATAGAAGACCATAATGAAATTTTTTGTCTAATCTTTGATTAGAGTAGGAATATATAAACAACTCTAGTTATCTGATTACCTTCATTCCTCTTTATTGTCATATATATAACATATAAAAATAATTTTATACAATTAAAAGCAATTAAGTTACCTAAGAAATTGCGAATAATTGTTTTTATTATTTAATTAATATATTGTTACTAGTCGTTTCCGTCTAACCCACAATTTGTTTTTATGTTAACTTAAATCTAGATACATTACTAGGAGAACCCATCGGCCTCAGTCTCTGGTGAAGTAATGTTTATACATGTCACTGCTGAATTTTTTAATATATGCACCTCACTACACAACACTACACAAGATCAGATGGTTTGGTTCTTGTGAGTCTGTGTCCTGTTCTGGTGTTATCCAAAAGTTGCACTATTTCAATATTAGTATGGAGTCTTTTCTCATGCCCCCTTCCAATTCTCTTGATTTTTTGACTGACTGTGGGTATCTGAAGGTCTCGATGTAGGTAATCAGTCCTATAGTATATGGGTGCACCCACAATACCTCTCAGGACTTTGTTCTGAAAAATGTGTACTTTATTAATGTTAATCTTTGCAGAACATCCTCATAATTGAACTCCGTATGTCCGCATAGGTTTCAATATTTGCTTATATAATAGCAATTTATGATGTACTGATAATTGTGATTTTCTTCCAATTAGCCAGTACATTTTCCTATATTTCAATTCCAGTTCTTTTCTTTTCTTCTTTATATGTTCCTTCCAGCGAAGTTTTGCATCGAGATTCAGTCCGAGATATTTAGCGTTGTTGCTATATGGAATGATAGTGTTATTTAATGTTGTTGGTGCTTGTATGGTCTGTTTATAGGTGAACTGCACATGTACAGATTTACTTTCATTAATTATTATTTTCCAAGCTTGTGTCCAATTATTTATTTTGTCACTTGCCTGTTGTAATTTTCGTGGGGCTTCTTTACTATTGTCCCCGACAGCTATAATCGCAGTATTATCAGCAAATGTAGCCATCGTGATATTTTCCATTGTGGTATATCACAAGTGTAGAGTAGATAAATCATTGGTCCCAGTACACTTCCTTTTGGTACACCTGCTTTAGCTTCTTTTATTGTAGAGTAAGCTTCTTCTTGCTTGACTCTAAACATTCTGATTGTAATGTATGATTTTAATAGTTCGGTGTATTGATTTGGTAACATTTTCTGTAGTTTATGAACAAGGCCTTCATACCAAACCTTATCGAAGGCTTATGCTACATCTAAGAATATAGCTGAGCATACATTTTGATTTTCGTAGGCTTTTTCAATAACGTCTGTTATTCTGTGGACCTGGTCAATTGTTGAGTGTTTGTTAATAAACCCAAACTGGTGTGTTGGTATTAGATTTTTTCTCTCTATGATCGGTTTTATTCTTTTCAACAGGAGTTTTCAAAAGCCTTAGATATTACTGGCAGCATTGATATAGGTCTATAGGATTTTATTTCGTTTGGTGACTTCCCAGGTTTTGGGATCATTATAATTTTCGCCATCTTCCAAATGTCTGGGAAATGTTTTAATCTAAATGCTGTATTGATCAAGTTCGTGAGTTTTATAATTTCCTTTCTTGGTAGTTTTTGCAGTAATTCTCCTGTGTTCTGTTTTATTGCCATTTTATTCGTAATTTACGTTTTTCAGCTACCATTTCCTTCGAATAAAATATAATGCTATAAAATCTACATATAGTCTATTCAATTTTTTTGTACATACGTCATCAAGATATTTAATATATTTCCTGCCGCAATTTTTACGCAACGCAAAAGAATTTACGTTTTAGAATCAGACTGTCTTTTCCTTCTCATTTTATTCTAGTTAAAAAGAGACACAATATTGTTTCATTACTTAGAATAGGTAAACGAATGAGTGTGTCAAAGTCGTCCGGTTGTCAGACGTATTCAAAATTCTTGAAAGCAATAGTGATAAAAAGTTATAACTCTCACCTATAAACTATTGTGACTGTATAATTAATCGAATCCAACATATTGCTTTTTAAATAAGTTTTTGTTATTATTCCATTATATTTTCTTTAAATAGCATAAATTCAGTAGCTTTGTAGATTAAAGGGGTATATATTATTTTCTATCTCTCTTTTTCATTGAAACTCCAAATATCTAAATAAAAGACGTCAGTACAATTTTTTAATATATTCTGTGTGCTGTTCACAGTGTTACAATATATTCTAATGCTCCAATTCTAAAAATTCCACAAACTACTTTGCTTTAGATACGAATTATAAAAAATCTATCACCAGAAAGGATTTTTTACTAAATTAACATTTTTACGACACCTACTGAACCACCTAGTGATTCAATATTATTACCCAAGCATTTCTTCGTATAATAAAGTTTAGTATTTTCCATTCCACTGAAACAACCACTTGTTCATCTTTAGAGAAAATAATTTATAAGTAAAAAATAAATGCAAAACCCATTAAATACAAGTGTTGCCAAATATAACAAAAACAAACAACGACATTAGCGACGCCTACTTAAAACAAAACCGGAACCATATTTGCACACCTAATACGATAAATCAAGCGCTATTTTCGGCCGCCCCATAAAAAGGGAGACCAAAGTCGAGGACCAAATGAAGGGTGAAAAAAACGTAGTTAATTTTATCTTCAAGGGCTGGTCCGTAGTTTGTCATGTTCAGAAAGTTTCTCCTTCTTTCCCCCAAGGCCGTGTGGTCTTTAGTAAAGTTGTCGAAGTGGCGAATATAAGGGTTAAAGTTTTAAGTGATTTTCTCGCTGTGAAATATGAAATTATGCTGCAGGTGTACGTGTTAGACGAGCATAAGCAGCTGGTCATGGTCATGGGAATGAGACCTACGGAGGTTGAGTGCAATATCAGTCATATAACTTCGTAAGTACCGCGACACGTTGATTATTGCTTCGTAATTTTTATATTCTGGACTTTCTAGGATCCTGCATAACATAACTGGTTTTGATATAAGGATCAGGAGACTGGAGCCGCATAAGTACCGCAATGATATCGAATCTACCTCGTAAGTTTTTTTTCCATCCATTTAGTTATTATTTTTATGTATTATACATATACACAGCTGTGCAAAAATATGCACATATATTTCATTAAAACTTTTAAAATAAATATAGGTGTAACAGGTCAATTTAAAAGTCCCCGGGCTACCATAGTAAAACACATTTTTTTGGCAAATTTTTTTTTTCTTTCAATATAATTCCCTTCAAGGGTGATACACTGATTATAGCGACCCTCCAACTTTTCGATACCGTTTTTGTAGTACGATTTGTCCTTTGCTTCAAAATAGGCCTCAGTCTCGGCGATCGTTTCTTCATTCGAGGAAAATTTCTTCCCAGCGAGCATTCTTTTGATATTTGAGAAAAGAAATAGTCGCTGGGGGCCAGATCTGGAGAATACGGTGGATGAGGAAGCAATTCGATGATTTTTGCCATCGTTTTCATTGACTTGCGACACGGTACATTTTCTTGGTGAAGCAGCGGCTGTTTGTCGTCCTTTAGAACGGTCCAATAATGCTATATAATAATCGCTGTTGACCGTCCTTCCTTTTTCAAGGTAGTTAATGAAAATTATTTCATGTGTATCCCAATATACAGACGCTATAAACTTGCCAGCCGACTGTTTCGTTTTCCCACGCTTTGGAGCGTGTTCATCATGTGTAGTCCACTCGGATGACTGTCAATTGGACTTCGACGATATCGACGTAAAAAGTTGGGTTTATTACGCTTAATCATTTTCGAAAACTGCTCCGAATCATCAACTCGTCGTTGCTTTTGGTCAAAAGTGAGCTCGCGCGGCACACACTTTGCACAGAACTTTCTCAGACCCAAATATTCGGAAATTATATGATGTACACCTTCAATTTATATCTTTAGAGTGTCTGCTATTTCATTCAATTTCAATTTACGGTCACTCAAAATCATTTTGTGGATTTTTTTAATGTTTTCGTCGGTAACAACCTCTTTTGGCCGTCCACTGCGTTCACCGTCTTCGGTGCTCATTTCAGCACGTCTAAACTTAGCATACCAATCCTTGATGGTTGATTTTCCTGGGACAGTGTCCGTAACTTGGCATCAATTCCTTTTTAACCATTTTTTTAACAATAACAAATGTTGCTTCACTCAAACTGCTATAATTCAGAAACTGATGATCCGACAGCTGTCAAATTTATACGTGTATCTTTTGAGGACTATGGCTAACTATAAAACGTATGGATTTAAGTAGTGTCATTTAAATAGCGGCATAAGTAGCTTTTTATTATATAGTAAGCGACTTATTATAAAAGTAGATGCGCTAAAGTTGAGTCGCCGAGGTTTACATAATGTAGCAAACCGTGGTAACAAGAAAAATAAGCACAGTTTTACAGATATTGATCATTAATCATTGATTTAAATTTAAAAACTCTCCTGAACATTCCTTCCTTATTTTGTTTGTTATTGAGAAAGTTCATAACAATATTGATCAGTGTCCAATAACGACTTTTGCTACTTGTGGTATGTTTGCATTATTTTATTTTTCTTCATCAATTATACTGTATAACTAAAAAATATATTGATATAGAATTGTTTTTCGCGGACGAATAAAAGGAGTAGTAATTAGATTTTAAACTTATTCTGTTCAAAACTAAATATTTTCCCGAGATATATAGGCATTTGCTATTATTATAGGCATATGTCAATATATATTATAAAGCACGTGTGTTTGTTTTATTTTGGCTCGTTATAGCAAATAAGAGAAAACTTTTTTTTTTCCTTAAAAGTTATTATATATCATGATTGACTACCATTTTTAAATATTTTCATGCATATTTTCAAATGGACGATCATGTCATAAGTCACTTATTCATTTCGTCTCTTTGTTTGCTTATTATAAATAGAATTTCACGCTTTTATTTATTGAGAAAAATCAGTACAATATATATTAATCAAAATATTTTACATAGTTTTCCTATCTTTCTGACAGCATGGTTATACTGTATAGAAAACAAAATTAATCTACAATTAGCAGTGATTCAATCATAGACCCATTTTCCAACTCCTTCAACATTTAGAAACCATGCTATATTGATCTTAGCAGGTTCTGCCCAAAAGGGAAAATATACGCTGGGTGTAATAAAACCTCCCACCCAAGCTAGAACATTATATTCTTCACAACTTTGAATGTTGTCATGCTAAAACATGATTTTGAGTCTGTTACTCGCTGTCATTGGTTTTTATTACAAAAGTATAACATTCAGTTTATTTAATTGACTTCTGTAGACTCAGCTTCATCAAATACAAGCAGCTGCCAGTACACTACACTTTGTTGATCTCACTATACGCAAAACAATATTTTTTAAGCATGGCTATTCCATTTCGGTGCCCAATTAGATGATTCTTCAAGACGAACTATTATTTTGCTTTTAGAATTATCGTAGTATATCCGCTTTCTATTGCAGATCACGATACAGTACAGAAAATTCTTCTTTTTTGCATAGTGAATAATGAAAGTGCGATGTTGAAACAATTTGGAATGGTATTTTTGGATTTTTCACATCATACCTAAATATCAAAAAGTGGGTATTAATTAATTGCTAAGCTGTTTGAAAGTTACTCGAGAGCTTGAACTTGGTTATCGCTCAATACATTTTGCAATTAATTGTCGTCGAATATTTTAGGTCTTCTAGGCCGTTCTTTCTCATTAACATTAATAAAGTAACCACATCTAAATTGTTGAAGTTTATAGTGTATGATAGAGCAACATCGCAATATGTGTCTCAAATTAATTGAATCAAACAATAAAAGGAATATTATGTCGATAAAGCAATATTAAAATTTCCTTTATTCTTTATCCACAGTATGATCTGTATCCACTGTCAATGAATAGTTGTTTAATGTACAGAAATATCAAAATAATATAAATAAATAGTTAGGTTGTTATCATAATACACTTAAGCATCTAATATTCCATAACTCTATGAAACTGTATTTTCCTTCCAGAACTGACTTGTATCTGTACGGTATTGATCCAACCCTAAATACGATTGTGGATATGAATCAGCTGGAAAAGTAAGCTTAGCAATTATTTTCGTGTATAAATATTATTTTCATAATTCATGTTTTTCAGGATGTTGTCAAGAAAGCAGCTGCAGATAGAGCAAATGCTCGATGGTCCCAAAATATCACTCCTATCGAGCGGAGGCGCTGGTGGACTCCCAGAGAGACCATACACACGTACACCGAAACTGATATTGTCTTCCATCGAGATAGGCGTCATTATCTTGGGTTGCGTCGTGTTCTTGGGCGCCCTAATAACCGCCATCTGTGTGGCGTGCAGCCGAAGAAAGAAGCGACAAAGTTTGGAGAATTACTCATCCACTTTGGGATACGCGCTGGCTTCCTCCAAGACCGGACTCTATCCTCCAGGTTACGGGACCCCGGTGCCTTATGGAGACGTTGCTTCCGTGGACTTGCCCATGGGATACGCCACCACGCCGAGACACGACGTTACGTGTCCTAGGTACGGTACTCGAGGTACCGGTACCGGTTACAGAGGACACTCAAGAAGCTCGACGGGTGGTCTGGAGAAGTCCATCACCAGTCTTCATTCCAGCGGTCACGATTCGGGAATAGCGGATGCAGCAGTGCTTCATTCCTGTCATTGTGGTCGCAGCAGCAGCAGGAGTTCGGACGCCAGCACAAAGTAGTATATGTCGTTGTTCAATAAGTTTTATCGCTTGATAAGACAATCGCGATATTAGGATTTAAAATCACTACATAGTATAAAACAAAGTCGCCTTTTCTGTCCCTATATCCCTATGTGCGCTTAAATCTTTAAAACTACGCAACGGATTTTGATGCGGTTTTTTTTAATAGATAGAGTGATTCAAGAGGAAGGTTTATATGTATAATACATGCATAATATACTAAGGCAACATTGCTAATTTTAGAGGTTTCTAACGTGATGTCGTAAATTAACCTATTTTTTTAGGCTTATTTAGCAATTAGCAAAAATGTTGCCTAACCCTACGAGTTAGATCAAATTAATGTACTACAGTATTGTACACCATAAAAAGGTCTACAAAAAAGTCCGCGATGGTATATGTTTATCTTTTAGGGATAACCCACATTAACCATTTTTATTGTTTACTTTTTACGTGAGAAAATGGCTTATTTACGAAGCTATTTTAAGCAATACGGCATTAATCCTTATCGAATTAAGTACCTTAAATACAGTGTGCAATTAATATAGATCAATATGGTTCCTTACAGCATGTAAATTAAACAAATATTTTCGGAGATATTACAAATTTAAAATTTGCGTTTAAAAATGTGTAATGTAATAAAAATTGTATGAATTTAGATATTCCAAAGATATCTTCATAGTATATCTTCATAGGAAATCTTCATAGTAAGTATAGGGGAAGAGGAATTGTTTTACTCCAAATTTAATGCGTGCAGGCCAAGGGCAGTAATGAATGAACCAAAAATACTGGATCGATTTTAATCATGTTTTCATTGAGGGACATAGGCATATATATTTTATGCCCGTGCAAAGTAGGAGCGGGCCGCTATGTTTTTATATACAACGTTCATATTTTTTCTGTAGTGTATTTAATTTAGTATCAGTATTGCACCCGTGCGAAGCCGGGGCGGGTCGCTAGTATAAAATAAAACTAAGTGATGTGATGAAATTATCACAATGTGACTACTGGCGTACTCTCCAGCAGGCAGTTGGCCTCCATATTGCCACAGGCAGGTGTTTTATCAGGTTTCATCACTTTATTTCATTCATTTTATCACTTTTTTGTTCTTGTATAATATTTCGCTTCAACGATTGTTGTGAGTACAATTCCTGTCAGTTTCTGCATCAAATTGTCAATAAAATAAATAAAACAAGAATTGATGATCTGCATTGGGTAGTGGTAACAGCGCCCCTGGTATGTGGTTAATTTGTCGTTTTATTTACAACTCTTTACCATTTTTTAAATGGTTTATAATTTTATATTCCTGATAAAAATTTGTTTGTTACACATGCACGTACAATGCCTTACAATATTATCAAGCGACGACACTTATTGAAATAATAGTTTTTAAAAGATTTCTACTAGACATCATGAATTATTATTCTTTCAGTAGTTACGAGGACTCCCTCCAATCACTGCCCCAGAGCCGAAAATTGAGGGATCCAACCCCAGCCATGCACCATCACATCAGCCTGGGTCCTGCCGGGAACACTTCGACGCAAAACCGTCGATCCAGGAACCGGTCAATCACCGAGGACATCGTGGACGCTGGCGGGCTACGACAGATCCAGGGAATGGGACAAGGGCCGCCTCCCGGTCCTTCGGGCATCTTCGTCAACGGTCCCTCTGCGTTGAGACGCTCCACGGAACGCCTGATGATGGTCGGTCAGATGACCTGAGCCCCACAATATTCCTTTAAAATTAGTTACCAATTTGTGCAATTTTGTAAATAGTAGACATAAGTATCTGCCGCAACGTATAGTTTATGTGCAATATTTCGTTTATCCATGTGAATTATGTAAATATAATTATATTTTATATATGTTTTTTGTATAAAGGAGTTTTATTTAAATATAATAATGTTATCCCGTTATAAACCTTATATCGTACAACGATATAATACGTAGACGTAGAATACGATCTCTCGTGTATAAAGTTTTTGCCAAGTTTTGTTCATCTAAACTACCCGAGAGCGAGCCAAGCGAGGTTTATTTACTACAGGGGGATATTAAGAAATAGAGTATTAGTAAAATATTTTATTTAAATACCAGTTAACATTTGTATAAAACATTTTCAAAATGCATCAAAAAACTATAACTAATATGACAACTCATAGCAAATTTCAATACCAATTGTATATTGTTATTGACTTAAATTACATTATAATATTTAAATTAAAATACTTTAAATTAATCTCACTTGTCCAAAGTACACTTACAAATACAAAACTAGAATTTACTGAATATTGTAATTTAATGTTACAATTTTGATTAGGACACCTCCGTTTCGTTTTTATATATATTTTCCATATTATATTCAACCCTTATCAATATCCATATTATATATAGCCAAGCGAAATATTTCATTTTACCCTATGCAATCTTATCTATTTTTTCATCCACACAGGACAAGCATCACCTAGTTATTCACATTCTTATTATATTCTCCTTGCTTAGGACGCTATCACTATTTCCTCATATAATATTTCAACGATAATTTTGATAAAATTTCGTTTTGTACATTTTTTGGTTACTAAATAAAAAAGTCTAGAGATAGATTCTCACACTACCGAATTAAAATAGATCCTTGGTATCCTTAAACAACATTTAGATGATATAACATAATAAAATTTTAATACAAAACTTACTAGAAAAATTACAAAAAGGAATTTTATTTTGGTTAAGCAATGGTCTTTTGGATTATGGACACGCATTTGGGTCCATAATAATCTGATCGTTCTCAAATGTAAATAATAAACCTTCCTATTCGAATTATTTATGTAGGAGATGATAAGAGATTTTCTGTTTATTATTGTTTGGTTTCAGAAACCATTTCTGCTCTAGTGCAGCATCCTTTGAGAATAATTAATGTTATTTAAATACTCACAACCTAAGAAACAGCACGCTTATTTTGTTTTTGCACCTCACAAATAATTTAGGTGCTTCAAAAATAACGTTATAATACAAAAAAAATCCTTAAAATTATACATAAAAATTGAGGTAAACACATGTATCCAACCAAAAATATCAAACCGAAAGAAAAAATAGAAATCTATCTATATAATCTGTCTGAAAAGTTTTGTTTTTAAACTATTTATATATTTTGACTGGCTATATAAGCCTCTTCTATTATGAATTCATTGGATTAACAAAAATCAAATAAATTTTCAAGAAAAGAAGATAGACAGGCGTTGGATGTATAATCCTTCCGAAGTTACTCGGAGAATTTATTGGTGTAGTTAAGTGGAGTTCGAAAATATTTACAAGCACCGTAGTATAGAATGTAATACTAGTATAGGCGGACTGAAGCTATGAACTAAAATAATCTGCTGAATATGAACAGAAGCTTGCAGGCGAACTGCAGTAGTTCAGATTCATCAAAACTAACCAAAACATTCCAATCAGGCGGTTAGGAAAATTTGAAAACATGGAAACGTCCCAAATAACGAAGGTATTTATTTCTTTAACTCAAATATATATATATATATATATATATATATATATATATATATATATATATATATATATATATATATATATATATATATATATATAAATGGTACACAAGTAAACCAGCAGTTGCAGTTCACAGTTCTTTTCTCTTTTTTTTTCCTTAAAACTAATTATGCCTTATTTATAACAAACAATAACAATTTTAACATTGAATTACTACAACTCTGAAGAAGTTATTAGAAAATGACAAGATGATTCCTTTAATCATTGGTAAGTCCTCGCCCTACCATAATAAAACACAAATTTTTTAGGCAAAATTAGTATTTTTTATTCAACATAATTCCCTTCAAGGATGATACACTTATTATAGTGACCCTCCATCTTTTCGATACTATTTTTGTAGTACGATGTGTCCTTCGAAAAGTGCTTCAAAATAGGCCTTAGTTTCGGCGATCACCTCTTCATTCGACGAAAATGTCTTCCCAGCGAGCATACTTTCGAGATCTGAGAACAGGAAATAGTCGCTGAAACAGTTAAAAAGCAATTCGAATAGCAATTCATGAATTTTTACCATAGTTTTCAATGACTTGTGAGATAGTGCATTGGCTTAGTGAAGCAGCACTTTTTTTTCCTTCAACTGCGGCCGTTTTTCTGCGATTTCGTCCTTCAAATGGTCCAATAACGCTATATAATAGTCGCTGTTGCATTATCTAGCTTCTATTATCTATTTCATCTAGCTCTTTCAAGGTGGTCAATGGAAATTATTCCATGCGCATCGTCAAAAGTAAGCTCGCGCGGCACCCACTTTACACAGAGCTTTCTCGTACCCAAATATTAGTGAATTATATTATGTACACGTTCAATTGATTTCTTTAGAGTGTGTGCTGTTTCATTCAATTTCAATTAACGTTCAAAATCATTTTGTGTATTTTTCAAATGTTTTCTTCGGTAACAATCTCTTTTAGGCATCCACTACATTCACTGATTTCAGTGCTCATTTTACCACGTCTAAACTTAGCATACCAATACTTGATCATTGAATTTCCTGGGACAGTTTCCGGAAACTCATCATCAAACCGAATTTTTCTTCAACTGTATTTTTCCCTTCTAAAAGTTATATTTCATCAACACGCGAAATTCCGTTTTATGCATTTTTTCACAACAGAAAAAGTTGCTTCACTCAAAATGCTATTATTTACAAAGTAATGATCCGGCTGTCAAAATTATACATGTATCTTTTGAGCGTTAGGGCTATATATACATATATTGAATATATATAGGGCTATATATACAATATATTGAATTCTAGTAGTGCCATCTATGTGTCACACCAGGGACATTTCAAATGACCTGCTATAATGCTTATTATAGCTAACCTTAAATTTATCAGCTGGGAATAAAAATAAACCTTTCGTTATACGTCACATACTTAGAGCACTTACACATATTATAAAAATGACGATACGACCATTTACTTATCGCACTCCAAATAAGGCACTTACACAAATCTTATCTTATCAGAGCAAAACTTAAAATTTTTCGCTGACGTTGCCATGAAGCTCTTCTTTTAATCAACGGGTGGTTTTTGTGACACATAACTTGGTTGTAATGTTGCAATATTCGTGACCAGTAGACATAATCGTACGCTTCTTCAAGTACCAGAAGGCCGAATATTTATAAAATATTTTAGATATAATTTAAATATTTTTTTTTTAATTTTATTGTTGTTTTTGTATTGTTTGGGCTCGGCACCGACTTTAAACTGATTAATAGATTCTATTTAAAATAATATTGTAAATAGATGAAGGAACGTTTCAAGCTCCGCTATCCTCTATATCTACGTAGCCTAGGTGATTTGGCATATTTTCTAACAAAATTAGAACAACAACAAAATCTCGTTACCCCCGCCGGGAATCGAACCTCCGCGTATAAACTGAACACTTTAATTACCAAACCATAGAAGCAGCTGCTTGCAATATTTCTACGTCTTCTTATTTAATATTGTTAGTGTTTAAAAAGCAAAACTGAACGGCTTTTGCATTGAACGACTTCCGATTTTCCATTACATAAGTTCAGCTATAACATTATAAACAAATATCTGATTATTTTAGATAAAACATTTACGAAAACTTTGCACGTGCCTTCGAAATTTAAAATTTTGTCTCGATTTCCCCCCTTCCCCCCATCAGATCCTGAATTGGTTTCAATGGAGAAATTGTCAAAGAATTTTGATAATCGGTCCATAATTGATGGAGAAATCGGCGAACACACATTAGAAAAATGTTTAGTCGAACCTCCTCCTTTTTTGAAGTCGATTAAAGAGCAAGAACTTTGGTCTAAAATTGTATATGCCGTCTTTGGTGACGTCCTGACAATGTTATACTAAAACACCAGGAAGTAGCCGAAATGGCCAAACTGGAGGAGCTATTGCTTCTCTAATATGATTCTTGTGTAAGAGAGGACATATTATAGTAAAAACTAAACGCAGTAAACGGTATGCGCAAAAAGATACTCAATAATATATTGAAATAAGAAAAATAATGGAGTTTTGATTGTTTTTGTGGATTAAAAGATTTAATATAAAAAAATATTATATAATAATGTAATGTAAATATAAAAAATAATTAGTATATACTTTTGAAATATTATACTAACATGTTAGTATTTAACTGTAACTTCATAAAATATATCGTACGATCTTAAAATGAAGAAAATAAAAATATATAAATAGGAAACAAGTTTTCACAATTGTATTTTAATTAATGTCTTAAAAAACACAAAATTTAATTAATTCTTATATTTGTTAAGCAAAAATTGTCAGATAGATAAAGTTCTTATAATGTGTTTTGAAAATATTTTATTCAGAGCTTAATATTGTACAATTTTAATGCTCTTTGTAATATTTAATGCCCTCTGGTGGTTAATACTTGCAAAACTGGTTCACAACTTTAAGGTTTGCTTTCCAATATTTTTGACAGTCTCTGTATCATTAATATGACTATCGACAAAGACCATTCTGGATATAATTAATGACTGAATTCTGCCTAATGCACTTACCAAATCTACAAAACTATTCATTCTCTTTTCATACATTCTAACCTAATGCTCATGTTTAGTTCTGAACAATTACAATCATATCTGTGCACACAAATCTTTCACGCCCTACACTACCATTTTCTACAGTTAATTCTTCTACTATTAATTGTCTACATACCTTTAGTTGTTTCCACTCTCATCACGCTGTCTAAGCAATTTCCAGCACTACACAGCATTGTCACATATCTTGAAAGTTTCCTTTTGTCACTTTCACTTTCCGAGACACTGTCCAATTCAATGATTAAGCTGTTAATTTCCAATCTGTCTGAAACATATTCACGATTCCAGCATTTATCAATTACTTCCTCTGTATGTTTTATCGAGTTTATCTAAACCGAAGGTGTTATAGTCGACAATGCTTACCGACAATATCCTTACCGACCAGCATTTCTATCATAAGTCATTGCTACTCTCCATATCAACCTTATTGAATTGAATATACAGTGATAGGGAGGAAGTTGTAATACTATGTGGCCATATTGTTCAGCCTTCTGATCTACCGTATATATTGCTTTGGACTTATTTCTAAAAAAAGTAATTTGCAATTTTTAGAGATTATATTCTCTTTGGTGATTTTAAGGATATATCTTTTTTTATTTTTTGAGATATTTTACAGACCGTACCCGTACTGATATTCAGTGCAGCTGCAACAGTCAAATATTTTCAATAAAAATATAATATTTTCAATTGAAGACTGTGACATGCTAGTTTGGTTTCACGTTCGGACTTATCAGACAGCATTGTGTCTCTTTTTAACTAGAATAAAATGAGAAAGAAACTATTGTCTGATTCTGAGACGAATTTACAAATTACGATAGGCAATACATTAAACACCTTGATGACGTATATGCAAAAAAAATTTTGAATAGTCTATATCAAGTTTTCAATATACAAAAGCTAGCACACGAAACTAAAGAAAGGTGATATTCCAAGACTTAATGGCTTATGACTAACTAGCGACAAGCCCCGGCTTCGCACGGGTGCAATGCTGATACTAAATTAAATACACTACAGAAAAAATATGAACGTTTTATATAAAAACATAGCGGCCCGCTCCTACTTTGCACGGGCATAAAATATATATGCCTATGTCACTCAATGAAAACATGATTAAAATCGATCCAGTATTTTTGGTTCATTCATTACTGCCCTTGGCCTGCACGCATTAAATTTGGAGTAAAACAATTCCTCTTCCCCTATACTTACTATGAAGATTTCCTATGAAGATATACTATGAAGATATCTTTGGAATATCTAAATTCATACAATTTTTATTACATTACACATTTTTAAACGCAAATTTTAAATTTGTAATATCTCCGAAAATATTTGTTTAATTTACATGCTGTAAGGAACCATATTGATCTATATTAATTGCACACTGTATTTAAGGTACTTAATTCGATAAGGATTAATGCCGTATTGCTAAAAATAGCTTCGTAAATAAGCCATTTTCTCACGTAAAAAGTAAACAATAAAAATGGTTAATGTGGGTTATCCCTAAAAGATAAACATATACCATCGCGGACTTTTTTGTAGACCTTTTTATGGTGTACAATACTGTAGTACATTAATTTGATCTAACTCGTAGGGTTAGGCAACATTTTTGCTAATTGCTAAATAAGCCTAAAAAAATAGGTTAATTTACGACATCACGTTAGAAACCTCTAAAATTAGCAATGTTGCCTTAGTATATTATGCATGTATTATACATATAAACCTTCCTCTTGAATCACTCTATCTATTGAAAAAAACCGCATCAAAATCCGTTGCGTAGTTTTAAAGATTTAAGCGCACATAGGGATATAGGGACAGAAAAGGCGACTTTGTTTTATACTATGTAGTGATACCGTGGCTTATTATTCTAAATCCAAAAAATCACTTCTTATAAAACTACAAATATCTTTTAGCAAAAACTGTAGCTATCTCATACATAAAATCTATTTCGAAGGACGCGTACGAACTATTTTCACTCGAATCTCAGAGTAAATAGAAAAACTCTCAACTATTGCGATAAGGAAATTGGAGGGTATAAAACCAACATCATCTAAGTTAGTTTTCATTTACGCGGTTTTATTGTTTAATTTACCGTAGACTGTTTAAGCAGATTCACAAAATGATGCGACTGTTCTGTTTTCTATTCTTCGTTTCAGTGTACCAAGCCATGGTAAGATTCAATTTTAATTTCACCTGTGGTTTTTAATTTTTTTTATACTTTAGGCCACCAATCAAATGCAGCCAATAAAAGCAATCGAAAAGGATGCTATTATAAAAAGACTGGTAAGTAAAACAAACCACGGAATCATTAAGTTTTTTTTTTAAATTTGTTATTATGATTTAGCAGACACCTTATGAAGCAACTGATGCATCAACAACTACAGGAACAACTCCAGTGGATTATTTGGTGAGAGTTACTCGGTTTTGATTAAGCATAGATAGCTATCTAATATTATGGCACCATTGTTGGTTTATGGTTGGTTCAAAAGTATTATCCGAAAATAAATTGTTCAGTGAATAATACTATGCAGTACTAATAATCAGTAATTATTCCCTTAGTTTCTGTGAACTTAAACACTCATATTAATATGTACATCGACATTGTGTCCGGTCGAGGAGTCGGATTACCTCAGCATTGATATGCTGAAGATATGGATCTAAATTCATTTGTAAAACTCTATGGAATACACTATTTCTGAAGTACCATTCCTCAATATTTTTCTTTGAAATGTGTCCAGACTGATCTACGTTTTTCAACCTTATATCCGGATACCATGTTCTTATTCATATAGAATTATTCTTATAGAATTATTCTTTATAGAATATTAACAAGAAAGAATAAATATGCTATTCTTCTTTATTCGTCTTCTTCTCAATATCTGTCTTTGTAGGTACATACACTTTGATATTTTTATATTTTCATAGGGGTGCGTGGCATTGATGGATTGACATTGACTTTAAACTCATTAAAAGTGATTCTACGTTGCTTGGACTTACTGTTAATATTTTTGATATATCGAAATATATCAAAAAACAATATCCAATTTGACGACTGATAGGAAATTTCAATTTTAGTTGTATATTGGTATTGGCTTAAATTATAATATTTAGGGTAAGAACATACGTTGCTTCGCCCTACTGTTTATATTACTTATTGATGTTTGTAATATACTTGCTGCAGTTTCCTCGCGGAAGTAGCTAATATACTATGCTACAACTCAGAAGTATCATCAGTGTATATCCGCTGAAGTACCGTTCCCAGCATACTAGACTGAGGCAACCCTGATATGTGATTCATTCATATGATCTCGTACCCCTTGCTCGGCGAGTTTAATCTCTAGTAAAGTTTTTTCTATAAATCCAAATTAATCTGCTGGTATTATGTTTTGACAAAGACTGCAAACTTTCACACTTTGTAAGTAAAACAAATTTTGAAATAAACCATTGAATCGTAAATCGTAAAATATAGAAACCAACGTGAAAATAAACCAGCATATACCCGATTTTGTATCGCTTAATAAGTCTCCAAATTGATTAAGATTATTTTTAAAAAAATTTGTTCTATTTCAAAACAGGTTTTCTATTGTATCAGTCTAGGGACTTATTGGGTGATGCGATTACATTGCGCTAGATTAATATTTCCTCTATTTTTATATACTCTTCTATATAGGTGACTGTCCGTACTTCCAATGTTCCCTCTCTTGATTATGAATATGACGCTGTTGGTATCCTTCAGGTACTTCTTGACGAAACTCGAAACATGACCACTGTTTTACCCCAGTTTCTTAAGGAATTCCAATTGAAACATGATAGTCACCAGTGGAAACTGTCCCATGCTTGCAGCACACTTTTATTACCAAATAGTGTGGTGTATATGGAGTTATACGAACATGCTACCGGTACAACAATTTACTTATTTGAATAGAAATTGTTTACTAACACATATAAATACACATGCATATCTTACTTAACATGTATTTTTTAATAATATACCTCTTTCTATTACTATCCAACTGACTAAAAGGTCTAATGCAAATGAAATTTTTCATTAAAATTGTAGTGCTTAACTGCTTATTTTAGTAGCTTAATAAAATATATCGTGACATCTTATACTGAAGACAATATCAATACCTAAATAGGGAATATAAGTTTTCATAAAAAACTACATGCATTTTTATGATAAATGTAATTTAAATAGTATTAAATTGAGTATATTATAGTATAGAAAATTCAATATATTCTCATATTCGTTAAGAAAAAAATTGTTCGATAGATAATGCTTTTTGATGTGTCTTGAGAATCTCACTAAGTATTGGCTATAATTTATATATAATTTTTATTGTCCAGAAAGAACAATTTTTTTTATTTCCCGAACTATTTTCCAGCTATTATTCACTATTATATTCCGCTAGACAAGAAATAAGCTCGACTATCCCTCAGTGCAGCATACTGAGCCAGGTTTATACTTTGTTTACACTGCAGATCTTCCAACTAATCAGGGAGCAATAACTGCGACCTACTATGACGACGCTGCTATCCTATATTTTAACTCGAAAACAGTTTAGCCCCTAGGCCATTGCTAGTTAGGAGAAACAGTTCATTTATATATCTAGACACTCAGGGATGAAAATGAGATAAAACTATATAACGAAAACATCATAAATAATTAAACAAAGCAAAAAGTATAACACATAAATAATACAGCACAAGCGCTGAGTGAAAACTAGCTAGCACACGAGGCTAATGACAATATGACAAGATATTAGAAAACATCGTGGCTTATTGAACTAGGACGGATTGCCATGTGGCAGAGATGACAGAAACTTATTATACAACTGCATTTCTGTATTTACAAAAACTGTAGCTTTGAACTCAATATTAATAACAGAAAAAATTGTTAATTGTAATGATTTGAGAGAATATATATGTCTGTGTAAATAGTAAAAATCTCAATTGTTCCGATAAGAAAATTGGAGTGTATAAAACCAATATCCTCTAACTGAGGTTGCAGTGGCGCGTTTTGTCTGACTGGTTTACAACAGACGGTTCATGCTATTTCACAAAATGATGCGTTTGTTTTATTTTCTTTTTGTTATTTTCGTGTGCCAAGCTATGGTGAGATAGTTCAATTTTAACTCAACTTCTGGTTTATCTCATAAAGGTTTCTTACAGGCCACCACTCAATCAACTAAAAAGGACGCTATTAAAAAAAGACTGAATGTAAGTAAAGACATCATTCAATTATTATTATTTTGTTATTTTCATCTATAACTATGAATTTACAGGACTCCTATGCTACTTCAACAACTGAAGGAACAACTTCAATTGATTACCTGGTAAAATAGCTTATAATACTCTCTAATATTAGCGGTTAATTGTTGGTTTATGGTTGATTAAAAAGTATAATTTTATAATATAATTTTCAGTAAAAACATTATAAATTGGTAGTTAAAATGTCTTAATTTCCGTGAACTTGAACTATAATATTAATGTAAACACCGACATTGTGTTCTGATTTGTAGTAACACCACTATATGAAGCTAGACTAACTCAGCCTTGTTAGGGGCCAGTTTTTAATGACCTTGTCAATGGTATTCATTACCAAAACTCTATCGAAATCACTATTTCTGAAGTACCATTGTACTAATTAGTACAGTATCCGTACTAATTTTATATTCTGAACTTCATGTATGGATAATGTATGTATGGAATATGTATGGATCATCGGCGCATATATACTAAACGACTTTTTCCAACGTAGTAGCCTGTGGAATAGTAGGAATAGGAATTCTGCAAACTGCCTGGATAACATTTTGCTGAATTTAAAATTGAACCTGTGTTAGGCCACGTCCAGAAATGTGGCAGAACAAATTCCTCTTTCTTCGTATCATAATTTATTCTTGTATTTCACTTATATTCGTTATTTTATAAAGACAATCTGATATGCTGGGATTTTGATTTGAAAAAGACTGCAACTTTACACATTTTGCGATAAAACTAATTTCAATAATTGATTTTCTATACACTCTTGTTTTAAATTTTTGTGTATTGATGAAAGAAGGCCATTACATATAGCCCAACATTATTAGTCCATTTCTATATGATTTAATTATTTTAACTGTATGGTTAAATAAAGGTAGCAAGAATTAGTAAAGCATATGTGTATTTTACTAAAAGTTATTATTTGAATGAAAGTATTAAATTGTAAATAAAAACTTGCAAATCAGCGAGAATGTAAACCAATATGTAGCCAAAGTTATACAAAGCAACAGTTAATAAGTTTACCCTGAAATTTAAAAATAATTTTTTGCTTGACAGGTCAATTGAGAAGTCCCCCGCCTACCACAGTAAAACACATTTTTTTGCCAAAATTAGTTTCTTTATGCAACATAATTCCCTTAAAGGGTGATATAATGATTATAGTAAAACTCAGTTTAAAACGGGCCTTAGTTTCGTCGATCACCTCTTCATTAGACGAAAATTTCTTTCAAGCGAGCATTCTTTTGGGATCTGAGAACAGGAAATTGTCGCTGGAGGCCAGATCTGGAGAATACGGTGGATGAGGAAGAAATTCGAAGCCCAATTCATTAATTTTTGCTATCGTTTTCAGTGAGTTGTGACACGTTGCATTGTCTTGGTGAAGCATAACTTTCTATTTCTCCAAAGGTGGCAGTTTTCCATCGATTTCGTCCTTTAAATGGTCCAATAACGCTATGTAATAGTCGATATTGATGGTCCTTCCTTTTTCAAGGTAGTCAGTGAAAATTATTTGATGCGCATCACAAAATACAGACGCCATAAACTTGCCAGCGGACTATTGAGATTTCCCACGCTTTGGAGCGGGTTCATCGTGTACAGTCCAATCGGATGACTGTCGATTGGACTTCGGAGTGAAATAATAGTGTCACGTTTTATCCATTGTCACATATCGATGCAAATACTTGGGTTTATTACGCTTGATCATCTTCAAACACTGCTTCGAATCATCAACTCATCGTTGTTTTTGCTTAAAAGTGAGTTCGCGCGGCACCCACTTTGCACAGAGCTTTCTCCTACCTATATATTCGTGAATGCTATGACGTACACGTTCAGCTGATATCGTTAAAGTATCTGCTATTTCATTCAGTTTCAATTTACGGTCATTTAAAATAATTTTGTGGATTTTTTAAATGTTTCCGAGCGTTCACTGCGTTCATCGTCTTCGGTGCTCATTTGACTACGTCTAAACTAAGCATACCAATCCTTGATGGTTGATTTTCCTGGGGCAGTATTCGGAAACTTTGCATTAAGCCAAGTTTTTGCTTCAACTTATGTTTTCTCTTCAAAAAGCAATATTTTATCAACACACGAAATTCCTTTTTATCCATTTTTTTTCAATAACAAAAGTTGTTTTGCTCAAGATGCTATAATTCATAAACTAATAATCCGTCAGCTGTAAAATTTATACAAGTATCATTTGAAGGTTAGGGTTAACTAAAAAAAATATGTATTTAATTCTAGTATCGCCATCTATGTGTCAGACCGGAGACTTTTCAATTGACGTGTGATTTCGATCCCACCAACATACACTCTTTAATGATTATATACAAGTTGATATACGCAAGAATAAAATCGCATTCACCGCCACAAGGGAGTCATTGTCGATCTGGTCTTATACTAGTATTAAACTTATATGATGAAATCTCCAAATATATATTAAAACTATTTTGTTATATTTTTATGTTCAGTTCAGAAATAAATGTTTATTTTAGCGATTATGTCTGAGCAACAAAACATAATCAATTTTTGTTTTGTTTTGAATCATCAAAAGTTTTCTGATGTATCAGCCCTGAAACTTAATAAACGATGTGATAATATTCTTTATTTTTATATCGTACTTTATATAGGTTAGCATCCGAAGTTCCAATGTACCCTCTGCTGATTACCAATATGATGCAGTTGGTATCCTGCAGGTGCTTCTTGACGAAACTCGAAGCATGGCCACCGCACTACCACAATTCCTTAATGAATTCCAATTAAAACATGACACTCACCAGTGGAAACTGTCTTATGCTTGCAGCACTCTTTTATTGCCGAGTGGTGTGGTATATATGGAGTTATACGAACATGCTACCGGAACTACCGTCTACCTATTTGAATAATTAGTGTTTTTACCACATATTAATACGCATGTATATATTACAGTAGTTTTATAATAACGTATATTACTTTATAATAAATCTCTTTACATTACATTACTACTAGTACTTTTACAAATTTAGTATATATTTACTTATTGATTAATACGTCTAATACTTAACATTAGTATAAAAATAGGTTCTAGTATCGCCACTCATGTATATGGTGTTTATTCATCTTGATCAGACTATACGCAACATTTTATAGATAAGTATATTAAAACAATATATTATAATATGTGGCGACCGCCACGACCCTTTAGGTCACCACCAATTCACCATCAACAACTACAAAGGTTGGCAACGGTACCATGCAGTTCTGGAGTATAAAAGGCCATCACGATGACGTCTCGCCCTCTTTTCTTTTCACCGCCCCTTGTAACAGTACCGCTTCCACAGCGCTACCGTACTTCCTCTACTTAACCTAATATCCTGTCAATTTTCCCATCGACCACATGTATCAATCGTAAGTTAAAATAAACAACTTTGATTCAACCAGTGTTTTTAGTTCCCGTGCAAATTCCTTCCAAAAATAGTAGTGAGTGTTCTGACAAATAATCGCAGCGGCAGCCACACATTCCGACCAACCGACCGATCGACCCGATGAACATTCCTACAATTGGTGACCCCGACGTGATCAAAGTGCCTAACAGGTAAATCAACTCAACATAAGCCACTCGACAGGTGCTTGACACGTACATGGAAGGATAGCACGAGGAACGGAACCCATCAACATCACGTGGTCGACGACACCCCACGAGACTAGCCTGATGGACGAAAACCACAGAAGCCCATCATGTATACCAGCAACACATGAACACCCTGGCATCACGAAACGGGACACGTAACCCACTTATAGGTACCCTCAAACAAAGCTAAACGCCCCAAGACGAACGACGTCCTGCTACAACTCCGATGGCAGCTGATCCCGTAAAACTCCTCGCTCAGGTTGGGATCCCCATCTCATCAGCAGTCCCCGGGCGTTTGTTTGCGTGATTGCGGGTGCATTCCGGAACTTGCACCACATATAGGTACGTTCCACGGCTGTTCCACTAGGAGGGGAGTTATGTGGCGACCGCCACGACCCTTTAGGCCACCACCAATTCACCATCAACAACTACAAAGGTTGGCAACGCCGGTGGATTGGTACCATGCAGTTCTGGAGCATAAAAGGCCATCACGACGACGTCTCGCTCTCTTTTCTTTTCACCGTCCCCTTGTAACAGTACCACTTCCACAGCGCTACCGTACTTCCTCTACTTAACCTAATATCCTGTCAATTCTCCCATCGACCACATGTATCAATCGTAAGTTAAAATAAACAACTTTGATTCAACCAGTGTTTTTAGTTCCCGTGCAAATTCCTTCCAAAAATAGTAGTGAGTGTTCTGACAAATAATCGCAGCGGCAGCTACACATTCCGACCAACCGACCGATCGACCCGACGAACATTCCTACAAATATAATATAATATAACGTCCTAATAGAGTATAAAGCATTATATAAGCTTATATATGAATCTGTAAAGGATAAATATGCTATAGAATAAGAACATATCAAAAACAATTATAAGAAATCAATATTATTATGCCTTTTTCCTTTATCACATATATTCAGTGTAATTAATTTAATAGGATCTGTTAATATATTTTTGATAGTGTTTCTTTGTTAAAATTTTATTAACTTGTTTTACTCAAAAATATGGTGTATGACGAAGATTTTTGACAAGATGGTATATAGTATCTAGGAATACGCGCATTTTAATAAAATTGTCGTAATTTTTTACTGGGAAATGAATACCGCATAACATTTAAGAACTAATTGGTAAACAGAGATAGGCGTTAGAAATCAAAGCCAAATGTTTATTTATTTAATTGATGTTACATTAGTAAATAGCAATAGAATTTGGCACTTTCCTTCACTTTCCATGTAGAGTTACTATATCTATTAGTGTTGGGAACTATCGACTGAAATCGACTATCGACTATTTAGTAATTGATTACGTTTTACTATCGACTATTTTACTACCTTTTACCAGTAACTGTTTTGGTCTACTGTTTCAGTCGTGTACATTTAGTTACTATTTTTGATTCTACTAGTTTCATTCGAATGATTTTTAACGATATGGCTCTGTCCTTGACAAAATTGTACCCGATTTATGCTTATATGGACTTATATGTAATATATATATATATATAGTTTTATGAATTTTTTGGTAGTTTGCTTGTAAATAACAATATATTGTATTGTATATTAATATAGCAGCTTTTTGGAACGATATTTTTCAATATTGTTAATGTAATAAGGTAAAAAGATCAAAATTGTGAATGATAAATATTAAAATACTTTTGACTTTTTTATGGCAATAATAGGTAATATTTCGATTACTCTCTCGATTTTTGTTAAAAAAATATTTCTTATTTCTTTAAAAAATTACGTCATGAATGAGTTTTTTCTCATAATTAGGTATATGTTTAATTTTTGTTTAGTATTCATGGTAGTTGTACATCTTTTGTTTTAAGTTTTGTTTCAGTTCTATTGTATTGTCTATATTTATTATAGTAGATTATTTAAAAATAACAAATAACATATAAAGTCACGACAAAACATTTGTGGGTTATTATTCCGTTCCACAGAAAAATTTCCATTCCTTTTTGCAGATCCACGGAATATTCACGTTAATAGTATACAGTATTTTTTTTTCTTTTCTTTTTTAAAATTAGTACGTGAAGAAATATGTACATCTCCATCTCGCTTATTCTAAAGTTCGAAAATTTAAGCACATATACAATTAACTGCTCCAAGCAATTATCTCCGTCCTTTCCTCTCTCACAATTTATACAGGAAGGGATTTGTACATCTTCATCTGACATCAGGAATTGAACAAAACTGTCGAACCGTGCATTTAACCGAAAATAATAATTACTATTTTGAATCGCTAGTTTTTGACTATCGACTGTTTTGCGAGTATCGACTCTTTCGATTATTTTCACTCGATAGTTTCCAACGCTAATATCAGTCTATATATTAATCAGCTTAGTGAAAATCTTGCCTCCCTTTTTTGAGGAAATAGGATTCACCTGGAGTCTGGAGATTTGGAATTGTTAGAGCTTACGTATAGAAATAATTTATAGGCTTAACACTTTTGGGTAATTTAAATAATAGGAAATTTCAGATATTGTCGTCCGATCGGTGACACAAAATATAAAAACAAATAGTTTACGCTGTGACCGACACGCTACCAATTCCAATTCTTAGACGCGTAATATGCTGAAGATAAATCCCTAAATTTACCTTTGAAATGGTATTAAGATGGATAGTGATTGTGCAGCGTCGTGGAAGGCTTAGTGTTATTTTCTGTTATTCTCGTATTGTTGGAACCATAAAAGAATTTCGGCAGGTTTAGATAAAAAAAATTAGATATAATTATATTTATTTTTTACTATTTGTCTATTGAAACGAATTTTCAGAACTAAATAAAAAACAACTGATGTGTAACTATGAAGGTTTATTACCAAAAAGTGTAGCATCGACCTTATTCCAGTCGTAAACAAATCGATGCTGGCGTACCTAAACGTTCCCCGCTGGCCCCAGCCTTATTTAACCTCTTTGTTTCAGATCTGCCGAGAAAAGAGCATATTGACGTCGTGTTTTACGCTGATTATATTGCTTTCTTCACGGCCGCCAGGTTCGAAGTTACAATTCATGAACGTTTACAGAAGCAGCTCGATCATGCGTTCAATTGGTTCAAATTGTGGAGGTTACAAATCAACCCCCTGATAACCCAGGCCCTCATTTTCCATAAGAAGCGTTCCGCACTGCGCGTCTCGCAACTTAAGATTGAAACCGCGATAATTCCATGGCTGGATAACGTCACGTACCTAGGTCTTCACTTCGACCGGCGGTTCGGTTGGCATTCCCAAATTCAGAAAGTAATCCAAAAAGGTTCGGGGATAGCAAACCTGCTATCTTCTCTGATCTGATCTTCTAGCAGACTTCCCATTTCCATTAAATGCTTATTTTCAAGATGTTAATTCGGTCCGTACTCCTCTACGGATCTAATGTCTACTTCAAGTTTGTTACACCCAACCAGGTCAAACGGCTTCAAGTTTTCCAAAATAAGAGAATACTAAACGCTCCATGGTTTGTCAGAAATAATCAAATTCATAGGGAAACTGATACTCCAGAAATCAAGTACTTCATATCTCAATCATTCCACAAACAGCAACTCAGATCAAGTTCTTCTTAGAATGCGCTTGTTCGCGAGCTGGTTGACATGCTGGAAGCTTAGCACCGTGTCACCGCCAAGCTCCTCGCCTTTTCCAGGCTGAAACGACCTCATCCGTCGTTACAGTCATAACTTTTGCCGCCATACAACAGTATCCAGTTGTGTGTTAACTCAGGTTCGCGAGTCAATAGAATCGCCGGGCCCTCGTGCCCAATAACGGCTGACCGATCAGCGGGTGCCATATCCCCAAATTTAATGCAGTAGCAGTACCGATCCACAGGGTCAACTGTGAGGCGGTTTCGGTTTAGTGTATTGGTAAGCCCAGAGGCAGTCCCACATAACCCGGTCCAACTTGTCACTCCAGGGCAAGTCTCCGCGACCAGGTATGCGTCATACATTCCACCACCTGAATAAATAAAAAAGCATCGATCTTAATTGAACACTGGCAGAAAAATATGTTTATGATCGTGATGACTTTAGAAAAATAGTATACCTAAAATGTATGGCTAATTTCCACTCGACTTTAGAGGGTATAAAACCAACATCCGCTAGTTGAGATTTTAATTACGTAATTCGATTAATTGATTAGTTTAGTAGACTGTTTATGCAGATTCATAAAGTGATGCTTTTGTTTTTTCTTATGTTTATAGTTTGCGCGTGCAAAACTATAGTAAAATGGTTCAATTCTACTTGCTATTGTTTACTACCTCTTATATTGTCATTTATATATTTTACTGCGTTTGGTTTATTCGAAAAAAATGTTTTTGCAATGCAGTCAATAAACTGATTCGAAAAGGACACCAATATAAAGTGACTGAGACTAATTAAAACAAACAAACTTAGGTTTTGTTATTTCCAGTTATAATTATATCACAGGATGAGTGTACAACCATGGTATCTCTGTGTAAATAGAAAATATATCAATTGTTCCGATAAGAGAATTAGCGTGTATAAGACCAACATTCACTAATTGAGATTGCAGTTACGCAATTTAATTAACAGATTTACAATATACTATTCAAGCGGATTCTCAGAATTATGCGTTTGTTTTGTCTTCTATTTTTGGTTTCAGTGTGCCAAGCTATGGTAAGATGGTTAATTTTACTTGTGGTTTATATTTAAATATTTGTTTTAACACTTAAAGGCCACCAATCAAATGCAGGAAATAAAGGGAATCGAAAAGGATGCTATTATAAAAAGACTGAGAGTAAGTGAAACCGGTAATTGTATCATTATCTATTGTTATTTGTAGCTATAATTATGATACACAGGATAGGAATGATCCTATAAAAGCTGAAAGATCAGCAACTGAAAAAAGAGTACCTGAAGCAACATTAATGGAAGCTACAACAACTGACGCAACAACAACAGAAGCAACAACAACTGATGCAACAACAACGGAAGCAAAAACAACTGATGCAACAACAACGGAAGAAACAACAACTGAAGCAACAACAATAGAAGCAACAACAACTGAAGCAACATCAACTGAAGCAACAACAACTTATTCAAAGACAACTGAAGCAACAACAACTGAAGCAACAACAGCTGGCGCAAAAACAACACAAGAAACAACAACTAAAGCAACAACAGCAGAAGGAAAAACAACTGAAGCAACAACAACTGAACGGAAAACCCCAATTGATTACTTGGTAAGGCAGCATATAACAGGTCAATTGAAAAGTCCCAGTACCCAAAGTAAAACACATTTTTTTGGCAAAATTGGTTTTTTTTATTCAACATAATTCCCTTCAAGGGTGATACACTCCAACGAGCGAAAGCGACCCGCCAACTTTTCGTTACAATTTTTATAGTACCATTTGTCCTTTGCTTCAAAATAGGTCTCAGTTTCGGCAAACACCTCTTCATTCGACGAAAATTTCTTCTAATCGAGCATTCTTTTGAGATCTGAGAACAGAAAATAGTGATTGGGGTCCAGATCTGGAGAATACGGTGGATGAGGAAACAATTCGAAGCTCTATTTATGGATTTTTGCCATCGTTTTCAGTGACATGTGACACTATGCATTGTCATGGTGAAGCAGCACTTTTTTTTCTTCAAATGCGGCCGTTTTTCGGCGATTGAAGGAAGACTCTCAAACGGTCCAATAACGCTATGCAATAGTCGCTCTTGATGGTCATTCCTTTTTCAAGGTAGTAACTGGAAATTATTCCATGCGCATCCCAAAGTACAGACGTCATAACATTGCCAGCCGACTTTTCCGATTTCCCACGCTTTTGAGCGGGTGCGTCATGTGCAGTCCACTCGCATGACTGTCGATTGGACTTCGGATTGAATTGATAGAGCCATCTTTCATCCATTGTCACATATCGACGCAAAAGCTCGGATTTATAACGCTTCAAACACTGTCGTTATTTTTGGTCAAAAGTGAGCTCGCGCGGCACCCACTTTGCACAGAGCTTTCTCATACTCAAATATTCGTGAATGATATGATGTACACATTCAGTTGATATCCTTAGAATGTCTGCTATTTCATTCAATTTCAATTTACAGTCATTCGAAACCATTTGGTGGATTTCTTTAATGTTTTTGTCGGTAACAACCTCTTTTGGGCGTCCACCTTCTTCGATGCTCATTTTACCATGTCTAAACTTAGCATATCAATCCTTGATGGTTGATTTTCCTAGCCAGTGTCCGGAAACTTTTCATCAAGCCAAGTTTTTACTTCAACTGAATCTGTCCACTTCAAAAAGAAATATTTTATCAACAGGCGAAATTCATTTTTATAAATTATTTTTCACAATAACAAAAGTTGCTTCACTCAAAATATTATAATTCACAAACTAATGATCCTACAGCTCTCAAATGTATACACGCATCTTTTGAGGGTTAGGGCTAACTAAAAAACTTATGGATGTAATTCCAGTAGCGCCATCTATGTGTCAGACCGGGGACTTTTTAATTGACCTGTTATAACTAATATTATAGGAGCAATAGTCTCATAGTCTAATATTAGGGGTCCACTATTATTATCGCGAAATAGGCTGCAATGTTTCTCGCTTTGCAACTGAAACAAATTTTACAATTAAAATGTATTTTAATTGAACGGTAAATAATAACATGCATATCTACGAGAATGTAAACCAACATATACTGGAACTTATACGACCATCAATTAATAAGTCACCCATTTAATTAAATGAAACTCTTTTTCCATATTTCGACCTTCTTCATCAATATGCGCTACTTAACACTGCTACACAATTTGATGTATGTAATGAAAACACATTCATTGATAGAAATAATTCATTACCGATCCCCATTTAAACATAATATTTTGAAACTATTTTGTACAACTTATGTTTCAGGGCCGACCTAATTAGGTATAATTATCAGGTTGAATATTGAACTTTAACAATAGTGTACTCCAATCAACCAACAATGTTTAAACAGCAAAGCGACACTATTTTTTTGTTTTGTATCAAAAAAGATTTCTATCGTATCAGCCCAAAGACGTATTACTTGATGTGATAATATTGTGTTACAATAATATCTCCTTTTTTATATTTTATTTTAAACAGGTTAGTATCCGTAGTTCCAGTGTTCCCTCTGCTGATTACCAATATGATGCAGTTGGTATCCTGCAGGTGCTTCTTGACGAAACTCGAAGTATGGCCACCGCTTTACCCCAGTTTCTTAAAAAATTCCAATTGAAACATGAAAGTCGCCAGTGGAAACTATGTCATGCTTGCAGTCTTCTTTTATTGCCAAATGGTGTGATATATATGGAGTTATACGAACATACTACCGGAAATACTATTTACCTATTAGAATAGTTATTGTTTTTAATATACGTTAATTCACATATATATTACAAAAATTTAATATTGACCTGTCCTATTTATTAATAATTATCTTTATATCATAGCCAATTAATTAAAGTGTCTAACACATATATAACTTTTGTATTAAAATAAGTTCTATTGTCGTCATTCATGTTGATATTATTTGTCTGATTGCAATCACATGAGTAATAGTTAATAGTTTTACAAAGGTAAATCGTTAAAACAATAAATTCCGAATTTATCGATTACTTGGATTAAGTTAACTGCCTTAATCAAACAAAATCAAGTTTTAACAGCTTAAACGTTGACAGGGTTCGGAAACTAGAGGGTAGTTTAATCGTTATTAGACTAATTTGAGTGGATACTCTAATTTTCAATATAGGTAAAATAGTAAATAAAGTAGGCCTCCTCATGTGAACATTTTTTATTGGTTATTAAACATAGTGTCAGGAAAAATCGAACGTATCATTGCGGTCTCCCCTAACCCAGCCCAGCTAACACATTTAATTATTCAACAAAGTTCAAATAAGCTAAATTTAACATATTGCAGATGCAGTAAATAAAAAATTATTTTAAAATTAAATTGAATAAATGAAATAGAAACAAAATATTTCATAGAGAAATACATCAAAACATTATATATTAAAACATGACCTATAAATAGTCTTTGTAGTAACCTTGATAATTTTAATAAGATCAATTATTATATATTTAATAGTCTTTCCATGGTAAAATTCTATTAACTTGTTTTACTGAAAAACATGTTGTGCGCCTATATAATGTGCAACGAACATTTTTGTCAGGATGATATGAAGGAACTATGAATAAAATAATTGAAATATAAAAATTTATTGGTCTACAGGGTTAAGCGTAAGAAAATGAAATCGAATATATTGGATACATAATCAAAATTAATTTATTTTAATAAATTAACGTTTTGAAATAACTATTTAATTAATTGGCGCACATTAGTATATGGCCATTAGTATATGGAACCATTCGAACATTCGGCAACATTTTTTATGCAGCAGAATTACATATACGTTCAATAAAATTTTGATTTTTGTTCATTTGATCACATTTTGACTTTAGAATCTGTTTTCTTGATTTGTTGATAACTATGGGATAAGTAATAGGATAGATATTAACCAAAACAACACACTGAACTACTAAAATGGTACATTAAAGCCAGAATATTTAGAGTTAAACAAGAAGAAGCTTGCTCTAAATTAAATTAAACTGAAGCAGGTGTACCGAAGGAAGTGTACTGGGCTATTGCTTTATCGACTCTACACTTGTGATTACATTTGCTGATGTTAATTTCATCATAGCTGTCGGAGACAATAGTGAAGAAGCCACACGAAAGTTGCAAGTGACAATATAAATAATTAGGCACAAGCTTGAAAAAGTAAAATTAACGAAACCAAATCTGTGCATGTGCAGTTCACTTACAATCAGACCGTACAAGCATCAATACTATTAAATAATACTATTATTCCATATAAAAACAACGCTAAATATCTCAGAATAAGTAGTGATGCAAAAGTTCGCTGGAAGGAACACATAAAGAAGAAAAGAAAAGAACTGGAATTGAAATATAGGAAAATGTATTGACTATTTAGTAGTCACTACGTGATAAATTGCTATTATATAAGCAAATACTGAAACTTATATGGACATACGGAGTTCAACTATGGGGATGTTCTGCAAAGAGTAACATTAATAAAGTACAAATTTTTCATAACAAAATCCTGAGAGGTATTGTGGATGCACCCAAATACTATAGAACTGATTATCTTAGGTGTACCACAAGGAAGTGTACTGGGACCAATGCTTTATCTACTTTACACTTGTGATATACCACAAATGGAAAATATCACGATGGCTACATTTGCTGATGATATTGCGATTATAGCTGTCGGGGACAATAGTGAAGAAGCCTCACGAAAATTACAACAGGCAAGTGACAATATAAATAATTGGACACAAGCTTGGAAAATAATAATTAATGAAAGTAAATCTGTACATGTGCAGTTCACCTATAAACAGACCGTACAAGCACCAATAACATTAAATAACACTATCATTCCATATAGCAACAACGCTAAACGCTGGAAGGAACATATAAAGAAGAAAAGAAAAGAACTGGAATTGAAATATAGGAAAATGTACTGGCTAATTGGAAGAAAATCACAATTATCAGCACATAATAAATTGTTATTATATAAGCAAATACTGAAACCTATATGGACATAAGGAATTCAATTATGGGGATATTCTACAAGGAGTAACATAAACAAAATACAATTTTTTATTTGTATTGAGAAGTATTGTGGGCGCATCCAAATACTACATGACTGACTACCTAGATCGACATCTTCAGATACCCACAGTCAGTCAAGAAATCAATAGAGTTACATTGGGGCATGAGGAAAGACTCCATTCTCATGAGAATATTGAATTATTGGATGCCACTAGAGCAGAACACAGACTCAAAAGGATCAAAACATAGTCAGGTCTTGTATAGTGTTGTGTAGTAAGGTGCATATAATAAAAATACAGCAGCCAGATGTATAAACATTATTTCACCAGAGACTGAAATACGGCCGATGGGTCCTCCTAGTTATATACTCAAATTTAAGTTATCATAAAGACAAATTGTAGGTTAATCGGAAGCGACTAGTAGTAATCTAATAATTAAATAATAAAAAAAAAGAAACATATAAATGACATAGTACAATCTCTGAGAGGAGTGGGAGTCTAGCACACGAGACTAAAGAGATATGACTTCCCCAAACTCAATGGCATAAATAAAACAATATAGATAAGACGTTGGACAACAATGGGGCTTATTATTCAAAACCATACAATTACTTATCGTATATTTATGTCTAATACCAAAAAGTATAGCTTGGACGTGATACAACAACAGCGGAAAAATATATGCATCTAATTATGACTGTTTGATAGAATACAATTTATATTGAAAAATACGCAGGCATAATTGTTACTCGATTATCTGTATAAATCGAAAAAACCTCAATTGTTCCGATAAGAAAATTGGGGAGTATAATAGCAACATCCTTTAACTGAGACTGACGTTACGTGACTTAATTGACTGATTTACAGTAGACTGTTCAAGCTGATTCACAAAAATGATGCGTTTGTTTTATCTTCTATTTTTTGTTTTCGTGTGCCAAGCTATGGTAAAATGGTTCAATTCTAATTCTACTTGTGATTTATTTTTAAAAATATTTATTTTTACACTTATAGCATACTAATCAAATTCAGCCAATAAAGGGAATTCAAAAGGACACTGTTGTAAAAAGAGCGAGGGTAAGTAAAACAGGGAATTGAATCATTACACGTTGTTATTTTCAGCTATGATTATGATTCCACAGGATAATTATGATCCTACTAGAGCTAAAATAAATGCAACTGAAGGAACAACAAACGAAGATATAACAATAACTGATGCATCAACAGCTGAAGCAACAACAACTGAAGCAACAACGACTGAAAGAACAACAACTGAATCAACAACACGTGAAGAGACAATAACTGAAACAAAAATAACTGAACCCACAACAACTGAAGCAACAACAACTGAATCAACAACAACTGAAGCAACAACAACAGAAGCAACAACAACTGAACCCACAACAACTGAAGCAACAACAACTGAAGCAACAACAACTGATACAAAAACAACTGAATCAACAACAACTGAAGCAACAACAACTGATACAACAACAACTGAAGCAACAACAACTGAACCAACAACAACTGAAGGAACAACTCCTGAAGAGACAACAACCGAAGGAACGACAACCGACAGAACAACAACTGAACGAACAATTGATTACTTGGTAAGTCAGCATATCTAATATTAGGGAGCCACTATTATTATCTTGAAATGGGCTATATTTTTTCATATTTTGCATGTAAAACATATTTTGAAATTAAAATTATTTTGATCAAAGCTTTGAACTGTATATAATAACATGGATATCAACGAGACTGTAAACAACAAATATCGGAACATGTAGGACAAAAGAAAAGCTCTTTTTCCTTACATCGACATTACTTATTAATATGCGCTATTTTAACACTGATACACAATTTGATATATGCAAGAATGAAAACATACACAGGCACAACCCCAAAATTTTTTGTTCTTTATCAAAAAAAGTTTTCCTTTTTATCAATCCAGAGACTTATTGAATGATGTGACAATATTGTGCTACAATAATATTTCTTTTATTTTCATATCTTTATATAGGTTAGTATCCGTAGTTCCAATGTTCCCTCTGCTGATTACCAATATGATGCAGTTGGTATCCTGCAAGTGCTTCTTGACGAAACTCGAAGCATGGCCACCGCTTTACCCCAGTTTCTTAAGGAATTCCAATCGAAACATGACAGTCACATATGGAAACTATCTCATGCTTGCACCATTCTTTTATTGCCAAATGGGGTGGTATATATGGAGTTATACGAACATGCTACCGGAACTACCATTTACTTATTTGAATAATTATTGTTTTTATCACAGATTAATAAACATGTTTTTTATACAATTACAGTAACTAACGCAATATTATTACAGTATTATTTACAGAAATTAATATTAACGTGTCTTATTTCATAATAAACCTCTTTAAATTACAATTAATTGATTTAAGTGTCTAATACTTATCTAACCTTTGCATAAAAACAAGTTCTATTGTCGCCACTCGTATAGATGTTGCTTATCTGATCTTTATCATATTATACGTAACCTTTGATCTTTTGCCAAAGGTAAATCATTAAAACAATAAATTCAGAATTTATAAACTTCCTCGATTAACACAACTGGCATAATGAAACAAAAATCAAGTATTATCAGCGTGAAACGGTAGCACCATTCAGAAACTAGAAGGTACTTTGACCGACATTTGAATAATTTGATTGGCTACTTTATATATTCACTAGCGACCCGCCCCGGCTTCGCACGGGTGCAATGCTGATACTAAATTAAATACACTACAGAAAAAATATGAACGTTGTATATAAAAACATAATGGAACGCTCCGACTTTGCACGGGCATAAAATATATATGCCTATGTCACTCAATGAAAACATGATTAAAATCGATCCAGTATTTTTGGTTCATTCATTACTGCCCTTGGTCTGCACGCATTAAATTTGGAGTAAAACAATTCCTCTTCCCCTATACTTAATATGAAGATTTCCTGCTATCTTTGGAATATCTAAATTCATACAATTTTTATTACATTACACATTTTTAAACGCAAATTTTAAATTTGTAATATCTCCGAAAAAATTTGTTTAATTTACATGCTATACGGAACCATATTGATCTATATTAATTGCACACTGTATTTAAGGTACTTAATTCGATAAGGATTTTCTCACGTAAAAAGTAAACAATAAAAATGGTTAATGTGGGTTATCCCTAAAAGATAAACATATACCATCGCGGACTTTTTTGTAGACCTTTTTATGGTGTACAATACTGTAGTACATTAATTTGATCTAACTCGTAGGGTTAGGCAGCGTTTTTGCTAATTGCTAAATAAGCCTAAAAAATAGGTTAATTTACGACATCACGTTAGAAACCTCTAAAATTAGCGATGTTGCCTTAGTATATTATGCATGTATTATACATATAAACCTTCCTCTTGAATCACTCTATCTATTGAAAATTGAAAACCGCATCAAAATCCGTTGCGTAGTTTTAAAGATTTAAGCGCACATAGGGATATAGGGACAGAAAAGGCGACTTTGTTTTATACTATGTAGTGATTATAGGAATCTGTAAAAAATATTTTGTTGTGAACGCTTTTGAATGGATCTTAAACAAACTTTAAGTCACCACAGCCACCGCAGCCTCAAATGACCGACTCCTGATTGTCACATTTTATTTACCAGAGAAATTAAAGAAAAAACCTGAATTGAGTGTTGGAGATAAATTTAATGAATAAAATTATTATTGATATAGGAATAAATTGCGAGGGAAACAGTAAAAACAACAATTTTTTTTGTCCAACACGAAATGTTACTGCCACTGTGACTGTCATAAACTATTTATGTTCACTTGTATATTCACTTGTATACTTCACTATAAATACTTGTATGTTCACCCTGTGACAGAGAATCCATATTCACAACAGATCAACTGAAAAGTCCCTGTCCTGGCCCATAGATGACGCCACTAGAATTAAATCCATATATTTTTTTAGCTAACCCTCAAAAAATTCGTGTATAAATTTGACAGCGGTCGGATCATTAGTTTGTGAATTAGAGCATTTTGAGTTATTGTCTTTTGTTATTGTGAAAAAATATAAGAAAAGGAATTTCGCCTGTTGATAAAATATTGCTTTTTGAAGTGAATAAATGCAGTTGAAGCAAAAACTTGGCTTGATGCCCGAGTTTCCAGACAATGCCCCAGGAAATTCAGTCATCAAGGATTAGTATGCTATGTTTAGACGTGGTGAAATGAACACCAAAGACGGTGAACGCAGTAGACGGCCAAAAGAGGTTGTTACTAAAAGAAGTATTGCTCTAAAATAATTTTAAATGGCCATAAATTGAAATTGAATGAAATAGCAGACACTCTAAATATATCAACTGAACGTGTACATCATATCATTCACAAATATTTGGGTATGAGAAAACTCTATTTAAAGTGGGTGCAGCGCAAGCTCACTCTTGACCAAAAACAACGACGAGTTGATGATTCGGAGCGGTGTTTGAAGATGATCAAGTGTAATAAACCCGAGTTTTTGCGTCGATATGTGACAATTAATGAAACATGGCGCCATCATTTCACTCCGAAGTCCAATCACGATTAACTCTCTCCAAAGCGTGGGATATCGCAACAATCGGCTAGCAAGATTATGGCGTCTGTATTTTGGGATGCGCTTGGAATAATTTTCATTGACTATCTTAAAAAAGGACCAACAATAGCCAGTATTTTATAGCGCTTTTGGACCGTTTGAAATATCGAAATCGCCAGAAAATGGCCGTTTATGAAGAAAAAGAAAGTGCTGCTTTACCAAGAAAATGCACCGTGTCACAGGTAAGTGAAATCGATGGCAAAAATCCATGAATTGGGCTTCGAATTGCTTCCTTATCCACCGTATTCTCCAGACCTGGCCCGCAGCGACTATTTCCTGCCCTCAGATCTCAAAAGAATGCTCGCTGAGTAGAAATGTTCGTCGAATGAAGAGGTGATAGTCAAAACTGAGGCCTATTTTGGAGCAAAGGACAAATCGTACTACAAAAATTGTATCGAAAAGTTGGAGGATCCCTATAATCAGTGTATCACCCTTGAAAGGAATTTTGCTGAATAAAAATGTTGAAAAAAAAGTAGTTAGAACTGTTTATTATATGTACACTCAACTATTTTTCCACATTATCTCTGAGGTAGATTCCTAGGCACGTTTTTTATGAAGCGGTTTCTTCTGGAGGCCTAATCTACTTAATAACTTCAAATCGTTTTATTCGTAGTACTAAGTAATAAGTAAAGTTATTTTAATTTCATTAGAAATTATATTTACATTTATTTGTGTTGGTAATTATTCGCATTGGGCATTAAATCCGCAACAAAAAAGATTCATTCACTTTGTTTCATTACCAGAAACATTGTTCATGTATACAAAATTGTTAATTTTTGTTTGCATCATTATTTTTTTTTAGATTTTAATCGCCATGTGTCAATTACTTTTTCTATCTGCCTGATGGAGTTTATCCACAGCGAATGCAATGCTTGTTTCTAAATTCTATCTTTTCTAACAAAAAAAAAGTATATTAAGTAAAACATTTCATTTATATTTAACAAGCGAAAAACACTAATTCAGTTTCAGGAATAAACCCATGCCTGTTTTTTACCATGACCAATAATATATCTGCAATGAATTATGAGATAAAAATATAAGTAACAAGTGTTAGCGTTGTCTTTAGAGTCTTTATCAGCATTTTGCCAAGACTAGACCAATATTTCGTCTTGAAATATCCATGTATCGTCTAGATGCACACATAGATTAATTACGCACACTTGCTTGGCCTACCCATCCGAATAAGAACTGCACTGTACGGTTTGTATCGACACAAGTCTTATTTATAAATTATTTTAATCATTTTGTATTGTGATTAGATATTCTATCGTGAATAGATGGTGTTAGAGCCTTTAGTGTATTTTTATATTTCTAAAAACCCCAAAAAGTATGTTCCATGTATTTTCGTCCCAAGAAAGAAAAATCTTACAAGGCGGGATAATATACAAAATTATATTCAATATAGTGTGATTGGTTTAGTGGTACAAGTATAGATGAAGTTAGTATATGTTTCTATAAGTATCGAATGCTATTATTAGTATCGAACTCGATTAACATTCAGTGTTGTTCACTATAGGTTATATATTCATACAAATGAACAATACTTATACACATACAATGTATGAACCAAATTTTGTCGATAAAGTCAAAGATGGCTCAATTCATTGGAAAACTGCGTAATCATTTTAGATCATTGATAAATATTAAAGTGTTTAATTTTGGATGGCAGGATTTCGCAGTGGTTAACGCGATGGGTCGGTCCTCCTTCTGTGGCGATAGTTTGTAGTGGCGTTGTGATTGTTTAAAATTTGTGAATGTTCTAGGCAAGAGTGTAATATCCAACAAGGAAAATGATCCCAGTCACGCCAGTAACCAGGCCGGGTAAGACCGGATGTCTTCAGGGATGATTTCTAAAGTTGGTCACTCGCCAGTCGGTAGGCTAAATGCTTAATGTTGGTAAAAGGAGACTTTAAAATAAATATAAAATTTTTTTTAATGTAATTTGATATATTATTTTAATTATTTAATTTATAGACTTAACTTTGTTTTATTCAATAGTTAACTTAATATTTATAAAGACATTCCTTGAATATATATTTGTGCTCATTATTGTTTTAGTATCCATACTAAACTCAAATATCACTTTCAAAATTGTTTTATTCATATATTCTTTTTCTAATACACAATATGGGTTACTTAATTTATCATTCCTTATTAACGTTTATAATATTAAAATAAAAAAGATTATATATACTTATATTTGATGCTCTAGTGTTGTTATAGTTTTATATTTATTTTTTCAAAAAAATATATTATGAAATAATATTACTTATGATACTTTATTATAATGTTCAGTGGGGTAATAGTTAACACTTATTAATAACTTGTTGATTATTGAAAGTTATTAGAAATTCAAATTAAATTTAATTATTTGATATTTAAAAAATGTTAACGAGCATTAGTTCTTGAAATAGTTTGTGCATATATTATTTTGTTTTAGTATACAGACGTTTATTATTTTAATTAACGTTATGTATCAAATACATTTATGTCATTATATTGAAAATACAGTGAAAACAAGTTTTAATAACATATCATTTTTGTAATTAGTTATTACAAAAATTAGTAAATTAGTTATTTTACTTTATTATGAGAGAAAAATGATTAATTCAATAAACTGCGGTCGAATTTTGACCACTGTAAGGTCTCTATATAATATTATAACTCAATATGTTTGTAATTCTTTATTGTAGTCATCCAGCCTATTGCAGAAAACAGAACAAATGTATCACTTCATAGAACGTAGACGCGCTGGTTTTAAGAAAATATATATGACTCCTTTAACTACATATTACGTATTTTAAAGCATATCATCATACAAACAGATAAATTGTAGTCGAGGTATGGTGTTCATAGAGTTCCAAATACGTCAAACCGGCCGGCAATATTAGAGTCCCGCAAGCATGTGAGAGCTTCCATTGATGTGTGTCATGTCTCAACTGGTATTCGTTCAGAAAATCGGGGAGGGCACTGGTCATGTTACGCGTGACTTGAAGAAGAACCTGCAGAATACCGACAGCATCGTACTGATAATCAATGGACGGTACATTTGAACTACGGATAACCACCTACGGAAATATAGTGTTAGCTGGCGTGAGCTTAAGCATATACAAAAATCGATTATTTTATATATTTTCAAATTTTATATATTACACATATTTTCAATTTAATCCTTTAAGAATAACAGGTCTATTGAAAAATCCACGGCCTACCATAGTAAAACACATTTTTCGGCAAAATTAGTTTTTCTTATTCAACATAATTCCCTTCAATGGTGATACACTGATTATAGCGACACTCCAACATTTCGATACCATTTTTGTAGTACGATTTGTCCTTTGCTTCAAAATAGGCCACAGTTTCGGCGGTTACTTCTTCATTCGACAAAAATTTCTTCCAAGCCAGATCTAGAGAATACGGTGGACTAGGAAGCAATTCAAAGCCCAATTCATGGATTTTTTCCATCGTTTTCACTGACTTGTGACACGATGCATTGTCTTGGTGAAGCAGCACTTACTTTTTCGTCAAATACGGTCGTTTTTCGACGATTTCGTCCTTCAAATAGTCCAGTAAAGCTATGTAATAGGCGCTGTTGATGGTTGTTCCTTTTTCAAGGTAGCCAATGAAAATTATTCCATGCACATCCCAAAATGCAGACGCCATAAACTTGCCAGCGGACTGTTGCGCTTTCCCACCCTCTGGAGCGGGTACATTGTGTGCAGTCCACTCGGATGATTGTCGATTGGACTTCGGAGTGAAATAATGGAGCCATGTTTCATCCATTTTCACACATCGACACAAAAACTCGAGTTTATTAGGCTTAATTATCTTCAAACGCTGCTCCGAATCATTAACTCGTCATTGTTTTTGGTCAAAGGTGAGCTTGCGCGACACCCAGTTTACACTGAGCTTTTTTATACCCAAATATACGTAAATGATATGATGTACACGTTTAATTGATATTTTTAGAGTGTCTGCTATTTCATTCAGTTTCAATTTACGGTCATTCAAAATCATTTTGTGGATTTTTTTAATGTTTTCGTCGGTAACAACCTCTTTTGGGCGTCCATTGCGTTCTTGATGCTCATTTCACCACGTCTAAACTTAGCATACTCATCCTTGATGGTTGATCTGGGGCAGTATCCGGAAACTCGGCATCAAGCCAAATTGTTACTTCAACTGTATTTTTCCTTTCAAAATACAACATTTTACCAACATGCGAAATTCCTTTTTATCCATTTTTTTTCACAATAACAAAAGTTTCTTTACTCAAAATGCTATAATTCACAAATTAATGATCCGACAGCTGTCAGATTTATTAACGCATCTTTTGAGGATTAGGGCTAACTAAAAAACATATATATTTAATTCTAGTAGCGCCATCTAGTGTGAGGCCGGGGACTTTTCAGTTGACCTGTTATGCTATTAAGAGGATTCTTCATTCAAATTTTATAACAAATTATTTTCGAAGATATTAGAATATTCAGTTTATTTTCACATACCAGGTAATCGTAAGATGGTTCGGGCGTTGTCGACATAGTAGAATATGAAGTTACAGTTGATGCCGGTGCCGGTATTCCATGATTGGTCTACAAATACGTAAAAAAAATCTTATTCTACATTTACTTCACAACTATGAATTTTCTTACCTCAACGTAGCACATCAAAATCAAAGAAACAAAGAGATAAATACGCATTGTTAAACGATTTACTTAAACAATCGATATCAGTCAAGTGAAGCGAGTTACACGTAAGAGCACATTTAATTTGAAAAAAATATCGGCTTTATACCTGCCAATATCAACGTTATCAAAATTATTTAATTCAAACTGTCTTTTTTTACTGAAATATGTTGATTCGGATATCTATCATATTAATGGATGTATTATTAGGATTATCAACATCAAATTTCTGATAACGTTAGATGTTGTGAGTGTGTTAAAACGAATGTAGCACTTGAAAACAAATTTGTCAGGCGACTTGACAGCACAGCGTTTAAAGGTGAGTACAGACATGAACGAAACGAACGTTCGTGCCTGCGCGAGAACCTGCGCGAAGATTCGCCATGGATTCAGCAGGATACATTTAAAATCATCCTGGTCCGGTAGATTGAATAACAGATCAATTGAAAAGTCCGCAGCCTGACACATGGATGACGCTACTAGAATTAAATCCATATATTTTTTAGTTAGCCCTAACCTTCAAAAGATGTGTATATAAATTTGACACCTGTCGGATCATTAGTTTGTGAATTACGGCTATTTTAGTGAAGCAACTTTTGTTATTAAGAAAAATGCATAAAAAGGAATTTCGCGTGTTAATAAAATGTTGTTTTTTGAAGAGAAAAAATACATTTGAAGCAAAAACCTGGCTTGATACCGAGTTTCCGGACACTGCCCCGGGAAAATCAACCATCAAGAATTGGTATGCTAAGTTTAGACGTGGTGATATAAGCACCGAAGACGGTGAAGGCAGTGGACGCCCAGAAAGGTGTGGTTGATTGGTTGACCAATTGGCTCCATTATATTACTCCGAAGTCAAATCAACAGTCATCCGAGTGGACTGCACACAATGAACCCGCTCCAAAAGGTGGGAAAACGCAACAGTCGGCTAACAAGGTTATGGCGTCCCTATTTTAAGATCCGCTTGAAATAATTTTCTTTGGCTACCTTGAAAACGGAATAACCATCAACAGCGCCTATTACATAGCGTTACTGGACCGTTCAAAGGACGAAATCGACGAAAACCAACCGCATTTGAAGGATAAGAAAGTGCTGCGTCACCAAGACAATGCACCGTATCACAAGTCAGTGAAAACTATGACAAAAATCTATGAATTGGGTTTCGAATTGCTTCCTAATCTTGCTATAAAATGTGTTTTACTGTGGTAGGTCGGAGACTTTTCAATTGGCCTGTTATACTGCGTTATGGTCGCGTCCCGAGTATTAGAAATATTTAAGTATTTTCAGTATTTCATGAGATGTTGTGGGCCACTCTGTGTGTTATTTATAACTAAACTTCTGATATCTGGATAGTATTAGTCTTGGGTTCCGTTTAAAGAGATCATAGATAAGGGAAATCATGAAAGACCTAACTGTAAACAAATCGTCTATACAATACCAAAGGCATTTCAAGCTTTAAGTTGTTTAAAGTACAATTTCTCCATTCACACAGCAACTACTTTCCGGAAAATTTGGGAGTTAGTTATAAGTAGAGAGCAAGATGTATGGTTTCACCAGGATTTTAAATATATGGAAAAAAATACTCTAAAGACATTAGAGCCCTTCATTGTTCACTAAACTAGACTGCTGGTGGATGCTACATTTACAAAGGGAAGGCCCAGTGTAAAAACAAAATATTTAATAATGTGGTCCTGGACTTTTGTTAGATCAACAATATGTATTCTTAATGGTTTGTAAATAATATATGTTTCAAATCCATTCCCTGTTATTTTAAGGTAATAACTTATTACTCATATTGTCAAATGACATGTCGTCCAACACTTAAGGAGGTAGTTTTTAGTCAGAACACCCTAAAACATAAACGTTACGTCACAGAACCTAAACATAATAGTACTCCAAAAATTTTCTGTAGACCTGTGCTATCAAACAACCTAAAATAGCTATTAAACAACTATTCAACAACTGTTTCCCAAGCATGAGAAAGGAACACACGCTGTATTGAAAGTGTATTTGCCGAAAATGCGTATTTGTTCTCTTTTAAGTATTTGTTTTATATTTGTTCTGTATTTGTTTCTTCTGTTCAGATTTATCCAGAGTTTAATTTATTTATTAATCAAACAAGTTAAATTAAATTAGTTACAATATATAACCTAACTTATATTAGTGCCTTATATTATCTTATATTAGTCCATTAGGTGTTTGATATAAATATTTCGCTTTTGTGTCAAATAACTAAGCTATACTTAGTTGATATTAGTGTATGTAATAATTTCACATGATATCTAAATGAGCCATAAATTGGCAAAAAGTTTTATTAATATTTACGCTAACTGCATTGCAATACCATGCTAAATTGTATTTTCTATGGTTTTGACATTTTGCTACATAATAAAACAGTTTTCCATTTATTTTTCTGAGTTATTCAGTATAAATAGATACTAAATTGATTAAGACATTCATTACTTTTGTTCTTTGTTTGAAGAAATCAGTAGCGGAATGCTTCTCCGTTATATTACAATTGTTAGCTTTGGTTTTGACGATTTAAGGGTAGTGAATTAGATATCAACGACATAAAACAACCTAGAAGACTAAAATAATTTGAATATAGTGAATGGCGAAAACTGTTGAACAACGCAAAGAAGCATTTCAACATAGTGATTTAATTGATCGCTTACCAGACAGGGAAGAGGAGTTTTTGGTGACGTATTGTGGCAGGCGATGAGAAAAATTTCCCTTAATTACTTATGCTACTAGTGGAATGACACAGTTAAAATTAGTTATGAGACATTTTTAAATTTGAGAAAAAGAAACAGAATGAAACTAAAGCTTAATCTAGTTGATTAGTATTAATGATTTTGATTGACCTTCCTATACATTGTATTTAGCGCATAAGGTAACTTGAAAAGATTGGATGGATTTTAAAATGTATTTTTTATATTTTTCAAACCATATTATTAGGTATACTTCTTGAACAATGGGATATAACATCTTTTTTGCAATATTACGACGTAAAATGTCATAAGCACGGCAAGTTTTCGCAATCATTATAGGCAACATTCGGTTCGTCGCCAGCGTCTGGACGCTTTACCTTCCGAGACAGACTGGACGTCTCCGTTCGAACGCCTGAGTCAAGTTCAGGGACGCAAAACATTCCGGGCTTTATGGCTTTATAACTATAAGCGACATCTCTTTAATTTAGTTGATGGGCGAGCGAGTTATAAGGAAGTGTAGGTAAATATTTAAAAAACCATTTAATAATTTTAAAAATACTATAATGCTATTCATATCTACGATTTATTAAGAGACAACTCTTATTATGCAGCAACAGATGATATTATTGGATTCGTTTTTTCAATTTTCTAGTACAAATATGGTCCTATTAACATCCATATAAAAAAAAACAGTTAAAATTAACGATTAAAGTTGAAGTTTGGGTTTTAAATATATTTATACACAATAATTTTCCTACAAATAATCAAAAAGACTCTAGACTCAAACGTGAAGGATATTCTATTTCTGAGGTGTCCATTCTAGATATGTTTTTAAGAGAAATAAAAGAAAAATCAACAGTATTTTACTATCAATTTTTTACTACATGCTACAGGCTGATGATGTGGGAGGTATCAAAAATGGCGAGCCGATTACAACCTTCCTAGTAATCTGAAACTAAAAAAGATAATTATTTTTCGCCAAATTACGGCTGTTTCGGAATTTTTATAAATAATTGAAAGCCAATAATGTTGTTTTTTACTGTATACGACAGAGGAGCATACAGAAGAAATACAACAATTTTCTATTACATCAGTTCAATAGAACTTGAGATATAATAATAAGTAATCGTCTCGACCAAATGATTTCGAGAAAAACGCCTTTGAAGTCTCGTTTTTACCAACTAGGGTGGACCTACTACTCAGTGTTGGCTTCGAACCACGGTCTACCGACTAGAAAGACACATGATATATATTGACATTGATATATATATATATATATATATATATTACCTTCAGTTTACGGTATCCTCCTGGGACGACCCAGAGAGATGTTACGGTTAAAAGACTCAACACTCCTCTCTTGTTCCGATCTATAAACGATTCATTACCAATACGCTTTTTTTCCTCGCCATTATACCGAGTTGCCTACAATATATAATTCTGCAGTATGTTTTTTCATATATATTTTGGAGTTTCCTTTTACCAACAATGGGTTTATCTAGTCTGGTCCTAAAGTTTAACGTGATCTCCGAACCGCGGTCCTCAGCATTAAGCCTACCGACTGGCGAGGGACCAACTTTAGAAATCATCCCAGATAACATCCGATCTTACCCAGCCTGGTTACTGGCGTGATTGGTGTCATTTTCCTTGTCGGATTTTACACTCTTGCCTAGAACATTCACAAAATTTCCCACATATCACAAACATAAATTTACGACCATGCGCCAGCAGGATTCGATCCCGCGGCTATCACAACAGTAGGAGTACGGTCCCATCGCCTTTACCACTGCGGCACCAAGCCCGCTCTGGAGTATGTATGTATGTAATTGAACTCTGAAATTTTGATTTTTTTGACAAGAAGCAAAAGATAACACATGCTTTCTATATAAATACATCGAGCAGATGGAGGAGAGAGAAACTGTGATAACTTTGCTGATGTATTTGTCTTACAACCACGGTACGCCTGGTAATTCACGGTATTCGAAACACCACCGACAGCGGTGCAGAAAATGAAAACCCGTTTTTGTACATTTAACCGTGACCTACCGTAACTAGCAGATTCCGTGCAATAGGTATCCCTCACGTAACCAGCGCCGCGACCCCCTCCCCACCACTTGCATAAATTATCGTCGTCATATAGGGGAAAGGGCCCAGGCCGCGTGTTACCCGACCACGCTCGCGCATCCAGACGCTCGCCGTCCCGACGCTCGGTCCGCGGCATTCCCGTCTCGCGCGCGTTCCTCGCCACAACAACAGCACCATCTCGTTGGGTCGCAGGCGGCGCGGTTCGCGATGCCTTCCTCGGCGAACGGTGAACTGATGTAAATGGGCGAGCTGACATTCGGTCCGATGTTGCATCCCGAGGGGGAAGAGATGTCCGGCTTCGAGGATCTGCTACGCCTGGTCACCGAGCTGTACGACGGGGCTAAATCGTCGGACTATGTGGCAGGGTACCCTGATATCCCGCAGGTCAGTAATATTACCTTGGGGAGTACGGTTCTCGATGATATATATCATTTGTTATATTAAAATTTCCTTCGAACTGTTCATGAATAAAAATGTCTTCCTTTTAGGATTAAAAAGTTACGAACTTTACTTTAAAAATTCGGGTAATTTATTAAATGTATATATTATAATGACCTGAATAATTTAGAATGATATGCCGTATTTTATAATGAACTAGCGACCCGCCTCGGCTTCGCACGGGTGCAATGCTGATACTAAATTAAATACACTACAGAAAAAATATGAACGTTGTATATAAAAACATAGCGGCCCGCTCCGACTTTGCACGGGCATAAAATATATATGCCTATGTCACTCAATGAAAACATGATTAAAGTCGATCCAGTATTTTTGGTTCATTCATTACTACCCTTGGCCTGCACGCATTAAATTTGGAGTAAAACAATTCCTCTTCCCCTATAATTACTATGAAGATTTCCTGCTATCTTTGGAATATCTAAATTCATACAATTTTTATTACATTACACATTTTTAAACGCAAATTTTAAATTTGTAATATCTCCGAAAATATTTGTTTAATTTACATGCTGTAAGGAACCATATTGATCTATATTAATTGCACACTGTATTTAAGGTACTTAATTCGATAAGGATTAATGCCGTATTGCTTAAAATAGCTTCGTAAATAAGCCATTTTCTCACGTAAAAAGTAAACAATAAAAATGGTTAATGTGGGTTATCCCTAAAAGATAAACATATACCATCGCGGACTTTTTTGTAGACCTTTTTATGGTATATAATACTGTAGTACATTAATTTGATCTAACTCGTAGGGTTAGGCAGCGTTTTTGCTAATTGCTAAATAAGCCTAAAAAATAGGTTAATTTACGATATCACGTTAGAAACCTCTAGAATTAGCGATGTTGCCTTAGTATATTATGCATGTATTATACATGTAAACCTTCCTCTTGAATCACTCTATCTATTGAAAAATCCGTTGCGTAGTTTTAAAGATTTAAGCGCACATAGGGATATAGGGACAGAAAAGGCGAATTTGTTTTATACTATGTAGTGATATGGTTGAATCGCAATAATGGTTTCCTTTTGTATGACTGTATAGTCACAAGCGTAGTCTCGCACAAAGCTATCAAAAGCAATCAGTGCTAGCCTATTTCAAACCAGGCATAATGTATACTAATTGGTCGACATATACATCTTCAATTTTAAAATTAAATTACGTATACTTTCCGCAATATTTGATATGGTATAAATAATCATCACACACTTTCATTACATTCCACCATTGAAGGTGGTCAATGAGTTGGTCACTGCCGCACTTCAGTTATTTAAGGGGTTTACTTTTATGATACTTATGTTAATAACACTTTTTGAGTTAGCTGATATACAAAATTTCAATCATTCTAGTTTTTTTTTCAATTAGAGTGAAAATATAAAAAGTCGTAACTACCACATATCGTCTATTCATGTCAAGCAAGATACCCTGATATCCCCCACGACAGTAATATTACCTCATAGAGCACGGTTCTTGATCATATTATTTGTAAGATCAAAATATCTCTCGAACCTTTCGTGAATAAAAAATTTAGACCTTCAAAGTTTAAAAAGTCTAAATATCTGATCAAATGTATATATTATGACCTGAATAATTTCGTATGATATGCCATGTCTTATAATTAAACTCTTTGAATGACAATAATGGTTTCCTTTTGTATCACAGTGGTCACAAGCATAATCTGGCACAAAATTTTCAAAATTCATCAGTGCTAGCCTATCTCAAACCAGACATATACGTATTTTAATTGCTTATCATTTACGTCTTCATTTCCACCATTATAATACTTACCCCTTCGACAAACTATGATATGGTATAAGTACTCATCATCAAACACTTGCTTCATCAATTGGAGATAGCCAATGAATTGATCACTGTCCCATTTCAGTTCCTTCCCTTTTGTAGACAATTTGGTATATTGGCGAGGGCCACATGGTTTATTTACTGGATATTACCACTTTTTATTTCTTTTGAGATTCTAAACTGATTAATTTAAAGTTTCTTCGAAAAACAGATCTATACCGAGTGGTTTATAGATCGGAACAAGAGAGGGATAATAAATGTTTTAATAATACCTGTCTTTCGGCCGTTCCAGGTAGTTCTTTTTAGTTAGTGGTTTAGAGTAATTGTATTTCTAAAGTACGTTTTGATACAACCGTCGTGCCATTAGTTAATGTAACATACTATAATTTTAAATATATGAGTTGTTAATGTTCCTCGTTATTACAATTATACAGTTATTCTTATAATACCCTGAAAATATAAAGTCGTAACTGTCACACATCTTCCCTAGATATCACTTAAGCGATCAAGAACAATTACATGTTTGTAGTTTTGGAAGATTATAATAGCTGGGATATTTATTAAGAAAGAATATAACAAAATTCAAGATATACAATTTTATTTAAACTCATGTGAAAGGCCTTGTAAAACCTATGAAGCTTATTTCAAATTCCCTGTTCGAAATCTAGACGATCTTCGCCAAAGAAGTTGGACTTTGTTATTGTAACAGCACAATAGATTTATTGAAGGAAATCGGATTGCCCTGGCTTGTTCTCGTTCATAGTATTTGTTATATCAGGATTTCCCTTCATTATTTTTTTTTAAACAATCAGCCTTTTAAAGTAAAAAGTATATTTTAGAAAACCCATTATTTATCTCTTTAAATGTATATAACATTGGGCCAGAATAATTATGTCATATTCCGGATATAAGTTTATACTTTGAGATAGTCAAATCAGACATAATGCACACTAATTAGCTATATAACATATTTGTCATCAATTCATTGTCATCTTCATTTCATTAAAAACCGTACACTGTCTGCAAGATTTGCTTTCTTCAAATGCATTGCTGTTCGCTAGTCTCGTAAAAACTAATGTTGGTTTTGAAATATTTCTGAAAGTTCACGGAAAGTTTGTAAAAAAAAATTATTCTAAATAAGAAAATATGAAATACTTGCTAAATAATAATAATAAAGAATATTGTAAGAACAACAATTTTGTTTCACCACAATGTGTAACTGCCTTTAAGATTTTCATTGTCACATAGGATCGATAGTTTTGTTGGTTATCAAATATCTTTAGGTATATCCGGCAATTTATTTTGTTACTACAAATTTCAAATGCCGATTAAAATTACCGATCTACGACTTTTATGAAACCGCGACTAGAATAAGTTCCCGGCCTACCATAGAAAAACAAATTTTTTTGGCAAAATTATTTTTTTTATTCAATACAATTCCCTTCAAGCGTGCAATAATAAAACGATCTTATAAACTATAAATAAATTGAATAACGATTGGAATGGAATTCGATCGCTGCTTACGATCCTTCTTTTTTCAAGGTAGTCAATGAAAATTATTCCGTGCGCATGCCAAAATACAGACGTTATAAACTTGCCATCCGACTGTTGCGTTTTCCACCCGTTGAAGCGGGTTCACCTTGTGCAATCCACTCGGATGATTGTCGATCGGACTTCGGAGTGAAATGATGGAGCCATGTTTCATCTGTTGTCACATATCGACGCAAAAACTTGGGTTTATTACGCTTGATCATCTTCAAACACTGCTCCGAATCATCAACTGGACGTTGTTTTTGGTCAAAAGTGAGCCTGCGCGGCACCCACTTTGCACAGAGCTTTCTGATACCCAAATATTCGTGAATGATATGATGTACACATTCAGTTGATATCTTTAGAGTGTCTGATATTTCATTCAGTTTCAATCTATAGTCATTAAAAATAATTATGTGGATTTTTTTAATGTTCTCGTCGGTAACAACTTCTTTTGGGTGTCCAGTTCTTCGGTGCTCATTTCACCACGTCTAAACTCAGCATACCTTTCCTTAATGGTTCATTTTCCTAGGGCAGTATCCGAAAACTCGCCATCAAGTCAAGATTTTGCTTCACTATATTTTTCCTCTCAAAAAGCAATATTTTAATAACACGCGAAATTCCTTTTAATCCATTTTTTTCACAATAACAAAAGTTGCTTCACTCAAAATACTATAATTCAGAAACTAATGATCCCGCAGCTCTCAGATTTATACACGCATCTTTTAAGTATTAGTACTAACTAAAAAACGTGGATTTAATAATAGTAGCGCCATCTATGTGTCAGGCCGCGGATTGTTCAATTGACCTGTTATGTTAAAAGGCTTTAAAACCATAGTTTCTAGAATATTTCTAATAGTACATATGATGCATGCTAATTTGGTTAAATTTGAACATGGGGGTGTATTTGGAGAAACGAAGACCACGTTTTTATTAAGATATCACGGTTTTAGAACAACTTTATCAGGGCCAAAACAACGAAAATATGATGAGATGCTATATTTGCAGTTTATTGAGATGTACTGAAAACAGTAATATGAAAGAGAACGTAATATGGTTCAGTTTAAACTTTTGTCCATTGTTTTATAATTTGGTATTTTGGTGAAACTATGAAAATATATACGCAAATATATCTGAATTTATTCGTAAATAAACATATATGTGAACTATGTGTTTTCTAAAAGATTTAGTAAGTTAGGATTTACCGTAATCTTTTTGGTCTCGTACAAATTTAGTTTCAAATTGCTTTCTATGATCTTCATCGATGTCTTTTTCTCAGCTGCTGACTACGTCTTCCATCCAAAAAGTCTATTTCATCATAGGAGTTACTTTTGTCTCTGGATTTTCTTCTTAACTGTGCACTAATTGTTGCATTGGATGATCAAAATAGATTAGATTTTAGAAATTCTAGTGACTTGTTGAAGTGTTCTATTCTGGTTTCCAAGAAGTTGTAGCTTTTTAGAGAAGCTGAAGTGATCTTCATCCAGTTTGCAAGTGTAAACCGCGTTGACATAGCTCTCCCTTTCTAAAATACCTGTGCAAATGACTGTTCGTTGGGGTACTTCTCTTCATTAAGTATTTTAAAGAGTTTTAGTTTTATTTAAGAATATATAGAGGAAGTCTTAAAAGATTATTTGGAGGTACTTTTAGATTTTTAAAAATACCTCATAGGAATCGCTATTTTTTTCTGCAATGTCGGGGTCATTGAATGTAATTCAAAGAGAATATCTGACCAGAAGAAGCACCAATGAATTAGTGTAGAAATACTCCAGGGACATTCTTAACAGAATTTTTAAGGCCACCATAACATTAAAAGAAATATATTTTAAAATATTTGTATATTGCTTCATTTTATTATTATTTTTTAAATTTAGAATGTAAACTTTTCTACTGGACATACTCTAACTAAATAAAATAAATAAAATGATAAATACTGTAAAATGTATCAGCAAAAGTACATAACAAATTGATATCGTTTGACTTAATAGTGGCAAGAAATGGATGCCACTCCGATATTAGCATTATAATATGGCGGCGGTTCTTTCGGAGCGCACATAAAAAGAAGTAGCATCCAAATGCTTTCCATACGAATGATCAAACGGAGATCTCCAATACAAATCGGATCGAGATTAAAAAGCGCCCACACTGAGGATCGATCACTCGCGAAATATCCGGATCACAATATCCATAGTCGGCGGAGGATGGCTTTAAATTTTTAAAATCTCGAATACCTTGACATACATTTTTAGGGTCTCTGGCGCATCGTTAAATCGTCCGATTCTGTTTTCGTTTATTGCTTCGGGCACACGTCACGGATTGATATTGTGTTAGAAAGAAAGTATTTTCGGTATTCACACAAAATATACAGCTGTACAATAATACTGGCCAACAATGTCTTTGATATAAAATTGGTTTCAAATACATTTATAGTAACAATTAACAAAACTAAAGTTTATTTTAACTTATTCTAAAGATTATTATATATCTATGTGTCTACTAGTCAGTTTAAATGGTATTCAAATGAGTTTGCATTGGGATGCCCTAACAGTCTTTCAGAATACTTTGCACTAACACTTTGGATCATACCCTTTATAAGTTCCAAGAGGATATCGTGCTGAATTAGTTTGTTGGAGACGTAATATGGGGCATTGATGATAGCTCGCAAAACTTTATTCTGGAACCTCTGAAGGATAGCTATGTTAGGTTTTTTACTACTACCTCATAGTTTAATACCATATATTCAAACGGGCCTAACTGGGCTTTGATTTATACAACCAAAACATTGTTATCTAAGGATTATTTCGATTTAGTACTTTCGGTTTAATATAAGCCTAAGCTGTTTGCGTTTTGTCATTATATGTTAAGCGTCGATCAAAATACATCCCCATGTATTTAAGATTTTGTACTTAAGGGAGTTCATTTAGAATATTGATTTTATTTACAATGATTATTTAATTGATATTATTAAAGTCATAAGGTTAGATTTTGTCTCATTTGCTTCAATATGTTATGTTTTGAACCACAATTCGACTTTGCTTAGATGGAATTTGAGGTTTCTAGTGCCTCATATTGGATCATATTATAATAAAAAAAGAAATAAGTATGCCAAGATTATAAGAAATATTAAATAATTGCATATCAACAAATCAGCAATAGATGCAGTTTCATGGTTTATCAGTAAAAAGCAAGAATTTTTTGAGATATCCACGACAACTACCCACACCAGCACCGAAGATCCATACAATTTTATTTAAGCTCATGTGAAAGACCTTGTAAAACCTATGAAGCTTATTTCAAATTCCCTGTTAGAAATCTAGATGAACTTCGCCAAAGAAGTTGGACTTTGTTATTGTAACAGCACAACAGATTTATTGAAGAAAATCGATATTTATAAGTTCCAAGAAGATATCGCGCTGAATTAGTTTGTTGGAGACGTAATATGGGGCATTAATGATAGCTCGCAAAACTTCATTCTGGAACTTCTGAAGGATAGCTATGTTAGGTTTTTTAGTACTACCCCATAGTTTAATCCCATAGATTCAGCGTAAAATTCTTTATAAACCCAGTATGTTATATTAGCCTGAGATTACTTAATCCGAAATGGGAATAAAAATATTGAAAATGAAAAAAAATCGCAAAATTTCCGACCATTGGCATGGAAAATCTGCGATATTTTTTAATATCTCGGATAAAGATAAAACTCTCAGAATATATGTATTTTGGGGTGGAAGAAATGAAAATCCATGTTAAATTCCTTTAGAACTGGCCGTTTGAAGGATATGTAAGAAAAACAGAGATCCATCTGTTTTTTATCATATATCTTAGAAACTAAACATTGTGCACAATTTATTATATCACCATTCGATTCAGCGTAAAACTTTTTATAAACCTGGTAATTTATATTAGTCTGAGATTACTTGATCAGAAATGGGAACAAAAACATTGGAAATGGCAAAAAATCGCAAAATTTCCGACCATTTGCATGGAAAATCTGCGATATTTTTTAATATCTCGAATAAAGATAAAACTTTCAAAATATATGTATTTTGGGGTGAGAGAAACGAAAATCCATGTTAAAATGCTTTAGAAATGACTGTTTTAAAGTTATATAAGAAAAACCGAGTTCCATCTGTTTTTTATCATATATCTTAGAAACTAAACATTGTGCACAATTTATTATATCACCATTCGATTCAGCGTAAAATTCTTTATAAACTCAATATGTTATATTAGCCTGAGATTACTTGATGAGAAATGGGAACAAAAATATTGAAAATGGCAAAAAATCGCAAAATTTCCGACAATTTGCATGGAAAATCTGCGATATTTTTTAATATCTCGAGTAAAGATAAAACTTTCAAAATATATGTATTTTGGGGTGAGAGAAACGAAAATCCATGTGAAATTGCTTTAGAAATGACCGTTTAAAAGATATGTAAGAAAAACCGAGTTCCATCTGTTTTTTTATCATATATCTTAGAAACTAAACATTGTGCACAATTTATTATATCACCATTCGATTCAGCGTAAAACTTTTTATAAACCTGGTAATTTATATTAGTCTGAGATTACTTGATCAGAAATGGGAACAAAAATATTGGAAATGGCAAAAAATCGCAAAATTTCCGACAATTTGCATGGAAAATCTGCGATATTTTTTAATCTCTCGAATAAAGATAAAACTTTCAAAATATATGTATTTTGGGGTGAGAGAAACGAAAATCCATGTGAAATTGCTTTAGAAATGACCGTTTAAAAGATATGTAAGAAAAACCGAGTTCCATCTGTTTTTTTATCATATATCTTAGAAACTAAACATTGTGCACAATTTATTATACCACCATTCGATTCAGCGTAAAACCTTTTATAAACCTGGTAATTTATATTAGTCTGAGATTACTTGATCAGAAATGGGAACAAAAATATTGGAAATGGCAAAAAATCGCAAAATTTCCGACAATTTGCATGGAAAATCTGCGATATTTTTTAATATCTCGAATAAAGATAAAACTTTCAAAATATATGTATTTTGGGGTGAGAGAAACGAAAATCCATGTGAAATTGTTTTAGAAATGACCGTTTAAAAGATATGTAAGAAAAACCGAGTTCCATCTGTTTTTTTATCATATATCTTAGAAACTAAACATTGTGCACAATTTATTATATCACCATTCGATTCAGCGTAAAATTCTTTATAAACTCAATATGTTATATTAGCCTGAGATTACTTGATGAGAAATGGGAACAAAAATATTGAAAATGGCAAAAAATCGCAAAATTTCCGACCATTTGCATGGAAAATCTGCGATATTTTTTAATATCTCGAATAAAGATAAAACTTTCAAAATATATGTATTTTGGGGTGAGAGAAACGAAAATCCATGTTAAAATGCTTTAAAAATGACCGTTTAAAAGATATGTAAGAAAAACCGAGTTCCATCTGCTTTTTTATCATATGTCTTAGAAACTAAACATTGTGCACAATTTATTATATCACCGTTCGATTCAGCGTAAAACTTTTTATAAACCTGGTAATTTATATTAGTCTGAGATTACTTGATCAGAAATGGGAACAAAAATATTGGAAATGGCAAAAAATCGCAAAATTTCCGACAATTTGCATGGAAAATCTGCGATATTTTTTAATCTCTCGAATAAAGATAAAACTTTCAAAATATATGTATTTTGGGGTGAGAGAAACGAAAATCCATGTGAAATTGCTTTAGAAATGACCGTTTAAAAGATATGTAAGAAAAACCGAGTTCCATCTGTTTTTTTATCATATATCTTAGAAACTAAACATTGTGCACAATTTATTATATCACCATTCGATTCAGCGTAAAACCTTTTATAAACCTGGTAATTTATATTAGTCTGAGATTACTTGATCAGAAATGGGAACAAAAATATTGGAAATGGCAAAAAATCGCAAAATTTCCGACAATTTGCATGGAAAATCTGCGATAATTTTTAATATCTCGAGTAAAGATAAAACTTTCAAAATATATGTATTTTGGGGTGAGAGAAACGAAAATCCATGTGAAATTGCTTTAGAAATGACCGTTTAAAAGATATGTAAGAAAAACCGAGTTCCATCTGTTTTTTTATCATATATCTTAGAAACTAAACATTGTGCACAATTTATTATATCACCATTCGATTCAGCGTAAAACTTTTTATAAACCTGGTAATTTATATTAGTCTGAGATTACTTGATCAGAAATGGGAACAAAAATATTGGAAATGGCAAAAAATCGCAAAATTTCCGACAATTTGCATGGAAAATCTGCGATATTTTTTAATCTCTCGAATAAAGATAAAACTTTCAAAATATATGTATTTTGGGGTGAGAGAAACGAAAATCCATGTGAAATTGCTTTAGAAATGACCGTTTAAAAGATATGTAAGAAAAACTGAGTTCCATCTGTTTTTTTATCATATATCTTAGAAACTAAACATTGTGCACAATTTATTATATCACCGTTCGATTCAGCGTAAAACTTTTTATAAACCTGGTAATTTATATTAGTCTGAGATTACTTGATCAGAAATGGGAACAAAAATATTGGAAATGGCAAAAAATCGCAAAATTTTCAGACAATTTGCATGGAAAATCTGCGATATTTTTAATATCTCGAATAAAGATAAAACTTTCAAAATATATGTATTTTGGGGTGAGAGAAAAGAAAATCCATGTGAAATTGCTTTAGAAATGACCGTTAAAAAGATATGTAAGAAAAACCGAGTTCCATCTGTTTTTTTATCATATATCTTAGAAACTAAACATTGTGCACAATTTATTATATCACCATTCGATTCAGCTTAAAACTTTTTATAAACCTGGTAATTTATATTAGTCTGAGATTACTTGATCAGAAATGGGAACAAAAATATTGGAAATGGCAAAAAATCGCAAAATTTCCGACAATTTGCATGGAAAATCTGCGATATTTTTTAATATCTCGAGTAAAGATAAAACTTTCAAAATATATGTATTTTGGGGTGAGAGAAACGAAAATCCATGTGAAATTGCTTTAGAAATGACCGTTTAAAAGATATGTAAGAAAAACCGAGTTCCATCTGTTTTTTTATCATATATCTTAGAAACTAAACATTGTGCACAATTTATTATATCACCATTCGATTCAGCGTAAAACCTTTTATAAACCTGGTAATTTATATTAGTCTGAGATTACTTGATCAGAAATGGGAACAAAAATATTGGAAATGGCAAAAAATCGCAAAATTTCCGACAATTTGCATGGAAAATCTGCGATATTTTTTAATCTCTCGAATAAAGATAAAACTTTCAAAATATATGTAATTTGGGGTGAGAGAAACGAAAATCCATGTGAAATTGCTTTAGAAATGACCGTTTAAAAGATATGTAAGAAAAACCGAGTTCCATCTGTTTTTTTATCATATATCTTAGAAACTAAACATTGTGCACAATTTATTATACCACCATTCGATTCAGCGTAAAACCTTTTATAAACCTGGTAATTTATATTAGTCTGAGATTACTTGATCAGAAATGGGAACAAAAATATTGGAAATGGCAAAAAATCGCAAAATTTCCGACAATTTGCATGGAAAATCTGCGATATTTTTTAATATCTCGAATAAAGATAAAACTTTCAAAATATATGTATTTTGGGGTGAGAGAAACGAAAATCCATGTGAAATTGCTTTAGAAATGACCGTTTAAAAGATATGTAAGAAAAACCGAGTTCCATCTGTTTTTTTATCATATATCTTAGAAACTAAACATTGTGCACAATTTATTATATCACCATTCGATTCAGCGTAAAACTTTTTATAAACCTGGTAATTTATATTAGTCTGAGATTACTTGATCAGAAATGGGAACAAAAATATTGGAAATGGCAAAAAATCGCAAAATTTCCGACCATTTGCATGGAAAATCTGCGACATTTTTTAATCTCTCGAATAAAGATAAAACTTTCAAAATATATGTATTTTGGGGTGAAAGAAATGAAAATCCATGTGAAATTGCTTTAGAAATGACCGTTTAAAAGATATGTAAGAAAAACCGAGTTCCATCTGTTTTTTTATCATATATCTTAGAAACTAAACATTGTGCACAATTTATTATATCACCATTCGATTCAGCGTAAAATTCTTTATAAACTCAATATGTTATATTAGCCTGAGATTACTTGATGAGAAATGGGAACAAAAATATTGAAAATGGCAAAAAATCGCAAAATTTCCGACCATTTGCATGGAAAATCTGCGATATTTTTTAATATCTCGAATAAAGATAAAACTTTCAAAATATATGTATTTTGGGGTGAGAGAAACGAAAATCCATGTTAAAATGCTTTAAAAATGACCGTTTAAAAGATATGTAAGAAAAACCGAGTTCCATCTGCTTTTTTATCATATGTCTTAGAAACTAAACATTGTGCACAATTTATTATATCACCGTTCGATTCAGCGTAAAACTTTTTATAAACCTGGTAATTTATATTAGTCTGAGATTACTTGATCAGAAATGGGAACAAAAATATTGGAAATGGCAAAAAATCGCAAAATTTCCGACAATTTGCATGGAAAATCTGCGATATTTTTTAAACTCTCGAATAAAGATAAAACTTTCAAAATATATGTATTTTGGGGTGAGAGAAACGAAAATCCATGTGAAATTGCTTTAGAAATGACCGTTTAAAAGATATGTAAGAAAAACCGAGTTCCATCTGTTTTTTTATCATATATCTTAGAAACTAAACATTGTGCACAATTTATTATATCACCATTCGATTCAGCGTAAAACCTTTTATAAACCTGGTAATTTATATTAGTCTGAGATTACTTGATCAGAAATGGGAACAAAAATATTGGAAATGGCAAAAAATCGCAAAATTTCCGACAATTTGCATGGAAAATCTGCGATAATTTTTAATATCTCGAGTAAAGATAAAACTTTCAAAATATATGTATTTTGGGGTGAGAGAAACGAAAATCCATGTGAAATTGCTTTAGAAATGACCGTTTAAAAGATATGTAAGAAAAACCGAGTTCCATCTGTTTTTTTATCATATATCTTAGAAACTAAACATTGTGCACAATTTATTATATCACCATTCGATTCAGCGTAAAACTTTTTATAAACCTGGTAATTTATATTAGTCTGAGATTACTTGATCAGAAATGGGAACAAAAATATTGGAAATGGCAAAAAATCGCAAAATTTCCGACAATTTGCATGGAAAATCTACGATATTTTTTAATCTCTCGAATAAAGATAAAACTTTCAAAATATATGTATTTTGGGGTGAGAGAAACGAAAATCCATGTGAAATTGCTTTAGAAATGACCGTTTAAAAGATATGTAAGAAAAACTGAGTTCCATCTGTTTTTTTATCATATATCTTAGAAACTAAACATTGTGCACAATTTATTATATCACCGTTCGATTCAGCGTAAAACTTTTTATAAACCTGGTAATTTATATTAGTCTGAGATTACTTGATCAGAAATGGGAACAAAAATATTGGAAATGGCAAAAAATCGCAAAATTTTCAGACAATTTGCATGGAAAATCTGCGATATTTTTAATATCTCGAATAAAGATAAAACTTTCAAAATATATGTATTTTGGGGTGAGAGAAAAGAAAATCCATGTGAAATTGCTTTAGAAATGACCGTTAAAAAGATATGTAAGAAAAACCGAGTTCCATCTGTTTTTTTATCATATATCTTAGAAACTAAACATTGTGCACAATTTATTATATCACCATTCGATTCAGCTTAAAACTTTTTATAAACCTGGTAATTTATATTAGTCTGAGATTACTTGATCAGAAATGGGAACAAAAATATTGGAAATGGCAAAAAATCGCAAAATTTCCGACAATTTGCATGGAAAATCTGCGATATTTTTTAATATCTCGAATAAAGATAAAACTTTCAAAATATATGTATTTTGGGGTGAGAGAAACGAAAACCCATGTGAAATTGCTTTAGAAATGACCGTTTAAAAGATATGTAAGAAAAACCGAGTTCCATCTGTTTTTTTATCATATATCTTAGAAACTAAACATTGTGCACAATTTATTATATCACCGTTCGATTCAGCGTAAAACTTTTTATAAACCTGGTAATTTATATTAGTCTGAGATTACTTGATCAGAAATGGGAACAAAAATATTGGAAATGGCAAAAAATCGCAAAATTTCCGACAATTTGCATGGAAAATCTGCGATATTTTTTAATCTCTCGAATAAAGATAAAACTTTCAAAATATATGTATTTTGGGGTGAGAGAAACGAAAATCCATGTGAAATTGCTTTAGAAATGACCGTTTAAAAGATATGTAAGAAAAACTGAGTTCCATCTGTTTTTTTATCATATATCTTAGAAACTAAACATTGTGCACAATTTATTATATCACCATTCGATTCAGCGTAAAACTTTTTATAAACCTGTTAATTTATATTAGTCTGAGATTACTTGATAAGAAATGGGAACAAAAATATTGGAAATGGCAAAAAATCGCAAAATTTTCAGACAATTTGCATGGAAAATCTGCGATATTTTTAATATCTCGAATAAAGATAAAACTTTCAAAATATATGTATTTTGGGGTGAGAGAAAAGAAAATCCATGTGAAATTGCTTTAGAAATGACCGTTTAAAAGATATGTAAGAAAAACCGAGTTCCATCTGTTTTTTTATCATATATCTTAGAAACTAAACATTGTGCACAATTTATTATATCACCATTCGATTCAGCGTAAAACTTTTTATAAACCTGGTAATTTATATTAGTCTGAGATTACTTGATCAGAAATGGGAACAAAAATATTGGAAATGGCAAAAAATCGCAAAATTTCCGACAATTTGCATGGAAAATCTGCGATATTTTTTAATCTCTCGAATAAAGATAAAACTTTCAAAATATATGTATTTTGGGATGAGAGAAACGAAAATCCATGTGAAATTGCTTTAGAAATGACCGTTTAAAAGATATGTAAGAAAAACCGAGTTCCATCTGTTTTTTTATCATATATCTTAGAAACTAAACATTGTGCACAATTTATTATATCACCATTCGATTCAGCGTAAAACTTTTTATAAACCTGGTAATTTATATTAGTCTGAGATTACTTGATCAGAAATGGGAACAAAAATATTGGAAATGGCAAAAAATCGCAAAATTTCCGACAATTTGCATGGAAAATCTGCGATATTTTTTAATATCTCGAATAAAGATAAAACTTTCAAAATATATGTATTTTGGGGTGAGAGAAACGAAAATCCATGTGAAATTGCTTTAGAAATGACCGTTTAAAAGATATGTAAGAAAAACCGAGTTCCATCTGTTTTTTTATCATATATCTTAGAAACTAAACATTGTGCACAATTTATTATATCACCATTCGATTCAGCGTAAAACTTTTTATAAACCTGGTAATTTATATTAGTCTGAGATTACTTGATCAGAAATGGGAACAAAAATATTGGAAATGGCAAAAAATCGCAAAATTTCCGACAATTTGCATGGAAAATCTGCGATATTTTTTAATCTCTCGAATAAAGATAAAACTTTCAAAATATATGTATTTTGGGGTGAGAGAAATGAAAATCCATGTGAAATTGCTTTAGAACTAACCGTTTTAAAGTTATATAAGAAAAACCGAGTTCCATCTGTTTTTTTATCATATATCTTAGAAACTAAACATTGTGCACAATTTATTATATCACCATTCGATTCAGCGTAAAATTCTTTATAAACTCAATATGTTATATTAGCCTGAGATTACTTGATGAGAAATGGGAACAAAAATATTGAAAATGGCAAAAAATCGCAAAATTTCCGACCATTTGCATGGAAAATCTGCAATATTTTTTAATATCTCGAATAGAGATAAAACTTTCAAAATATGTGTATTTTGGGGTGAGAGAAACGAAAATCCATGTTAAAATGCTTTAGAACTAACCGTTTTAAAGTTATATAAGAAAAACCGAGATGAATCTGTTTTTTATCATATATCTTAGAAACTAAACATTGTGCACAATTTATTATATCACCATTCGATTCAGCGTAAAACTTTTTATAAACCTGGTAATTTATATTAGTCTGAGATTACTTGATCAGAAATGGGAACAAAAATATTGGAAATGGCAAAAAATCGCAAAATTTCCGACAATTTGCATGGAAAATCTGCGATATTTTTTAATATCTCGAATAAAGATAAAACTTTCAAAATATATGTATTTTGGGGTGAGAGAAACGAAAATCCATGTGAAATTGCTTTAGAAATGACCGTTTAAAAGATATGTAAGAAAAACCGAGTTCCATCTGTTTTTTTATCATATATCTTAGAAACTAAACATTGTGCACAATTTATTATATCACCATTCGATTCAGCGTAAAACTTTTTATAAACCTGGTAATTTATATTAGTCTGAGATTACTTGATCAGAAATGGGAACAAAAATATTGGAAATGGCAAAAAATCGCAAAATTTCCGACAATTTGCATGGAAAATCTGCGATATTTTTTAATCTCTCGAATAAAGATAAAACTTTCAAGATATATGTATTTTGGGGTGAGAGAAACGATAATCCATGTGAAATTGCTTTAGAAATGACCGTTTAAAAGATATGTAAGAAAAACTGAGTTCCATCTGTTTTTTTATCATATATCGTAGAAACTAAACATTGTGCACAATTTATTATATCACCATTCGATTCAGCGTAAAACTTTTTATAAACCTGGTAATTTATATTAGTCTGAGATTACTTGATCAGAAATGGGAACAAAAATATTGGAAATGGCAAAAAATCGCAAAATTTCCGACAATTTGCATGGAAAATCTGCGATATTTTTTAATCTCTCGAATAAAGATAAAACTTTCAAAATATATGTATTTTGGGGTGAGAGAAACGAAAATCCATGTGAAATTGCTTTAGAAATGACCGTTTAAAAGATATGTAAGAAAAACTGAGTTCCATCTGTTTTTTTATCATATATCTTAGAAACTAAACATTGTGCACAATTTATTATATCACCCTTCGATTCAGGGTAAAACTTTTTATAAACCTGGTAATTTATATTAGTCTGAGATTACTTGATAAGAAATGGGAACAAAAATATTGGAAATGGCAAAAAATCGCAAAATTTTCAGACAATTTGCATGGAAAATCTGCGATATTTTTAATATCTCGAATAAAGATAAAACTTTCAAAATATATGTATTTTGGGGTGAGAGAAAAGAAAATCCATGTGAAATTGCTTTAGAAATGACCGTTTAAAAGATATGTAAGAAAAACCGAGTTCCATCTGTTTTTTTATCATATATCTTAGAAACTAAACATTGTGCACAATTTATTATATCACCATTCGATTCAGCGTAAAACTTTTTATAAACCTGGTAATTTATATTAGTCTGAGATTACTTGATCAGAAATGGGAACAAAAATATTGGAAATGGCAAAAAATCGCAAAATTTCCGACAATTTGCATGGAAAATCTGCGATATTTTTTAATCTCTCGAATAAAGATAAAACTTTCAAAATATATGTATTTTGGGATGAGAGAAACGAAAATCCATGTGAAATTGCTTTAGAAATGACCGTTTAAAAGATATGTAAGAAAAACGGAGTTCCATCTGTTTTTTTATCATATATCTTAGAAACTAAACATTGTGCACAATTTATTATATCACCATTCGATTCAGCGTAAAACTTTTTATAAACCTGGTAATTTATATTAGTCTGAGATTACTTGATCAGAAATGGGAACAAAAATATTGGAAATGGCAAAAAATCGCAAAATTTCCGACAATTTGCATGGAAAATCTGCGATATTTTTTAATCTCTCGAATAAAGATAAAACTTTCAAAATATATGTATTTTGGGGTGAGAGAAACGATAATCCATGTGAAATTGCTTTAGAAATGACCGTTTAAAAGATATGTAAGAAAAACTGAGTTCCATCTGTTTTTTTATCATATATCTTAGAAACTAAACATTGTGCACAATTTATTATATCACCATTCGATTCAGCGTAAAACTTTTTATAAACCTGGTAATTTATATTAGTCTGAGATTACTTGATTAGAAATTGGAACAAAAATATTGGAAATGGCAAAAAATCGCAATATTTCCGACAATTTGCATGGAAAATCTGCGATATTTTTAATATCTCGAATAAAGATAAAACTTTCAAAATATATGTATTTTGGGGTGAGAGAAACGAAAATCCATGTTAAAATGCTTTAGAAATGACCGTTTAAAATATATGTAAGAAAAACCGAGTTCCATCTGTTTTTTTATCATATATCATAGAAACTAAACATTGTGCACAATTTATTATATCATCATTCGATTCAGCGTAAAACCTTTTATAAACCTGGTAATTTATATTAGTCTGAGATTACTTGATCAGAAATGGGAACAAAAATATTGGAAATGGTAAAAAATCGCAAAATTTCCGACAATTTGCATGGAAAATCTGCGATATTTTTTAATATCTCGAATAAAGATAAAACTTTCAAAATATATGTATTTTGGGGTGAGAGAAACGAAAATCCATGTGAAATTGCTTTAGAAATGACCGTTTAAAAGATATGTAAGAAAAACCGAGTTCCATCTGTTTTTTTATCATATATCTTAGAAACTAAACATTGTGCACAATTTATTATATCACCATTCGATTCAGCTTAAAACTTTTTATAAACCTGGTAATTTATATTAGTCTGAGATTACTTGATCAGAAATGGGAACAAAAATATTGGAAATGGCAAAAAATCGCAAAATTTCCGACAATTTGCATGGAAAATCTGCGATATTTTTTAATATCTCGAATAAAGATAAAACTTTCAAAATATATGTATTTTGGGGTGAGAGAAACGAAAATCCATGTGAAATTGCTTTAGAAATGACCGTTTAAAAGATATGTAAGAAAAACCGAGTTCCATCTGTTTTTTTATCATATATCTTAGAAACTAAACATTGTGCACAATTTATTATATCACCATTCGATTCAGCGTAAAACTTTTTGTAAACCTGATAATTTATATTAGTCTGAGATTACTTGATCAGAAATGGGAACAAAAATATTGGAAATGGCAAAAAATCGCAAAATTTCCGACAATTTGCATGGAAAATCTGCGATATTTTTTAATCTCTCGAATAAAGATAAAACTTTCAAAATATATGTATTTTGGGGTGAGAGAAACGAAAATCCATGTTAAAATGCCTTAGAAATGACCGTTTAAAAGATATGTAAGAAAAACCGAGTTCCATCTGTTTTTTATCATATATCTTAGAAACTAAACATTGTGCACAATTTATTATATCACCATTCGATTCAGCGTAAACCTTTTTATAAACCTGGTAATTTATATTAGTCTGAGATTACTTGATCAGAAATGGGAACAAAAATATTGGAAATGGCAAAAAATCGCAAAATTTCCGACAATTTGCATGGAAAATCTGCGATATTTTTTAATCTCTCGAATAAAGATAAAACTTTCAAAATAAATGTATTTTGGGGTGAGAGAAACGAAAATCCATGTGAAATTGCTTTAGAAATGACCGTTTAAAAGATATGTAAGAAAAACCGAGTTCCATCTGTTTTTTTATCATATATCTTAGAAACTAAACATTGTGCACAATTTATTATATCACCATTCGATTCAGCGTAAAACTTTTTATAAACCTGGTAATTTATATTAGTCTGAGATTACTTGATCAGAAATGGGAACAAAAATATTGGAAATGGTAAAAAATCGCAAAATTTCCGACAATTTGCATGGAAAATCTGCGATATTTTTAATATCTCGAATAAAGATAAAACTTTCAAAATATATGTATTTTGGGATGAGAGAAACGAAAATCCATGTTAAAATGCTTTAGAAATGACCGTTTAAAAGATATGTAAGAAAAACCGAGTTCCATCTGTTTTTTTATCATATATCTTAGAAACTAAACATTGTGCACAATTTATTATATCACCATTCGATTCAGCGTAAAACTTTTTATAAACCTGGTAATTTATATTAGTCTGAGATTACTTGATCAGAAATGGGAACAAAAATATTGGAAATGGCAAAAAATCGCAAAATTTCCGACAATTTGCATGGAAAATCTGCGATATTTTTTAATATCTCGAATAAAGATAAAACTTTCAAAATATATGTATTTTGGGGTGAGAGAAACGAAAATCTATGTTAAAATGCTTTAGAAATGACCGTTTAAAAGATATGTAAGAAAAACCGAGTTCCATCTGTTTTTTTATCATATATCTTAGAAACTAAACATTGTGCACAATTTATTATATCACCATTCGATTCAGCGAAAAACTTTTTATAAACCTGATAATTTATATTAGTCTGAGATTACTTGATCAGAAATGGGAACAAAAACATTGGAAATGGCAAAAAATCGCAAAATTTCCGACCATTTGCATGGAAAATCTGCGATATTTTTTAATATCTCGAATAAAGATAAAACTTTCAAAATATATGTATTTTGGGGTGAGAGAAACGAAAATCCATGTTAAAATGCTTTAGAAATGACCGTTTAAAAGATATGTAAGAAAAACCGAGTTCCATCTGTTTTTTTATCATATGTCTTAGAAACTAAACATTGTGCACAATTTATTATATCACCATTCGATTCAGCGTAAAACTTTTTATAAACCTGGTAATTTATATTAGTCTGAGATTACTTGATCAGAAATGGGAACAAAAATATTGGAAATGGCAAAAAATCGCAAAATTTCCGACAATTTGCATGGAAAATCTGCGATATTTTTTAATCTCTCGAATAAAGATAAAACTTTCAAGATATATGTATTTTGGGGTGAGAGAAACGATAATCCATGTGAAATTGCTTTAGAAATGACCGTTTAAAAGATATGTAAGAAAAACTGAGTTCCATCTGTTTTTTTATCATATATCTTAGAAACTAAACATTGTGCACAATTTATTATATCACCCTTCGATTCAGCGTAAAACTTTTTATAAACCTGGTAATTTATATTAGTCTGAGATTACTTGATAAGAAATGGGAACAAAAATATTGGAAATGGCAAAAAATCGCAAAATTTTCAGACAATTTGCATGGAAAATCTGCGATATTTTTAATATCTCGAATAAAGATAAAACTTTCAAAATATATGTATTTTGGGGTGAAAGAAATGAAAATCCATGTGAAATTGCTTTAGAAATGACCGTTTAAAAGATATGTAAGAAAAACCGAGTTCCATCTGTTTTTTTATCATATATCTTAGAAACTAAACATTGTGCACAATTTATTATATCACCATTCGATTCAGCGTAAAACTTTTTATAAACCTGGTAATTTATATTAGTCTGAGATTACTTGATCAGAAATGGGAACAAAAATATTGGAAATGGCAAAAAATCGCAAAATTTCCGACAATTTGCATGGAAAATCTGCGATATTTTTTAATCTCTCGAATAAAGATAAAACTTTCAAAATATATGTATTTTGGGATGAGAGAAACGAAAATCCATGTGAAATTGCTTTAGAAATGACCGTTTAAAAGATATGTAAGAAAAACGGAGTTCCATCTGTTTTTTTATCATATATCTTAGAAACTAAACATTGTGCACAATTTATTATATCACCATTCGATTCAGCGTAAAACTTTTTATAAACCTGGTAATTTATATTAGTCTGAGATTACTTGATCAGAAATGGGAACAAAAATATTGGAAATGGCAAAAAATCGCAAAATTTCCGACAATTTGCATGGAAAATCTGCGATATTTTTTAATCTCTCGAATAAAGATAAAACTTTCAAAATATATGTATTTTGGGGTGAGAGAAACGATAATCCATGTGAAATTGCTTTAGAAATGACCGTTTAAAAGATATGTAAGAAAAACTGAGTTCCATCTGTTTTTTTATCATATATCTTAGAAACTAAACATTGTGCACAATTTATTATATCACCATTCGATTCAGCGTAAAACTTTTTATAAACCTGGTAATTTATATTAGTCTGAGATTACTTGATTAGAAATTGGAACAAAAATATTGGAAATGGCAAAAAATCGCAATATTTCCGACAATTTGCATGGAAAATCTGCGATATTTTTAATATCTCGAATAAAGATAAAACTTTCAAAATATATGTATTTTGGGGTGAGAGAAACGAAAATCCATGTTAAAATGCTTTAGAAATGACCGTTTAAAATATATGTAAGAAAAACCGAGTTCCATCTGTTTTTTTATCATATATCATAGAAACTAAACATTGTGCACAATTTATTATATCATCATTCGATTCAGCGTAAAACCTTTTATAAACCTGGTAATTTATATTAGTCTGAGATTACTTGATCAGAAATGGGAACAAAAATATTGGAAATGGTAAAAAATCGCAAAATTTCCGACAATTTGCATGGAAAATCTGCGATATTTTTTAATATCTCGAATAAAGATAAAACTTTCAAAATATATGTATTTTGGGGTGAGAGAAACGAAAATCCATGTGAAATTGCTTTAGAAATGACCGTTTAAAAGATATGTAAGAAAAACCGAGTTCCATCTGTTTTTTTATCATATATCTTAGAAACTAAACATTGTGCACAATTTATTATATCACCATTCGATTCAGCTTAAAACTTTTTATAAACCTGGTAATTTATATTAGTCTGAGATTACTTGATCAGAAATGGGAACAAAAATATTGGAAATGGCAAAAAATCGCAAAATTTCCGACAATTTGCATGGAAAATCTGCGATATTTTTTAATATCTCGAATAAAGATAAAACTTTCAAAATATATGTATTTTGGGGTGAGAGAAACGAAAATCCATGTGAAATTGCTTTAGAAATGACCGTTTAAAAGATATGTAAGAAAAACCGAGTTCCATCTGTTTTTTTATCATATATCTTAGAAACTAAACATTGTGCACAATTTATTATATCACCATTCGATTCAGCGTAAAACTTTTTGTAAACCTGATAATTTATATTAGTCTGAGATTACTTGATCAGAAATGGGAACAAAAATATTGGAAATGGCAAAAAATCGCAAAATTTCCGACAATTTGCATGGAAAATCTGCGATATTTTTTAATCTCTCGAATAAAGATAAAACTTTCAAAATATATGTATTTTGGGGTGAGAGAAACGAAAATCCATGTTAAAATGCCTTAGAAATGACCGTTTAAAAGATATGTAAGAAAAACCGAGTTCCATCTGTTTTTTATCATATATCTTAGAAACTAAACATTGTGCACAATTTATTATATCACCATTCGATTCAGCGTAAACCTTTTTATAAACCTGGTAATTTATATTAGTCTGAGATTACTTGATCAGAAATGGGAACAAAAATATTGGAAATGGCAAAAAATCGCAAAATTTCCGACAATTTGCATGGAAAATCTGCGATATTTTTTAATCTCTCGAATAAAGATAAAACTTTCAAAATAAATGTATTTTGGGGTGAGAGAAACGAAAATCCATGTGAAATTGCTTTAGAAATGACCGTTTAAAAGATATGTAAGAAAAACCGAGTTCCATCTGTTTTTTTATCATATATCTTAGAAACTAAACATTGTGCACAATTTATTATATCACCATTCGATTCAGCGTAAAACTTTTTATAAACCTGGTAATTTATATTAGTCTGAGATTACTTGATCAGAAATGGGAACAAAAATATTGGAAATGGCAAAAAATCGCAAAATTTCCGACAATTTGCATGGAAAATCTGCGATATTTTTTAATCTCTCGAATAAAGATAAAACTTTCAAAATATATGTATTTTGGGGTGAGAGAAACGAAAATCCATGTGAAATTGCTTTAGAAATGACCGTTTAAAAGATATGTAAGAAAAACGGAGTTCCATCTGTTTTTTTATCATATATCTTAGAAACTAAACATTGTGCACAATTTATTATATCACCATTCGATTCAGCGTAAAACTTTTTATAAACCTGGTAATTTATATTAGTCTGAGATTACTTGATCAGAAATGGGAACAAAAATATTGGAAATGGCAAAAAATCGCAAAATTTCCGACAATTTGCATGGAAAATCTGCGATATTTTTTAATCTCTCGAATAAAGATAAAACTTTCAAGATATATGTATTTTGGGGTGAGAGAAACGATAATCCATGTGAAATTGCTTTAGAAATGACCGTTTAAAAGATATGTAAGAAAAACTGAGTTCCATCTGTTTTTTTATCATATATCTTAGAAACTAAACATTGTGCACAATTTATTATATCACCCTTCGATTCAGCGTAAAACTTTTTATAAACCTGGTAATTTATATTAGTCTGAGATTACTTGATAAGAAATGGGAACAAAAATATTGGAAATGGCAAAAAATCGCAAAATTTTCAGACAATTTGCATGGAAAATCTGCGATATTTTTAATATCTCGAATAAAGATAAAACTTTCAAAATATATGTATTTTGGGGTGAGAGAAAAGAAAATCCATGTGAAATTGCTTTAGAAATGACCGTTTAAAAGATATGTAAGAAAAACCGAGTTCCATCTGTTTTTTTATCATATATCTTAGAAACTAAACATTGTGCACAATTTATTATATCACCATTCGATTCAGCGTAAAACTTTTTATAAACCTGGTAATTTATATTAGTCTGAGATTACTTGATCAGAAATGGGAACAAAAATATTGGAAATGGCAAAAAATCGCAAAATTTCCGACAATTTGCATGGAAAATCTGCGATATTTTTTAATCTCTCGAATAAAGATAAAACTTTCAAAATATATGTATTTTGGGATGAGAGAAACGAAAATCCATGTGAAATTGCTTTAGAAATGACCGTTTAAAAGATATGTAAGAAAAACGGAGTTCCATCTGTTTTTTTATCATATATCTTAGAAACTAAACATTGTGCACAATTTATTATATCACCATTCGATTCAGCGTAAAACTTTTTATAAACCTGGTAATTTATATTAGTCTGAGATTACTTGATCAGAAATGGGAACAAAAATATTGGAAATGGCAAAAAATCGCAAAATTTCCGACAATTTGCATGGAAAATCTGCGATATTTTTTAATCTCTCGAATAAAGATAAAACTTTCAAAATATATGTATTTTGGGGTGAGAGAAACGATAATCCATGTGAAATTGCTTTAGAAATGACCGTTTAAAAGATATGTAAGAAAAACTGAGTTCCATCTGTTTTTTTATCATATATCTTAGAAACTAAACATTGTGCACAATTTATTATATCACCATTCGATTCAGCGTAAAACTTTTTATAAACCTGGTAATTTATATTAGTCTGAGATTACTTGATTAGAAATTGGAACAAAAATATTGGAAATGGCAAAAAATCGCAATATTTCCGACAATTTGCATGGAAAATCTGCGATATTTTTAATATCTCGAATAAAGATAAAACTTTCAAAATATATGTATTTTGGGGTGAGAGAAACGAAAATCCATGTTAAAATGCTTTAGAAATGACCGTTTAAAATATATGTAAGAAAAACCGAGTTCCATCTGTTTTTTTATCATATATCATAGAAACTAAACATTGTGCACAATTTATTATATCATCATTCGATTCAGCGTAAAACCTTTTATAAACCTGGTAATTTATATTAGTCTGAGATTACTTGATCAGAAATGGGAACAAAAATATTGGAAATGGTAAAAAATCGCAAAATTTCCGACAATTTGCATGGAAAATCTGCGATATTTTTTAATATCTCGAATAAAGATAAAACTTTCAAAATATATGTATTTTGGGGTGAGAGAAACGAAAATCCATGTGAAATTGCTTTAGAAATGACCGTTTAAAAGATATGTAAGAAAAACCGAGTTCCATCTGTTTTTTTATCATATATCTTAGAAACTAAACATTGTGCACAATTTATTATATCACCATTCGATTCAGCTTAAAACTTTTTATAAACCTGGTAATTTATATTAGTCTGAGATTACTTGATCAGAAATGGGAACAAAAATATTGGAAATGGCAAAAAATCGCAAAATTTCCGACAATTTGCATGGAAAATCTGCGATATTTTTTAATATCTCGAATAAAGATAAAACTTTCAAAATATATGTATTTTGGGGTGAGAGAAACGAAAATCCATGTGAAATTGCTTTAGAAATGACCGTTTAAAAGATATGTAAGAAAAACCGAGTTCCATCTGTTTTTTTATCATATATCTTAGAAACTAAACATTGTGCACAATTTATTATATCACCATTCGATTCAGCGTAAAACTTTTTGTAAACCTGATAATTTATATTAGTCTGAGATTACTTGATCAGAAATGGGAACAAAAATATTGGAAATGGCAAAAAATCGCAAAATTTCCGACAATTTGCATGGAAAATCTGCGATATTTTTTAATCTCTCGAATAAAGATAAAACTTTCAAAATATATGTATTTTGGGGTGAGAGAAACGAAAATCCATGTTAAAATGCCTTAGAAATGACCGATTAAAAGACATGTAAGAAAAACCGAGTTCCATCTGTTTTTTATCATATATCTTAGAAACTAAACATTGTGCACAATTTATTATATCACCATTCGATTCAGCGTAAACCTTTTTATAAACCTGGTAATTTATATTAGTCTGAGATTACTTGATCAGAAATGGGAACAAAAATATTGGAAATGGCAAAAAATCGCAAAATTTCCGACAATTTGCATGGAAAATCTGCGATATTTTTTAATCTCTCGAATAAAGATAAAACTTTCAAAATAAATGTATTTTGGGGTGAGAGAAACGAAAATCCATGTGAAATTGCTTTAGAAATGACCGTTTAAAAGATATGTAAGAAAAACCGAGTTCCATCTGTTTTTTTATCATATATCTTAGAAACTAAACATTGTGCACAATTTATTATATCACCATTCGATTCAGCGTAAAACTTTTTATAAACCTGGCAATTTATATTAGTCTGAGATTACTTGATCAGAAATGGGAACAAAAATATTGGAAATGGTAAAAAATCGCAAAATTTCCGACAATTTGCATGGAAAATCTGCGATATTTTTAATATCTCGAATAAAGATAAAACTTTCAAAATATATGTATTTTGGGATGAGAGAAACGAAAATCCATGTTAAAATGCTTTAGAAATGACCGTTTAAAAGATATGTAAGAAAAACCGAGTTCCATCTGTTTTTTTATCATATATCTTAGAAACTAAACATTGTGCACAATTTATTATATCACCATTCGATTCAGCGTAAAACTTTTTATAAACCTGGTAATTTATATTAGTCTGAGATTACTTGATCAGAAATGGGAACAAAAATATTGGAAATGGCAAAAAATCGCAAAATTTCCGACAATTTGCATGGAAAATCTGCGATATTTTTTAATATCTCGAATAAAGATAAAACTTTCAAAATATATGTATTTTGGGGTGAGAGAAACGAAAATCCATGTTAAAATGCTTTAGAACTAACCGTTTTAAAGTTATATAAGAAAAACCGAGTTCCATCTGTTTTTTTATCATATATCTTAGAAACTAAACATTGTGCACAATTTATTATATCACCATTCGATTCAGCGAAAAACTTTTTATAAACCTGATAATTTATATTAGTCTGAGATAACTTGATCAGAAATGGGAACAAAAACATTGGAAATGGCAAAAAATCGCAAAATTTCCGACAATTTGCATGGAAAATCTGCGATATTTTTTAATATCTCGAATAAAGATAAAACTTTCAAAATATATGTATTTTGGGGTGAGAGAAACGAAAATCCATGTTAAAATGCTTTAGAAATGACCGTTTAAAAGATATGTAAGAAAAACCGAGTTCCATCTGTTTTTTTATCATATGTCTTAGAAACTAAACATTGTGCACAATTTATTATATCACCATTCGATTCAGCGTAAAACTTTTTATAAACCTGGTAATTTATATTAGTCTGAGATTACTTGATCAGAAATGGGAACAAAAACATTGGAAATGGCAAAAAATCGCAAAATTTCCGACAATTTGCATGGAAAATCTGCGATATTTTTTAAGCTCTCGAATAAAGATAAAACTTTCAAAATATATATATTTTGGGGTGAGAGAAACGAAAATCCATGTTAAAATGCTTTAGAAATGACCGTTTAAAAGATATGTAAGAAAAACGGAGTTCCATCTGTTTTTTTATCATATATCTTAGAAACTAAACATTGTGCACAATTTATTATATCACCATTCGATTCAGCGTAAAACTTTTTATAAACCTGGTAATTTATATTAGTCTGAGATTACTTGATCAGAAATGGGAACAAAAATATTGGAAATGGCAAAAAATCGCAAAATTTCCGACAATTTGCATGGAAAATCTGCGATATTTTTTAATCTCTCGAATAAAGATAAAACTTTCAAAATATATGTATTTTGGGGTGAGAGAAACGAAAATCCATGTGAAATTGCTTTAGAAATGACCGTTTAAAAGATATGTAAGAAAAACGGAGTTCCATCTGTTTTTTTATCATATATCTTAGAAACTAAACATTGTGCACAATTTATTATATCACCATTCGATTCAGCGTAAAACTTTTTATAAACCTGGTAATTTATATTAGTCTGAGATTACTTGATCAGAAATGGGAACAAAAATATTGGAAATGGCAAAAAATCGCAAAATTTCCGACAATTTGCATGGAAAATCTGCGATATTTTTAATATCTCGAATAAAGATAAAACTTTCAAAATATATGTATTTTGGGGTGAGAGAAACGAAAATCCATGTGAAATTGCTTTAGAAATGACCATTTAGAAGATATGTAAGAAAAACCGAGTTCCATCTGTTTTTTTATAATATATCTTAGAAACTAAACATTGTGCACAATTTATTATATCACCATTCGATTCAGCGTAAAACTTTTTATAAACCTGGTAATTTATATTAGTCTGAGATTACTTGATCAGAAATGGGAACGAAAATATTGGAAATGGCAAAAAATCGCAAAATTTCCGACAATTTGCATGGAAAATCTGCGATATTTTTTAATATATCGAATAAAGATAAAACTTTCAAAATATATGTACTTTTGGAGTGAGAGAAACGAAAATCCATGTGAAATTGCTTTAGAAATGACCGTTTAAAAGATATGTAAGAAAAACCGAGTTCCATCTGCTTTTTTATCATATATCTTAGAAACTAAACATTGTGCGCAATTTATTATATCACCATTCGATTCAGCGTAAAACTTTTTATAAACCTGGCAATTTATATTAGTCTGAGATTACTTGATCAGAAATGGGAACAAAAATATTGGAAATGGTAAAAAATCGCAAAATTTCCGACAATTTGCATGGAAAATCTGCGATATTTTTAATATCTCGAATAAAGATAAAACTTTCAAAATATATGTATTTTGGGATGAGAGAAACGAAAATCCATGTTAAAATGCTTTAGAAATGACCGTTTAAAAGATATGTAAGAAAAACCGAGTTCCATCTGTTTTTTTATAATATATCTTAGAAACTAAACATTGTGCACAATTTATTATATCACCATTCGATTCAGCGTAAAACTTTTTATAAACCTGGTAATTTATATTAGTCTGAGATTACTTGATCAGAAATGGGAACGAAAATATTGGAAATGGCAAAAAATCGCAAAATTTCCGACAATTTGCATGGAAAATCTGCGATATTTTTTAATATATCGAATAAAGATAAAACTTTCAAAATATATGTACTTTTGGAGTGAGAGAAACGAAAATCCATGTGAAATTGCTTTAGAAATGACCGTTTAAAAGATATGTAAGAAAAACCGAGTTCCATCTGTTTTTTTATCATATATCTTAGAAACTAAACATTGTGCACAATTTATTATATCACCATTCGATTCAGCGTAAAACTTTTTATAAACCTGGCAATTTATATTAGTCTGAGATTACTTGATCAGAAATGGGAACAAAAATATTGGAAATGGTAAAAAATCGCAAAATTTCCGACAATTTGCATGGAAAATCTGCGATATTTTTAATATCTCGAATAAAGATAAAACTTTCAAAATATATGTATTTTGGGATGAGAGAAACGAAAATCCATGTTAAAATGCTTTAGAAATGACCGTTTAAAAGATATGTAAGAAAAACCGAGTTCCATCTGTTTTTTTATCATATATCTTAGAAACTAAACATTGTGCACAATTTATTATATCACCATTCGATTCAGCGTAAAACTTTTTATAAACCTGGTAATTTATATTAGTCTGAGATTACTTGATCAGAAATGGGAACAAAAATATTGGAAATGGCAAAAAATCGCAAAATTTCCGACAATTTGCATGGAAAATCTGCGATATTTTTTAATATCTCGAATAAAGATAAAACTTTCAAAATATATGTATTTTGGGGTGAGAGAAACGAAAATCCATGTTAAAATGCTTTAGAAATGACCGTTTAAAAGATATGTAAGAAAAACCGAGTTCCATCTGTTTTTTTATCATATATCTTAGAAACTAAACATTGTGCACAATTTATTATATCACCATTCGATTCAGCGAAAAACTTTTTATAAACCTGATAATTTATATTAGTCTGAGATTACTTGATCAGAAATGGGAACAAAAACATTGGAAATGGCAAAAAATCGCAAAATTTCCGACAATTTGCATGGAAAATCTGCGATATTTTTTAATATCTCGAATAAAGATAAAACTTTCAAAATATATGTATTTTGGGGTGAGAGAAACGAAAATCCATGTTAAAATGCTTTAGAAATGACCGTTTAAAAGATATGTAAGAAAAACCGAGTTCCATCTGTTTTTTTATCATATGTCTTAGAAACTAAACATTGTGCACAATTTATTATATCACCATTCGATTCAGCGTAAAACTTTTTATAAACCTGGTAATTTATATTAGTCTGAGATTACTTGATCAGAAATGGGAACAAAAACATTGGAAATGGCAAAAAATCGCAAAATTTCCGACAATTTGCATGGAAAATCTGCGATATTTTTTAAGCTCTCGAATAAAGATAAAACTTTCAAAATATATATATTTTGGGGTGAGAGAAATGAAAATCCATGTTAAAATGCTTTAGAACTAACCGTTTTAAAGTTATATAAGAAAAACCGAGTTCCATCTGTTTTTTTATCATATATCTTAGAAACTAAACATTGTGCACAATTTATTATATCACCATTCGATTCAGCGTAAAACTTTTTATAAACCTGGTAATTTATTTTAGTCTGAGATTACTTGATCAGAAATGGGAACAAAAATATTGGAAATGGCAAAAAATCGCAAAATTTCCGACAATTTGCATGGAAAATCTGCGATATTTTTTAATCTCTCGAATAAAGATAAAACTTTCAAAATATATGTATTTTGGGGTGAGAGAAACGAAAATCCATGTGAAATTGCTTTAGAAATGACCGTTTAAAAGATATGTAAGAAAAACGGAGTTCCATCTGTTTTTTTATCATATATCTTAGAAACTAAACATTGTGCACAATTTATTATATCACCATTCGATTCAGCGTAAAACTTTTTATAAACCTGGTAATTTATATTAGTCTGAGATTACTTGATCAGAAATGGGAACAAAAATATTGGAAATGGCAAAAAATCGCAAAATTTCCGACAATTTGCATGGAAAATCTGCGATATTTTTAATATCTCGAATAAAGATAAAACTTTCAAAATATATGTATTTTGGGGTGAGAGAAACGAAAATCCATGTGAAATTGCTTTAGAAATGACCATTTAGAAGATATGTAAGAAAAACCGAGTTCCATCTGTTTTTTTATAATATATCTTAGAAACTAAACATTGTGCACAATTTATTATATCACCATTCGATTCAGCGTAAAACTTTTTATAAACCTGGTAATTTATATTAGTCTGAGATTACTTGATCAGAAATGGGAACGAAAATATTGGAAATGGCAAAAAATCGCAAAATTTCCGACAATTTGCATGGAAAATCTGCGATATTTTTTAATATATCGAATAAAGATAAAACTTTCAAAATATATGTACTTTTGGAGTGAGAGAAACGAAAATCCATGTGAAATTGCTTTAGAAATGACCGTTTAAAAGATATGTAAGAAAAACCGAGTTCCATCTGCTTTTTTATCATATATCTTAGAAACTAAACATTGTGCACAATTTATTATATCACCATTCGATTCAGCGTAAAACTTTTTATAAACTTGGTAATTTATATTAGTCTGAGATTACTTGATCAGAAATGGGAACAAAAATATTGGAAATGGCAAAAAATCGCAAAATTTCCGACAATTTGCATGGAAAATCTGCGATATTTTTAATATCTCGAATAAAGATAAAACTTTCAAAATATATGTATTTTGGGGTGAGAGAAACGAAAATCCATGTTAAAATGCTTTAGAAATGACCGTTTAGAAGATATGTAAGAAAAACCGAGTTCCATCTGTTTTTTTATAATATATCTTAGAAACTAAACATTGTGCACAATTTATTATATCACCATTCGATTCAGCGTAAAACTTTTTATAAACCTGGTAATTTATATTAGTCTGAGATTACTTGATCAGAAATGGGAACAAAAATATTGGAAATGGCAAAAAATCGCAAAATTTCCGACAATTTGCATGGAAAATCTGCGATATTTTTTAATATCTCGAATAAAGATAAAACTTTCAAAATATATGTATTTTGGGGTGAGAGAAACGAAAATCCATGTGAAATTGCTTTAGAAATGACCGTTTAAAAGATATGTAAGAAAAACCGAGTTCCATCTGCTTTTTTATCATATGTCTTAGAAACTAAACATTGTGCACAATTTATTATACCACCATTCGATTCAGCGTAAAACTTTTTATAAACCTGGTAATTTATATTAGTCTGAGATTACTTGATCAGAAATGGGAACGAAAATATTGGAAATGGCAAAAAATCGCAAAATTTCCGACAATTTGCATGGAAAATCTGCGATATTTTTTAATATCTCGAATAAAGATAAAACTTTCAAAATATATGTATTTTGGGGTGAGAGAAACGAAAATCCATGTTAAAATGCTTTAGAAATGACCGTTTAAAAGATATGTAAGAAAAACCGAGTTCCATCTGTTTTTTTATCATATATCTTAGAAACTAAACATTGTGCACAATTTATTATATCACCATTCGATTCAGCGTAAAACTTTTTATAAACCTGGTAATTTATATTAGTCTGAGATTACTTGATCAGAAATGGGAACAAAAATATTGGAAATGGCAAAAAATCGCAAAATTTCCGACAATTTGCATGGAAAATCTGCGATATTTTTTAATCTCTCGAATAAAGATAAAACTTTCAAAATATATGTATTTTGGGGTGAGAGAAACGAAAATCCATGTGAAATTGCTTTAGAAATGACCGTTTAAAAGATATGTAAGAAAAACTGAGTTCCATCTGTTTTTTATCATATATCTTAGAAACTAAACATTGTGCACAATTTATTATATCACCATTCAATTCAGCGTAAAACTTTTTATAAACCTGGTAATTTATATTAGTCTGAGATTACTTGATCAGAAATGGGAACAAAAACATTGGAAATGGCAAAAAATCGCAAAATTTCCGACAATTTGCATGGAAAATCTGCGATATTTTTTAATATCTCGAATAAAGATAAAACTTTCAAAATATATGTATTTTGGGGTGAGAGAAACGAAAATCCATGTTAAAATGCTTTAGAAATGACCGTTTAAAAGATATGTAAGAAAAACCGAGTTCCATCTGTTTTTTTATCATATGTCTTAGAAACTAAACATTGTGCACAATTTATTATATCACCATTCGATTCAGCGTAAAACTTTTTATAAACCTTGTAATTTATATTAGTCTGAGATTACTTGATCAGAAATGGGAACAAAAACATTGGAAATGGCAAAAAATCGCAGAATTTCCGACAATTTGCATGGAAAATCTGCGATATTTTTTAATATCTCGAATAAAGATAAAACTTTCAAAATATATGTATTTTGGGGTAAGAGAAACGAAAATCCATGTGAAATTGCTTTAGAAATGACCGTTTAAAAGATATGTAAGAAAAACCGAGTTCCATCTGTTTTTTTATCATATATCTTAGAAACTAAACATTGTGCACAATTTATTATATCACCATTAGATTCAACGTAAAACTTTTTATAAACCTGGTAATTTATATTAGTCTGAGATTACTTGATCAGAAATGGGAACAAAAACATTGGAAATGGCAAAAAATCGCAGAATTTCCGACAATTTGCATGGAAAATCTGCGATATTTTTTAATATCTCGAATAAAGATAAAACTTTCAAAATATATGTATTTTGGGGTGAGAGAAACGAAAATCCATGTTAAAATGCTTTAGAAATGACCGTTTAAATGATATGTAAGAAAAACCGAGTTCCATCTGTTTTTTTATAATATATCTTAGAAACTAAACATTGTGCACAATTTATTATATCACCATTCGATTCAGCGTAAAACTTTTTATAAACCTGGTAATTTATATTAGTCTGAGATTACTTGATCAGAAATGGGAACAAAAATATTGGAAATGGCAAAAAATCGCAAAATTTCCGACAATTTGCATGGAAAATCTGCGATATTTTTTAATATCTCGAATAAAGATAAAACTTTCAAAATATATGTATTTTGGGGTGAGAGAAACGAAAATCCATGTGAAATTGCTTTAGAAATGACCGTTTAAAAGATATGTAAGAAAAACTGAATTCCATCTGTTTTTTTATCATATATCTTAGAAACTAAACACTGTGCACAATTTATTATATCACCATTCGATTCAGCGTAAAACTTTTTATAAACCTGGTAATTTATATTAGTCTGAGATTACTTGATCAGAAATGGGAACGAAAATATTGGAAATGGCAAAAAATCGCAAAATTTCCGACAATTTGCATGGAAAATCTGCGATATTTTTTAATCTCTCGAATAAAGATAAAACTTTCAAAATATATGTATTTTGGGGTGAGAGAAACGAAAATCCATGTGAAATTGCTTTAGAAATGACCGTTTAAAAGATATGTAAGAAAAACTGAGTTCCATCTGTTTTTTTATCATATATCTTAGAAACTAAACATTGTGCACAATTTATTATATCACCATTCGATTCAGCGTAAAACTTTTTATAAACCTGGTAATTTATATTAGTCTGAGATTACTTGATCAGAAATGGGAACAAAAATATTGGAAATGGCAAAAAATCGCAAAATTTCCGACAATTTGCATGGAAAATCTGCGATATTTTTAATATCTCGAATAAAGATAAAACTTTCAAAATATATGTATTTTGGGGTGAGAGAAACGAAAATCCATGTGAAATTGCTTTAGAAATGACCGTTTAAAAGATATGTAAGAAAAACCGAGTTCCATCTGCTTTTTTATCATATATCTTAGAAACTAAACATTGTGCACAATTTATTATATCACCATTCGATTCAGCGTAAAACTTTTTATAAACCTGGTAATTTATATTAGCCTGAGATTACTTGATCAGAAATGGGAACAAAAATATTGGAAATGGCAAAAAATCGCAAAATTTCCGACAATTTGCATGGAAAATCTGCGATATTTTTTAATATCTCGAATAAAGATAAAACTTTCAAAATATATGTATTTTGGGGTGAGAGAAACGAAAATCCATGTGAAATTGCTTTAGAAATGACCGTTTAAAAGATATGTAAGAAAAACTGAGTTCCATCTGTTTTTTTATCATATATCTTAGAAACTAAACATTGTGCACAATTTATTATATCACCATTCGATTCAGCGTAAAACTTTTTATAAACCTGGTAATTTATATTAGTCTGAGATTACTTGATCAGAAATGGGAACAAAAATATTGGAAATGGCAAAAAATCGCAAAATTTCCGACAATTTGCATGGAAAATCTGCGATATTTTTAATATCTCGAATAAAAATAAAACTTTCAAAATATATGTATTTTGGGGTGAGAGAAACGAAAATCCATGTGAAATTGCTTTAGAAATGACCGTTTAAAAGATATGTAAGAAAAACCTAGTTCCATCTGTTTTTTATCATATATCTTAGAAACCAAACATTGTGCACAATTTATTATATCACCATTCGATTCAGCGTAAAACTTTTTATAAACCTGGTAATTTATATTAGTCTGAGATTACTTGATCAGAAATGGGAACGAAAATATTGGAAATGGCAAAAAATCGCAAAATTTCCGACAATTTGCATGGAAAATCTGCGATATTTTTTAATATCTCGAATAAAGATAAAACTTTCAAAATATATGTATTTTGGGGTGAGAGAAACGAAAATCCATGTTAAAATGCTTTAGAAATGACCGTTTAAAAGATATGTAAGAAAAACCGAGTTCCATCTGTATTTTTATCATATATCTTAGAAACTAAACATTGTGCACAATTTATTATATCACCATTCGATTCAGCGTAAAACTTTTTATAAACCTGGTAATTTATATTAGTCTGAGATTACTTGATCAGAAATGGGAACAAAAATATTGGAAATGGCAAAAAATCGCAAAATTTCCGACAATTTGCATGGAAAATCTGCGATATTTTTTAATCTCTCGATTAAAGATAAAACTTTCAAAATATATGTATTTTGGGGTGAGAGAAACGAAAATCCATGTGAAATTGCTTTAGAAATGACCGTTTAAAAGATATGTAAGAAAAACTGAGTTCCATCTGCTTTTTTATCATATATCTTTGAAACTAAACATTGTGCACAATTTATTATATCACCATTCGATTCAGCGTAAAACTTTTTATAAACCTGGTAATTTATATTAGTCTGAGATTACTTGATCAGAAATGGGAACAAAAATATTGGAAATGGCAAAAAATCGCAAAATTTCCGACAATTGCATGGAAAATCTGCGATATTTTTAATATCTCGAATAAAGATAAAACTTTCAAAATATATGTATTTTGGGGTGAGAGAAACGAAAATCCATGTGAAATTGCTTTAGAAATGACCGTTTAAAAGATATGTAAGAAAAACCGAGTTCCATCTGCTTTTTTATCATATATCTTAGAAACCAAACATTGTGCACAATTTATTATATCACCATTCGATTCAGCGTAAAACTTTTTATAAACCTGGTAATTTATATTAGTCTGAGATTACTTGATCAGAAATGGGAACAAAAATATTGGAAATGGCAAAAAATCGCAAAATTTCCGACAATTTGCATGGAAAATCTGCGATATTTTTTAATATCTCGAATAAAGATAAAACTTTCAAAATATATGTATTTTGGGGTGAGAGAAACGAAAATCCATGTTAAAATGCATTAGAAATGACCCTTTAAAAGATATGTAAGAAAAACCGAGTTCCATCTGTATTTTTATCATATATCTTAGAAACTAAACATTGTGCACAATTTATTATATCACCATTCGATTCAGCGTAAAACTTTTTATAAACCTGGTAATTTATATTAGTCTGAGATTACTTGATCAGAAATGGGAACAAAAATATTGGAAATGGCAAAAAATCGCAAAATTTCCGACAATTTGCATGGAAAATCTGCGATATTTTTTAATCTCTCGATTAAAGATAAAACTTTCAAAATATATGTATTTTGGGGTGAGAGAAACGAAAATCCATGTGAAATTGCTTTAGAAATGACCGTTTAAAAGATATGTAAGAAAAACTGAGTTCCATCTGCTTTTTTATCATATATCTTTGAAACTAAACATTGTGCACAATTTATTATATCACCATTCGATTCAGCGTAAAACTTTTTATAAACCTGATAATTTATATTAGTCTGAGATTACTTGATCAGAAATGGGAACAAAAATATTGGAAATGGCAAAAAATCGCAAAATTTCCGACAATTTGCATGGAAAATCTGCGATATTTTTTAATATCTCGAATAAAGATAAAACTTTCAAAATATATGTATTTTGGGGTGAGAGAAACGAAAATCCATGTTAAAATGCTTTAGAAATTACCGTTTAAAAGATATGTAAGAAAACCGAGTTCCATCTGCTTTTTTATCATATATCTTAGAAACTAAACATTGTGCACAATTTATTATATCACCGTTCGATTCAGCGTAAAACTTTTTATAAACCTGGTAATTTATATTAGTCTGAGATTACTTGATCAGAAATGGGAACAAAAATATTGGAAATGGCAAAAAATCGCAAAATTTCCGACAATTTGCATGGAAAATCTGCGATATTTTTTAATCTCTCGAATAAAGATAAAACTTTCAAAATATATGTATTTTGGGGTGAGAGAAACGAAAATCCATGTGAAATTACTTTAGAAATGACCGTTTAAAAGATATGTAAGAAAAACTGAGTTCCATCTGTTTTTTTATCATATATCTTAGAAACTAAACATTGTGCACAATTTATTATATCACCGTTCGATTCAGCGTAAAACTTTTTATAAACCTGGTAATTTATATTAGTCTGAGATTACTTGATCAGAAATGGGAACAAAAATATTGGAAATGGCAAAAAATCGCAAAATTTCCGACAATTTGCATGGAAAATCTGCGATATTTTTAATCTCTCGAATAAAGATAAAACTTTCAAAATATATGTATTTTGGGGTGAGAGAAATTTTATGAGTATTTTGGGGTGAGACCGTTTAAAAGATATGTAAGAAAAACCGAGTTCCATCTGCTTTTTTATCATATATCTTAGAAACTAAACATTGTGCACAATTTATTATATCACCATTCGATTCAGCGTAAAACTTTTTGTAAACCTGGTAATTTATATTAGTCTGAGATTACTTGATCAGAAATGGGAACAAAAATATTGGAAATGGCAAAAAATCGCAAAATTTCCGACAATTTGCATGGAAAATCTGCGATATTTTTTAATATCTCGAATAAAGATAAAACTTTCAAAATATATGTATTTTGGGGTGAGAGAAACGAAAATCCATGTGAAATTGCTTTAGAAATGACCGTTTAAAAGATATGTAAGAAAAACTGAGTTCCATCTGTTTTTTTATCATATATCTTAGAAACTAAACATTGTGCACAATTTATTATATCACCATTCGATTCAGCGTAAAACTTTTTATAAACCTGGTAATTTATATTAGTCTGAGATTACTTGATCAGAAATGGGAACAAAAATATTGGAAATGGCAAAAAATCGCAAAATTTCCGACAATTTGCATGGAAAATCTGCGATATTTTTAATATCTCGAATAAAGATAAAACTTTCAAAATATATGTATTTTGGGGTGAGAGAAACGAAAATCCATGTGAAATTGCTTTAGAAATGACCGTTTAAAAGATATGTAAGAAAAATCGAATTCCATCTGTTTTTTTATCATATATCTTAGAAACTAAACACTGTGCACAATTTATTATATCACCATTCGATTCAGCGTAAAACTTTTTATAAACCTGGTAATTTATATTAGTCTGAGATTACTTGATCAGAAATGGGAACGAAAATATTGGAAATGGCAAAAAATCGCAAAATTTCCGACAATTTGCATGGAAAATCTGCGATATTTTTTAATATCTCGAATAAAGATAAAACTTTCAAAATATATGTATTTTGGGGTGAGAGAAACGAAAATCCATGTTAAAATGCTTTAGAAATGACCGTTTAAAAGATATGTAAGAAAAACCGAGTTCCATCTGTATTTTTATCATATATCTTAGAAACTAAACATTGTGCACAATTTATTATATCACCATTCGATTCAGCGTAAAACTTTTTATAAACCTGATAATTTATATTAGTCTGAGATTACTTGATCAGAAATGGGAACAAAGTATTGGAAATGGCAAAAAATCGCAAAATTTCCGACAATTTGCATGGAAAATCTGCGATATTTTTTAATATCTCGAATAAAGATAAAACTTTCAAAATATATGTATTTTGGGGTGAGAGAAACGAAAATCCATGTTAAAATGCTTTAGAAATGACCGTTTAAAAGATATGTAAGAAAACCGAGTTCCATCTGCTTTTTTATCATATATCTTAGAAACTAAACATTGTGCACAATTTATTATATCACCGTTCGATTCAGCGTAAAACTTTTTATAAACCTGGTAATTTATATTAGTCTGAGATTACTTGATCAGAAATGGGAACAAAAATATTGGAAATGGCAAAAAATCGCAAAATTTCCGACAATTTGCATGGAAAATCTGCGATATTTTTTAATCTCTCGAATAAAGATAAAACTTTCAAAATATATGTATTTTGGGGTTAGAGAAACGAAAATCCATGTGAAATTGCTTTAGAAATGACCGTTTAAAAGATATGTAAGAAAAACCGAGTTCCATCTGTTTTTTTATCATATATCTTAGAAACTAAACATTGTGCACAATTTATTATATCACCATTAGATTCAACGTAAAACTTTTTATAAACCTGGTAATTTATATTAGTCTGAGATTACTTGATCAGAAATGGGAACAAAAACATTGGAAATGGCAAAAAATCGCAGAATTTCCGACAATTTGCATGGAAAATCTGCGATATTTTTTAATATCTCGAATAAAGATAAAACTTTCAAAATATATGTATTTTGGGGTGAGAGAAACGAAAATCCATGTTAAAATGTTTTAGAAATGACCGTTTAAAAGATATGTAAGAAAAACCGAGTTCCATCTGTTTTTTTATAATATATCTTAGAAACTAAACATTGTGCACAATTTACTATATCACCATTCGATTCAGCGTAAAACTTTTTATAAACCTGGTAATTTATATTAGTCTGAGATTACTTGATCAGAAATGGGAACAAAAATATTGGAAATGGCAAAAATTCGCAAAATTTCCGACAATTTGCATGGAAAATCTGCGATATTTTTTAATATCGCGAATAAAGATAAAACTTTCAAAATATATGTATTTTGGGGTGAGAGAAACGAAAATCCATGTGAAATTGCTTTAGAAATGACCGTTTAAAAGATATGTAAGAAAAACCGAGTTCCATCTGCTTTTTTATCATATGTCTTAGAAACTAAACATTGTGCACAATTTATTATACCACCATTCGATTCAGCGTAAAACTTTTTATAAACCTGGTAATTTATATTAGTCTGAGATTACTTGATCAGAAATGGGAACAAAAATATTGGAAATGGCAAAAAATCGCAAAATTTCCGACAATTTGCATGGAAAATCTGCGATATTTTTTAATATCTCGAATAAAGATAAAACTTTCAAAATATATGTATTTTGGGGTGAGAGAAACGAAAATCCATGTTAAAATGCTTTAGAACTAACCGTTTAAAAGATATGTAAGAAAAACCGAGTTCCATCTGTTTTTTTATCATATATCTTAGAAACTAAACATTGTGCACACTTTATTATATCACCATTCGATTCAGTGTAAAATTCTTTATAAAGCTGGTAATTTATATTAATCTGAGATTACTTGATCAGAAATGGGAACAAAAATATTGAAAATGGCAAAAAATCGCAAAATTTCCGACCATTTGCATGGAAAATCTGCAATATTTTTTAATATCTCGAATAGAGATAAAACTTTCAAAATATGTGTATTTTGGGGTGAGAGAAACGAAAATCCATGTTAAAATGCTTTAGAACTAACCGTTTTAAAGTTATATAAGAAAAACCGAGATGAATCTGTTTTTTATCATATATCTTAGAAACTAAACATTGTGCACAATTTATTATATCACCATTCGATTCAGCGTAAAATTCTTTATAAACTCAATATGTTATATTAGCCTGAGATTACTTGATGAGAAATGGGAACAAAAATATTGAAAATGGCAAAAAATCGCAAAATTTCCGACCATTTGCATGGAAAATCTGCGATATTTTTTAATATCTCGAATAAAGATAAAACTTTCAAAATATATGTATTTTGGGGTGAGAGAAACGAAAATCCATGTTAAAATGCTTTAGAAATGACCGTTTAAAAGATATGTAAGAAAGACCGAGTTCCATCTGCTTTTTTATCATATGTCTTAGAAACTAAACATTGTGCACAATTTATTATATCACCATTCGATTCAGCGTAAAATTCTTTATAAACTCAATATGTTATATTAGCCTGAGATTACTTGATGAGAAATGGGAACAAAAATATTGAAAATGGCAAAAAATCGCAAAATTTCCGACCATTTGCATGGAAAATCTGCGATATTTTTTAATATCTCGAATAAAGATAAAACTTTCAAAATATATGTATTTTGGGGTGAGAGAAACGAAAATCCATGTTAAAATGCTTTAGAAATGACCGTTTAAAAGATATGTAAGAAAAACCGAGTTCCATCTGCTTTTTTATCATATGTCTTAGAAACTAAACATTGTGCACAATTTATTATATCACCGTTCGATTCAGCGTAAAACTTTTTATAAACCTGGTAATTTATATTAGTCTGAGATTACTTGATCAGAAATGGGAACAAAAATATTGGAAATGGCAAAAAATCGCAAAATTTCCGACAATTTGCATGGAAAATCTGCGATATTTTTTAATCTCTCGAATAAAGATAAAACTTTCAAAATATATGTATTTTGGGGTGAGAGAAACGAAAATCCATGTGAAATTGCTTTAGAAATGACCGTTTAAAAGATATGTAAGAAAAACCGAGTTCCATCTGTTTTTTTATCATATATCTTAGAAACTAAACATTGTGCACAATTTATTATATCACCATTCGATTCAGCGTAAAACTTTTTATAAACCTGGTAATTTATATTAGTCTGAGATTACTTGATCAGAAATGGGAACAAAAACATTGGAAATGGCAAAAAATCGCAGAATTTCCGACAATTTGCATGGAAAATCTGCGATATTTTTTAATATCTCGAATAAAGATAAAACTTTCAAAATATATGTATTTTGGGGTGAGAGAAACGAAAATCCATGTTAAAATGCTTTAGAACTAACCGTTTTAAAGTTATATAAGAAAAACCGAGATGAATCTGTTTTTTATCATATATCTTAGAAACTAAACATTGTGCACAATTTATTATATCACCATTCGATTCAGCGTAAAACTTTTTATAAACCTGGTAATTTATATTAGTCTGAGATTACTTGATCAGAAATGGGAACAAAAATATTGGAAATGGCAAAAAATCGCAAAATTTCCGACAATTTGCATGGAAAATCTGCGATATTTTTTAATATCTCGAATAAAGATAAAACTTTCAAAATATATGTATTTTGGGGTGAGAGAAACGAAAATCCATGTTAAAATGCTTTAGAACTAACCGTTTTAAAGTTATATAAGAAAAACCGAGATGAATCTGTTTTTTATCATATATCTTAGAAACTAAACATTGTGCACAATTTATTATATCACCATTCGATTCAGCGTAAAACTTTTTATAAACCTGGTAATTTATATTAGTCTGAGATTACTTGATCAGAAATGGGAACAAAAATATTGGAAATGGCAAAAAATCGCAAAATTTCCGACAATTTGCATGGAAAATCTGCGATATTTTTTAATATCTCGAATAAAGATAAAACTTTCAAAATATATGTATTTTGGGGTGAGAGAAACGAAAATCCATGTTAAAATGCTTTAGAAATGACCGTTTAAAAGATATGTAAGAAAAACCGAGTTCCATCTGTTTTTTTATCATATGTCTTAGAAACTAAACATTGTGCACAATTTATTATATCACCATTCGATTCAGCGTAAAACTTTTTATAAACCTGGTAATTTATATTAGTTTGAGATTACTTGATCAGAAATGGGAACAAAAATATTGGAAATGGCAAAAAATCGCAAAATTTCAGACAATTTGCATGGAAAATCTGCGATATTTTTTAATATCTCGAATAAAGATAAAACTTTCAAAATATATGTATTTTGGGGTGAGAGAAACGAAAATCCATGTGAAATTGCTTTAGAAATGACCGTTTCAAAGATATGTAAGAAAAACCGAGTTCCATCTGTTATTTTATCATATATCTTAAAAACTAAACATTGTGCACAATTTATTATATCACCATTCGATTCAGCGTAAAACTTTTTATAAACCTGGTAATTTATATTAGTCTGAGATTACTTGATCAGAAATGGGAACAAAAATATTGAAAATTGCAAAAAATCGCAAAATTTCCGAACATTTGCTTGGAAAATCTGCGATATTTTTTAATCACTCGAATAAAGATAAAACTTTCAAAATATATGTATTTTGGGGTGAAAGAAACGAAAATCCATGTGAAATTGCTTTAGAAATGACCGTTTCAAAGATATGTAAGAAAAACCGAGTTCCATCTGTTATTTTATCATATATCTTAAAAACTAAACATTGTGCACAATTTATTATATCACCATTCGATTCAGCGTAAAATTCTTTCTAAGCTCAATATGTTATATTAGCCTGAGATTACTTGATGAGAAATGGGAACAAAAATATTGAAAATGGCAAAAAGTCGCAAAATTTCCGACCATTTGCATGGAAAATCTGCGATATTTTTTAATATCTCGAATAAAGATAAAACTTTCAAAATATATGTATTTTGGGGTGAGAGAAACGAAAATCCATGTTAAAATGCTTTAGAACTAACCGTTTTAATGTTATATAAGAAAAACCGAGATGAATCTGTTTTTTATCATATATCTTAGAAACTAAACATTGTGCACAATTTATTATATCACCATTCGATTCAGCGTAAAATTCTTTATAAACTCAAAATTTCCGACCATTTGCATGGAAAATCTGTGATATTTTTTAATATCTCGAATAGATAAACTAAATTATTACCTAACCTCACATACGTTGTTTTGTCAGAGCTATGAATAGTAAACTCGAACTGGAATAAATAATTAAAAAATATTTTCAAAAACAGTTTTTATTTTCTCTTTAGTAACTGTTCACCCTGAACTGTAAGCTTCTGTTCAAATTTCAATAGATTATGTTAATTTACAGCAACTTTAGTTCAGAAGAAACTGAGCTAATGTAATCCATCTTTGGTGGCCCTACACCTTAAACTATGAACTGTGAAATAACAGGCGATTGGATGAAAAACGATGCAAAGCGACTTTTGATCACTCGTTCACCAATCAGGTACTTAGAAAAGCATCTGTTTTCCATCTGGCCGGATAGTCCGGGCCATATTACGTAACACATTCTATGCATTTATTGGATTAATATAGGTTGAATGCTAAAATCCACCAAATTATTGATCACAATAGCGGTCATAGAGCATCCTCATTACTCACCAAAAATGACAATTTGTAGTAAGGCCACTTTTGAGTTCAAAGAATATTCAAGTAAGAAGAGGACCTCTACACTCTACAATATTATAGTCACTATTCGTCAAAATGTTATTTTACAGAGTATGTACAGTTAACCAAAATAAATGTCTTTGTTACAGGCCTCAACATCTAAACGTTTGATGCCAATCGGCGTCCGTTCCCAGAATGGCATTTTGCTCTACAATTCGAGCATCAACAGCACGGAGCCCAGCATCATGCCCGAGTTGTTCTATCGTCATTCCGCTGCCATGACGGCAGTGTACTGCGTAGCTTATATCCTGGTGTTCGCCGTGGGCCTCGTGGGCAACTTCTTTGTGATCGCCGTCGTTTATCGATCTCCACGAATGCGAACCGTCACCAACTTCTTCATCGTCAACCTGGCTGTCGCTGACATCCTGGTTATCGTGTTCTGTTTACCGGCAACACTCATGTCCAACATATTTGTTCGTAAGTATCAGTTATTTTCTTCTTTTTACCCTATTACAGTTATAGAGATATTTTATGATGATCACAATATGTTCAAAGCAAACATAGATAATTTGCTAGTTCATAATGACATCTCAGTGCGTCCTCGTGAATGATACTATGGAAAATTTGTGATAATTTTTAGGCCTAAATGCACTAAAATGGTGTTTTTTTTACTTAAAAGGTGCGTTACTTAGTTGTAAATGCACTTCAAACGCTCCTTTATAGAACATACGACACTCACATATGATGAGGCATACCAGTATATAATGATGGTCAATATCTGTATGTTTTTGAAATTTATATGAGTTTGAGTTTTCTTGTGGCTTACGGTGGATATGTGAGTGATTGTCTGAAGAGTTCTTTCTTTTATTAATCAAGACAAATCAGATAGGGGATTGTTGTGAATTAACATGAATACTAAAAAAATCGAAGATCATACTACATATTCGTTCGACAAAATACGATATTTATTATTGAACAATACTTGAGCGTGACTTGAGGACAATGATACAAGATTCAATGTAACAAATTCAAATCAATTCAAAATGTAAACGAACATGCATGATATTACATAGATGCCCACTTTTACATTTCTAGTCGTAGTTCTGTTACGGTTAGAATATTAATCAGCTTGTCCAGGTTCTCCAGCCGAAGACACTGGTCCATGGTCTCTCCCAGGCTGACCAACCGTCTCGGCAAGTTGTATTTTCGGCATTCAATAAGTATGTATGTGCAGCCACATTTTAGATCAATTGTAGAAACTCCTTGCTCCAACTTTATTATTAAAAGGACAAGAAAATAATGCATTTGTTGTACCTGTCATTCCTTCTGGTTTTCAAAATATCAATGGATATTTTAAAGCATAATAAGAACGACGATTGTCTTAGATCATGTGGACCGTGTTATCTTTGCTTTGTATGCGTATATCGCAACGTTTAATTTAATGGGTTGCCAGACACAACAGTTTTTGACCGTGATTAACAGTTGGCAACACTTAAAATTATAAGCCCTTAAGTGCTCTTCACATAGTTTTGTAATCTATTGGAAGCGGCTTTTACAGAAATGTCCCCGAAATTACAAGAATTTATTTATTTTTAATCCATTGTTGTCATTTGTGAGATATTGGAAATGGTGTTGAATAATTGGACCAACTGCATATGATTTTGTAAAAACTTTCCAATTTTCCGCTCCTCCATCTACTCGATGCACAACTACAGCGAGTGTTAATAGAGTTTTGCTCCTCGTCACCCAAAAAATAGATTTGCAATAATATTGTATCAGAGTCAGGTATTGAAAAAACAATCAACTTGATGGTACGCCTGGATCAGAATATTGAAGTTGATTGAAAATTATGACCACCCTCACTCTCAACGACTTTTGTTGCTCCAAATAATTTTATTTGGAAGCTAGAAATGAATTAACGAGTCTTATGCAAAAACATAGATGTAGATGCAGCTAAATGTATTACCTGGTGGCTTATTTAATAAGAAAAATGAAATTTTTCTTGATGGTGAAGACCGACCGAATCGCCTCTCTACTTTACATACTTTACTTTATATAAGACAGACATTTTGCTATAATAAATACACAACAAATAATTAAATTTAAACTTAGTGTTTATATAGACAAGACATTGGTAATATAACTACAGATTAGATAAATTTAGAATGCGATATCCCTCGTATAAACATGTAACTAAATTTTGTTCGACTACGCTAACTTATAAATACTTAATTGGACACTATAAATATTCGAAATATACATTTTCTTTCCTTTGCAATCTAATTTTTTTCATACACCTGAACAAGCAACAAGTAATTATTATTTTTCTTATTACATTGCCCATGCTCAGTATATTGTGAACAATTAATAAATAAATACAAAAGTCTAGGAATTGCTTTCTACGGTAACGAATTAAAATAGGTTGGTACCGTTAAATAATATCTAGATAATTTTACATAATATCAGAAACACAAAATTATATACAATAATTCTTCATAGCAATATTGCCTGTATATGTGGTAGAACTTATTTTTTTTGGTGTTATGGTTCTTATTAGATTATAAACACCTATCAGAATTTGAAGACACAGATACGACTGCTTCAAGAGAATCTGTGACGGAACATGTATTATAATTTTCAATTTTCAAACCTTTCAATTTACATCCTTTGAAAAAAGTATGATACATTAATTTATTTCTAGTTCTTTTTGAAGATTCTAATGTCGACTCAGCAACTGCTGCTAACAATATTTAACGTAGCCATATTTTCCTTTCCGGTAGGTTAAAGGTTATCAATAAATACAGACATATTATGTGTTTACATTCAATTGCGAAAGCATATGTTAATGAAAGAGTTACTACTAAAATTAAAATTAAAATTACAATTTAGCTAAGAAAAGATGTTCCACATTTGGGTCTATAATCACCTAGCCGATCTGAAATTCATCCTTTCTATTCGAAAACGTCATGTAGAAGACACAAGAGGTTTTCTGAAGTTTATCATTGTTTAATTTTCAAAGCCATTTCTGTGCTGAGAAGAACCCATTGGAAAATGTTATTTAAAACTTTATATCCTTAAAAATAATACACACATTATAATTTTGCATTTAAACAAATAACATCTACCATAAATTGTACAAAAATAACTCCACAAGAACAAGCATTTCTTACAATTATTAGTAATAAAGAGCAAAAAATATAAATAGAATCTGTCACAGAGATATCACAAAGTTCGAAACGAAGAAAGGAAATCCTTAATATATGCCCATTTAATGTCCCATTCTATATTTCTGTTTTGTGAATATAACTAAGAACATTGAGAATATTACTGACAATGGCAAAATTTCGAGGTTGAAATGAAGAAAATTTAAAACATTCTTGAAACTTTATCGCAGCCACCTATCTGGTCCAACTGTGAATCTAATCTATTATCTAACTCAGATAAATACACACAAAAAATATTAGTAGTTTGAATTGCATACGCACAATCAAAAAATTGTATATATAAAGATGGAAAATTTAAAAGGACACTTTTTACCTATTCCTAACACTGATGCTATGATTATACTATACTCTATTATTGTATTAAAGCTTGAAAAAAAAGTCCTGAACCTTTTTGCTATTGTTGTTTTTCTCGATAATTGTAGTTTCGTATAAGCTGTCAAACAAGAACATCAATAGATGTATTCCGCATGAATATGTAGTTACTTTTTTGCAGAAAACTAAACGAATAGTAATTACATAGCGGAGCAATCGATCTGGCGTGATACCAGACGAGAAAGGAGAAGATTGGATTGGATTTTTTTAACGACGTTGTTTGAGTTGCCTCGGCAGATGAGAAACGCTCGTAACGCTTGATTTTAGTATTCGAATCGACCGAGAGATTATTATTCGCAATTGATGGCTTTCTACGTCTATTTTTTGTCGGTTAAAGCTTCACGCGCTAGTCGCTTTCATTGAAATTAATATCAGAGTGTTGAAACACCTTCGAATTATACGAAGCGCTCCCACGTTGTAATGTGTTCAAATGTCTGTCGAATATAATCGTTGAGCAAGGACCCGTAACGACACTCGAGGGAAAATAAAAGCACACAGACCCAGCGAAAGTGGAAACCGAAAACAGAACATCCAGGCTGGAAAAAATTTACATAACCTGTAACGTTCCTCCAAGTGGTTCGAGATAAATCCGAGCCGTGACACAAAAAGGAAACGTCTAAGATATTCAGGGATTTGCCAGACAGGATATGTTGTGAAGTTATTTAAATAAAGTTTTTTAAATTATTGGTAATTTATTATTTTATTGTTAGGATGGTAACAATGTTACGTATGTTGTCGGTATTTCACAAAGAGTATTATATAGAGGTTTAACTTAAATAGGCGAAACCGAGAAAATCTTTTGAGTGGTCCCACCAATGTAGGCACTGATGCCACGCCATTTTTGTGACTTAATTATAATCAATATATATATTGATTATCATTTATATATATATATATATATATATATATATATATATATATATATATTATATATTATATATTATTGATATATAATACAATATAATCAATAAATATTGATTATAATGTGTCTACAGCTTGAAAGTGTTGTCTATTCAGTGCATGTGTCGACATGGGGTGGCTCACTGGACTGTTTGTTAAATTGAAAAAGCTTTTACACCATATGCACTTTTAACTACTGAAATCATACCTCACAGACAGACATTTTAATGTCAAACAATGTGACGAATACGCTGCAATACGTCCAATATATTCGGATGATCCGCAAGGCAGTGTTCTTGGCCCATTGTTATATCTATTGTGTACAGTTGACCTACCGACCTCAAGAAACACTACTGTTGCAACATATGCTGACGATACAGCGGTTTTATCATCATACGAGTATCCAATATCAGCCACAAGAAACTATCAACTTCATCTTAACAAAGTCGAATTGTGGTTAAAAACGTAGCGTATCAAAGCAAATGAGACAAAATGTATCCATGTGACATTAACCTTTTGTAGAAGAACATGTCCCTCAGTAAAATTGAATAATCATGAACTTTCGCTAGCAGAAAACGTTAAATGTCTGGGAATGCATTTTGATCGACGTTTGACTTGCCCCATATTACGTCTCCAACAGACTGATTCAGCGCGATATCCCATCAGAACCCATAACGAGTGTGATTCAAAACGTTAGTGCGAAGTAGTCGGAATGACTATTAGTGCATCCCCACGTACTCGCCAAACAGTTAAATCTGCGCGATGAGAGCATAGTCACAAAAGTAAGCAACCATACGAACTGATTAATAGACACATAGAGTGAGATTTAATAAACTCTAGAATAACAAAACAAACACATATATGTTGGTTAAGATACTTATAAGTAATTGGTTTAAGGCTACTTAACCAAATTAGGTGGGATTTTTCTGGTCTATTCATGGAGTCAGAAAAATTAATTATTCAACAAGTATGTTTAAAAAAATAGGTTAATACAAAATAAAATAATATAATTCATAGACTAACAAGTTTAGACTGATTTTATAGACAAGATAGTATGTCATGATTGTTTTATTATATTGTTGAAAGATATTTAAGCTCTTTAACTCTTTAACTCCTCGATCTTACAGCTTAAACAGTTTAAAAAACAGCTGTAATTTTGATATATATCGATTGTAAGTTTTGGTTGCTGTTTTTCAAAGTAAAACTTGTTGGTATGTTTTCCGCATTATTACGTATATTATAGAATTTAACCGTTTTAATTATCCGTTTCACAATTTTCATAATAACATTGTAAGAATAATTATTACTTGCCTCAGTACATGTTTATGTCGAACCAAAAATGTATTCAAATAGAACAAGGTCAGCAATATATCAAAATATCAAAAATATATATAAAAGTACTTCCCAAATTTAAGTAAAAAGCCTTAAGTAACATCTTAAAAAATTTCTGCCTAGAATATTAAGATGTACTATCAACATGGGTAACAAATCTTGTCAGGTGACTTTGTGCTCTAGCATCTACTGATTCTTTTTCCTGTGTTAACCTTCGAAATCAAACGAATACACCCTCAAACAGCCAATTACAGATACACAATATTTTCTCAGTAACGAATAATGTTTACTAGTTTACCCGTTTTGTCCATAATGAAGGTCATTTAAGTAAAAATACCACTGTTTAATTCAAAAGGAGGACGTCACGGTAATAATCTGGCTAGACAAAAGGCAAGTTTCAAAAGCAAAAAAGCTTTCAAGCACATATTTTGACAGTGGATGAAAATTGGATCAAATAAGACAACTCCAGACATGAAAAGTCGTAGTTTGGTCGAGAAAAGCCATCCACATTAAACTCGAAGCATAATAAGTATAATATTCATGATCACAAAGTCTTGCTGCGGGATCCGCAACGTATAGTGCAACAGTTCAATTGAAAAGTCGCCGGCTTGGCACATAGATCTCGCTACTAGAATTAAATCCATATATTTTCTAATTAGCCCTAAGCCTCAGAAGATGCGTGTATATATTTGACAGCTGTTGGATCATTAGTTTGTGAATTATAACATTTTGAGTGAAGCAATTTTTGTTATTCCGAAAAAAATTGATAAAAAGGAATTACGCGTGTTGATAAAATATTTTTTTTTTATGGGAAAAATACAGTTCAAGCAAAAACTTGGCTTGATGACGAGTTTCCGGACACTTCCCCAGGAAAATCAACCATCAAAGATTGGTATGCTAAGTTTAGACGTGGTGAAATGAGCACCAAAGATTGTGAACGCAGTGGACGCCCAAAAGAGGTCCAACCGAAGAAAGCATTAAAAAAATCCACAAAATGATTTTGCATGACCATAAATTGAAATTTAATAAAATAGCAGAGACTCTAAAGTTATCAACTGAACGTGTACATCATATCATTCACGAATATTTGGGTATCAGAAAGCTCTGTGCAATGTTAGTGCCACGCGAGCTCACTTTTGACCAAAAACAACGACGAGTTCATGATTCGGACCAGTGTCTGACGATGATCAAGCGTAATAAAACCGTGTTTTTGCGTCGATATGTGACAACGGATGAAACATGGCTCCATCATTTCACTCCGAAGTCCAATCGACAGTCATCCAACTAGGCTGCACACGATGAACCCGCTCCAAAGCGTGTGAAAACGCAACAGTTCATGGCAAGGTTATGGCGTCAGTACTTTGTAATGCGCATGGAATAATTTTCATTGACTGCCTTGAAGAAGGAAAGACCATCAACAGCGACTATTACATAGCGTTATTCTACCGTTTGAAGGACGAAATCGCCAAAGAGCGGCCGAATTTGAAGAAAAAGAAAGCTGCTTCACCAAAACATTGCACTGTGTCACAAGCCAGTGAAAACGATGGCAAAAATCCATGAATTGGGCTTCGAATTGCTTCCTGGCCCACCGTATTCTCCAGATATGGCCCCCAACGACTATTCCCTTTTCTCAGATCTCAAAAGAATGCTCGCTGGGATGAAATTTTCGTCGAATGAAGAGGTGATCGTCGAAATTGAGGCCTATTTTGAAGCAAAAGACAAATCGTACTACAAAAATGGTATCGAAAATTTGGAGAGTCACTATAATTAGTTTATCATCTTTGAAGGGAATTATGTTGATTAAAAAAAATTTATTTTGCCAAAAAAATTTCTTTTACTATGGTAGGCCGGGGACTTTTAATTGACCTGTTACTACGATCTACTAATATCGAATTAAACTGTAGCTGCGTATATTTACTGACATCAGTTGGACGATTTGGAAGACAAATTATTTTAAAAGAGACCAGAAATATCTAGTAACACAAGGAAATTAATCTTCTTACATGGCAATTCTCGGCCATACGTTACAAGAATTATGAAAGATAAGGTGTTGCAGCTTAAATTGGAAGTTATTCCGATTGCCAGTTGTTCAAATTGAGGCAGCATGGCTTGTAAAATGCTCTTCCGCATCGAGATGATTTAAGAATTATGGAGAAAATTTTTGGAAAATGATGGAATTTAACACCAACAAATGTTTGTTTTGTAGTGAAAAAATAACCAAAACACTAATATATACTAAAGAATTATTACAGCAACCTATAACTTTTAATTAACATAAAATCTAAATACGAGAACTGAAACATAACTAACATATTAGAGAACAAACAATAGTTGAAGAAATTTCATTAAGCAAAATTGTATCAGTTAAGGAAAAGTTATAATATAATAAAAGTATTTCTTCGAGACGAATATAAAGTTGCTTGAAGCTTTTTATTATAAGTGCTGAAACTCTCAATATCGAGAAATTAAAGCAAACCCAAAGAATCAACACGAAGAAATGGCGATGGCGACGACGGAGACGGAATAAAAAAAATGTGTTTACATCCGAGTCGAAAATGAAACGGTTTTTTCCCAGACTTGGACAAACCAAGAAACCTTATTTGGGTCTTAATTTGTCAGCGGGGATATCTCTCTTTTTTCCACGACGGGCGGGGGAGGAAGGGGGCGGGGATCGAATAACATTCCGAAACGGTTGATGTGGAGGGAGGGTGTTTTTTCTTCGGGCTATCGCCTGCGAACGGGGTAGCGCTTATTTATTGGGTTTCGCATCGGGATCGTATTTCTAATAGGGAAGGAGGCAACATCCATAATTCATTGAGATAGCCTCAAAAGTTTTATTCATTTTTTTAGGTTAAGTTTCGGTCTGCTCCGTGCAGCTTACAAACAACAATATACTAGACGCACAGTCGTTACTTTGTTTTCAAGATTTATCCAGGCAGCTGTTGCGAAATTCATGATTTTATTTAATGAAATATGAGTTGTAAAACGATATGGCATTTTATATAGTATTGGTAGTTCGTAATGAATTGAAAAAAGAAACAAAAACAAACTTCAACAAAATAATGACCATAATATTATCAAACATATATATATATATATATATATATATATATATATATATATATATATATATATATATATATAGCTGAAAAAGGTCACGAGGTCGTAAATATTCACAATATACGACATTACACGACAAAAAACCTCTGCCTATGTTTTATATAGATATAAAACCTAATGGAAATAATAAGGCGGTGTATGAAATCACCAAATTAGAAAATAATATTATTAAATGCGAACCACCACATATAATAAGAATTATACCACAATGCACAAGGTGTCAAGCGCACGGGCACACAAAGACTTACTGTCGCAAATCATGTAGATGCGTAAAATGTGCAGGAGAACATAAAACAGGAGATTGTACTCGTAAAGTTCGCGATGAAAAAGTGAAATGTGTTAACTGTAACGGAAATCATCCAGCGAACTACAAGGGTTGAGCAGTTCAGAAGCAATTACAGCAGAAACTCTATCCTGCCTTACGGGAAAAAAGGCATGAAGAAAAACAATCCACTACTAACAATCTACCACTACCAACCAGAACAAAACAACCAGACATAACTTATGCCCAAATAGTTGAAAATGGTTCAGCACAAAATCGAGAGACGACATCTCAACCTACTGAAACTAGCAACATCCCAAGATTAGAAAATATGATGGCCAAACTAATGAATCAAATGAGTACGATGTTTGATCTACTCACAGCCGTCGTAAGCAAACTTGCCTAATGCCTGAAACCAATAGCTACAAAATCGCCGTCTGGAATGCCAGTGGGCTCCAACAATACGCCAGGGAACTAAAAATGTTCGAAATTAAACAAAATATTGACGTTATGATGGTTTCCGAAACACACTTTACGGACAAACATTATTTGAAAATTCCTAAATATAAGCTTTATCATACAAATCACCCTGATGATAAAGCACATGGAGGTACAGCCATAATAATTCGAGATGATATAAAGCATTTCGAAAAAGAAAAATTCTGCAAAGACTACCTGCAAGCCACCAGTATAACCATAGAGGAAGTCCATGGACCATTAACAATTTCTGCCATTTATTGCCCACCCAAACATAACAACAAGGCAGAACAATTTCAAGAATTCTTCAGTACGCTAGGTAATAGATTTATAGCAGGAGGAGATTATAATGCAAAACATTTAATGTGGGGTTCAAGAATAATAACCTCAAAAGGTAGAGAAGTGCTCAAAGCCATAAGGATAGATAACTTACAACATATCTCTACTGGTGAACCAACATATTGGCCTTCAGACAGAAATAAAAAACCAGATACAATAGATTTCTGTATTACAAAAAATATTGATCCAAAAAAGTGTCAGGCAGAATCATATTTCGACCTGTCTTCTGATCATTATCTGATAGGTTAGGGTTGTTTATTATATATACATTGAACTCTTTTCTTCACCTCCCATGACGTAGAGTTCTACGCATATTTTTTTATGTAGACTTATCCTCTGGAGACGTAATGTAACTAATTAACAATTGTATATCTAATTAATGTATTATACTTTCATTATAGAACATATTTACATTTTATGTTTAATTCTTGTTTCATTCGGTGGTTTATGCTCTGTCAACTAACTTTTCTACTGATAATACTTCTGTTACTAACTGTGTACACCATTCGTGATAAAATTGATTACTGAATTCTCCCTAATTTATTTACCATATCAAAACAGTTAGTATTCATCACCTCATGTATAATTCTCGTGATAAAATTGATAACTGAATTCTCCCTAATTTATTCACCATATCAAAACAGTTAGTATTCATCACCTCATGTATAATTCTGAAAAGCTGATGAATATCTATGCACATAAATCGTTCACACTCTACAATACAACTTCCTACAATTATTGTAAATTAATTACACGACTTTACGAAAAATGTTTCGTTCTTTGTTCTAAAATTTATTTTATGATTGTCCGCTTAATTATGAACAAAAACGAAATGAAAGTATCTTTTTTGGTATAAAGTTTGCTTTTGTTATGGTTATAGTAATAATATTCATATTTCAATTTTTTATAAATTTTCATTATTTTTAATACATTAAGAAATACCGCGCCATCAGAGTGGGTTCACACAGTGCTGACAAATGGCACTGGACTGATAAACAGCGATCAGGAGTTCTGTTCAAATCTAGAATACATTAAAATGTCGTCGCGAAAGTGTAAATATGATGCTGATGTATTTTACTAAATATGTGGGCAATTTATTAAAGTTCGAGACGGAAAATACTAATTAAATACATCTCACGTTCTCTGTGAAGGCTACGAAACATATTTTAACTGTCCTATTCGGAATGAAGACAGGACATGTTGCTTGTAACAAGTGTAAAAGATATTTGGAATATAATAAACTAGCGACCCGCCCCGGCTTCGCACGGGTGCAATGCTGATACTAAATTAAATACACTACAGAAAAAATATGAACGTTGTATATAAAAACATAGCGGCCCGCTCCGACTTTGCACGGGCATAAAATATATATGCCTATGTCACTCAATGAAAACATGATTAAAATCGATCCAGTATTTTTGGTTCATTCATTACTGCCCTTGGCCTGCACGCATTAAATTTGGAGTAAAACAATTCCTCTTCTCCTATACTTACTATGAAGATTTCCTGCTATCTTTGGAATATCTAAATTCATACAATTTTTATTACATTACACATTTTTAAACGCAAATTTTAAATTTGTAATATCTCCGAAAATATTTGTTTAATTTACATGCTGTAAGGAACCATATTGATCTATATTAATTGCACACTGTATTTAAGGTACTTAATTCGATAAGAATTAATGCCGTATTGCTTAAAATAGCTTCGTAAATAAGCCATTTTCTCACGTAAAAAGTAAACAATAAAAATGGTTAATGTGGGTTATCCCTAAAAGATAAACATATACCATCGCGGACTTTTTGTAGACCTTTTTATGGTGTACAATACTGTAGTACATTAATTTGATCTAACTCGTAGGGTTAGGCAGCGTTTTTGCTAATTGCTAAATAAGCCTAAAAAAATATGTTAATTTACGACATCACGTTAGAAACCTCTAAAATTAGCAATGTTGCCTTAGTATATTACGCATATATTATACATACAAACCTTCCTCTTGAACCACTCTATCTATTGAAAAAAACCGCATCAAAATCCGTTGCGTAGTTTTAAAGATTTAAGCGCACATGGGGATATAGGGACAGAAGAGGCGACTTTGTTTTATACTATGTAGTGATATATAAGTTAGGGATGATGAAACTATTTGTTAAAAAACTGGATCAAACCTCAGGAGCGTTTAAATACATGAGGATTTTTTTCTGAAATTATCAGAAGCAAGGTTTAAGGCTGGGATTTTTGTTAGTTCGCAAATCAGACATTTTTTCGGCGAAGAAAATTTTCCGACGCTGCTGAATCGTACTCAAAAAGCGAGTTGGAACAGTTTCAAGGTAGTCCTTTCTGGATTTTTAAGAAACAACAAAGCGGAAAACTACAAAAAGCTAGTTGATAATACGCTAAAAAATTCTAAGGCCATGGGCTGCAAGATATCACTAAAAGTTCTTATGTTGCATGCTCATGTAGGTAATTTCAAAACAACATGGGAGCGCATTCAGAAGGGCAAGGAGAACATTTTCACCATGACATCATGAGCGTCGAACAACGTCATCAAAGCCAATACAATGAAAACATGTTGGGAGACTATATTTGGGGTTTATTAAGAGATAGTACCTATGAACATAAGAGAAAAAGTAAAAGTCTACACTTTTAAATTATTTTCCACTTTTTTGTAAGTTATTTTGATAATAAAACTTAATAAAAACAATTAATATGTCCATTTTAATAGTTTCATTTTCACTTAAAAGTTAACACCACAGATTTTGAAAAATATCGTTCCTAAATAAAAAGCAAACTTTTTTTTTTCGTCTAATTACGGGCTAAAGAATTGGAATTTAATGGTTTAAAGTCAAAGTCATATTTTGTGTTCACTCGTGTTATCTACTCACCTTTCAACTCAAAATCAACCATCACGGATTGGTATGCTAAATTTAGACGTGGTGAAATGAGCACAAGAAGTAAAAGAGGTTGTTACCGACGAAGACACTAAAAAAATCCACAAAATGATTTTAAATTACCATAAATTGGAATTGAATGAAAGAGCAGATACTCTTAGGATATCAACGGAACGTTTACATTATATCATTCACGAATATTTGGGTATGAGAAAGCTCTGTGCAAAGTGGGTGCCGCGCGAACTCACTTTTGACCAAAAACAACGACGAGTTGATGACTCGGAGCAGTGTTTGAAGATGATCAAGCATAATAAATCCCAGTTTTTGTGTCGATATGTGACACTGGAAGATATATGGCTCCATCATTTCATTCCGAAGTCCAGTCAACGGTCATCCGAGTGGACTGTACAAGCTGAACCCGCTCCAAAGCGTGGGAAAACGCAACAGTCGACTCGCAAGGTTATGGCGTCTGTATTTTGGGATGCACATGGAATAATTTTCAGTCTGTGAAAACGATGGCAAAAATCCATGAATTGGGCTTCGAATTGCTTCCTCATCCACTGTATTTTCCAGATCTGGTCACCTGCGACTATTTCCTGTTCTCAGATCTCAAAAGGATGCCCGCTGGGAAGAAATGTTTGTCAAATTAAGAGGTGATCGCCGAAACTGATGCCTATGATGCTATAATAAGTGTATCGCCCTTGAAGAGAATAATATTCAATAAAAAAAACTAATTTTGCCTAACAAAAGTATTTTACTATGGTAGGCCGGAGACTTTTCAACTGATATGTTATTACATGATTTTAAATATTTTATTATTGTAAAAGCAATGTCTGAAAGTTCCACGTCTGAAAGTGAAGATAACCCACGAAGAACTCTAGTTGAACTCTTCGTGAGTTATCTTTACAGCAGTTAAATCCTATATTACTTTATAGTGTACGAAGGAATATTCCTTCGTGCCTCAAGAATCATATCTCATAGCTCTAACCTATCATGTATACAGTTTCCATACAGTTTTTTCTTGAATAATCGTATTAAATGTTTTCAATATATCAGCATATATCTTACTTGTATCTTTCTTTAACAATATTCACGTCTTGCAACCGGATATTAGGGTTGGTTTTATTAACGAATTTGCTTTTGCATTATATCGATTATTTGAATTTGCAATGTAAACACAATTTGGGAACAGTCAAGAATATTTGCTAATACGTCCTCATTATAACATTCTTGTAAGTACATTTATAAAGTAAGTTACACTTACTTTTGCTGCAAATCCGCCATTTATTAAAATAATTTTTGAACGTTTTTATTGTTTTTGAACAGTTTACTTGTTTGACTCTATTTTGCGCAATTAGGAACAACAGTACCAACACTACATGTGGCATCTATTTTGTTTTAAGATTTACTAAAGCAGCTCGTGCAGCATTGTTGATTTTATTAAGTAAAATGAATGCTTTTAAAGAGAATCGCTAACTGCCTCTTATGTTTTCTCAAATGCTAGTTCACAACACTTGAATTAAGCAAATTAGCAATAGTATTATCACAAACATATTATGTATGTATAAAGTATTAAAATTTTCCACTTAGTGATCAACATAGCTTTTATATAGCAAATACAATTTTCTATCGGAAACTAAATTATAATTTAAAAACTATACGTATTTACAGTTTATATATCAGTACAGCCCCAAGTTTGAGGTCAAGTGTGTTTTGAGAAATTTTTGACACTTTACTGAAAAAAATTGATACAATATATTTTATTTGAAATATTATGCATCACGAGCCTTATTCTCATCTTCTCCGCAGCATATGTCCGGTTCATACAACGTGTTAGGGAAAGTTTTTCGTTCTAATATGTCGACTATAATGTCTATGGAACTTTTCCATCCTATGTGGACGTCTGGACATAGTTGATTCATCAAATACTAAACTAGATGGAAGTTTATTCTAGGTTTTCACTCGATATAGCCTTAGAACTATTTTGATTCTCCAAGGTGTTTTTTGAATCGTTGGATAAAAGTGTTTAATGGACTTCCGCAGCAGATTTTTGATATCAAACAATAAACAAAAGTAATTAATATCAAAAACTCAATTTTAAGCCTCCCATAACTGTACTAATTTTAATACTAAAGGGAAAAATATTATTTTAAGCTAGAGACTAGAGTAGAAATATGTTGAAAATATTCAGCCAGATAAGGTTATTTTGTTTCGTAGGACTTTATATATTGATATTTGCGTTATATTTTCACAAAATATCAAAATACAGGCAACTACCTAATATAATCGACATATTTAATATTAAATTCTGAATCACTTCTAATCCTTCATCTATTCTCGATAATTTTATTGAGTGTATCAATCAAGTTTAATTCCATTCAAAGAACTTCTTTAAAAGTTTCTTATGTTTGATCAAATGGTATTTTCAAAAATCTACTTCAATTTTCATCAGTCAGATATTTTAAAATAAAAATTAATTATCCGAAGGTGTACATCAGGTGAATACAACGAGTAGTACTGCTTACAATTAGGCGTTTCTGTATGGATTTTTTTTTTATGGATTTTGCGACTGTACTGAATTTCCTATACTACAGTGGAGGATTAGATCTTCGCAGGTTTATACACATTATAGCTGTCGGAGACAATAGTGAAGAAAGTAACAACAGACAAGTGACAATATAAATAACTGGACACAAAAAAAAGATAAATAAAAATTAAAGAAAATAAATCTGTGCATATGCAGTTCACGTACAATCAGATCGTACAAGCACTAATAATATTAAATAATACTGTAATTCCATATAGCAACAATGCTAAATATCTCGGAATATATCGGATACAAAACTTCGCTGGAAGGAACATATAAAGAAAAAAAGAAAAGCACTGGAATTGAAATATAGGAAAATCTAATGGCTAAATAAAAGAAAATCACAATTACAGTACACAACAAATTGCTATTATATAAGCAAATACTGTTCTGCAAAGAGAAATATAAACAAAATACAAATTTTTCAGAACAAAGTCCTGAGAAGTAATGTGGGCGAACCCAAATAATATAGAACTGATAACCTACATCAAGACCTTCAGATAACCAGAGTCAGTCAAGAAATCAAGAGAATTGCAAGAGGACATAAGGAAAGACTGCATTCTCATGAGAATGAATATTGAAGTATAGGTTAGTCGAAAACGTCTATTAACAATTCAATAATTAAATAACAAAAAAATGGAATGGCGATATCACGTCGAAAGGACGATATCAGTTTGGCCAACAATCCAATAATCAACCAGTACTTCAGTAGTACTCTTCTTACTTCTTTAGTATATGGAAACCTTCTAAACAAAAAAATCAAAAAAATTAAACATCAAAATTAAATTAAAAAATTTGAACAGGTGGTACTCAAGAAGCACTATGTTTGATGAGTACATTGGGCAGAGCAGAGCTTGCAATTCTTACGATATTTCGCCACTTGTTGTTATAAGCGTCGTTGTTATTCAATTAAAATTGGTAAACTTCTGCATTATCAATTTCACTCGATTTTAACGCGTCATAATTGCTGATTCCACCATATGCACAGGAATAATCTACGGCCTTATGGTTTTCTGAACATGCCGCTTCTGTGTCGATGTGAACTTAGAAGTCATTCCAGAAGACATCCGGTGTTACCCAGCCTGGTTACTGTTGTGACTGGGATGGTTATTCCTTGTCGGATTTTCCACTATTGCCTATAAAGACACTTACAATTACTATCACAAACATAAAATACATCCATGCTCCAGCAGGATTGGCACCCCCGGCTATCACAACCGCAGAAGGACCGTCCAGTCGCCCTGATAACTGCGCCAAGGAAACCGGCAGACCGCGATGTTAAAACTATTCAGAATTACATTTTTAATCAATTCGTGTGATAAGCAGCTTTTCTCCCTTTATATATTTCTTTTATTTATTTCTCCAATATAAAAATCTGAAAACAATTAATTAATCAACTGCTATATGAAAGTTTCAGCTTGTTTTTATTCGACCAATAAGTCTTCTAGTTAATTGTCTTCAGACTTTTTGGCCCTATAGATCGCTATTTATCACTTTAAATAGCTGAAATTATTAGTAATAATTGGGATATATTTAAAAGTGTTTGGCAGATTGCTGAAAATGGAATTTTCAGTTTTTCGTGATTAATTTCTGTATATACCGAATAATTCAATAATGTTAAAAAGATAACTATTGTTTTATATAGAGAAATATAGAAACCATCCAATTTAGCAGTTATATTAAGTTGTTTAAGCGTTTTTTAAATAAAATCAAAAATGTTTCATAAAAAAATCAAAATACATGTAACAATAGTTATATTCTTAAATTTCTTATTAATTCTTCTATTCTCGATATTTCCATAAACTCTGTCAATTTATTCCAATTCTATACCTCAAATTAATGCTTTTTAATGTTTCCATTCTTTGATTAAAAATCCAATAAATCGCGTTTTTATTCTACGCGATGAATCGTCAGTTTAATGGTGGGGAAACGGATATAAAACGCTGCCGGGGTGGTTTCGAGCGGGGTGCGGAGTCACCTGCGTGCATGATTCCGGCCTAAATAGTACGGTGGGCCGGGGATGTCGCGCTAGCCGTAAAGTAGGCCGCTGACCCGGTCAGCCAGCCAGGTGAAACAGGAGAACGAACTGAGTCAAGGCCGATCCAGGGTGCATAACGATCGAAAATGCATAAATCCAGCCGGCATTTTTCTTGACGACGCTCGGTCTGTTTATCAAGCTCCCTCTCCGCCGCCGCCACCCGTACTCTTACCTACCTTTCGTGAGACAGGCGCAGTGGTTTCCGCAGAAAACTTTTACGCAAAGTTTAATTTAATCAGAGGCACTTAATATTTCGTTTTGCATTAAAATCAGCGGTTTTGAAATTTAAAACAATCGGGGATTTATTACCTATTCATATAATGCAAGAAATATTTCAGCTAAAACTACAAGAGATGGACAAAATAGTATGAATACTCGACATAAAGATGTTGAGACATTATTTGCTTTCAAAACATTTGCATTTCTTCGCAGAATAGATTTGTAGAATTTCTAAACAGTTCCCAATGCAATATCTTCCCAGTTTTATACAAAACACCCTCCAATTGTTTTGTAGCGACCTTGAGGCATGTCGAATTTTACATCGTGGAATAAGGGTCTACAAAATAGTTTTCTCCCACGGTTTGGAGCAGGTTCATCGTGTGCAGTCTACTCGGATGACTGTCGATTGGACTTCGGAGTGAAATTGTGGAGCCACGTTTCATTCATTGTCCCATATTGACGCAAAAACTCGCCTTTATTAGGTTTTATCATCTTCAAACACTGCTCCGAGTCATCAACTCATCTTTGTTTTTGGTGAAAAGTAAGCTCGCGCGGCACTCACTTTGCACAGAGCTTTCTCGTACCCAAATTTTCGTGAATGATGTACACGTTCAGTTAATATAATTAGAGTGTCTGCTATTTCATTCAATTTCAAATTACGGTAATTCAAAATCATTTTATGGATTGTTTAAATATATTCTTAGGTAACAACCTCTTTTGGGCGTCCACTGCGTTCACCGTCTTCGGTGCTCATTTCACCACGTCTAAACTTAGCATACAAATCCTTGATGATTGGTTTTCCTGGTCAGTGCCTGGAAGCTCGGCATCAAGCCAAGTTTTTGCTTCAACTGTATTTTTTCCCTTCAAAAAGCAATATTTTATCAACTCGCGAAATCCCTTTTTAACCATTTTGTTCACAATAACATAAGTTGCTTCACTCAAAATGCTATAATTCACAAACTAATGATCCGAGAGCTGTCAAATTCATACAGGCATCTTTTGAGGGTTAGGGCTAACTAAAAAGATATGGATTTAATTCTAGTAGCGCCATCTATATGTCAGACCGGTGACTTTTCAATTGAGCTGTTAATCCTTACTCTATGCGCTAAAACTTCCCATAAAATTATGTTAAGGCCTGGCGATTGGACTGGCTTGAAAAGATGTTCGAGAGTCATCTGACGCTCCTTAAAAAAAATTAATATGCCAGTTTGTGGCAGAAATATCGTAGTCATAATAAAAGCTTCACCATTGAGAATTCAATAATTCATCATAAAATGGCCAGAGATTTGAATGAGAGGACCAAATAGGTTCCACGATATTGCCACCCAAATCATAACGTAACCAACCCCATGCTTAACTATTTAAAATATGAATTACGGATCGAAGGCTTCTTTTGGTATTTTCCAAACATCCGGATATTTTTTAGGAATCAAAGTTAACGATGATTTATTGAACCCTACCACATTCTTGATGAACAATGTTAGTTTTGTGGAGGTTGAAACAGTATAACAAACAAGTGTTCAGTTCTGTTGCCACTTTTACCAAAACAGCTTTATGTTGCCTGGTTCAAGAAAATAAAACCGGTTGACGTTGGATTGACAATCGTTCCGGAGTTATTCAAAATATCCGTTGGTTTATTTAAATGGGGTTCCGGCAAAACTATCGCAGATGAAGCTGCAAGGTCACCAAATGTTGATTAAATATGCTTTATCCAGAACCAGAAGACCCCTCGCAAAAACTATTCCAATTAGAAAATATTCAAGCTTTTAAAAAACCTCCCTAGTCCATGGATTTCAGTTCTAACTTAGTCTATTAGAATTTGGGCAAAAGCTTGCAAATCAGGGCGTTCGACAACTAAAGTCGGGCTCAAGTTGCCCAACTTTTTAGTTGTGGACTATTAATAAATATTTATTAGAGATACCTAAAATCATAAAGAGTATACTATGTAAATGTTAGGAAAAATAGTGATAATTAAAGTGTATAATAATAAAAATATTTTCCATAATCTTCTTTTGAAAAAGAATTGGCAGTGCACCTTTTTGCTATTTCTGTATGCCGATCATCACGGCCAAGCTCATTCAAGTGATACATGGTGTGAGAAACAGACAACTGCTTAACATTGAGCTAACCAATAGTTTTACAGTGGCATTTTCCTTGAACAAATAGCTCCAAATTGGCATTACGGTTATATGACATTCTACAAACAATACAAAATAAGTTAGCATATAATCGAAACTTTGTACATAAACCCGTGGAGAATCCGATGAAATAAAAATTAGTTTATGGTAAAATACTTTCGTGTTATGATGAAATGTGAAACTTTCATGAAGTTTTTTGGGATATCCTATAGATAAACTAGTGCAATAACGGGTTTAAAATATGATGAATGAAGTATTTTTAATAGGAAAAGTGGTTTAAAATAAATTAAAAGTTTCTATTTACATATTGTTTATGTTGTTTATCTATTTATATTTAGAACATACATTTGCCGCCTTAGTAGCGCAGTGGTTAAGAAGACAGGAGGGTCCTCCTGCTGTTGCGTAGTCGCGAATTCAAATCCTGCTGAGGCATGAAGGTACTTTATGTTTATGTATATGTCTTTATGGGCAACACTGGAAAATTCGACAAGAGATAACCATCCCGAGTTATTCGAAGCCCATGTTAAACAGTAGATCCAGTCCAGATAAACCCTGGTGACTAAAACGGGGACCTTAAAATATATATAAAAAATAAAAAATATTTTAAACAATAGAAATGTAATAGTGACCGAAATTAGAAAGAAAAACATAAATCATATTTTTGCCTTTAATATTTCAGAATTTTGATGAAAGCTTACTGAAACTAACCAAATATTTTAACTCCATCTCTAGAGAACAATAAAATCGTTTATCCATCAAAGAGCTAACGAATTATTCAACTAAAACCCCTCCTTTTGACCCCCCGTCCGATCCCTCTTCCATAATGCACAACCGTAAACTACAAAACTACTATATCAAAGACATCAATCGCTGAATAATTTGTAAGATTGAAAGCCACTATCGCCGCCCACCCCCCTACACTACCTCCACGCCACGCTGACCCAGTTGACTCCACCTGCGCTTCCTGCATCGACATCGGCCAGGTTTTTCGTCTGTTTCTTTTTTGTAAATAATATAGAACGCGAATCGATTGCACCAAGCCTAGCCGACGGTTCAAGCTGGATCCTCCACGGCGTACGAATCAATGGTGCATCCGAACATAGGCCTCTAACCAGGTCAGTCCCCCTTCCGCGGGTCACCAGGCCTGCGCCGCTCTTCCTTCGAAGGTAAAAGGGTCGGCGCTTCGGGTGGTCCAAGACGAGGAGGAAGGGGTGGAGGGATGGTGGTAGGACCCCCTGCTGCACCTTATCAGATGTTAATCCGGGTGATAAATTTAAGGCTTTGCCTACGGTGCTGTTGGTCACTGCGAGGGCTGCGCTTTTCCGATGGTCAGATCTAGAAAGAAGTAGTGCAGGGTTAGGAGAAAGCTATTTTGTAATACGAGGGTTGCTGTAAAAGATGTAACGTTTTATAGTAAAATTTCAAATTAGTTTTTCGCTGATTTCCAATTGCCACCCATATTTTATTATGATAGTGGATTCTCATAGCAGATTCAGTTTTTGACCATGAATTATATATTTTTTCCGCATTCGGAGATTACTGTAGTGGGAGATAAATATTTTTCAATTTTCCCAGAGCCAATTTATCAACTTTTAGCTCGTCAATATTGTTAATAAAAAACTAAATAGACTAGTTCTCTCTTCATATGCCACTTCCTCGATAATTATCATAGCGAACTGCTACTGGAGCCCTTTTATTCGTTGCTAATTCACTTTGAGCCCTGTTTGCTCACTGCTGACGATTTCAGAAAGATTTTCTTGCGAATTATTGAATATTCCTCCCTAGATCCGACCCTGATCTCACGAATTATTGCGAATTGTGATTTTATTCAATTTAAAATGAAAGAGTGAAAGAGGATTAGAACACCTCGGTTTGAACTATTTAAGGTAGCTTGTAACAGGTCAATTGAAAAGTCTGACTCCATGTCTGACACATAGATGGCGCTACTAGAATTAAATCCATATGTTTTTTAGTTAGCCCTAACCCTCAAAAGATTTGAATTTGACAGCTGTCGAATCATTAGTTTGTGAATTATAGCATTTTGAGTCACGCAACTTTTGTTATTGTGAACAAAATGGATAAAAAGGGATTTCGCGTGTTGATAAAATATTGCTTTTTGAAGGGAAAAAATACAGTTGAAGCAAAAACTTGGCTTGATGCCAAGTTTCCAGACACTGCCCAGGAAAATTAATCATCAAAGATTGGTATGCTAAGTTTAGACGCGGTGAAATGAGCACCGAAGACGGTGAACGCAGTGGACGCCCAAAAGAGGTTGTTACCTAAGAAAACATTTAAACAATCCACAAAATGATTTTGAATGACCGTAAATTGAAATTGAATGAAATAGCAGACACTTTAAAGATATCAACAGAATATGTACATCATATCATTCACTAATATTTGGGTATGAGAAAGCTCTGTGTAAAGTGGGTGCAGCTCAATTTTGAGCAAAAACAACGACGAGTTTATGATTCGGAGCAGTGTTTGACGATGATCAAGCGTAATAAATCCGGATTTTTACGTCGATATGTGACAATGGATGAAATATGGCTCCAGAATTTCATTCCGAAGTCCAATCGACAGTCATCCGAGTGGACTTCATACGATATACCCACTCCAAAACGTGGGAAAACTTAACAGTCGGCTGGCAAGATTTTGGCGTCTGTATTTTGGAATGTGCATGGAATAGTTTTTCATTAACTACCTTGAAAAAGGAAGGACCACCAACAGCGACTATTAAGTAGCGTTATTGGATCGTTTGGAGGACGAAATCGCTGAAAACGGCCGTATTTGAAGAAAAAGAATGTGTTGTTTCACCGAGATAATGCACCGTGTCACAAGTCAGTGAAAACGATGGCAAGAATCCCTGAATTGTACTTCGAATTGATTCCTCGTTCACCGTATTCTCCAGATCTGTCCCCAGTGACTATTTCCTGTTCTCAGATTCCAAAACAATGCTCGCTGGGAAGAAATTTTCGTCGAATGAAAAGGTGATCGTCGAAACTGAAGCAAAGGACAAATCTTATTACAAAAAAGGTATCGAAAAGTTGAAGTGTCGCTATAATCTACGTGTTAATAAGAGTTTAAACAAACCCGTATGTTTCTTATACAAATTATATTAACTTAAAACTCACGGTTACGTAGTAGAGCCGGATAACTGTGGACAGGGATAGGCAAAAATCCCGGCAACAATTTACCGTGATCCACCGGGCGAATTTTCCATCGTCGGGGATTTAATTTGCAGCGGCTTCTATTTAAAGCTTTTCAAGAGGCGATTTTAATTAAAGCGTGAGAATCTCCATCATCCAACTCGTAAAATACTTTACCAACGTCGACTCTTCCTCCATCCACGGGAATTTGAATCATTGCGCCGAGCGGCAGGCGGCGGGTTGATGGCTCGTTTTTTCCGACCGTCATCTCTCCCCCCTGCCCCATCTCGTCATCCCACGCCGTTACCGCTCGCTCTTTTGCGCGCCAGGTTAGTTACTCTGGAATGAAGGAAATTGGCGAAGTCTTCGCGAAAATTGACTCGGCGACAGTCGAAGCTTTATAAGCTTTTACTTGTCGGCATCGTTAACGAAAAAGATTTTATCAATTACAAACTATCAAAAATGTAATAAGGGTATCGATCTGTCTCAAGCCATAACTTCAATTATATACGTCGATTGCGGCTGACTTTCATACTTCTACACGATACAATATAAATTGTGCAACTGATGGTTCTATTTTAATTCATGTGCTTCCATGTATTTTAATCAACGATTGGATTGGTGAAAATAAGAAGAATCAATGTAAATAACTGTTAAAGAATATAAATTATCTATGTAAACTAACAGTTTTCCATTTAGTATTATTGAATTGATTTGGAGTTTATAGAGACGACAATCACGAAACACTCCATATTGCAATTTGATCTGAAGTAATAACACCAAATACTGTTTTGGTTTGGTTTGATAACAATTTAAAATTGACCATTCTGATATCGATTACAAAGATCTCCCTGGAAAGGAACTTTTGGGAACCTTAGTAGTTGATTAACCAACTGTTGCATGCACAATGAGGAAGATATCTAAAACCTTGTCGTGCATATGGTAAGCTCAGCAAGATGTAGTGTGTTAAAATCTGCTAAAACCAAATTAAATTATTACTTCAGATGACCAGCTATGTCAGCTAAATCAATTGACACTTATTATTGCACAAAAGACTAGAATAATGAGTAGCAGATGCAAAATCATCTTTTAGCATGACAACATGTTGCAAGAGTTTGAAAGATACACGGTTACAATTACGCTGCGTTTTCACCAGACATAGGACCTTCTAGGTATCAGATCGATCAGATCAGCGGCTGGCTTTGCCTTGCTGGCACTTGGTTTCAAAATTCTGAGTGTGAAAATGGATCGACGATTTTATAGCAGGCGAACCACCATTTTTCTTTCGTCACGATATCGCTATGGTGCCAGAAAATCAAGAAAATATTATAAAGAATTATGGAAAATATTGTGACAATTTTTTTAATAAACTGCTCATTAAATTTTAAAAAAATAGCATATATGTAAACGCCTAACCCAATATCAGTATATATGGAACAATATTACAGCATTTATAGATAATAGCTTATAGTGCAATTAAAACAAGGATTTTTTTCTGTTTTTATTGGGAGATTGGGAAATATAAAAGCCGATATAGTAAGAAAAATAAAACAGTAGTCATAAAGATATTTTCCAAAAAGATGTTATAAGCACATGTTAGAAACAACAAAAGGAAAAATTAAATGGAAATGGATAAGGTAAAATAAGAGGAAATAATAGAAAAAGTGTGTGTGTGTAGTGTGTTAAAAAGTAAAGTAGGAATTGGACAAAGAATAATCAATCGACTCCAAAATATCTAGAAAGCTTCCGCAGAAGTGGTTATACTCTTTCATCGGCTGTTAAACATCTTTTATATTAACGTTATATACTGGCTTTTGTCTTCTGCTGGCGAATAAATGGTGTTCCGTGTAATTTATTTAATTTATTGATTATTTAATAACGTAGTATAAGCAAAATATATCGAGATATAAGTAAAACTCTTTCTTTAAAGTGAAGTCACAAAGAGTACTTAAGTTATATTAAGCCATAGAAATATTTTGGTTTGCCCTGATGCTTTTGGATCTGAGTAACCAAGAGCTATTTGTAGGATAAATTGAATATTCTCTTTCTAATTGTTTCTATTTTTTGTATATATCCAATAAATTCATTATTTTACTAGGTTTGGCAACTAACGGCCATTTATCGAATTACAAAGAATAAATTAGATATGACCAGAGGCTCAACTGAGTCTTTTATACCGGTTGGGATTCCTGCTTGATACGCATTAGGACCCAGCAGTAATTATTCATCGTGCCTTCGTCACAAAATTCTTGGCTATATCTTGATATAGCCGCTTTCCTTGCTGGTTGCTCATGTCATCCAAGTACTTTAGGGAAAAATCAAGATATGAATTAGGGACATTCGAGCTCTAATCTGGTGGTTATTTTACAACAAATTTTCTAGTATGTGCTTGTGGTGATTTGTGATTACCAAGGAAGTTGTGAACAACTTTTTGAAACGATGTAAATATTGCTGCTTCATCAAACGTTAAACATGTAAAATTTGGGTCAGCCCTTAGATTTCGAATATCAGACCCGACATATAATCCATAATAAATTAAATTATTTCATAAGGCATTTTTTGCATCTGTGCCTGGAGAAATTGTTAATGTATCACTGTCCGTATGTTCCCAATACTATTCTTTATAATTTCTTTAACTTTTTACATTCCTTTAATTTTAATAATTTAGTATTCGTAAATAGTTTATATGTAAACACTAATTTATCCAAGGCAAAGAAAAAATATATTTGTATATTTTAATTCAACGTGTACAGGAATATCGATCTATTACGTCTTCTTCAAATTGTTTTGTAGGCCAGAAAAGAATTTGTCAACAACAACGAAATCACCATTTATCATTAAAATTTTCATTAAAGAGTTGATAATATATTTTTCTTTCAATTAGACAAAAATAGTGTTGACTTCTAATTCGAAATCTTCGAAGTTGGCAAAAACAGGTTGTTTATATTACAAAAAAACGACACATAATGCAAAGCAAATTCTAATTAAATATTGCTGCTTCATCAAACGTTAAACATGTAATTAGATTTCGAATATCAGACTCGACATATAATCCATAATAAATTAAATTATTTCATAAGGCATTTTTTGCACCTGTGCCTGGACGAATTGTTAATGTATCACTGTCCGTACGTTGAACACTGAGGTTACGTTAGGATATTTATGCTGTGCTATTTTTTTGAACTTATACCGACATCCCACGAGTAAAAGTAGCAATCGACAGCATTATTTTGTATTCCCTCCATAACGTTGACCCAGAATATGAGAAAAAGTTACTTGTACAGCTTTGTTTTGAATGCATTACAAAACAATTTCGGTACCCATCACCTGCCGCTGTTTATTACAGCAAAACTTACTGCAAAAACCCATATAACATCAACAAACATAGCGAAAGCACTTCGAATGGACTTTGAAACGTCGTCCCTGTATTTTCATACATTCCGAAACATATTTACTGTAAGTTCCAAAAGATGTTTGAAGCAACGTCTTTAACGAAGTGTGGAGTACTACCACAGAAAACCGAAAACTGGAACCAGTTCTCAAATCCTCAGTTCCAAAAGACCCGAATTTGTGAACTTCTGAAATATGCAAGAAACACTTAAATATCCCAATGTATGTATTTTATTCTCTTTCAGACTGTGACAGAATTCTCAGCATTCTTGTAACTCGATGACGCAAAACAGATATATTTTCGTTTTTCCATCCATTAATTTATACTTATTTCCACCGTGCCGCCTACAAAATGGTCCGTGTATCTTTTTCTTCCGCTAGCTTAGTTTCTCGACTTCCTCTTAAATTCGGCTTTACGACAACAAGAAATTTAAAGCATCCTATCCTCCTCCTCCCCCTCTTCGGCCCTCTTCCCATCGTCACCCGACAGATAATCATTTTTTTCATTGAATCCGAACTGAGCGGGAAAAAGGCGAAAATGGAATCCCGGAAGGAGACGGGAATAAATCGGTGGGGGGAGAGAGAGGCGCGCGCGGCGCTCGGCGTCGGTCCGGTCGTGGGGATGCGCGGGACAAGGATGAAGCGCGCTGGATGATCGGAATGGCTCCATAAGCAAATATGAGGACCGGGGAGATTTACGGTAAACGGGTGGGAGAGGATGGTTATGGATGACGATGATTCTATGGGACCGGGACAAATTATTTCATATAAAGAAACGATTTGTATCTTTTGGGGCCAGGCCTCGACTGTGGAAGACAGAAAATATCTCTAGAAATTTTGTAGAGATTTATAATGCCCTTAACTAAAGAGTTGGTGGGATGGTTATGTTAATGTTCAGATTGGAAAATGTGTCTTCATAACATTATTTTAATTACACTTATAAAATTAATGTTCTTGAAATAATTACTCTTCTAACCAAAATAGTAAAGTAAGTGTCAGCTTCAACTAGTAAAAGTATGCAGACTATATCAAAGACTTAGTCTATTTTCGATTATGTTCAATATTATAGCCGTGCTTTTTTCATTCTGATCTCATTGTATTGTAACGTGGTATCAACCATTTATCAATTTGTTTTTCTGTATGCCTGATGAAGTTCATCCAGGCCGAAAGGTATTATTGTAGACAATCCTTTCCATATATCCAAACAGTTATTGCTTATATAGTTTGCTCGGCCTGCATATTCATCGTAATTATTCTTTGCCACTGCCCATAACAATTCAATTTGGTTGAAGATTTAGCGATAGGGAAGAAGATAGGGTTCAGATATCTAAAGAACTGTGCATCTTTTTTCAGACCTGTCACTAAAAAAGTAAATTCCATAAGACACAATCAAATATTTCATTTATATTTACCCAGTAACAATCTAAAATAATTTACTCGTTAACATAGTATCTTAAAGACTTAATTTATGTTTTACAAGCCATTCCTTAATTACAGCCTTTGCCGACCACTTGTTAGGACAGTTTTGTTCAATTCCTGTTTCCAACAGGAAGAACTAATCAAATATTATTCTAACTTTTACTTTTTTTCGTCAACTTTTGTTATCTTTGCTCTCCTTTTATTAGGGTCTTGCCAAAGATTTTCTAATTTTTTATCTTAAAATACTATAGGTACACCAATTTATATAAGAAGTCTCCATTGATTTTATTATATATTGTCAAAAGCAATGTATAGAAGTTGCATTGAATTTCTTGGATTGATCATCTTTATACTATTTAAATCTTGTTTTTCCTAACACTGAAATGACCACTTACATCTCTCAAAGAGCTGAATATCTCATCATAAGTTCTCTATGGATACATTCCATAATAAAAGTTATCTCTGTTATTTCAGGTTGCTTTGCATAGGTATAGTTCGGTTATAAATTGTTAGAGTTTCATTAAATAGGTTTTCATTAAATAAATCTCTATTTCAATCGTTAAAGCCGAATATCAAACAACATCATTCTCATCATAGCAATAGATTCTCAACCGATTTATCAATCCTTACGCATTAAAAAACGTAGATTCTCATCAGCAACAACGTATCTTTTCCCATCTAACAAAAAAGTAAATTAAACTATTCCCAATACTATTCTTTATAATTTCTGTAACTTTTTACATTCCTTTAATTTTAATAATTTAGTAATCGTAAATAGCTTAGATGTAAACACTAAATACTAAATATTATAACTGTGCGGATTAATTTATCCAAGGCAAAGAGAAAATATATTTGTATATTTTAATTCAACGTGTACAGGAATATTGATCTATTACACCCTTTTCAAATTGTTTTGTAGGCCAGAAAAGAATTTGTCAATAACAACGAAATCACCATTTATCGTTAAAATTTTCATTAAAGAGTTGATAATATATTCTTCTTTCAATTAGACAAAAATAGTGTTGACTTCTAATTCGAAATCTTCGAAGTGGGCAAAAACAGGTTGTTTATATTACAAAAAAACGACAAATAATACAAAGCAAAGTCTAATTACAAAACATCCGATAATTTATATAATCTATTACAAATTTAAGGCATACCTTCTTATTCATTTAGAACAACCACAACAACACAGTTGGGAACCTACACTGTAATATAAAATTTTAAATTATGGGAAATGCGAGGGTTACACTGCATAAAGTTGTATCTCTTTAACATTAAAATATTTGAAATTTGTAAAATATTTTCTAAAAATTAATTAATATTTATAAAATATTTCTAAGATACTTTCCTCAAACTATTATTAAAATGCATCTATTAATACAAGAACTTGCACCCCCCCTAATTCCTGGTATGATAATAATATATAACACTTAAGTATTGTTAGATTTCATTAATTAGAAAGTTCAGTGACATCCACATATAGATATTTCTATATCCTTTCTGTAAGTACACTGTCTCTCTCCAAAAGGATTTCAGATTACTTTATTTGTCTCTTAATAGTGATTTTCTTAAAAATTTGAGAACCCACATTATTGGAAAATAATAGCGAAAGAGAACTTTGCCGATCATGAGTTATGTGCAGACTAGGACTGATCTTGATCATCCCGGTAATAGAGATATTATCAAATTTAACAGATTCCTAAAAACTGATTCTTTCGAAATATCATATCGATAAATCGGACCGAGTACTTTTCAGTCGGTGTATTAAATATGAAGCTCTTGAAAATTAACGGAACGCTGGATATTTTCTGGCGACGAGCCAAGAATAGTATCGCTCGAAATTTACGAGGAAAAACTTTACTGGTAGATAGTAACGACTTAGCAATGGATGCAGCGAATATTAATCCGACATAAAAGTGATAAAATCGAGACGATAAAAACTCTACGTTGAAACTCAGATATCTGGTGATTGTTTTTTAATTTTTTTTAAATTATTTTATTGGCAATGTCGAAACGGCGTTGGAAAATGTAATGTTTAGAATGTTATGTAAGTCGTTAGAAAAGTTCATTATACAAATTTGGTTAAACACGTTTACGTATGTCATTAAATAATTGCAATTTCTATTAATTATACAGAAATAATTAATTTATAGGATCAAATTATTAAATTACATTATTATTCTTGAATTAAGATACCGCAATAAATACATAATCATATATATGAAGAACAGAAACATTAGCAACATTTGGATGGAAACAAAATTACAGTCAATCCAAAAAAGCAGTGAATTCATCTAAATTTATACCGTCAAAATGTCACATTTAACTTTGACTTCTAGTTTAATTTGGTAACTAGTGTAAGTAAAATATTTAAACAAAGATGTTATAAAATATAATGGTATTTGGCACATTATAGTACCTCTAATGCATATGTCGAGGGACTTAAACTACAGTTAATTTAACTCTGTGGCTATATACAGTTCAGACATCTGAATTATTGTATATAATTTCTCAGGCCTATTACTAAAAAAATAAATTACATAAAACACAATTAAACATTTAATTTATATTTATCAAATAACAATTTCAAATACTTCACTCATTAACATCATTTTGTCGTATTTTTAGGATGTTAAGCAAACGCAATTCTATTTGAAGTTGTTTCAAAGCAAACATGCAACAGGATGGGCTATATTGCATGGTATTCATATTATCATATTTTGCCGATACCTTGTTTTTTACAAATGTTATTTAACAGGTCAATTGAAAAAACCCCGGCCTGACACATGAATGGCGCTACTAGAATTAAATGCATATGATGTTCTTTAGTTAGCCCTAACGCTCAAAAGATGCGTGTATAAATTTAACAACTGTCGGATCATTAGTTTATGTATTATAGCATTTTGAGTGAAGTAACTTTTGTTATTGTGAAAAAATGGATCAAAAGGAATTTCCCGTGTTGATAAAATATTGCTTTTTGAAGGGAAAAATACAGTTGAAGTTCAAATTGCTTCCTCATCCACAGTATTCTCTAGATCTGGCCCCCAGCGACCATTTCCTGCTCTCAGATCTAAAAAAAAGGCTCGCTGGAAATTTTCGCCGAATGAAGAGATGATCGCCGAAACTGAGGCCTATTTTGAAGCAAAGGACAAATCGTACTACAAAAATGGTATCGAAAAGTTGGAGGGTCGCTACAATCAGTGTATCACCCTTGAAGGGAATTATGTTGAATAAACAAAACTAATTTTTCCAAAAAAATGTGTTTTACTATGGTAGGCTGGAGACTTTCCAATTGACTTGTTACACATGTAATTAAACCGTTCCTGTCCATTTTTAAAAATATTTCGTGCATAGGAAGTGCGATATTATAATAGATAAACAAATGTCCTTATTTTCCTAAAAGCCTTCTATTAATAAAGCTGATTAATATTAATATTTAATTAATATTTAATATTTTAATTTAGTTACATTAATACATCATCAAATTTCGGTTATATTAATTACAAACGCTATATAATAGCTCGATAATAATTAAGTTTCCGTGACTACATTGCCCATGTGAAATGTATTTTTTCAATATGTTCTTATGGCGTGTAACATAATCCTTACTTGTACATATTTCTCTACCTACATGTTTATTGCAGTTATTCTTTGCCACATCCCATAAATACGCAGTGATAGGGAAGAAGACGTTATCCTCTGTGGCCATATACAGTTAAGACATCTAAATTATTGTGTATCTCTTCTCAGGCCTATTACTAAAAAAATTAGTTACATAAAGCACAATTGAACATTTAATTTATGTTTACCAAATAACAATAACAATATATCTGCAATAAATTGTTAAACAATATTATTATTTATCAAACCTAGTCAAATGTTATTCGAATATTTATAATTGTTTATCAACTTTTGATCGACTACATTCCTTTTAATATAGTCTTGCCAAGGATGGTCTAAGGTTCCATTTTGAAATAACTTTACCTATACATAAATTGAAACAAAAAATTGTATTTATTTAAAAGCAATATCTAGAAGTTGCATTGGACTTCTTCGTGGTTTGAATGTCCTTCTAGAAACCTGGGTAGCTTCATATAAAGCTGTGGGCTTCGCCCATCCCCGCTGGGCATAAAGTTCAGTTTGATGGAGCAATTTGTAAAATCACTTCACAAAAATGGAGGTTGCTTCAAATACATGGTTTCAACCTGTCTAGGTTCCTCAGAAGCGAAGGCGGTTTAGTCGCACTAGAGATTAGACGGCTTATAACTGACCCAGAATTCCTCACAACCATGATGCAACTTCAAAAAGAATGGTGCCTCTAAGGAGGTCATAGAGAAATGTTTAGGTAAAAATAAATGTGGTTTTTTTTGTGGTGTGTTCTAGTGGACATACATTAGATTAAAAAGTATGTATCGTTAATGGTTTGTAAATATAACATTTATCAAATCTATTCCCTTTTATTTCAATGTAATAACTAACACAATTATCCAAATTGTGAAAAAAAATCAACCTATGACAAAAGAAAGTTATTTTCGGATTCAGAACATCCAAAAACATAAATATTACGTCACAAATCCTAAACAGCCCTTAGAAAATTTTTTGCAGACCTGTAATCAATCATTATGCCTGCTAATTGCTAAAAAAAACAGACCCTAAAGTATACTAAAAAAGATCATTAAGTTAACCTGAAACAATATCACAAGCGTTTCATTAATTTTTAATAAGTCTATTATCCAATTCTACGCAGTCCCTTTCACTACCGACTTCTTATCGACAGTTTCGAGTTTGGTTCGAAAAGGGTCGATCCTGTTTTTTTTTAAACCACTTCAGGGTCAACGGTTCCCCACCGAGGGCGAAAATGAGAAAAATATTCGTGGATTTACATGAAGGACTGTCGCCATCGCTTAAATTGAGGACCGAGGACCGAAACGATTTTGCCGCCGTATATCATTGAACCGGGCCGAACCAACGACATCTTTATAAAGACGGATGAACCATTAATGGAGCTATATTCGCCACCGTCGCGAATTCTCCTTGTTTGTCCTTATGTCTTGAATAGTCTTCAAATTTGATAAATACGACGGTATATAATACAAACGGGCGATAAAGAATGAAATTTTCATTTATATCGATGTATCTCGACGCTTAAATTTTGTAAAAAATATAAATACTTTCTAACATTCTTTCTTTTTTAACATGTTTATGTTTACAACATTCAACAGCACAACAGCATCCAGTAGATTTTTTAAATTTTACTAATATATTAATGCCAGTCGTTATTTCGTATCGTATTTTTACCATTTATTAACCTCCACTATACAACTATACAAGATCACAGGGTTTAGTTCTCTTGAGCCAGTGTCCTAGTTCCATATTGCACAAAAATATAAAAACGTTCTTTCTTCTTCAACAGCATAATTTACACATTTCAATATCACAACAAATTTCAATAGTTTTGTTACATTATTATGTTACTGCTAAAAACTAGATACTTATCTAGAAAGACCGATTGGCTCTTAGTCTTTGTTAAGGACGTCAGAGAGATAATTGGATAAAATAATTAATTATGTTTTAATAATATCTGCATTTACATAGCTTTATGGAGATATTTTAGGTAATTCTGGCTTATTTAGGATATGAAAAATGTTATAATTGACCATTGGCTAGAAGAGAAGGTGATTGGCAAAAACGTATACGCAAATAAGTATACTTTCGAAGTACGCTTGTCAGCTTTCACTTAAATTCGCTGAACTCATAGTTCGCAATAATTAGTAAGTCGGGTTCTTCAAGTCTAGATAAAGACCCAAATTAAAGATCGAGTAGATTAACTTAAATTTTAATTAATGCAAATAAAGTAAACAGTGCAAAGCAAAGAGTTTCATTAATTTACAAGAAACTCTAGCTGAAATCATTAACTGTGAGAAACCAAGGCACAAAGCAAACCAGAAACAAAGAGCAAATAAAATGGTTCCAACGGCAATTCGCTATGAGAACTATCGAAGAAGTTCGCCAACGACGAAGAGAGAACTGTTTAGTAGTTTTTCATTTCACAATATTAATCTCTAATAAAATAAAATAAAACACACTTCACTACACAAATACTCAAGATGGCAGGATTTAAGTTCTCTAAGAGTTGCATTACGTCAGTGTTAACATGGTAGTAGAGTCTTATATCATGTTTCGAATCTTTTAATTTCCTATATGTTAGCTGGAATCCGATGATCAGATGTAATCGGTGTAAATATATTTCCTATACAGGATGCACCAATAAAATACATAAAATATTAATTTATCCTAAAACGAACGTATTATACGTAATAAACTAATTTTTGTTTCATCGGGTTCTCTATGTGTTTATATACCATCATTTAAACTTCGGTTCTATGCTAAATCATTTTGTCGTATTTTTAGGATGTTAAGCACACGCAGTCCTATTTGAAGTTGTTTCAACAGCAAATATGCAACAGGATGGGCTATATTACATGGTGTTCATATTATCATATTTTGCCGATACCTTGTTTTTTACAAATTTTATTTAACAGGTCAATTGAAAAGAGCCCGGCCTGACACATAAATGGCGCTACTAGAATTAAATCCATATGTTTTTTAGTTAGTCCTAACCCTTAAAATATCCGTGTATAAATTTGACAACTGTCGGATCATTAGTTTGTGTATTACAGCATTTTGAGTTAAGTAACTTTTGTTATTGTGAAAAAATGGATAAAAGGGAATTTCCCGTGTTGATAAAATATTGCTTTTTGAAGGGAAAAAATACAGTTGAAGCAAACACTTGGCTTGACGCCGAGTTTCCGGACACTGCCCCAGAAAAATCAACTATCCACGATTGGTACGCTCAGTTTAGATGTGGTGAAATGAGCACCGAAGACGGTGGACGCCCAAAATAGGTTGCTACTGACGAAAACATAAAATTGACCCACACAATTATTTTAAATGACCGTAAATTGAAGTTGAATGAAATAACAGACATCCTAAGACATCAACTGAATGTGTACATCATATCATTCACGAATATTTGGGTATTAGAAAGCTCTGTGCCAAATTGGGTGCCGCGCGAGCAAACTTTTGAATAAAAGCAATGACGAGTAAATGATTCAGAGCAGTGTTTGAAGATGATAAAGCGTAATAAACCCGAGTTTTTGCGTCGATATGTGACAATTGATGAATCATGGCTCCATCGTATTTTGAGATGCGCATGGAATAATTTTCATTGACTACCTTGAAAAAGGAAGAACCATCAACAGCGACTATTACATACCGATATTGGACCGTTTGAAGGACGAAATCGCAGAATAATGCTCGCATATGAAGAAAAAGAAAGTGCTGCTTCACCAAGACAATACACCGTGTCAAAAATCCATGAAATGGGCTTCAAATTGCTTTCTCATCCCCCATATTCTCCAGATCTGGCCCCCAGCGACCATTTTCTGTTCTCAGATCTCAAAGGAATGCTCGCTGGAAATTTTTGCCGAATGAAGAGGTGATCGCCGAAACTGAGGCCTCTTTTGAAGCAAAGGATAAATCGTACTACAAAAATGGTATCGAAAAGTTGGAGGGTCGCTACAATCAGTGTATCACCCTTGAAGGGAATTATGTTGAATAAACAAAACTAATTTTTCCAAAAAAATGTGTTTTACTATGGTAGGCTGGAGACTTTCCAATTGACTTGTTACACATGTAATTAAACCGTTCCTGTCCATTTTTAAAAATATTTCGTGCATAGGAAGTGCGATATTATAATAGATAAACAAATGTCCTTATTTTCCTAAAAGCCTTCTATTAATAAAGCTGATTAATATTAATATTTAATTAATATTTAATATTTTAATTTAGTTACATTAATACATCATCAAATTTCGGTTATATTAATTACAAACGCTATATAATAGCTCGATAATAATTAAGTTTCCGTGACTACATTGCCCATGTGAAATGTATTTTTTCAATATGTTCTTATGGCGTGTAACATAATCCTTACTTGTACATATTTCTCTACCTACATGTTTATTGCAGTTATTCTTTGCCACATCCCATAAATACGCAGTGATAGGGAAGAAGACGTTATCCTCTGTGGCCATATACAGTTAAGACATCTAAATTATTGTGTATCTCTTCTCAGGCCTATTACTAAAAAAATTAGTTACATAAAGCACAATTGAACATTTAATTTATGTTTACCAAATAACAATAACAATATATCTGCAATAAATTGTTAAACAATATTATTATTTATCAAACCTAGTCAAATGTTATTCGAATATTTATAATTGTTTATCAACTTTTGATCGACTACATTCCTTTTAATATAGTCTTGCCAAGGATGGTCTAAGGTTCCATTTTGAAATAACTTTACCTATACATAAATTGAAACAAAAAATTGTATTTATTTAAAAGCAATATCTAGAAGTTGCATTGGACTTCTTCGTGGTTTGAATGTCCTTCTAGAAACCTGGGTAGCTTCATATAAAGCTGTGGGCTTCGCCCATCCCCGCTGGGCATAAAGTTCAGTTTGATGGAGCAATTTGTAAAATCACTTCACAAAAATGGAGGTTGCTTCAAATACATGGTTTCAACCTGTCTAGGTTCCTCAGAAGCGAAGGCGGTTTAGTCGCACTAGAGATTAGACGGCTTATAACTGACCCAGAATTCCTCACAACCATGATGCAACTTCAAAAAGAATGGTGCCTCTAAGGAGGTCATAGAGAAATGTTTAGGTAAAAATAAATGTGGTTTTTTTTGTGGTGTGTTCTAGTGGACATACATTAGATTAAAAAGTATGTATCGTTAATGGTTTGTAAATATAACATTTATCAAATCTATTCCCTTTTATTTCAATGTAATAACTAACACAATTATCCAAATTGTGAAAAAAAATCAACCTATGACAAAAGAAAGTTATTTTCGGATTCAGAACATCCAAAAACATAAATATTACGTCACAAATCCTAAACAGCCCTTAGAAAATTTTTTGCAGACCTGTAATCAATCATTATGCCTGCTAATTGCTAAAAAAAACAGACCCTAAAGTATACTAAAAAAGATCATTAAGTTAACCTGAAACAATATCACAAGCGTTTCATTAATTTTTAATAAGTCTATTATCCAATTCTACGCAGTCCCTTTCACTACCGACTTCTTATCGACAGTTTCGAGTTTGGTTCGAAAAGGGTCGATCCTGTTTTTTTTTAAACCACTTCAGGGTCAACGGTTCCCCACCGAGGGCGAAAATGAGAAAAATATTCGTGGATTTACATGAAGGACTGTCGCCATCGCTTAAATTGAGGACCGAGGACCGAAACGATTTTGCCGCCGTATATCATTGAACCGGGCCGAACCAACGACATCTTTATAAAGACGGATGAACCATTAATGGAGCTATATTCGCCACCGTCGCGAATTCTCCTTGTTTGTCCTTATGTCTTGAATAGTCTTCAAATTTGATAAATACGACGGTATATAATACAAACGGGCGATAAAGAATGAAATTTTCATTTATATCGATGTATCTCGACGCTTAAATTTTGTAAAAAATATAAATACTTTCTAACATTCTTTCTTTTTTAACATGTTTATGTTTACAACATTCAACAGCACAACAGCATCCATTAGATTTTTTAAATTTTACTAATATATTAATGCCAGTCGTTATTTCGTATCGTATTTTTACCATTTATTAACCTCCACTATACAACTATACAAGATCACAGGGTTTAGTTCTCTTGAGCCAGTGTCCTAGTTCCATATTGCACAAAAATATAAAAACGTTCTTTCTTCTTCAACAGCATAATTTACACATTTCAATATCACAACAAATTTCAATAGTTTTGTTACATTATTATGTTACTGCTAAAAACTAGATACTTATCTAGAAAGACCGATTGGCTCTTAGTCTTTGTTAAGGACGTCAGAGAGATAATTGGATAAAATAATTAATTATGTTTTAATAATATCTGCATTTACATAGCTTTATGGAGATATTTTAGGTAATTCTGGCTTATTTAGGATATGAAAAATGTTATAATTGACCATTGGCTAGAAGAGAAGGTGATTGGCAAAAACGTATACGCAAATAAGTATACTTTCGAAGTACGCTTGTCAGCTTTCACTTAAATTCGCTGAACTCATAGTTCGCAATAATTAGTAAGTCGGGTTCTTCAAGTCTAGATAAAGACCCAAATTAAAGATCGAGTAGATTAACTTAAATTTTAATTAATGCAAATAAAGTAAACAGTGCAAAGCAAAGAGTTTCATTAATTTACAAGAAACTCTAGCTGAAATCATTAACTGTGAGAAACCAAGGCACAAAGCAAACCAGAAACAAAGAGCAAATAAAATGGTTCCAACGGCAATTCGCTATGAGAACTATCGAAGAAGTTCGCCAACGACGAAGAGAGAACTGTTTAGTAGTTTTTCATTTCACAATATTAATCTCTAATAAAATAAAATAAAACACACTTCACTACACAAATACTCAAGATGGCAGGATTTAAGTTCTCTAAGAGTTGCATTACGTCAGTGTTAACATGGTAGTAGAGTCTTATATCATGTTTCGAATCTTTTAATTTCCTATATGTTAGCTGGAATCCGATGATCAGATGTAATCGGTGTAAATATATTTCCTATACAGGATGCACCAATAAAATACATAAAATATTAATTTATCCTAAAACGAACGTATTATACGTAATAAACTAATTTTTGTTTCATCGGGTTCTCTATGTGTTTATATACCATCATTTAAACTTCGGTTCTATGCTAAATCATTTTGTCGTATTTTTAGGATGTTAAGCACACGCAGTCCTATTTGAAGTTGTTTCAACAGCAAATATGCAACAGGATGGGCTATATTACATGGTGTTCATATTATCATATTTTGCCGATACCTTGTTTTTTACAAATTTTATTTAACAGGTCAATTGAAAAGAGCCCGGCCTGACACATAAATGGCGCTACTAGAATTAAATCCATATGTTTTTTAGTTAGTCCTAACCCTTAAAATATCCGTGTATAAATTTGACAACTGTCGGATCATTAGTTTGTGTATTACAGCATTTTGAGTTAAGTAACTTTTGTTATTGTGAAAAAATGGATAAAAGGGAATTTCCCGTGTTGATAAAATATTGCTTTTTGAAGGGAAAAAATACAGTTGAAGCAAACACTTGGCTTGACGCCGAGTTTCCGGACACTGCCCCAGAAAAATCAACTATCCACGATTGGTACGCTCAGTTTAGATGTGGTGAAATGAGCACCGAAGACGGTGGACGCCCAAAATAGGTTGCTACTGACGAAAACATAAAATTGACCCACACAATTATTTTAAATGACCGTAAATTGAAGTTGAATGAAATAACAGACATCCTAAGACATCAACTGAATGTGTACATCATATCATTCACGAATATTTGGGTATTAGAAAGCTCTGTGCCAAATTGGGTGCCGCGCGAGTAAACTTTTGAATAAAAGCAACGACGAGTAAATGATTCAGAGCAGTGTTTGAAGATGATAAAGCGTAATAAACCCGAGTTTTTGCGTCGATATGTGACAATTGATGAATCATGGCTCCATCGTATTTTGAGATGCGCATGGAATAATTTTCATTGACTACCTTGAAAAAGGAAGAACCATCAACAGCGACTATTACATACCGATATTGGACCGTTTGAAGGACGAAATCGCAGAATAATGCTCGCATATGAAGAAAAAGAAAGTGCTGCTTCACCAAGACAATACACCGTGTCAAAAATCCATGAAATGGGCTTCAAATTGCTTTCTCATCCCCCATATTCTCCAGATCTGGCCCCCAGCGACCATTTTCTGTTCTCAGATCTCAAAGGAATGCTCGCTGGAAATTTTTGCCGAATGAAGAGGTGATCGCCGAAACTGAGGCCTCTTTTGAAGCAAAGGATAAATCGTACTACAAAAATGGTATCGAAAAGTTGGAGGGTCGCTACAATCAGTGTATCACCCTTGAAGGGAATTATGTTGAATAAACAAAACTAATTTTTCCAAAAAAATGTGTTTTACTATGGTAGGCTGGAGACTTTCCAATTGACTTGTTACACATGTAATTAAACCGTTCCTGTCCATTTTTAAAAATATTTCGTGCATAGGAAGTGCGATATTATAATAGATAAACAAATGTCCTTATTTTCCTAAAAGCCTTCTATTAATAAAGCTGATTAATATTAATATTTAATTAATATTTAATATTTTAATTTAGTTACATTAATACATCATCAAATTTCGGTTATATTAATTACAAACGCTATATAATAGCTCGATAATAATTAAGTTTCCGTGACTACATTGCCCATGTGAAATGTATTTTTTCAATATGTTCTTATGGCGTGTAACATAATCCTTACTTGTACATATTTCTCTACCTACATGTTTATTGCAGTTATTCTTTGCCACATCCCATAAATACGCAGTGATAGGGAAGAAGACGTTATCCTCTGTGGCCATATACAGTTAAGACATCTAAATTATTGTGTATCTCTTCTCAGGCCTATTACTAAAAAAATTAGTTACATAAAGCACAATTGAACATTTAATTTATGTTTACCAAATAACAATAACAATATATCTGCAATAAATTGTTAAACAATATTATTATTTATCAAACCTAGTCAAATGTTATTCGAATATTTATAATTGTTTATCAACTTTTGATCGACTACATTCCTTTTAATATAGTCTTGCCAAGGATGGTCTAAGGTTCCATTTTGAAATAACTTTACCTATACATAAATTGAAACAAAAAATTGTATTTATTTAAAAGCAATATCTAGAAGTTGCATTGGACTTCTTCGTGGTTTGAATGTCCTTCTAGAAACCTGGGTAGCTTCATATAAAGCTGTGGGCTTCGCCCATCCCCGCTGGGCATAAAGTTCAGTTTGATGGAGCAATTTGTAAAATCACTTCACAAAAATGGAGGTTGCTTCAAATACATGGTTTCAACCTGTCTAGGTTCCTCAGAAGCGAAGGCGGTTTAGTCGCACTAGAGATTAGACGGCTTATAACTGACCCAGAATTCCTCACAACCATGATGCAACTTCAAAAAGAATGGTGCCTCTAAGGAGGTCATAGAGAAATGTTTAGGTAAAAATAAATGTGGTTTTTTTTGTGGTGTGTTCTAGTGGACATACATTAGATTAAAAAGTATGTATCGTTAATGGTTTGTAAATATAACATTTATCAAATCTATTCCCTTTTATTTCAATGTAATAACTAACACAATTATCCAAATTGTGAAAAAAAATCAACCTATGACAAAAGAAAGTTATTTTCGGATTCAGAACATCCAAAAACATAAATATTACGTCACAAATCCTAAACAGCCCTTAGAAAATTTTTTGCAGTCCTGTAATCAATCATTATGCCTGCTAATTGCTAAAAAAAACAGACCCTAAAGTATACTAAAAAAGATCATTAAGTTAACCTGAAACAATATCACAAGCGTTTCATTAATTTTTAATAAGTCTATTATCCAATTCTACGCAGTCCCTTTCACTACCGACTTCTTATCGACAGTTTCGAGTTTGGTTCGAAAAGGGTCGATCCTGTTTTTTTTTAAACCACTTCAGGGTCAACGGTTCCCCACCGAGGGCGAAAATGAGAAAAATATTCGTGGATTTACATGAAGGACTGTCGCCATCGCTTAAATTGAGGACCGAGGACCGAAACGATTTTGCCGCCGTATATCATTGAACCGGGCCGAACCAACGACATCTTTATAAAGACGGATGAACCATTAATGGAGCTATATTCGCCACCGTCGCGAATTCTCCTTGTTTGTCCTTATGTCTTGAATAGTCTTCAAATTTGATAAATACGACGGTATATAATACAAACGGGCGATAAAGAATGAAATTTTCATTTATATCGATGTATCTCGACGCTTAAATTTTGTAAAAAATATAAATACTTTCTAACATTCTTTCTTTTTTAACATGTTTATGTTTACAACATTCAACAGCACAACAGCATCCATTAGATTTTTTAAATTTTACTAATATATTAATGCCAGTCGTTATTTCGTATCGTATTTTTACCATTTATTAACCTCCACTATACAACTATACAAGATCACAGGGTTTAGTTCTCTTGAGCCAGTGTCCTAGTTCCATATTGCACAAAAATATAAAAACGTTCTTTCTTCTTCAACAGCATAATTTACACATTTCAATATCACAACAAATTTCAATAGTTTTGTTACATTATTATGTTACTGCTAAAAACTAGATACTTATCTAGAAAGACCGATTGGCTCTTAGTCTTTGTTAAGGACGTCAGAGAGATAATTGGATAAAATAATTAATTATGTTTTAATAATATCTGCATTTACATAGCTTTATGGAGATATTTTAGGTAATTCTGGCTTATTTAGGATATGAAAAATGTTATAATTGACCATTGGCTAGAAGAGAAGGTGATTGGCAAAAACGTATACGCAAATAAGTATACTTTCGAAGTACGCTTGTCAGCTTTCACTTAAATTCGCTGAACTCATAGTTCGCAATAATTAGTAAGTCGGGTTCTTCAAGTCTAGATAAAGACCCAAATTAAAGATCGAGTAGATTAACTTAAATTTTAATTAATGCAAATAAAGTAAACAGTGCAAAGCAAAGAGTTTCATTAATTTACAAGAAACTCTAGCTGAAATCATTAACTGTGAGAAACCAAGGCACAAAGCAAACCAGAAACAAAGAGCAAATAAAATGGTTCCAACGGCAATTCGCTATGAGAACTATCGAAGAAGTTCGCCAACGACGAAGAGAGAACTGTTTAGTAGTTTTTCATTTCACAATATTAATCTCTAATAAAATAAAATAAAACACACTTCACTACACAAATACTCAAGATGGCAGGATTTAAGTTCTCTAAGAGTTGCATTACGTCAGTGTTAACATGGTAGTAGAGTCTTATATCATGTTTCGAATCTTTTAATTTCCTATATGTTAGCTGGAATCCGATGATCAGATGTAATCGGTGTAAATATATTTCCTATACAGGATGCACCAATAAAATACATAAAATATTAATTTATCCTAAAACGAACGTATTATACGTAATAAACTAATTTTTGTTTCATCGGGTTCTCTATGTGTTTATATACCATCATTTAAACTTCGGTTCTATGCTAAATCATTTTGTCGTATTTTTAGGATGTTAAGCACACGCAGTCCTATTTGAAGTTGTTTCAACAGCAAATATGCAACAGGATGGGCTATATTACATGGTGTTCATATTATCATATTTTGCCGATACCTTGTTTTTTACAAATTTTATTTAACAGGTCAATTGAAAAGAGCCCGGCCTGACACATAAATGGCGCTACTAGAATTAAATCCATATGTTTTTTAGTTAGTCCTAACCCTTAAAATATCCGTGTATAAATTTGACAACTGTCGGATCATTAGTTTGTGTATTACAGCATTTTGAGTTAAGTAACTTTTGTTATTGTGAAAAAATGGATAAAAGGGAATTTCCCGTGTTGATAAAATATTGCTTTTTGAAGGGAAAAAATACAGTTGAAGCAAACACTTGGCTTGACGCCGAGTTTCCGGACACTGCCCCAGAAAAATCAACTATCCACGATTGGTACGCTCAGTTTAGATGTGGTGAAATGAGCACCGAAGACGGTGGACGCCCAAAATAGGTTGCTACTGACGAAAACATAAAATTGACCCACACAATTATTTTAAATGACCGTAAATTGAAGTTGAATGAAATAACAGACATCCTAAGACATCAACTGAATGTGTACATCATATCATTCACGAATATTTGGGTATTAGAAAGCTCTGTGCCAAATTGGGTGCCGCGCGAGCAAACTTTTGAATAAAAGCAACGACGAGTAAATGATTCAGAGCAGTGTTTGAAGATGATAAAGCGTAATAAACCCGAGTTTTTGCGTCGATATGTGACAATTGATGAATCATGGCTCCATCGTATTTTGAGATGCGCATGGAATAATTTTCATTGACTACCTTGAAAAAGGAAGAACCATCAACAGCGACTATTACATACCGATATTGGACCGTTTGAAGGACGAAATCGCAGAATAATGCTCGCATATGAAGAAAAAGAAAGTGCTGCTTCACCAAGACAATACACCGTGTCAAAAATCCATGAAATGGGCTTCAAATTGCTTTCTCATCCCCCATATTCTCCAGATCTGGCCCCCAGCGACCATTTTCTGTTCTCAGATCTCAAAGGAATGCTCGCTGGAAATTTTTGCCGAATGAAGAGGTGATCGCCGAAACTGAGGCCTCTTTTGAAGCAAAGGATAAATCGTACTACAAAAATGGTATCGAAAAGTTGGAGGGTCGCTACAATCAGTGTATCACCCTTGAAGGGAATTATGTTGAATAAAGAAAACTAATTTTGTCAAAAAATGTGTTTTACTATGGTAGGCGGGGATGTTCCAATTGACTTGTTACACATGGAATTAAACCGTTCCATTCAATTTTTAAAAATATTTCGTGCATAGGAAATGTGATATTATGATAGATAAACAAATGTCCTTATTTTCCTAAAATTCCTATTTTCCTTTTTCCTTTCTCTATTAATAAAGCTGATTAATATTAATATTTAATATTTTAATTTTGTTACATTATTACATCATCAAATTTCGGTTATATTTATTACAAAATCTATATAATAGCTCAAAATATAATAATTAAGTTTCCGTGACTACATTATCCAAGTGAAATGTATTTTTTGTGTATGTTCTTATGGTGCGTAACATAGTCTTTGACCATACAATAAAGTCGCTACTTGTAGATATTATAAAGATGATTAAAAATAACGAAATGAAAATTTTGAAAACGAAAATGTTCTGCATTATAAAGTATTTAATGCTGCAATAATTAGTTTGCAATATGTATATTAGATATGTGTACTACCAATATATGTAGTATACCAATAAATTAGTATTACTATTGGTCTTGCATCAACATGCAGATAAGAAGAGTGCGGAATAAATACACTAGTTTGCATATCCCAAATTAAAATTAAATTGAAATAATACTGTTTAAATTAAAGTTAATATAATCACTTATACACTAAATAAGTTCGTGTGGTTTAGTTCGCTACAATCTTCTGATTTCCTGCGCGTTGCCCAGTAGTTGTGTTGCATTCAAGTTGCTATAATTTAGCAACTTCATTTCGTATTTGAAATCATCACGCAGTTCTTCATTGGTCATGTAGCGATTAGCATTGTTAATTATTCGTAGAACTGTGACTGATAAACCAATCTTTTCGATCTTATCTAACCTCATGTTTCCAATTTAATCTATTGATAGAAGCCGAGATATTTCGTTCATTCTACTTGAAAATTTGAGTATAATTTTAGAGATACACTAAAGCTTCATTATATGAAGACTACGGCAGTGTCCTGCATTCAATAAATCAAAGCCACAATTTTCGTTCACTTCTTGTAGGTCTGCGACATTGACAATGTACACATTCGACTATTTTAAGAATTCTTTAGCGGGCGATTACCTCTCCACCTTTATACAGCATTCAATTGGTACAATTTCTAGATGAAAATATATTTATTTATTACTAGAAAACCACCGTTTTAATCATCGCTATAAGACATCAAGAGAAAACGTTACAATTGAATATCCAACCTGCAAGTATATGTTCCATTAAAGTGACAAAATTAATGAAACCTTCTCAATTACCATCGAGAGCCCGAGGGAAAATAAATTGTGGTGTGTCCATCTAATATACTCTATTGTACTATGCCAATATCTAGAACACAGTCTCTGTTCTAACTAGGTATATACAATCAACAACATGCCTCTTCTGCTACCAAACAGAGCGCTTAGAACAAACTATGTATACAGTAAATGGTTAAGATGACTCTCGCCACCAACGCTCATAAGGAAGCATAAAGTCTGCACCATAAAGAATCTTGTCGCACGCCACTTGTAACAAACCATTATGACGAGGATTATTCCATTTAAATCGAAAATAAACAACAAAATCGATCTCATTGTAACGGTAGATTCTCTACATTCACCACTCATCTCATCTAAATTCTAAGATACTCATCTTAATTCAACTATTCATCATAATAATCTTCATCATTTTTGCAGCAACAAGTACATTTTATGTACATTTAATATTATCAATTAACTAACATTTACTTAAGTTATTTTATCACATAATTTAAGTTGTGTTTTAAATACATGTTTAAAAACTAGTTTCATCTTAAGAATTGGTTTGGACCAAGAAGAGAACAGCATGTATCCTCTCCTAGACTTCAACTAGGTAATCCAATGCACAGGTAATTCAAAAGAAAAACACTAGTGCTTGTTACACAGTCCAAAGATAAACTCTCTGGTGAGCTTTGCCAGCTTACACTTTCTCTTAAGAGAGTATGTCCGACATATTTTTCTGTAATTACTTTAGTATTTTGAATTTAAAAGACATTAAAATAGGCACTTAACGACTACACACACTATATTTATATTTTATTTTTATTTGTTTATTTAACCCGTCAACCTCTTGGGCTATTTATGGTGGATTACAATGTGTTATGAGACATTAAGTGCTATAGGCACATTAACAGAATATACAAATTACATAATAAAATATTTAAAATTGTCATTTTCTTAATAGATGTTACAAATGCTGAAGCAGGTCTACGGCCCTCAGGTAGCTAATAAACTAATAAGCAGGTCCAGGTGGTCAGGTTGGGCCAATTGCTCTAATGTTGTCGGTATTTTTAGTTGTCTCCTCAGATCACCATGTTTTTGACAATCCAGTAGAATGTGCCTGTGCAGTGGTGGGCTCACCCTCAGTCGTGCGAGGATACTTGACTTATATCTACTGAAGTTATTATAATTGATGGACTGATAAAAGAAGAAGATTTTCTTGATTTCCCATAATTTGTTATTTTTTGTGAGAAGGTCCCAATCCAGTTGGGTTAACTGCCTATAAAGGTCCTTCATGTAAATTTTGGTATCTGTTTTGCGAAATAGTTTATTTAATTTGATTGACTCCTCTTCCTTGCTTGCCAGGTGGTCGGTTCAATCATTACCGGGTATTTCCCTATGAGAGGGGACCCAAAGGTATGTGATTCTTGCTCTCCTATATTGTAGCTTTCTATGTAGCACTGTAATGTATGTGACCAGAGGGTGGACTATCCTTACCGATCTTAGGCTCTCTAGAGAACTCATAGAGTCCGATACAATTAGTATCGATCCGTTAATAAATTATTCTTCCAAGGCAGACAGGGCCATATTGATAGCCAGCAGCTCCGCGGAGAAAACGCTTGTTAGTGATGGAAGCCAAAAGTGTTTATCAAGTAGGCTAGAAGAGTAAGCGGCACTCATAAAGTTTTCTCGCTTTGAACCATCTGTGTAGATGATTCGGATAGGTCTCTTCAATTATCTGTCGAAAAAGCCATTTTATTGTAGAGGGACTAGTCGTTTCCTAAAAATGTGGAACGCTTCACAATTTTGCGTGTCATCCTTGTGCAAGAGCCATGCTAATAATCTCTGTATCGTTCCAATTTTAGTATATGTACCGCCGAAACGAATACACTATATTTATAAATGTGAAAACAAATGGTATATTTATGACAGCTGAATAGCTCATTACTTTTACCAACAATAAATCATTCTTCTTCAATACGCGTCCAGCTCGGCCCCAGCCGACCTGAATTGTTTGCGGTAACCGCTGCAATGTAGAGAGTTAAATCAGAACAGACCTTGGACAGGCCTCTATTTCGCCCTGCAATTTCCGATAAATTCTTGCGCGTTGATTTATCGCCAACGTAAATGTAGACGGGCTACAACCGTAGCTGCATCTGATAGTAAAATTAGTCAGATTCCGTTTGAAATCTGTGTAAATGCTATCATATTAATCGGCAGTATTACGCGTAATTTTCAGTTTATTTTTATTGGGAAGGTAGCCATGATTATTACTAAATCGTATAGTAAAGCCGGATTTCTAGATATTGATTTTTTCTTGTTTTCCTGTACTTTTATTTAATAAAACAATGGGTCTAGCAAGAAACAAGTTCCAGCTTTATTCAAGTTTCTAAAGAAAATTTCTTCAAATAGAACGTGCCGCAAAAATCCTGCTACTATATTGATTGACCATAACTTTGATCAAAGAAAAGATACGTAAGTTTTGTTTTCATAAAACGTGTATTTGGTCTTTTTTTCGTTATAATTGAAAAATTATATCGGCTAAATGGTGACCGCGATTCGCTATGCAACTTTCGGCTCTTCTGAAGGCATTTTTCATCACATCCCGCAACATCTGAGGCTAAATTTCTTCAATTTCGTGAAGAATATTGTCTTTAAGATGTTAAATCGTTTGGGGCTTATTCGCATAAACTTCTTATTTTTAAACACCCCATAAATAAAGATCTGGTGCTGTTAAATCCGGATATCTGGCGGCCATGCTAAATCGCCACATCACGAAATGAGTCTTCGTGTCAAAACATCATTCAATAATTGAGTTGTTGAACGAACTATGTGTACTGTCACCCCATCTCGCTGAAACCGCCTTCCAGTCTTAGTAGACATGACCATATTTTATTCTTACCTTTACTTAAGATAAATTTAACCTATAAATGACTTCTAACCACAACTGTGATAAACAACAAGGTGTATATAGAAAAGGACGCGTACTTGTGAAAATTGTCAGGCTAGATTAGAACAAGTGTGCATGTGCAGCTCTAGACAATCGAAACTTGTATATTTTATATATTTAAGCAATATCAATTAATCGTCCAGTTTATAGATATTGCAGAAGTAAAGGAAAAGATTGTATTCTATTAATCCTGAAGAGGTAGTTATTTGGAAAAGTATTGTAGCAAGTACATCTGTATAATTGGTTGATAACAAAGAGTAATCTTCCAAAATATCAAAGAAGAGAAAAGCAGATCTAATAAGAATCAAAAGAAAATACCTGAGAGATATATATACATAAAAAAAAACATAAAATATTAACATCATTGAGTTTTTAGGTACTTGAGTCTTGATTTCATTAAATATGGTGATGGTTTTTAGTGGGTAAGACCTTTGTCCATTAAATATATTGACCTTGCCTTTATTTGGAAAAATGTTCTATTCCAACTTTTATTGTATTGTAATTAATTAGTAAATAGTGCGAGAAGCATAAAGAAATGTATCTACAAGGAAGTTATAAAATTGTATTTATATATAATACATTTGTATTATACAAATATGTGGTGGTTTAGTAAATGTTTATGGCATAGTTAGGATCGTTAGGATATCCTTTAATTTATAATTAAAAATTTAATATTATACTGTATTTTTCTTTAAATGTTTTGTAAATTAATGTCATCTTATTGTTATTAAAGGTCATTTTTACTATATATACCTGTATGGTATATATAGGTGAATATAAAACTTATGAACATTACCATTTAATTTAAAAAATCATACAGAGGATATTTTACGTCTTGAAGACTAATGCTATGCCGATATCAGAAGTTTGATTATAATTAAGACACAGAGCTACTCACGATGTCCCAAACAACCGCAAAACTCAGGGTAATTAGAAGTGTATCTCCCATATATAATCTGTGAACAAGTTTAGGATTACTTTGCCACCAGAGGGTGCGACTGACAATTTGAATAGCGGGAAATTTAAAATATTTTATTAATAAAAATGCAATATAAGCTTAAAAATACATTTTATTTAAATATATGCATCATTTACATTACAATTATATCGAAGGAAAATTCATATAATTCTCTAACAATAGATTAAAACGTAATATAACAGACTTAACACAACGCTTTTACTTTTAAATGTACAAAATTTTATAAACTATAGAATATGGAACATTTTATATTATCTTAAATAAAATTCTGCCAAATATAGAGTACAGTACAATATATATGTTGAAGACTATTGATTTTGAAATGTTTTTTTAAATACTTTCTTGGCCAAATATTTATTGTAACTATATAATTGTACATCATCCATATGAGCTATGTTATATTTAAATATTACAATAAAAAATATTTCATTTTTGCATTTGGCTATTCTGTTCACTTGTCTCCTCCACCAAAACAAACAACACCTACTATTATCTTTCTAATTATGTCTCGTTCAGAATGCTCAAAACATTGATCATTTTGAAAAATAGAGGCATTTGGTGATTTAACTATTGGACAGACTGCTTGTTAAGTTTTATGAATAACTGGAAATTCAATAAAACAGTCAATCATCATGCCGGGCTTTAATAATTTCACTGTTCAACTCACATTTCCTAACATATTTGGATCAATGTTTTCTTTCTTCTGTGCCATAGCTAAAATGGAAACCATATCCCTGTTAAATAATGCTCTTCTACATTTTGGTTTCTAGTTATCTTATACAAATGTACATTTCAAACCCTTTTGCTCTAATTTAAGACCTCACAAGAGATTCCCATCAGTTTTTCATTATTAATTGCTAAAAGCCATTTCTGACATGGAGCAGAATCCCTAGGAAAGCTGGGTATTCTATTTGAAATGGTACTACATCCAGGGACGCAACACTTGAGATGTCTTGAGATTTAAACAAGTCAATTTAACTAAAAAGGAACACTAACAAAACAACAAACTAAGTTAAAAAAATAAGGATATTTAATACGTAAGTTTATACTTTTTTTAAGTTTGCTTTGTCAGTAATGAAAGAGACGATTTCAACAAAAGCTTTGTCAAAAAAAAATAAACCGAAATTATTTGTACATAAATCAAATTGTTTCTATAGGAAGCATATAATTACCAAAAAAGTCCAAAATATCCAGTAAATTTTTGATTACTTCCACCAAATATAAACATACTTACACTACGCCTTCTTATTTTTTGGAATAAGCTTCAGAGCTAAGCAATCAGAGTGCGAAGAGAGTGTCAAATTTCTGCCACCTGGCGGATAATTAATGAACTAAAATACTGTATCGCATGCGCCTATTTAAGATACCCTTCTAAATTCTCAACATTTGGTGCAAGCAACACTGAGAATATTCAATTTCTACCGGACCAAGATGATTTTTAATGTATCCTAGCTTGTATAGGCATGGATGTGTCGGTTTTTTACTGTCGTCTTTCGCTTCAACAGTCGACATTGCCACGACCACCGCAACCTATTCACGACGATACAGACCCGAACCAAGCACAATCCGAAGAGCGATGAATTATTGATAGTAGAAATAACGAGTTTTCGCGAGGGGGGATGTGTGCATCTTTGTAGTAAACAAAGAATCCGGTTAAAAATTAACAAAACGCGACACGTTTTGACCCGTTGGCATCGGGCCAAGGCCTTGGTGAGGCTCCGACAAGGCGGTCCTCCAGATTTTTTATTCGCAGTCCAGGGCGGAAACTGCAGGTTCAGTCAACCCCCCCACCCCCGTGCCAACGAACGATACAATGAGTCCGCACGACCTAAATTGTCGAGCTGGTTGAAATATAGTTTAACCCTTTGAGGGTCTAGAGCCGGCCATAGAGGCTGAAGAAAAAAATCGATGTTATAATATATCGGGCCTTTTAATATACCGAAGAATATTGTAACCAGAGGAAATAATGGGGTTGTGGAAAATTATTGCGGTTTTTTCTTCATATTAATTTTAACTTTCACTTTCATTCGCTTCATTTGAGTTAAACACTAATCAAGTACAAATTCAGGATTATAAAAAAGTAAATTATGTTTTTAATTTTTTAATTTTGGCAATCTAGTAAATTAACACTAATAAAATACGTAAGGCAAAAGGCCCAATACCATTTTGATTGCCTATAACTTTGCTCAGAGACAAGATAAGTAAGTTTGGTTTTCACAAAAAGTTTCGGCCTTTAAGTTTTCTGTTTCTTACGATTGAAAAATTATATCGGCTAAATGGTGACCGGGATTTGCCATTCGCAACTTTCGGCTCTATTTAGGATATTTTTCATGACATCCTGCAACATCTGAGGTTGAATTTCTTCCATTTCGTGACGAATATTGTTTTTAAGATATTGAATCATTTGGGGTTTATTCACATAAATTTTCGACTTTAAAAAACCTCATAAGAAAAAGTCTGGTGCTGTTAAATTCGGAGATCTGTCTGGCCATGCTAAGTCGCCACTTCGCAAAAGTAGTCTTCATGGGAAAACGTCATTCAATAATTGAATTGTCTTGGTAGACTGAAGTCAATTGAAGTGTCTGGTCATTGGTCATTTTCAAAATAATAGGCACCAATGATGTTTCCAGTATAAATACACCATGCAGTTGTTTATAATAGACGCAATGATGTTTCATGAATTAATTGAAGATTGTGTGTTCCCGAAATCTGCTTTTCTGTTTATTGACGTAACCACCGAGCAGAAAATGGGCTTCGTCGCTCTTTACTAATTTAGACGAAAATCTCGTTGATCAGGGTGTCTTACTAGCAGTCTTAGGACTAATTAAATTCTGTACGGGAACATTTTCAAATCAGTTTTCAAAATTCGCCTTAAATTACGTGCAGAAAAGTGTAACTGGGAACCACGTCTCCGAATTGATGATTCTGGAATTTTTTCCACATTTTCAGCGTTACGAGACATCCATTGTCTTCCGGAATGAGGCCTATCTGCTGTCGTACAATACTATCGAAAATTCGCATGTAAACGATAAATTGTGACTTTGTGAGGTACTGAACGATTAGGATATTTTTTACGACATTTCCGCTGAGTAGCAATAAGAGAGCGATTATTTTCAATAAATATTATCACTAATTCTGCCCGTTCCTGTGAAGTACATTTATCCATACTAAAATTTGGACATCTACACAACACAGTGGTTAAAACGAAACTGAGCTAAATCAAACCAAGATGGCTCGCAATCAAAATGATAACAGGTGTGACATTTGCCCCACCTGTTATTTCTTTTATCCTAATTTGCCACAATCTTAAAATTAAAAAGTTCTACGATAGGCACTTGGGCTTAACATTTATGTCACTATTTCTAACGTGCACTGAGTTCTACTTGATTGAACTGAACTGAACTGAACTGCACTGAACTTAACTAAACTAGATGAACTAACTAAACTTTAGGTTCTAGATGGGTCTAGACAAATAGTTTTGTTCTTTTTAATTTTCTAACTAAGCTATCACTATCAAGGAGCTAGAGAATCTCATCATTGATAGACTGATAGAGCTTCTATACATGTCTTTGGTCATAGTCCTTATAGAACCTATAGATTTTTTCCAGGTATTTATGCAGTTTGTCTTTACAAATGTACCATCACTCAGCAATACCTCGCAGTACGTTGTTCACCAACAGAAGCAAAATATAACGTAAATTGTCTTATAGAATCTCCATTTCAAAAATGCAATACATTTTGTCGGAGTAAGCTAATAAAGCTTTATATGTAATGTTTATTGTTCATGTGCTGCTTTTTCTAAACGCACTGTAGTATGAGTTTACTGAATAGGGGTTACTACAAATATACAACTTCAAAATCATATGGACAATAGATATTACTGTTTCCTCAACCTTAATTAATCATTTTCAATCTTTTTTTTCTGATTTTTATACTCCCATATCATATAAGAAATTAAATACTTTTTATCATATTCCCAATAAACTCTTATCATATTCTTACGATACATTCCTATAATCAATTAATTTAATTTTGAAAAATTTGAGTTGGTATATGATATATGATATTAGATGTTTAAAAAATATTTTTAACAAAAAAATTGAACGGACTCCAAAAAAAAATAAAGAACTCACTAAAATGCAAAAAATAATCCAACTACATTTTTTAACACAAAAAAAACGCTTTGGAACAAATATGTATATGATAATTGTTGTAATAAATAGATAATAATAAACAGAAAACTCATTTCACCTATCTACTACACGTATTTTATATTCTACTATATACACACAATTTAGCTTAATACCTACCTAAACCTATTTATCTATTTGAAGTCGGTGCCGAGTAAAAAATTAGATTTGTTTTGTTAATTTAATTTTGTGTATATGGCACAATATTATATTATTATTTTTGTATTGTTTGAGTTATTGCCCTTTTTTTCTGAGTTTTATACTCCCATATCATACAGGCAATTAAGTACCTTTTATCATATTCCCAATACATTCTTATCACATTCTTACGATATATTCCTATAATTAATTAATTTAGTTCTGAAAAATTTGAGTTGGTATATGATATATGATATTAGATGTTTAAAAAATATTTTTAACAAAAAAATTGAACGGACTCCAAAAAAAAATAAAGAACTCACTAAAATGCAAAAAATAATCCAATTACATTTTTTAACACAAAAAAAAGGTTTGGAACAAATATGTATATAATAATTGTTGTAATAAATAGATAATAATAAACAGAAAACTCATTTCACCTATCTACTACACGTATTTTATATTCTACTATATACACACAATTTAGCTTAATACCTACCTAAACCTATTTATCTATTTGAAGTCGGTGCCGAGTAAAAAATTAGATTTGTTTTGTTAATTTAATTTTGTGTATATGGCACAATATTATATTATTATTTTTGTATTGTTTGAGTTATTGCCCTTTTTTTCTGAGTTTTATACTCCCATATCATACAGGCAATTAAGTACCTTTTATCATATTCCCAATACATTCTTATCACATTCTTACGATATATTCCTATAATTAATTAATTTAGTTCTGAAAAATTTGAGTTGGTATATGATATATGATATTAGATGTTTAAAAAATATTTTTAACAAAAAAATTGAACGGACTCCAAAAAAAAATAAAGAACTCACTAAAATGCAAAAAATAATCCAATTACATTTTTTAACACAAAAAAAAGGTTTGGAACAAATATGTATATAATAATTGTTGTAATAAATAGATAATAATAAACAGAAAACTCATTTCACCTATCTACTACACGTATTTTATATTCTACTATATACACACAATTTAGCTTAATACCTACCTAAACCTATATATCTATTTGAAGTCGATGCCGAGTAAAAAATTAGATTTGTTTTGTTAATTTAATTTTGTGTATATGGCACAATATTATATTATTATTTTTGTATTGTTTGAGTTATTGCCCTTTTTTTTCTGAGTTTTATACTCCCATATCATACAGGCAATTAAGTACCTTTTATCATATTCCCAATACATTCTTATCACATTCTTACGATATATTCCTATAATTAATTAATTTAGTTCTGAAAAATTTGAGTTGGTATATGATATATGATATTAGATGTTTAAAAAATATTTTTAACAAAAAAATTGGACGGACTCCGAAAAAAAAATAAAAAACTCACTAAAATGCAAAAAATAATCCAACTACATTTTTTAACACAAAAAAAACGCTTTGGAACAAATATGTATATAATAATAGTTGTAATAAATAGATAATAATAAACAGAAAACTCATTTCACCTATCTACTACACGTATTTTATATTCTACTATATACACACAATTTAGCTTAATACCTACCTAAATCTATTTATCTATTTGAAGTCGGTGCCGAGTAAAAAATTAGATTTGTTTTGTTAATTCAATTTTGTGTATATTGTGGCACAATATTATATTATTATTTTGTATTGTTTGGGTTATTGCCCTTTGTGTTGCCTTTATATTGTCTGCGGTATTTCTACATCTTTTTATAGGATATGGTTAGTGCTTAAAAAGCAAACTGAATGGCCTTTACACTGAACTGCTCCCGATTTTCCATCACATCAGATCAGCAGTTATACACAAATATCTGATTATGTTAGATTAAAAAATATGTGAAAACTTTCGATTTCCCCCAGACAGATCCTAACTTGGTTACAATGGAAGTACTTTGGAGGTGCACTCTTTCGAATAACAAAAGAATTTTGACAATCGGTCCATAATTGACGGAGAAATAGGCGAACATATATACTCCTCCTTTTTTGAAGTCGGTTAAAAATCTATAACTACGTCTTAAAGAGTGTTGTTGTTATTAAACTGACTTAACTTATTTACCAAAGAAGATTCAATACAGTTGACAAAATATGTCCTGGTTAATCTAACAGTACATACTTCTAGAAACCATCTTCATAAATTGTTATTATTACAGTGGAAGAGATATTGGACAATTCACGACAACCTTGCGTCTTGCGATCTGCGATCGATGCTGCACGATATAGAGCAGCAGTACTTCTATTTTTATGAAGATTCCCAGAGCTCTTGAAAGATAGCCTCAAGAGAAGGTTTGTTTTTTTTTTCGACTTAAAAATCATATACTGATGGAGATATAAAATCAAAACAGAAATATAATAATAAATAGCTAATGGTGAACAATAATTTAAGGAACAATGACATATAGGGTGTCCCAAAAAATGTAAGTGATAGATTTATTAAATTTTGATTACGTTGCGGTTGGCGGTACAATTTTTTCCACTCTCTAGGAATCGTCCATCATAGCCAAGCTCTTTGAAACGAACACTACTGCGTACCATTGAGTGAGCGAATAAGGCCTTGTTCTTGGCGAAAGAGCTCCAAAAAGTGCACTACGTTTGTATGACATTCTAAAAGCACGATGAGTTTGCATAGAGTCGAACCTTGGTACATAAACCCACGGATAATCCGACGAAACAAAATCTAGTTTATTATGGTACACTACTTTCGTGTTAGGATAAATTAATCTTTCGTGTAGTTTCTTTTGGGGCAAACTGTATTAATTTCTCAAAAAGTTATACAAAAATCCTTTGAAATTAATTCATGGTTCTTTTATATGGTTGTTTGTGTAAAGTTATAGGATTTCCATTATAATTTAAATGATATTATAACAATTTTTGATTGACATTGATACTCAAAGACGTCACTCATCTTGACATCAAGCACGTCACCATTAAACGTCGCTGACACAACTCCAACAGCCCGATATCTTCCAAATTCAAGTTCAGAAAACACTCTCCATCATGAGCGGTGCCCCTTTTCCCATTTTAAAAACCTGTCACTGCGCGGACAACGAAGGAGACGAGGAGAAATCGTTCGCCTACGCCGAGCCCAGCCAGGTGGACAGGTGCGTGGCCCATGACGATTCCGAGCTAGCTGAAGGCGTCTGGTTCAACATGAAGCCGCCGAAACTGTTCACGAATGGGGAGATGATCCCGCGAGTCACTGCGCGCCAAATTCAAATCCGTCGTATCCAGCTGCAAGGCAAGAGAAAGTTGGTGGGCGATGACGAAGACGACGACGTGAAGAACGACAAAGTGAACGTCAGCACGCTGAAGAAGAAGACGGCGATGGTGTTCTTATCATCAGCCTCATTGGATAGCACTTAACGTAACCTGATGATGATTATTATACTTTTTTTTAATTACAAAATCTTGATTCAATGACTATTCGTCTAGTAATATTAGTATAAATATCTGAAACAAATACGTATTTAAACATATATCACCATAAACACCACACAATTTTCAATAAATATAAACTGTTTTTCTATTTTTGGAAGTAACAAGAAAATACGAGACAAATTTCCTTCTGGAATGTCCTTTTTCAAAAATATAATTTTTGATTGAGTAACTTTTTATTTAGAACATTTTATGAAATATGACCTTTCAAACACGCTATACTATAGTCTATCCAAAGAAATCTTGAAGATACGTCATCTAGATTTGTGACGTCAAATCATCGCTATGTTGTCGTACCAACTCTGAGTTTTAGTTCAGTTTGGCTTTGACGTACAACAAAATTCTATTTCAAATGAAATAATTAAATAAAAATACTTTTAACCAATATAATTTATATTAACGTTACAGTGGATCGAATACATATATTATCGAAGGACTTAAAAATACAATTAAGTATACAGTTATTATAATTTATAGGTTAGGGTTGTGTTTGATTATATTAACATTGAACTCCTTTCCATACCACCTATGCGTTAGAGCTCTAAGTTCTCTTTTATGTAGTTCCGTCATTTCATTCATTTGTTTTCATTTTTTGAGATATTTCAGTGACCTTGTCCATATTAATATTCAGAGCAGCTGCAACATGCTAAAAAGTATTTTCAATAAATCAACAATATAAATACTTACACTTTAACCAATTTTTTGGCAAGAGGGGGCCTCCATGATCTCGTTCCTGTTCAAACTAACTGATTAGAAACGCAATCTGCTCTGTTTGGCTTCGTAATTTTCAATTACAGTAATAATAAGCAACGATTTGAAAGTTATCAAGACAAGCAAAGCGTTAAGACAACATTTGTCGGTTTATAACCTTTTATCTCTATTGTTTTGAAGAATTTTGCATACGTTTGACAACCGGACGACTTTGGCAGGCCAGTTCGGTTACACGTTCGTACTTAACAGTGAGAATTGAGAAAATATTGTCTGACTCTAAATTGAATATACAAGTTGCGGCAGGGAATACATTAATGATCTTGATGACCTATGTCCACAATTTCTTTAAAGCAAACTTGATAAACTGGAAAATTATGACGGAAGAATAAAAAATGAAAAATATATGGAACATTATTCTCTCTTTACAAAGTGAAAAAATTATCGTATGATATGCAAACACTTAATAACATAAATAATATGTGAATTTTTCAATTCAACAAAACTCTAACATTTGTTCCAGCACATTCCGAAAGCTGTAACCAAGGCTTTAATAAATTCCTCTCGTGTTTCCCGATGGTGAGCGAGAGCGATGCAGATGTAAGCGACGGCCTTGAACTTGTCCGCTGCATACTGTATCCACACAGATCGAATCGACTATCTGGCAAGGATTTCCAGTCATGTGCCGACTGTGGCGGCCCGACAACTTCTACCCTCTTGTCCGCGCGCTCCTCGCCGGCGCTTATTGTTTGCGGCATATTTATCGGAATTAAATTCATTTAGGACGAACGACCAGAACGCGTGGGGGACGGATATGGATTTTGGTTTTATGCAGCCGTTGGCGCGACGCCAAACGTTAAAATCATTTTTCAGATGCGTCCCGCGAGCTAAAGCGTCTAGCCTGGACGCTCTATCTTCATTAAATATCCACCCACCTCCCTCACTAAATATGTATACATGCATTTATCATCGCTTTTTTTCGAACTAAGCTCGTTTGAGTTCCACTCTTACGGTCCAGCGGTTCTGTGTTAGTTTAAACATTCGACCCAGCAGATAAGTTTGTCTAGTATTCAGTTTTTAACTGGGTTCAAAATATAAAGGAATGCATTTATATTTTTAAATTATTTTTTATTATTAATTATATCTTACATTAGATGTAATTAATAATAAAAAATAATTAATAAGTTCTGTTGTACTCTTATTATATATATTCCAAATTAAAATAAAACTAAGCTACTTAAGCTAAAGTTACGAATGTTATACACTAAACAAGATCGTGTGGTTTGGTTCTTTCAGTAGATGTATTGCTTTCACGTTGCTATGATTTAGCAAACTTAATTTATGTTTTAAGCCGAAATCTTGGATCACTTCGTTTATGCATTTGATTTCGAGGTCATCTTGCAGCTCTTCGTTGGTTACGTGGCGATAAGCATTGGTAATTAATCGTAAAACTTTATTTCGGGTGCGTTGGATTACTAGTTGATTAGAGATGTTTTAGTGCGACCCCATATTTGCAACCCATAGGTCCAAATCGACGTTATGATTGACCGATTCTCTTTGATTTTAGATGAAGTTGAGAGTATCTTCCGACTAACCAGTACAGTTGTTTGACTTTGAGTCAAATCTGCTCTGCTTTTTGTCTAACATGATGTTTCCCTATAGATCTAAATTGGGTTTATGATTGTCTAATAAGCCAATCTTTTTGATTTTGGGTCAAGTTGGCAGTATCTTCTGACTAACCAGTACGGTTGCTTGATTTTGAGTCTAATTCGCTCTGCTGTTTGTCTAAGATGGTGTTTCTAATTCAACCTACTATCGATATATATGCCAAGGTATTTAGCTGATTCTGCTTGAGGCATCAGGAATTCGTCAAGTGGTATAATTAGTTTTTTGTCATTTCATCGCAACACGAAATTAAAATGGACAGATTTGGAACTAATAAGTTCTATTAGTATTTTCCAGTTTTTGGTCCAGTTGTGGATATTGTTGATTGCTACTTTCACATTTTCTACAGCTATAGGAAGAGATATATCTTTTGATATGACAATATGTCATCGTCAAATATTCCAAATAGTGTTCTTTCTTTTGTTGTTTTAATATCAGGGATCTAGAGCAGATACAGGAGTAGTACCAAGACACTATCCTGTGCAACTGCAACCCAAACAAGTTTAAGTGTTGAGAATGCCCTTTCATGCGAGAAATTTTCTTTCAAATACCTATGATTCCAGCAGTCGACAGTAGCAAGTTGATCGTTTTGTAGATTAATCCCAAATTTCATACCCGTTCAAAAGCTTACCAGGAGGTATCCTCCAGGAATATTATAGGGTAGTATTTCTTCGTTTCATATCTCCAAATGCCTTTTCATCAACCACTGTTATTCTATGGATTTGGTCGATTGTCTAGTGGTGACTTCGAAATCCATTTCCATACATTCAAAATTTTTTAACGATAATACAAAGCATAAAAATAACAGCAGTACAATATAATTTCGTTCCAACATTTTCTTTACCTGTCTTGGGTCCTTTCTGTATGAAGTTTTCTCTGATACACATTTCCTAGGTCTATTTAGGTTATTTTCTGATTTTTCTGAAGAAATAAACTCTCTGTCTGATAGTACAGTTAACACCTGAATGTATTTTGTAACTTGTACTTTGAATTCTAAATAAAAACAGTTAAAATACTATATTTTGTACATCAAATGAACAACTTTTTAGGTTTCTACATCCCGATATTTAAATGCATTTGCTGATCTAATGCATGATCTATTTTTACATCCTGAATTTGGGTATTTAATAATTGGGGTTCTCCCATCGCCATTAATTTAATTTTGCCTTTATACATTACTATTTCATATTATTTTACTATAATATGCCATCTATTGAAGATTTAGTGTCCTGGCCTGCAATTGTTATTATTACATCACCTCCAGAAGCTCCTACTGGTATTTAATATTTTATATATTTTTAAACCTTATATCTAGTTCTGTTTTGTCTATTTGTGATTTCTTTGTTATTCTATATGTTAATACTATAAATGAGTTTGGACTTAAACATCTGCCTTGTCTGATTTATTTTCGAAGTTTTTTTTTATATTGTCTGCAAAGACGGCTTTGGAATTCGTCCTATATTTTTCTTGAATTATTCTTCCAATTTTATTACTTCGATTTATTTGCTCATATATACAGGGTGTTTGTTATTCTATTTTTTCTCTAATATTTTTTAAATCGACAAAAGCTATAGATTTCGGGGTTGCACTATTTTACTATTTGTCTTATACCAAATATATAGTCTTGTATACTTTAAATATTAATAACAAATGAAATACATATACTAAGACAATTGAGTAATGATAAACTTTATAACACTACTAAAGAGCATGACTGAATTTTAAATCAAATCTGTTGTTAAAGTTATAACATGTAAAGTAATTAAATATCACATCATAAAATGTACACAGTCCTCTATTACGGTTTTTTCAAGCGAAACTAATCAAAACTCCGGTTTTACAATCCCCCCAATCTCTGTTAGTTTAAGCTTCCCAACTAATCGATAAGATACTTCATGTGCAGCGTTCATTTTTTTTCAGTCGTTCCTGGCGCATGTATAAAAACAAAATAATAAAAACAGAGCTGAAAGAGAACTAAATAATATCAGTTTCAAAGTGTAGTTACAAATAAGAGTTTTAGTTAAGTTATAAGTTTTATTTAAATAAAGCATAAACCTACAGAATTTGTTATTAAGTAAAGTTTGAAATAGTGTTGCCAGATTATGATATTCTTTCGGATAAATTTTAAATCTAACTTTTCGAGTATATTTGAATTGCGAGAAAGATTGATGTGACATCATGGTAATTATTTAATATATCGATTATACAAAAAATAAATCAAAACAAAGGGTTGGGCGAAAAGTATTATCGTTTCTTTTCTCGAGTGTTCCAAAGCAAATTTATTCACATTAATTTCAAACACCTTTTACCCACCTGTTATATGTGCCCTTTTGGTTGATAATATTTTATTATTTTTAGTTAGAATGTTTCTGAGAAAAATCTGAACCAAATATGTTTTACAATACCCTTCTGAAACTAACTTCACACCATTAAGAGTATTTTGTAATAATGGGAATAAATGAAACAAAAATGAAAGTAGTGAAACGTAACAAGACTTTGGGTGTATGGTGGATGCTCTATAGTTGTCGAGTAATTAAATATATTAGATGGATATTGTACCAAAATGTTCGCCAATTGGTTCAATGATGTTGGAAATGGACACCTACTCGTGACATTTTGATACTCCGCAATCCAAGACTGAACCTTTTTGCCCGCAGTATGCATGGAAGCATTACCATCTTCATGTGAGACTTTAAATTGGCTTTGGAAAAGATTTGATGCCGACAGTCGACAGTAACTCCACCGTAGCAATTGGTTCATATTGTAGATTAATCTTAAATACCATACCCGGTCATAATTTTAAGACATCTAGGAATATTGCAGGGCAGTATTTATTTTCTTCGAATGCCTATTGATCAACTGCTGCTACACCATGCACTTGGTCGATTGTCCAGTGGTAATTTTGAAATCCAAACTGGAAACCTGGTGTTTCTATAAATGGTTCAATACGTTTTTAACAACAGTTTCTCAAATAATTTTGATATCATAGGTAAGTATCGCCTGTAAGATCCAACTTGCTCTGTCGGTTTATCAGGTTTTTCAAGCATAATTATTCGAGCAACCTTAAGACATTCCAAAACATGTTTCAGTCGATGCTTGATTTTGAACATGACGATTTCTTTTCGTAGGAGCTCTTTCAATAACCCAAGTGAAATATCAATTCTTTTTAGGTTTGAGGTTTTTATTGTCAATTTCTGTGACAATAAAAACCATTGAAGAAATTAGATTTACAGTTACATCGGGCTGATAAACAAGATTTTTATCTATTGTAGATTCTCCATCATGCGGTCGGCATACGTCAGTTGAATATTCTGAAAATAATTTAGCTTTTTCATCGCCTCGTTGAACCCATGCTAATAATTGGTCATTTAAATCTCCGAGTTGTTTTAAAATTTACAAAACAATTAATGGTAATTGGTTTGATGTTTTAGTGCAACCGCATATTCCTAAATTGGCTTTATGGTTGACTGATAAACCATTCTCTTTGATTTTAAGTCACGTTGAGAGTATCTTCCGACTCACCGGTACAGTTGCTTGACTTTGTTTAGTTTAATTCTCTCTGATTTTTGTCTACGCTGATGTATCCGATTCAACCTGCTATAGAGATATATGCCAAGGTATTTAATTGATTCTGCTTGAGGAATCGGGAATTCATCAAGTGATATAATTAGGTTTTTATTATTTCACTGCAACACAACATTAACATGGACAGATTTGGAACAACTAATTATTACAACAATATTAACAATAAAATACATAACAATATTAATAATAACAACAATTAATTCAACAATCCATAAGTTTTGATATATAAAAGAATTAAAACACTATTATTGTTCAATCTCTTTAGACCCTTCCATAAATGTTCAGGGTTCAAAAGGTTTTTGTAGAGCTCCCGCCATAATGTTCTTGACGAGACAGTATTAATGAAATTTTGAATTAAGCTGTCATTTTTTCCGCAGTATCAAAATTAATGATTTGCCTGTTGTACCTATCCCTTTGGTGTTTCTGTAGCATATATAGGCATGGTCACAGTCACCCATTTAAGATCCCTTTGTAAGTATAATTTTTCAACGAAAACGACTTTTCTGGATCTTCTGGTATCATTAGCCTAGTCAGGAAGGTATTTTATGCTAGTAAATATGTTGATTGTGGCTCCTCAGAAACTTCTGATAACATAATTTGCCCTGACCATCTAAATATCTAGAGATCGTACTTCCAATATACCAATGCATATTGACCATCATCCTTCATACTTTATTCTGGAATAACATCCTGTTAAATTTTATGTCATTCGAACCACGCGTATAAATGGATAATGGTTACTCCATATTCGTAATCATAAAGCTACAGCTCCTTCGAATATTCATGTGTGCTCTTTAGACCCTTCCATAAATGTTCAGGGTTCAAAAGGTCTTTGTAGAGCTCCCGCCATAATGTTCTTGACGAAAGAGTATTAATGAAATTTTGAATTAAGCTGTCATTTTTGCCGCAGTATCGAAATTAATGATTTGCCTGTTGTACCTATCCCTTTGGTGTTTCTGTAGCATAAATAGGCATGGTCACATTCACCCATTTAAGATCCCTTTGTAAGTATAATTTTTCAATGAAAACGACTTTTCTGGATCTTCTGGTATCATTAGCATAGTCAGGAAGGTATTTTATGCTAGTAAAGGTGTTGATTGTGGCTCCTCAGAAACTTCTGGTGACATAAATTGCCCTGACCATCTAAATATCTTCATAGAGATCGTACTTCCAATATACCAATATATATTGACCATCATCCTTCATACTTTATTCTGGAATAACATCCTGTTAAATTTTATGCCATTCGAACCACGCGTATAAACGGATAACGGTTACTTTATACTCGTAATCATAAAGTTACAGCTCCTTCGAACATTCATGTGTGCGATTTATGAGTTGAAATATTCAGAGAAACCTGTCTTCGTTAAATATTACCCGCTTCCTCATTAATATTACAATTTTACGATCCGTCGAACCCCGCAGTTAGTTTGAACTTTCTCCCAATCAATAAATGCACACATATATTTTCGGTGGTTTCTGACGAGCCAGGCGCATGTATCAAAATGTAATAAAACGCTGCGTTGCGCCGGATAGATATAAAGTAACTTTACCATTATAGACATCAATTGCATAGAGAAAATATTATACTGTCAGTCAATCGATTATTGCATTCTTGCAATCAAAAAATATGTCTGCATAAAACACTAAATTTTTATAGTTTTTTAAAATTCTACATTTTGTTCATATATAATACGCCACCATGTCTTCCAAACCTGATAACCGAAAATTGAAAAGTCCCTTGCCTGACACATAGATGGCACTACTAGCATTAAATCCATATGTTTTCTAGTTAGCCCTAACTCTCAAAAGATGCGTGTATAAATTTGACAGCTCATTTGTCGGATCATTAGCTTGTGAATAATTGCATTTTGAGTGAAGCAACTTTTGTTATTGTGAAAAAAATGGATAAAATGGAATTTCGCATTTTGATAAAATATTGCTCTTTGAAGGGAAAAAATACAGTTGCAGCAAAAATTTGCCTACATGCCGAGTTTCCGGACACTGCCCCAGGAAAATTAAGGATTAGTATGTTAAGTTTAGACGTGGTGAAATGAGCACCGAAGAAAGTGAACGTAGTGAACGCCCAAAAGAGGTTGTTACCGACGAAAATATTTAAATAATCCACTAAATGATTTTGAATGACCGTAAGTTGAAATTGAATGAAATAGCAGACACTCTAAAGATATGAACTGAATGTATACATCATACTATTCACTAGTATTTGGGTATGAGAAAACTCTGTGCAAAGTGGGTGCTCACTTTTGACCAAAAACAACGACAAGTTGATGATACGGAGCAGTTTTTGAAGATGATCAAGCGTAATAAACCCGAATTTTGGCATCGGTATGAGACAATGGATGAAACGTGGCTCCATCATTTCATTCCGCAATCCGATGGACAGTCATCCGAGTGGACTGCACACGATGAACTCACTCCAAAGCGTGGAAAAACGTAACAGCCGGCTGGCAAGTTTGTGGCGTCTGTATTTTGGGATGCTCATGGAATAATTTTCATTAACCAACTTGAAAAAGGAAGGACCATCAACAGCGACTATTACACAGCGTTACTAGACCGTTTAAAGGACGAAATCGCCGAAAAATGGCCGTATTTGAAGAAAATGTGCTGCTTCACCAAGACAATGCACCGTGTCACAAGTCAGTGAAAACGATGGCAAAAATCCATGAACTGGGCTTCAAGCTGCTTCCTTATCCACCATATTCTCCATATCTGGCCCAGAGCGACTATTTCCTTTACTCAGATCGCAACAGAATGCTCGCTAGGAGGGAATTTTCGTCGAATGAGGAGGTGATCGTCGAAACTGAAGCCTATTTTGAAGCAAAGGACAAATCATACTACAAAAATGGTATCAAAAAGGTTTAGGGTCGCTATAGTCAGTGTATCTATCACACTTGAAGAGAATTATGTTAAATAAAAAAAAAATTGCCAAGAAAATGTGTTTTTCTATGATAGGCCGGGGACTTTTCAATTGACCTGTTAGATGGTCACTAATATAAGGTTTTTCAATAAAAGCAGGTAGATAGTTAAAATGAATTAAACAAACTGTGTGAGGTATTAACGGCATTTTATTTTATTTGAAAAGTCCATACAGTTTCAAATACTATAGTCCTGAAATATGTTATAATGTATGGTATTTGCCGCGGTTTCTCAGCACGCCACACATCCAAAGGTTTAATTATCAATGACTGCTATGTTCAGCTGAATTTTGGATTACAGCTTAGATTTGGTTTGAGTAATTAGTACGGACTGGCGATTTATTGTACTTTTAATTTTAAAAATTGGTGTAAGATTGATCAATGGTTCTCACGCCAATCTGACGCCTCTAACAAGTTTCTTTTGAATGTGATATTCTTTTTAGGTGACTAAATAACACTGTCCAATAAGGCTAAAATTAAATATTTCCTCTACTTCACGGGTAAATTATTACTAATTTTGGATTAAGATAAGAAAACAAATTAAGAAACAAATTAGATAGAGAGTAATATAATTTTATTAAATAACGAGCCTCTCGGACTTGTTAGGATCGATGTTTATATAATTTCTTTACAAACATATTTTACAATGTTGATAAAGTGCATTATTAATTATAAACTAGATCTCAACAGTATACAATGTATATAGAATAAATCGGTGTACAAATAAAGATAGTCGAGTGTAAGTAGACAAATATATAGCACTATTATGTACATAAATAAAGTGAGTGTATATATAAAAAGGTATAAAATTGTAAGAATACAAACTGAAAGCACATGTGTATATATACTAGATTATAATTAAATTACGACCTGCTAAAACCCGCCCTAACAGGAAAGGTTAAGTTTCTGTTTAAAAATCAGGGGTACTGATTTGAATGCCATCAATCTATTCAAAGTTCGCAGTGTAAGACAAGCCTCCAAGATGTGACCAATCCCGAAACTTAGTATTTTATTTGTGTATTTCCTGTATTCGAGTAAAATATGTCTAACTGTGTTACACTCAATGCAAACCAGAGCACGTTCATCCTTCGGGAGAAGCTCATGGTTATCCTACTACTAACTATCTAGTTTTAGACAGGTGTATACAGAAAAACTTTTCGCTAGTATTTCCTCAATATATGCTCGCTTTTAGTAAGTTCTTTTTGTCTTCCATAGTTTATTTTCATCCAACAAGTCAATCAATTAATTGAGCTATAGTTTTAATAATATAGCATAAAGGTTTTTCGTTTCTTAATTCGAAACGTAATCTATTCTATCTATTATATAGAATATATATAGAATTATATAAAATTGCCTGAACTTGGAATAGAAGGAGATTGGTAGATGGAAAATTCTAGTATCTTGCTGTTTGCTTTAGTTTATGAGTAGTTTTCCACCCTTTATTGGTGAAGTAAGGGAAATATAGCGGTAATAAGTATAGTTTGTATGCTATCGCTTAACCAGAATAATAGCTTCTGCTTTTCTGAACTTTATCTTTCAGGCACTCTCATAATATAGTTGAAAACACAAAGAACATTACCACGAACATGAACAACCTGATGATCCCCAACTTCACACCATTGCAAGTAATACCTCATAATACCTATTAATTAGAATTTCGTTGGTAAAATGTCATTTTATCAAAAAAAAACTAACTTCATACCATAATATAAGACTACAAAGCTTTCTTCAATATAGCTTTTATTAAATGATGTCATCACCATTAGAAATAACAACTAATGCTAACATTCTAACAATAACGATTTTCAATGATCAGTTTTAAAAATTCGGTCTTAATACTTAAAAAAAAATAGTGTGATGCAATACTTAGGCTACATAATGGATGCTTTTTGGAGCAAAAGCTATTTGGAGGAATCTCTAAAAATATATCTCGCCATTTTCCAGACTTTCTAGACTTAGCATTAATGAATCTCTTCCTCGTTGCTCACATCAATGCTTTCTTTTGTCACTTGATGTCACCGATACAGCAGAATTTACGACAAATTTCCTAATTCTTCGAGAACTATACTGTTGTTGTTATCTGATCTTATCATCAGAACAAATAATACAAGATGTGACTGTTTTCCATATATTCATTATAAAATTAAAATCTGGAGGACTGTCCAAATGCTCTTCCACATCTGCTACTATCTCATCAACCCATGAAATTCCGGCATTAACAACTAGTGCCCGAAGCCTATCTCATAATACATAAATCTAACAAATAGAATGAATATACTCAAAAAGCATCTTTCTATTCTTTCTTGCTCAATGTATAAAGTCCTTCCAATTTGGGCTATTCTTGACTTGTTGGTTGCTGATTCAATCTGATTCAATCTGGCATCATTTATTTCCTTACAATTCACGCAGTCATTCTTCGTTATGCTCCTGAATTTTCTGAGATATTTCATTTCTGCTTCTTATATCTTTTCGACAGTATTCGCTTCTCTCAACCGAATGTTGTTAGTTGGTACTTAAATTGTTTTTTAGTTTGTACTTAATATTTTTTGTTAGTGAATTTTCTATTTATAGGGAAATACGAATTCATGGTTTTTCCATTTCTGTCATTCATTTCCAACTTTTAGATTCTATTAATTCTGATTTCTATAACCAAATATTTAAATGTATTTACATGTTTTATTATTACATCTTCAACTTGGATATTTATTACATCTGTTTCTTCCATCACCATGACTTTCATTTTGTTTTATTCACTATCACTAAATATTCTCTGAGATTTATATTTCATTCAATATTTTACGTTTGGACTTTTTATTTTTATGTTTTTTTAAAATGGATATTTTATCGAATTTCTTGATAAAGTTAATGCAAGTTCTTGTCTACTCTAAACACATATGCTAAAATAAGGTGGCTTTAGTTTATATAGATTGAATTCTAGACCTTAATATCATCAGGAGAAAAATAGTTTGTTTTAATCCAAGATTACGAATAAGGAAAAACTCACATTGATGTAGAAAATACAAGCACTATTATTTTGATAGTTTTCAACTCTATCCATTAGTGGATGCAGCGCCCATTGTACAGCCATTCCACAAAAATCAGATCGATAATACAAATTAACTTCAAGAAAATACAATTTGTAAAACGTGCATTTCTTTTACACGTACTCAACAATTACGAGCATCAACTAGATGAATATCGCCGTAAATAATTGCGGGTTTACTCCAAACACTACCGGAAACGTGCCCGATGACGATTTTTAATTTAGATAAAAGCGCTGATTGGTCCATAAACCATAAAGGCCCCGAAGGGTTGGCGGGTTACCGAGAACTCTACTCGACTGATACACTTCAGGTTTTACTTCCTGTTTTACGGCCGTGCGAGATATACCGATAGCGAGACCGACCTTGAACTTCCAGACCGTATCCATACGGTCCAGGGATAGGAAATGGTAGCGGCGACGACCGTATCCAGACGTTATTTATCGACAATACGTCAGACGTCACTGAAATCATGGTTTTGTTAACTGGTTAGTTGAAAATAACACATGCGCACTTCCTCCTGCTTCAAATTATTTCGACAGTTGACTGTGACTCACTATGTATTTATTATTTATTATTTATTATTAAAAATAATATCTGATATAAAAAAATAATTAAACAAAAACAATAAGCATATATAAAACTGTATATCTGACATCTAGCACATATATTATTTACTAGACTTAATTACCCAACCACGATAGTTATATTTACATTAATTGTAAATGTAATCGCCTTAGTACCATTGGTCTCGAAACTATACTACAATGCAAACATATCAATGCACAGAAATTTTACACACTTGCTAATTTACAGCTATCATCGCATATTTGATTAAAACCTACGCTTCTCTTGAGTCTTTATTTCAGATTCGCTAAATCCTGTGAATAAATATTATTTATATACTCGTTATTCTTAGTTGTTTCAGCTCCCCGATGGGCTAACATGATTGTTACAGAGCGATCCTTTCTTGATAATTGCTATCAAATCATGCAGCCAATCTAGAAACTTTTCATTTATCACTTTAATCTGGGTCTTTAGTTAGTCTCTTCTCAATACATTAAGATACAATATCAAACAGGGTGACGAATATACTGACCTACTCGCAATATATTCGAGCCAAGTTCTTGGCTCATTGTTATATCTATAGTATACAGCTGACCTACTGACCTCAAGAACCACTAGTATTGCAATATATGCTGACGATACAGAAGTTTTAACATCACATAAGGAACCATAACAAACCAATCACACAGGGAACCAATCAGCCACAAGAAACCCCCAACTTCATCTTAACAAAGTCGAATTGTGGTTGAAAACGTGGAGTATCAAAGCAAATGAGATAAAACTTAGGCATGTGACATTCACCATTTGTAGAAAAACCTCCCTCCTGTACAAGATGCTGGTTCGATCAGTTGTTCAGTGTGTGGCACCAGTGTCTGTCTAGAATACGTCTCGCCTAACCAGATGGAACGTCTTTCAAAACAAAATTCTCAGGAGAATAATCAATGCCGCATGTTTCGTCAGGAACAATAAAATTCATAGAGAAACAGACGTCCTCAAGTTCAGGATATTATATCCGAGCTCTACTCGAAATAATTCTCCACTCTTCGTCTCTCGGACAAGAGTCGTATTACCGATCCGGCCAATATTTTAGGTCAATAACTCATTCGGCTCTTCGTGGCCTAATTCTATCACAGTCGACACTTCCCCGTCGTGCTCTAACTCCAAATTGTCTCGACCTTCTCCGGCGAGCGATTAACTCATGTAACGCAAGCTGCGTGGAGTGATAACGACACCACGTCCTTGCCTAGCCCTTGTGCCTCTTAACGATTTTACCAGTTACGGGCACCCTCCTTACTAGCAGTAAGAAGTATCAGTTAAGGTCATTGGATCAGCTGATATGGTGGGGTTTAGTGGGTAGCCCAGAGACAGTCTCCACATAACCAGTCCAACTCGCTAATTCCTGCGGGTCTTCCCGACCAGGTATCCGTAACAGGATTCCCCTTCCCCGCTCCAGGCCAAAAAAACAAATGTAAAATTGAATAATCATGAACTATGAATAAACTGAACGCAAGCAGACAACGTTAAATAACTGGAAATGCATTTCAATCGACGTTTAACATGGAAAAAACATAAAGTGACAAAACGCAAACAACTTGTTGTTTAATTAAACCAAATGTACTGGCTCAACAGATAACAATGTTTAGCTGTATAAGTCAATACTTACCCATTTAGACCTATGGTATTGAACCATGGGGTACTGCTGGCAAATCTAATATAGGTATCCTCCAGAGGTTCCAGAATAAAGTGTTACGAGTCATCGTCGATGCCCCATATTACGTGTCCAACAAACTGATTCAGCGTGATATCCCCTTAGAACCCATAGCGAGTGTGATTCGGACTGTTAGTGCAAAATACTCTGAAAGCTATTAGTGCATCCCAATGCATTCGCCAAACAGTTAAATGTGTGCGATGACAGTGAAGTATACGGGTCAAACGAAAACCGCCATACGAACTAATTAATAGACACATAGAATAGACTCTAGAATAAGTTAGAATAGTATTTAGAATAAGTTAGGATATACTTTAAAATAAGTTAGTATAGTATCTAGAATTAGATTTAGATTATAAGTTGTACAGAAAATCACTTACTGAAGTGATCTTCTATATGTCAGGATAGTTATATTATATAACTGAAATCATATAATAATACTTATTGCCCACGGGCAGATTGTTGACGTTCTAGGAGATATAATATAAAAACATACAGTAGCTATGTTTGTGTTAATCACTGTATTTCGCCTGAATAGGAGAGCCTTCATCTTTATTCATTGCTATTAGAATAGTAAAGTTATATTCAAATTCAAATTAAAACTTAAGTTTAATCAGCTTCTTATTACAGCAATTTATAACAGCACCTATGATCTCTAAAACTTTTGTCATCATCGCTCATAAAGTATTGAATTTTAAGCTTTTGTTGAATCATTTTCTTAAGCTCGTCTAAAAGAAGTAATAGTTTGTGTATACCTAAAAATACTTGTATGAAATGAATCTGAACTTGTACGATTGATTAAAAAATGTACCTGGTAACCTATCATTTCTGTCATCCTTAATATTATAGCTAAGTCCATATTGCTTCTATTGACTCTATGGGTATCGTCTTAATATAGACTGTTCGGTTGTAAAATATGTTTTGTCCATGACAAATTACACCAAACATGTAAATATACATGTAAAACTATGATATTATTTTCATTTATGATTATAAATACTTCAATATAACAGAAAAATGATTTTTAGCTTATAGAGCTTATAACAACACGAAGAAATATTCTAAAGGCCGGCTTAGTTGACTCAGTGGTAAAGGCGACTGAACTGTCCACCTTTAATTGCGATAGTGACGGGTTCGAATCCTGCTGGGGCGCATAGTCGTATATTTATGTTTGTGAATATTTAATATATGTAGTTGACCTAGAAGAAAATGATCCCAGTAACGCCAATAATCAGGCTGGGTAAGACCGCACGGCTTCTGAGATGAGTTGGTAACTCGCCAGTCGGTAGGCTTAATGCCGAGGACCGTGGTTCGGAGCAAATGTTAAACCGTAGCTCCAGTCCAGACAAACCCTCGTTGGAAAAACAAGACTAATATATATTTTTTTCAATATTCTAAACTACCAAATAAAAGAAATAATTTCTCCTTGCAATATTTGTATATATAATTCTTCTCTTCGTGTGTATGTAACTAAATTCCTCCTAAAAGTTTGGACTAATTTTGATGAAATGTTGTAGGTGTGTTTATATGGATTTGTGAATGGTTTATAGTTACAATTAGACCCGTTAAGTGGCTGCGATATTGTCGGCTGCTATATATAGAATAAATTACATATAAGATTATAATGATATATTATTTGCCATAATAATAATAATAAAATGTACTGCCTTCAACGAATCAAGCTTAACACAACTTAATTTCTATAATACTAATGTATTTATTCGGTCTCGCAGATATATGCTATTTAAAACTTTTCATGGGATATGGTGTGTATTGTTGAATATTAGAGATAACATTGCCAACATATAGCAATATTAATATTGTCAGTTTTATTCCCTATGTGTTTAGTTATATTAGTGAAATTTAGTCTACAATACTGTTAATTTTAACTTAAAAGTTACTTATACTTATTTATTTATTGTGTATTTATTAAAACATAATACTAACGATTCGAAGACGAAGAGAAAACATTGGTCGATATGCACATAATGCAGAAACACTGCATAATTATTGCACAAGTAGAACTATAGAAGACCAATTGACGGGTAATGTTAATTTAGGAGACCAACTTGCAAACATACGTTTAAATTAAAGTCGCGATTAACATAATGAACGTTTTCGTGCTAATTGATTGAGAAGCCATGTTCGAATATGACGTCGAAATAGGCTATTCGTCATATGCACAAGTCGTATTTGCTACGCATCAGATTCAAAAAGATTCACCTACATTATTAACTATGCTACCAGAACCAAAATAAACTGCATTCGAAATTCTCAATGATTAAACTAATCTAAATTACGTAATACTTAATGAATTAAACGATCCGATGAAGATGGAAAAAAAGAAAACGATATCTGGGTCAGTTTCTGCTAATTGCCGGTCTCGTTTGATGCAATGCCGTCGCTTTCGTAAAAGCAAATAAACGTGCTGGTCCGCTGAGCGGATCTTTACCGAAGACGGAGGCGTCCGTTTCACGAAAACGAGTGTGTCTAGACCGGTCTAACCCGTATAATTTCTTAAAAATGACGTTGAGGCTTGGCGTGGCGCCAACCCCTGCATAAAATCCACTCTAACCGCCCGAGCTCTGCACAAAACCCCTCCCCCCATTCGGTTAAGACCATCGCGATACAAATAAAGATTGTTTTAACTATACCCCTCGCGAACAACAGTTTTCGAAACTTTACGGTTTTTTTCTTAGCGCGCGACGTATCGTCGATAAATAACGTCTGGATGGGGTGTCGTTCCCCATCCCTAGACCGTATGGATGCAGTCTGGAGGTTCAAGGTCGATCGCTCTATCGGTGACTTCACTAAAACCAACAATTCTTGCGAACTGGCATTGCGCATATGCATTTCGTACTAAAACGAATTGGCAGATTTGCTATCAGAGAATTGTTGAAGTTTTGCAATTTTGAAGAAAAGTTTCTTGACGTCCAGTATCTTGATGTTATCACTTTAAAATAATTTGTAGCGACTACACCTAAAATAAGTTCAAAGCTTGCCAACGCTGTTGTATCAGCACCATGCTGTCCCCGGCTATAAAATACCACCATGACGACATCTGTGTCTCCATTAGCATGATTAGTTCACTCTCTATAGCTCAAATGCCGAAAAAGCGAAATTATACGCATTAAAAACCTTCACTGACACGCACCACATAATCTCGATAAATTCGATTTCCGTGCCAAACATTCAAGCTTCCATCAAGCTGCCCGCGTCGCAGCAACCATCTACCAGGCACTTATAAAAGGTCGCAAAGCTGGAGCCATATTTCTAGATGTTTCTAAAGCTATCAGTCAATTATGGCACAACGGTCTAACCTTTAAAGCGAACTAGCTAGGTCTAACGAATGACCTAATCTCCCTGATTTATTCATACTTGGACGATAGATCGTTTCAAGTAAAAATCGACGCAGTCTCCTCTGGAAACAAATCTCCGTAGGAGTCCCGCAAGGTTCTCCACCAGCCCCAGCCCTGTTCAATCTTTATATGGCTGTTTTCTCACTTCGCAGACATTCACACACAGCATTTTAGGCAGATTATACAGTTTTCTACGGTTACAGTCCCGACGCCATCCGCCATAGACTCCAAGCCCAACTCAACCCGAGCAAAAGTCAGGCTGCTATGTTTCACCGTAAGAAGGAGTACCGCGCTTATCGGCTCCAAATCGAAAAATTCCCTGGCGCCTAACTGCAGAAGGTATAAAACCTCGGTCTCCAGTTCGATCGCAGGTTTCAATGATCAGTTCAAATACAGCACGCTGTTTGCAAAAACAATAACGTACAGTCTACTGTTTCTAATCCTCTGCAGAAAAAACAAACTCTCAATCTCCCAGAAAACGACTCTGTATAAGATGCTAGTCCGTCCAGTCTCCCTCTACGGAGTACAGTTACGCCTTTCAGAAACAACTTGCACTACCCTAAGTGTTCCATTATAAAAAAGTCCGCACGTTACTTAATGCCCTATGGTACACTCACCTCGAATCAGCCAATACGTTAGTGAAAATCTTCACGAACATTCTCAGTGCAAGGTTCTCCCTTGACGCCTTAGAACACGAAAACAACTAGATCAAATCCATACCCATCCAGAAACCTCGGTAGTTAAAGTCACCACGACAATCCCAGTCGTATCCCGGGGTCTCTGTCACCTGCAAAATGTCTCTATCCTGAACCCTAAGCGATATCAGCAAAAGACCATTTGGTTCTAGCTGGTCAATCTGGAATAAAAAAAGAGCAACGACTATCTCTCTCTTCTCTACTCCTTGTAACAGTACCACTTCCATAGCGCTTCCGTACTTCCCTAGCATAACCTAATATCCTGTCCATCCTCCTGTCGACCACATGTAGTATTTAAGACCGAAATAATCAAAATTTTATTAAAACCGCGCGAATTTCTTCCACAAAAATAGTAGTGATTGTTCGGCCAAACGATCGAGCAGACATTCCGACCGACAAGACGAACATTCCTACAAATTACCTGTTATAATCGCTAAGACATTTGATTGGTTCATTTCGTTTCTACGAAGCCATTGTGTGTTTAGTGTGTTTACGGTTTCATATGGTTTGATCGTTAAATTATTAGTCATTATTTCATTAGAATAATACTAATCGATAGTATAATATAAGCATAATGCATCCACGATTTAGGAAGTGTTGTATACCTGAATGCAAAAATAGTAAGGAAATGCAGAACTATTTTCCTTCGAAGAAGTATTCGGCTGTCTTTAAAAAATGGTTGATAATGTTGAAAATCTCAAACTAACTAGATTAAGTATGAAAAGAATGTATGATCGTTACAGAGTGTTTTGTTATTTTATATTAATAATCATTCGAATAAATACTTTTTAATTTTATAAATGTATCCCCTTCTGAAAGAAGCTACAAAAACGGCGATATATAATCAATTTTTTATCATTTATTTGATAATTACAACTCCACTAAAATAATTGCTCTTGAATGCGAACCTGTTAAGTGAGGATTAACCCAAGTTCAATACACGACGAATTTTGGTACAAAGAGGTTCAGTACTTAACGTTACTTAACCAAGATAGTTTGGAACCATTCTTAGGATTTATTAGAGGTCATCAATTTAGGAATATGCATGTCTCAACCAGCATGCCTGAAAAATCATTTAAAACGCTGATCGTAAGTTCATTTTTTAATGTCATTCGCCTTCAGGAAATTGTGAAGAGGATAAACATGATAACCTTTAGATAATTAACATTCTTTACTGATGGGGGATGTATTACCAGGACTTGAGAAATTGTAACTTAACTCTATTGGAACCTCCAATTACATATGATTCTGTACGAACAAACAACATTTTACCATATTGTATATTTCAAGTTTCTTTCTCTTGAAAACTCCTGAAAAGAATAACTTAATCTTACTCTTCGCGACACAGCAGACCGATTTTATAAAGGCAAGGCAATATCTTATACCGCAGACCCCAACAAAATTGTTCTATTATACTGCCTTTGAGCTATCTTGAATTTTTTCAAGCAATATTGCCATGAAATGTCTGAAATTAAATGCTTGTTTTTCCATCATTCCAAGCCATCAATGATTTCAATACTTGTTGGTAACGCAATAGCTTATTATATACTGACAACGACCCAATAACCATCACATTTTATTGTACCCCAGCTTGACTTCTTCAAATGTTCTTTTAACATTTAGCTTCCACCTGAATTTAACATCAAGGGTCATGCCAAGATATTTGGCTATATTTCCATATGAGACTACTTCTACATACACTGACGTTGTTTTGACGTTTATCCAACGTCCATTTTTCAGCAGATTTAGTAAAATATTAAAATTACGTGTATGGAGAATAAAAAATAATAGCATTTGTTTGTTGAATTTTGACAATAGCAGAAAAAATACTAGTCCTCTTCACAATCTTCCTCTTGCTTCGTAATAAAACAAAATTGGAAAAAGATTATTTGAGGGATTTTCACAGAAACTTTTCCCCAAAGAGCACGTATTCAATCAGAACAACAATTCGTCGAACAGATATATCGATATGACACAGAAAAAACTTAGTTTTGTACATTATGTTGGTATTCCGTGGTTTACGACATCTTCATAATAAAAGTTTACGGGCCCCGAAAAGTTTTTTTTCTCGTCGCTCCGAAGTTATCATATAAAACACGAGTAGAACGTAAAATTTATTGGGAAACGCTTCGTTTTTCTACGTTCAGTTGTCCATTTAACGGCCAACCTGATACAAAACGACGATAAAAGACATATTTACAAACTACAATTTATTAATAGTAATAGTTGACGTTATTTACGGCTGCAGAACTTCAGATGGTGCCTTTGATTTAAGGTTTCGATTTGAAACTATGTTTTACAAATATTACTTAATTAAGGAATAATATTTATTTATATCCTAGACAAACCAAAAGTTTTCCACCTGTTAACCTGTTTAAGTCTAAATATTAAAAAAAATTAAATGTAAAATTATTCATGCTTTTGAAGCTTAAAACTATTCTATCTAATAGCAAGAAAAAAACTCTAAATTATCTACAAAAAATAAATCTTTAGATATACATTAGATGAAGCTTTCATATTATCTACGACAATTACAATAGTTGCTTCGTCAATTGTCCATAAATGAAATCGTTTAAGGTTTTGTTAACTTATTTCTGATATAAATTTGAGTGTCAACAAAAACTTTTATGATATAATAACTTGAAAGTAGGTATTAAATTATCCAATGCAATATGCGTTATAATATGCGGTATAACACTCCAATGGTTTCAAACCGTATTATATTTTTGATACAATTTTGTTTTAAAATTAAATTGTACATCTTAAACGCCATCTACACCAGAGACACCTCGGAATTAAAATAACTTTCCTGTATGTAGATTTGAGAAATCACAACTGCAACGTCTAATAGGTCCATAACCGATCCCAGGCTTGCTGTATTTCTACAGCATTAGAAACATTTCAAGCAATTATATGCATATTGAAGAAAATCTAGAACCAAACTCAGACCATTTACCCATTGTGAAGCAATTCGCGCCTGGTTAATAGAAAATCCAACTGGATAAGTTTTAAATCAACATTAGAAGAAAAAATCAGCTTGGAAGACCAAGCATATTCAGCACTAACCGTGGAAATATATCCAAGAAATCAGAACGGAACTAAACGGTAATAATTATCCTTAAGAAAAAAATCTTTAATAATTTTCAACAGAAAAAAGAAGAGCGACGAAGAAATAGTATTATTTCAGCACCCAACAAGATATTTATTTATTTACCACTCTAACTAAAATCAAAAATGAAATAAAAAGTTTTGACATTATTACCGGGGGAATATTAAAGAAAATTTCAAGGGAAGCAAGAATTAAAATCGTCAACTTAGTGAATGCTTCATTCAGACTACAATATGTACCACAAATGTGGAAAATAGTGCAGTAATTATGATTCTTTAACTAGGACAGCCACCTGATGAAGCTGCACCATACCGGCCAATATCACTATAGCAGATAATGTCCAAATTATTTGAAAAACTTTCATTAAAAAGGATATCACTAATTTAGTTTCAGGAAACAACATTATATGATTGGTCAGGTTCACATAATCACTAATGTTATAGAAGAATCATTAAACCAAAATAAAATTTGCTCGGCAATATTTCAATATGTTGTTCAAGCTTTCGATAAAGTTTGCCATGAGGGTTTACAACACTATATTAAAACGCTTCTCTCTAATAAATATTCAAAAATTTAGGGTCGGACAAACCTTCGGAATCAAGAAGAGTCAGAGTAACAAGAAGATTCCCATACTAACTTCCGAAAAATACTAGCACGTGTACCACAGGGAAGTATATTTTAACCAGTCCTTTAGAAAACTTAGCCACTGAATCGACCGAAAATTGTGCAGATGTCGATTTCAGTGAGAATTGATTTTACCAATAAAATAATCAAGCACAAATCAGTATATATAAATCAACAAGCAGTCTCGTTTGGAAATACAGCCAAATATCCTGTTATTACCCTTGAAAAACACAGTTGAAAGCCACATGTTAAGAAAAAATGTGAAGAAATCAAGCTGAAGTACAAGAAATGTACTGATTATTGGGTATATATTCAGCACTGTCTGTATATAATAAACTTTTACTTTATGAAAAATTCTTTAATGTAATATTGACTTATGGCGTTCAACTTTGGGATTGCACCATGTACCATGTTATATTTATAATGGTAATCTGCATAAAGATCTGCATGTGGAAACTATGGATAACATTATCAAAAACTATGCTCACCATATTAAAATCTCTATTCTCCCTCACCATATCAATGTTGAGGTTCTCCAGCTCCTAGACAAAGATGACTTCGTCAGAAGGCTGAAGAGAGGAGACCATTTCATCTAGTTCAGTGAAGTTTTTATTATAACCAGCACATAGGTGTTAAGCATTAAAGTATCTATAGTAGATATAAGTTCTTTATAATTTTAAAGCACTGGTATATTAGAATGAAAACAGACAGCTTATTAGTGTTAATTTACAAGATTTCTATAATAGTTAAACAAATATCCAATGTGATAATGTGACCTTATTTAAAATATTTGATACTAAAATATATAAGTGTGTAAATATGTCTCTGTCAACCAACAAACGAACCAACAAGTCTAACTCTTATATCTATTAATGCAACGGCATAGATTCAAAAAATCGATAAAAACTTTAGAACAAAAAGCGCAAAAAGCTCGCAAACTTTAAATTATTCCTCGTAATTTGGCGCTGTTTACGACACTGAACCGTAGTAGGTGGCGCCCCTGATTTCGGGGTTTGTGCTGGTAAGACGTCTGCAGGACATTTTTTATCGGCTGTACGTGCTTGGATTGCGAATTCCGACCTATTAAAACTAATCCCCTTTCCAGCATTGGACCGTTTAATTTCGAGTTATATTTAGAACGGGTGCCTTTTTTTAGCGTTGCCGGGCAGATTTCAAACGTTCTTTTTTATGGGACAGTGAGTGAGTTGGTTGGTCGGGAACACGAGGAATTCCGAGTTATTTACACCGAAACCTATTATCAGAAAGCCCATCTAATAGTAACCGAGCAAACAGACCGAATTCGTTTAATTCGTTGTGCTGGTGCTGGTATTATTGGTTGCATATCCTGATATTTTCCCTTTTATATTTTGTTAAATGTTTGTTTGTTAAATATTTGCTTCATATTCCCTAATTCATAGGCTTGAGATCAATCAGGTTTTGTACACCACGTTATGTGTAGCAGGTCAATTTGGCTAGAATAAAATCCATATGCTTTTAGTTAGATTTAGCCCTCAATAGATGCGTGTATAAATTCGACAGCTGTCGGATCATTAGTTTCTGAATTATAACATTTTCAGTGAAGCAACTTTTGTTATTGTGAAAAAAATTGATAAAAAGGACTTTTGGCCAAAAACAACGACGAATTGATGATTCGGAGCCATGTTTGAAGATAATCAAGCCTAATAAGCCCAAGTTTTTGCAAAAAATGAAATGAAATGTTTTTTGTTAAGACAGATAAAAGTTAACTAGTTTTAACCGTTTAAAAAATATTTTTAAAAAGTAATATAAAACTTAAAATCTAACTTGTGAAAAGTTTATTAAGTTATCTCAATTCACTGCCAAATATCACTAGCAATACTTTTTCCTAGTCACGATATTAGCGCCCCTAGTAGTTAAGAACACAATACTCCATCAGCGTCCGTTATCTTTTTATGGTACAACAAAGACATTCGGCCCTTCACATTCGCACAACAATAAAGAGTGAAATCTCGGAGATCTTTACGACCACGGGGCGATTTTTACCGGGACCATTATAAGACGAGGAGATGTCTTGAGTCGTTCCGCACTCCCTTCCGGCTCGGGAAGTCGGTTTTTGGACAAAGAACGATCGTCCCAAGGCCGACGACCTTCACCGCGCCAGACGTCCGGCTCGGGGCGTCGGGAGACTCGCGGGAAGCCTCGAAGTCGTGGCGGAATGGCAAGTAGCCGAAGCTGCGAGGGTGGCGGTTTCGTATTATTAGATACGTTCCTGCACGGGGCAGGGATAATTCCCGCCTGGTGTGCCATCTCCAGTTCAGGCACGTGGCTTCAATCAACCACGAAAAACAAGTCAGACGTGATCGCATTCCGTGCTGGTGCTTAACGACGCAATCAGATACGACCCCTCGCTATAAATATCAATTACTTTTACGATTTGCTGGGCCTCCAATTTGTTCGACGCCGAGATAATAAAAACAGTGCGTTATTTTCGTCAGATTGTGCAGATTTTTCGTTCCCCAATTGACTTTACATGGAGATAAGAGATCAGTTTGTTCAATAAACTTAGTTAGTCCATAAAAAATATCTTATTATAAAACCAAACTGTGAAGACATACAAATATTCACGTTCATGTTCAAGTTTCCATCTATATATTGCAGTTTATATTTTAAACATATATTTATTTATAGTTTTATTTGTAACATTTCCCAATGTCTTTTATCCGTAACACTAAGACCAGTTCATACATATAAGTCATAACAAATAGGATAGAATTTTATACATTGAAAAACTACCCCGGAGTCTATTTTTAACCGGCTTCGAAAAACGAAGGGCTGTATATATATTTTTTATTTATGTTCACCGATTTCTCCATCAATAGTGGGCCGATTTTCAAAATTCTTTTTTTATTCGAAAGAGTGCACTTCCAAGGTGGTCACATTGGAACCAATCTGTGGAGGGGAAGGAGAGAAGGAAGTCGAGGTAAACGCTTAAATTTCAAAGGCACGTTCAAAATGTTCACGTATTTTTTATCTAAAATAATCATTACAATCAATAAATAATCAGAAATAATAAGGCAAGCGCTGGTTTAGTGTAATGGTTAAATCGCTTAGCCCCCTAACAGAAGTCGCGGGTTCGATTCTCGGCAGTGACAATAACTTTTGTTGTTGTTTAATTAGAACATTTGCCAAATCACCTAGGGTAGGTACCGGACCCTAACAGAGTAGGTAGGAGAGCCTGAAGGGCTCCTTATTTTCATAGTTTCTTTATTTCTATTTATCCTCATATGCATTTTTATTTAGCCTACCTATTGTAAAACTTAATAAAATAACTGCGTCATTTATTGAGTAAATATGTAACATTAAAAAGGGAAAAATAAAATATTTTCAACTTAAATAGAACCGACTTAAAAAATTAAAAAAATAAATAAATAACTCATTAAAAATTAAGAAATAATCAAACTTAAATATTTAACAAAAAAAGCATTTTAAAATAAAATATATGCATAATAATCGTTGTAATAACTAAATAAAAATAATTAAAAACCTTATTTAACCTATCTACTACATGTATTGTATATTCTACTATACACACGCAATTTCGCTTAATATCTACTTAAACCTATATATCTATTTACAATATTATTTTAACTATTACCAACTGATCAGCTTGAAGACGTTGCCGAGCCCAAATAGTAAAAAATAAATACAAGAAATTAAATTACCGACAAAACAAACCAAAATTAATATAACTATTTGGGTTCGGCACCGACTTCAAAATGATTGACTACATGTCAATTGAAAGATGGATACAGTATATATACTACAAATATGTAACTATTATATTCACTATCATAAATACTACTTAAATAAATACTACTATAATACTACATTTCATAATGGATCTTTCACAAGCGTTGGTTCGTCATCTGATGAGCTCTCTGAAAGTTCTTTGAAAGTTTGATATGGATTTTGGTTCAACAAGTCTTGCAGTTTATTGTTATTGACAACAAAATCACAATTTTGAAACAGTTAAATCCAAAAACCATAATTGGTGATAGATAATTTAATACTTCCGTTCCCCTAGATAGCGACCCTATATAAAATGCTGATCCGTCTGCCTTTTTGGAGCACGGGTGTGGTACAAGTACGTCTCCGAGAGGCAACTTGCATTACTCCAAGTTTACCAATCCAAAAATATCCGAGCGTTACTCAATGCCTCATGATTTGTGACGATCGCGAACGACCATCTCCAATCAGCGTATCCATTCATGAAAAGCTTCACGAACATGCTCAGTGTGAGGTTCTCCCTTGGCACCTGGCAACACGATTATCAAAACTGACCAAAATCCTACCCACTCATCACTCGCGATAGATAAACAAACTACGGCAATCCCAGTCGTCACCCGTCCAGGGTCTCTGTCACCGGAACCCATGAAATACCTTCTAATAGAATTAACTTATTTATAACGGACGAGTATAATATCAGCATAACTTTCTAAAACTATTTGATTGGGCTTTGGCAGATTTTTTCCAGTCAAACCGCTAACAACAAATAAATGGCAAAAAAATACAATTTTCAGCACTCTGAATCTTTAAATAATATTAAATGGCCGATATGGTTGTATTTTTATGTACAGCAAAACTTACTTTAAAAGAAAAAAATCAAGCAATGAAATTAACTTCATCTGCGGGAGAAATTGAAATTTCTAATCACTTTCAAATTTAGGTTAAATAAAAAACATACCATTAGTAATTTTAAGACTTGTGTAAAGTTGTCGTCTTAATAGGATAAAATTATTTTCTCATAAATTTAATTAATTTCGGAGACATTATATTTACATATAACAAGCAAGCGAAAATTAACTCATTAGCAATCTAATGTGCTCTAATCTGTAATTCTATAAAGATAAACTGGAGGAGTACTCGCTCACGTTCTCTAATACTTTAGTAGTCTCGTATATTGTCTATTAAGTTCAACACCCTCCTGCGTTCTATACGCTCTTAGTTCTGAAGCTTTTGGTGGTTTGATATACTTATATATACAAAATTATCATCTCGTAGCTAAAGTACCTCAACTTTGGAACAAATTAGTTTTGAACTGTGTGTTTATTTGACACTGGTAACACCACTGCACTTGACATTAACACATATCTTAGCGTTGAACGGCAGATTTAACTAAAAGAATGGTTTACCATTGATTGACATGAGAAAAGTGGAAAAAATATTAACAAAATGAGTGACAACATTGTGTGAATCAATAGTTCACTTTTGGTTTAAATCTGGTTAATAGCTTTGGAGTAAAAATAGAAACATTATTATTGTTGCAGTCTTTATTAAATTAAATAATGATCGTGAAGTGAAGAAAACCGTTGTCTCCTAAAAGGATTTACTATTTGTTACTACATGTGTCCAGTAGAAAAGTTTAAATACAACAAAATATTCAAAATTTCAAATGGTTTTATTTTTGGTACGATATACTCTGCAATTTCGTACTTCTACAACGGTTCTAATAGTTTTGCTTGTTTATACAATCTTATGAATAAAAATATACAATACAAATTCAAATGAATATGCAATATATAAGAAATAAAAAAATGTGCAGCACATTTCATACTTGATCACTATATTATTTTAGAGAATATATGTTAGAGAAGAATTATGTACTCAAAATAATATTCTGAACATGTATCGGAACTTGGGCCAATCAATAAGTGATAAGTAAATATTTCAGTTCTTGAACTTGTTAGTGATAAACCTCTTTAATAAAGTATTCTATAACTCACAATATAGATTTTTAAGTCCCTCTATCACTATTACCAAATTTCAAGTCCTATATTCCGGTGTTGTTTGATATCTAAGATAAAAAATGTTATTACTAAATAACACAATATTAATATTAAAAATAAAATAGTAAATGGCGCTATATCGTATAATTAATATTTATTAGAAATAATAGTAATACAAATAAGTCACTGTTATTTTATTAAAATTATTGATTTACATTTCTTACGACTAAACCAGGACAAACGTTGTTAGGGCATATGTGTTAGACTAATCTGCTCTCTCAAGAGCAACAACGTTTGTACGAGGTTTGGCTTGTTAGTAATCCTGTGAAACCTATTCATATGAAAAACATGCAAAAGTCTATCAGCCCCAAAAATGTTTGTATAAATAAAGGTCTTATTAGGAGAAAAATTTAGAGAGACATTTAGCCAAGCACAATGGCAACATTTTAAGTAAGAATTTTGTGCGTTTATGACCGTGCTTTTAAACAAAAATGAGATGCTAAGTGATGGTATGAGCCGCCTCTTTTACTCCAAGTATATATGTGATTAGAAACCGCCCAAACACAAAGAAAAAGTAATTCGAATTTAAAAATCAGTGAAATAAATACGTTTTACAAAAGATGTTTAATTTTAACGTCAAGACAACGCACTGACCTGTCACAGGCTGACTGACCTGGCCCAAAACACAATCGCTAGAATAATCGAATTAAACTATTATTTAGCATCATTATCAGCATCCAACTTATTAGCCAGATATAGCTATCCCTAACCAACTATATTTATTCCACAATAACTATCTTTGCAGGAAGCGATTTTTATAAACAAACAAAGAAGTAAGAGCTACACAAAATTATTCATGGAAGTAGCACACACGGAGTACCCACGGAAATTATTCAAAAAATAAAATTATTGATTTTTGGACTATTATATTAAAACAATATAGAATTCTAATGCAACAAAGATAAAATTAAATTTATTTTGACGGGATAGCTAGAAGTATAGTAGAAGTTTGTAGAAATACAAATATCCAAACTAGGGGTCTAAAAATAGAGCAAGTAAATGCATTTAATCAACGGGGTATCGTAATGGAAAAACTATTCGTTTAACAGAACTATCAAGCAAAAACTGGATTTATGGACCACCCCTAGCCTTCGATTGCAAGATATTGGCAATGGCAAAGAGAGATAAAAGTAACGGTGTGTCTTAAGCAAATTAAATACCTTAGACAAATGAGGGACAATGTGGAAATGGCAACAATGGAACAGATGAGAAGTATAGATATAAGAATAGACCTCAATATCGACTCACTGAAAGAGTATTTAGAAAAGAGACAAATCAGTTGATATTATACAACACACGGAGGATACGAGACAGACAAAGAGGATATGGGTAGAGGTAATGAGCGATAAAAATTCACTTCAAGTTTAGAAGGAATTTTATATTTTAAAGAACTTCATTTAGCAGTATATTTGACGTCACAGATAGCATAAGTTATTTTATTTGAAGGAATATACACCACTAGATGCTAGAAAAGTAGTTTTGTAAACATATCAGTAAATAATTATATTGACAACTATGATTTTAGTTTTATTAATTCATTAATATTTGTATCGAAAAATTTTGTATCGACCTGGACCTGTATAATAACAGTATCAACCGTAATAAACCCGAGTTTTTGCGTTGATATGTGACAATGGATGAAACATGGCTCCATCATTTCACTCCGAAGTCCAATCGACAGTCATCCGAGTGGACTGCACATGATGAACACGCCCCAAAGCGTGGGAAAACGCAACAGTCGGCTGGCAAGGCTATGGCGTCTGTATTTTGGGATGCGCATAAAATAATTTTCATGACTACCTTGAAAATAGAAGAACCATCAACAACGACTATTACATGCCGTTATTGGACCGTTTGAGAGACGAAATCGCTATTTGAAGACACAGTGCTGCTTCACCAAGACAATGCACCGTGTCACAAGTCAGTTAAAACAATGGCAAAAATCCACTCATCCACCGTATGCTCCAGACCTGGCTCCCAGCGACTATCTCCTGTACTCAGTAAGAGGCGATCGCAGAAACTGAGACCCATTTTGAAGCAAAGGACAAATCGTACTATAAAAATGGTATCGGAAAGTTGGAAGATCGTTATAATCAGTGTATCACCCTTGAAGGAAATTATATTGAATAAGAAAAACTAATTTTGAAAAAAATTTGTTTTATTATGGTAGGCCGGGAACTTTTCAATTGAATTGTTATGTGGTATCTTGTCGCCACGGAATTGAAAAAGCAGCATTCTATCCGTTTTTAACCAGGGTAAAATGAGAAGGAAAAAGCCGCTCCAAGTTTAAGGGGAAATTAACATACACAAATTGCACTATATAGCATATGCGCTAAGCTCTAAATGGCACAAACATTTCATTAAATAATCATTTTGGTAACTATAATTTTAGCACTATTTGTTCTCTAATTTTGAACGATATATCAACATTTACAAGCCTACCGCCCCCTCGTATTAAAATTTAGCGCAACAACCAGAAATACTCCCGCGAGACCATCAATCTCGAACAAAGAAGAGGGCATTTACCAAATATGCCCTGAAAAATGATCCCGGACGATGTCTCGTAACTTTTACGACGACTCCCAGATGGCCACTCGTCCTCGACACAATTGACTAGCCGAACAGTAAACATATCGTCCAATCAGGGACCGATTAACCGGAAAATGTCGGGCAAATCGTCCGGAACGGCCGCCGAGATGAACTTCCGACTTTTTGCACCCTCGCCCCCGCCCTTCACGAGTGACTACGTCCGAAGGGCCGGCCCGAACAAGAACCTTAACCCAGTTAGCCAAGACGCCATTAATTATTACCAACACCGCATCCCTCTCCCGAAGACGAGACTCCCCATTTGTTTCCATTGAAAAGTTCGCGGTTTTTCTTCGAGTCTCCCCCTCTACTCTCTCTCTCTCTCTCGCCTTTCTTCACTCCGACATATCGACTTTTATGAAGTGGTTGCACACATAAAATAAAGAGACATAGGGAGATCGTATCTCCACCAAGCGGGTACATTTATTACGGGGTGTAATTAAAAATAAGGAGTTTAATAACACATTTTATTTAAATACTATTTTGAACTTGTATATAACATATTCAAAACACATCAAAAAACACTAAACACTAATCTGTCAATTAATAACTTATTTCCTAATTATACATTGTTTTTCCTTAAATATTCGAGATATAGTTGAGATCTAATGAGGGTTTATCTGGACTGGACCTGCAGTTTAAAGTCGGTTCCGAACCACGGTCCTCGGCTCAATTTTGATTAGAAAAACGCCTTTTATATGTAACAGGTTAATTAAAAAGTCCCCGGCCTGACACATAGATGGCGCTACTAGAATTAAATCCATATGTTTTTTAGATAGCCCTAACCCTCAGAAGATGCGTGTATAAATTCGACAGCTGTCGGATCATTAGTTTGTGAATTATAGTATTTTGAGTGAAGCAACTTTTGTTATTGTGAAAAAAAAGGATAAAAAGGAATATCGCGTGTTGATAAAATATTGCATTTTGAAAGGAAATTGCAGTTGAAGCAAATACTTGGCTTGATTCCGAGGCTCCAGACACTGCCCCAGGAAAATCAACCAAGTATTGGTATGCTAAATTTAGAGGTGCTGAAATGAGTACCAATAACGGTGAACGCAGTGGACGCCCAAAAGAGGTTGCTACCGACGAAAACACTTAAAAAATCCATAAAATGATTCTAAATAACCGTAAATTGAAATTGAGTGAAATAGCAGACATTCTAAAGATATCAACTAAAAGTTTACATCATATCATTCACGAATATTTGGGTATAAGAAAGCTCTGTGCCAAAGAAAGTGGGTGCCGCGCGAGCTCACTTTTGACCAGAAACAACGACGAATTAATGATTCATGAACCTGAGTTTTTACATCGTTTGTGACAAAGGATGGAACATGGCCCCATTATTTCACTCCGAAGTCCAATCGATAGTAATCCGAGTGGACTGCACAGGATAAACCCACTCTAAAGTGCACGAAGTGCGAACGAAAAACGCATCAGTCTTCTAGCAAGGTTATGGAGTTTGTATTTTGGGATGCACATGAAATAATTTTCATTGACTACCTTGAAAAAGGCGAACCATCAACAGCGACTATTAAATAGCAATATTGGACCATTTGAACGACGAAATCGCCGAAAAACGGCCGCATTTGAAGAAAAAGAAAGTGCTGCTTCACCAAGATAATGCACCGTGTCACAAGTTAGTGAAAACGATGGCAAAATCCATGAATTGGGCTTCCAATTGCTTCCTCGTCCACCATATTCCCCTGATCTGGCCCCCAGCGACTATTTCCTGTTCTCAGATCTCAAAAGAATGCTCGCTGGGAAGAAATTTTCGTCGAATGAAGAGTTGCTCGCCGAAACTGAGGCCTATTTTGAAGCAAAGCACAAAAAGTGTTTCGAAAACTTGGACGGTGGCTATAGTCAGTGTATCACCCTTGAAGGGAATTATATTGAATAAAAAAAATAATTTTGTCAAAAAAATCTGTTTTACTAAGGTAGGCCGGTGACTTTTTAAATGACCTGTTATGTAGCCATACAGAATTTGTTATTGCTTATCTTTTTCATCCACCAAAACAAGCAACACCTAACTGTTATTTTTCTATTTCATCATCTTGCTCAGGATGTCGTGTACAACTAATCGTTTTAGAAAGAGCACCTTTCGATCACATAATATCTGAATGGCAGTTTTCGTTAAATTTGGTTTGGTAGATTCTTTTCTCAATAAATAAAGACTACAAATAACCTCACACACACTACCGAATTGAAACAGGTTCCCGGTACATTTAATTAACATTGAAAGAATACAACTTCAGAGCACAATCATAAAAATATACATAATTATTTCTTGCAATATTACCCTTAGTTCTTAGTCTTTTTGGTGGTGTATTGTCCAGTTCTTATCTGCATGAAATTAAGATATGTTTTAGCTTTCAGTTTGCACACCCCTCAATTTACTTCCTTTAAAAAAAAAGTATATTTATAAATAGTATATTTATACTCACGACTAATTCTTTTTGATGATTGTTTGTTAACGTGGCCTGATCCATATTTATGATTTGAATATTTAACGTTGATTCCAACATTTCACCCTATTTTCTTTTTGGATAGGTTAAGCCAAACGATCGGTGTACATATATTATGTATTTTAGTTCAATTCTCGATATATATTCTAGTGCCCTTTAGTTAATTATATACGTATAATATATTGGAATTGTAATCTTCGTTAAGCAATTCTGTTCTATCTACATTTGGGTCCGTAATTATCTGGCTAAAAATCGTTTCTGCGCTAAACCAGAATCTTTTGAAGAAGAATTACTTCTTTTTGAAGTTTAAAATCCTACACAACGACGCTTTCGTTCTGTTTTTTTTTTAATTAAACAAATCATACTTACCTTAAATCCCACAATGTCTTTAAATATTCCTTAAATAATTGAATATTTGTTGTTGTTAAATATCAAAAACATCATTTAAAATCGAAAGAAAGGAAAAACGCCTGTTTCACTTGCTTTTGTACCCCCGGCCCTTTAGTGGTTAAGACATATGCGAAAAGAAGGTTACCACCATGTCCATTTGAGTTCCCATTCTATATCTTTCTGTTTTATGACTCCGACGTATCGACTTTTATGAAGTGGTTGCACACTAGCCGAGACGAGTCGCGAGGGTAACGGTGGAAGAGGGTGGAGAGAGAACGAACGGTAGATGGATGCAGGAGGGTGAGAGGGTGGCTGTTTAGGTATCGACATTACGGCCGTACGGCCTACTTTCGCTCGGCGAAACACCTGCTGCCAGCTGGATTTATTCGAGACAGATTAAATTGAAAGACCTCTCGAAATGCTTCAGAAATAAATTAATTAAGGGGGTGGCTTTGGCAGTGACTTGCCGGGGAGACTTGTGCATTGTTTCTCGTCGGTATGTTCGGATTATTTACTGTCGAGTAAAGACGGATGGAGTCCCATTAGTTCAGGTGAAACGGAAAACTAATTCGAGAAATATTCGGCGTGTGACATAATTCTTAAAGATTTTTCAGCAAAATTATTTCATATAAAATTAGATATCAACGAACTTCATCATGGAAATGCTATCGATTTTTTATGTCACATTGCACCCCCTGTCACATATAAATACTGTCACTATAAGAACTAACATAATTCCAGGGTCTAAAGTCTAATCCTTTCATCTTAACAAAGGCCTTATGAGTCACTCAAAGTGAGTTTGAGGGTTGCTTGTCAGACAATAGCATGCCTTATTACTGTTTTGTCAAAAATAATTAAGCCATCATAAATTTGCTGGAGTGCTTAAAATGTGGCGAGTGACAAACTCGACTATCGCAACAGTAGGAAGGACTATCGTGTTGGCTTCTTACTGTGCCAATCAAGTCAACTACAAATAAATAAAACAAGATCAAAGAAAATATCAGTGCAAATTAAGTTATTTACGTTATAACAAATATCCTTATTGACTTAAATATTATTTTATGATTAGAAAATGTATATGTCCTTTATAGCCTTTATATCCTTTATATCAGTACAAATAGTGTTAAATTTCTTTGCAAACGATTTGATATTCCCCAGGATACAAAAATTTTCACAGATTTATAAATTTCTCATGAGTAAAAGAGAAAAGAGAAAACACCCTAGTCCCGCTCTCAAACAAGGACCCAAGGTTAGAGCTGGACCTATAAAAATACGCACACAGACATTCGAAGGAATATATTTTATTATATTAGATTATATGAATTTTTTATACACACATCATATGGCTGAATCTGCATCATAAAGTTCCTGATTTCTGGAGTGTCAGTGCTTCTGTGAATTTGATTATTTCTGGCAAACTATGGAACATTTAAGATTCTACTGAGGAACTTATTTTGGAAAGCTTGACGCCGTTTCACGTGCTTTGGTGTAATACACTTAAAGCAGATATTAAATCCGTAGAGGAGTACGGACCGAATTAACATCTTGTAGAATAAGCATTTGATGAAGATGAAAGTTTGTTAGAAGGGCAGATCAGAAGAGATAGCATATTTCCTATCCCCGAACCTTACTGGACTGCTTTCTGGATTTTGGAATGCCAACCGAACCGTCGGTCGAAGTAAGGACCTAGGTACGTGACCTTGTCCATCCATCTAAGTGTTGTGGTGTCGATCTTGAGTTGCAAGACGAAGTCCGTAACGTTTCTGATACAAAATGATGGCCTGGATTTTCATGGCTGATTTTCAACCTTTGAATTTGAACTGCTTGACTGCATGATCGAGCAGTTTCTGTACAAAGAGCCATGGATTAGTCAAAGCAAGCCATCTATATCGGAATATTCATGACCATAATATTTATTCTGCATATATGATCACTTAAGATAGATAGAGTGTATTATGATGTAGCTGCTTAAACCAAATAAGACCGTTAATGCAGACATTGGAGAATAAGTAGAACAACGTACTGTTGCAGGAAATACTTGTAAAAGCGAGCAACCAACACTCAGTCATCCTCCTCCGTGACAACGGTCGATATATATATATATATATATATATATATATATATATGGTACCAGGTTTTCTCAGTAAAGGCTTTTTTGAAGGGAAAAATGATAAGAATACATGCAAATAACAGGTCAATTTAAAAGTCCCAAGCCTGACACATAGATAGCGCTACTAGAATTAAATCCATATGTTTTTTAATTAGCCTCAATAGATGTATGAGATGATGTATGATGTATAAATATGACAGCTGTCGGACCATTAGTTTGTGAATTATAGCATTTTGAGTGAAGCAATTTTTGTTATAGTAAAAAATGGATAAAAAGGAATTTCGCGGGTTGATAAAATATTGCTTTTTGAAGTGAAAAAATACAGTTCAAGCAAAAACTTGGCAAAAACAGGAAAATCAACCATTAAGGATTGGCATGTTAAGTTTAGACGTGGTGAAATGAGCACCGAAGATGGTGAACGCAGTGGAGGCCCAAAAGAGGTTGTTACCGACGAAACCATTCAAGAAATCCACAAAATGATTTTGAATGACCGTAAATTGAAATTGAATGAAACAACAGACACTTAAAAGATATCAACTGAACGTGTACATCATGTCATTCACGAATACCTGGGTATGAGAAAGCTCAGTGCAAACTGAGTGCCGCGCGAACTCACTTTTGAACAAAAACAACGACGAGTTGATTATTCGGAGCAAAGTTTGAAGATGATCAAGCTTAATAAACCCAAGTTTTTGCGTCGATATGTGACAATCGATGAAACATGGCTCCATCATTTCACTCTGATGTCCAATCGACAGTCATCCGAGTCAACTGCACACGATGAATCCACTCCAAAGCGTGGGAAAACGCAACAGTCGGCTGGCAAGGTTATGGCGTTTGTATTTTCGGAAGCGCATGGAATAATTTTCATTGATTACCTTGAGAAAGAAAGGACCATCAACAGCGACTATTACATAACGTTATTAGACCGTTTGAAGAACGAAATCGCCGAAAAACGGGCGCATTCGAAGAAAACAAAAGTGCTGCTTCGCCAAGACAATGCACCGTATCACAAGTCAGTGATAACGATCAGTGATAACGTGATAATGAAAAATCCATTAACGGGGCTTCGAATTGCTTCCTTATTCATCGTATTCTCCAGATCTGCCCCCAGCGACTATTTCCTATTCTCAGATCTCAGAAGAATGCTCCCTGGAAAGAAATTTCCGTCGAATGAAGAGGTGATCGCCGAAACTGGGGCCTATTGTGAAGCAAAGGACAAATCGTACTTCAAAAATTGTATCGAAAAGTTGGAGAGTCACTATAATCAATGTATCACCCTTGAAGGGAATCATGCTGAATATTTTTTTTTATAATTTTGCCAAAAATACCACGAAATCCAGCATCTCATTTAAGAAGATGCAAATTTCCTGTCACATCGTCGTCGATATTTTTATACGGATTGGAAACGTTACTTGTCATAACTCAATCGTTCCTGTCGTCGCATAAAACCCGTCCCATTCCAAACTGAATGAACGTTTAATTAAAAAAAGTGGCGAAAAGCTGCCGCAGTCCATTCCAACCGGATCGATTGAAATCACTATCGACGTTCGACTCCGGGGGGAAGTTTACGGCCGTCGCCGCAACACGTTCATCCTATAAACGTCTCCAATCAAACATGAAAAGCGAACAAATGGAGCCCGAACCGCTCACCGACCTGGAAAGGCCCCAAGGTTGCCGCCGAAAGATCCCTTTCGGCCGCCGGGTCCCGCGCCCTCCTGCCGGAACGGGGCCATAATTAATCCGACAGAGCGCAGATTTATATCGGACGAGAGCCGTTGCTTCTAATCCTCTTAATCTGACGCTCGTTTGGTGAGTGTGAGTTGTCGTTGCGCCTTCGCCAACGGTTATGGTCCTCCCACGCTGATGGAAACGGGACGGAATGGGATATTCATGACGTATTGTGATGTTTATGAGTCCTTAGCCATGAGCGAGTCTCTTTAAGTGCCACGTTCAGATTTATCTCCGGATATGACGAAGGAACAAAGCGTAATGAAGTCGGCGTTATGCTAGATAGAAATAAATAGTAAACGAACTAAGTAAAATGAATTGTTCGTAAAAAAATTGTAAAAGATATTTAAATTCAAAAGGTAGACATATCACAATTACACACATATCTATGTACATAAATCGTTCACGCTCTACAATACAACTTCCTACTGTTATCCTATATTAAATATATACTTACCTTTACTTGTTTCCACTCTTATAACTCTGTTTTGGAAATAGCAAGCATTGAATCATAATCCCTGAATAATAATAATTCCGAAAATGTAATTCAAGTGAATAACTAAACTGTTTAATTTCCAATCTGTCTAACATTTGTTCATGATTACGTCTTTTATCAATTTATTCTTCACTAGCGACCCGCCCCGGCTTCGCACGGGTGCAATGCTGATACTAAATTAAATACGCTACAGAAAAAATATGAACGTTGTATATAAAAACATAGCGGCCCGCTCCGACTTTGCACGGGCATAAAATATATATGCCTATGTCACTCAAGGAAAACATGATTAAAATCGATCCAATATTTTTGGTTCATTCATTACTGCCTTTGGCCTGCACGCATTAAATTTGGAGTAAAACAATTCCTCTTCCCCTATACTTACTATGAAGATTTCCTGCTATCTTTGGAATATCTAAATTCATATAATTTTTATTACATTACACATTTTTAAACGCAAATTTTAAATTTGTAATATCTCCGAAAATATTTGTTTAATTTACATGCTGTAAGGAACCATATTGATCTATATTAATTGCACACTGTATTTAAGGTACTTAATTCGATAAGGATTAATGCCGTATTGCTTAAAATAGCTTCGTAAATAAGCCATTTTCTCACGTAAAAAGTAAACAATAAAAATGGTTAATGTGGATTATCCCTAAAAGATAAACATATACCATCGCCGACTTTTTTGTAGACCTTTTTATGGTGTACGATACTATAGTACATTAATTTGATATAACTCGTAGGGTTAGGCAGCGTTTTTGCTAATTGCTAAATAAGCCTAAAAAAATAGGTTAATTTACGACATCACGTTAGAAACCTCTAAAATTAGCAATGTTGCCTTAGTATATTATGCATGTATTATACATATAAACCTTCCTCTTGAATCACTCTATCTATTAAAAAAAACCGCATCAAAATCCGTTGCGTAGTTTTAAAGATTTAAGCGCACATAGGGATATAGGGACAGAAAAGGCGACTTTGTTTTATACTATGTAGTGATTATGTCTTATCGAGTTCATCCAAACCAAAGGTGTTAATAACCATTCCATCACAATAGTTCTAAGAAGAACAAGAACAATATATCTGCAATTAATTATTAATAAATTTTATGATTTTATGACTAATAAGACCTAATCAATTGTTGTTCCAACATTTGCCATTTTCCATCGACTTTTATTGACTTAACACATTTTATTATCATCTTGCAAGTGAACCAATGTCCCATTTTGAAAAATATATGTTTCATCTAAATACACAAATTGAAACAATAAGTCTTCCTTAATTTTTGTTCTATGCTTTTTGATAATTGTATCCTTTTAAAAGCAATGTCTGAAAGTTCAATTAGACCTCTCTGTGTGTTAACTTCACACCATTTAAATTATATATTACCTAACGTATATACGAAGGGATGTTCTACTTGTATCGAAGATTATATCTCCAAGCTATCTATGGATACTTCCTAGACAGTTTCCTCTGAAATAATTATACTAAGTTATGTTAATATTGAAAAAACTACTCACTCTTTATATACATTTCATATATTTGATCTCTGATAGAGCTAACATCAAACTGATCTTGATTCTCGACCCGCTTCATATGAGGACCATTTTTTTCAGTGAATCCAAGATTATATATTTCATTTTTGATATATTTTTATGATCGTGCTCATACTAACATTCAGTGCAGCTGTAACACATTAAAAATATTTTCAATAAAAACCGTTGCAACCTAATGTCTAACAGTAAAAATGTATAGCTCTCTAACGAATTTTACTGGCAGGAGCGTCCTTCCATTGTCTAGTTCCTATAGTTTGTTCTGTGTGGCTTCGGCATTTTCAATCTGAGTAATAATAAGATTTGAAATTTGTCAAAACAAGCAAATCTTAGAAACAACATTTCTGGTTTATAACTTGTTATTATAAATAATATTTTGAAGAATTCTGCAAGCATTAGATAACCGAACGACTTTTGCAGGCTCATTTGTTTAAGTATTCTAACGCATCAAATAATATTGTAAATCTTTTCGACTGAAATATAATGAGATTAAACAAATTTACATATTGCGACAGGCAACACATTAAACATCTTAATGACGTGTGTTTACTGCATCTTTGGACAGATTATATAGTCTGACAAAGTTTTTTTGTACATACATCATCAATCAAGATGTTTAATGTTTTGCCTGCCGTAATTTGTAAATTCGTTTTAAAATCATACAATTTTTTCCTTCTCATTTTATTCTAGACAAAAAGAAACACAATGCTGTCTGATTAGTTCGAACACGTCAACGAATGAGCTGTCAAAGTCGTCCAGTTGTCAGACGTATGCAAATTTCTTGAAAGCAATGGTGATAAGAGGTTATAACTCTAACCTATAAACTATTGTGGCTGTCTAATTAACTGGAGTTTTTAGATGTACTATAATGTTAAAATAAATATAATTATGTTATTTAGACTAGAATTTTGTTGTATGTCATGGCCAAACTAAACTAAAACTCAGTGTTGATGCGACAACATTGCGACATTTTAATGTCACAGATTTAGATGACGTATGTACAAAATAACTTTGAACGAACTATATTGACATCTTCCTACATCTCTAAATCAGGCATTCAGGACCGTGAAATTAGTTAAATATAATTTTAAACTCCAACAAAAGTTCTATGTCAGTTAAATCATACATTTTACTAAATAGCATTATAATTAAAATTAGTATCGATAACAATCCACCCTGTCTGCAGGGGGCCCGAATATAAAGGGTGGAAATATTATTTTTGACGCACAATGGAAACCTCCCTTAACAAAGCGCCGGAGCTACGTACTCTAGTTAATAAACCAGCTCGATACGAACTATATTAAAGGACCAGCCGGTTATTATCGCTAAATTATATTTAATGAGGACTCGGGCGAGAGTCGAGAAATGCGAAAAATGAGAGGATCGCGCGGCATTACGTCGTACGTAAATCGCCTTTATAAACCCGCCAGACGTCGAGGATATCGAGAAGAATCGAATAAAAATCGACCGACGAAACGATCTGTAAACTTTCGCGTCGAACTCTCGAACGGCGAGACCGAAGCGGGAGACGTCGACGTCGCGGAAAAGAAATTATCCGTCAGTCGAACGGAAAACAAACCGAATCTCTGCAAATCCTCGCCTAATAGCTGAGCAATCGTTCCTGCAAACTTTGCCCCGTTCCTGCCATTTAATCCACGTCGAACGGGAAACTACTGCTACGACTGTGATTGGAGGTCAAGTTCAGGAACGAAAGCCGACTGAATCCGTTCGTCTTGCGACGGATAAAAATCTATTAAGGGACCCGAGCGAGATATCGACGTGTCGGAGATTTTTCTTCAGGGAGTAGTCACGTCTATCCCCTGCAAGTCGACAACATTGACCACCAGGTCATTGTTGTGAACATATTTCAACTGGAAACTAAAACTTGAACTGGTCATTCACGTATTATTGTTAAAATAAAAAAGATCATAAATTTCTTTAAACCAACGTTCATTCTTTCAATTTATTTAGTTGATGTTTTCCATCCCAATTAGACCCATTCTTTTATCCATTAGATCCCATTTATAGTATTTTTTACTAATAATTCTTTACCCATAATGGGTTGCATAAAATTCCGCACGTTATTTTTCAATTTATCCTCATTTTCCGTCTTAAGAGCCAATCTTTGACCCTTAGTCCTTCTGTCCTTCGGTATAGTATTTCCTTGACAAAAATATTTTGATATCACTGTATTTCTTCTTCGTTTGTTCTGTTAATACCTCTATACATCTTTCTTGATAAAACTAAATTTAATTACTGCATTCTCCTTAATGCATTAGCCATATCTGCGAAATAGGTACTATTCCTTCTCTCCTGACATATTTTAACCAAATTCTCATGTATATTCTGAACAATTAGACACTTATCTGTGCACATACATTTTTACACTCTACAATAACATTTACCACAGTTAACATATATTAATTGTATACTCACTTTTACTTGTTTCCACTCTCATGTCCTGTTTTAGAATTGGCAGCATTGATTCATATCATATTCAGAAAGTTTCATTCAAGAGAATAGCTAAGCTGTTAATTTCCAATCTACCTAACATTTGTTCACAATTCCATTATTTGTCAATTTCTTCTTCAATGTGTCTGATCGAGATCATCCAAAGCGAAGGTGTTTTATATTCCATTCCTTCTTTCCAGCATGGAGTACAGTATATTTGCAATGAATTATTAATAAATGCTATGACTAATAGAACCTGATCAATTGTTATTCCAAAGTTTAACATTTTCGATCAACTTTTGTTGTCATCACACTATGTTTTTATTATCATATTTTATTAGGACCATTGGGTATATTGGTCTTATTCTGATACATCCATGTCTCTTCGAATACATAAATTGGTTACATACATTATATGGTTTTAAAAATTGTGTTCTTTTAAAAGCAATACCCGGAAGTTCCATTAGACCTCGTCGATACTTTTCAGACTAATAGATTCCTTTGAATTAACTATATTAATTTATGTTTGTATTGAAAACCTATTCAATGATTTCATACATTTCATATATTTAATCTCTGATGGAGCTAGATCAAGCTGATCTTGATTATATTATTCATTTTTTGAAATATATATTTCAGTGACCGTGTCAATACTAATATTCAGTGCAGCTGCAACACGCTAAAAATTGTTTTCAATAAAAATCGCAGCAAATTAATATTTAACAGCAAAAATGCTTATTTTTCTAACGAATTTTTCAGGCAATAGGGGGCCTCCATTATCTCGTTCCTGTTGAAAGTATCTGATTAGAGACACAATCGGTTCTGTCTGGCTTCGGAATTTTCAATCAGAGTAATAATAAGCAGGAATTTTAAATTTATCAAAACAAGCAAAGCATTAAAATAAAGTTGTCGGTTTATAAGCTCTTATCACTGGCGGACGACTTGGGCAGTCTAGTTCTGTCATTGTGTCTCTTTTTAACTGTAAATGAAAGGGAAAATATTGTCTGATTCTAAAACGAATCTGCAAATTGCGGTAGGCAATACATTAAACATCCTGATGACGTATGTACAAAATAGCTTTGGATAGACTATATATACCTAGGATAGTATATACCATCAACCGTGTCTTAGTCTATGAGGCAACAATATTTATGTATTGAACTGTGGTTTTTTACAACACTACACTACGCAAAATCAAATGGATCGATTTTTTTGTTTAAAGAGTTTCACTACTTCGATATTGACTTGATAATGAAGTAAAAGCTTATGTCACCTTACAATTCTCTTGATTTCCTGACTGACAATCGGTATCTGAAGGTCTCGATGTAAATTCTCAGCCCGATAAAATCACCGTACAGCTGCATTAAGTAATTCTCTATAGTATGTTATCACACAAGGCGATTACTAGTAAATATATATTGCACATATGTCAGGTGTTCATATTATGTTGAATCATAGAGAGAAAAACCTAATACCAACACACCATTTTGAGTTTATTAACAAGTATTATTAAAAAAGCCTACGAAAGCAAAAAAGTATGATCAGCTATATTCTTAAATGAAACACAAGCCTTCGATAAGATTTGGCATGAAGGATTGAAAACAACACACCAAACTATTAAAATCGTACATTACAACCAGAAGGTTTAGAGTCAAACAAGAAGAAGCTTACTCTACAATAAAAGAAGCTAAAGCAGGCGTACCATAAGGAAGTGTACTGGGACCAATGCTTTATCTACTTTACACTTGTGATATACTACAAATGGAAAATATCACGATGGCTACATTTGCTGATGATACTGGAATTATAGCTCTCGGAGATAATAGTGAAGAAGCATCACGAAAATTACAACAGGCAAATGACAATATAAATAATTGGACACAAGCTTGGAAAATAAGAACTAATGAAAGTAAATCTGTACAAGTACAGTTCACCTATAAACAGATCGTACAAGCACCAGTAACATTTGGTAATACTATCATTCTATATAGCAAAAACGCTAAATATATTGGAATGAATTTTGATGCAAAACTTTGCTGGAAGGAATATACAAAGAAAAAAAGAAAAGAACTGTAATTGAAATATAGGAATAATTGGAAAAAATGACAATTATCAGTACATAATAAATTGCTATTATATAAGCAAATACTGAAACCCATATGGACATACGGAGTTCAATTATGGGAATGTTCTGCAAAGAGTAACGTAAATAAAATAAAAATTTTTCAGAACAAAGTCCTAAGAGGTATTGTGGACGCACCGAAATACTATAGGACTGATTATCTATATCGAGACCTTCAGATACCCACAGTCAGTCAAGAAATCAAGAGAATGACAACGGGGCATGAGGAAAGACTCCATTCTCATGAGAATATTGAAGTATTGCAGCTTTTGGATACCACCACAACTGGACACAGACTCAAAAGAATCAAACTATCTGATCTTGTGTAGTGTTGTGTTATGCATACAATAATAAAATATACCGCAGTGACATGCATAAACTTTATTTCACCACATGCTGAGATAGGGCCGATGGGTGCTCCTATTTATATACCTAGATTGAAGTTATCATAAAGACAAATTGTAAGTTAGACGGAAACGGCTAGTAACAATGTTAATAATTAAATAATAATAAACATTATGTTGAACGATGGTCATCTACAGCCATATTTTAATTTGTGAAGAACCAGTTCCAAGTTAACTAACAGCACATTAGAATGCCTATAAATCAGTATTATCACTGATGTAGTTAACTCCACTTCAAATATTATGTCAGGAACCATGTTGAAAGAAACCGTTCCTACTTCGAAGAGAAAAAACGCAACGGAATCATTTCGTCTTCGCGACAGATAAAAATCCATTAAAGAACGAACCGCGCGACATCGACGTGACGAGTCGACATCCCGCGGGATTAGCCACGTACTCCTGCACGTCAACAACGTCGACCACCAGGTCATTATTAAGAGCGCACCCCCGACCGTAATTGAATAGACTCCAGTCGTTCTAACAGATAGAGCGGACGTGTCTTTGTCGCAGACGCCGCCTTCCAGATAGTTTGCGGCGTTTATCCGACCGCGGCAGGAATAGCGAGACCCGTGTTGCGATTGTTAATAGTCAAGTTGCTTCTTTCTATCTTAAGATCACAGCTGTATTTGATACAAACGTGTTAGTAAATTTCGAATATTCCCCTTTGTGTTGAATTAAATATGTATAAATGTAAACACACTAATTTATGTTGTAATCACTATGTGCGCTTAAATCTTTAAAACTACGCAACGGATTTTGATGTGGTTTTTTTCAATAGATAGAGTGATTCAAGAGGAAGGTTTATATGTATAATACATGCATAATATACTAAGGCAACATTGCTAATTTTAGAGGTTTCTAAAGTGTTGTCGTAAATTAACCTATTTTTTTAGGCTTATTTAGCAATTAGCAAAAACGCTGCCTAACCCTACGAGTTAGATCAAATTAATGTACTACAGTATTGTACACCATAAAAAGGTCTACAAAAAAGTCCGCGATGGTATATGTTTATCTTTTAGGGATAACCCACATTAACCATTTTTATTGTTTACTTTTTACGTGAGAAAATGGCTTATTTACGAAGCTATTTTAAGCAATACGGCATTCATCCTTATCGAATTAAGTACCTTAAATACAGTGTGCAATTATTATAGATCAATATGGTTCCTTACAGCATGTAAATTAAACAAATATTTTCGGAGATATTACAAATTTAAAATTTGCGTTTAAAAATGTGTAATGTAATAAAAATTGTAAAATGTAGCAATTAAATTTTTAATTAATTGCACCGTAACAAATATTTTCTTAACAAGGCAGTTTAGATATTCCAAAGATAGCAGGAAATCTTCATAGTAAGTATAGGGAAAGAGAAATTGTTTTACTCCAAATTTAATGCGTGCAGGCGAAGGGCAGTAATGAATGAACCAAAAATACTGGATCGATTTTAATCATGTTTTCATTGAGTGACATAGGCATATATATTTTATGCCCGTGCAAAGTCGGAGCGGGCCGCTATGTTTTTATATACAACGTTCATATTTTTTCTGTAGTGTATTTAATTTAGTATCAGCATTGCACCCGTGCGAAGCCGGGGCGGGTCGCTAGTTAGTATATAAATGGTAGTAGTACTCAATATCCTGTAACAACAGCAGGGGTGTACAACTCCAATGGTAAGTAGTGGGGCAAAATTTTGCTTAGTTCAATCATTGGCGGCGCTGACAACGTGAATTTGATTGATTAGTTTAAAATAGTCATGTAGAAACCGGTAAAGAAAATATTTTGCTTTGATTGGTCTGCCAATTCGCCTGATTACTTTGTGACATCACATTTATTAGCCAATAGTATTTAAATGAAAATAAAATTTAATTTTAAAATTAATTTATTAAAATAAAATCCTATACAAATATACATAAGTGTAAATAATATAAATATATATAAACAAAAAGAAAAAAATTTATGGACTCTATTCTAGGCAAAATTAGAATATCTATAATTCTTCTATAACGCCTCCCCATATTTGTTTAGTGCCATCAACTGTATGGGATCTATTAGAGTTCTAACTTATCTCGATATATATATATATATATTGAAGTATATATATAAATATTGAAAATTGAAATATATATTGAAGGTAAACTTTAAATACTTCCCTGTTGATATTGCGTTAACTTCTTTAAACCAAAAATACAATCACACCTCATAATAACTTTTAAAATTTGGTCTTGAAAATAATTCTGATTTGGACAGTTGAAACACTAAAAATTTATGTGTTTTTTAAAGATATTTAGATTTTAGAGTATTTTATCTGTGGAACTACTTAATATAGACTGTAGACAAATATTGCATGTTGTCCCTTTTTCAGAAGTTTTGTTAAATAGCCTGAAATAAGACTAAAATACAATATTATACTCTTGTTTTTTTTCAGAGCAAAGTTCTCTGGAACCGAAAATATAGACTCAACTGGTGATTTAACAACCTCAAGTGGTACTAGATCTCCCGTTAAAAAAGAATATAAGTTATCTAACATGTTCATCTTATTCACAATTTTCTCCGGGAGAATGATGTGAAAACATTTTTGTGATGGTGTGCCCTTTTAAAGATTTCTCGAACATACTAGGTGAAGGATGTTGTTTCTACCTCCATGACCTCTAATAGATCCAACAAAATTCTTTAACCAATCTTGGTTAAAATTTGTTAAACAAAAGTAGTTATTTGTAAATTTAGACAAAATAGATTTCTTTAAGGTAATAAATCCCCTAAAAGTAGCAATTAAATTTTTAATAGATGGCACCGTAACAAATATTTTCTTAACAAGGCAGTATATATCAGTATATATATATATATATATATATATATATATATATATATATATATATATATATATATAGAACACTGGTGGAGAAATTCCTAACAAGTTCATCAACAAAGAATGCAATTAAGGAATGGCTTAAAGCAGATAAAATAAGTTTCGAGGAAATCATGTTAAAGAATGGACTATTTCAAATTATTACTCATAAAATATAAATGAAATATTTAATTGTATTTTATGTAATTTACGTTTTTAGAATTAAGCCTGAGAAAAGATACATAGTAGATCAGATGACTGAACTGATACTGAATGTTATGTCCATAGAATATTATGTCTCTTTCCCTATCACTACATGTTTAATCCAATTGAGTTGATATGGGATATTGCAAAGAATTATTACAATAGATATTCAGGTCGAGTAGGATATTCAAACCAAAAATGTTGAAGAAGAAATTGACAAATGATAAAATCTTGAGCAAGTTTTTAATAGATTAGAAATAAACAGCTTGGTTATTAACTTCACTAGTATTTTTAAATTGATTGTGATTGAATAAGACTTTATGAATGGTGGTTTACGATTCAATGCTTGTCATTAATGAAATTACAGCGTTCTAGAGTAGCTCACATTTTATATAATATTCTAGGATCTCGCCATTACAGATAGCACATTACATCATTAAATTGGCGACTATGGCTTTCTTTAATCTATAGCTTCTACTTTGACTTACGTCCGATATAAGGACTAAAAAATCACCAACAAATGAGAATCTAAAACACTAATTTTAGCTCTTGATGTACAAATTAATGCATTTATCGCATGCAATGGTTATGGCCTTGTTAGAAAATCCATTTTCAACTTCAAATGGATTAGAGGTTAATACTAATAAAATTTACAGAAAAATCGTAAATATGTTTACAATTAGCTCCGATATAATGATCTCCTATGATGAATTCTCCAGAATCTTATCAATTACCACAACTTCTTAAGTAAGAACAATTTTTCCTACCTGCTTTTTGTTCACAATTTAATTGTAAATAATTCGTATTTATATTATGAATCTGAAAAAATCTAAATACCCTGTAAACAGAGCACAGACAATTCTTGTTATTTTGGTATCTATGTTAGAATAATATTTTCGCATGTGCCGTGTTTTTTTCACAGCTGAATATATCTTCCGATAAAACACACACATTGTTACGCCATTATCATGTAACAATAATCAATTGATCTTACCTACAATAGTGTATTTGCTTGCAGAAATACCATTTAATATTAAAAAATCGCTCTATTGTGCTCGTCATTACTTTTTTACACCCTACAGGCTTTGATTAAAACGATAAAGACTCGGTTCGAGTCTGTTTTTTGGATGCGATTTCCGACCCTGACCTTTGGTCTCCTCGATTTCGGACCATTTAATAGAAATGGGGGGACATGCCACGCAAATTAATTGTAAGTAATTCGTATTTATATGATGAATCTGAAAAAGCTGCTTGTGAAAATCTAAATACCTTGTAAACAGAGCATAGACAATCCTTGTTATTTTGGTATCTATATTAGAATTAATTTTCGTATGAGTCGTGTTTTTCTTTCGGAGCTGTATGTATCTTCCGATAAAATAGACACAATGGAATTATTTTATCTATCCCCTGTATACTATATATGTATATGTATCCCCTGTATATTATTGTTGACAGTATAAATAGACAAAACATGACAAAATGTATTTGAGATAAAAATCATTTAATTCAATGTCAAGAATCATACATTATAGTGTTTTAAATATCTTTAGAAATATAAATAAAATATAGATGCTATTAATATGTATGAGGAATAAATTTCAAATATATAATGTAGATGATAAGTTTAAATAGTGTAAATAATAAAAGAATCAAGAAATGGCACATTTCATAAGACAGTGTATAAACATTTTGTTTTTTGTAAAAAATGTGAAATATAAAATATTATATTGTATTGTAATTTAAAAAATAAATTCCTGTTCAACCTCGAATTCAACAAACGCGTCCCATGACTTAATTTAATCGATTCCATTGTTCGACATATCCAGTGTATCTAATGTATTATTCACTATATTAATTGCATTATACCTGGTTATGTATTATTCAGTTTATTGAATTTGTTATGCATAGAATCCGGATTGAAAACGTAGCAGTTAACCAAGCAGGTGCTTTAAAAGTTACATATTAAAGATAAACATGTACGATAGGATGTACACTCCGCGACAAAACTTTAGCACATCACAGGTTTTTCATTTCAACTCTTCATAAAAATGCATTTTTAGCTTTTAGACTCATCGATTCATGTGAATATTACAAACAGGCAGCCATTGTTAACTTATAAATTCATTACGCGACAACACTAGAACACAGTTTTGTAAAAAATAACAAATAATATTTTGAATTTTTATTTTAGTAATTTTTTCCGCTCATCTTGGATAACATTTTTAATTGTTCAACATAATTTTATTCTGTGTGATTTGAGAACATAGCTTAAATACCAAACCGAAACCGCCTCACAGTAGACTCCTGTGGGTTGCTACTGCTACTGCCTTAAATTTGGGAATATGGCACCCGCTGATCGGGCAGCCATTATTGGGCACGAGGACCCGGCCAAATATCAGATAGTGAAACGAACAATTGCTTCGCGAACTTTAGTTAAGACACGATTGGTTTCAGCCTGGAAAAGGGGGAGGTTAGCGGTGACACGGTGCACATGTTCCCAGCGTGTCGAGCAGCTCGCGAACAAGAGCGTTTTCAGAAGAACTTGAGCTGAGTTGTTGTTTGTAAAATGATTGAGATATGAAGTGCTTGATTTCTGAAGTATTGTTTCCCTATGAATTTTTTTATTTCTGACAAATCATGGAGCGTTTAATATTCTCCTGAGGGGCTTATTTTGGAAAACTTAAAGCCGTTTTACCTGGTTAGGTGTAACAAACTTGAAGTAGACATTAGATCCGTAGAGAAGTACGGACCGAATTAACTTCTTGTAAAATAAGCATTTGGTGGAGTCTGCTATAAGGGTAGATCAGAGAAGATAGCAGGTTTGCTATCCCCGAAGCTTTCTGGATTGCTTTCTAGATTTGGGAATGCTACGTGACGTTATCCGGCCATGTAATTATTGCAGTATCGATCTAAAGTTGCGAGGCACGTGCGTAACGCTGCTTATGGAAAATGATGGCCTGGTTTTTCAGAGAGTTGATTTTCAACCTCCAGAATTTACACAACTTGACCGCATGATCGAGCTGCTTCCGTAAATGTTCTTGAATGGTAACTTCAAACCTGGAGGCCATGAAAAAAGCAATGTCGTCAGCGTAAAACACGACGTCAATGTGCTCTTTTCTCGGCAGATCTGAAATAAAGAGGATGAAAAGGCTGGGGCCAGTTAAATAAGACTGGGGCCTTATCAACATAGTACGTACAAGTTTACCCCAATAATTTTCAATAATATTCAAACCAAACATGCAATTTAAATATTTTATGTTTTGAAAAATAGCCTTCAACGCGTTTAACAGTATGGACAGCAGCATTGTCTTTTGAAAAAATATTATTCTGACCGTCAATTTGTGTACCATATTTAGTTAAATGTTCTTATTTAATATAACTTATACTATTAATTTTCACAAAAATGAATTGTATTTCTGTCTTTCCTTCAAAACCGTTAGCCTATATATCCTCCACCCAACTGTCTGCAACTTGAAACCATCTGATCTTTCTTTAAATACTTGTAATATTACTGTCCTAATTGTCATTACGCCATTATCATGTAACAATAATCAATTTCACGTCACCTACAATAGTGTATTTGCTTGCAGAAATATACAGGCTTTGATTAAAACGATAAAGACTCGGTCCGAGTCTATTTTTTGGATGCGGTTTCCGACCCTGACCTTTGGTCTCCTCGATTTCGGACCATTTAATGGAAATGGGGGGACGTACCATGCAAATCTCTCCAGCAATTAAATCGTCCTCGGCCGTTTCGACAAGACCAATTAGTTCGTGTCGCTCGCATCCAATACTGCGATAGACAAACGGTGTCGCCCACTCCCCCCCTCGACTGTCGTTACACGTCCTGCAAAAACGGAACTGAAATTTGTTCTCTGACTGACCGGTACTTTGTGTTTATTTTTCCGCCGTTTGATGTTGTTAGGGCCAGTGTTGTCAGGTGGTGTATGTGTTTTTGTTGTAGAAGGAGACGAAATTATAAGATTTATATATATTTACATATATTTATGGTTACTACCATCTTCTATTCTTCAGACAAAGTCGAAACCCCAGAATGTACCAGAAGGTACTAATACCATATTGTTCTTACCCTTGGTACTATCAATATCAATAAATAATATAATTAGTAACAGTCTTCCAATACTACATAAATAATTAGAAAGATTTCCTTAATCGTAATTACGATAAATCTGCTAAAACTCCAATCACCACACTATTATATCGTTTATTGTTGTTTCAGCATGGGTTTTGGGCTGGTGGATGTGCAAAACCGTACCTTATATACAGGGTGTATCCGTCGCTGCTTCAGTTTACAGCCTAGTTGCGGTGTCACTAGACAGGTTAGTATTCAGTTCTATTTATTTCTAATTAATTTAATGTATTTATAATCAAAACAGTCTAAAATGATCAGAATGATATTGTGCTCATTATCAAATCTCATATTATATTAGATAAATATATTACATTATATTATGTATACATTATAATACATTATTTTAATTTTTGTATGGAAACTGCTCTTCAGTCTCTGACAAAAAATCACAATTTCAAGGCTTCCTCAGAATTCACTTTTAAGTAACAGGTATAAGCAGGTGGCTTTTTACATTGATACCCTCACCATATTTGAACATATCTATGATAAATTTAATGATGTATAAAAGTAGCATATCAAATATGTTATCAATAATTCTCTTCTGTACTTAGATTTATTATGTATAGACGAAAACACATATATAAACAACATCTACAATGACTTCGTTTGATAATTCATTAATTGTTAATGAATCGAAGAAAATTTTTGTAGCTGCGCTGGATCGATAGTTGATGTTTTGGTGCAATCACATGTTTGTACTCCATTTGTCCAATTCGGTTTAAAATTGATTGAAAAACCTATCCATTTGATTTGGCCAACTATGGAGTATATACTATATGCCAATTATACTTGAAAAACCATAAACTATGTATACAATGAACCAAAAACAAAAAATTTTTGTATAAGACTATTGAAATTTTATTTTTTACATGCCAGGGAATTCCTGTTATTTCTGAGTACAGACCGGGCCAACGAAGGACAACGAATGAGATTTAGCATTGAATACCGAACATTCGGTGGCCTTTGATGAAACGTACATACTGCATTTGTTATCAGGAGCAAACGTTCGTAGGTCGTGAATCCGTTTCGTATTTTTCAAGAGCGAAGGCGATTATAGATATACCTACCATCTACACAGCATTCGTCGATTCCATTCATTTCTATCAATGTTACCGACACTCTACGAATTGCAAGCTAATGCCAACAAATCTTCGTTGGCCGTCATCAAACCGTCCAAAAAGAACTAAAGATATCCCAACAAACTCATTCGTTGAGATAGAAACCGTTGAACCAATAGAAGTTGCCGCATAGTTATTGGCGACAGTCTAAAATGAAAAAAATCATGACTTAGTTCCACATAGAAGTCGACATCTTAACTAAAAATTTAACTACCAATAGTCACATGCTCTAAAAAACAACCATATGTATCTATACATTTTTTTGGAGAATATTTAACAGGAATATGTTATCTCACGTGATTAGCTGATGAGGCACCCAATTTGTCAAATTGAATTTTTTTTGTTACATTTCCATAAAACTGAGATATATATCTAGGAATAAAATCAATCCTATTTTACAGTTTGATGTAATAACGTTTATGTACTACACAAAATCAAATGGCTTGGTTCTTGTAAGTCTGTGTCCTGTTCTGGTGTTATCCGAGAGTTGTATGAATGCCGTATGTCCATATAGTTTTCAACACTTGCTTAAATAAAAAAAGATGTATTGTGTGCTGATATTTGTGACCTTCTTTCAATTAGTCAATACATTTTCCTATATTTGAACTTCAGTTTTTTTCCTTTTCTTTATTACATGTTCCTTGCATGTAGCTACATGGAATTATAGCATCATTTATTATTTCTGATATTTATGTTTTCTGATTACAACTGCACATGTACAGAATTACTTTCGTTAATTTTTTTTCCCAGGTATGGATCCAAGTATTTATATTGTTAATTGGTGTTGTAATTTTCGTTTGGTTTCTTCGTCATTGTCTCCGACAGCAAGAACCTCAGTATCATCAGCAAATGTAGCCATCGTAATATTTACCGTCTGTGCACTTGCCTGTGCTACACCTGCTTTAGCTTCTTTTATGAATTAACTTAAATATATGCAACATAAAAAAATATGCATTATTGTTCTCGCACCTGACAATGGTTCAAGAAGGACCATATCTTGCTTTCGTGGGATTTATGTCACTACATATCCGCTAAGAATTCACGCTGGCTTCTGAGAGGCGACAAAAAATTCCAGAAAATAAAATTAAATTTCCACTTGCGAGACACGTACGTGGATCGTAAATGAGGGGGAGAAAATATCCAGCTGCGAGGAAACAGTAGCAGCCGCCGCCATTCATACTTTTCCATTGTTGATTTTCCGGCGAAAATTATGACCGTTCCCGATACCGGTGATATTGTTTTTGTTCGATATTATTACTTTTTCGGGGCTTTTATTATTGTTGAGTCATCGGCGTCGATTTCTAATTGACGTATTTTTGTTTTTCTGGTTCTTTTGTGTTATTTTTCTTTTTCGTAATATATATGATCATCGCAATATTCATTAAAAGAAATAATATTCAATAAAATTGCGATTTAGATGTTTTCTTTTATTCTTGATATACTAACATCGGTTGTTAATCGAAATATATATGTTTTTCTTCTCTTCTCCGATTGTTTCCTTACTTAATCTTGATTATACAGTGTCTGTTAGGAAAGTTCAGTTATTGGAAGCAACAGTTATTGCGATGTATATGGTTTATGGTTTATACATTACTAATTTACTAATATTGCTCAATACCATATTTGCTGACTACGAGATATATTGAGCGGCAACGATTTTATACGTGATATGTATTGGCATATACAATACATGTGCTCAACACAATATTCACCGACCACAAGAATTTTGCAGTATTAATTTTTTAATAAACTGGATACAATATGTTTTATCAGCCTCTGCCCTCATTGAAGCAACTCCAATATCTGCCATTAATTTGTTGCAGATCCACAGATCAATTCTTCCTTAGGTATATATTCAGGTAATTTAAATATTCCTAAATCAATTCTTTGCATAATTATATTTCAGAAAAATGCATTTCCATTCTCAAAAAGTTCACTTTACTTAAGCATTAAAGATAAATGACATAATTTAAGAAAAATATCATTTTTTTTATTATAATCATCAATTCATAGCTGGCTACCAAAACGCTGCTGTGAACTGTCAATACTTTGACCTTTTCAACACAAACTACAATATGAAGAGTGCTGAAACCTCAATATCTGTATTAGAAAATATAGTGCTATAAAAACTGAACACAATGTTGATCTAGAAGTTATATTATAGTTATAAGTTAGAATATTATATAAATCAGCAAAACTACTGACACTGGGTCGCCACTAACCCAAAAAAGTGACATTGTAAATTTTTCTACAGTCCAGAAGTAACTAATGCGCCATACGTTTTTATATAAGTATATAAGACGGCATTCAAACAAATGAGACGACTAGAGGGTATTTTAACATGCAGAGTTACAAAATTAGATGCTGATTTAGCACAAACCCATCCAGAGCTAAACAATTTAGCTGAAATTATGAAGGTGTCTATTACTAGATATATACTCATTTAATAATAATTTAATATGGAACTCATCTCATGTATAAAATGCCTCAACGAGTATTAATAAAATATTCGTATATGCTCTAATGCTAGTGTAACAAGATCAATTTAAAAGTCCCCGGCCTGCCATAGTAAAACATTTTTTTTTGGCAAAATTAGTTTTTTTTTATCCAACTTAATTCCCATCAAGAATGATACACTGATTATAGCAACCCTCCAATTTTTCGATACCATTTTTGTAGTACGGTTTGTTCTTTGCTTCAAAATAGGCCTCAGTTTCGGGCATCACATATTCATTCAACGAAAATTTCTTCCCAACGAGCATTTTCCTGAGATCTGAGAACAGAAAATAGTCGCTGAGGGCGAGATCTGGAGAATACGGTGGATGAGGAAGCAATTCGAAGCCCATTTCATGGATTTTTGCCATCGTTTTCGTTGACTTGTGACACGGTGCATTGTCTTGGTGAAGCAGTACTTTCTTTTTCTTCAAATGCGCTGTTTTTCGGCGATTTCGTCTTTCAAACAGCCCAATAGCGCTTTGTAATAGTTACTATTGATGAATCTTCCTTTTTCAAGGTAGTCAATGAAGATTATTTCATTCACATCCTAAAATACAGAGGCCATAACCTTGCCACCCTTTGGAGCGGGTTCATCGTGTACATCCACCAGATGATTGTCGATTAGACTTCGGAGTGAAATGATGGAGCCATGTTTCATCTATTGTCACATATCGACGCAAAAACTCGGGTTGATTATCTTCAAACACTGCTCCGAATCATCAACTTGTCGTTGTTTTTGGTCAAAAGTGAGCTCGCGTGGCACCCACTTTGCACAGAGCTTTCTCATACCCAAATATTCGTGAATGATATGATACACGTCCAGTTGATATCTTAAGAGTGCCTGCTACTTCATTCAGTTTCAATGTACAGTCATTCAAAATCATTTTGCGGATTTGTTAAATATTTTCGTCGGTAACAACCTCTTTTGGGCGTCCATTGCGTTCAAGGTCTTCGGTGCTAATTTCACCACGTCTAAACATAGCATACCAATACCTCAGTCCCAAGTATCCGAAAACTCGGTATCAAGCCAAGTTTTTGCTTCAACTGTATTTTTCCCTTCAAAATGCAATATTTTATCAACACACGAAATTACTTTTTGTTCATTTTTTCGACAAAATTGATTAACATCTTTTGAGGGTTAGGGCTAACTAAAAAACATATGGATTTAATTCTAGTAACGCCATCTATGTGTCAGGCCAGGGACTTTTCAATTAACTTGTCATTAATAAAAATTATTATATTCACAAATATTAACAGGATTAGTATTATACAACAGGTGGCTATATTTTGCTCGCATCTGCTGATTTTTTTTTAACTCCTAGAGGGATTGAACATAATTTCAATTCTCACCGCTCTCATGATTTTCCTATAAAAGACTAATTAAAATGAAATATACATCAACAAACAAATACTACATGTACTTTTAGCATCGTATCTAGATATATATCGAGCTTGCAGATATTGAACAATAGCCGTTGCAAAATTTTTTAAAATGACTTCATTTTATTCTTAATTGAATATATATTCTTCTTCAATAAATACCATCTCAAAGAAATCAAAATGTCCAACAACCTGGCAGATATGGATGTCTTATTTCAGCCGCATAAAAAAATCAACTGATATATTTTGGGTATACACCCAAATACACCTTGGGTTTCTGAGAGGGAAGGAACTTGATTACACTAGATGACACGGTTAAGCGCGATTTGATATATTTGGTATGCAGTGTATCTTAATACATAATAAATAATAATAAACAAACACGCGTAAAATAGTACTTTAATAAAAATGGATAAAGACAAGAACACTTACTGTTATTTTCTTTATCTAATTTTTCATTAATATTCGAAATCAAAATTATATTTTAAACTAACCTGAGTGCTGAATTCTAATGAACCAAACCAAATCAAACTATTTCATGTTGCTGAATATTTGAATCGATAAAACGTTGTTTGATTTGACTTATTTGGACGATATTCAATACAATTAAAATTAGTAAAATATATTTTGTCATTAACTATCAATACTAATACGTGTTTATTCTAACTGTTTCTACACTTTATAAATATCATTATTGAGTTTAATTTGTACATGTATTAATCAAAATATTTATAATTTTCTGCGACTTTTTCCATTATTCACTCAATGTGGAGATACAGTATTAAAATAAAGATATTGATTGAGCAGTGATCCAAACATCAATCTGTTGTTAATACTTCTTCAACATTTCGGGACAGTGTGCCAACTAAAGTATGCTGGATGCAGCAGAACCTACCATTCGAGCTTCAACAGTGCATTTTTCAGAATGTTGGTGTTTTTTCTTTGAAACATAGACATCTTCAGTAACAATTTCATTGGATTTTGACAGCTCGTAATGCACTAGACATTGCTGATCTCACCATATGCACATTAAGACTTTATAGTCATGAGTATTCCGTTTAGTATCGATGAAATTGATTCTCCTCTGCTTTCTTTCATCGCACGTCACAACACCTCACAGAGCACTGTTTTTTTTACATTTTTACATCAGTTCGAATTGGTATTTCTACAATTGGTAGCACTTTCCCTCCTTTTGAATATATTTCATCACATGTAAATATCTAAAAATAGTTCTTTGATCAAATTTCTTTGAGAGTGTGAGCTTCCAGATCGATCTGTGTCACTGATAAAAGAGATATAATGTATCACCATATAATTTTTCCAAGATTAGCGTCAACATAATCTGAATAACTCAATAATAGTTAATAAATGGAAAATCGTTATTTTATGTGAATTTTTTTAAATGAAAAATGTCAAAATTATCGAATTTCACTGTTAAGTCAGGTTGTTTAACAGTTATTTACATTACAACTTTTTGATACATGTTTGCCAATAAATATAGTCCGATTTAAATACATGCAAGTACCGAGTAATGGAATAATATTTAGAACACATAAATGACACTCTTATCCTGGATTTTTAAAAATATTTTAAAGTCTACTCTTTACCAACGAAAGTTGACTGGACCTACAGTTTATTCTAGGCCCCGAACCACGGTCCTCGGCGTTAAGCCTATCGACTAGCCAGTGACCAACTTAGAGAGTATCCCAGAAGGGTCTTACCCAACCTGGTTACTGGAGTGACTGAGATCATTTTCCTTGTCGGATTTTACACTATTGCCCAGGATAATCATAAATGTTAAACAATCACAAAAATAAATTTACGACCATGCCCCAGCAGCCATGGCATTATAGCATCAATCACTTCTTACTTCAGTTCTGTGTATTTTACTTTATCAAAGTTCTTGAAACCAACAAACTTATTCAAAGCTGTGACCAATTCACGATTTACACATTAATAAATTTAAAGTTAATTGAAAAATCATCAAGACTCTGGCGAAAAAAAAAACGACGCCACCTTTTCCATCCCTGCCATTCCAAAGAAAAATTGATAATAATGAAACAGTTCCTTCCATTATCGTCTGACGTCTTCTTATCCATCAAGCGTATTAAAATTGCCGCTGTCGATATTACGATGAAAATTAATCCGGCCCGGGCCCTGTTTATTGCATCGTCGGTCGCTTTTTGTTTCAATTAATGGAGCTCGGCGGAGCAGTCGACGCGGAGCTTTTTGCGGGTCGCGGCTCGGCCGATGAAAAAAGCTCATCCCGGATCTTTTGGCTAATCTCCGACAAGACAGTAATTTTCAATTAGGAGAATGGCCCAGGCGGTCAGGCCCGCGCGAATCTAATTTCGGCTGCCGGTGAATGAAGGGGTTAGGTCAAATGAGCCATGAAAACAACGCTTTCTGGTTCCGCAAACGTACCCGAGGATAATCAGGTTACGTTAAACATTCATGGCAGCAGTTAGTAGGCGTAAGAACGACGGCGTCATAATGTTAACAGGATTGATAATTATTATTAGTATTATAAGTTGTTAGTGTTACACTAGAAATATGAATTAATTTTGACTGATTTCTCTTTAAATTATTACACAATTTTGACACTTCATCACTTCTTTTCATCATTCCTCAGAATGTTTTGACCTTTGACCGTACTACTGATCATACTTACATCCGGGCCAGTATTTTAGCCAATCAGATGTCAATGCTTTTCAACATACTAGAAGATGCTTGGCACACAGTATAACCTTACAAACTCCCTGACTAATCAGATGTTGGCTTATGATAGCTCTTAATACGCTGATAGGGATATTAAGGCATTTAACATTTTTATTTTAACTTAAGAGTATGCATTACTTTCCTATTATTTATTGAAAACACATATTACCGAAACTGTTCAGACAAAAAAAATTCTGGGATAATAAATTTGCTGGAACTTGTCACTAAAAACGTACTGTTATTCAAAGTACTCTTAGCCTGAAACTTTGGCAGCACCCCTAATCATTGGACTTCTGAAATGAGGAAGTTCTGAAGTTGCAAAAACACAAACTAGGATAAGAAATTCAAGTTTGGTGGAATATAGACAAAAGCATCGTAGGCCAAGAGATATGGTTACCAAAAGCGAACTGTTGTCGCTCAAAATATACCTAACCGTGAGCTATTGAACTTTGGAAATACAGAGCATTCAAAAATCGCTCCATGATCTCTATAACATGGAAATTTGGATAGAAACAATGGAATCACAGTTCAACGTAACGTTATATAACGTAAACTATATCCAAAACCGTTGGGTTAACCTTAGAATATAATAATAACAAGAAAAACCATAGTCTTTGCTACAAAAAGCACTGAGTGAGTGCAAAACCTTTCCCAAAACAGTTAGTAGAAAGAAGAAGTAGAAAATTTCACAAGGCTTCTTCAAAATGCAACATGAAATAATACTTAAGCAACTACACACATGAGTAAGGATTCAAGTTATCCAGCAAAAATAAGAGAAAAAAGAAAAAAGAATATAGAAAAAATATGCCAATAAACCAGGGATCTCACACACAAGAGCATACTTAACAATAAATCTTAAAGCTCAGATGAGAAATCCTAAAGCTGAAAGAAGAATCAATGAACTCATCAAACAAAAAATTCAACTTTAATCAAAATGATTAGAATTAAGAAACGTATAACATCTATTCCTCCTGTAAAAAGCACGAATGGTCCATATGCCAAAGACAAAAAACAAACGAATTATGTCATAATTAATGGTGGCAACTTAAAATCCAAAACTCTTACATGGGTTATATCAAAAGATAAGAATAAATCTGAGTCAAAGGGAATCATCAGAATTCGATTTAATTTCTGGAAAAATTTTAAAAGAATTGCCCAGAAAAGTTATCAATGTGTTTAACATTAGACTTAAACCTGCATACTGGAAAATGGCCTAAATAATTATGATATAAATGCCTGGTATTTATTTTTAAAGGTCAGTTAAATTATTAGTTTGGATTAAAACCAAAACAGTCGACAGTTAACCAGGTCCATATAATAACGGTCATCATTAGACGTTCCTTGAAAGAAAAACAAATATGTTCTACGATTCTCCTAAACTTACAGCAATCCTTCGACAAAATTTGGCAAAAACACTGTTGAATTTACCAAAATTCTTCCAAAGTATCATATAGAAAAAACCTTCATATGTCTCCAAGAATCTGTGTGGAACCTGTTAATGTAAATATTTCTTCTTTAGTTAAAAGAAGGAATCTGTGTTAAGTACAATAATGAAATGTTACTAATTTCTAGGGACTTTCGAGTTATGTAGTCGTCAGATATATATATATATATATATATATATATATATATATATATATATATATATATATATATATATAAGAGTCAATCAAGAGAGAAACCACGTTGTTGTTTGTTGTTGTATATAGATTAATTCATTAGTTCGTTTATATAGAGTCTTCAACTGTTTAGATAGGTGTGATAGGTGTATTAAATAAATATATTTGTTACAAGTAATCTCAGTATATCAATTAATAACCGTAAAATCAAGAGAATCAAACAAGAAACCTGATAATATTGAATTGTTGTAGTAACTAAATTTGAAACGATTACACCAGTTCTCCCTTGTATCCCTGTATCTGCTCTATACCAGTGATATACCTAATCTGAAGGGAAATATGATGGTCAGATTCAATGTCACATAATAACAGAGCTGTACTAGTAGTAGACAAGAACCAAAAAGCATAAATAGAGAAGCTTCAAGCAAATAATATCGAATAAAACTAGAGTTCAAATAAGTTTCTGTTCACTTGACAACAGGAGACTAAATAACCAATCACATTGTATCATATGAAAATAAGGGCAGATATTTAGACCTAACTTTGGATGTGCATGGAATAATTTTCATTGACTACCTCGAAAAAGGAAGGACCATCAACAGCGACTATTACATGCGTTATTGGACCCTTTAGAGGACGAAATCGCCAAAAGACCGCATTTGAAAAAATAGAAAGTGCTGCTTCACCAAGACAAAGCACCGTATCATAAGTTAGTGAAAATGATAGCAAAAATCCATGAATTGGGCTTCGAATTGCTTCCTCATCCACCGTATTCTCCAGATCTGGATCCCGGCGACCATTTCCTGTCCTCAGATCTCAAAAGAATGCTCGTTGAGAAGAAATTTTCGTCGAATGAAGAGGTGATCATCGACACTGAGGCCTATTTTGAAACAAAGGTATAGTACAAAAATAATATCGAAAAGTTGTGTTTTACTATGGTAGACCGGGAACTTTTCACTTTACCTGTTAGTTTATTACAGTTTCTTATTACCAAACTTAATGCAACGAAGATCGATTATTGTGTATTAATCAATTACCTTTACCACAAAATTAAGCCACAACATTAGTACGTAAGCATCCCCTTATTATTAGTTTTCTAGCCTGTCCAATATATTTAGAATAAACACGGTTAAGTCCTTATTATGATAATGACCGAAATTCGGCTTTGCTGGACGTTAATCCCGCAAATCCTTCTGCATGGATACGGAATGTGGGGCCCACATAAATCGGATTTAAACCAGCTAGAGAGATTCCTTCAAATGGCCTGCCTTTAAGCCTTACTCTTATATTTAACGCATATTAATTGATAACGATAAAATCATAAGAAAACGGAAATAATGTATCATTAATTACCTTGATGATTTTACATTTATAATTTTATTTTAAACCATATTTTTTTGATTGTTTTTATTTTTCATTTTTTCTAACATCTATTAACATCTTTATTAGATATGCTTAGTACAATCTTAATTATAAATTAAATTATTACTACATCTCATTTGTACTTGGATTAATTCACAAGCAAGACGAGTGCGACATAAATACATCAATATATAATCCTCAATTATAAAATTATAATAACTTAAACTATAGTTTACACTAAATGTATACACTTTATATAAGTTCGTATGGTTCGGTTCACTTCAATCTTCTGATATTCTGCCCGTTGTCCAGTAGTTGTATTGCTTCCACTTGGGTTAATATGAATTTGAATAATGAATGGATTTGAATATGAATGAATGAATAATTTAGTAATCTTCTTTCATGTTTCAAGGCAAAATCTTGGATAACTTCGCAAATTCATTTGATTGGTAATCAATCGAAGAATCTTGTTTTGACAGCGTTGGTTGACTAGTTGATTTGAATTTTTAGTGCAACCTTATATTTGCACCCCATAGGTCCAAATTCGCTTTATGATTTCCTGATAAATCAATCTATTCCCCAACTAGCCAGTATAGTTGTTTTATTTTGGTTTTTGTATAACATGATGTTTCCAATTTAATCTATTGTCAAAATGAGTCATCCATTGAGTCATATAATTTAGTTTTTAGCTATTAAGTAGAATTTTCCGTAAATATTTCGTCAATTTGTAGATTTTGTTGACTGCCACTTGTACCTTTTCTACTACACTAGGCAGAGATTTGTCGTTTGCCATAATAATTGTGTCGTTAGCAAAGGTTCCAAGTAGTGTTCCTTTTGTTGTTGGGATATCAGCTGTGTAGTGCAGACACAGGGAAGGTCCTAAGAAGCTACCATGTGGAACTCCAACTGAAATAGTTTTAGATGTCGAGAATGCCCTTTCCTGTGAGGCTAAATTTTGTTCCGTAAAGATATGACTCCAGCAATTGAGAATAGTTACGCGGTAACAATTTCCTAAACTCACAGAATAATCCCAAGTGCCAAAACCCGATCAAAAGCTTGTGAAACATCCGGAAATATTACAGGACAGTATTTCTTTTCTTCGAATGCCTTTTCAACAACCGCTGTTACTCTGTTCAGGTGGAAGCTTGTCGAAAGGTGATTCCGAAATCCAAGCTGGAAATCTGGTATTTCTATAAACGGTTTAATGCGCTTTAGCAACAGTTTCTCAAATAATTTTGATATCGCAGGTAACAGCCAAATAAACCTGTAAGATCCAACTTATTCTGCCGGTTTGTCATATTTTTTAAGCATAATTATACGAGAAACTTTAAGACATTCCGGATCATGGTTCAGTCTCACACGGGCATTGAATATATAAGTCAACATTACTATTGCTTTTCGTACCAGCTTTTTTAATAATCCAGGTGAAATATCATCAATTCCTGGAGCCCTTTTAGGATTGAGGTCGTTGTGAATTTCTGCATCAACTTCCATCGGAGAAATCAGATTTACTGCTACGTCTAGGCTGATAAACAGGTTATATATCTATTGTAGATATCAAATATATCATTCTATTGAAATACGCTAGCTAAATGTTCTGCGAATAATTCACCATTTTCATCTTTGTGTCGAACCCATTCATTTTGATCATTTTTAATAGGCAGTAGTCTGATAATTGCTCTTTTAAATATCCGAGTTGCTTTCCATAGCGAGTACTCTTTGCCTGCTTCCGGGCATAATTCACTTACATATTTCTCGAAGCCACTCTGTTTATATATTACAGCGTCGATGAACATTCATTGAACGAACCCCGTAACGTTCACATTTACCCATGGGTGTAACATAACAATAACGCTTTCCCGCGAGGGAACGACAATTGCAACGATGTATTGTCTACGACGAGGACCGCCATTTTCCGCCGCCATTCTAAATGCCGATAAAGAGCGGTTTTTACGCGCTACATTTGGCGGGAGGGTGCGTAAAATTTACGATAGATTACAAAAAAATCAATCAAATCCGCGACGGGGCGGCCCGCGGATGTTTTGTATAAAACGTGATTAAACCAGATGGGAAACTGTGTGTGGGCGTTAGAGATAAATTTATGGCCTGTCGCACTCGAACAAGGTCGCCGCCATCATTACCGCGACCGTCTGATTCAATAACGGGTTGCTCGTTAAGTAATTGATATTTTATCTGGAGAACTAGAACATAAACATCACATTGCGTGGAGGTCCACGCTGAGAAAGGAACAGATTAATATACTATTCAAGAAAACATACTACTTATAGTTTATTCAAAGTTTTTTTAGTAATGCGTTATGGATATTTGTGACGTCGAAACATCGCAATGTTGCCGCATCAACTGTGAGTTTTAGTTCAGTTGGACTTTGACATGACAACAAAATTCTAATCTAAATAAAATAATTGAACAAAAATGTTAACAAATATAATTTATTTAAACATTATAGTACATCTAATACATATATTATCGAAGGACTTAAAACTACAATTAAAAACACAGGTATAATAGTTTGTAGGTTAGATTTGTCTATTTACGTTGAACTGTTTTCCACAATACCCATGAGGTAGAGTTCCCAGGCGCGTTTTTTATATAGTGGTATCCCCCTGGAGGCCCAATCCATCTAATTAACAATTGTAAATCTAAAAAAATTATTTTACTTTGATTCTAGAGCATATTTACCTTTATATGTTGAGTTCTTGTTTCCTTCGATGCTTTGTTTACTTGTCAAGGCATCTTGGTATCACTTAAGTTGTTTTCACTCTCATCACTCTGTCACATATCCTGAAAGTTTCCTTCAGTCACTTTCACTTTCCAAAGCACTGTCCAATTCTATCACTAAACTATTAATTTCTAATCTGTCTAAAACATGTTCACGATTCCACCATGTTTCAATTACTTCCTCGGTATGTTTTATCGAGTTCATCCAAACCGAAGGTGTTATGGTTGACAATGCTTCCTTCCACATATCGAAACAGTTTTTGATGGAATATCCTTCTCGACCAGCAATATATCTGCAATGAATTATTAATAAATATAATGACCAACAAAACCTAATCGAATACTATTGTAATTTTTACCTATTTTCCATCAATTTTTGTTGCTTTTACTTTTTTTGTTACTGTCTTGCCAAGAGTGCCACAATGAACCATTTTGAAATATTTAAGTTTCATCAAGATAAACAAATTCAAATAGTTTATCTTGGTCCTATTTTATGCCTTTAAAAATTGAATTATCAAGGCAATGTCTGGAAGTTCCATTAAACCTCTCCGAGGTTTACCTTTACCATTTAAACCAATCTATTCCCCAACTAGCCAGTATAGTTGTTTTATTTTGGTTTTTGTATAACATGATGTTTCCTATTTAATCTACTGTCAAAATGAGTCATTCATTAAATCATATAATTTAGTTTTTAGCTATTAAGTAGAATTATCCGTCAATATTTCGTCAATTTGTAGATTTTGTTGACTGCCACTTGTACTTTTTCTACTACACTAGGCAGATATAAGTCGTTTGCCATAATAATTGTGTCGTTAGCAAAGGTTCCAAGTAGTGTTCCTTTTGTTGTAGGGATATCAGCTGTGTAGTGCAGAGACAGGGAAGGTCCTGAGAAGCTACCTTGTGGAACTCCAACCGAAATAGTTTTAGATGTCGAGAACGCCCTTTCCTGTGAGGCTAAATTTTGTTCCGTAAAGATATGACTCCAGCAATTGAGAATAGTTACGCGGTAACAATTTGCTCATCTCACAGAATAATCCCTGAAAGTTTCCTTCAGTCCCTATCACTTTCCAAAGCACTGTCCAATTCTATCACTAAACTATTAATTTCTAATCTGTCTAAAACATGTTCACGATTCCACCATTTTTCAATTACTTCCTCAGTATGTTTTATCGAGTTCATCCAAACCGAAGGTTTTATGGTTGACAATGCTTCCTTCCACATATCGAAACAGTTTCTGATGGAATATCCTTCTCGACCAGCAATATATCTGCAATTAAATATTAACAAATATAATGACCAACAAAACCTAATCGAATACTATTGTAACTTTTACCTATTTTCCATCAATTCAATTTTTGTTGCTTTTACTTTTTTTGTTACTGCCTTGCCAAGAGTGCCACAATGAACCATTTTGAAATATTTAAGTTTCATCAAGATAAACAAATTCAAATAGTTTATCTTCCTTGGTCTTATTTTATGCCTTTAAAAATTGAATTATCAAGGCAATGTCTAGAAGTTTCATTAAACCTCTCCGAGGTTTACCTTTACCATTTAAACTCTATGCCCTGTAAGAGTGTATGAAAGGATGTCTTATATCCCTCAAAAAGCTGCATGCCCCTAATTCTTTTATGTATACTTTCCAGATAGACAATTTTCTCTAAAATAATTTTATTAAATTATGTTTATATCGATAAAATAGTTTGTGTGTTTACTGTTCTTATACATTTAGTATATTTGGTCTCGAATAGAGCCAATATCAAGATTCGTCACCCAATTTGTATGTAGACGGGTTTTCTTGGGTGAATCTAAGGTATTATTCTTCATTTTGTAAGCAATGTTATTCACAGTGTCCACGATAATTATTAGCGTGGCAGCAATCCGCTAGAAACATTTCAATAAAATTGTGGGGCTTATATATATATATATATCATCAATCAAAAAAGGCCTCCATCATATCGTTCCTTTTCGAACTAACCTATTAAAGCCGCAATCAATTTGTAACCCTGTAGATCTATTGTTTTCGTTTTAAACAAAGTGATATGATCTATTAAAAAGTAAAATTCTTGATAGCAATATTAATAAGAGGTTTTAACTCTTCCTATAAATTATTGTGGCTGTATAATTAACTGTAGTTTTTAGATGTACTATAATGTTAAAATAAATTAGATTTGATAACACTTCTGTTCATTATTTTCAAACTGATCTAAAACTCAGAGTTGATGCGGCAACATTGCATTGGTTCGACGTCACAAATATCCATGACGCATTACTAAAAAAACTTTGAATAAACTATATATTAAAACAAAACGTATAACTGATTAATGTTTAAAATTTATATGAACAAATTCGCATTGAAAACTATGAAAAGAGAAATGAAATAACTTTTTTTTAATTAAATTTTAAAATTTGTAAAATCTTGTAAAATTGATTTAAGTAAAATATGTTTATTTTCATTATTCAAAAAAAAACTATAGGTAAAAACGCTAAAATATATTCATAAACAAGTATTCTAACAACACTTCATATTTCTTTATAAACAAACACTCTAAAATATGTCTATATATATAATTCCATCAGCAGTTTTTATCATCATCATCCATTTTATAATGAATAAATAAGTCGATCGGACGGTATAAATTAATAAATAATAAATAACAATCAATATTCAGTGTTTCGCTGGTGCGGCGCCATTTTTCCCGTTGGGTTCGGCAGCCTTGGGCTGTGGGTCCTTCGAGGGCTCGGGTTGGACCGCCGCCTTCACTTCTTCCGGTTGGACCTCAGCCGATTGTTTTTGGCCGCGCTGCTGACCGTACAGCGGCGTGCTCTTAACAGATGGGGCTTCGGCCTTCGCCTCCTCAGGCTTAACTTGCGGCTTGGGTGCCACTCCGGCGTATACGCAAGCAATAACAATAGAGAGAACAATCTGAAAAGAAAAGAAATTGTTTTAACAGGCCACGGCTCTAACATTATAAGTTTGTTCGAAATAACCACCATTATATATGAATAAAGTAAGATGTTGGTCTTTGGAATCAAAAGATAATTTTATTAATCATAATCACTTAAGATATCAACACTCAATTCGCCGAAATAACCAAATAATTGCAGGAATAAATAACAATCACATGGAGACATGTTTGAACTGTATGTTGGATAGAGTGTTGAATAAACTATTGCAGTGTGGATCTACGCTGTACATTTATGGGGTTTCACAAAGAACAAGCTTACCAAAAACAAAGTTATTTGCAGGATTGTTAACGCCCCATGGTACATCAGAAATGAGGACAGACAAAAATCTAAGAGTACCGATGATCATTCAAGAAATTAAAATTTAAGAAAAAACGTTTGGGTGATCACAAAAACAGGTACTAAAACTGCTCAACATCAGTGAACTTACCCGGAGGCTGAAGAGACAAAAACCCTTTGAACTGCTGTAGTTATTTGTGAACACTATGCCCGGTTTTCAAACTATATGAAGTGTACTAGCAGAATTACATCCATCAAATGGTAATTAAATTTAAGTCATAGATCTGGCCTTGAAGTATTTCCAAAATACATTCCAAATATTCGAAATACCAAAAGAATTTAACACTGATGAGTGCTTTTGTCAAAAGTCTGACTCCCTGTTGTTAAGTCTGAAGCTGATAAAAATTTTCGGACTCTTCGAGCTGCCAAAAAATCCTATATAGTTTTTTCAGTGTACCAATATTCCTCAATGGTTTCTTAAAAACTAAACCTGATTTTGATAATATTATTGACAAAGTGCGGAAACCCTTAACTAGCCTAATACTATATTATATTTATAGTTTGTTCAAAGTTATTTTGTACATACATTATCTAAATGTGTGTCATCAAAACATCGCAATGTTGCCGCATCACCTCTGACTTTTAGTTCAAGACAGAAAACATAATTCTAATCTAAATAAAATAATTGAACAAAAATGTTATCAAATATAGTGTACTTTAACAGTATAGTACATCTAAAAACTATAGTTAATTATACAACTACAATAATTTATAGGTTAGAGTTATAACCTCTTATCATAATTGCTTTCAAGAATTCTGCATACATCTGAAAACCGAGCGACTTTGACAGGCTCATTCATTTACGTATTCAAACCAATCAGACAACATTATGTCTCTTTTTAACTAGAATAAAATGAAAAGGAAAATATTGTCTGATTCTAAAACGAATTTACAAACTGCAGCAGACAATATATTAAACATCTTGATGATGTATGTACAAAAAAACTTTGAATAGACTACCAATAACTATTGAATTATATGTTGGTACAGAAGAAAAATTTGTGAGTGAAACTGTAAAAATAGCAGAAAATATAAAATAAACATTACAAGCTTAGCGTACATAAAAATCAAAGGATCCATGCATACTGCGTAGAAGGCACTATTTTCTTTTTATTTAAAACAAATGTTGGAAATATTTCTAAGGGAAATTGGCACATAAGGAAACCTACATAAATTTACACTTTGGCATCACGTTAAGAGAAGAAATAATGGTTCAAACATTATATAACTAACACTATTTATATTATTATCTCAACAACATCATACAAAATATAAATTATATATAAAGTTAGTCTGGACAAAATATATTCTGCCATTTTCAATCAAATCAAGAGCTTTTTAAACTCGTAAAATAATCTGAAGCAAATAATGATGTATAACCTGCAAATTATTTTTGAAATTAAATAAGACTAATATAACCAGAAAACAACCAAATATTTTACTATACTTATAAATAAAATGAAAATATGTTTGCCTGAAAAATTCTTGATGTGTCTAATCTTAACTATTCTAATTCAATTATTATTTGGGTCATATATACAAATGTCCACATTTATTTCACACTCTTCTAGCTTGTAATTTGCTAATATTTTGACTAGGACGATGAATAACCCCACTTACCAACTTAAACATGTTGAAATGATTGCGCTGAACTGTACTGTAATCCATCCGAGCTGCTGCGGATTTTATACCGTTCTGATGCCGATTTTCCAATGACCCTCGGCTCGATGGCGGTTTTCATTGACTCATTTTTAACTTGATCGAGGATTTCTGATGGAAAAAAAAAGATCACTGATGCTGTATCAGTGCACACGCACCGTCAGTCAAGGTGGACGTTAATCTCTCGCAGTTTACTTGATGTGATTGATATTGCAACTAATACGTTCATTCAATAAGAATCAATAGTTACTTTTATTTTATTAATTTAAACAAACATGGCACGTAGTAGTATATTTTTCGTCTTAAAAATACATTTATTGGGATAAATTAATATAGTATAACAGATCAATAGAAAAATCCCCCGCCTGACGCATAGATGGCGCTACTAGAAATAAATCCATAAGTTTTTTTTAGTTAGCCCCAAATCCTTAAAACATGCGTGTATAAATTTGACAGCTGTCGGATCATTAATTTGTGAATTATAACATTTTGAGTGAAGCAACTTTTGTTATTGTGGAAGCTAAAAATGGATAAAAACTAATTTCGGGTGTTGATAAAATATTTCTTTTTTAACGGAAAAAAAATACAGTTGAAGCAACAACTTGGCTTGATTCCGAGTTTCTGGACACTGCCCCAGCAAAATAAACCATCATGAATTGGTATGCTAAGTTTAGATGTGGTGAAATGAGTACTGAAGACGATAACAGACACTCTAAAGATATCAACTGAGCGTGTACATCAAATTGTTCACGAATATTTGAGTATGAGACAGCTCTGTGCAAAGTGGATGCCGCGCGAGCTCACTTTTGACCAAAAACAACGACGAGTTGATGATTCGGAGCAGTGTTTGAAAATGATCAAGAGGAATAAACCCGAGTTTTTGCGTCGATATGTGACAATGGATGAAACATGGCTCCATCCTTTCACTCCGAAGTTCAATCGACAGTCATCTGTGGGAAAACGCAAAAGTCTGCAGGCAAGACGTCATGTCTGTATTTTGGAATGCGCATGGAATAATTTTTATTGACTAGCTTGAAAAAGGAAGGACCATCAATAGCGGGTCGAAATCCAACTGTCGAATATTTATTTCAAAGTTCAGATAGGTGAGGCAAGAAGATAAATTGCTTTTTTTGCAATAAATAGTTCAAGGAAATTTAGGAGCAATTTCGGCAACAATTTGGATATCATTGGTAGCAATTATATTTGTTTAAATAAAGTTATAGTTGCATATCCTTTCTTGGTAGCTGCTTAAGTACTTCTACACTTATCATATTGTAGAAATCTATTTCATAATTTATATGTTCCACAGGAAATAATCAGTTCATTACTCATACATTACTCTAAATTTTCTTAGTAATTCAGAAAATAGTTGTTTTTTAACAATTCGAATTTAACAATTGATTTAGCACAGTTTTATTAGCTGATGCTCTGTTTTGTCGAAAATTTTCCATGCTTTGTTCTACATCTTTTCTAAATAAATTCAAATATACCAATTTGAGCGTTAGTGCTGTTGTGATGATTGAGCTAAAGAATAATCATAATTATCTTCAATACTGATGTGATGTGGTTAGATTTTCATTACAAAGAAGTCAAATAGATCGGGTAATTTGTTAACACATTTTGATAAGTACATTAGTTAATCAGTAAACTGAACTAAAACACTTAGTTTTCATAAGTCTTGACTCCATAATGATTAGCCAACTATTGAAAGCGCTTAAGGTGAACTTTCTTCAGCACCATTCAACGTAGGTTTTAAGTGTATTCGTCGGATTATAAATTTGCTTTTCCTAATTGAAGGTAACTAGAGCGAGTAGAGAACAAAAGAAAACAGGTTGTTGCTATTTAAGTCAACTAATTATTTATATTTCTAAATCGTTCTAACCCTAATGGACATGTACAAGAGGGGCAGCGTTTACGGTTTTGACTACAACGGGGGCAGCGTGCACTTCGGTGTGTACGGATGGAGCGCTGTGGACGATGTTGGTGGCTTGGACGGTCTTGTGTACAGAAGGTCCAGATACAGAGACTACAGCTGGGGCAGCATGAGCTACTACAGGGGCAGCATGAGCTACGACTGGGGCAGCATGGGCAACAACTGGGGCAGCATAGGCAACAACAGGGGCAGCATAAGCAACACCGGGAGCAGCATGAGCTACAACTGGAGCAGCATGGACTTCAGTGTGGACGGAGGAAGCTCTGTGGACGATGTTGGTGGCTTGTACGGTCTTGTGAACTGATGGGCCTGATACAGAGACTACAGCTGGAGCGGCATGAGCTACGACTGGGGCAGCATGGGCAACAACAGGGGCGGCATGAGCTACAACAGGGGCGGCAGCATAAGCAACAGCTGGGGCAGCGTGGGCAACAACAGGGGCGGCGTGAGCTACGACTGGAGCGGTTTCAACGACGGTTTTGACGGATGGTGGATCGACGATGGTCTGAGCTTCGATGCTCTTGTGTACAAGACCGGGAGATACAACAGGGGCGCTGTAGGCCAATGGAGCGAGACCAGCAGAGGCATAAGCCAAAGTAGCGGCGATTACCAACTGTAAAAAACACCATTTATAAACAAAACAAAATAAGAAATTAAGAAAAACTTACGAATTTGTACATGTCTGTTGATTTGTTGTTAATGGGCGAACAACCGAATGATTTATGCTACCAAAATTCGGCGGTTACCTTTTATAATGCGGAGCACTTCCTAGTTCGATTTGGGTTCACCTTGATCGGGGCTGTACCATTTCTTGAAATATATCCTTAGACAATCGGTTAATCGAATAAATTATATCGCGCAGTTTTACCAATGTTTCAGGCGACATTTCTTCCGCTTGACTCAACTCATATGTTAAAGACAGTCCTTAAAAAAACTTTCTTTTTTTTATCATATTAAAATAATTTATTAAAAAGTCTTATCATTTTATACACAGATTAGATGAATATATATTATATGTTATATTAAAAATAATTTAATAATTAAAAATGAACTCTTTGATGGTTCACACAGGTTTTTATATAGTCATATTACAGTGCTGTACTTTAAAAATAGCCTACTAACATATATTTACATCTGATAATTTCAGAGACAACCATTACAGTACTGATTAATTTTAGTTTAGTAGATATAAGTGATAATTAATATATTCAATATTCTACATTTTTACCTTAAATGAAATACATTTTTCGATATTGGTACACCTCTTAACTGTATTACTACAAATAAATATGTATAAAATAATCTACCTGTTCATGCTATTTTTGATTGTGATTGGTGTGTGATCTTGTGTTTTGAAATGTTTTATAAACAGCAAAATTTGTTACATCAACACATACCTTAATAGAATTATTGTTGATGTCTAAGGAAGACAGTAATGTAATGTGCAACATGGTATGTATTATCAACAATTTAGAAGATAAAGTCGTTAACAAAGATTAACTAAAAAGCTCATAAATTATGTTAACACATGTAAATGTTTTAAAGTAATTTTTAACATAATTATTAACATAATTAATTAACATAATCTTTACCATTTTCTTTCTAGTGCCAAAACTAAGTACGGCGGCCATGACCATGATTTTAATTTAACGATAAATTTTCTTTTGTTCGAGTTTCTATTACTGGATGGTCTCATTTAAAAAAAATCACCAATAGGATTGTCCTTTTAAAATAAAATATCTTCAAGCTATATTGGCTTCAATAAGAACAAATAGTTACCTCAGCTAAATCATCATGGATTATTTTATATATACTTGTCGAATTAGAAGCTCGATCTTACAAGAAATTACATGAGCAGCTTCATTCATTCAGACAGCTACCACTATGAGTAAGTGTATGATTATAAATTGTATATAAATAACTGACTGAAACTGATTAAAATTGTAAAAAATTGACGAGAATATAGTCAATACTGAAATTAAATTAAAGTTATTTTATATTACTAAAAAATAAGTTTTTACCTAACTGTGCTATAGTTTTGTCGCGTATTCGAACACCCTACCTATGGTTCTATGGCATTCTGTATTTTTGCATAAAGATAGACAGGAATTCTGCTAGTTGCGCTTTAACAATTCTTATTTCAATATTTTCTTTAGTTAAATCAATACATCCTTCAGTTAGTTCAATACCATACATCTCGTTGCCACTGCAAGTTCTTCATTGTCGATGTAAATTCTTCATTGTCAATGTAAATTCAGTCTTCATTGTCAGTTCTGATTCTGTCATCTCATTTTTTTTGGGTCTTATTTACCAGCTTAAAAGGTTTCCTTGATTATGTTAACTCAATTTATAAGAAAGGATTGCCCGTGAAGGCGCTTTTTGAGGGGATAGTCTTCGGGATTACCTGATTGGGAACTCCATGGATCTGATGTGAGCATTGTTGGAGAGAGCTGAGGTTGCGTGGACTTTCTTGTATAAGGAAAAAACGTCTTATTTCTGGTGTGTCAGTTTCCTGGTGAATTTGGGTGTTTCTGACAAACCATGGCGCGTTCGGAGTTTACCTGAGAAGTTTATTTTGCATTACCTGAAGCTTTTCCACTAGTTCCGGCCTGATAAACCGATACCAAGTGTTAGATCCATATAACATGACTGATAAGCAGCTTGTAAAGCAAAACTTTAATCATCGGAGACAATTTACTTTTTCTGCAGATGGGAGGGTTAAGCACTGTGGCGACACCATAGCCTTTGGAGATTGCTTGATTCTCATTGTTGATGCACAGTGTTTTATCGCTGAAGGTCCTCCCTCGGGTTCTTGATGGTGGTGGACAAGGCTGGTCCACCAAATTTTTTTCTGTACCCCGACATCTGACCTTTCGTGTAGCCTCGGTACTTGAACCCTCGTTATCCGAAACACTCGACAACGAGCCGATGGGAATCATCGTTTGTTGTCTTTACTTGGTCCATTTTTTGGTTGTCTAATTTCACCAGACTTTCAATACAATGCGAACGTTATGTTTCGTATCAGGCCATAATTATTTTCCTATGTCATAAATATTAAGAACTTCAGTTAAAAGGTCTAACTAATTAAACCCTCTAACAATAGAAACGAAAGAATTCTACTATTAACGTAACTTAAATTTTACATGACTGTCCCAACTATTAATAATAAATTTACTTCGCAACAGAAACTGTAATTAGAAAATAACCATCACTTTGTAATGTTTACCTAAATAGATTACATAATCGTAGAATCTAAAAGCTAAACATTTATTTTTATAAAGAGTTGATATCTTCGGTGTGTTAAAGTTTTGTCGCAGCTATCGTTATCAAAAATTAGTAAATTATATTGAAATTAAGGGCAGATAAGTTATTCGTTTTTCAAAATGTATTATGTCCCTTTGAATTTCTCTAAGATACTTGTCTCGGCTTTCGAAACGGTTATAATTTACTATATAAATAGACCATTTGCCATAGGATATGAATTGAATTTTTTATGGAAAAGTTCCAAAGGAGCGATGCTATATAAGAAAGTGCATTATGATGATGAGAAAACTGTTATCGATCAGTAGTTAAATAATTAAAATAATCTTACTTGATACTTTTGCCCAACAGAAGGTATATAGAGTAAAAAGTATTTTTATTAACTCATGAATATAACACACAGATATACATTTTATGTTGTGTTTTTGTTATGAAACTTCATCAGCTTCATGAAATTCATGTACGAGTTGTTACAATTCCGCTAAGCCGTATGGGAAAAGAACGATATCAACTACACGCCACAAATAATTCAAGTGTACCGTATCGATTCTTCTACATTGTCGTATGTCTCGCTCTAAGTTTATATCCACCTTGCCGTCTTCAATGTTTACGTTTTCAAAGGCGTTGTCATGCATGGATTACATTAAAATGACGAACAGTCTAGATATTTTGCATATGTTACATTTGTATCTGTACAAGGTCTGTTCAAATTAAATCGAACTTTTTATTTCTTACATTATTCATTCCTCTTCAAAAATTTTTACTTAAATATCATTTAATTTCATGTAATTCAATTATTTTAACTGAAAATCTAACTAAATGTATTGTTCATACATTACCGGTTTGAATTAATTTATAGAGATTCATATAAACGTATTACAGTATTTCATTTCATTGCTCCCTCAAATAATTATTAGCTGCTATACCTATTAAATTATCTATGTAAAAAGTTTCTAAATGCCTTACGAATTGTAAACAAGGAACGTTGTCACAAACTCACTACTTGCTGTTTCAGTAACAAAACCCTAAAATACCGGCTTTGTTGACGCAATGGTATAGACGACAGGACGGTCCACCTGCTGTTGCGATAGTCGCGGGCTCAAATGCTGCTGGGGCATGGTCGTCAATTTGTGTATGTGATTGTTTAATATTTGTGTTTGTCCTAAGTAAGGGCGTAAAATCCGAAACAAGACAAGTAAATTGATTCCAGTCACACCAGTAACCAGGCTGGGTAAAACCGGATGTCTTCTGGGATAATTTCTGAGTTGGTCACTCGCTAGTCGGTAGCCTTAATACCGAGGACCATGGTTCAGAGCCCACGTTAAACAGTAGGTCCAGTTCAGATAAACCCTCGGTGGTAAAAAAGGGACCTTAAAATGTGTATATAAAAAAACAGTCCCGTCCCAGCACCTATTAATAAAAAAAAATTAAATACATGTTAGAGAGAAAAAAAATTAAAACCATAGAGAAAATCCAATAATAAAATAAGTTTTATAAGGATTTTTGTGAATGTCAACCTTGAATCAGCGCTTATCAGTCAATGATATAACACCTCAACGTATTACATCATTAGTACCTTAACTAATGCATAAATTAACAATAATCCGTAGGTAGTAGCAGGAAAAAATAAATCTGTAGCAGTTATTATTCATATGTCAAACAACCATACAAATGTTGATCTTGGTTTTTCCATAATTGTAACAATATATTCTGTTATTTTAAGCTCTGATACAGAAAATAAATATAGGTACGGGTAATGAAACACACGGCAGTTGTTTGAAATGTAACCTTACTGCATATTTAATTAAATTTTGATGAATGGTATTGGTTGTTTTATACTAATAAACAGCATTATTCATTATTACTGACAAAAATAGATGACGAGATTTTTGAAATATTGCTTTACTAGTATCGGTCATTTAGACTCCTAGTTTAATATTTCAAAACCCTATATCAAAAACTGGAAAAATAACTATTGGAGAATAACCAAAGTAGAGACCATCTCTCACCGGACTAATATGAAATTCTATTTCAACTTATACTCTAAAATTTATCGCCTGTGAAGCGAACTGTTCATTTTATTTCGTTCTTTTTTTAATGCAATTTCAATTTTATTGAACCATTGTTTTAATTTAGTTTAATTACAATTAAATCAATCAATAAAATGTCATGTTAGAGTTTAGTCACGGAGCGCATCCTCGTGGTAAAATATATTTAGGAACCAATAAAATGCCTTTACAACAAAATATTCTTTTACAGGTGACTATAATACATTTGTACTAACTAATAAGATTACTCGAATGGTGATCACAGAACGATCTAGACATTAGATATGGTGAAATTTTTCTTCAACGGCAACTATTACTTAAACATTATTACTCGCTATAGATGAGTACTATTATAATTATTCGCAATATTATAACGTTTTAGAAAAGGATGGTTTCTTGATGTTAAATTGTAGGATATGTACGTTAATATCAAGGTTATAGAAAAAAACAGGTCACTGATCTTTTAATTTAGCTAAGTTTTATATTTCTAACCCTAATGAGCATGTACAAGATGAGCAGATTGTACAGACTTGACTACAACTGGAGCAGCATAAGCAGCAACTGGGGCAACGTGAGCTAAAACTGGAGCAACGTGCACTTCAGTGTGTACAGAAGGGGCTCTGTGGACGATGTTGGTGGCTTGGACGGTCTTGTGTACTGATGGGCCAGATACAGAGACAACAGCTGGGGCAGCATGGGCAACGACGGGAGCAGCATGAGCCAAAGCTGGAGCGGCATGAGCTACAATGGGAGCAGAATGAGCTACAACTGGGGCAGCATGAGCTACAACTGGGGCAGCATGAACTTCAGTATGTACAGAAGGAGCTCTGTGGATAATGTTGGTAGCTTGGACAGTTTTGTGTACTGATGGACCAGATACAGAAGCTACGGCAGGAGCAGCATGAGCTACTACTGGGGCAGCGTGGGTCAAAACTGGGGCAGCATAAGCTACAGCTGGAACGGCTTCAACTACGGTCTTGACTGATGCTGGATCTACGATAGTTTGAGCTTCAACGCTCTTGTGTACTAGACCAGCAGATACAACAGGGGCACTGTAAGCCAAGGGGGCAACGAGACCAGCAGAGGCATAAGCCAAAGTGGCGGCGATGACCAACTACAACAAAAATATAACGTTATCCAAAAGACCAAAAAAATAAATTAGGATCAACTTACGAATTTGTACATGTTTTAGGTTGTTATTAGTGGGTTGATAAACGATTTATGATATCAAAACACGATCGTTTCCTATTTATAGTTCTGAACACTATGCTTCCTTCTTCGAAAGTTTCTTTCTCCTTGAATGTCTGAAACCCTATACGATAAGCGTGTGTTTTTTTTTAATAAAATCGCAAACTTCATTCATAACCTTCAGCACAAGTCATTGAACATTGAAACAATTTTTTTTGTTTTTGCATAATATTACAATACTTGGTTGAGTACTATGATGTTGTTAATTAAATATAATTAGATGTATTTTATTTATACCTTATTAGTTAAAATTAGTTTAATATATCTAAATATTGGTATATATTGGAAATCTACTTAAAGGTTTCATTATATTAAAATAAATAATTGTATTAATTGTGATTTTTAAGTTAATTATAGTTCGAATGAATAATGCTTTCAGATGTATATAATTCGGAAAAACATCCCAGTATTATCTATAGAGATAGACAGAAAAAAACGTATTTTAAAAATTGAGAAAAAGAACAAATCTAAAGGAATCTAATATTTACAATGGAAATTAATATTATTAAATATGATTATATTTTTTAAATCATATTATGAAGATTCAGGTGTACCACAAAGAAGTGTACTGGGACCAATACTTCATCTACTTTACACTTGTGATATACCATAAATGGAAAATATCACGATAGCTACATTTGCTGATGATACTGCGATTATAGCTGTCGGAGACAATAGTAAAGAAGCCTCACGAAAATTATAACAGGCAAGTCACAATATAAATAATTGGACACAAGCTTGGAAAATAAGAATTAATGAAAGTAAATCTGTACATGTGCAGTTCACCTATAGACAGACCATACAAGTACCAATAACATTAAATAATACTATCATTTCATATAGTAACAACGCTAAATATCTCGGAATGAATCTCGATGCAAAACTTGGCTGGAAGGAACATATAAAGAAAAAAAGAAAAGAACTGGAATTGAAATATAGAAAAATATACTGGCTAATTCAAAGAAAATCACAATTGTCAGTACATAATAAATTGCTATTATATAAGCAAATATGGAAACCTATATGGACATACGGAGTTCAATTATGGGGATGTTCTGCAAAGAGTAATATAAATAAAATACAAATTTTTCAGAACAAAGTCCTGAGAGTTATTGTGGGTGCATCCAAATACTATAGGAGTGATTACCTACATCGAGACCTTCAGATACCCACAGTCAGTCAAGAAATCAAGAGAATTGTAGGGGGCATGAGGGAAGACTCCATTCTCATGAGAATATTGAAATATTGCAACTTTTTGATACCACCAGAACAGGACACAGACTCAAAAGAATCAAACCCTTCGATCTTGTGTAGTGTTGTGTAGTGAGGTTCATATATTAAGAAAATACAGCAGTGACATGTACAAACATTATTTCACCAAAGACTGAGATAGGGCCGATGGGTCCTCCTAGTTATGTATCTAGATTTAAGTTATCATAAAGACAAATTGGTTATGACCCTCTGATAATTGTGACATTAATATTTCGAAAACCATTCGTAAGATTTTCTTGAGGGATTCTATTTCCTGTTGAATTAATTGCTGCTATGTTATCGAATTATTGAAGAATACCCTATTTCTAAGATGTCTCTATACAAACAAGTGTGTCGGACTTCAGTCAAATATAAATTAGTTTTCGAGGAAACGTACATATCACCTATGTGGATTAATTTTGTTGAAACTCAATACTCCTATTAAAACCTTAAAATTCCAGTCATTTTTGGAGTTTGGATAGGTTCCGAATTTTTTAAGTGATTTTTTGTCATACATTAGAATTTAGTTTATCAGTTTTCTGTGCATCAGTGATCAATTTAATCTTTTCTTAATAAATCACAACACTAATTAAAAGTAAAATCATTTATTTATCACCATTCTGCTATCATTTTCTAGATCCAAAATGAACCTAGAACTACTCAAAGTTATCAATCCCTCTTAAACAAATTTATATTTTTTATAATTTAGACGTTATTATGAAAAAAGGGTTTTATTGACTCTTCTTGTTTGTTTATTAAAAATTAATGAAAGTCAATCTGCTATTCCTTGAATATTGGTATATATCATATAAGTGATCTGGCAAATAATTTGAAACTACTTTTTGGATGCTACTATAAGCATATCTATTTAATGTGTAATAATGGTTCATATACTGAAATTTCAATGATAATCAATAAAACAAGTTGTTGCTTCTGATCTCAACTAATTCCTATATTTCTAAATATGTTTATCTCTAATGGGCATGTACAAGAGGAGCGGCGTATACAGATTTGGCCAAAACTGGAGCGGCGTGAGCGACAACTGGGGCAGCATAAACTTCGGTATGTACAGAAGGAGCTCTGTGGACGATGTTAGTGGCTTGGACGGTCTTGTGTACTGATGGGCCGGATACGGAAACTACAGCTGGAGCAGCATGAGCAACCAGAGGAGCAGCATGGGCAGCTACTGGAGCAGCATGAGCCAAAGCTGGGGCGGCGTGAGCAGCAACTGGGGCAGCATAGGCAATAGCTGGGGCTGCATGAGCGACAACTGGAGCGGCTTCAATTACTGTCTTGACGGATGGTGGATCTACGATAGTTTGAGCTTCAACGCTCTTGTGCAATAGACCAGCGGACACAACAGGGGCGCTGTAGGCCAATGGAGCAAGACCAGCGGAGGCATAAGCCAAAGTGGCGGCGATTACCAACTGCGATAAATCAAACAATTATCTAAATTGATGAAAAATATATTAGAAAATACTTACAAATTTGTACATGTTTTTAAATTGTTATCAATAGGTTTGTAACCAAACGATTTATGATATTAAAGCACAACCACTGCGTATATATAGTTCTAAAACCTGCACTTCCTACTTTGAAACTTTCAAACTTTCTGTCTCCTTGACTATCTTATAACAATATACCAAATGCATGTTTTTTACATAGTGGTGAAGTTCAAACATTACATTCACCAAAAACGCATTGAACTGTTATTTTTATTTTGCTAGTACATACAGATTAAGTAGATGTCGATACATGTTATTCAAACGTGTATATTTTTACAGATTTATTATAAGATTTATTGTAACAATGCCCAAAAAAACTCGAGTTCGTCTAGTATACAATAAATGCAAATTTATATATATATATATATATATATATATATATATATATATATATACATATATATAAATTTGCATACATATGTTTATATACATATGTAATAATAAGAGATAGAATAAGATAATTTATATCAATTATATATGCTCAATATTTAGACACTTATATTAGAATTGTCCAAAATTGTAAAAGACTCTTATATAATAAGTTTTGTATTAAACTTGTATAAAAATAAGTTTATACTTATAAGCTAGGTTGAAACAATAGGATTCATCCTCTTCTTCTTCAAAATCGGGCTCAGAATATCGAGAAATTATGAAGATACCCTTCGTCAGTGTCTTCATTATTTTACTTTCATCTCATGAATTTGGAACTAGTAATACGTTGGCATGTTGAATTTATCACATAGCAAAGGTAAACTTTGGGTTTATTTTTTATTAACTAAAATAAAAATCATTTTTATAGTTTGTGAACTTTCCGCTAACTATAGGCCATTTTACGTTAATTCAGCCATCCTTCTGATATATCATATAACTGAACATGTAAATGTCATAACAGGTCAATTGAAAGCTCTAACCCTCAAAAAATGCGTGTATAAATTTGACAGCTGTCGGATCATTAGTTTGTGAATTATAGCATTTTGAGTGAAGCAACTTTTGGTATTGTGAAAAAAATGGATAGAAAGGAATTTCTCATGTTGATAAAATATTGCTTTTTGAAGAGAAAAAATACAGTTGAAGCAATAACTTGGCTTGATGCCCAGTTCCCGGAGACTGCCCCAGGAAAATCAACCATCAGGGATTGGTATGCTAAGTTTAGACGTGGTGAAATGAGCACCGAAGAAGGATGAACGCAGTGGACACTCAAAAGAGGTCCTTACCGACGAAAACAATAAAAAATCCAAAAAATGATTTTGAATGACCGTACATTGAAACTGAATGAAATAACAGACACTCTAAAGATAGCAACTGAAAGTGTACATCATAACATTCACGAATATTTGGATATGAGAAAGTTCTGGCAAAGTGGGAGCTCACTTTTGACAACAAACAACGACGGGTTGATGATTCGGAGCAGTGTTTGAAAATAATCAAACATTAAACCCGAGTTTTTGCGACGATATGTGACAATGGATAAAACATGGCTTCATCATTCCGAAGTCCAATCGACAGTCATTCGTCTGGACTGCACACAATGAACCCGCTCCAAAGCGTGGTAAAACGGAAGCCGTCTAGTTGGCATGTTTATGGCATGTATTTTGGGATGCGCATTTTAGAATAATTTTCATTGACTACTTTAAAAAAGGAAGCACCATCAACAGCGACTATTACATAGCGTCATTGGACCGTTTGAAGGACGAAATCGCCGAAAAACGGCCGCATTTGAAGAAAGAGAAAGTGCTGCTTTACCAAGAAAATGCACCGTGTCACAAGTTAGTAGAAACGATAGCAAAAATCTATCCATCCATTATATTCTCCAGATCTGGCCTCCAGCAACTATTTCCTGTTCTCAGATCTCAAAAGAATGCTCGGTGGGAAGAACGAAGAGGTGATCGCCGAAACTGATGCCTATTTTGAAGCACAGGACAAATCGTACTACAACAATGTTATCGAGAAGTTGGAAGGTCGCTATAATCAATTTATCACCCTTGAACGGAATTATGTTGAATTTAAAAAACTAATTTTGCCAAAAAAAAATGTGTTTTACTACGGTAGACCGGGGATTTTTCAATTAACCTAATATATATAACAGCCTAGCATATAACTGGTCCTGGTAACCTACATTAAAATCGAAATGTTATCAGTGGACACCAGTTTTCTCAAGCGACGTCAAATTGCATTTCTATAAAAAAAATTACTTCATATATATATCAGAAAAAGCTTTGATCATATTTATACATTTTGGTGACATGCTGAGATAAATATAAAATCTTTTTGCTGAATTATTAAAAATTTAACAGTTAGTAGATGTTTTTACAATTTTAAAACAAGAAATTCTCAAACACTCTCTCATTCTCACTCACTAAAATCACTTTTAATTCTATAATTAAATCTGTTCAGTATTATTATCGTAATATTTGAATTCAGTAGATAAAAATATATTGAAAAAGGTTACCTCTTAGTTCTAAATATTTACATTATTAGTCAATAGCGTTATATAATGACTAGTCCTGAGAATTTAATAATTAAATATAATTTACTGGATATAAAACAACACAACTAATAGTCTTAATATTTTTTAGATAAACACTTATTTCACAACCAAGAATGTAAGTAATTTTGCGGCATCTGAAATAAATAACGAAACTTATATAGCATCCTATACGTCGTAACTCTACTCATCTCAAAGCTGTCTCATTGGACTTTCTTTTTCTTATTTCATGTCGGAAAATATATAAATAGCTACTCAGTAATCAGAACCCCATCACCAACAAATTATATTCTTCCCATTTCATTAAAAATATTGAAGGAAATCACCCCACCTAAATATCCCATCGAGACAACTAATCATTTTACCGTATCGATACGGCAATACGGCAAAATTTCAGCGACAGTCTGAGGTATATTTTAATTAAGAGCATAAATCAATTGAGACTTATTAACATAGACCTGCGACTCTAGAGAACCCGTAAGAAAAAGTTTAAATCCGCTCGTCGTCACTGGTACCTTGGATCAATAAGTCGTTCATTCAGATTATCCATCATAATGTCCGCTGTGTAACACACAAAGCTAGCTAATTGATGAGTGACGGCCTTATTAATTTTTATTTCGAAAACATATAGACCAACGTGATCCTTATGTAGATTGGTGTCGTTCCACAGATAACAATTACTCTGCTTGACATAGTGTCTCCCCAATAAAGACGATATTCAATCAAAATATCCGTCCAGTCCAAATCGCAAGGCAAAATTGACTGTTTTTGAAATTGCAACTTGTCCTCAATAAAAAATTAACTACTTAGGATCCCCCTGCGCATGTTAACGTGCGACAGCAATGTTCTCGTCCAATCCAGAGCCTCTTTGACAGGTAATTGTCCCGGATTTTGCCACCAAACATTGTAGCTCAGCAGCCACAATAATTTCCATAATAACGTTTTATCAGTTAAACGGGTTATTCATTCAATAATGAACTTAATATTAAATAAATGTTGCCAAAATAATATTACCAGCACAGGCTGCCATTGTTAACCTAATGACATGCCAACTGAAAACTTTTTTAATACAGATAAAATATGTGGGAAATGATGCATATGTATGTGTGTTCTTCTGCCTATATTGAACAACCCCTTCGATAGCTTATGAACAGAAATGCCATCAAAACCCTTTTGTTTCTATTTAATATTATCGGTGATCGACAATTTTAAATGTCTTGGTTACTCCAAATTGAACTTCAATTAGAACTCGATGGAATCAGAAACTCTCAGTATTTAACTATAAACAACAGAGTGAATGTGACATAGAATGATATTCTATGCAGTAGAATTTTAAACGAATTTAGAAAACGTGATGAACAATGACCATTATAAAAACTCTCTAACAAATGGTTATAAATAAAACAAATTATTGCATGATAATTTAACTAATCCATATATTTCTCAATACTTTTAACCCTAATGAGCATGTACAAGATGAGCAGAGTGTACAGCAACTGGAGCGGCGTAAGCAGCAACTGGAGCAGCGTGAACTTCAGTGTGTACAGAGGGAGCTCTGTGAACGATGTTGGTTGCTTGAACAGTCTTGTGTACTGATGGACCAGATACGGAAACTACAGCTGGGGCGGCATGAGCCACAACGGGGGCAGCATGGGCAACAACTGGAGCGGCATAAGCGGCAACTGGGGCAGCATGAGCTACAACTGGGGCAGTATTAGCAACGACTGGAGCAGCATGAGCCAAAGCTGGGGCGGCATGAACTTCAGTGTGTACAGAGGGAGCTCTGTGGACGATGTTGGTGGCTTGAACGGTCTTGTGTACCGATGGACCAGATACGGAAACTACAGCTGGAGCAGCATTAGCTACAACGGGGGCAGCATGAGCAACGACTGGGGCAGCGTGAGCCAAAGCGGGGGCAGCATGAACAGCAACCGGGGCGGCATAGGCAACGGCTGGAGCGGCATGAGCAACAATTGGGGCGGTTTCAACTACGGTCTTGACTGATGCTGGATCTACGATAGTTTGAGCTTCAACGCTCTTGTGTACTAGACCAGCAGATACAACAGGGGCACTGTACGCCAAGGGGGCAACGAGACCAGCAGAGGCATAAGCCAAAGTGGCGGCGATAACCAACTACAAAAATATATAAAGTTAATTAAAACGATACAAAAAATAAATTAGGTTAAACTTACAAATTTGTACATGTTTTTAAATTGTTATTGGTGGGTTGATAATCGAACGATTTATGATATCAAAACGCGCCCGTTGCTTATTTATAGTTCTGAGTACCGCACTTCCTTCTTTGAATATTTCTTTCTCCTTGACTGTCATAAAAGCATATACGACAAGCGTATTTATTCATTAACGAAGTTCGTTCATTACTTTCACCAAAATTCGATATAATGTGAGACCACAATAAAATGTCTGGAATACATTTATACCTATGTGAATTTCAATCTCTTCTTCCAATCTTCAAAACAAAAATAATATTTGGAATAACGCTCACTTGCTTTAGAGTTCCTTTTTAACAATTCAATTGTCTCAAGCTTTCACTGAAGTGATAACTTGACACGGAGTCTTACCAAGAAGGTTTGCTAAATTAAGCTTTATCAGCCTAGAAAACTAATTTCGACAATATCTCAAGCACTGTGCACTAAAAAGTTACATGGGATAAATTCAATTCAATAAATCAATTTAAAAAAATCAATCATATATTATAGGTACTATATTAAAATTAGTTGAAATATATTTAATATTATTAACTATGTTTATTTAATTCATTTTTTTTAATTTTCGTTAACCCAATTCCATTCAAAGTTAATATTTTTTCTTTTTTAGTAAAAACTTTAGTTTTTTAGCAGCATTATCATTAATTGTTGTCTAGGATATTATACTATTATATAGACATACAACGTAGGGCAAAATTCCCGCTACCATTTTTATTGCTTACAAATTTCTTAAAAAAAAAAGATAATTAAGATTTGTTTTCATAAAAAGCTTACTTGGTCTTTATGTTTTTTTCGTCATAATTTAAAAATTATATCGGCTAAATGGTGACCGCGATTCGCAATGTAACTTTGGGCTTTTTGTAAGACATTTCTCATGACATCCTGCAACATCTGCGTCTGAATTTCTTCAATTTCGTAACGAATATTGTCTTTAAGATGTTGAGTCCTTTGGACTTATTCACATAAACTTTTTTAGAAAAATTCTGGTGCTGTTATATCCGGAGATCTGGCTGGCCATGCTGAATCACCACTTCGCAAAATCAGTCTTAGTGGAAAACATGATTTAATAATTGTATTATTGAACCAGCTGTCCAGCACATGTCCTCTGGTCCTTGCTCTTCCATTTCAGGTACAAGAAAATTTCGAATCATGTCTTGGAACCGTTCAGCAGTACGTAACAGTAACACCTTGGTCATTTTCAAAAAAAAAAATTGGGACCAATGACGTTTCCAGTATGAATACCACACCATACACTTTCTTTAGTGAATACAATGATGTTTCATGAATTAATTGAGGATTCTGTGTTCCCCAAAATCGACTGTTCTGTTTATTAACATGGCCATTGAGAAGAAAATGGATTTCATCTTCAATTTTACCAGACAGCCTTAGAATTGCATTACTGTACTCAACTCGTTGATCAGGACCTCTTAGTATAAATTTTTGGACTAACTCAATTTTGTATGGAAACATTTTCAAATTTTGCCTTAAATTGCGTGCAGAAATATGTAACTGGGAACCACGTCTCCGAATTGATGTGTCTTCAGACTCTATAATACTATCGCGCACCAGAGCCAACGACGCCTGTCTGGTGTCGTACCGTACTGTCGAGAATTCGCATGTAAACGATAAACTGTGGTTTTGTGAGGCACTAGAAGATTAGGATATTTTTGATGCAATTTCCTCTGGTTCTTCTGGCGTATATTCATCCATAATAAAATTTGGATGTTTATACAACACAAAAGTTAAAGCGAAACTGAACTAAACATCACATATCCAAGATGGTAGCGGGACTTTGGCCCCACCTGTTATTTTAAGACAAATAAACCTGTAAAGCATGACAAATGAATTCATTACATATATCAGTTATTGTCTAATATATTTCGACATCCCTAGTCACAATATGTAGCACATAGTTACTTATAAAAAATTCTTGCACATAAGTGATATGGCGATATAAAAACACAAGTATTTACACTATTTTTTAGTCACTGATGATAGTCAGTAAATTATATTACATTTTAACTCAGTCTACATATCTAAATATTCATCTCTATACTTGAATAAAAACAATTTTATTATAATATCATCAAACTATTAACTAAACTAAACATCATAGTTCCATATTATACGATCAAATACTTCAAATAATAATACTAATTCATAATCTATTGAAGCCGGTAATGTATAAACAGTCTCATGAATATGCACGAATGGTATCAGGAACTCAATTAATTTCAATATCAAGAACGCAAATTCGACAGACGGTTTCTCTTTGATACTATCACTTGCTTTCTGCCAATTTAATTAATTTCAGTTTAAATAGTTTATAATTAGCACTGCAAGTATATTTAGTTCGTAGTTTTGATAAATAGCTATGTATATTATTGTTATTACTAAAACATATAGTTTAATATGTTCATTTAATAATAAAGTTGGCCTATCTATATCCTTAAATAAATGCTGAGTCAAGATATAAACCAATATTGGATATAATTGCTTTTAAATATAATGGGGTGTTTATATGAGAAATCATATATAGCCTATTCAAAACAGCAATTGTAAATTCGTTTTAGAGCCAGATAATATTTTCCTTTTTACTTTACTTTATCTTAAAAGATATAGAATGCTATCTGATATGTTCGAATATCTAGCCGAATAAGCCTGCCAAAGTGGTCCGGTCGTCAAACGTCTGCAAAATTCTTCCAAAGATCAATTATAATATATACACATACATACATAGATAAAACCACACGTTATAAACTGACAAGCGTTATCTGAACGTTTTGCTGGTTTTGATAAATTTCAAGTTGCTGCTTATTATTACTGCGATTAAAAATACCGATGCCAGACAGAACAGATTGCGTCTCTATAATCAGTTATTTCGAACAGGAATTAGATAATGGAGGTCCTCTCTTGTCATAAAATTCGTTAGAGATGTAAGCATTTTACTGTTAATTATCTGTATAAGTTGCTGCAGTTTTTATTGAACATATTTTTAGCGTGTTGTAGCCGCACTGAACATTAGTATGGACTGAAATATCTCAAACTATTAAAAATATAACCTTAATTCACCGAAAAGAGACTATCCTTATACGAAGGGGCTGACAAATCCGAGTTCAAAGATATCAAATATATAAAAACAGTGAACAGTTTTTTGAACATAAACTTAATTTAACACAATTGTTTCAGAGTAGACTGTTAATCTGAAAAGTATCCATAGAAAGATTAGAGATATGCAAACCTTTAAGGAATGTAGAGCATCCTTTCATAGTCTGTTAATCAATATGGGACTAAAATGATATAAAGATAACCCACGAAGAGGTCAAATGGAACTTCCAGATATTGCTTTTAAAATAATACCATTTTAAAAGCATATAATAAAATTAAGGAAGATTGTTATTTCAGAAGAGGACCAATATACCCAATGGTCACTCATGGCAAGATGATAATATAATTATTTTTTATTATTCATATCATTTATTCACTCACTTTTTGAATGAGAAACATTTTGCATATTAGATTATTATTCAATGGTGAAAATCTCCAAGACAGGGTGACATAAAAAAACGTGCCTGAAACTCTAGCTCGTAGGTGGCGTGAAAAAAAAATTAATGTAAATGTAATAAAACACAACTCTAACCTACAAATTGTTATAACTGTATAATTAATTGTAGTTTTAAGTCCTTTCATAATATATGTATTAGTTGTACTGTAATGTTAAAATAAATTATATTTTATAACAGTATTTTTTTGTTTACTAATATAATTTTGTATTTTTAATAGTATAATTATTTTATTTATATCAGAATTTTATTGCATATCAAAGCCAAAATGAACTAAAACTAAGAGTTGATAAGGCAACATTACCACGTTTTAAACTAACGAAAGTATTAGAATATAAATTCTTTAAGATGAATTGAGCTATTATTGTTTATTGAATATAGTTTAAATAGTTACATATTCAATTTACAGGTTGCAGAAATTACAAATAATATTGTAATTTGTTAATATATTTTCGATAGACCAACTAACAGAAACTTTCTAGTAGACTAACTTTTTATCAAATATAGTTACTTAATATACTATTGTTGGTGTGTTCATTTACAGGGTATAATAACAACATGTAATATAGTACATCATGTTTCATGTTGACAACAATGCTACCTTGTAAATAATGCAACTAATATATATTGCTCAATTTACATTGCCATGTAATGACAATATTCGCAGAACATCTCAGATCTATAGTGAACAGCCAAAAATTTAAGAGTTTAATTATGGTTTGATGAACATCATATCATCAGACACCTGCTCTATCCAGCACAATCGCCAGACAGAGAGTTAGAAGTAGATTTTCATCTATATCATTAAAGCAATTGGCGGGAATGCTACAACATTCCTTTGGAAACTATTCAGACACTCTAAAATCTATTCCCCGAAAAATTGCAACTGTTTTAAAAGAAAATGGCGGCCGAATACCTTACTAATAAATAATTATTGTGTATATGTCAGGTGTTCATATTATGGTGTCCATTCCCTGTACATAAAAGTATAATTAGAGAGAATGAATAAGGTATAACGTAAAAATGTATGTGTTTCTTTAAGTTACCAAATTATGGAAAAAGTATTAATCGTTTTAAATCAAATCAGTAAGACAGATACAACTACAGTATTGTAAAGCAATCTTAGACAATCTCACAATAAAATTTAAAATGGAAATAATGTAGAGAAGTTTACCTGGTAAATTAAAATGAAAAAAGAGTGTGAATCAAATCAAATTTTAAATCTTTCTTATGTAACTTCAAAAGGTTAACCCGAAAAATTAGTTTTTTTCTGTTTAGTATTCCGTATCCAAGTAGTGGGCATCTTTTTATATGTTTTTAGAAACAAATGCATTGAAAAAATTCAGGTTATCCAAGAATCAACCCCTTGTTTAAATGTTTTCCTAAAAATAACCAAGAAAGTATTCTGTGGTTTGAGGTGAATTACGTTTGAGTTAAAAATTAATCAAAATGTTGTTGCCATTTACGTTTTCTGTCAGATGAAAAAGAACTTCGATGTAAAAGAAGGAAACAAGAGGTCAGTATATCCAAATTTTGTTCAAAATAGAATAATATGTTTCCTAGAGCAGACATTTACTCTAGCATGTCTGTCTGTGATGTGGTTCAGTTCTCTTATTTATCAATACAGCATACTGAAAGAATTCCTAGAGTAGGTGGAATTCAATTTAAAGAAAATACTAATTATACTTATACAATGAATTTATTGTTAACATTTTATAATCCTAATGAGCATGTACAAGATGATCAGCATGTACAGATTTAACTACAACTGGGAGAGCGTGAACTTCAGTGTGTACAGAGGGAGCTCTGTGAACAATGTTGGTAGCTTGGACAGTCTTATGTACAGAAGGACCAGATACAGAGAGTACAGCTGGAACGGCATGAGCTGCAACTGGGGCAGCGTGGGCTACTACTGGGGCAGCATGGGCAACAACAGGGGCAGCATGAGCTACAACTGGGGCGGCGTGAACTTCAGGGTGTACAGAAGGAGCTCTGTGAACAATGTTGGTGGCTTGGACGGTCTTGTGTACTGATGGGCCAGATACAGAGACTACAGCTGGAGCGGCATGAGCTAAAACTGGAGCAGCATGAGCTACAACTGGGGCAGCATGTGCGACAATTGGGGAAGCATAGGCAACAGTCGGAACGGCATGAGCAACAACTGGGGCGGCTTCAACTACATTCCTGACGGAGGCTGGATCTACAATAGTTTGAGCTTCAACACTCTTGTGTACAAGACCAGAATATACAACAGGGGCACTGTAAGCCAGAGGGGCAACGAGACCAGCAGAGGCATAAGCCAAAGTAGCGGCGATGACCAACTGTAATAAAACGTCAATTTGGATAACGAAAAATAATTTAAACAATATACTTACGAATTTGTACATGTCGATTGGTTTATTGTTAACAGATAAACAACTGAATGGTTTATGTGTTAAATTCTCGACGGCTGTCATTTTATAGTTCATAATTTTATACTTCCTACTTCAAAAATTCCTTTTCTCCTTGAGAGAACTCATACGTATGACATTCATACCAGAAGTTCTACACGTTCGTTTCGAACCTTTAATTATAATTCATATACCGATGAATGTCACCGCCCTTAGGTGCTACTAAATTTCCTTTCTTTTAAAATAACATTTCCTGTGAAAATTTTATTTATTTAAACTGAATTAAGAGAAGTGCATAATTGAGAATAACAGTTTAATCACTCAGCGACAAAACTTTAGCACACCACACACTTTTTTTATGGCTCATAATACAAATATATTTTTAGGTTTCAGATACTATAATTTAATACAATAAATCATTGTATTATTGTAAACTTTACAATGAGATAGCTACTATTTACATATAGAAACTATAGCTATAATAATCTTGCCCTAACTTTTTCCAATCATCTTTGGTAACATCTTTTAGTTGTCTTCAATGCCTATAGCAGCCCAACACTTAACCCTTTCTCCACCCAGCTTTCTACGACCTCAAATAATCTGATCTGCAATTGAAATTACAATAATTACAAGATATCAGTCGATTGAAGGATGATATCTTGTTCATCAAATCAAAATTGGTAAAAGTAATATATTTTATTTATGAACAATATTTCTGATATACATTCCTTAATTTCATATTAAATAAATTATTTTCTAATTAAAAAATCACCACAAACTAATTCCGAGATCTAATACAATTCAAATAAATATTAATGTTGTTAAGTAGTTCGTAATATTACGCAATTAAATAAACAGAGTTGTCATTGTTGATTTTTGAAGTAACTAAAAATTGTTTATGAGAAAGCAACCTTGTATTAACAATGGGTCGGCAAAATACTTTTTCATGTTTTTTAAAGTCAACTTGTTCATTTAAATTTCAAATACTAATCGATGACATACGTATAAGTATGTTTTGATCCATCAGATATTCATATAGCTCTTGTGAAGCCAACTTTACGCCATCAACATAATTTTGCAGAGATCACATTACATGTTAGGCGGATGGAACCAAATCGGGACAATTTGGTGGAAGCATCAAAATATATTCCAATATTTCAGGTTTGAGCAGATCACGATGAACAACGTCCTTCCAAATCGATTAAACCTTACGCTGCCTACGCTGTATTTTTCCTGCTCGGAAAAGCAAATTATGACGAAATTAACCTTCCATAATCTCTTTTTCAAATCGTATAAACTTTTTAGTGAATAAATGAGTAACACACCCGACATATACACAATGCTTATTTATTAATAAAGTGTCTGTTGCAACTTTTTCTAACAGGTCAATTGAAATGTCCCCGGCCTGACACATAGATGGCGCTACCATAATTAAATCCATATGCCTTTTAATTAGCCCTAACCCTCAAAAGATGCGTGTATAAATTTGACAATGTCAGATTATTAGTTTGTGAATTACGGCATTTTGAGTGAATCAACTTTTCTTATTGTGAAATGGATAAAAAGGAATTTCGCGTGTTGATAAAATATTGCTTTTGAAGGGATAAAATACAAAAGCAAAACCTTGGCTTGATACCGAGTTTCCGGACACTGCCCCAGGAAAATCAACCATCAAGGACTGGTATGCTAAGTTTAGACGCGGTGAAATGAGCACCGAAGACGGTGAACGCAATGGATGCCCAAAAGAGGCTGTTACCGACGAAAACATTTAAAAAATCTACAAAATGATTTTGAATGACCGTAAATTGAAATTGAATGAAATAGCAGACACTCTAAAGATATCAACTGAACGTGTACATCATGTCACTCACGAATATTTGAGTATGAGAAAGCTCTGTGCAAAGTGGGTGTCGCGCGAGCTCACTTTTGACCAAAAACAAAGACGAGTTGATGATTCGGAGCAGTGTTTGAACATGATTAAGCGTAATAATCTGTATTTTGGGATGCGCATGGCATAATTTTCATTGACTACCTTGAAATAGAAAGAACCATCAACAGCAACTATTACTTAGCATTATTGGACCGTTTAAAGGGCGAAATCGCCGAAAAACGGCATTTGAATGAAAAGAAAGTGCTGCTTCACCAAGACAATGCACCGTGTCAAAAATCCAATTATACTTCGAATTGCTTCCCCATCCACCGTATTCTCCAGATCTGGCCCCCAGCAACTATTTGCTGTTCTGTAATTTTCGTTGAATGAAAAGGTGATCGACGAAACTGAGGCCTATTTTGAAGCAAAGGACAAGAAAGGAAAAGTTGGAGGGTCGCTATGGTCAGTATATCACCCTTGAAGGAATTTATGTTAAAAAAAACGAAATTTGCGAAAAAAAATGTGTTTTATTATAGTAGGCCGGGGACTTTTCAATTGATCTGTTACATGTTATCTGTAACCTGTTTTATGTTATCTAGCCATAAGTCTTTTTAATGTATCTGTTCGTTTTCGGTCAGTTACCAAAATTCCAGAATTATTTTTATTTCATACTAATTAACCATAAATGATTTAATATAATTACATGTTTTAACTCAAATTTGATATTTTCCCGACATATTTTCATTTATAGGTAACATTAATTGGATTATAGTGGATTAAAGTATTTTCCGAATCATTAAACCGTATAACAAATCCCAATTAACAATTAAAACTCGGTATACACATAAATTTAATATATTATTTATTATTAATAAATTTTATAAACCTAACGGGCACGTATGTAGTTCGGCTAGGCAATTAGCAAATTCATGTCCTCAGATTTTGGCGATTTATTATTTACAAATTCGAATACTTCCTTTTAGTAAATAGGGTGTGGTGAGCGTAACCTTGTCCCTGTGAGGAACAATAAACGCTTAGTTATTGAACCGACCAAAACAAAGCAACTGTACTCTGTTGGGATTTTTCTTGCTTTCGACATACATTTCCTGACGGTGTCCTTTCTTCCCCAATAAATCGAATCCCTACTATTTAAATAAAATGTACAGCAAAGCAAATCGAAACCTACGTAAGTTCAGTAGTGGCCTTGAGGTTGTCTTATACAACACGTAATGTTTTTTGCGTCATAATCCACAAGCAAAAAAAAACAATCATTAAAAAATCACATATTTCTTGTCATCTCAATATCATATTTCAACAGATTATATAAAATGATAATATTATAGCTATTAAATATACTATCTGGTTATTGAACACTTCTGCGGAAAGGAAGCAGAAATTTCAGCATTCGAAAATGACAAAATAAAATATTTTTAATAAAAAAATTGAACCGATTTGAAAAAATAAATAAGGAACTCACTAAAATGTAAAAAATAATCAAACTTATATTTTTAACACACAAAAAAACGTTTTAAAATATAATATGTACATAATAATAGTTGTAATAACCAAATAAAATTAAACAAAAAACTTATTTAACTTATCTACTACCCGTATTTTATATTCTACTATATACACACAATTTAGCTTAATACCTACCTAAACCTATTTATATATTTACAATATTATTTTAACTACTACTTTGAAGTCTTTTAAGTAATTTTAATTGTAATTGAAGTAATTTAATTTTATGTATATGTCACAAAATAGTATTATTGTTTTTTTATTGTTTAGGCTCGGCACCGACTTCCCATTTTGCGTCACATCAGTTCAACAATAACATTATGCCCCAATATCTGATTCTTTAGATAAAAAATATATAAAAATATTGTACGTGCCTCAGAGTGCACTCTTTCGAACAAAAAAAAAGAATTTTGAAAATCGGTCCATAATTGACGGAGAAATCGGCGAACATACACTAGAAAAAAATAGCCGAACTTAGCACCTCACCCTTTTTTGAAGTCGGTTAAAAAAAGGGTACGTGTGAGAAGAGGCAGAAGTCAGAGTTCAAACAATTCGTGCTTTAATTTAGCAGAATTTAGAAAAAATTTATAAATAATTAATTAACAGATTCAAATAATAATCTTTAATTTGACTTTCTTGTTGTGTCAGTCTGTCCATATAGGAAAAACCCCTTTTATATTACAAAAATTCGTACTAACACTATTTTGACTAACTGTTTTCTTATTAACTGACTTGAGGGCTAAGTAGCAAACAAACAAACCACTTTAAAAATATTTAACAAAAAAATTGAATCCACTTAAAAAAATAAAGAACTCACTAAAAATTAAAAAGTTATCAGAATTTTAAAATATGTACATAATAATGGTTGAAATAAGTAAATAAAAATAATCAAAAACCTTATTTGACCTGTCAACTACACAATTTAGCTGAATACCTACCAAAACCTATTTATCTAACATATTAACAACATTATTTTAATTAATTCTACTTAGTCTTATATGTCTTAATATTTCTACAAAGTCTTTTATGCTATAGTTAGTTAGTGTTTTAAAAAGCAAACTAAATGGCTTTTGCTAAAACGACTTCCGATTTTCAAAAATTCGATTTTTGAATTTTCTGTTGCCTATAATAATTAGCGATTAAAAGTAATAGATTTACGATAATTTCAAGTGCAAAATAGTCATGGGTTAGCCAAGGAGAACCATCCACATCAAAATATAAGAAGAATATGCATATGAAGTCTTACTGTGCATAAGCTGAAAGCGTAATGTGTTATGAACTGCTAGAACCGATTGAAACTGTTACTATATATATCTACCGACGTCACCCGAACAAATTAAGCTACGTACTGTCAAATAAAAGACTAACAATAGCGAGTAACAGAAGCAAAATCATCCTCTTACATAACAACGCTTAGCTACATGTCACAAGAGTGAGAGATACACTGTTGCAGCTCGAATGGGACATTTGTGGTCCCCTTCACCAGTGTGTCTTCTGAATACCACTGGTTCAGATCGATGCAACATGAGTTGGTTCGCCCACGATTTCGAAATAGTGAAGAAGTGCGAAAATGGATAGTTGTCAAACCAACATACTTCTTTAGACATGCTATCGCCATGCTCCAGAAAGATGGAAAAAAGTTGTAGAGAAGGATGGGAAATATTTTTATTAATATATATTATACCAATTTTTTCCACAAATGCCATTTTAAAGTAAAGAAATTATCAGAATACATACGAACACTTAATAAATAATAACAATGAATATCAGCAATAGGAAATCATTTAAAATTAAATAAAAACTACATTTTAATAGTTTTGTACTATTATCAACCCGTACCCATACAAAATTAGCCCAGATATGTGTAAAATAAATAAAATAAATCCCGATATTACGAATTTACTTCGACACGAAATTAACCATAAACAGAATACTGCAAATGTCTAACACAAGGTTAATGATATAATGCGTACTTATAACATTTCTACAGTAGTGCGACAGTAGTTCGTTATCAATTTTGCATTAATGTACTAGAAAAAAACTGGTAAAATAGCTGCAATTTAAGTTGGTGTTGTTACATAGCCTGTTAAGGTATGACCTTTAAACCAAACCGTTTTTAGAAAACGGTGTTAATATATACTTGAGTTAATATTAGAAATAATTATCTGTAAATATGTGTGTAATAATATTAATAATTCATTAGACAAAACAAAAATCTAGTTTAGATTATTTCTCAATCTCATTCATATGCAAAAAATACACATATGAATAGATATACATATATATATATATATATATATATATATATATATATATATATATATATATATATATATATATATATACTCTTACCCACCAGGAGCAAATACAATTATGGTTGAAGACATGGCGCATTAAAGCTAATGAAACAAAATCCACGCATATAAGGTTTACCCTGCGTAGAAGAACATGTCCACCAGTAAATATCAATCATCGTCAACTCCCCCAAGCAGAGCATATTAAATATCTTAGTATGCACTTAGATTGACGTCCAACCTGGAAGAAGCACATACTTTCTAAACGGAAACAACTGGGACTAAAATTATATCAAATGTATTGGCTCATCGGGCGCAAATCCAAGTTATCATTAGATAACAAGATATTGCTGTATGAGTCTATACTCAAGCCCATTTGGGCCTATGGAATCCAACTATGGGGTACCGCAAGCAAATCTAATATATCCATCATTCAACGGTTCCAAAATAAGGTATTGCGTGCCATTGCTGATGCTCCGTACTATATTTCAAATAAAGTGATACAACGCGATATTCCTCTAGAACCTATAACGAGTGTAATTCAACGTGTTTGGGTGAAGTACTTCGAAAGAGTGTCAGTGCATCCCAATGTACTTGCTAATCAGCTAAATATGCGACGTGATAGTGAAGTGCATAGACTAAGACGTTTAACACCACCTGATCTGATTACTGGACATATGTAGACTTTAGAATAAGACTAATTAATTAAGATAATATTTTATACAGAAGATTGCTTAATGAAGTAATTTTCTACATGCCATGTATATATAATATAGACATATTATATAATAAGAAATACTTATTGCCAATAGGGCAGATTGTGGACTCACGACGAGTAATAAAAAAAATATTCTCTTAATAATATTAGAATTTAATTCATGAATAAGAAGAATCAGACGGAAATTACGACTAACAAAGGCTAGATAAAATATGCTTTTTGTAATAGTAGTTGTGTAACAGATTTTACACATAAGCACATTCAAGAAATTCCAAAATATAAGCCGCAGGATATAGAGATATGTGTGAATATATAGGAACAACTATATAACTAACTATTATGAGCATTATGAAAAAGAACAATTTAAGAAAGGCTACCTATGAGCAAACAGTTTCATTAATAAAAAGGCCAATAACAGGGCCACAAACAGCTAAACATAACAGGAAAGAGAGGAGAGGAAACTATAACCATCTAATGTAACGCTCCAAACTCATGACAGGAAAGGGCAGAGAATTTGTCAAAGTAATGAATACAGAAAGAACAGCATCAAAAGAATTAAAATGTATCTTAGCTGGGACTCTTAAACCGAGATTTCGTTATACTTATTTCGCATTAGCAAATAATAAACTATATTGTTAATTATTTACGGACTTTATTTACTTATTTTAATTACATATATTACGCTATATGACTTACATTATATATATTATATGTACACCACTTGTTCCTTTACCCCATCTCTTAATTCTCTATCTTAACTTAAATTTTTATACATGTCAACCGTTACATCTAATTACGTCGGGGGCGTCCGAACTACTTGCAACAATCTTATATTTCAAAATTACTACTGTGCTCTTATTATGTTAAAATCAAGGAATTACAGAGACAGCTTAAAAATTTATTAGCAATATAATAAATCAATCATGAGACACTATCTTGTCTATAAAATAAATCTTAACTTGTCGGTCTACGAATTGTGTTATTTTGTTTTGTATTAATATATTTTTTAAAACATTCTTATTGAAAACTTATTTTTTCTGACTCCAAGAGCAGACCCAAAAAAATCCAACCTATCTTGCTTAAGTAGCCTTAAGCCAGAATATTAATTATAAATATCTTAACCAACATACATTTGCGAAAATAAATAAACCATTCCAAATAATTAAGTTTTTAATTGATGGTGCTTTACAAACAACGTTTTAAAGGGCAAGGTAGTATTTTCGTGATTGGATGAAGTCAGACACACATCCTTAATCTAGCTAACTTGGGCTGTTTGTAATAAAGAAAACGACGTATTTTCGCACATAGTTTGTTTTATTTTCGCACATACACTGGATACACTACCCTTTTGAAAACGAAGCTGTATTATACACAAATAATAGTTATTATAATTAAGTCACAAAAATGCTAAACGTATCAGACACACAAATATGGCACCATAAACAAACCGAAAGAGTTTAGCTCGTAGACAATAACGTACTAGGATCGAATCTAGCAAGGGCTAAAGGTCGTTTAAAAAAGTTTAAAGTTCGTAAAAATTAAGTGAGTGTATTGAAGAATCGCTAAATAAGACAATAGTGTTGAGAGCGACTATAAATTAAAAAAATACTCTATGCTGTATGTGTCAGGCGTTCATATATGCCCCTTTTGTGTTACTTCAAAAGAGACCCACTCCTTTAAATCCCAATAGTAAAAAAATATTGAACGAAATTCCAATTAAAACTGGAACATAATAAAATTTCAACAAAAACAAGCTGTCACTTTTGCTGCAATACACGACCACCTTCGGAGCAGAAAAAAGGAGGAAAAAGGTACAGAGGCGTACGAAGAGCGGGCTAGCGGCGGCACGCCGTAGATGACGCAGGATGCCGCCCTTCTGGTCCAATCCGCCCCATAAATCTCTCCGGGCCCCGCGTGCCATTGTGTCGGCGCTCTCCCCGCCAGCGAACACGTTTTTTGTCGTCGGACTTTATTGCTTGTTAAACAATCCGATTGTAGATGGCGTCCGGATTCCCGGCCAAGGTCGCGGACGGGGCCTCTGAATGAGATCGGGACAATGGAACTGATTTATGAATCGACATGGAGAAATCGAGAGATGCCGGAGGGAAGGGATGGTGTTATAGACGATTAAGTAGGCGACAATAGTTACCGAGAAAGTAGCCATTGTGGTTAAATGGCGACCGGAAGAGTGATTATTAATTACTAAGTCCATGAAAAAGTATCGCAATTATTAGACACGTGAAGAAGAAATCCGCATTTTTAAAATGCATCTGAAAATTAAATAGTAGCGAGAACAGAAAAAATTTGTTAAAAAAAAGACTTTTAACAAAAAAATTGAACCAACTTTAATAAATAAATAAGGAAATCACTAAAAATTAAAAATAATCAAACTTAGATTTTTAGTACAAAAAAAAAACATTTCAAAATAAAATATGTACATAATAATCGTTCTAATAACTAAATAAAAATAATCAAAAACCTTATTTAACCTATCTACTACTCGTATTTTATATTCTACTATATACACACAATTTAGCTTAATGACTACTTTGAAGCCGATGTCGGACCGAAACACTTATATTAATTTAAACTTGTTTTGTTGGTAAATTAATTGTTTATATATGTCACGAAATTATATTATCATTTTTGTATTGTTTGGGCTCAGAACCGACTTCAAAGTAGTCAGTTAAAATAATAATGTAAATAGATAATTCTAGGTAGGTATTAAGCTAAATTGTGTGTATATAGTAGAATATAAAATACATTTACTACATAGGCAAAATAAGGTTTTTGTTTATTTTTATTTAGTTATTAGAAAAATTATTATGTAAATATTTTATTTTAAAATGTTTTTTAGTTAAAAATCTAAGCTTGATTATTTTTTAATTTTTAGTGATTTCCTTATTTATTTTTTAAGTCGGTTCAATGTTTTTTGTTACAAATATTTTATTTTACTCTTTTTAGTGTTACTAGTTTTTAGTGGCAGCCTGTATGAGGAAAAATAGGAATAAAGAAACAATGATTGAAAATAAGGAATCGTTCAGGCCCCAGGGTCCGTTAACTAGCCTAGGTCATTTAACAAATTTTTTAACTAAACAAAAACAAAGAGCTATTGCCCTGCGATCTCCGTTACGGAGCTAAACTCTTTAACCATTACACCATAGAGGCAGTTGTCTGCAATATTTCTACGAGGTCTTATATGCTATAGTTAGTGTTCAAAAGGCAAACTGAATGGCTTTTGCACTGAACGACTTCCACTTTTCCCACACATTAGCTCAGCAATAACATTAAAAACAAATATCAAATATATTATTGAGTCATAAGCCACCAGAAAATAAACATAACCGTCCAGGAGGTAAATTTGATCACCAATTTTCTGTTTTAGAAGTGTGTAATGTTGTAATGAATTGTGCAAAAGATTAATTTCATTTTAAAGAGGATCTAGTAGTTGCATCACTTTTCTTCCCAAAATTCCTAAGGATACACTCACTTCTGTATTTTCCTTCTATCACACTCTTGATAAAGAACGATTATGAACTGAACTGTCAGTTATTTATTCAAGAAATGATTGCAAAACTTTAAATGGTGCACTAGAAGTTCTAAAATGTTTAATAGCAAGCAATCTAGGAGACACGTTGAAGGGGACTAGACAATTATTATAAATCGCGGTAACAACTCCCATAACAACATCAGAGACTGAACGGTGTATCAAAACATCTCTCAGACATTCAGTGGCCGAAGATCGTTTAACAGTTTTCTCAAGTTATCTATTGAAGCTTATCCCCTAAATAGGCAATTTTAATCAGAAAGTGATTACCAAATTTGGGAACGGAAAAAACGGAATTGACTCATTTTCGATATCCAATGGCACTTTTCGTATAATTTTGCTTATCTATATCTGAATATATTGAGTAAATCTCATACGCAGGAAACTTTTATTTTTTTGTAAACCGATGTAATAAATTGTTGTTTGGCACTAATAATACTCTTGGTTGATGGACACCGCCAGAGATACATGACCTCGATGATATCTACTGCTAAAAAAACGCAAAACCTTTTCCCTAACCCATTACAACAGAAGAGAAAACGACCCAAGGAAAAAAATAAGATAAATCGATCCGGCGACAACTGCAACTCTTGGTGCCGCTGCCGATGCGGCAATTTCGAAGCCCCTTCGAGCATTTAATGCGTGTTATCGTACTCGATCTACAACGCTCGTCGTGATTATGAACGAAATGTAGCAGAAGACCGTACGGAAAATATTGGGAAGTGGTGGTGGCGGTGGAGGAGGAGGATGATTTATGATGGGAAGATACGGCAAATTTGCCCAGATCCGCGGAAAATAAGCTCTGGCTGCGAGACAATCCCGATAAGCTTTTAGGATCGAGGCCGGGGGGAGAGGATTTTTTGCGGCTCGAAAAAAAGAAAAAGAAAAGAAAACATTTCGCCAAATAAAATAGCTAAAAATAGCGGAATAAAAAGCCCGGACGGTGTATGTGTCTCATTTGATTCGGTTAGGACGGAATTTATGAATAGAATCGGCCGATTTAGCATATTATTCCTTTCCTTTTCGTCATTATACTGAAGCTAGCCTTTTATGTTGCGAGAATAGAGATCAAGAATTATTATTATAGATCAACAAAGATTGCTTTATCATTTGTTAAAAATCTTTCTTTGAATAATTAACTAAACGTGTATATAATTTATACAAAACGTATGTGGTTAATTAGAAATATCTGCCCTTCAATGAAAAGGTTTGGGATTTTATTTTCATATATACACCCAGCGACAAAACTTAAGCACACTAACAACCGCTCGAACATAAGTTCAGAGGTATTGTGTACTTAACTTCTCTATTTACTTTGATCGGACACAGCTCGTACAGAAGTTTAGAGGTACCATATACTTAACTTCTATTTCCTTTGAGCGGGTAAAGCTTGTGCAGGAGTTCAGAGGTACTATGTACTTAACTTTTCTATTTACTTTGATCACACACGGAACAGAAGTTCAGACGTACTACGTATTTAATTCCTCCATAACTTTTGATCAGACACAGGTCGAACAAAAGTTCAGGGATACTATGTACTTAACTTCTCTATTTCTTTTGATCGGACTTCTCTATTTTCTTTGATCGGACACAGCTCGAACAGAAGTTCAGAAGTACTATGTACATAACTCTCTATTTCCTTTGATCGGACACAGCTCGAACAAAAGTTCAGAGGTACTATATACTTAACTTCTCTATACCATTTGATCACACACATGGAACAGAAGTTCAGACGTACTATGTATTTAATTCCTCCATAACTTTTGATCAGACACAGGTCGAACAAAAGTTCAGGGGTACTATGTACTTAACTTCTCTATTTCCTTTGATCGGACACAGCTCGAACAGAGGTTCAGAGGTACTATATAATTAACTTTTCTATACCATTTGTTCAGATACAGCTGGAACAGAAGTTCAGAGGTACTATGTATTTAATTCTTCCATAACTTTTGATCAGGCACAGGTCGAACAAAAGTTCAGAGATACTATATACTTAAATTCTCTATATCATTTGTTCAGACACAACTGGAACAGAAGTTCAGAGGTATTATGTATTTAATTCCTCCATAGCTTTTGATCAAACACAGGTCGAACAAAAGTTCAAACGTACTATGTACTTAACTTCTCTATTTACTTTGATCGGACACAGTTCGAACAGATGTTCAGAGGTACTATATACTTAACTTCTCTATACCATTTGTTCAGATACAGCTGGAACAGAAGTTCAGAGGTACTATGTATTTAATTCCTCCATAACTTTTGATCAGGCACAGGTCGAACAAAAGTTCAGAGGTACTATATACTTAACTTCTCTATATCATTTGTTCAGACACAACTGGAACAGAAGTTCCGAGGTACTATGTATTTAATTCCTCCATAACTTTTGATCAAACACAGGTCGAACAAAAGTTCAGAGGTACTATGTACTTAACTTCTCTATGTCCTTTGATCATACGCAGCTCGAAGTTCAGATGTTACAATCTACCAGATAGTAACTAAAAAGTTTTTTGTTTCTGATGCCCGTTTTTGGGTTTTTGGGTTGTCCGCGTGCTCATGCCTTCGAACGTCCTTAACATATTTTCCGCTTACTTATATATTAGATATATATATTTACTCTTATTATATGTATATGTGTAAGAGGAAATATATATATATTTGTACCCATTTTTCTCAATAAATGTCTTTTTAAAGTACGAAAGAATCAGAATACATGGAATAACCTAATAATAAATGTTTTCAACGCCCTCCTTAAGCCCCGCAATCACATTTCGCTGGGTTCGCGCTAACGTATATATCTGATAAATCTAAGCAATTTTCGGCGCACCGAACTTTTTAAACATTCGCCAAATCTTTACTCCTAACTTCATCCCCCAATCTCCGACACCACTCTCGGTCCAAATCGTTGTTTTTAATTATCTCGCAAGCTGTTTCGCGCCGCTTCCATAAACTGTAAGGCCCGACGAAGGACAAAAAAAGTTCGCCACGGCGATAACAATAATAAATTGGCGCTGTTATTGTCTCAACGGTCGTATTGGGAGTCGGTCTCGTCGCCCTGACCCAGTTGCCGCGATCTGGGCGTATTAAAAACGGTAAAAATGCACACCATTAACGAGCATCGCATCTGGCCGGAGCGAGGTCGAATCTCTTCGCCGTCGGCCGACGCTCAAGTCAGCAAGGGAAAAAACGGAAATCTGGTTTTCCGTTGAAGCCTCGGCGATATTGCCACATAAATAACGACGTCGCTCGAGAAAGCCGCACGAGGACAATAAATTTAACAGGTTCCTTTGGACGTAAACCAGTCTGTTTTCAATGAAACCCAACAAGGACCGTATCCTAAGTTATAGTGTAAAGCATCAAGTCGGAGAACCCTTCGCAACTATTGTAGGACCAACTTTAAATCCCGAGTGTAAAATAAAAATGATATTATTAAAACAATTTAACACATTAAATAAATAAAAACGGAGATCAAAACATTTTTTAATTTTTTTATTTATTTATTACATTGTTACTAGTCATTGACGATTAATCTACAATTTGTCTTTACAATAACGTAAATCTAGTTATAGTCTATTCAAAGTTGTTTTGTACATACGTCATCAAAATTTAAGAAGTTCAAAACGTCCCAATGTTGCCCAAGCCGCTCTGACTTCTAGTTCAGTTTGACTTTGACATAGAACGAATCTAAATGAAATAAATGAACAAAAATGTTATCAAATATAATTTATTTTAACATTACAGTATATCTAAAATAATTTGTTCTATTTATATTATATTCTTGAAATGTACGTATAATTTGCAAGAACTCGCAACGTTGCAAATTTAAATACTTGTGCGCATTTGATTGATTCTCCAGACTCTTGTAAATTGTTATTATGTTCTAATAAGCATGAATTTTATAATGGCTTTGAAATTGTAATGCTCCCTACAGTGAAACTAATGAAGCTACAGTGAAAAAAATCTATTAACCTATACAGTTAACCTCATTTGCAGAAAATGGCATCCCTTAATTCGAATGAAGACAACCCTGTGTAAAATTCTGATTAAACCGATCCTTAACCCTAGTTAAATGTAATCTTAAATTAGTCAAAATTCCTGCTGATTTTGAGAGCATCTTCTCCAGGCTCAAGGAGATTGGAGTTAACGTTACAAAGGTTCCTTAACGTGACCCCAAATTTCTGCATCTCTGCTTTTCACGCTTTGTGTGTTATTGTTAATTAACATAAGATTTCTTGAATAGAACGAAATTTAGGGCAGTCTAACAAGATACAGGATGCTAACCAATATAAAATTATTGTTATTCATAAAAAAGATAATGAGTTTTTGATGTCTTCCCATTTATCCTCAGAAGTTTATATCTAATATCGTTCACGGCATCGGGATCATCGACCTAATAAGTTACGAACGAGAGAAAACGCGTAAAAAGTGAGTATAATACAGATTAATAGATTTTTTTCGGATCTAATTTACGACGAGTTACGATTAGATTTTTTTTCAGATTTAATTAAAATATCCATAAAATTTTGCGTAAACATTTAGATTTTTTTATAAATTATCTCCCCCTTTGTTGTATAGCATTATGGAGGGCATTTAAAGAATGTGCCATCTCCAAGTCTATGTTTAAAACAGACTAGAGTAAAAGAGGATACTGTAAACTGAATTTTCATTTATTTGAATTAATAGTCTGAGTGAAGAAACGCTCTCGTGGCAAACTCTACGCAAGCACATATACCTTGTTGTGTAACTGGTGTTTAAAATTTTACTCTAATATATTTTTCTTTGTGTATCATTCCACAATGGAGAAATTTAGCCCTATAGTTAAAAAATAATCAAACATGTTACAATAGTAAAGGAAATGCTGGGAACTCATTTAATGACTAGTAAATATAGTAATATGAAAATTATCATTCATTTTCTATGAAATATTGTAAACTAAACGCTAATCAAAATGTACAACTTAATAATTGGGTGTTGTAATTTTGTTTACCGAGTAAATACAAATTGGGAACCATTTGAAATCATATTTATATAGAGATTATATTTATATTACATTATACACTATAATTGTTACATATTGTCTATCCATTAAAATAGTGAACTCATGTCACCTAAATTTGTAATGTCAAATGTCGCAACGTTGCCGCATCATCTTTGATTTTTAATTTATTTTAGCTTTGACCTGTAACACAATTCTATTGTAAATCAAATAATTAAATAAAAATTATGTTATCAAATACAGTTTATTCTGTTGCGTCTTTATATGTAAAGATGCTTTTAATTATATATGATTTACACGTCGATGGGCAATATTTTTTTCTCCGATGGTTAAGATAGTTCGGGTGTCCTCGACGTAATTAGTTCTAATATTTGACATTTGTGAAAAGTTAGGTTAAGTTAGAATATAAGCGGAAATACAATAAGCATTGTAAGATAGAATAAGAATGTAAAAGTTTAAGGTAACATATGTAGTCTGTGCAAAGTAAAATAAGTGAATAAAGTCGATAAACATTTCAAAACATAGTTTATTATTTGGTGACCCGTAATCGCGGGTTAATCGCCCCAACAATTATAATACAGTTAATGTATATATTAGCGAAGGGCTTAAACTACAGTTAATTATACAGCCACAATAGTTTACAGGTTAGAATTATTTTATTATATTTACATTACAATAAAGTATTATCCATACCATCTATGAGGCACAGTTCTAGGTGCATTTTTTTATGCAGTGGTATAACCTAGAGATCTAAGCCACCTAATTAACAATTGTATATCCGGCTAAACATATTGTTGTATTTCTCATTAATCAGTAATGTGTAGATTTTTCTCTGTAACATTGAATTTAATCACTGCATTTTATCCCTAATCCACTTGCTATATATGCAAAATAGTAGTGCAAAATAGTAACAAATGATTCATCCTCTCAAACATTCTAACTTAATGCTCATGTACACACCTATGTATGCACATAAATCTTTCACACTCTGCAATACGATTTTCTACAATTATCTTCTATTAATTATATACACAGCCTTACTCGTTTCCATTCTGATCACCTTGTTTCAGTAATTATCAGTTCTAGATCATAATCACACATCATGCTCATTGTAATCTTCGCCACACCTCATATCAATTCGAATAGATTAAATATACAGTGATAGGGGGATACTTTGTGACCCAATTAGTCAGTTATCAAATCTACTATATTGTTACTATATACTTTATTTATTAAAGTCTCCTTTTTGAAATATCTAAGTATCGTCTAGATATACAAATTGAAGTACCAAATCTTCCTAGATTTTGTTATATGCTTTTAAAAACAATGTCTAAAAGTTCATATGTATATATATATATATATATATATATATATATATATATATATATATACAGCTGAAATATAACACCACAGTTCGTTTCATTTCTATGGTGCGTATGTTGTTTATTTGTTAGCATTTTCCACGTTCTTGTGATTAAATTAGATTAAATTATAATCAAAATTAGTTTGCAGTAGGATATGCATTGAATGGATATGGATTGAATAATTGAACCAAAATGTTATCAAATATCATTTATTTTAACATTATAGTACATCTAAAAACTACAGTTAATTATACAGCCACAATAGTTTATAGGTTAGAGTTATATATGTAACCTCTAATCACTATTACTTTCGAGAATTTTGCATACGTCTGACAACCGAGCGACTAATATTGTCTGATTCTAAAACAAGTTTACAAATTGCGGCAGGCAATATATTAAATATATTGATGACGTATGTACAAAAAAAAACTTTGAATAGACTATATATAATAAATATAAATGAAAAGTGCTCTTTTATATAGAGAAGTAATACATCGAATTTTCACCAATGAATACAACTCAAATTACGTACAAGCACCTAATTATATAAGTTTACTGGACATCACGAATATCACAATTATCTAAACTAAACGAGCAGAAGATAGTCACTATTAAATGGTATGTTGAAAATAATATGCGTACTGTCTGCGATAGAGTTCTAAGAAAGAAAATGATATTCAACATAAAAATGGTAGTACATTCTAAAAATTGTTCAAAACTCAAAAAAAACTTTGATAATTGATGTTAATTTTTATCTTGATATTATTCTTAAACACTCTCACTAAAGATTATATCACACATCTCTTACCAGCACCAATTAGATATCCTATTTAATTTCGTTTCTTTTATTATTGCAGATTCCTAGCCATCTGGTGGCCGCTGAAATGCCAAATCACCAAAAGACGAGCCCGTCTCATGATAGCCCTGATCTGGACTGTCTCCCTCACTGCCACCATACCCTGGGCCCTGTTCTTCGACCTGGTGGTGATCTTCAGCGACGCTCCCGACGTCCAGCTCTGCCTGGAGGTATGGCCCGAACCGATGAACGGTTCCCTCTACTTCCTGGTGGCCAACCTGTTGTTCTGCTACATCCTGCCGATGATCCTGATCACCATGTGCTACGTACTGATCTACGTGAAGGTCTGGAAACGTCACATCCCCACGGATACGCGAGACGCTCAGATGGAGAGAATGCAACAAAAATCGAAGGTCAAGGTGGTGAAGATGCTGGTGGCCGTGGTGATACTATTCGTCATTTCCTGGCTGCCGTTGTACGCGATATTCGCCCGGATCAAGTTGGGCGGGGAAATAGCCCCGTGGGAGGAGGAAGTGCTGCCGATAGCGACCCCCATCGCTCAGTGGCTCGGCGCCTCCAACTCCTGCATCAATCCCATCCTGTACGCGTTCTTCAACAAGAAGTTCCGGAAGGGTTTCGCGGCCGTGCTGAAGAGCAGGCGGTGCTGCGGCCGACTCCGATACTACGAGACGGTGACAGTGACCGCATCATCGTCTGCCAGCGTCCGGAAGTCCTCCCACTTCTACAACAACAACTCCTCCACCAGGAAACTGACCACGGCCGCGGACGCCCTCACCGTCTCCTACATCTGCAACAACGCAGGTGCTTAAGAAGCTCTACCACCCCCCCAGTGACCCACCCACATAGGCAGAAACCATTTATTCAAGAGAATTTTTGTCCAGTTTTTCGACGAGATTTTTAAACACAGACAGATAGAGATAGAGCGAGACAGAGCGAATCTACTTGTTGGGCAGGCAGCCGATTGGAGAGATGATACTGGTCCCGACAGTTAGGGATCCGAAGCATCACCTAAACGTGTCTTAAAATTGTATTTTTTTAGAGAGGCTCTTATTTTGATACCCCGAGAATGTAAGCTTACTCCATCGATATTTCTATCGTTAGACGTTCACCAAAGCAAAAGAGAAGAGATTCTATATTTTTATGAATAGTTCTCGACGTTAACGAGAACGATTGATTTCCATTCGTTTTGGGGTTCTTTTCGATTTAGGTGTCCTAGTACGCTTTAGATTTAAGACAGAGGAAGAATCGTCGAATAAAAACAAAACGAGGCGTCAGTACTGCCGTTGCAACAAAACCTTTCGAGGGAGAACTCCCTGTAGTATACGCCAAACCATAAATAAATATCAAACCGTTCGTTTGTTTTTAGTCTGCGATCTTTTGGCGCTACACACACAATGTAGGGACCGTGTGTCGGTTTTTTCGACGTATTTGGCAACGAAGCGACGCCTGGCCGAGCGTCGCGGTGCTACATCGAGTTTCCGCCAAGAATTTTAATATAGAAAGCGGCCGTCGTCATTTGTTTATTCGGTCCGTACAGGGAACTCTTGATTAACGCGTACCAATTTAATATACGCAGTCTCCGTTGATTAATTAAACGGACGAAAGAAATATTTCGCCGCAATCAAATATAGTTGGATCTGCGCAATATTTGTAGCAATAGATAGAGCATTTACATAGTACCGCCCCGCCCGTTAACGGTAAACTTTGAATATCGAATTTATATCGGTAATATTGGTATTTTTATTAAAGAAAAATGTTGTTACCCGTAAAGGTTAACATTTAAATATTGGGTAAAATCTTAAGCCGATTTATAGAAAAAATTTTCATCACAGCAACATCAGCAATAGCAACAGAAACAAGCAACTTGTAAACATATTTTTATAGTGCAAAATACAATTTAAACTATACAAAAAGTGATCTTAAAAAAAGCGAAAAATAAATAAGCTTATAAAGTTGAAATTGAAATATAGGTGCTGTTTGTAGGAAATGTTTGATTGATGAAAAATTTGATTTGAACTGGCCAATCGGTAAGCTTAATGCAAAGTCCATATAAACTCTAAGTTGGTAAAAAGAAACTATAATTTATAACAAATAAATGTCTAAGTTCTCAAATAATAATCTCAATATTCTCCGCAATGAGAAAACAATTTCACTTTTAGGTCTTTGAGTGAATATTTCATTTTTTGTTTTCGTGTTTTTAAAGAAAAATAATAGTGATAACGATACTGTTTGAATATTAACTATTCAATTAATAAATAATCAAATAATTGTCAGTAATTAATTGAGTATGTTGTACACCAATTACAAAAAAGTATTTAAAAAACACACAAAAGCTACAACCATTTCATCGCTGTAATAACCAAAGATTATAAGTAAGAGCATCTATTTGGTAATTTACTTAAATTTCTCAAAAATTTCTTTCAGCGCACGAAGGACTTAAGGACATTAAGAAGGATGCATAAGACACTTAATCTATCAAGAACGATTTTAAAGCCGTTATATTAAAAATTATGTTATTTCGATCACTTCAGTCAAAATGCAAAGATTTAAAAACCAATAAAAAACGAGCCTTTAAATAATATCTTCATTTTTGAACAATTATTGCACGAGGAATCATTAAAAGAATTTAAAATTTAAACTTTCAAATCATAGATCTAATAATAATAATTTTATCTTGAAACAAGAAAATATTTATACTTTTTACTAATTTTCTTCGTTTTCCTGGTATTACTATAAACTTTTTAGAAACGACATCATACTTTATTAAAGACCAAAATATAACTCACCTATTAAAGTTAAAAAACATATTTTGGTTCATTCGTATTGCATTCGGGACAGTTCTCAACAAAATAAAATAAACCAGCATCTCAACCAATAATAATATAGTTCAAAAGATAAATTATTTACTAAAAAACTGTTTTAAACTCATTTTTAATATTGCCTGCTGTAATATCGAACAATTAACTAATACAAATATTAAACTCACTCATCTTAGCTGTTAACCAATGAGGGACGTACTACTAATAGCCAGTTGACGAGTTAGTTATTTAAAGAAAGTATAAACAATTTATGAAATTGACATTTTACATCAAAGGATTTTTTTATTAAACCTAAAACAGGACAGGGCAGGAATTTTAAAATATAGAGATCAAATCCGATTATAAGATGCTAACAAAATTGATCAGCTAACTCTAGATTATGAAGCATTTAAAAAACAACGACACGCCTTTAAAAAAACATCTTTAAAAAAAAAGAAATAACCGAAAATTTAAATGTCAACCTATAATCGATACTAAGATTTTGTCGAGCAAAATCCACTGTGATTTGTACCCTTAGATAATGTCTTTATTCAATAAATGTGTGCTATATCGAGTCCAATTGTAATACACCATTTCCGTAGAGTATTGAAACACTGGCAATCATGTTTTAGCTGTAAATTGTAAGGGGCTCAATAGAATATCTCGATATTATATGAAAACTCATCACTATCAACTAATATATAGGATATTCCGATCGAGTTATTATATTTCTAGACAATACCACGCTTCAAGCCAGATATAAAATATTTCTTATTTAAAAAAAAACTGGAACAGTCGTTTTAAATCAAGACACAGCAGCTTCGATGCTCGTTTATTTCCGCCCTTTCTACGTTAAAATTCTTGGATCACTACGTATTCCAAAGTACAATAATATTACTTTCCCATAGCATAATAACACTTTGGAGATCTGTAGCTAAATAATTGTTACTATTAACGAATATGTCTAGGGTTGTGTAATGTGTATTTGTTAGATATTGGTAACTATAAGACAAAGCAAACTAGATTTGTAAGTACACACAGATTTTTAATAAAGGAGCGTGCGACGCGGGTCAGACGGTTTTAGTTAAGGGTTTTTTAAGATTACACCACGAAAGGGAACAAGACGTCGCTAGACATAATAAGAGTTTTACGTCTGGTCCCGCGCTCGTATCTCGAAATAACGTACCTTGTAAGAGAAACGGTGGCAGAAAATAAATACATCGTTCTAATATAATAAGGAACAAAATAAAACACTATTTATATAAATAAGGAACTCATAAAGGTACTGTGTACCTAAATCTGTTAAAAATAAATTTTAAAATAGAAAATTTGGAGTTTTTTATTTACCATTTCACGCCGCCATACCTGTTGAAAGAGGTGACGTCACACGCTGCACCTGCGGTACAAAGAGCGAAGAATCGAAAAGTCGTCGTACCCGTAAAGAAAACAACCGTATTGGTTAGGTTAACATCGTTAAATAAATAATCGATTATGAATAGTTAATGTTTGGAGTCAAAAGATCACTATAGTCATCAGTATTACGGAAGCAACAAACAAAGGTGAGCGATTGAATATTATAATTTTGCTGGTGACGAAAATTTTCATTTTTAGGACGGTAAAATATGGAGACCAAACAAATATTATGCGTTTATGGACTCAAACTGTTCCTCTGTCTTCGGTACTACTTCGATTTAGCTATTGACGCACTTTTTGGACTTTACTATTGTAAAAAACAGGAAAGTGTCCCTCCAACATCTGATCCCCTCCTGTTACAAAGTGCACAACAATTAGCGCAATCGATCAGAAACAGGAAACTGACATGTCAGCAGGTAGTGCAAACATTCATCAATCGAATTAAAGAGGTTAATCCAATTATCAATGCTGTGGTTGACGAAAGATTCAGTGAAGCACTGAAAGAGGCTACTGCAATTGACGATGCTATATCAATTGGGAATATTATGGAAACTGATTTTGATAACAAACCATTACTAGGTAATAATCATTAATACTTTTAGTTCAAAAAATTATAAAATTTACATTATAGGTATCCCATTCACAACTAAAGAATCTGTTGCCTGTAAAGGGATGGCTTTTACATTTGGACTCAAAAAGAGAAAGGGACACAAGGCACACTTTGATGCAGACTGTGTAGAACTCATGAAAAAGGCAGGTGCAATTCTGGTTGGTGTCACCAACATACCACAATTAAATCTATGGCAAGAAACAAGCAACCCAATATATGGACTCACAAAAAATCCGTATAATACCTCAAGAAATGTTGGAGGGTCTTCTGGAGGTGAAGCAAGTATAATAGCTTCATGTGGATCTCCTATAGGCATTGGTAAAAATAATCCTTCAGCAAAAAACCACAAATCTTTTAACAAAGTTTTCAGGCACAGACATCGGAGGTTCATCTAGAATTCCTGCCTTTATGTGTGGATTATTTGGTCACAAACCTACCTGCAATATTATACCGATAAAAGGTGATAAACCTGAAGATAATTTAAATGAACAAAATTAATGGAAATTTAATAGGACTCACTTTTCGAACTGGGCAAGAGGAAGACTCCATGGTAGTATGTGGACCCATTACCAAAAATGTTGCTGACTTAATTTTGTGTCTTAAAGTCTTGGCTGGGCCAAAAAGAGTCCAAAAATTAAATTTAGATGAACCAGTAGCAATAAAAGACCTGAAAGTTTATTATGTTTCTAATCCACGTGATATTTTTGTGAGTCCATTTAGAGGAGAAACAAAATATTTCTTTAACAGGTGATTTAAATTTTTTCCACTTTATAAATAACATTAAAACTGTGCTAGGGCTATTGAAATGTTTAAGGAGGTATGTGAGACAAAGCCCAGTGAGTTGCAGTTTGAAGATTTAAAATATACAACCAAACTATGGAAATATTGGATGACACAGGAGGGAACAAACTTTAAACATGACATCAACAACAGAGAAGGAGAGGTCAGTGTTGGTACTTACAGAGATCACTATACAGATTTATAAATTTTGCAGATTAATTCAATCGTTGAAATTGTGAAACATTTTACAATCGGAGGTGATTTTACTACAGCAACAATATATAACCTTATTAATGGATTAATGAAAAAGGTTAATGAGAAATGGGCCAAACAAACAACAGAACAATTAAAAAAAGCTATCTTGGTATGGAATAAAGAATTCAAACACATCCTAAAATAATGTTTCGAGTTTTTCAGAGCAAATTAGACAATAACAGTGTCCTCATTTACCCATCTGCACCCTTCCCAGCCAGTTATCATTACACAGCATTCTTGAGGCCCTATAATTTCAATCTATTCTCTATATGGAATGTTTTAAAGTTGCCTGTAACACAAGTCCCATTGGGATTAGGAAAAGATGGTTTACCAATGGGTATTCAAGTAGTAGCTGCACCGTTCCAAGATAGACTTTGTATAGCAGTAGCCAAAGAATTGGAACAACATTTTGGAGGATTTAAAGAACCCTGAACAAATAATAATATAGAAATATGTTAAATATAGGTGATGGCGTTAATAAAACTTAGGTTAAGTTATATTCTTGTCCTTTACTCTTACCTCTAAGTCTATCTTTGTTTTAGGCTATCACAAGTTCGTGTTAGCGTTGGGAGTATAATCGATATAAATTAAAAAATCGTTTTCATTATATAATGGACAATTATAGTATATACAATTCGCAGAGCCTAGCTTTTTATAATTTATTGTACAAATATATTGCAATTTACAATAAAATTATCAGAACCAAGTTTACTTCACTAAGTAAACCTCATCATATGAAATGAAATAAGAATGGACTAATACAATGACAGATCCAAATATTACCATGATGCCAAATGTAATGTGCTTTCGAGGGTTGTAATTGGCCAAGAGGGTACATCAGAATGCAGTTCTATTAGTTTATTTTATATCGTTTTTATTTACTTGTATTTATATATAATTTCAATGTTTCATCATTATGATTTATTTCTCTATGACAACATTGTTTCTCTGAAACCAAAAAGCCACCTTCAAGCGCAAATATGTCGATCACAATAATCGATATAAATTAAATGGCCGTAATCGATATATTTCGATTACAGAATTTATTTTAATTTCAAGAAACGTCACGAATTGAGGTCAGGGGTGTGCAACTACAATGCTAAGTGGTGGGGCAAAATCTTGTTTAGTCCAATCATTGGTGGCGCTGACAACGTGAATTTGATTGGTTAGTTTAAAAATATTATATAGAATCCTGTAAGGAAAATAATTTGCTTTGATTGGTCAGCCATTTCACGTGACTATTTTATGACGTCACATTTGCTGGCCAATAATATTTGAATGAAAATCGAATTTAATTTAAAAAACTAATTTATTAAAATAAAATCCTATACAAATATACATAAATGTAAATAATATAAATAATAATAAAAAACAACAGAAATATACATAATTGCAAAAAGCAAAAATAAATAAACTACAAAAATGTAAATAAAAAAAATTAAAAGCCCCATACTCCAGACAAAATAATTAAAATACTCTTCTATAACGCCTGCTCCCTTTTTCGTATTTGTTTAGTGCCATCAATTTTATAGGATCTATTAGAGTTCTATCTTGTATTTGTGCTATACTGAAGGTAAACTTTAAGTCCTTCCCTGTTAATATTGAATTAACTTGTTTAACCCAAAAATACAATGAACATTTGACAATAAGATTTAAAATGTGGTCTTCAAAATCGCTATGGACTGGGCAGTTGAAACGTTTAAAATTTATGTGTTTTTTTAAGACATCTCTCAGAATAACAGATATGCTATTTTTATGACAAAATCTAGGTATTAAATAAAAGAGATAGCTTAAAGATCTACAAACAGTATAGTAAAACAGTCTTGATGGAGTTGTTAATTTGGGTCTACGCGGCTGCATCCCTTCTATAAAATCAGTATCGAGTTTTTGATCTGTGGAACTACTTAATGTAGAATGTAGACAGATATTGCACGTTGTCTTTTTTCTCAGAAGTTTTATCAAATAGCCTGAAATATAGACTAACATGCAACGTTCCACTCTTGTTTTCCTCAGAGCAAAGTTCTCTGGAACTGAAAATATAGACTCAACTGGTGATTCTACAACCTCTGGTGATGCTACATCTCCAGTTAAAAAATAATGTAAGTTATCTAAAGCGCCAACATGTTCATCTTCTTCACAATTTGCTCCGGGCGAATGATGTGAAAAAAATGAAATGATGAGCCCTTTTAGAAATTTCTCAAACATACTAGGGGAAGGATGCTGTTTCTACCTCTATGACCTCTAATAGATCCAACAAAAATCTTTAAGCAATCTTGGTTAAGATTTGTTAAACAAATGTAGTTATTTGTAAATTTAGACAAAATAGATTTCTTTAAGTTAATAAATCCCCTAAAAGTAGCAATTAAATTTTTAATTGATGGCACCATAACAAATATTTTCTTAACAAGGCAATCAAATTTAAATATATAATTCCTCTACTATAAAATGATTGAACACTGATTGTTCTAAAAAGTTAAAGTATTGCAAATATTTTAGGGATATTTTACAATTAAAAGTAGTATTTATTACTACTAATTATCCAGTTATATTAATTATTACCTTCTTGTAAGACTTCTTTATGTAGAGACATCACATTGACAACATACGCACAACTTGGTAGATTAATTGAATTTTATTACTACTAACATCTTCATAAGTTTTTGAGTTTCTGTAAACAAACAATATATAAACAGACATGTAGTAGATAGATAATTTTATATGTACCTGATAAAACCAATGATGGATATGCATTTACCCAAATACCTGTTCGTGAAGGAAGGATAATTCTAAATTTTTCACTAATATGTCCATAACAAACACCATGACGTTGATATATTTGCATTGTGGTTTATCCAGGTAACTTACTATTATTTACTTGATCAACCCATTTTTGGAAAGTATCGAGATCATTCTTTGGGAAACGATGTCTAATTTCCGTAGTAGAATTTTACCCCGGTACACTACATCTTTTACTACACTGACGTATTGTCATCAATTTTTATATTATTACCCCATAATAATTAATGTAAAACAGAAAATATGCACAACGTAAAACGAAAATTTCGTGATCTAAACAAAAACCATAACCTACAAACAACAAACATAAAAATGGACGCCTATAGAAAATGCTGATTTCACACAATTTGATCGACCAATCACATTTCATGTTAGTGGCGGCACCTGCAATTTAAACTGCCAATCACAATTTGCGATCGCAGCGCTACAGTTGATTGAACTAAACAAAACATTTCCCCAAGGTCGCCTATATCGTGAAATTTCTATTTTTTCTATGATTGAGGTTAGTGCATTCTTGAGTTGTCAAGAATATAATATTTTAGATCAACTATAATAACATACGAATATAATTTTCGAAAGAAATGGCAACACATTCGGGGGCACATATACTTCAATGGAGTCCCGATAAAAAATATAGCGAACGAGAGAGGTAATACATATGGAAACCATTTCCACATATTTTTCTTAATTAAACATACAATGATGTTTTTTATAGGTGGATATGTATTTATCCGGCCTATATAAACAGTAAAAAAACTCGTGCTGAAGGTAGGAGGCTACCCAAAAATAAATGTGCCGAAAACCCAACATACCAAGAAATTAGAGATGTTTTAGTTGCAGCTGGTTTAAATGCAAGTTTTGACACTTTAATAACTGATAGACACCTGGTGAGCAAAGTCAATTTTAGGTTGGCGTAGAAAACAAGCTCTATAGCAGGGAAAGAAGCAAGGAACTACTTTATCGGGGAAGAATTAGAGTTCAATTAAAGCATGATGATGGCTCACTTTACAATACATCTTTTCCTACTCGAGACAGTGTTATGTTGCACCTTGGATCAATGATACCTCAGCTAAAAACGAGACAAACTAAAGCGTCTGCTGAACCCACAGCACAAAGTAGCCAGGGAAAAGGCAAAGGTAAAGGCAAAGGCAGAAGATGAATTTGTTTTAAAAATGTGTCAGAGGTTTTTTTTTAATATATATGTCAATTTATACTAGGCTTAATTTTTTTGTGTTACCTATATAAAATTGGTTTATAAATCTAATGCAAGTTATACTCACCCTAATAAAGATAGATAGTAAATATCACAACAGCGGTTTATAAAGCACAAAAAATTAATGATTCAAATTTATATAGTATGAAAAGTCAGACAATTAAATGAACTGTAAAACAAAATAATTTTTCCATAAATAATTCAAATGCCGCCATAATATTATAGTTTAGAATTTCTTACAGTTATCTACTTACCTAGTGGAGTGCCATCTGTCGATCAAAGCTCGATATATTTTCTACTCGGAAATATAAAAAATGGGACTGTATATAAAATTATTTTACTTTGATTAGTATATTTAAACAAACAGTTTGAGCATTGTATGCAATTCATTGGACAAAATGTCATTATTTTATAAAAGACGTTTATTTATTTATAAATATACTCTTTGTATTGGTGGTTGCCCGATCGGGTACTATTTTACTTTTGTAAAGTGCATCTTTAATGATATCTGCAAACCTTGTCCTAAATATAGCGTTAAATTTTTGTGTTTTCAATGAAACATATCTCAATGAATACAATATGTGGTTTGTTTATTTACACCTAGACTAGTTAATAATAGTTTTATTCAAACGGAATTCTTATCAATTAGTATACATTTCATAATAGCACCTGGAATTTTTCATATAAATGGAAAAATATCATTAACAAACAAGCGAATATTTACGATTTAATTTAAAATAATACAGAAAATAAAGAAATGTTTTCAGATCACGTGAATGGTGTTATTTTATATGAATGATAATATATTTTTTAAATAGGCTCGCATTGACATTGGGAAAATTTTATTATTCCGGACAAGTGAATTTTCGCCCTTCCTAGCGAACAATGGACAGAAAAACACCCGGAATAGTTGTCGCATTTAAATACCCCGACCTCAGTCCGCTTATCTCTTTCGTGTAAAATTAAAGCTTCATTAAATAATAAAGATAAAGCGAGAGGAGAGATTTAGGCGAGCTTAAAAAATATAAATAGTACGCAGAGCCGTGGAAGCGGTAACAGTAATCGTTGAAGTACCGAAGCGCGGTTTCGATATAAGAATCGCAGGTGTCTAGGGATAGTTGTCGTTGAAGTCTCGATATTAAAATGACGGTGAGGAGGACGAACGTGGAAAACTCGTTGGACTCGATCCTGTATCGGTTGGGGGATTTCGGGAAATATCAGATACAGGTCTTCGGTTTGGTTTGCGTGGCCGTGATTCTGCATAGTGTCGTTCACATCGTGTACGTCTTCACCGCCATGGACCTGAACTACAGGTATTTACTCGTTATTTTTGACCGTTATCATCCCGCATAGTTGCATAATGTCGGGATTGATTCAAGCGGAACTGTGAAATATTAAAATGGGCGCACGTTCTCCTTTAAATCCAATTTAGGGTAATGTAATGGCTTGAGGAAGTTGTTACTGTCCTATTAGGCATGAGCGTTTAGTATTTATTAAGGTGTTTAGGGTACTGCCGACGTAAAAAAAATATTGTTAATTATTTTCGTTGACTCAAGTTTGCTTAAATAATGGTATAATAAATAGGTGCTTTTCGCGGTCACCATTATGGACCTTATTTAATGCGAATTTTAAATGTTAGTGGAAATACCGGTTGACCGCATGGTACCTGCTTTTTAAGTCGTACTGAATATTAATATTTCTTTTCGATTAATTGAAATGGAATAAATCGAAATTTGTTATATAATTATAGTATTTGCTTGCATGTATTTTGATCGTGTTTTGTTACAAATTATTATGATTCGGGAGGGGACAGCACTTTTGACTTTGGAACAAAACATAAACTTTATTTACATCTTTGTCCTTTATACAATTTTGAGCAGCCTCGATACAAATACAGCGCCCTCTACTAGTTGTTCTTCTTCTTTTCTACACTGGCTCTTGTATCGATGTAAATCATATATTTAAGATCCCATCTCAATTTAAATGTAACTGACAACTAACCGAATTAAGATTATAAAAAGAAATTACAAAAATATATATAAATTTCCAGAACAAAACTATTACATTCAACGTACAAATTTGTTTGAACTTATAACTCTTCTTTTTCAACATGGCGAGAATTTAACTTTAATTAATTATTTAATTAATTAAGTCTGCACAATTGTGTGATAAACCAACGTAAGAACCAATTTCCTTCTTGATGGGTGATACACTGATTATAGCGACCCTCCAACTTTTCGATACAATTTTTGTGATACGATTTGTCCTTCATCTCAGCGAGCATTCTTTTGAGATCTGAGAACAAGAAATAGCAGCTGGGAGCCAGATCCAGAGAATACGGTGGATGAGGAAGCAATCCGAAGTCCAATTCATGGATTTTTGACACGGTGCATTGTCTTGGTGAAGCAGCACTTTCTCTTTCTTTAAAAGCGGTCATTTTTCGGTGAATTCGTCGTTCAAACATTCAATGAAAATTATTCTATGCGCATCCCAAAATACAGATGCCATAACCTTGCCAGCCAACTGTTGCATTTTCCCACGCTTTGGAGCGGGTCCATCGTGTGCAGTCCACTCGGATGACTGTCGATTGGACTTCGGAATGAAATGACATATCCACGCAAAAACTCGGGTTTTTTACGCTTGATCATCTTCAAACTCGGTTACGAATCATCAACTCGTCGTTGTTTTTGGTCAAAAGTGAGCACCCACTTTGCACAGAGCTTTCTCATACCCAAATATTCGTGAATGATATGATGTACATGTTCAGTTGACATCTCTTATCTGAGTGTCTGCTATTTCATTCAATTTCAATTTACAGTCATTCAAAATCATTTTGTGGATTTTTTAAATATTTTCGTCGGTGACAACCTCTTTTGGGCGTCCACTGCTTTCGCTGTCTTCGATGCTCATTTCACCACGTCTAAACTTAGCATACCAATCCTTGATGGTTGATTTTCCTGGGGCAGTGTCCGGAAACTCAGCATCAAGCCAAGTTTTTGCTTCAACTGTATTTTTTCCCTTCAAGAAGCAATATTTTATCAACACGCGCAAAAGTTGCTTCACTCAAGATGCTATAATTCACAAACTAATGATCCGACAGCTGTCAAATTTCAATACGCATCTGTTGAGGCTTAGGGCTAACTAAAAACATATTGATTTAATTCTAGTAGAGCCATCTATGTATCAGCCCGAGGTATTTTCAATTGACATCATAACTCTTACTTAAAAAAAATAAATTGCCTACTTGTGTATATCAATTCGTTTTCTTTTATTGTTGGTTTTAGTGTCATAATAATAAGTGCTAATAAGATTTCTGAATAGCTGAATAGAAGAAAAGAAATTAGTTTCAACAAGAATGTTTCTTAACATTGATTAGATCTAACAATACCTAATCAATCATTGTTAGAGGACATTTCCGAACATTTTTTTGGACTAGGCCATAGTGCATTCCCAATTCTTCTGATATTGGACAATAAATGTCTTTATCTTTATCGTTAACCAAAGGCGTTATTATATTTTCAAATGTACTGTACATGAGAGAGCATAATTACAAATTAAATATACTGCCGAGAGTGTGCTGTGAATAAACATTCTTAATTAGCGAAAAAATATAAAAGTGGCTTTTTGAAATATAATTAAAAATAATAATAAATGTAATAGTGATAATAAAATATAATATTTTATAATAGTGACACTTGTATAAATATGTTTTAACCCGGGAGATAAATAGAACATCCTAAATAATTTATCGAAAATAACTATAAAGTTACGTTATTAAAAACACACTATAGTCATGGAATAGCGATATTTTCGCTAATTCTTCACTCAGTGCCCACTACAGGGCCATGTGGTTTGAGAATGAATGAGGAAAATACCAGAAAGTATTGACAACTGACAATTCACAAATTCCTGCTCATATCATCACTAAAATCGGAGAATTAAATTTTGAATGGAATGAATCAACATCCAGCTTATTCACCAAATTCAGCTTCCTCTCATTTCTAGTTCTTAAAAAACCGGAAAAAAATATGTTTTATCAGGCCATGTAATTCTGAAATATGACCAGCATATTAAAATAAGATAAGAACACATATAATTGATTAAGCACATATATCTTAACAAGACAGTAACAGTAAAATTGAAATAAAATTTTTTAAAAAATGTCAAGTACGAAAATATAACCTTGGCTTCGTTCACAGATACTCGTATGAAATAAAAATAAACATTGTCATGGAGAAAGAACTATAATTTTTCCAAACGATGCTCAAGTATTTCTATTGATGCATCGAATTGCCATGAACATATATAGATAACTAGAGACAAACATATCCTTATAGCAAACGTTCGAACATCACAATAGTCAAGATTACCTGAACAAACATTTTGTTTATTGGGTACTTTAAATTAGTGTTCATCTATTTAATTGAAAAAATAATCCGTTATTTTTTATAATCGATATATAATTCGATTATTTTATGCGTACTTTATGCGTAGAGATTATATTTAGTTTACCCAACCTAATGAAACTTAATTTAAATATAGGTTTTTGATAAATCATGCAAATATTCTATTATACACTTGTTTAGGAGAATACTTTTAAAAACTATTAGAATATTAAATATATTAAATATTATATTAAATAATATTATTTTTACAGTGTGTGAGCAGTCAACAATATGAATTAATGATATTATTAACATATGTATTTTTTATAAAATCTTTATTAGATACGCTTAGTACCATCTTAATTATAAATTAATTTATTACTACATTTCATTTGTTCATATAACTTCGTATAGTTTGGTTCGCTTCAATCTCCTGACGTCTTGCGCTCTGTCCAGCAGTTGTATTGCTTCCACGTTAGTACGATTTAACAATCTTCTTTCGTGTTTCAAGGCGAAATCTTGGATAACTTTGCAAATCCATTTGATTTCCAGGTCATCGTGCAGTTCTTCGTTGGTTACGTAGCGATAAGCATTGGTAATCAATCGAAGAACCTTGTTCAATATTTGCACCCCAGAGGTCCAAATTGGCTTTAAAATTGTCCAATCAATCAATCTCTTTTTAAAATAAGATTTTAAATCAAGTTGAGATTATCCTCCGACCAACCAGTATAGTTGTTTTATTTTGGTTCTAACGTGTTTTGCTTTTTGCAAAACATTGTAGACAAAAATTAATTTCCTTTCAGATTTTTTTCAGAACGGTTTATCTTTTACCTCAAAATAGGTGTTAACCTCTTCATACGAGCGAAATTTCTCACTGGTGAGCATTTTTTATGGTCTACGAACATTCAGTAGTCGCTGGGAGCCAACTCTGGCGAATACGGTGGACGTGCGATGTCTTAATGAAACAAAGTTTTCTCCAATAACGTTATATAATATTCACTGTTGATGGTATTTCCCTTCCCAAGATAGTCGATGAATAGTACACCACGCATATCCTAAAATACCGAGGACATAACCTATCCAGCCTTTCGATTGTTTTGCTTTCGAGCGCTTTGGGCGAGATTCACCAGTTACGGTCGACTCATATAACAATCATTTTGATTTCGAAGTAAAATGATGGATCCATGTTTCATCCATTGTCACATATCGTCGCAAACATGTTTAAACTACCCAAAATCATGTTCGCACAGAGCTTTCTCATTGTCATATGTTTATGAAAAGTAAAACCAATATTCTTTTTTGATATATTTACGATGTTAGCTAACTCACGCAACTTCACTATTCGATCATTCAAAAAGATTTTGTGGATTTTTAAATGTTTTCTGATGTTATCACCTCATTCGGACGTCCACTGTGTCCTGCATCATCGGTCTACATTTAAATGCTAAAAAACATTTCACTGTTTCAGGTGCAAGATTCCTGGCTGCGACGCGACATGGGACCCGAACTTCGATCAGCCGTGGCTACCAAGCGCCATCCCGATCGTCAACCAAAAACCGGACAAGTGCTTTCGATACCAATTAGTTCCGAATCGGACGGAACCAAATTTGAACTGTACGGAGGATGTGTTCAATTACAACGCGGTGGAGCGTTGTGACGAATTCATATATAGCGGCGTCGAAACAACAATTTTACAAGAGGTATTGTTGCCCCCGACAATGTATCGGGGTTGTTTCGTTATGGTTTAAAGGTCACTGTGCGAATAACGGTATTAATATTATTTTTAGTACGACCTCCAGTGCGATGAGAACCTATGGAAGCTGACCATGGTGGGTACGATGAATAGTGCCGGACAATTTGTCGGTTTAATTATATCCGGATTTATTTCTGACAGGTACAGAATCTTCAGCATAATTATTTTCATTAACAAATAGTTTGGTTTCATATGAATTAGACCAAGGATGTATATGTGAGAGTGGTTCGATAAGTACTTATCGAACTGTTATGAGAATATTTTGGAAAAGTGACGATTTATTTCGCAACATAGACTCCTTTTAACTCGATACACTTGATCCAGCTCCAGCTTCTTTAACCCGTCTGAAAAATCCGTTTTTTTTCGAGGTCTACTGGTTCTACTGGCGACTGCCTTTTTCAAATTTTGAAACGAAAAGAAGTCACACGGGGCCAAATATGGAGAATTGTATTCGGTATGGACGAGGCAGGAGTTCGTAGCGCAATTCGACCAATTTGGTTATGGCGAATGTGGATGTGTGAGCCAGTGTGTTGTTATTGTGTAAGAGCACATATTTTTCTACAATTCGTCGTCAAATCGACCCAATAATTATGCGCACTATAGCTCTGTGAATCCCAGAAAACGCTGGCGATCACCTTTACGGCCGATAGGACTGCTTTCGCCTTCTTCGGAGCACGTTCGCCAGGTGAAGTCCACTGATTCGACTATTTCGGTCTCTGGTGTGTCCCAGTGGATCCATTCGTTTATGGACGGTCACGAAACGACAAAAAAACTTCTTTGGATTGCGTTTAAACAGCATCAAACACAGCTCTGAACTCAAACTCGCTATTCAAATTAATTTTATTCAGATTTCCATGGTACACCCTGTATATTATAGTTTCATAAGTTTTGGTGATACCAAATTCTAATAGCTTCTGATAAAATGAGCTACTGCAATTCCCTTTAGGTGACTATACCCCTCGAATTGCAAGCTTTTGTTTAAATTCCACTAGACTATGTTAGTTCCCAGCATCTTCAATATGCCTTTGACAGCATTACGCCCGAAACTGCAAGACTTGTGTCAGGAATCCATGAACTAAGGCAGTTTTTCATAGCGTGGATGTTACGTAATTGTAATATTTTATGGATATAGGCCTGTGAACAACGTCAATCCACTTCTTGTGACCTTACAGCTTCAGTTGAGATACTCTTGCCCGAATACCAGTTAGCTACGCCAAGAAATGCTCTGAGTAAATGCGGAACAAATTCTAATCTAACCAATCGACCTAAGTAATGTTCGTTATAAGTAATTTGATTCTAGTTAAGTGAAATAATTCGAACATACCATTATGTCTAGACATCCCACTCATCGCATCTTTTAGTTTAACAAAAACGCAAGTACCCAGGGCTGAATCAGTTGCAGGATATAACATATATAGGCTAAATCCTGTCAATTAAACTTAAAATATTTGTATATAAAGTGTTTCTTATATTTTATTTCACATTTTTATTACTAAAGACGTGGCTGTCAAGTGGACTTTGGAACTAATTTTTAAAAAACTCCCAAAATTCTTGCCTCCGAACACTTGTTAGGTTCTATATATATATATATATATATATATATATATATATATATATATATATATATATATATATATATATATATATATATATATATGGTTCTATATATGATTTTGTATTCTTCTTATTTTAATCTGCTACTGTTTGTAAAAATATGAGGCTTTGTTATTTTGATGTTGTTGATGGTTTAATGTTCAAGCATTACTCCTAAGCTGATACCAAGATACCAAAACAATAAAAAGCACATATTTTTTTCAAAACGTACAGATAATTTCTGACATAAACAACATTACAAAAATTCACAGAAGTTAAAATAAAACAGACGGATTTTATTTACTTTTGATGTTTGTTTCGCAAATATTTTATATGTATTTTTGTACAGACGACTAGCTGCGAATTGAATTAAAAATTAACGGCATATAGCGATTGTTTTTGTCTGATATATTTTTCTAAATAGACCATCTTCTCGGCCATTTGCCTGAGACTTACCCTATTAGGGTCTAGAAATCCTTTTCATCACTGCTCATGTATTGTATGCAATGTTAATGTTATGAAGGTCTTAGATAATTTAATCTGTCAAAATCGATGGTGTTCTATCATGGGTCGCATTTCAGCAGTAATTACAAATACACAGGAATGTTCGTCTGGTCGGTTGGTCGGAATGAGTGGCTGTCGATGCGATTGTTTGTCCGAACACTCACTACTATTTTGTGGAAGGAATTCGCACAGGAACTGAAAACACTGGTTGAATAAAAACTTGTTTATTGCGATATTAAATGATACATGTGGTTGACAGGAGAATTGACAGGATATTAGGTTAGGTGAAGGAAGTACGGTAGCACTATGGAAGTGGTACTGTTACAGGGGGGTAGAGAAAAGAAAAGAGAACGAGACGTCATCGTGGTGGTCTTTTATAGCCGGGAACCGCATGGTACCAATCCACTGGCGTTGCCAACCTTTGAGTTTGATGTAGGTGAATGCGGGGTGGCCTAAAGTGTTGTAGCGGTCGCTACATCACTCCTCTCCTAGTGGAGCTACCGTGGAACGTATCTCTATATGGGGATCGTTATCTCTATATAACGCCTAGGACTGCTTATGAGATGGGAATCCCAACCTGAGTGAGGAATTTTACGGGATCAGCTGCCATCGTAGTTGTATCAGGTCGTCGTTCGTGGTGCAGGTGCAGGTATGTAAGCAGGTGCCTTACGTGTTCCGTTTCGTGATGCAAGGGTATTCATGTGTTGATGTTATGCATGATGGGCTTCTGTGGTTTTCGTCCATCAGGATAGTCTCGTGGGATGACGTCGACTATGTGATGTTGATGGTTTCCATTCCTCGTGCTATTCTTCCATGCATGTATTAAGCACCTGTCGAGTGGCTTATGTTGAGCTGGTTTACATGTTAGGCACTTCGATCACGTCAGGGTCGCCAATTGTAGGAATGTTCGTCTGGTCGGTCGGTCGTAATGTGTGGCTCTCGATGGTGTCGTTTATCGTAATACTCACTACTGTTTTGTGGACGGAATTCGTACGAGAACTGAACCGATTGAAGAAAAACTTGTTTATTGCGATATTAAAGGATACATGTGGTCGACGAGAGAATGGACAGGATATTAGGTTAGTTAAAGCAAGAACGGTAGCACTATGGAAGTGGTAACCCCATGGTACCAATCTACCAGCGTTGCCACCACCAGTGTTGCATCCGCTTCAAGACTAAATTTCGAGCGCCAATCTTTCCATATTCAAACAAACAAATTCCTTGATCGCTTTCGAAACAAAATCATTATTTTAAGGAATCCGACAATCAGTGCACATTTGATAAACAAAATCAGCGAGATAAATTACAGTGGTTTAGTTGAAAATGCTATCTGAAATATGAAAAGTAGTACTAAGAATGAACAATTAAACACACACATGTTTCTGCAGAATAAAATTTTGTCATAAAAATCACTCAAGATCTCTTATTCCTTGACGTCTTCACTAACTTTTAATACGTTATTGTAGATATGGTCGCAAAATGCTATTAATATGGGGCATGGTACTCTGCGCGATATGCGGATGTTTGAAAGCCTTTATGCCCACCTACGAGCTGTTCCTTTTAATGGAATTCCTGGACGCCGCTTTCGGATCAGGCAGTTACATATGTGGTTTTGTATTAGGTAAATATGTATATTAGGAAGCTGTTCAATAATTTTTGTGAATGATAAAAGGTAAGAGCACGATATTACTCATAAAGAACCAAAAATGGCCATCATAGCGATGAAAACCTGATTAGCGTTACTTTATTGCGTTAAAACCTGATTAGCGTTACACTAGTATCATTTTTGTAACTCTTTGGACAAATTACATGTAAATATTCCAAAGAAAAGACCATTTGTCGAAGTTAGAGAAAAAACGATAAGTGGAAGAAATCTTTAATTTTATTTTTATTGATAAATTAGTGGTTCATCACGTTGGAGTTCTTAAGAAAATATATTTTTTTATGAAGAAAATGCATTCTCTCATAGCCTCCTAACTGACTAAAAAATCGTCTCGAAGCAATAAATTAATATACGAATTGTTGCAACCTCCACGTTATTCCCCATATTTAGGTCTCTCTGATAAGTGAAATATAATTATTCAATGAGGTCATATTCAATAATGAGATGTACTTCAAAACATTAAATAGTGTTTTCTTTTAATCAAATGACAAAACTTATTAAACTATCTAGTTTCGTACTAAATATTAGGTCCAGCAAAAAGATATTTATTATTTATCCAACAGATGGCTTTAATAAATTGTATCTGGCGCTACAACATTCAGATAGAATCACAATAGATGATATTAGAAAGTTGATATTTCATACCATAAATGTTTATTTGACAGTTTTGTTTCAATTTACGTCAAATATGGACACCAGCAAAGAGAACAAGGCTGTATTTAAAAAAAATGGAAGGACTGCTGAACATTTTAGTAGTATTTATATTTTGGTGTCATCGATTCCATTCCAATAATTTTGATTCAAAGTTGAATCACGTTGAAAATCATGATAATGGCCGGGTCTCACCATGATATAGACACTGTTTCTGTTGCCTAGAAGTTACACATCGCAAAAAAGCCTTTTATAGCTACTCGGAGACGGTTGGATACAAAAAGATACTATATGCCACCCAAATTAAATTGAAGAATTGCCACCTATAGATCTGGTGAATAACGGGTGGTAATAAAAGTACAGTGAGCTCTGCAAGAAGGAAGGTTTTGCTCTACACTTAGTGGGTTTGGCAAGAAATCGTATGCTATGAGCTACTCCTATATTGACAACAATTCAACCGTTTGAAGAAAGCAATCGTCCAGAACAACGCCAAACCACACTCCATGGCGACTAACCAGAAGCTCATTTATTGGGAGGTTCTTATAGTCCGGACATAACACCGAGTGACTATCTGTTCCTGTTCATGGCGAACCATTTTGAAGGTGGAAAATTTACCACAAGAGCAGCTTGTGAAAGTCGACCATGCCAGCTTCTTGATAGTACCGTCAACGACTTCTCGTCAACGAGAGAAACATAATAGAGAGAAACATTATAAACATAATTTTACTACACCTATTATTATATTATTACACCTAATATAATCATCTTTGTCCATCATAGGTATTGAATTAGTCGGTCCCAAGAAGCGAGTACTCACCGGTACCACCATCAGCTGTTGTTACGCCGTCGGTGAAATTCTGGTCGCTTTTGCCGCCTGGTCGCTAAAACACTGGAGGTACTAGGGAATCGAACCCAAACCCAACTCAACGTTAACCAAAATCATGAAAAATTTCAGGCCTCTACTGCTAGTCTGCTACATACCTCCATTATTCCTGATCACGTACCTCTGGTTGATACCCGAATCGATCCGATGGAATCTCAGTAAAGGTCAAGTGGAGGAAGCGAAGGAGACTCTGAGAAAACTGGCAAGGGTCAATGGCAAAGAGATATCCGAAAAGGAACTGGAGACGCTGGATGTACAGGAAATAGAGCGGAGGGATTGCAGCGAGAGTTTGGAGAAGTCTGGAAGTATATTGGAGGCGGTGAAATCCGGCATTTTAATGGTGAGGCTGATTGCTTGTTGTTTCTGCTGGATCACCTGCGTGTTCTTGTTCTATGGGCTGACCTTGAACTCGGTCGCTTTAAATGGTAACCACTACGTCGATTTCATCCTGACTGGTAAGTTTCTGCGACCACTGAAATTATTGTTTGATTCAGAACTTTTTTTTTGTAGCATTGGTGGAGGTTCCTGCCTATATTGTGTGTAATTTTATAGTAGATACGATGGGAAGGAAGAAATCGCTTTGTGGATCTTATCTCCTGACTGGAACGGCCTGTTTAGCCTTCATTTTTATCCCGCCAGGTGGATACACCTAATTTAATGAAAGTTTAGCAATGATTATATCGTTAATGCTGTTTTTAGCTTCAAGATGGGGCAGCTTGGCAGTTTACCTCATCGGAAAATTCGGTGCTACTGCCTCGTTCACGATACTATACGTATTAACCAGCGAGATGTTCCCCACTCATCTGCGACACTCTTTTATGGGGACTTGCTCCACTTTTGGTAGATGCGGATCGATGATATCACCACAAACGCCTCTACTGGTAATAAATCGGGAATAATGTCCATTCAGACTGCTCTAAAAACATATTTTAGGCTCAAATTTGGGAACCTCTGCCTCTCATCAGTTTCGGGGTAATGTCCTTGGCCGCTGCGGTTCTCACCATGATCTTTCCGGAAACTGTTAACAAGAAGCTACCGGATACAGTGAAAGAAGCCGAGGACATCGGGAAAACCCCTCCAACTGTTAAAGAAATCATTGAGCGGTACTAAACGAAAATATCTGTGATAATTAGTTGTTTTGTTTTATTTTAATATGAATAGGTTTTGTTTTACTTTGTATATTTATTTTATTTTTGTTTTGACATGAAATAAATCTTGTTATGTTTTATTAATTGCTGAAAGACAATCTGCGATATCAGAAATATTATTATTCATATAACAAAATATAGATAACACAAAAAATAATAATTAATGAATTGAGACCAAATACAGGAATTTTCAATAAGGACGGGCCGATGTTAACTGCCTCTTTAGTTAAGGTTGTTTTGATGACATCTGTTTGGCACATATAATCTATTCATTGATACCAAATCAACATGGTTGAGTATATTATACCTATTGGTGAAATATAAATTCAACTCAGTACACACAGAGTTATTCAATGTATACAGACATTAAGAATGGAAACGTCAAAATTGCATCTTCGAAAACATTGGAGACCCAGCTCAAACTCAGACAATAATTCAGACAACTTAGCAGTTAATCAATTAACTATTTTCAGACGATTACATATGAAAGAAGAGGTTCATAAACAAGAAAAGGTTTTTTATTATATTACGGATATTCGAAAAATCAAAATTTTGTTTCTTAGATACAATATTTTTATTTTATTTATATATTATAGAACCATTAGCCTCCGGAACTATTTAGGGTATATATACAGATATACAATATACAACACATTTGCAATATCAGTTAACAGTTAAAGTATACAATGTTATTACAAGGCCTGACGCATAGATGGCGCTACTAGAATTAAATCCTTATGTTTTTTAGTTAGCTCTAACCATCAAATAATGCATGTATAAATTTGACAGCTCTCGGGTTATTAGTTTGTGAATTATAGCATTTTGAGTGAAGCAACTTTTGTTATTGTGGAAAAAATGGATAAAAAGGAATTTCGCGTGTTGATAAAATATTACTTTTTGAAGAGAAAAAATACAGTTGAAGCAAAAACTTGGCTTGATGCCGAGTTTCCGGAGACTGGCCCAGGAAAAGGCCAACCATCCAGGAATAGTATGCTAAGTTTAGACGTGCTGAATTGAGCACCGAAGACGGTGAACGCAGTGGACGCCCAAAAGAGGTTGTTACCGAAGAAAACATTTAAAAAACCAAATGATTTTGATGATGACAAAATGATTTGAATGACCGTAAATTGAAATTGAATGAAATAGCAGATACTCTAAAGTTATCAAATGAAAGTGTACATCAAATCATTCACGAATATTTCGGTATGAGAAAGCTCAGTGCAAAGTGGGTGTGGCGCGAGATCACTTGACCAAAAACAACAACGAGTTGATGATTCGGAGCAGTGTCTAAAGGTTATCAACCGTAATAAACCCGAGTTTTTGCGTCGATATGTGACAATGAAACGTGGCTCCATCATTTCACTACGAAGTCCAATCGACAGTCATCCGAGTGGACTGCATACGATGAACCCGCTCCAAAGCGTGGGAAAACGCAACAGTCGCCTGCCAGGTTATGGCGTCGTACTTTGGGATGCGTATTGAATACTTTTCATTAACTACCTTGGAAAAACAAAGACCATCAACAGCGACTATTACATGGCGTTATTGGACCGTTTGAAGGACGAAATCGCCGAAAAACGACCGTATTTGAAGAAAAAGAAAATGCTGCTTGACCAAGACAATGCACCGTGTCACAAGTCAGTGAAAATGATGGTAAAAATCCATGAATTGGGCTTCGAATTGCTTCCTCATCCACCGTATTCTCCAGATTTGATCCCCAGCGACTATTTCCTATTCACAGATCTCAAAATAATGCTCGCTGGGAAGAAATTTTTGTCGAATGAAGAGGTGACCGCCGAAACTGAGACCTATTTGAAGCAAAGGGCAAATCGTACTACAAAAATGGTATCGAAAAGTTGGAGGGTCGCTATAATCAGTGTATCACCCTTGAAGGGAATTATGTTGAATAAATAAAACTAATTTTACCAAAATTATGTGTTTTACTATGGTAGGGCTGGGATGTTTCAATTGACCTATTATGTTGCAAGTATATTGCAGATGCATGTATATTCATATGGATGCTACAGTATAATGATCGCACAACCCATGACAGTGATAAGGATACAAGATATAAAAAATGTAAAGGAACATGCATGATATTACATAAATGGACACTATTATATTTCTAGTAGTAGTCCTGTTACGGTTAGAAAATTAATCAGCTTGTCCAGGTTCTCCAGCCTAAGGGACTGGTCCATCGTCCCTCCCAGGTTGACCAACCGTCTTTGCGAGTTGTATCTTCGGCATTCGGTTAGGACGTGTTTGGTAAACAGTGAGGAAGCACATTGGACGCACAGTGGCGGTCTTCTTCGACAATTTTTTAAAATTCATTTAAGCAATTTTCGAAAAGATACACATTGGTCTTCAAAATATGTCATTTCTATTATAAATATTTATATAATTAAACGGAAAACATGTCTTTCTAATGATAATAAGATTAGTGAATAAATGTTATTTCGATTAGTTTTCCCCATACAAAATAATCATTATATTTTTCTGTGATTGGTAATAAATGACTCATTAATCAGAAACCGAATGAATGAATATCCAATTAAACACCACCAAAAGTGGGGGATAATATTAAACGGCCAATTATAATCATAATTGATTAGCCTACGAGCCATTTAACCGAAGAAAGGATGAAAAGATCCACCCCAAACGGACAGGAGGGCGTCTATTCGCCCCCGAAGTGCCTCCGTGTTTATATGACCGAAAAAACTCGGCCGCACACCCGAACCGAACGAAAGTTTGTTCGATAATCCAGTCGTGATAGCCAGACCGACGTCCGGATTGCATTTCGTCAGGTAAATTGTTGTTTTCATGCACCGGCACCTCATCTAGCACTTGTCCATTGATTGCTCGTATGAACCGAACCCTCATCCGAAGTTCGCGTGATCGAATCCGATGGAAACGATAAAAAAATCCACGATCGATCGCCGGGAACTATCGGAATCACTCCCATCAATAAAACCGTTCGGTTTAATGACGATTTGATGTCTTCTTCTTGCCGATACGGTTATTTTAATCGGTTTTTTATTGGCCTACGTGTGTGCGGAACAGCATGGAATCATCATCGGCTTCTCCGAAAAAGATCTCATCCGAACCGAGACTGAGCATGCGCCAGGGCGCGATAGCCCTGAGGGGGATCACCAGGTTCATACATTGTGTGAGGAGCAGGAGCGTTATCGCCTCGGGTTCTGGGGCTAGCTCTAAGGGTGGCAGAGGCAAGGCGCGAAGAGCCAAGAGGATGGGCGAGAAGGAGGTGTACAAGTGCTCGCCGAAGCTGATGGAAAAACTCAAAAGGGATACGCTGCTTTCCAGGTTTGCTGACATTAATTACTTGATAGGTTTGTTGTAGTGAATAAATGTCAACAGAATTAGTGGTTATATGATTATTTGTTCAAAGCGAGACTGTCAAACGAGTTTATAAATTGCCAATTTAAACCAATGATCATGTTTCTCACATAATAGTATGTTATACTACTTTAAAGAGCTTTGACAATAACATAAGGACCGAAATATATTTGATATATAATATTAATAATGGTAATATATTTCTGTATATTGAAAAGCATGCAAACTGTCTCAAAAACTAACAGTCACTAAGCTTATTAAATTGCATTTAATTAAATCTAATTTAATTTCCATTCAGTTTCAATAATCACCAAAGTATTAATACATTTAAACTACTACACCACTGAACATTATAACAAAAGTATCATAAGACACTCAGTCAATTTATAGCTGCCATCCCAACAGAACTAGTTGTCCTTTAAGGAAAACCATTTATAAAGCCCTTTTCTAACTTGTTCGAAATTAGCGAACTACTGATCTGCATGCGCGTGTCCCATTGATGCTAAAAGTTGATAGTAGGACAGGGCAAGGTCTGGAGAGTATGCCTTGTGCGATAATATCTCTCATCCAAGTGCTGAACGCAATCTCAGTTATGTATTTCTTCATATTAAAAAGTGTGTCTTAAATGTTGCAAATTTTACACAAAAATAAATAATATTGAACACATTAACACATTTTTTTGGTAAAATTAGTTTTTTTTATTTAACATAATTCCCTTCAAGTACATTTTTGTAGTACGATTTGTCCTTTGGTTCAAAATAGACCTCAGTTTCGGCGATCACCTTTTCATTCGACGAAAATTTCTTCCCAGGGAGCATTCTTTTGAGATTTGAGAACAGGAAATAGTCGCTGGGGGCGGATTTGGTAAATACGGTGGATGAGGAAGCAATTCGAAACCCAATTCATGGATTTTTGCCATCGTTTTCACTGTCTTGTGACACGGTGCATTGTCTTGGTCAAGCAAACGGTCCAATAACGCTATGTAATAGCCGCTGTTGGTGGTCCTTCCTTTTTCAAGGTAGTCAACAAAAATTATTCCATGCGCATCCCAAAATACAGACGCCATAACTTTGCCAGCCGACTGTTGCGTTTTTCCAAGCTTTGGAGCGGGTTCATCGTGTACAGTCCACTCTGATGACTGTCGATTGGACTTCGGAGTGAAATAATGGAGCCATATTTCATCCATTGTCACATATCGATACAAAAACTGCGGGTTATTACGCTTGATCATCTTCAAACACTGCTCCGAGTCATCAACTCTTCGTTATTTTTGGTCCACAGTGACCAAGTTTTGCTTCAAGTGTATTCTTTCCCTTCAAAAAGCAATATTTTATCAACACGCGAAATTCCTTTTTATCCATTTTTTTCACAATAACAAAAGTTATAATTCTATAAGATGCTATAATTCACAAACTAATGATCTGACAGCTGTCAAATTTATGGACGCATCTTTTAAGGGTTAGGTTAGCGCCATCTACGTGTCAGGTCAGGGACTTTTCAATTGACCTGTTATTCATTGCATTATTACTAGTCGCTGCTAGGCTAACCTACAAATTGTCTTTACAATAAACTAATTTAGGTATATACCTAGGAGAATCCATCGGCCCTATCTTAGTCTCTGGTGTAATAATATTTATGTATTAACACGTTTTTCTATTAAATGCATCTTACTACACTACTCTACACAAGATCAAATGGTTTGACATAAAAAAACAACCATCATTTTCGCAGCTATATATAAAATTTTTACTTACTTGTTAATTACAAGTAAGTAAAAACATAATCATTTTAAAATTAGCATACAATACGCATAATCAATTGAAATGCCTATGTACATATATAGTGATCCAATCATATATTATGCCCATTCAAAGATATTTTGTACATACGTCATCAAGATGTCAATGTATCGCCTGCTGGAATTTGAAAATTTGTTTCAGAATCAGAGAATTTTCCTTCTCATTTTGGACACAATGCTGATTCGTTCGAACACGTAAACATCATCGTAAAGGGTCATTACCCTGTCAAAGTTGTCCTGTTGTCAGACGTATACAAAATTATTGAAAGCAATAGTGATAAGAGGTTATCACTCTAACCTATAAGTTATTTTGGCTGTAAAATTAACTGCAGTTTTTAGATGTACTATAATGTTAAAATAAATTATATTTGATAATATTTTTGTTCAATTATTTTATTTAGATTAGAATTTTCTTGTATATCAAAGCTCAACTGAACTAAAGCTCAAAATTGATGCAGCAACTTTGCGACATTTTGACGTCACAAATTTAGATTACTTATGTACAAAATAACTTTGAATAGACTATATATCTTGTTCATTTCCCTGTAGTTTGAAAGTCTAATATCCAAAACGTCATATTTCAAGGTTATGTTTCAACACATATCAGAAACAAAATGTATTAAAACTATTTAATTATAATTATTAAACTAGTTAGAATTATATTCTGACATATCGCTCAATACAATAAATTATGAATCTTCTACCATCTACATTACAATATAAACAGTAATTTCAATATTATCCAGTACTAATTTAAACATAAATAAAATTATGTATTTTCTTAAAATTTATTTATAATTCTATATTAGAATATTATTCTAACGACAAAGCTATAAAATATAAATAAGACTACATAGTTTATGTTTTTAACTGGAAAACATTTAAGTAGGTTTAACTATTGACAGCTGCGGTAGAACTTTTGATTTTGACATTTCATTTATTTATCGTTCATATGACATTTCGTTCTTTTAACATTTCAATTAATGAGAAATTAATACATATAATCTATTCAAAGTTTTTTGTACAATAATTGCCCACTGCAATTTGAAAATTCGTTTCAGAATCAGACAATATTTTCTTTCTTATTTTATTCTAGTTAAACAGAGACACAATGCTGTCTGATTAGTTCGCACACGTAAACTAATGAGCCTGTCAAAGTGGTCCGGTTGCCAAGTGTATGCTAAATTCTTGAAAGCAATAGTGATAAGAGGTTATAACTCTAACCTATAAACTATTGTGGCTGTATAATTAACAGTAGTTTTTAGTTGTACTATAATGTTAAAATAAATCAAATTTCATAACATTTTTCTTTAATTATTTTATTTAGATTATCATTTTGTTGTATGTCAAAGCCAAACCGAACTAAAACTCAGAGTTAATGCGGCAACATTGCAACGTGTTGACGTCACAAATTTAGATGACGTATGTACGAAATAACTTTGAATCAACTATAGTTTATGTTTTTAACTGAAGAACATTTCAGTAGGTTTAACTATTGACAGCTGCGGTAGTACTTCCGATTTTAACATTTCATTTATTTATCCTTCATATGATAGTTCATTCTTTCGACATTCCAGTCAATGACAAATTAATACATAATAAAGAATCCATTAAAACGATAGGAGGATTTGTTAAGATAATAGATATTAATTTTATCTCATTAAAGTTCTTAGCCTCCAAATATGAGAATAATTATAATTATACTACTAATTTACTATATAAGGGTTATCATAATTTTGCAATATGGTGATAAATAAGATTTAAACTATCATTTTCTTCGAAAGTTGTCTTTCGTGTATATGTACGATTCCAATATCGGATTTGCATACCTCGAACTATGTTATTCATAATTTATTTGACGCCGAACTATAAAATCACCATATAGATTTCTTTACATGAAAAAAGAGATAATATATCTTTTGGATTTCCTCAAAAACCGAATAAAAGAAATATCATTATGGCATATTTATGATAAAACTTTTACCGGCTTGTGTTCTACCTTAGAAAAAATATTCCTTCTATTTATTAGAGAGAGCTCTGTCTAGAAATCTATCAATTTAAAGGGGACGCAATATGAGGAAAGAGAGTTAGAAAACATATGAGTAATTTCGTGTTTTGTGGAAAGGAAACGAGTACCGAGAGTTAGAGATTAACAACAATCAAAATAATAGGTTCATTAAAAGTTTATCTCAAAACGTAACTGTTAAAGGTAATTTTTTATTAGGTTTTCATTATCGTTAAATATTATAAATGTCAAATAATAACATAAACAGTACAAAAACTATTAATGAAATATAAATAAAAAGTCTACTCTATCTGGTAAACCCGTTGATACAGGTACCTGGTTAATTAAATTGGAATACTTTCAGTGATAAAATGTCTAGCCCCTAATTTTCAATTGTAGAAAATATTCCGCTTCTATTTATTAAAAATAGTTCCGCCTGGGAATATTTAAATCCAACAGAAGGCAATTTCGCACAAAAGAATAAGAAAACATACGAGTAAGTTCGTGCTTTGTCTGGGCCAACAAAAACCAATCACGAAAGTAAACGAGCTCCGCGAGCTAGTGATAAATTAAAATAAACGAAAAAGTATACTTTAGATGTATATCTTTATAAACTTAACTGCTAAGTGTGCGTATTTTTGTATCAAATTTATTATTTTAATAATTATTCTGAATATTACATAATGTTGGCTTAAAACCAATGTATATAAATAAAAATGTCGACTCTATGTGGTAAACTCATTGATACAGGTATATTTACCCACTGATTGATTTAAAACAAAATAAATGATTTTCTATTTTGTTGTCAGTATTAATTATTTTTAAGTTGGCCAGAAAGCAATAACATTTTTCAGTAAATTGACTTTCTAGCAGATTTGCATGTTATTCACAATTTATTTGAGGCCCACAGTGACAGAGTAAATGACTTCAGTGAACTAGAGATAAACATAATCAAATAATTATATACTAAAATTTTTTCTATAAAGGTGAATTCTAAGTTTACGTATATTTGTACTAAATACTTATTATCACAATTAATGTTGCAAAATATTGGTACAAAAACATTGAATAGAAGCAAAAATATTAACTCTATCTCGTAAACTCCAAAAAGCGTGGATTTTACATGTACTAATTTTAAATTATTTGAAATTATTTCTTGATAATTTTCTTCTGTATTATAGGAATGAAATTGAAGCCTTGTATAAAATATACAAAAAATTGATCACCTTTAACAAGATTTCATCGAAAAACGCTGTGAAATCGCCTAGTTCAATTATGACCACAGCTACCACTGTCTCAGAGGTATAGTTAAAAACAATAATCAAGACAAAGACCGTCGTAACATATTGGTACATTCTAGGGCATTGACAGGACGGTATTTAGAGAAGTACTTCACAATACCTTTGACATAATCACCGAGAATATGTTGATGGAGAGGATTTTTTGTGTTTGGGACAAAATCAATGGCGGACTGATCACTTTGGAGAATTGGTTCCATGGAATGTCGTTATTTCTCAGGGGAAGCCTCACCAAACAGATAGAGTACTGTTTTGCCGTGTATGATCTCAACGGAGATGGATATATCACGAAAGATGAAATGTTCCTACTACTGAGGTATTTATTAGGTTATTTATGTCAGGTTATGCCATTTACCTCAAGTCAGCCTCACTTGTAAAGATATTATACCTTCAGAATATAAACCACAATATACTGAGCAGTTGATTGTTGATAGTGCCTGGTATATTTTCCTACTCCAAATGTACAATAATTTTATTGTTTTCATAGCCTAACCAAAAATCAGAAAGATATAATTTTGAATCAAAGTTTATTAAACAACAATATCAATATCAAGTACAACAATATAGTATACAAACGTAACGTAAACTATTTTTTCTGTTATCAGAAATTGTCTCATCAAATTTCCACAGGAAGAGGATCCGGAAGAAAGCGTAAGAGATCTGGTGGATATCATTCTGAAGAAGATGGACAAAGACAAGGACGGAAAAGTATCACTGACAGACTATAAAGAAACGGTGACCGGGGAGCCTTTACTTTTGGAGGCCTTTGGGAGATGCCTTCCCACCGAGGGATCGAAACTTACTTTCCTGGCTACTCTGAAATTTTAAAACCAACAACGAGAGAATCCAGCTTCATTGTCAAGCGTCAGGACGCTTCTTCTTCCAGTTGGTGTTTGAATTTTGTTTTTAACGCATTAGAAGTAACTGACACTTATATTCTCTATAATTCCTCTGCTCTTGAAATCTATGTTTTATTCCTCAAACCATTAAAGTTGTTTATTGCTATCAAGATGGTTATTTGTGGTTTGGTTCGGTATATTGGTTTAGTATTCATGCGACTTTAGTTCAATATAGACAAAATTCACTATCATCTGTCCACTATTACTTTAGTCTTATTCGCCATTATTTTTACCACTTCGGATCAACACCTTTAATCCTAATATATAACAATGTTGAAGTAGAATGAAAATTATTCAATGAAGGTAAAGCTGGAGCTATGACTAAATGTCCTGCTAATGATAAAACATCTTACTATTCAAGACCCTTTTAGTATGAGCCAGCAAAGTAATTAAGTTCTACTGGATATAATGATGCTTCTGTCACATTTAATGATCTACACCATCAGTTGACGATGAGATAATCATATAGGAAATATTCTTAACCATCAAGACTCTTTCCAATGTAAATCAGTAATAACCACATTACGGCAAATATTTCAACAATCCGGGAAATAAACTAAGAGTAATTCCTATTTATAGTCCTTGCAATAAGACAGCCAATGCACGTCATCAATACCGTTGAACGCCTTGCCAAATTCAGTTTATAAAAACGTATAATATCTTTTAAACTCGAAGCATTTTTCTTTCTCATTTTACTAATTACCACTACTCTAGTTACAAAGAGACAGAATGAAGACTGTATGTCCAAAGATATAACCAAATCTGTCTATAAAATTCGATTTGTGTTGGTACTGGTCGACACCGTTGTCGTATGTCAATGTAAATCTAATTAAACAACTCTAACCCATAAACTATTGTGGCTGTTTAATTAACTGTAGTTTAAGTCCTTCAATTAATATGTATTAAATATACATCAATGTTAAAATAAATTATATTTTATAACGTAATTTTTGTTTCATTATTTTAATTACATTAGTATTTTGTCGCCAGAGACAAAATAAACGAAAACTTAAATTTGGTGCGACAACATTTCATTATAAATTTTGATGTGCATTGGCTGTTTTATTGAAAGAACTATGGTTTTTTACTTAATCTTATTTAATATGCAGAACATACGATAAAGATTGATTTTTCAATTTTAAATAAGAAATATTATTTTTAAAAACTTTTATTCAAGAAAGCATTAACAGTGAGCAATGTTCGTAAACGTTCTGCCATTCCAAAGTAAATACAAAGTATTAATAAAATATGAAAATGTAATAAGTCGAACAAGGACAAAAATTATCGGACTATATGAAAATCCCAATTATTTAATTTAGAAAATTTAGTTTATCATTAAAAAACGTGAATTACTGTTTCGGCTAATATTTTACAAATTTATCGAAATTTTAAATAATAAATGAAATAGATTTCATATAAATATTATTTATGCAATTACAATAAAACGTTTTTCTTTCCTGGTTCTTATAAAGTCATAAATTTCCGATATAAAATCGGAAGTACAACAAAAAAAAGACAGAAAATGGATGTTCATTGTGGAAATTTATCAGGCAACGGGTTTGAACTTTTTTCCCATTTTATTAAATATGCTGTTCTGGCAAGCACCGAAAACAAGCGGTCGAATATCCGGCAAAAAGATGAGACATATGAGCAAGTTTCGTGTCTCCGCTCATGCAATGTCGAATATCACGAATGGCTTGTTCTATATTTAATATTTTCAAATCAAAGTTATTCGAACGCAGCGCCGTTCACCATAATTGTATTTAATTTGTATTTTTCTTCCACGACAATGATGGCAAATGAACGATCAAAATGGAATAAAAAAAGGTCACCGGGTGAAACTCCTGCTTCGATTATATGGTTTGATTAATAAAATTACCTTTTACTATGCTACGTGAAAATATAATTAATTATATTGAACATAAAATGTCATAGACGAAATATTTATTTTAATGTTTCCCATCGCTATTTCTTATCGATCGCTATTTATCTCCTTTCTTCTAGCTCCATATTTATTCATGATTAATTAAACACTATTTATATAAATTATAGTATTTTGAAAAATATATAGTAGCAAATATAATAATTTAAAGTATATTTCTGCATATCGATTATGTGCACTCACCATTTTGTAGTAGTTCTATATTAACTATTTATTTTTAATCTTTTAATGTACCAAAAACTACGACAATAAACTGTAAATGAATCTCCAAAGATTCTGAGAAATAAATGAATCTAATAGACATATGTGATACTCAAATCATATATTCAAATATAAGTTCTGATTAATGAAAATAATGTTAATTGAATTTTCAATATTATATTTATTTATTTCTGTATATTTCTGCAATTTATAACTAATTATACTAGACTTCTGCAAATTAAAATAGATTAAAATCAAAGACTTTTAAGTTTAAAAATAACAAGTTATATAAAATTAATTTGTACCACCTTCACCATTTTTGTCGCTCTTACCTTATTCACCTTTAAAATCTTTTGATGTACTAAAAGCAATAACATAATAATAAACTAAAATTGAAGGCTTCACTAGAAGCGAACCTTCCAAGGTGCCATGAAACCAATTAATGTCAGATACACTAAATAAATAATAATAATAGTTTAATGACAATGCAGAAGTAAAATAATAAAAATAAATATTGAGGTAAAACAATAAAGGATATTTATTTACACCAATATCAATTTTACCTTCAAATTTCAATCAATTTCACAGACATCCATATTGTCTGTGAGCTTTCAAATCACTATAATGAAGTATCAAAAGGCAAACGGTTTTAACAGAATCATACAAAAGATTAAATAATTAAACAGAATAGTCATATTTAAAGATTACTATACAACGCATTCACCAATTTGTGCAATTTTGTAATTATTTTCTTTCAGTATTTTATCACATACTTAAAACGACTTCAATTTTTGAATAAACTCATAATTTATCATTTCTCAGCACCTTCACCAATTAATTTAATTAATTGGGGACGTGTTGAAGTGGAAGAGCATAATATTCTAAAAAAGGAACATTATACTCTGGTGTCCTTATATATAACAAAGAAGCTCAAAGATGAAAAATGCTTTCTTTGTTTAAATTTTGATTAATAAAAGTAAGCTTTTATATAGAAGAATATATTTCCAAAAATATATAGGTTTTACAAATATGAATAGAATTATCTTACTAATTTATCCATATACTTCAGTCATATTCCCTTACTTTAACTTTGATAAAAATTAAGAATACTACTTATATAATTGTAATATCACATGTTGTTTTCTAATATCATTGCCACAGGTACTTAACTATACCGTATACCACATATTTTAAGTACAAATACAAAATCTGCCTCAACAGTATATGAAACTAGGATTAATTATAAACTATGTATAACGATAAATTGAACTTGAACAAAAAAGGCAACAAAAAAGGATTTATTTTTGTACATCACCATTATCCACCTGCACCTTCACCAATTCCTTTAACTCCCTGTCCTTTTCGATGGCTAGGTTCTTCGGTTCTAATCTTTTCCTGAAAAAGAACAACCACAATAAACTGCCCATCATCATACTGGAGGTGAGGCAATAGGTCCACAAGGTGCCAAACTCCTCATAAATATAGGTAACAAAGACAGGTCCCATTACTCTGGAACAGCATCCAGACCCGACTAATAGGCCCATCCAAACACCCTGTCAAAAAAAAAACGTTAATTAATATCCGTTATGTTAAACAAAAGGGTGATTTACTTGAGGCCTGGATCCGAGACTTTTTGAAAACAGAGTTTGTATTAATGTTACACCAATAGGATATCCCATTACTGTTAACAGGTACCCGGCAAGAAACTGGGCATAGGTCATGGCAGGAGTCCAGTTACACCACACTTGATTTGAGGGACATCCTAAAAGCTCTTCTCCACAATCCAGAGTCATGTGTCTCACTTGGGTCTCATTATTAATATTAGGTACTAATGTTCTATCAAATAATAAAGATGCAGTTTGTAAAGCACCAACTAAATTATTAATTAAGTTACCTATTATATTGAAGCAATGAGTAGTTTATGTTATTGATATCCAGAAATTTGTCTGATGATATATTTTTCAGTGCTTGATCACAATAAGATGACAAATTGAATTTTAAGTTGACGTCATACATTTTGGGCGTCGGACCACTGTATGGGATAAAAATCTGGAAAAATATTTACGAGTTATGGCAGGTTGTTTAAGATAAATCAAACGAACCATGTTTGATATGAAAACTGATAAAAATCCTATCCAAACCATCAGTTTCACTTCGGAGAACCTTTTGGAAAGAGGAGAAATAGATGCGAAAGTTACTATGGAAATCATGGCACCAACGGACATGATCACTCCCATGTTCCATAGCGATTCTTTCTTCGACCAACCCATTTGATCCATTGTCAGTGGTGTCCCTGTGAAAATATCGTTGGTTTGGACTGTATTGAATAATGTTAAATGTAAATATTTATCAATTCAATGTATTTGTTGGAAATTATTATATAAATCTGGATCCAATAATTTTTCTCGCCAAAAAATCGTATAAACGTAACAATTTTAATACAGCAATCGGAAGGCGGCCACATTAAACCATAAGGTTTTTCAAGAACTAGTCAATGTTTGTCAATGTCTGTCTGTCAATGTGTTGAAGGATTCATTGTTCTTTAAAATATATCAATAGAAAATTGTATAGAAAATAACACCAACTTAAAATAATTATTTACAAAAATTATTATACATCATCAAAAAAGATGATATTAACGCATCCATCATAGTGTCCTAATAAATGGTTAAAATTGAGATTGATCATCTATACTCTTTCATACACCACAACCTATGCTGATAACAGTACTACTTACCCAGGGTCTCCAGAATCATAAAATTGAACACCATAACAAAGAAGGCGATAATAAAGGTCCAGGCCGAGAAATAATCGGGCCTGATGCCTTTCCAGCTATCGTCTTCGGGGCCCTTTTTCTGCTTCGCCATGACCTCCTTGGCGGAGATGTTATGTTCTTTGAACATATGCGGCATGAAGAAATATGTGTTCAGTAAGGCCAGAAGAACGTTGATCCATCCTGGAAAAATTCTCAAAATAACATAATGAAACGCCTTTTTCTCGGGATGCCTTACCGGTGGCAGTATACATATTGAATCTGAGTTTGTGTGGCAGAATCCAGACCCCATCGTAGCCCAGAGGCACCACCGCTGCCTGTATAGCCGGTCCAACGACAAATCCCAGCACTTGAGCGAGGGATATCATGGACACAGCTTTGGTACGTTCGGAAAGCATTGTCGCTGCTGATAAATAAGCACGACAAGCTGCGATATTCGCTGTAAAATCATAGCGAACATTATCGTGTTTTCTTCGTTTATTCAAAAAACTTACCTGAACTTACCCCGACCAAAAACCTACTCCACAACATCCAGTGTTTCACGTGGCTATCAAACAACTCTAAACAAGAATATACGGAACTGGCAAAACCAAAAAGTAGTAAAGACGCAATTACTGGAAGACGAATCGAGCCCAGTTTATTGGACCACCATCCTATCAACGGAGAAAAACACATTTGAGCGAAAGGATTAGCTGCCACAATAAAACCCATAAACTCCTTTCCAGCCGAAGGATCGAGCTGTAAACAATATATCATCAAAACCCTTTGTGATCAGTTCGTCTGGTGTATATTTGCCTTGTCCAAATACGGCCAGACACCTGTTACAACAACACTGAATCCCAGTGACATCAAAAACATCGTGAAATATATGACATATATCGATCTCCAGCGCTCCTTGTATTCTTCAATGGTTTCTAAGCTTTCATCGATGTTGGTCTTATTAGTACTGGATGATTTAGAGAAGCATCGGACTTTTTTAAACCACGACATGGTAGAGGAATCGATATCTTAAATAAAGCATAATTAGAGTTTCTATTCTCTTGCAATTAAAGTTAAAAATAAGAGTTATCTTAATCAGTCAAAAATACCATTCTAAATTATCTTTTTGTGGACCATTCTCATGTGACTAATTATTTTTTAATATCAACTGTATTTTAGTCACGGAATCACATTCCATAAAATAAACCGGAAATGTACAGATAAATTCGTTAGTACAAAGAGAATTGCTATTTTAACTCACTGCTACAAAATTACAGAAAACAAGGCAATTTCAAATTAACAAAACGGTGGTATTTAGTGATAAATTATACCTTATAAAATAGCGTCGAAGTCCAGTTTGGCATCTTACAAAATAATACTAGATCCGTCGATCCGTAAATATATATATACAAAAGGTTTAACTCTGATTAAGCTGATTAAAATATGTTAATTGCCGTATGTGTATTCGAAAATTAATTGTTTAATTCAGTTAGTTTCCATGTATATGACTTTCGGATTAAAAAAACATACACACGCGCAAATTTAAACATATATTATTTGCCAATTTTACGAGTCAAAAATAGACACCCTTACATTTAGATTTGTTTAATTTCCAAAATGATATATGAACTCACCTTGGAAGAAAGGAAATATTAAAAGTAAAAAAGCTACACCTTCGAGGTCTTCTCGCTTGCCTCAGGTAACACATTGAGTGCAGTTTGGCTTACACGACGAATACATTTTCATTCACATTTTAATAGATTAGGAAATTTTAAACAAACACATTTTTAACATATCGCGTTTGACAAAGGAATTATATTCGGGGATAACTGTGACACAAACCATATGATAGACCAAACAAATGTACACTTTCTTTTTGTTTCGAAACAAGAAACCTTCAAACTGGTTGTCTGTAGCTGGTATGCTTGGTTGTCTAAGACTGCATAAATATTCGGAAAAGCCAGTTCAAGTACGAAATATTATTTATATATGCTTTAATAAGCTCTATATAAATTTGTTTAATAAAACAATCCTTCAAGACTGTTACTCTAATAGTCATAGTGATAACTTATTTTGATTTGTCTAAATACAATACAAATAATAAAATGTGCTAAGTAATCTTGTGATATTTACATTATACTTTTATTCCTTATTCAAATTATTAAATATCCAGTAGTTTTAAATATTTATATGTTCCGTGATTTTAAACAAAAAATAGGTATTCCAGGTAAAATAACTTTGTTTATAATTGGAAATCATGTGATTATTAGAATTCATTTACACAAAAATAAAGATGGAAATTGAAATAATATATTAAGTGGTTTTATTTAAGACATCATATTAAAACATAATATTTAAAAAATAGGTAATACTTTATTAAGAATTATTATAAATTAGCTAGTTTGTCATTGCATTGGTTAGTGTCCCTCAGAAGACCAATTACTTTGGCTTCTAAGTCAAACAAATGATCATCTTGAGCTTCTGGAACAACTTCCCGCATTACTCTAGCTAAATTGCAGACATAGTCTATGTTATGGCCACTAGGTCCTATTGATTTCACCACTTGATTGGCTATTGCATCTAAATCAGCATACCCTGCATAGTTAGGGTTATCACACGATGCTAAATAAATGGTCATATTAAAAGGTTCCATTGTTAAATCTTTGGGATAAAACATCACATGTTTTCTTTCATAACCACCCTTTTCTCTAAAGTCTAAATGCTTAACTACATCTTCAATATCATTGTCTTTTATCTTGTATGCTATGCCATACACTTTTGTCTCTGGTGATGCTGGAATAAGAGTTACTACTCGTCCTGGGTTGTCCGGAGTTCCTCTATGATCAGTACTATGCTGATAAAATCTCCTTTCATAGCCCTTAATATAACCAATCACTTGTTCTTCAAATGGGAAATCAACTTTCCACATTAACGAACCGTACCCAAATACCCACATTATTTACTGCAAGAAAAGTGATTCTATAAAACTTATGTTAATAACATATAATTAAAAACACTGAAGTCTACAATTATAACCAAACATTTCAATATTATAAATATTAGTCGCTAACCTATAGTAAGTGGCAAAATTTAAATAAATACAATAAATGTCAATGTTTGTCGCGTCAATTTTGGTTAATAGATTACTTTATACATTATGGGCTGGCTATATTTATGTAGCTTTACATATGTTTTATAATAATATATTATTAGGAACTTAAATATTATTAAATTATATTGGTATAAATAACTATAACCGACAAAATTTTACAAAAATTATAAAATAATATGTGAACTATAATATGGTACAATGTTATATGACCGGTAATACTCTGTCGGGGTAACAGAACAAACTAAAAATCTATTTTTTAAACTATTTGTATTTATTATTTCTGTTTATTTATTAATGATGTATAATGTTTTCTTTTATGTTATTATTTTAAGCTTTTAGGCAATCTTTAATATTTCCGCGTTATGCAACTCTTTTTACTTCAAAATAAGCAATTAAATCGATTTTGTTCAACATTAACACATTTGACTATATCGATATATTCAAATATATTTCGATAATAATCCAAGGAACTCATTTTTATATTTGTGTGATATACGATTCCGTTTTTTAATAATTTAGATACAAAATGAATTTTATGAATACGGAGTTAATGGATTCTTTTCTCTCAGCCTTTTGTGGAGCCATTGCAGTTACATACGGCGAATTATACGATATATACCTAATGCCAGTAATTTCTTTGTTAGATGTGTTTTTTTGTTATTGTAACGATCAAAATGTTTTTTAGTTAGACAAAATGGGTGGATTTGGAGATATCATTGAGTTTTCTATGATAACATATTTTTTCATTTTTAGCGGTATATTTTGCTTGGTATTTTTTATCAAAGCACTTATGGATTCACATAATCCACTAATACCTGCATATGTCACTGCAGATATATTTACAATACTTTCAGTAAGTGAGTGTGTGAATGGGTGCAACTTTCTTCATTGATATTTCTCGTATTTTAGTATATATTTACTCTATATGCTTTTGGACAAGTCACATTAAATCGTTGGTATTCATTACTAAATACAATAATGTCAAGTGTACTCATATCAGGAGCTATGTTTCGATTCTGCATTTATATATGGCATACTTATAATCGATACAACAATTAAAAACTACAAATGTATCCAACATATATATGTGCAATTTATTCATAAAAGGCAAATGTATTTGTTCAGAAAATGAACTAGGAAACTTTGACATATAAGTGGAAAGAAAATCAGATCGTACTGGGTTTATCTAAGTAGATATTGAAAGCCTTATCCTGAACTAATCAACAATATTGAGTGTTTTAATTGTTGATATTTGTGCTGCTTAAATAATTACACGTGGAAACTGTTATCCTTATAAAGGATAAATCAATGTTACTGTTTGGTCTTAGATGATCATATTTTCAATATCTTCTGTATGTAAGAAAAGTGAAACTGAAATTTGTCTGCAGTAATGTCAGGTCGGTTCATAAATGAAAACAGTTGAATGTTTTTGATAACTCTCAAACCACATCAAATTTTTTTAGATATCATGGAGGATTTTATCAAGTTCATGGAGTAAGTCATGACTTTATACAGACTTAAAAATAATGTCTTTTTTCAACCAGGGTTTGATTTGATCAGGCCTGTTGTTAACTTCAAGTCTGTGGAGTGACTGCCTTACAAGACCATTTTTTGAAGTCAGTCTGATTATATCTATGAATGGGTCTTTGTTTGGATTTTAGAATCACAGAGAATAATTAAAATCACTCGTGTTCTCAGTAGACTTAATATGAGTACACCACTAATTACTATTTGTATATGTATTTATATTGTATTCAATAAATAATTGTTATTAATATGTTAATGAGTAATATTATAATATTAATGTTAAAAAAATAAGAACTGGATACATAATACATTATCAAAGGACGCTTTTATTTAATTTCTTTTGTCTTCTAGGTTTCGTGTTTAGATGTTTAAAAAAAAAAATTTTGAGGCTTTATTCATAGATATGTTTATTTTCATTTGCTAGTCAGACTTCAGATATGGTTATAGATATTAAATACGGTCTTGGTATAAGTTTATATATTTTCAAAATTTACACCGTTAAGAATTTGTCCTTAAGATAATTTTTTTAAATTTCGATTTATTTGTGGAGTTTTCTGACAAATTGACAAAAAGTTTATTTTGAGGAAACTCAAAACAATAATGAATTTTAATTATTCAATGTCAATAATCATTAATTAAGCTTTTGCTGAAATTATATGAATTAGTGACACAGGTCATTTATATTGCTAATTGTTTATTGGTAACGAAGCTGATCCATTTGCTGCCAGATGCAAGGAAGTTCTGAACTGCGGCAGACTTGTAAAAGAACGGAACGAGAATAGATGTGTGGATAAGTGATTGCTGATCTTAGGATCTCCAAACCAGAGGACCTCTTTAGGGTGTTATTAAGGGGACTGAAAGAAGACCTAGAGAAAAAACAAAAGGGAAGTACTACTCGTATTAACTACTATTAGCGGTAGCTACTTTATCTCACCGAAAAAAAAAATTGTAGTATGATTATTAAGCTATACGTATTTTAGTGTTGTTTATCTACTTCAAAATGGAAAAAGCAAATTGATATTATTAATACAAAACATTATTCGCGTTTTTATTATTTTTTTCAATATTTTTGTAGAGTGTATGTTTGTGTGTATTTTATTCAGGCTCTGCTTCTATCCGAAATTAATCGAAATACATCAGATTTAGTTATAGCGTCAGATAGGGATTTTAATAAGTAGCGTTTAGTCTGTAATGAGCAACAGCATGTTTATTTAAACGGTTCCATTAAGATTTTTACGGATTTTGCTGATATTAGGTGGGAATAGTTTTGTCACAGCAGAACTTATGAGAATTCTAGACGACAAATTGAACCAAGTCTCTTTTGAAGTCAGTTTTATACCATTTAGGATGTTTTCCATAGACCAGAACTGTACTATGCCAAAATGTGATTTAGTAGTGATCTAGTCTAGTATAGTGGTGATGGACAGAATGCCTTTTTTGCTTTTCAGTAGTATAAAAATTATTTAATACTCTTAAAACATCGATATTATGAAAAATCTGTCAAGGCAACAAATCAAATATGAAAATTCGCAGAATAAGAAAGAACAAACCAATTCTGACATTGGCGTTTTCCCTTTCCGTGACAAAATTTGACGAAGATAATCTTCGATTTCTCCATTTTTAAAGCCTCAATAGTAAAACATCTTTTGACTGTCGTTTTAGTATAACTTGATTGAATAAGTCTTATTAGAGATATGCCATCTATCAGGACAAAACAAAATTACTTTTGTCACTGAGGCCAATAAGAATCGTATATAATAAAGATGGAATTGCCATAAATTACTATATAGTAAAATAATAAGTAAATTGAAAGGTCCCCGGCCTACCATAGTAAAACATTTTTTGTAGTACGATTTGTTCTTTGCTTCAAAATAGATCTGAGAACAGGAAACAGTCGCGGGGGCTAGATCTGGAGAATACGGTGGATGAGGAAGCAATTCGAGCCCAATTCATGGATTTTTGCCATCGTTTTCACTGACGGATTGACGTGACACGGTGCGTTGTCTTGTTGACGCAGCATTTTCTTTTTCTTCGAAAAGCAAGATTTTATCAACACGCGAAATGCCTTTTTATCCAAGTTTTTCACAATAACAAAAGTTGCTTCACTCAAAATGCTATAATTCACAAACTAATGACCCGACAGCTGTCAAATATATACACGCATCTTTTGAGGGTTAGGGCTAATTAAAAAATATATGGATTTAATTCTAGTAGCGCTATCTATGTGTCACGCCGGGGACTTTTCAATTGACCTGTTATATTTTGTGTTCAAAGGTAATTATTTTTATGCGAATTATTTTGATAAATGTTGTTTTATACTTATAGATAAAATAATGAGTGTTTTCCTATGAACGTGTTAAACCTTAGTCATTTAAAAACAGTGATAACTTTTTAAGTAGGTTAGATTCTACTAACGCGTGGAATATTTTTTGTTGCCAATGTGGGGTTGGGTGCAGTTGTGGAAATTTTTATGGGTACGATTGTGACACAAGTAATTGCTTTTATGTGCCTAGAAGACGTGTGAGGAAGATTATAAGAGGATAGAACGAAATACTGATAATATGGTGGGATACATGGTCCATAACAAAATATTTACCATGAACCAAGAGAATGAACTTTCTCGAAGATACGTCTGATAAATAGGCTATTACACAAGAACATGAGGAATTAAGCCGACTAACCGAAACTGGAAGAATGAAAAGGGAAGGGGCCAGCTTGGTGGCGCGGTGGTAAAGGCGATGGGACGGTCCTCCTACTGTTGCGTAAGCCGCGGGTTCGAATCCTGCTCGGGCATGGTCGTAAATTTATGTTTGTGATTGTTTAAAATTTGTGAATGTTCTAGGCAAGAGTGTAAAATCCGACAAAGAAAATTATCCCAGTCACGCCAGTAACTAGGCTGGGTAAGACTGGTTGTCTTCTGGGATGATTTCTAAAGTTGGTCACTCGCCGGTTCGGAGCCCACGTTAAACTTTAGGACCAGTCCTGATAAACCCATAGTTGGTAAAAGGAGACTTTAATATATATATATATATATATATATATATATATATATATATATATATATATATATATATATATATATATATATATATATATATATATATTAAAAAAAGGGAAGGGCAAAGCGAATGATAAGAAAATAAAGGTAAGGCAAAGGAAAATGAAAGAAAAGGATGACTCCGCAATTAACGTTAATATTAATTTAATAAATAAGATTATTTTGTCTCTTTTGTGTGAAGAGTAGACTTGGAAAAAATTGTGTGAAATGCCTGGGAAAAACTTTTCTTTTGTCGCTTTGACGAATGTCGTCATTTCGCGACTATAAAACAGTACGGTGTTGATATGGAGGGGATAGGGGCAGACCTAAAGTGTATATACACAATAATAAATTAGTAAATAGAATAAAATTAATAATTCAAACAGAGCGGACTAAAACTATAAATAATATATAAACAATTTGAAAATGGACACAAATACAGGTCAACAAGCAAAACCACAACAAAGTAAAGACTCTATCCAGACAGTACACACTAACACCCACACCAAAGTGGTAATGGTTATTTGGTCAGCAACAGATATCTCAGCATTGGCTAGGCTCTATAAAGCTAATTGATTTCCCGTTGAAATCCGAGGAGTCTGTCTGTTTTTCTCCTGTTAAGGAATTCCTAAAGTTTTACAGTCTATACAGAGCTTTAAGCTGAGTGAGTCGTAGACAGTTGCTCAGAAAGTGGGAGACTGAAGCAAGGGCAAAGTGTTATCAAGCAAGTCATCCAGTGACCGCGCGAGAAACGACAGTGACCCAATCTCAGTTGATTCAAAGCTACGTCAGGCTGATGGAATGTGGAGAGGGGAGAAAATTTCAGTTTTTATTTCAAATAGCTTGTTATGAGTGACCTTTTGGGTCACGTCAAACACGAAATGAATGGGATAAGATCAGTGTGGATACAAATATTTCTGATGGGGAGGGGAGAGTAGTTTTCTGGTATGCCAACATGATAAGGGATCAACATTAAAGTTATCTTGTAGTCATTCAGATAGAGAGTACTGATGATTAACACTGAATCGGTGACGAGGGAATGGTTAAATTTCTGCTCCAGGAAACATTCGAGGGCATTTCGGGAATCGATAAGGATTAGCCATTTAAAAAAAATCTATTATAATGTAGGATAAAGACTTGAGTATCGCAAAAAGTTCAGCGGTCAAAATTGAAGTCCGTTCAGGGAGCTTGAAAGAGACTGCCCGGTTTTCCACCATAAGTGTGGAGAAGTTCCCAGCATTTGAACTGAATAAGATAAGGACAATGTCCTCTCGTATGAAATTGACATAACGATGTGTTTATGAAGGAGGTTATGAAGGTGTAAGTGGGAAAATTGGGGTAACGGATAGGGAGAGGATGCAGCAAGCCAACTCCAACCCTGGCGAGAAGACCAGCAATTATATGAGAGATTCGGGTGGTGTAGTTAGGGATAATATGTCCCGGGACTCTAAGTGGAGTTCAGTGAAAGAAAGAGGTGGCGTGGATGTAAGAGTGCACAAGCTAATTACGGGGGAGGATCGGAAGGTACCCAGCGATATTCTAAGTGCTGTATTCTGAATGGCATTGAAGTCCAGTTTGGGAAGGAGTATAGTCCTGGTAAAATGTGTACTCTGATCACATATAAAGAGCACAGATGGTCATCATTAAATATGTCTCAACTGTGTTGTTATTTCTTGAGATCAATTTTAAAAAAGCAGTTATCTTGATCAGTTAAAAATACCATTCCAATTGATATTTGTGGACAACATTCTCGTATGACTAATTACTTTTTAATATCGGGCTGTATTTCAGTATAGTATTTCCATAAAGTAACGCGGAAATGTAAAGATAAATTCGTTAGTACAAAGAGAATTGCCATTTTAACTCACTGCTACAAAATTACAGAAAACGAGGCAATTTAAAATTATCAGAACGGTGGTATTTAACGATAAATTATACCTTATAGAATAGAGTCGAAGGCCAGCTTTGCATCTTACAAAATAATACTAGATCCGTAAATATTACAGGTCAATAGAAAAGTCCCCGGCTTGACACATAGATGTCGCTACTAGAATTAAATCTGTAGGAATGTTCGTCGGGTCGATCGAAATGTGTGGTTATCCACACGATTGCTTGTCTGAACACTCACTACTATTTTTGGAAGAAATTTGCACGAGAACTAAAAACACAGCTTGAAAAAATACTTGTTTATTTCGTTATTAAATTGATACATGTGGTCGACGGGTGAATTGACAGGATATTAGGTTAAGGTGAAGATAGTTAAGGTAACGGTAGCGCTGTAGAAGTGGTACTGTTACAAGGGGATGGAGAATAGAAAAGAGAGCGAGACGTCGTCATGACGGTCTTTTATAGCCTGGAACTACATGGTACCAATCCACCGGCGGTGCCAACCTTTTAACTTGTTGGTGAATGCGTGGTGGTAAGAAGTATGAGTTAGGGTCATTGGATCAGCTGATAGGGTGTGGTTTAGTGGGTAGCCCAGAGGCAGTCTCCACATAACCAGTCCAACTCGCTTATTCTTGCGGGTCTTCCCGACCAGGATTAACAGGATTCCCCTACCCGGTTCCAGGCCAAAAAAAAAGAAGCGTGGTGGCACGCATAGGCACCTATAAAGAAGATTTAAATTGACCAATAAAATTACTTCAATAGCCGATATAATCCCATCTGGATGGTGGGCAAAACAAAACTTTTATAATATATATATATATATATATATATATATATATATATATATATATATATATATATATATATATATATATATATATTTATAATAACGTATTAATAAATAATGATACGTGATGTGATAAAATACTATTAATTAAATTATATTGATATAATTATAAAGTGTAATATTTAAAAAAAAAATACAAAATATTATATGTGCTATTAATATCTATTGTTAGATGACCAGTAATATTCTGTTGGGATAACAGGGCACACTAAAAACAATTTTTTAAACTATTTCTACGTATTTTTTCTATTTATTTATAATTTATGTATGATGTATTCCTTTATGGTATTTATTTTTTAGTCTTTAGGCATTCTTTAATATTTTCGTGTTATGCAAATCTTTTTTCTTCAAAATAAGCGATTATATCGATTTTGTTCAACATAAACGCGACTATATCGATACATTTCGATAATAACCCATCAAACTCCCTTTTATATTATTTAGGTGGTTTATAATTCAGTTTTTTAATAGTTTAGATGTAATATTAATATCATGAATAGGGAATTCGTGCATATTTTGTTGTCAGGCCTTTTTGGAGCTGCTGTAATTACATTGGGAGAATTACTCGATTCATACGAACCAAAAGTAATTTCTTTGTTAGATGTGTGGTCTTTTTATTATTGTAACGGGCAAAATGTTTTTCAGTTCGATGATATGTGTGGATGCATATCTGGACCTGAGAGTGAGATTTATACGATAATATTTTTTTTAATATGTACCATTATACTTTGCTTGGTGTTTTTTACCAGTGGACTTGTGTTTTCACATAATCCAGCAAGGCCTATATTGATCATTCCAACGTTTTTAGTAAGTGGATGTTCTCACGACTGCAACTTCTGTTCATTAATATTTCTCGTATTTTAGTATATATTTACTCGCGTTGTATTTGGAGAACCCAGAATAAACCGTTGGTGTACAATATTAAATACATTATTGTTCACTGTGACTACAGCGAACAGTGTGATTTTTCTCCTCAAATATTTTATCCAAGCTTATAATCCATGGAACAATTAGAAACTACAGATGTATCCAACATATATGTGCGATATATTTATAAAAGGCAAATGTATTTGTTCAGATAATGGACAAGGAAACAAAAAAGGAGATCAAATTGGGTTTTATCTATCTAGATATCTAATCCCTTACCCTGTACTGCTCAACAATATTGAATGTTTTAATTATTGATATTTGTGCTGGTAAAATAAGTATCTGAGGAAACTATATCCTTATACAGGATAAATCAATGTTACTGTTTGGTCTTAGGTAATCATATTTCCAATACCTTCTGTCTGTAAGAAAAGTGGATAACCTGAAGATTATCGACAGTAATATCAGGTCAGTTCATAAATAAAAACAGTTGGATGTTTTTAATAGCTTTTTAAACGAGTTTCATCATATGTTTTAGATGTCATACGAGATTTTTTCAACTTCATGACTTTATATAGAGTTAATAACGGATGTCTATTTTCAACCAGGGTTTCTTTGGTCTAGGCTTATTGTTAACTTGAAGCCTGAAGAGTGACTAACTTACAGACTATTTTTTGAAGTCAATCTGATTATATCCATGAATGGGTGGTCGTTTGGATTTTAGAATCACATATTCTATTTAAAATCACCCATGTTCCCAGTTGACTTAATATCAATATACCATTAATTACTATTTGTTTATATATGTATTTAAAATATATTCAATAAAGAATTATGTTATTAATATGTTAATAATATTAGTATTAAAAAATAACTGGATACGTCGTACATCATCAAATGACATCTTATAGGTTTTGTGTTAGGTAAAAGTATGTGCACAATACATAGTGTATATTAGTTTGATGTATCTATTTTTTAAAACAATTTTGAAGCTTTATTCATAGTAATTGTTTATTTTTGTTTGCTAGACAACACTTCAGGCAAATTCCTTCACTTTTGGGGGTGATCCAAAATATGGACATGACCTGAAAAACGTTATGACTATGAAATTGTAGATCTGGATATGGATGTGAATGTATGAATAATATACTGATTTGAGATTTTCTGCTAGTTTGGGTTATTGATATTAAATACAGTCTTGGCATAAGTTTGTATATTTTCATTGAGATATTTTTTAAAAATCGAGTTATTTGTGGAGTTTTCTGGACATATTTTGAGGAAACTCAAAACAATAATGATGACACGGGTTATTTATATTGGTAATAGTTTAGCTATTGTCTTATTTTGTGAAGGTACTTTTTTAATGAGCATCGTTTGTGGTTACGAAGCTGATCCATTTGCCGTCAGATACAAGAAAGTACTGCGGTAGACTGCTACTTGTAAAAGAACGGAGCGAGGCTCGATGTATGGATCAGTGATTGCTGATCTTAAGATCTTCAGACCAGATGACCTCTTTAGGGTGTTATTAAAGGGATGGGGAGAAGACCTAGAGAAAAAACAAAAGGTAAATACGAGTAGGTAACTACTTTATCACTACAAAAAATTTAAAGCATTTTATAAAATTTTAATTTAAAATTCACCCAACAATATGATAGTATAAAGTTGATATGCAGACATGCAGGCGTTCAAACATTAATACAAAAACTATCCTTTTGCTCATTATGTACACTGTTATGTGTACCAGTTAAATTAGTAGATTATGTCTAAATCTACTTCCACAAATAAGTAAATAGGTGTATGAGTTCCCAGAACCAAAACATCTATTATTTATATGGATACGTCTGATACTTATCAGACGAATACAAAAGAATGCTTACTTGGCCATTACGCAAGAACATGAAGAATTAAACCGAGTAACTGAGCAAAGGGAACGGTACGAAAATAAGGAAAGAAAGAAAAGGACGACTCTTCAATTAACAGATGAAGAAGATTCTTTTGTCTCTTTTGTGTGAAAAGTAGACTTCCCTATGTCGTCATTTCGCGACTATAAAACAGGACGGTGTTGGTATGAAAGGAACGGGGACAGATATAAAGTGTATATACAAAATAATAAATTAATAAATAGAATAATATTAATAACACAAACAGAAGGGGCTAAAATTTAAATATTGTCTAAACAATTTGAAAATAAATACAAACAAAAGTCAAAAAGTACAACAACAACAACGTGATAATGGTTATTTATTCAGGAATTCTCGTAGAAATCCGAGGAGTCTGTCTGTATTTCTCCTGTTAAGGAATTCCTAAAATTTTGAAATCCGTACATAGCTCTAATCTGGGTGAGACGTGGGTTGTTGCCCGGAAGATGGTAGACTGAAGCAAGGGCAGGTTTCATCAAGCAAATCATACAGTGACCGTGCGAGAAACGACAGTGACCCAATCTCAGTCTCAGTCTCAGTCTCAGGATGGGACAAATATTCAGTTTTTATTTCAAAGAGCTTGTTATGGGTGACCTGCTGGGCCACGTAAAACACGAAATGAATAGGATAAGATCAGCGTGGATATAAACATTTGTGATGGGGAGGGGAGAGGAGTTTTCTGGTATGCCAACGTGAGAAGGGATCCACATTAAAGTTATCTTGTAGCCATTCAGATAGAGGGTACGGATGATTAACAGTGAATCGGTGACCAGCGGATGGTTGAATTTCTGCTGCAGAAAACATTTGACGGCATTTCGGGAATCAGTAAGGGTTAGATATTTAAAAAAAATGCAATGTAGGATAAAGACTTGAGTATCGCAAAGGGTTCAGCGGTCAAAATTGAACCCCGTTCAAGGAGCTTGAAACGAACTGCCCGGTTGTCCAGCATAAGTGTGGAGATGTTCGCAGAATTTCAACTGAGTTAGATAATAGCCCTCCCTTATAAAAGTGACATAACGATGTATTTATAAAGGAGTAATTAAGGCCTAAATGGGAAAATTGGGGTAGCGGATATGGAGAGGATCCAGCTCTCCAGGGAGCCATAGTCTAGTTTGGAAAGGATTATAGTACTGGGAAAATATGTACTCTGATCTCATGCAGAGCGAACAGACCGTCATCATTGCATATGGTCGCACAAATGCCTCAACTGTGTTGTTAATTTTTTATTTCCCTGCAATCAAATTAAAAAAATGTTGTCTTAGTCAGTCAAAAATACCATTATAAATGATTTTTGTGGACCACTTTCTATTCTATACATTCTATCCGACTAATTATTTTTAGTATCAGACTGTATTTTAGTCACAAAATTAAATTCCATAAAATGAATCGGAAATGTACAAATACATTCGTTAGTATAAATACAATATGTTAATTATAATAAATTGAGTTTTTGAAGTAAAAAATACATACGCGCAAATTTAAATGTATATTATTTGCCAATTCTTTGAGTCAAAAATAGACTGTTAAATATATGATCTATGTTTATACAAGAGTCAATGTAGAATAGAGGAACAACTAGTAGAGTGCGCTAGGGGAGTCGGTGGCCGATGAATTTTGATATTTTTTTGCAATATATCCGATAGACCTTTACAATTAAGTTTATAAATAAAATTAAGCAACAATTTATAGGGTTTATCAAAAATAATTAAACGGTTTTTTATAATATTTAAGAAATATATTGAATTTTTCTGAAAATATATCGAAAAATATCGATATATTAATATATCGGCCAAAAATATCGATATGTTTTTCCTTTAACGAGATATCTTTTTTCAGCATCCCGAGAGGGCGCTACAGTTTGTATCACAATATATTGATCGATTGCATTCTAATCTACTGCATCTAAATCAGCATGCCCTGCACTAGAGGTGTTGGCCACCGAAAAAAATATCGATATTTCGACATATCGATATTCCAATAAATATCGATATAATTTTTTTGAAACAAGTATAAATAATATCGATATTTTACATAAAATATATCGATATTGTTAAGAAAAAATAATAATGGTGAAATATTAGCCTAACAAAATATATGTGTTCTCTAAATGTTTTAAAAAGAAGTGGTATTTTTGATGAATTTTTGAATTTAACCATCGGAATTTATCAAAATTTAAAATTAAGTACCAATATTAAAACTATTAAAAATTATATTTTATTTATTTTGATAAATAATAAATAATATAAAATATTATAAAATAATGATGAAATATCGAAAAATATAGGTTAAAAAAATATTGATATATTGGCCAAAAATATCAATAATTTTTTCAGAAAATATCGATATATGGATGTTCATATTAAAAGGTTCCATTATCAAATCTTTGGCATAAAACATCACATGTTTTCTTTCATAACCACGCTTTTCTTTAAAGTTTAAATGCTTAACTACATTGTCAATATCATTGTCTTTTAATTTGTATGCTATGCCATACGCTTTTGTCCCCGATGATGCTGGAATAAGAGTTACTACTCGTCCTGGGTTGTCTGGAGTTCTTCTATGATCAGTACTACACTGATAAAATCTCCTTTCATAGCCCTTAATATAACCAATCACTTGTTTTAATACCCGAATACCGACATGATTAACTACTATACTAAGTGATTCTTTAAAACATTTGATATTAACTTATTATAAAAAGATTCAGCTATACAATTATAATCAAACACTTCAGTTTTACAAACAGGGCGAATACTTTATGATCATAAATATCGGTTTCTGACTTACACAACATAATTTAAATAAAAACAGTAAATATCAAGTTTGTCCCTTCAATTTTGGTTAATTAATATATTAGTTTATATATTATGGGCTATATTTAGATAACTTCTAGATATATTTTATAATAATGTATTATTATGTTCTCAAATATTATTAAATTATATTGCTATAATTATAAACTATAATATTTTACAGAAAATACAAAATATTATGTGCTGTATTAATATCTATTGACCAGTAATATTCTATTGGGTTAACAAGGTACACTAAAAAAACATTTTTTAAACTATATGTATGTATTATGTCTATTTATTTATTATTGATGTATGATGTACTACTTTATGATATTTCTTTTTTTTTAGTTTTTAGGCATTCTTTAATATTTCCGTGTTATGGAACTACTTTTTCTTCAAAATAAGTAATTAAATCGATTTTGTTCAACATAAAGGCGTTTAACCATATCGATATATTTCGATAATAATCCAACAAACTCATTTTTATATTATTTGGGTGGTTTATAATTCAGTTTTTCAATAGTTCGGATTCAAAATGAATATCATTAGTAGGGAATGGATGCATCCTTTTTTGTCAGGCTTTTTTGGAGGTGTTGTTGTTACAATGGGCGAATTATATGATTCAATACAAGTAATTTCGTTGTTAGATGTGGTCTTTTTGTGATTATAACTAACAAAATATTTTTTAGTTAGATAATATGAGTGGAAGTGTATTTCTAAATTACGTTACGATTTATTTCATAACATTTTTTTTATTTTCGAACATTATCTTCTGCCTGATGTTTTTTATCAGTGGACTTCTGCATTCACGCAGTACAGTGATGCCTTTATTTTTCACTGCAAATATATTTACAATATTTATAGTAAGTGAAGGTTCTCATGCATCCAACTTTTGTTCATTGATATTTCTCGTATTTTAGTTTATTTTTACTCGCATTGCATTTGGAGAAATCAGAATAAACCGTTGGTGTTCATTATTATATAGAATAATGTTCCCTTTGGCTGCAGCGAATTGTATGTTTCAGCTTTCCAAATCTATTCTCAAACTCTATAATACATGGTATAATTAGAAACTAAAGATGTATCCAACATATATGTGCGATATATTTATAAAAGGCAAATGAATTTGTTCAGATAATGGACAAGGAAACAAAAAAAGAGATCAAATTGGGTTTTATCTAACTAGATATCTAATCCCTTACCCTGTACTGCTCAACAATATTGAATGTTTTAATTATTGATATTTGTGCTGGTAAAATAAATATCTGAGGAAACTATATCCTTATACAGGATAAATCAATGTTACTGCTTGGCCTTAGATAATCATATTTCCAATACATTCTGTCTGTAAGAAAAGTGGATAACCTGAAGATTGTCTACAGTAATATCAGGTCAGTTCATAAATAAAAACAGTTGGATGTTTTTGATAGCTCTCTAAACGAGATTCATCATATGTTTCAGATATCATACAGGATTTTTTCAACTTCATGGAGTAAATCATGTCTTTCTCCATTTGATGCTGTGTGATTGTGATGTCTACTTTCAACCAGGGTTTGTTTCGTCCAGGCTTATTGTTAACTTGAAGCCTGAAGAGTGACTAACTTACAAACTATTGTTTGAAGTCAATCTGATTATATCCATGAATGGGTGGTTGTTTGGATTTTAGAATAACATATTCTATTTAAAATCGCCCATGTTCTCAGTTGACTTAATATTAATATACCATTAATTAATATTTGTTTATATATGTATTTATAATGTATTCAATAAAGAATTATGTTATTAATATGTTAATAATACTAAAAAATAACTGGATACATCATACATCATCAAATGACAGTTTTATTTAATTTCTTCTGTCTTATAGACAAAATATATGCACAATACATAGTGTATATTAGTTTAGTTGTGTTTTTTAAAACAATTTTGAAACTTAATTCATAGATTTTCTTTATTTTTGTATGATAGTCAGCATTTCAGGAAAATTCTTCCACTTTTGAAGCTGATCCAAAATATGGATCTGACCTGAAAGATGTTATGACTATGAAATTGTATATCTAGATATGTATGTGAATGCATGAATAATATACTGGTTACAGATTTTCTGCTAGCTTGGGTTATAGATATTAAATACTTAAAAAAATCGAGTTATTTGTGGAGTTTTCTGGACGTGACAACTAAATCAATTTGTTATTAAATACTTGACTCATATATATTCAGACATATTTTGAGGAAAATCATAGCAATAATGAATAATTAAAATAACTAAAAAATCAAAAATTAATTTAGATTTTTGCTGAAATTGTGCGAGCTGTTCACACAGGGTAATTATATTGCTAATTGCTTAGCTATTGCCATTTTTGTGAAGGTTCTTTTTTCAGGAGCATCGTTTTTGGTTACGAAGCTGATCCATTTGCTTCCAGATGCAAGAAAGTGTTGAACTGTGGTAGACTACTACTTGTAAAAGAACGGCTCGATGTGCGGATCAGTGATTGCTAATCTTAAGATCTAAAGACCAGGGGACCTCTTTAGGGTGCTATTTAGAGGAGTGGACTTTAAAATGGAAAAATTAATTAATAATAATATACAACATTATTGGAATTTCAATTATTTTTTGAAAATATTTTTATTTATTTAGGTTCTGCTTCTATCCGGAATTATTCGAAATATATCAGATTTCGTTATAGCTTCAGATAGATTATTAATAGGGATATTCGATAGTTTCGTTTACTGTTCAAAAAACGAGATGCTGTTCTCTTTAGTCCGATATGAGCAACAGCATATATTTTCATGTTTGTTCAGATTTTTATGGATTTTGCTGATGTTACAAGAAAATAATTTCGTGACAGTAGAACTTTTGAGATTTGTGGACGACGTACTAAACCAAGAGATTTCACAAGTCTCTTTTGAAGTCACTCTTATACCATTATGAAGTGGCGGCTAGTCGCTGCAGTGCTTCAGAGCTCCCCAGAAAAAACTAAAGAAGATCTCAAAATGTAATTATGTAATTTCACTAAAATACTAAAATATTTTCTATTACTTACCGAAAAGAAAATCCCACTTACCATTCTCGTATTCTTGTTATAATAAATGATAGAAAACAGCAAAGTAACGTGGACCAGTGGAATAACCTACCGTCAATAGGCTACCGACTCGTGCTATCGCTGTCGCTATTATTTATCTGAGTCACACGATCGTGCTCTGTGAGCTCCTTCAAACAACTGCGCTGTACTCTTATCTATCTAAACGGTCTAGAACAAGGTCTATATTTAAGTGGAGATTTCGCTGCATTTCGTCTAGTGCCCTTTTAGTGTTTTAGTCCATATTTGATATCGGTTATCTGTATCGGATTTTTACGCGCTTTTCGGCCGTTTAACAGTAACACTATTAATAACTGTGGCTATAGAAGTGGTCTTTAATTTAATTAATGTGAAGACATTTTTTAAATATTCTTGCGAAGAACACTTCATGAATTCAGGGAAAAAAATTCAAAAATAAGGAATTCAAAGGAAAAGGCAGACCATTGTCAGATATTTCTATTGAGAGATCTGGTACAAGTAGAGGGAAAAATCACATCCGTGGATTTAATAGAGACATTTACTTATGATTTGATTTATGTGACTTTTTTATCTTCTTACATTTTGGTGGCGATAAAGTTTGGACGGAAATAGTGATCACCGATTTAGAGCACATAAGTTTGAACATCAGAAGACATGAAAGCTCTAAAATCCATCTTCATAATTGTATCGAATTTTCATTACTAAGGTCAACTAATACCAGGGTCATTATTTATATTTCGGGAACTGGCAACACTGTTGTCATGTGAGTCCATCTGACGGTTCCATGGTAAAGTTTAACATTTTTGACGATATACGTACTCGGAATATTTTATCGCACGGACGCTATTTGTGTATTTTATATTTAGTTGAAAGTTTCGTCTAGGGAAAAAATGGGACGATGTTGAAATAAAATGATGAAAATTTTACGATGTTCGATGTGGTTTATCACAACAAGAGTACATCAATCACCTTAATTTGACTTCTGGCGATAAAGCTCTATCCAAATCACCGTATATCGCTGGCATAGTGAATTCAATGGTGGTCGTAGTTCGCTGTCTGACGAGTTTCGTGAAGGTCGTCCAAAATCGGCTGTTGTGCCAGAAAACATTGATAGTACGTTCGAAATGATTAAGCAAGATCGTCAGTCACCTATTGCGAGATTGAGGCATCCCTAAACATTAGTTCCACTCAAAAAAAAGCTCGTGTAGATCGGTGCAAAGAAATGCTTAAGAAATTCAATCGAATTGACGGGAAACGGACGAATCGGTGCTTCGAAAGACGTTTATAAAATCATGACAGGTGACGAATCATGGATATATTCGTATGAGCCCGAAAGTAAGCAGCAGTCCACTGTATGGGTGTTCCAAGATGAACCAAATCCAACAAAAGTTGTTAGCACACGAAGCACTTCAAAAAAAATGGTGGCCTGTTTCTTCGGGAAAACTGGTCATATTGCAACAGTGCCTCTAGAGGATCGTAGAGCAGTAAATCATGATTGGTACACAATCATTTATTTGCTAGAAGTCTTCGGTGAAATAAGAAAAACAAACAAGAGATGCCGAATTGCTGTTCATCGTTCATCAAGAGACTATTTGAGCACTCAAAACATCGAATTGATGGGTCATCCGCCGTACAGCCCTGGTTTGGCACCCAATAATTTCATTCGGATTGGAATAAATGCTTTGAAAATTGGTTTAAGCGTATGCAAAAGTGTATCGATCATCGTGGCAAGTACTTTGAAAAACAATGAAAATATATTAGCAGTTTAACGATTTGTTTCTTTCCTATTATCGAAATATAAATATTGACCCTCGTATTATGGCTCAATTAGATTCTGCCTGATGGATTAATATACAGAGACATAATGAAAATCTGTCAAAGAATTGTGAGCATCTAAAGAATGCCTCAGTATTTAAAGGCACCTCCAAAGAAATATAGAACGATCTGTTACAGTTTACGGTTGAAGTTTGTCATGAAATTGAGTAAATTAATAATTTTTCATTTTTGGGGATCATGGCGGACGAAATATCTGACATTGCTAGAAAATCTCGTTTTAGCGTTTTTGGAACTACTTAATTTGTGGAAAATATGATACAGAAATACTTAGCAAAATAATTTTAAGCATTTTATAGGTCTTTAATTGAAAATTCACTCAACGAACTGATCGCACAAAAGCTATGATGATAAGCGGCCAACATGCAGGCGGTCAAGCATTAATATTTAAAAAATATTGCTTTGCCCATTATGTACACTGTTATGCGCACTGATTAAATTTGATTATGTCTAGAGCTGCTTCTACAAATAACTAAATAGTCTAAACAGTCTGCAATGCAACAGCCTCTATTCACCGTACATTACATAGTACGACCTTCAATTTTTGGCTAACTTTTTCCTTATTTTATCCTTTTGAATTAACTGCAGCAAAAAAAGTCGGACCTACTAGAATAAGAAACGCTATCGAGAATTTTGAACTCAGTATTGTCCAGGTTCGAAATAATTGCGGTAACATCATTCGTGAAGCATCAAATGTAATAAGTCATGAGCTACCAGAAAGAATAAATTTAGAGGCGGGTGGTTAGAACAACTGCTTTAGAGGGGGGTGATGTTATAATAAAATTAGCAAAAGTAAATTTTCCCATGATAAGCTCACTTCCGTATGTTCCTTTTATCCCACACTTGGTAAATTACTGAAAAATAAATACTCACGTTTGATGAAACTCACGTTGGGCGGCACAAAACATAGTAAAATAAACTGAACAAGAAATAGGTAGTGACTCTGTGACGTTGCGTCGTTACAAATGAGCTCTTATGAAGTTCTAGCGTCCGTCGTTGCACGTGTTAAGATATCACATTTGGCAAATTCAGGTCCCGAAAGAATATCAACAATGTTGACTTTCATGGTAGTCATTTCTTTTACTAAGTATTCCCAAAGACGACACATTCTATAACTGAAACGAAGCTGTAATCCCGCCTAGTTCAAACATTTTTTTAGAAAATCATAAACAATCCAAAATTAAACAGTCTAAAATATTGAACCATCAGATTTTAAATAACATAGATATACCGAACGATTTATGATTTCCTCGAATGATATATGTCTTTGTGTTTTAAGAAAAAAATATCGAGAAAATCTAAACAAATAAAGTTCGCTTTTACAAAAGCTTAATCGCAACAATTTTATATAGTCCAAAGTTGCTGTGAACATACGTCATCAATATCTTTAATGTATTGCCTGTCGCAATTTGTAAATTTGTTTTAGAATTAGACTCATCAGTCGTCCGGTTGTCAAACGTATGCATAATTCTTCAAAACATTAGTGATAAGAGGTTATAAACGTGCAAACGTTGTCTTAACGCTTTGCTTGTTTTGATAAATTTCAAACAGATTGCCTGTCTTTATCAGTAGAATATGTTAGAGATGTATGCATTTCTACTGGCAAATATTAATTTGTTACGGTTTTATTGAAAATATTTTTCATGTGTTACAGATAAACTGAATATTGATATGGACACGGTCATTGAAATATCTCAAACAATAAAAAACCTAATGTTTGATTCACTGAAAAGAAACCGTTCTCATACAAATCGGGTGACGAATCAAAGTCAGCTTGATGTCAGCATTATCGGAGATAAAATATATGAAATATATATCAACAGTGAGTAGTTTTTTCAATATAAACATAATCTAATAATTGTTTCAGAGGAAACTGTTAGTCTGAAAAGTATCGAAGAGATCTAATGGCACTCAATGGATTAAAAGCATATAATAAAGTCAAAAAACTTATTATTTTAATTTGTGTATTTAGATGATTTATGTCTATTAGATATGTGTTCTGAATTTTCATGAGTATTTGGTTAAAATGTTCGAGGAGAGAAAAATTAGCAACTGCTTTGCAGATAGGGCAATTGCATTAGAGTCAACGCAGTGAATAATTTTCTCAAGAATGGTGTACGCAGGTAGTAGCAGGAAAAATAAAAAATACTATAATATCAAAAAGAACTTGACAAGAAGATACACCGTCGAAGGAAATAAGAACTAAACGTGAAAAGGTAAATATGCTCTCTAATGAATAAAATGCATTACTTGGATTTACAATTGTTAATTAGATAGATTAGGCATTCCGGGAGATACCACTCCATAAAAAACGCGCCTAGAACTCTAACTCATAGGTGGTATGGAAAAGAGTTCAATGTAAATATAAGCAAATACAACTCTAACCTACGTACTATTATGCCGGTGTCCTTAATTGTAGTTTTAGGTCATTTAATAACGAATTATTTTATTTAAACTAGAATTTTGTTATACATCAAAGCCAGACTGAACTTAAACTCAGAGTTGATATGTCAACATTGCGACGTTTTGACGTCATACAGTTATATGAGGTATGTTCACACCAACTTTGGATACATTATAGAATCGCTCTGATTAAAAATAGAAACAATCGACAAAACAAAAACAGGTTTGTTAGCCAAGGTTACGGGAACGTCATACAAAAACAATCGTGTAACTGGATACACCATCAAAAGAAACGTTTATTGAATTTCTTTTGTTTCATAGGCATCACGTTAGGCAAAAACATATATAAAAACAAACTTGTCAACATCGAATTTCTTATTAATTGTCTTTATATATTTAACATTACTAGAAACACTGCGCCACGCTATTGAAACTGCTTAGATGTGGATGGAAGGCTCTCCTCTTGGAAGCTGGTGGTGGAGTCTTCTTTGGTGGCCAAAGGGGGAATCTATGGGAATGAACTTTGGTACAAAAATGATATTTAATAATGGAATTATCAGTGAAACTGGGTGCATTATATTAATATGTGAGCTACAAAAGATACTCCTTAGTACTTGAAAAAGCTGGCGTTTAAAACTAGGTAGCGTGCATACAGGGTGATGCGGATCATATTTTAATATTTTAAAGAAGCTTCTTCAGATCTAGTAATGCTCCAAATATTTTATATCACTGTTTTCTACATTAAATTATAAGTAAATAAAATTTTCCTTTTATTCCTGCTACTGCAAACCGTTGATATATAACAGGTCAATTGAAAAGTCCCCGGCCTACCATAGTAGACAATAACACATTTTCTTGGAAAAATTAGTTTTATTTGTTCAACATAATTCCCTTCAAGGGTGATTCACTGATTATTGCCACCCTCCAACTTTTCGATACCATTTTTGTAGTACGATTTGTTTTTTGGTTTAATATAGGCCTCAGTTTCGGCGATCATCTCTTCATTTGACGAAAATTTCTCCCCAGCAAGCATTCTTTTGAGATTTGAGAACAGGAAATAGTCACTGGGGTCTAGATCTACAGAATATAGCGGATGAGGAAGTAATTCGAAGCCCCATTCATGGAATTTTGCCATCGTTTTCACTGACTTGTGACTCGGTGCAGTGTCTTGATGAAACAGCACTTTCTTTTTCTTCAAATGTGGTTGTTTTCGGCGATTTCATCCTTCAAACGGTCCAGTAATGCTATATAATAGTCGTTGTTGATGGTCCTTGCTTTTTCAAGGTAGTCAATGAAAATTATTCCATGCGCAAATACAGACGCCATAACCTTGCTAGCCGAGTGTTGCGTTTTCCCACGCTTTGGAGCGGGTTCACTATGTGCAGTCGACTCGGATGACTGTCGATTGGACTTCGGAGTGAAATGATGTAGCCATGTTTCATCCATTGTCACATATCGATGCAAAAACTCCAGTTTATTACGCTTGATCATCGTCAAACACTGCTCCGAATTATCAACTCGTCGTTGTTTTTTGTCAAAAGTGAGCTCGCGCGGCACTCACTTTGCACAGAGCTTTCTCATACCCAAATATTCGTGAATGATATAATGTGCACGTTCAATTGATATCATTAGAGTATCTTCTATTTCATTCAATTTCAATTTACGTTTATTCAAAATCATTTTGTTAATTTTTTAATGTTTTCGTCTGCAATAACCTCTTTTGGGCGTCCACTGCGTTCACCGTCTTCAGTGCTCATTTCAACACGTCTAAACTTAGAATACGAATCCTTGATGGTTGATTTTCCTGGTGCAGTGTCCAGAAACTCGGCATCAAGCCGAGTTTGCTTCAACTAATTTTTTCCCTTCAAAAATCAATGTTTTATCAACAAGCGAAATTCCTTTTTATCCATTTTTGTTCACAATAACAAAGGGCCAACTAAAAAACATATGGATATACTTCTAGTAGCGCCATCTATGTGTGAGGCCGGGGACTTTTCAATGAACCTGTTATGTTAATTAGTTACGAAACACGAATTAGTTATCAAATGTGTTGGATTTTCAAGGGATTTTAACTTAATTAACTTTTTTTATTTTACGGAAAAAAGTAGTGATTTATTGAAAGTAACCATCTGAGAGAACGAACAATAGTGTTGGCTCAATCCTATTCTAACAAAAACGAACCTCTATAGGGGATGGACAAATTAATATTAAGTTTTCATATTTTGTTCAATATGATTATTTATTAATTATAGCCGCGATATTTCTGAAAAAAAGAAAAGAAGCCTAATTTTACTAACAAATTTATTAACTGGGACACGTTTAGCTTTGTTATACTGGAACAAAATAGTTTAAACGTAAGACTCAAAACTATAGACAATCTTGAGATGCAAACCCGAAATATAGTTGAACAAATTCGGTCCGTTGCAAAAGAAGCTACCCCGACATCAACAGAGAATTCAGGATAAATTACCTCCATAAGATTAGGGAATAGATTAAAGAAAGATAAAAAGCTAGAAGAGTGTGGAACAGAAATGCTGCAGATAAAATAATATTTAATAGAATTAGTAATGAGATAAATCAAAAGATTAAAGCATATAAACAGAATTGCTTCGAAAAATATGTTGTCGAATTTAGCCCGAAAGCGGATAAAGATTACTCGCTATGGAAAGCAACTCGGAGATTTAAAAGACCAATTATTACAGTACCGCATATTAAAATTTATGAAAACGAATGGGTTCGACGTAGCAATGAAACAGTTGAATTATTTGCAGAATATTTGGCTAAAGTATTCCAACCGAATAATACAGAATCTACAATAGATATGAATACTGGTTATCAGCCCGATGTAGCTGTAAATCTGATTTCTCCTATGGAGGTTGCCACAGAAATTGACAACAATCTCAATCCTAAAAAGGCTCCAGGAATTGACGATATTTGACCTGAGTTATTAAAAGAGCTGTCACGAATAGCAATAATCATGTTGCTCGAATAATTATGCTTAAAAAACATGACAAATCGGCAGAATAAGTTGGATCATTTAGGCCTGTTTTATTGCTACCTGCGGTATCAAAATTATTTGAGAAACTGATGTTAAAACTTATTAAGCCATTTACAGAAATAGCAGATTTCCAGTTAGGATTTCGAAATCACCACTCGACCAAGTGTACAGAGTCACAGTGGTTATTGAAAAGACATTCGAAGAAAATAAATACTACCCTGCAATATTCCTGGACGTTTCACAAGCTTTTGACAGGTATGACATTTGGGATTAATCTACAAAAGCAGGAGTTCGGCAGGAGTTCCATAGGATAGTGTCATGGGGCCACTCTTATATCTGCTCTATACTGCCGATATCCCAACAACAAAAGAAACAGAATTTGGAACATTTGCCGACGATACAGTTATAATGGCAAAAAATGTATCCTTGTCTAAGGCTGTAGAAAAAGTACAAGTAGCGGTCAACAAGATTTACAAAAGGACTAGAGACTGGAATATATAGCTCCAAATCTATCCATGCTAACTTTGCGTTGCGGCGAAATAAGAAAACCTAATTATATCACTTGACGGATGCCCGAATTATCAAGCAGCAAGTGGAAACATTATGTTAGACAAAAAGCACAGCAGATTAGACTCAAAGTTAAGCAACTGTACAGGTTAATTGGAAGATATTCTCAACTTGATCTAAAATCAAAAAAAGAACCAACGAAGAGCTGCAAGATGACCTCGAAATCAAATGGATACACGAATTGATCCAAGATTTCGCCTTAAAACATTAAATAAAGTTGCTAAATTACAGCAACGTGGAAGCAATACAGCTACTGGATAACACGCAGGAAATCAGAAGTAGTATATAAGTGTTTTCTTAACTTTAGCTTAAGTATTTTAGTTTTATTTTAATTTGGATAAAACATAGTGACGTATTAATTTATAAATTAAGACTAAGGCATATCTAATATAAGATGCAATTAATAAAAACAATTAGATTTTGTGAAAATGATGTTTGTTGTAATTGATGTGGGATTGGAAAATGTATTAAAACAAATATTTAATTTTGTTCTTTAGAAGATATGCTAAAAATTAAACTTCTATAGGAATTCATCAGAAAAACAAAGCATCAGTCTTTTTTTATGAAATGGTGACGTATTTAATGTACGTATAACTTTTCGTTAAAATTTATATAGAGTACATTACTAGAGGACAATTATTTAATACGATAACCATGAAACTCTCCATCATCATCATCATCATCATCACCCCGTATAATCAATCAAAATAGTCAAGCAAATATTCTCATCGAGTAAAACTGAAATAAACTAAGAAAAACACCTGCTCATTTAAAGGAACTGTTCATGAAACCCGTCATTCCTGTTAGATCCGTCTGTAAAGAGAAACAAAAACGTGTCTTGTGTAATTTTGTAATAGCAGAAAATATATAGAAATAGACAATATACAAATACATCAATTAGATTTAGTAAAGAGTTTTCGAGCATTGAAACCCTCGAACTCTTCACGGTTTCCTGTTTAGTGCTGTTCGATTATGAACGACATTATCGAGATCAATCGATTTTCATCAAATGATCGACGGTTCTGTTATAGCAGTGTTGCCATGTTGATGGAAAAATATGAGATTTCATGCAACATAAATAATAAAAGGGATTAATTTTTCTCAAATAAAAATTTAGCTTGTCCGAAAAATATTTAAATGGTATTAGGCATTATGGTAATGTTTGTAATAATTATAATAATGCTATATTAGAAAGACGAATTTATTCTTGTCAATGTTATCCGTTGATTACAATTTTGATATGTTAAGGCTTAAAGATAATTTATCTAGCATTATTACTGTGTTCTTATACCTTTTGAATAGCATTGGGAACTATCGACTGAAAATAATCGAAACAGTCGATAATCGCAAAACCGTCGAACTAGTCAATAGTCAAAAAGCTAGCGACTGAAAATAATAAGTACTATTTCAGTCAAATGTAGGCTTCGTCTGTGTTTCAATTCGTGATAATAGGCGGAGATGTACGTATGTATGATGTGTTATTTTGAGAGAAGAAAGGACGGAGATAATTGTTCGATTCTCTATGCTGTACAGATCAGGTAATTTTAAATAATGTTAAAATGGCAAGTGGTAATGTGAAAAAAGGAACGAAATAGTGATCTCAAATAGATTTAATCGTATTTTAATATTCGGAATGCAACAATGACATAATATAATAAAAATAATTGGTTTATTTCTATTTCGTTTCAAAATATGTTTACTGATTTTTTTAAACCGTGTCATAAGTGTGACGGAGATGTACATATTCTTTGGGAAAGGAAAGGGAATATAAGTTTCATTTTGAATTACTATTAAATAAAATAATATTTTTATTTATCGTTAATAAGTGATATTTTACGATTATTATTCGTTGAAATTTGAATGAAAGAAGTCTTAACATTCAAAAGGCTTGTACAAACATCGAGAGGCTTAGAAAATCGTAAAAGTTAAACAAAAAAAAACCCAATAGTTGCCAAGATAACATAAACGCAGTCAAAATTATTTTACTACTTATCAATCAGGTTGCCCTTTTAAACTTATCACATTAAAAAATAATCTTGAAAAATAGAGTTCCACAATGCTGCCATATTAATATAAAATATATTGTTATTTTCAATCATACTACAAATAAAATATAAAACCATATATATATATATATATATATATATATATATATATATATATATATATATATATCATATATAAATCTATATAAACATATACTTGGCATATTATTTTCAAAGACGCGGCTAGGACGGCAAAACCAGAACGTTAAAAATCACTCGAACGAAGGTACGAAATTAGTAGGTCCCAAAATAGTAAAAATAGTAACAGTCAATAGTTCCCAACGCTACTTTTGACATTCATAATGTTTATTGTTTAACTGGTGATTCTAAAATTAATGACAAAGAATGCCTCACACAGGCAAATATAATTCTAGCTCAGATTACATAATATAAAGATATAGAATGGGAACTTCGCTCTTAAATCCATGGAATGGGAGTACCCTTACCCCTGTTCCGATTGAGCGTCTTAGTCAATATTTCTCATTATTATTACTCTTATTCAGTCAAATTTACTCCTATCAGAAAAAATTACTCATTTTGATTCTATTTGGGCTAGCCTATATTCAAGATTAGTACTTAGTTGGCTAGACATCTGTTTGTAGTGTTGGTTTATTTTACTTTTTTAGAATGGCATCGACAAAATCAAAAGAATCAAGGAATATTTGGGAAGTAGAACAAACAGTTGAAGCCATAGAAATAGTTCGCAAGAAGAAAATAGGTATCCCAAAAGCAGTAAAACCTTTCAAACTATCAAAAACGACATTGCAATGCTCAATAGTGAAATGTATGACAGAGCGTGACAACTTACAACATCCATTTCGTAAATCTGACACAGCAGGTAAAGCATGGCTAAGACTACTTCTGTATTGACACCAAGACAAACTGTCACTTGGAAAGCCTATAAGAACTTTTTTTCGTATTTTGGACCAAAAATGAAGGCAAAGAACAGAAAATAAAGTCTAGAAATTAGAAAACAAAAACTATAATGTGGTAATAAGCGGTTAAGGCGAAGACGAGTTTGATTCAGACACTGAACCTGATGCCATAATAGTGAAAGAAATCCCTGACTCTGTAGATGGAGAATGTATATTCTGCCAGCAACTTTTTCCAGAAAACACTGGGTTAAATGCTTGAGAAGTGAGCTTTAGGCATATAATGACTGTGCAGGCCGAACAATTTGACACTTGGATATGTCATTTTGCAAGTGAAATAACTTCTTACAATTATCAAAGTTATTTGATTTCTTACGAGATAAATATTATACGAATATAATTTTGTTTGAAGATATTTAAGTTTACATTTATAGCCTATATTTCGCTAGTTGTTAAATATTTAGCATCTATTTTGCAATTTTGTTTAATGCTCAGTAATTTATCAAGAAAAATATATTACTGTATTATCTAAAAATATATAACTGATAAATATTACCTTAATAAAATGTTAATTTTTAAATAGATTTTTGCTTTTGACCCAAAAATAAAATGGTAGCCCATATTTAAATACTTTTTTCTAATGAATATGAAGCACATTTACAAAGTACCTTTATTATAACCAATCACAACGTATTTTAAGTATATTCTGTTTTAGTCAAAGTGATCAGTGCTAAGAAATTATCTACAATATTTAATACATAATATAGTCAATTCAAAATTTTTTTGTACATAGGTCGTCATAAAGATGTTTAATATACTGCCTGCCGCAATTTGTAAATTAGTTTTAGAATCAGACAATATTTGCCTTCTCATTTTATTTTAGTTAAAAAGAGACACAATGCTGTCTGATGAGTTCGAACACGTAAACTAATTAGCCTGTCAAAGTCGTCCGGTTGTCAGACGTATGCAAAATTCTTGATACAGTAATTATCGTGGCTGCATAATTAACTGTAGTTTTTAGATGTACTATAATGTTAAAACAAACTATATTTGATAACATTTTTGTTCAATTACTTTATTTAGATTAGAATTTTGTTGTATATCAAAGCCCAAATAAACAAAAACTCAGAGTTGATGCGGCAACCTTGCGACGTTTTGACGTAATAAATTTAGATGACGTATGTACAAAATAGCTTTGAATAGGTCATTAAATTCAGTATTCAATATTTTTAGTCACAAAATAAATTATAGCCATGTACCCATAAATATTTGCAAATCAACAAAAATATCAATCCTTTGTGGCAGCGAAGCTATTGATATTAGTAACATTTTGTCTGGGCAAACAAAGTTGTTGGACTTCCACAAGTATTGCAAAATCAAAATTAGTTCAATCGGTTCTGTTACTCTCGAGTTTTAGCGAGACTAACGAACAGCAATTGATTTTTATATGCATAGAAAACGAAAGTAAATTTGTGCATGTGCAGCTCATTTACAATCAGACCGTACAAGCACCAATAATATTAAATAATACTATCATCCCATATAGCAACAACGCTAAATATCTCGGAATGAATCTTGATGCAAAACTTCGCTGGAAGGAACATATAAAGAAGAAAAGAACGGAATTGAAATATAGGAAAATGTGTTGGCTAATTGGAAGAAAATCATAATTATTAATACATAATAAATTGCTATTATATAAGCAAATACTGAAACCCATATGGACATATGGAGTTCAATTATGAGGATGTTCTGCAAATAGTAACATAAACAAAATACAAATTTTTCAGAACAAAATCCTGAGAAATATTGTGGGCGCACCCAAATACTACAAGACTGACTGCCTACGTCGAGACCTTCAGATACCCACAGTCAGTCAAGAAATCAAGAGAATTGCAAGGAGTATAAGGAAAGACTACATTTTCATGAGAATATTGAAGTATTGCAACTTTTGGATACCACCAGAACAGGACACAGACTCAAAAGAATCAAACCATCTGATTTTGTGTAGTGTTGTGTAGTGAGGTGCATTTAATAGAAATCAGCAGGGACATGTATAAACATTATTTCACCAGAGACTGAGATAGGACCGATGGGTCCTCCTAATTATATACCTAGATTTAAGTTATCATAAAGTCAAATAGTAGGTTGTCGGAAACGATTAGTAACAATATAATAATTAAATAATAATAATAATAAAAGATAGGTACTGAAGATATTGTGCAACAGTCAATGCTATAATACGAATCGAGTGATCATTCGATTATTTCGATTATATCGATTATCGAAACATATCAATCATCGAACACTACTAAGTATATCGTTCTATATTAAGTTATACCTGTTTGTCCTCCTCTAGAGTGGGGAGTAGGTCGTCGGTTGAATGGGGACTGGGAGTGGGGGCGATTCTACTGGCAGACTGCGAAGTCATCTTCGACAGGCGTCGTTGCATCTCTCGTTCCTCCTTCTGTTCCCGTTCCCTCTCGTACCTCCGGGCGCTGTAACTCCGGACCGAGTTCGAACTATGTACCGACGCAATGCTAGGTCTCCTAGATCCTTTATTTGAATAGAAATGAGTACGTTTAGCAAACAAGAGTTCTACGGATTCCACTTAGTCAAAGCTGAGTTGTCTGGGTAAACTTACTGGAGATATGTGGTGGACGGTGCAGATTTGTGACGTACATGCAGAATACAAATGGTTTCTGATGCAAAAATAATGTCTTATGGGCAGTATTTTGATATTCACAAGCTGCCGTGCAAGTTATAGAGCTCTTGGAGAGATAGATTGAATAAGGAATTAGTTAGTTTTTTGTATTTCATTTGTATTAGGTTCTTGAATGTATTTTGATCAGCCATAATTGTTCTTGATATTGCATATCATTGAAAACAACTGTTAAATTCGGTGGTCCTAACATTATTTTATTAGGCCTATAAATGATGAGTGATGAATAAGCTTTATTGTGAAAAATCGGTACAATGTATTTTATTCAAAGTATTGTCCATCGATAGCCGCTATTTTTTCCCATCTTTCAGACTATATCATCTTCATAAGGAACGAAGCGCTATCCAGACAGGCCGCGACTCATATGTCGGTAATTCTGGTCGAGAAAAGTCTGGGGAATAGGGCGGATGGGGTAGCGCTTCCCAGCTTAATGTTTCTAGTACATTTTCACTGGTTTTGTAATATGTGGTCGAGCGTTGTCATGCTGAAGAATGGTATTGTTGTGACTTTGTTCATATTCAGGCCGTTTTCGCACAGTGACTAGCTTAAAGACATGAATTGTAGGTAATAGTGATACCCATTGACGGTTTGATTAGGTTGTAGTAGCTCATAGTATCCTACACCATGCTGATCCCACCAAATACAAAACATTAGCTTAGATCCATGGATATCCGGCTTCGCCGTTGATGTTGTTGCATGACCAGGGTTCTCCATGATTTTTCTCGCTTTGGATTATTATAATAGCTCCATGTTTCATCATCAGTAACAATACGTTACAAAAAACCTTTCCGATTTTGTCGTTGATGCAGAATTTCACACCTGACCAAAAGCCTTTCAATGCCTCTTGGTTTATAAGATTTTGGATCATTCTCATGTTTCATTCTATGTTCTTTAGGAGATTGGAAATGGTTTATGGAGTTATTACCAACAGTTTACATATGCTTCCTGCATTTTACATTGAGTAATGCCTTCTAATCCTCGTCATGAAAATATTTGCCTGCCCAGTACTCTTTGTTTTCGCTGTCAATATTACTACTTTTAAAATATCGAAATCAGTAATCAGATAAATCATTTAAAATTAAATTATAGACCTAATACATAAAATAACAGTTTCTATTTCTCATTGTTGAGTTATTCAGTGTACATTGAATTCAAATGCTATTCATGGGACATTCGAAATTGTATTTTCACATCTCACCTATTTTCACTTCATATTTTAATTGTCGGTTTTCAACGATATCAGCGGTGGTTAAAGTGGTTATTTTGATGTCAATGATAAAAAGTTCAAAAATAACGAATGGCAATCAAGTCAAATTTCAATTTCAAATAGTTGAATTGTTTCCAGTCACGGGAAAGATACAAAAGGAGGTTTTAAAAAATTTTATACATAAAATAACAGTTATCCATGTCCTATTGTTATGTTAGCATTCAGAATTACATTTCAAATATTCATTACTTTTATTAATTGATTTTCGAAAGTTTGAAATCAGCTGTCGAAGCCCGCCAAATACTTTTAGTAACTGAGACGTGTTTTCTGTTGCGTATTGTGACTGCTAATGAAAATACTATGGGATGGATTTACTACGACAATTCCAAACACAAATAATTATAGGTTAATCTAAGAAAGTCATCCAAAGCGCAATATTCTTGCTCATAGTGTTTTGCTGTGTATATTATGAGATCATCAAGCTGTAGTACATTACGATCTACTAAAATTGAATGAAACTATTACTGTAGATGTTTACAAACAAATTGAATCAAATTGAATTGCTGTCAAAAAGACCGGCAATAGCGCGTAACAGACGCAAAATTATAGTCTTGCTTGACAATGATGGAAAATATTTTGATTATAACAGATGGGGCAAAAGTTTTGCTACCATTTTGACTTCGCGCCTTCTTGGCTATCTAACGTTTAGCTTAGTTTTGCTTTAACCATTGTGTTGCGTAGACGTCCAGAATTTTATTACGGATAAATATACGCCACAATAACGAGCAGAAATAGTGACAGCAGACAGGTCTCGTTCTGGAATACAACGGGCGTCTCATATCTCCAGAAACATCATCTCGGTGACGTGATTCTCAGTTACACATTGCTGCACGCAGTTTAAGGCGAATTTTGATAAATTATTTGAAAATGTTCCGGTACAAAATTCAATTAGTACAGAATTAATTCTACCGAGAGATCCTGAACAATGAGTTCAGTACAGTAACGCAATCCTAAGGGTGTCTGGTGAAACTGAAGCTTTTTCGTCTAAATTAATAATGAGCGATGAAGCCTATTTTCTTCTCAGTGGCCACGTCAATAAACAGAACAGTCGGTTTTAGGGAACACAGAATTCTCAATTCATTCATGAAACGTGAAACATCCACTAAAAACAACTTTATGGTGTGGTATTCATGCTGAAAACATCATTGGTCCCTATTTTTTTTGAAAATAACCAAAGTGTTGCAGTTACTGTTACTGCTGGATGGTACCAAGACAAGATTTTCTTATCCCTGAAATGGAAGAGCAAGGACTAGAGGACATGTAGTTTCAACAAGATGGGAACACAGTACACAAAGCTCGTTCAACAATTCAATTATTGAATGACGTTCTTTCAGGAAGACTAATTTCGCGAAGTAGCGATTTAGTAAGGCCGGCCAGATCTTCGGATTTTAGAGCACCAGACTTTTACTTATGGGGTTTTTTAAAATCAAAAGATTACGTGAATAAGCCCCAAACGATTTAACATCTTAGAGACAATATTCGTCACGAAACTGAAGAAATTCAGCCTCAGATGTTGCAGGATATCATGAAAAATGATTTAAAAAGAGCCGAAAGGTGCATAGCGAATCGCGGTCACGATTTAGCCAATATATTTTTTTAATCATAACGAAAAAAAAGTACCGAATAAACTTTTTATGAAAACCAAACTTACTTATCTTTTCTTTGAGCAAAGTTATAGGCAATTAAAATGGTAGCGGGAGTGTTGCCCCACGTTGTATATATTGAACCAATTTTTCTCATTAAATGCCTTTAAGAAGCCAAGAAGCTAATATATTTCTACATTTTTACCTAAAGCTAATCCTAAACTGCAGAAAATACTTTATCAATACGTAAATACAAAAGGTGACACACTTAAAGTTATATTGCGTAAATTTTGGGACACTATCATATTTTATTTTATATTTACTGCGTGGACATTATTTCTGCAACAGTATTAAAAAAGAAAGTAATTGCTTTTTTTGTCGAAAGCGTTTGTAAACGATTACTTTTACTTAAAACAAAGAATCTGTAGAAAGCTAGTGTGCAATTACTTTTATGCCATACCAGAACGTACTCATCAAACATAGGTCATGCTTACGAGACGACATTAAAAGCATCGCAATGCGCGAGTGTGTAAACCAGTGAGGAACTGTAGCAATATTTTCTTTCTAAGCAGAAGTTCAAATATCATCAAAATATCTGGTTGTTTAAACAATGCCACTGCCATCTTGCCTTGCAAACTGCCTGCTTTGGGTTTCACTGGAGTATGGTTCCGTGTAGACAGAGAATAATACAAGATGCTATGCTCAGTTGTGTTTAATTTGGTTTGGTGGATTATGCTGAAAAGTCCCCGGTATAGATTAAGTTTTGTAGGTAGGCTTAATTAAAAAAAATAATTTATAAAAATTCTGCTTTATTGGAAGATCTGTCTTTGAATATTTGTACATTTCTCCAACTTTGTGTAAATTTATTTCATTGACATTGATATTTGAGGATATTTATACCATCATTAATTACGATTTATAGGTGGTATAACTAATTAAAATGATGTTGCAACTCTATTGTACATAGAAGAGAGGCTGGTGTTTTTTTGAGTGTGAACTTATTAATTAACTTTTCGATATTAATAACTATATAATACAGAATATATTGTTTCAGCGAAGAAGATTGTTATTGCAACAACAAATATATTCCAGAAAAGCCGAACTATATTGATATATTACAACAATAGAACATTTTTTGCACCAGTTTTTAAACTGTTAAGAATTAACAAATTATGTGTAGATTAGCCTTGGGTATTTCACTTGAAAACAAGGAAACATGTCGAAAATTGAATCAAGAGATTGCAATGATGCAAAAGCTGAATTGTTGTGGATGCCAATTTGAAAGGATGGAAATAAATTTAATAATGACATTAATTAAAAAAGAAAGATAACATATCGCCAAACGTATTGTGAAAGGTCATTGTCAATTTTAGTGATGTTCGTTCTGATTCTGTGCGGCTTCGAAGCTTGAACACTGTTAGAAGCTTGAGGTATTCCAAATATTTGGAGAACATTTTTCAATTTATGTTAACTCTATTCAAGATTAAATTTATTAAATGTATAAAAATGGTGAGTAGTTTTTTCAACATAAACATAATTTAATACAACTATTTCAGAGGAAACTGTTAGTTTGGAAAGTATCCATAGAAAACTTAGGAATATGCAGCCCTTTGAGTGGTATAAGTCCTCACTTCAAACACTGTTAGGAAATATAGGATTTAGGTAGGACATAGTATAAAGATAACCGACGAATAGGTCCAATATAAATTCCAGACATTGCCTTTAAAAGAATACAATTTTTTGAGGCTTGTTATTTCAATTTTTGTGCAGACATAGGTATTTCAAAATGGAAAATTAGGCCGCCCTTGGCAAGACATTAATAGATGGAAAAAGGTAAAAGTTAGAATATTAGCATTTGAATAGGTCTTGTGAATCATAATGTTTTTTTGTAATTCATTGCAGATATATTCTTCATGCTAGAAAAAGGAACTCAACAAGTGATCGGCAAAGGCAAAACATAAATTATATTTTGAAATTACTACGTTAAAGGGTGAATTATTTCAAATTGTCACTTGATAAATGTAAATGAAATGTTTAATTGTATTTTATATCGTTTGTTATTATAGAAATAGACCTGCAAAACGATATAGAATAGAAAATATGGCTGAATAATATGTCCACAGAGTGTAACGTCTTACTCTCTAACACTGCAAGTTCAATCAAATGGAATTGTTATGGGATGTGGCAAAGAATTACTACAGTGAAAATGCAGGTCGAGAAAAATATAGGCAAAAACTGCTTAGATATGTGGAAACGTTTCGGTTTAGATGGACTCCATCAGATACATAGTAGAAGAAATTAAAAAATGGTGGAATCATAAACAAATGTTAGATAGATTGGAAATTAACAGCTTAGTTATTGGCTTGAAAACTGGCTCAGAATGTGACAGTGAGTAAATGAAATTTTCAGAATGTGGGATTATGATTTAATGCTGACAATACCAAGGCAGGGTGATGAGAGTGGAAAAAGCTAAAGGTGGGTATATAATTAATATAGGATAACTAGAAAATTGTATTGCAGAGCATGAAAGATATATATGCATAGATATGTGTGTAATTGTTCAGAATATATATGAGCATTTGATTTAAAATATATAGGAAGAGAAACAGTACTAACTGTTTTTAAGATATGGCAAATACATTAGGGAGAATACAGTTATTAAATATAATTTTAACAAAAAAAATGTATATAGGTAATAGAAGAAACTCAGGTGAAATACAAAAATGAAACGAAGGAAATAAAAATTAAACATGAAAATGTAAATATGTCCTCTAATGGCAATAAAATACATTACTTGGATTTACAGTTATTAATTATTAGCTGAATTAAGCTCCCAGGGGTTATCATAGATGGTTTAGAAAAGAGTTCAACGTAAAAATAATAAAATAACTCTACCCCACAAAGTATTGTGACTGTTTAATTCAGTTAAGTAGTTTAATGTTAAAATAAATGATATTTTATAACATTTTTGTTTCATTATTTTATAAATATAAGAATGTTGTTATATATCGAAGCTAAAAGAATCTAAAATAGATAAAATGTCTACGTTAATGCGGCAACATTGCACATAAATTGAGATGACGTGAGTTCACTGCTATTTTGGATTGACTGTAGATTAGTATCTAATTATAAGTTACTATAAAGACGTAATGTAAGCTAGTCGGTAACGACTACTAATAATATATTGATAAATAAAAAATAATTAAGATTGAACCCTGAAGATTGTTGAGTTTTAAAATGTCCTATATCATACTTGAACATCTAGAGTGCAAATAGAGTACTATTAAGCTGGTCATTTCTTTCCAGAGGATGATCTTTTTGTATGTGATAAAACAAAATCAACTGAGCATGGATGTTAATGTAAATGTTAATATTTATTTGTCTGTAAGATTTAAAATCAAGAGGTCTTAAACACTGAAGACTATGAGCTCTAAAATGTCCTACATCATATTTGCCTATCCAGAACGAAAATAGGGGACTTTTAAGCTGATGACCTCTTTCTAGATGATGATATTTTTGTATGTGATAAAACAACATCAACTGAGCATTGATCTCTGATTATGTTGTGTGTTTGGTTGTGATCAGCGTCAGCAGCAACACAAAAGTCGTGTCAGGCAACGCAGGGACCCCTAATTGATTCACGTTGACCGTCTCGGGTTACGGGACGTGGTTGGGACGTCGCTGCGCTTCCTGACGGTGACATCCTCCACACCGGTCAGTCAAATGACGTAGTACCGAGGTCGGAGCTACCGGGATCGTTTGCCAAGTAGTCGCAGTACGACAAGAGCAAGATGGCGGCGGCTCGAGCCGCACCTGTTCGAGATTGCGGCACCGTCGCTACTCCGCCGACGCGGTGCAGCGTCGCGACGCTGCTGGCGCGCCGTGTCGAACTTGAGCCAGTGCGGCGCGTGGACGCCTGCGACGTGGCGCCCCCACTACGGGCCAGGATTGGCAGCGGCAGGGAGCCTGGAAAAAGGGCGTGGCGCGGATAGTACGGGTGGCTACGCATAGAGGGCGACACGTACAACAAAAACGGTGTCTCGTTACGGATGTACGTTTAGAATATACTGATGCTACCACAAAATGACGATATATATATATACGTATATATATAATTTAAAAAAAAACGGTTTAAAAAGACATGGACACACATGGTCACTAAAACTTATTGAGCAAACGTTAATGTGCGATGGGATTTTTGATTTGGATCTGATCGGAAACGATCGAGTTACATCCCTCAACCGAATGTTAAGGTTGGTCTTTGGCTATATGGCTTCATCTTCGATTTCTATATGTTTTTATTGTGACGAGTCTCGATACAAACTACAACGGCCTTTGCTTTTTGTTTTTCTTATTTTCTACATACTAGGAATACAATATGACATGAGTCATGTATTTAACATTTATACATTCTTGTTTTATTTCATCTAATAATATTATAATCATAATTGGACTTAAACTTTCGTCTTGTCTTATTCCTGCTTGCTACAAAAACCTATTAAACCAGATTTATTGTTTTGATTTCGAAATGATCACTCAATAATTGATCTAGTGCAGAAACTAATAGTGGTTGTTTAAAAGCCATTTGAAAATTAAAAATACTGCATCGCATATATCTGGGCGCCTTACAGGCAGATAATCGTATTTCGCATATAGGGGTGTTCTCGATATTTAAAAAAGGATCCACAAAGAAGACTAGAGACTGGAAAATATATAGCTTGATACCTCAAAATCTGTCTATGTTGATTTTCCGTTACGGCAAGATGATACAAATCTAATAATATCATTTGAGGATTGCGCAGTTCTTCAGGCAGAATCAGCAAAATACCTAGGCATCCATCCAAAGATATTGGTTTATTGGCAATCCAACGCTTTCAAAACAATTAAGTTCTTCAATTAATTACCGATGAAAACCGCTAAGTAACCAATGAAGAATGAAAACCTCGAAATAAAATGGCTCTACAAAATTATCCAAGATTTCGCCTTAAAACATAAAAGAAGATTACTAAATCGCCAGTAACGTGAAAGCAGCACAACTATCGGATAATTCGCAGGAAAGCATAAGATTCAAGCGAACTAGTTACACGAACTTGTAGTATATAAGTAGTATATAATAGTGTATAAGTGTTATTCTTAATTTGAACTTAAGTGGTCTAATTTAATTCAAATTTGTGAAATACATACTGATATTTTTACCCTACAACGGTATTGCTTGAATATTAGTAATAAATTAATGTTATAAATTAAAATTCCTAGCATAAAATTCCTAAGCATATCCAATATAATAATTAGCCAATGTTCGACTATCTTCCTTTTTTGTTAGTAAAGGAAAAAATAATATAAGTTTTAGTTTAACATAAGTTAAGGTTGGTCTGTTTATTTCTTTGTACATATCCATTTTATTTTTTATTAATGAATTTACTATTTGTGGATAATATATATATATATATATATATATATATATATATATATATATATATATATATATATATATAAGAATATATATAGAAGTAAATATTTATATGTTTTCCAGTTTTGGCACTCATTTCATAACTCATTTCATATTATTCATTGCATTATTCTGTGCGTTTTTATATTTCCTATTTCTTCTATTTAACATTTTATATTATTTCATCTATTAATATTATAAACAGAATTGGACTTAAACTTTCGTCTTGTCTTATTCTTGCTTGGGATTTGCAATATTTTGATATCATGTTGACTGGAGTGATATCATTGATGTTTATGCCATATATTTCTTGAATTATTCTTACAATTTTATTACTTACTCCTCTTGGTTCTAATATAACTCTTTTTAATAAGAATATTTCTCTTTTTACTCTGTCAGATCTGTTTTTGGTGTGTTACTCTTCCACTATTTATATCATGCTGTTTTATTTATATAACTTATCTTTTGCAATCTGCTTTGCAATTCTGAAGAGCATTTTATCTTCTATAGATTTTAGACCATTTTTCTATTATTTTTCTGTATATCTTCGTGTCTCTTTTGGTCTGTCGCTTTTATCTTCATTTTCATGTATTCCAATTAATAATTCAGTAGCCTTCTGACCATTCTTAAGTTTTCTCAGTACACTCTCAGTAATATTTCAATTTTTATTTTAACTGTGATTTCACTTTTTTACGTTTGCCAGCGATTGATTTCGGCTCCCACTTCATACATAAAAAAACTACGTACAATTCATATCGTAGGACTTAAAATTGCCCAACACCTGAGATGTTTTTATAAAATACGTCAACTCATTGAAATTCAATCCAGGGTTATCTGTATAGTCTTCTTTTACGAGTAATATTTACATCCATTTCTCCAAAGACCATACCACAAATATAATGCAGTCTGTAATCGTTTATCTCTCAATTTCCACCTGTCTATTTATCGGCGATAGATCACTTTCCTGACAACTGTTGATCTTTCTATGAGGGATCTTCCCAAGGGATGCTATAGCTCTCACAACATTTGCTTCTTCTTGAACAAAATTAGAAGTGATAGATACCCTGGACATTTATTTATCTACACATATGAATCTAAGAGTAATTATTATGGGTGGACGTTCCATTTACATCAGCGTTATCAGAAAAGCACATTATCTAATTTCTTCATCGGCCATATGAAGAGCTGAACTGCCAGCTATCTAAAAAGCTCTAAATTTTGTACGGAATATGCAATAAAATGTTATAGTGATTGCTTCCGAGTCGATAAGCTCTTTGGAAATACTCATCCTCGAATTGATTGCTATTTTCAGTAGCAGTGTTAAAACTACGGCTTCTTTCTCATACTAGAATCGAAGGCAATGACAGAGCATATTATCTGGAGGGGAGAAGAGAGGGATCCTTATCAGAAAATTTCTCTTTCTGAAGTAAATATTTGAAATTCTTTGCTCTTCTGATCTTTAAGCAATCGGATTTGCTTGGGTGGGACTTGATCGAGAATTATACACTATGGAAGGTGAAGGTGAAGCTGTTCTACAGTAACTATCTCTATTATCACGTCTTCGAATCAGCCACTGTACCCATGAATTTATCCTGAAGAGGGAGCCTCTACCGTCATGCAGTAAATGTGGATCTACATTATATTGTATTCTACTTGATATTATATTCGATGAACTTGTTCGCTATTTAATTTGCATGTTATTCTACTCTGTAAAATTATAAATAGATCTTATATAATCCAAGATACTTATGGGTCTTTAATAAATAAGTAACATAACAGGTCAATTGAAAAGTCCCCGGCCTACCGTAGTAAAACACATATTTTTGGCAAAATTAGTTTCCTTTTATTCACCTAATTTCCTTCAAGGGTGATACACCGATTATAGTGACCCTCCAACTTTTCGATAGTATGATTTGTCCTTTGCTTCAAACCCAAATATTCGTGAATCATATGATGTACACGTTCAGTTGATATATTTAGAGTGTCTGCTAATTCATTCAATTTCAATTTACGGTCATTTGAAATCATTTTGGGGATTTTTTTAATGTTTTAGTCGGTAACAACCTCTTTTGGGTGTCCACTGTGTTCACCATCTTCGGTGCTCATTTCACCACGTCTAAACTTACCATATCAATCCTTGATGGATGATTTTCCTGGAGCAGTGTCCGAAAACTCGGCATCAAGCCAAGTGTTTGCTTCAACTGTATTTTTTCCTTTCAAAAAGCAATATTTTATCAACACGCGTAATTCCTTTTTATTCACAATTCACAATATTCACAATTCCTTTTTTTCACAATAAAAAAAGTTGCTTCACTCAAAATGTTATAATTCACAAACTAATGATCCGACAGCTGTCAAATTTATACACGCATCTTTTGAGGGCTACGGCTAACTAAAAAACATATGTATTTAATTCAAGTAGCGCCATCTATGTGTCAGGCCGGGGACTTTTCAATTAACCTGTTAAACTCACTTTCTTTTCTTATTGGTTGATATAATTTTTCTTATGTTGATTATTGCGGATAAGGCCGTTTCTAAAAGTATTCCTTTCATCTCTTCATTGTTATTTCAATTTCAGTTACTATATCCTCCTTTTTTTATCTTTTATGTGTCTTACTTTGTAAAGATATTTGACTTATTATCTTTGCTATGTTGGTCAAAATAATCATATTTTGATTAATTTAATTAATTATTACGTAAATAATTACTATGAATTTGACAGTAAACAATTTAAATGAATATTAGAAAAGATTAGATGATTGCTAGACGTGTAGCAATAATATCCGAAAGGTCGATGGGTAAGATTCCAAATCCAAAACCGTACCGTGAATTAACGTTTGCTAAACTATCGCGCACCTTCTGACGATGTCAGGAGGACGCGCCAGTTTCAGTTCACATCGATCAAAAATGCAACAGAAAAATAGATAGTGACGTCAAGAGAAAACGGAAACTCACCCGGATCGCTGGAAAACAATATAGGTGGCGCTAGGTTAGCGTTTCCAAATCGATGTCTCCGGCCGCCCGATCCGTACAGGTTCTGGTTGAACAGGTGCAACACGAAACAGATCAGACCTGAGAGGATGGCGATGCCGGACAGGACTCCCGCGAACGTGGAGAAGTCCGTGGTTATTACCTGGACGTCTGCGTCGAAGAGTTCAATCATTAAGGTATCGTAGCTCTCTAATCGCTTGTTGTACATTTTTTACCTTCAGCACAAAATACTTTCTTGGAAGGCTTCTGTATCGATACCGAGTGATAACCGCTCTGGCACTGGCAGATGGCGTTGTGATGAATTTGGATACAAGAGGCATGCTGATCGGTATATTCGCAGGCTTCGTGATAATAACACTGTTCTCCAAGTTTTTTAGCTACAAAAAATATTATTATTATTATTAAGAGGAAAAAACAATCTATTCGGAAATAATAATATATCTTGAGCGTTAGTAAGTAATCTCTTAATATCTTGTAATTAGTTGAGAATTGAACATGTTCTAGCTTGGTTTAGTAGCTTCAATATTTGAACGGAGTTGTTGAGATTTTTTCTCTACATTCTCTTGATGAGTGAAGTTATAATGATGAGTTTTATTGTAAATTAAAAGTAATCAACGGGTTGAATGAGCTCTCATTTAAAGAGTTTTTACTTTTGGAATTCTCTAATTTGGTCAAATAATTTCCGAATATATTGGTTGCTGTAAGAAGTTACAGGGAGGTTTGTTTCTAATGAGCCTAAGGGTGTCCAGTAGACCAGATTGTAATAGAGATGTGGCCGTTATTTAAAGGATATACTGTGGTAAATTAACTAGAACTAACCTTTGTTTAAGGATTTGGCATATTTGATTGAGATCTTACTTCGGTCTCGTTTTGCAGAATAATGTGAAAGATTCCTAAAACATTCTCAGGGCAGCTTTTTGTATTGTGTTGATAATCTGATATATGATGGAAGAGTAGATATGAAGAATTACACTCTGAGGTCTAAAACTAGAGCTGATAAAATTAGTACCAAGGAGTTCAATGTTTAATTACGATAAACAAAATGATGAAAAAATTGTTGGAACCATGCATAACTTAGTGGTTAGGACAAGATACGTTATTATGAGATGGTTATAAATTAATGAAATAAAATGGCATAAGAATAAATCGCAATAAATCATTGAAAGAATACAACATTGCCAAAATCGCTTTGAGAGTTTAAAAAGAGAACATAATTAGTCATGTTCCCTTCTCAAGATAGCCCCTTTCCCAAAATGTCGAGGCCATAACCTTTCGGTCAATTGTTGTGCTTTCGGGCGCTTTGGACGAGGTTGGCCAGGTGCTGTCTACTCAGATAATGATCCTTTTTGATTCTGAAGTGAAGTAATGGATCCATGTTTCATACATTTTCCCATATTGATCCAAAATGGTTTGTTACGTTTAAACATGGCCAAGCACTGCTTAAAATCATTAACACGTTCTTGTTTTTGGTCAACAGTGAGCAAACGCGGCACTCACTTTGAACAGGGCTTTCTCGTTGTCAAATGCTCATTCAATATAAAACCAACACGTTCTTTTGATATCTTTACGATGTTGGCCAACTCACATAACTTCACTTTTCGATCATTCAAAACAGTTTTGTGGATTTTCTGAGGTTTTTTAGTGACGTTATTTCATTCGGACGTCCTAGGCATTCAGTATCATCAATGTCGCTACGACAACATTTCAAGTCAGCAGACCAACGTTTTATTGTTGTTTCTTATGGAGCGGACTCCGTATAACACTTTTCAAGCCATTGCTTCGCTTGAACGGTATTTTTTCCCCATCAAGAAACGTTGTAATACCAAGAAACAAAATTGTTTTTGATCCATTGTTTTGAAAATAACAAAAGTAGTGTCACTCTTAGCACAACAACTCACAAACTTATGAATAGAGTATCATTAAATTTTAATAGTCAATCAGAACTTCACTCAATCAGATGTTTTTGATATTCATAATATCTGAAAAGCTAGAAGACTATAGAGGCGCAGGCACAGAAATACAGCAAGCAAAAGAATTTTATTAGAATCAAAGAACAGCAATCAAATAAATTAAGCAGAAAGCAAATGTCATTCGCAGATTTAAGCTACAGATTATTCTAGTGCTGCTTATTAAAATCGTCAAAATAATTGGGTTTAATGTAACAAGAAAAAGGCTGACGAACGACGAATCGAAGTGTATAGAGTAAGAGCGGTTATTGGAAAGGCGTTAGGGTCTAATCCACAAGGTGAACAAAAGTGGCCGCGAAGATCAATTTCTGGAGCCATATTTTTTTTTAAAGAAAATTTAAGGTTTGCGTTGTGGCGAAATGACCAAATCACTTGAGGGATGCCTAATTTCTCAAGAAGAATATTCGAATTACCTAAGCATCCGTCTCGATGATAGTTATATTGCAAACACCACATTAAAGAACTGTGCTAGTTACTCAGAAGATATAAGATCCACCTGGACTTCACTCAGAGAGATCAGCCATTTTTTTGCCGGTTTGATGGTCATTTCGCGACTATATGATAGTACGGTAATGATATACTGCAGGGGACAGGAACAGACATAAACTGTATATATATAAAATAAAAAATTAATAAATAAATAAAATCAATAACACAAAGATGGGGCTAAAAGTATAAATAGTGTATTTACAATTTAAAAATAAACATAAATACAAGACTACAAACACAACCATAACGAAGTAGAGTTTTTATCCAGACAGCATACATCAGCACCCATACCGAAGTGGTAATGGTTATTTGGCAGTAACACTTAACTTAGTATAGGCTAGATTATATGGAGAAAATCGATTTCTTGTAGAAATCCGAGCGATCTGTCTGTATTTTCTCCTGTTAAGGCATCTCTGAAATTTGCAGCCCATACTTAGTTCTAATCTGGATGAGTCGTTCACGATGTAAACAGACTGGAATAGGGACATGGCGACAAAATTCAGTGAACAGGCGGGCTCGAAGTGAGAAACGACAGTGGTCCAATCTTAGTTGATTCAAAGCTACGGCATGGTGACGAAGGGAAGGAACACGAAGAGAGGAGAAGAACCAGTTTTAACCTCAAATAGCCTGTTACGGTAGGCCTCCTGGGCTCAACGACGTTGTACCTCATTATTTGTGAAACAAGAAATGAATCCGAATGGGATAAGGACGGTATGGACACAAACATCAGTGATGGGGAGGGGAGAGAAGGCTGCCGATTTAGCCGCACTATCCGACAGCAATTTGACTACTGGACAACACGCAGGAAATCTGAAGATTGAAGAGAACTAAACCACCCGAACTCTCAACTTCAGCTTAAGTAGCTTAATTTTATTTTAATTTTGGTAATAATTCCTGATGCATTAATCCCGTACTAGTCTTGCTTGTATATTGATAATATACAAAAAATTTTACAAACAATTTATTTTATCTTATATAAGAAATCAGTCGGAATTAATTAACGATCTATAAATTCGGAAACCCCCAGACAAAATTATCATTAAGACCCCGTAGTTAATGGACTGACTTAATTAAAACTAAACGAACATGGAAACGGCAATGTTTAGCTTCGATTTCGCACATAATTGATATGTTTTTTTAATTATCGCTAGAAGGAGCTATGTTAACGATCAAGCCCTGTCGAAAGGAATTAAATTCCACCCCCTGCATTACTGGCAATGGGGTAATTTAGCTGCGCGCTAGTGAAAATTAAAGTTCGATTGGACGTAGGCCAAAAACGGCGAAAGGGAACGCACGCCACGGCCGTTTCCACGCTAGCGTTATCTAAAAACGAACGGTGGAGCTGCAATAGACCGCCACCACCCCTATACTTACGTTTCCTGCATCCAGAGTATGGATTGTTGAGTTTAACCGGATATTTCTTCTCGCATTCGCACGTGCTGGTAACCGGGTTACAGTAGACGTGCTGTAGCCTTGAACTACAGGTAAACTCGCAGGACGCGCCGACGTACAATCCTTTTTCTGTAACAGACGTACCGGTTTCGTTGGAGGAGGTTTCGGGGAGAACGCTTCGGTTACCGTCGGAGACGTTGCCCTGGAACGCCACCACCTCGTCTTTCTCGTCGTCGAGTAGCGGCTGGTCGTCGTCATCGTCTTCGGAATGATAATTACGAGGCGGTGCTAGACGCTGACCGGAGAACGGTACTGGCAAGTACAGGATTAGGAACATATACGCTAGCAGTGGGTTTTTCATCTCCTGTGGATGCGAGCGTTTCTCACTGTTGCCCTGGCACTGGATACCATTGTAACTGTATCCTATAAAATAAACCGAATACGATTTTCTTTTTCTTTTTCTCTAACGGATTAAAAAATAAATAAACTTCGAATGTTATTTAATTTGGAAAATCTATTCTATAACATTTTAGTGTATTAAGGGATTCTGATCATTTATTCACTTTAACAATGCATTTATCGTGACAAATTGGCACAATACATAATAACTAAATTATTTCTTTCTAAATTCTTTTTTTTTGATTCTGATCATTTTTAACTGACTTCGAAAAAGGAAAGGTTCTATGTTCGGCTGTATATCTTTTTTTAGTGTATGTTCGCCGATTTCTCCGTCAGTTGTGGACCGATTTTCAAAATTCTTTCAAATCAAAGAAGTGTGCACTTCCGAGGTGGTCCCACTGAAATCAAGTCAGGATCTGATGGGGGAAGGGGGGAAATCGGAAGTTATTCAGCGCAAAAGCCGATCAGTTTGATTCCTAAGCACTAACTATCGCTTATAAGACCTCTTAGAAACATTGCAGACCACTTCTTCTATGGTGTAATGGTTTGGGTTTAGCTCTCAAACGGAGGTCCCGGGTTCGAGTGCCGGGGGGGACAATAACTTTTGTTGTTTATTTATTATTGTCATTTGTCAAATCACCTAGGTTAGGAAGCGGACGCCGATGCCTGAAGCGTTCTTTATTTTGAATCATTGTTTCTTTATTACAATTTTTCCTCATACGGGCTGCACCTTTATTTGTCCTATCCATTGTAATACTTTGTAATAAATTAACTGCATAATTTATTGAGTAAATTTGTAACACTAAATAGAGAAAAATAAGATACTTTTAACAAAAAAAAAAGAACCGACTTCAAAAAATAAATAAAGAATTCAGTGAAAATTGAAAATAGTCAAAAAATATAGTCAAACAAAATGTATATATTTTATTTTAAAATATCTTTTTATATTAAAAATCTAAGTTTGATTATTTTTCAATTAATATAAATATTTTTAAAATATTTTATATAATATTAAAAAGGCATCTATTGAGACAAATGGGTACCAAACATATTAATTTATTTTTTTATCATTTCAAAACGTATTTTTCGTTTTTATGTTTTTTTTTCTGTTATATTTGAGAGTCCTCTTTTTACCAATTAGGGTTTATCTGGACTAGACGTACTCTGCACCTCGGTAGGTATTAACCCTACCGTCTGGCGATTGATCAACTTGGAAATTGTGCCAGAAGATATCCGCTCTTACCCAACCGAGCTACTGGCGAGACTGGGATCATTTTCAGAATTGTTAACTCTTGGCTTGTGGACAATCACAACTATAACTTATTAGGCCTATAAATTCGTTATAAAGATTTTTTTTTAATTTCAAGCTTTGTTGTGAAAAATCGGTATGTATTTTATTCAAAGTATTGTCCATCGATACCCACAACTATTTTTCACTTTATCTTGAAAGAACGATGTATCTATCTGTATTTATCTGAGGCTATGCATGAGTCGACTAATCTTTTAGTATGTTCATAAGAACTAAAGCGCCTTTCAGACAAATCATGACCCATATGCGGGAACAAGTAGTAATCAGATGGAGCAAGGTCTTTATAATTAAGCGTGTGGGGTAGCATCTTCTATTTTAATCTTTCGAAGTATGTTTTTACCGATTTTATATGTGGCCAAACGTTGTCATGTTGATGAATAACATTATTATGCCTTTGATCATATTCCGAATGAATATTCAAATGCATAACATCAATATTTTTTTAGTTTTTTAAAACGTGTCTTTGATTTCGGTGTATACTAATATTCCCGTGTTGAAATCAATGGAACAGTAGTTCATGAACGAAATGACACCTACTGAAATATAAAGCTTATAAGTGTTGCTTCAACATGTTGTTATGACAATATGTTGAATGTTATATTCAACAAGTTGGTTATAAATGTACCGAATGCGATAGCATACATATTAACACCATTTGTTTTAAATCCGAATAACAAAATAATTGTTAATATAATGAAGACATTCACGGAAAAAATTATAAATAAAATCATCCCCAATGATTGCTCACGTCTCCTAGCCTCTTAGACTAGTTTATTTGTAATGATTGCAATCCAATGCAAATCAGTGACATACTACATATAATAGAACAGAAATTCAAAGGAAAATAGTGGAAAAATAGAATATTCATATCTAGAAAGACATTGAAATACTCCTTAACCAGTTTCGTGACAATTTGGTGGACTATCCATTCACGGAGGGAAGGTAATTATTTTAATACGAATAAATTAGAACGAGTTTAATATCAATAGAGGTACCTCATACAAAATCATATAACAAAAACAAATACATCAATAACAAAAGTATAGAGAACAAATGACAACAACTGTCAAATCGATTAGTCTCAATCTTTCCAGATCATTCAGTCAATCAGCCAACTGTAACGCAAGATTGATAAGGCAGAATGTATGAGAAACTCCGGAAACATTCCAGTGTCCCTACCTTAGTTCATGTGTTAGTTAAATATATTACTGTACATAATATTAAACTCTAACAGTGTAGGTTATACACTAATGATATTGTTATTGTATTAATCTTATTTTTTTGTACTTTTTTTGGCTTGAGTTTGAAGTTTTTCGATGTTTCTAAAATAGATGCGCAACTTCTATCAGTGTCAATGCAAATGAAAATTATTACTAAAGTGTTAAAAGCCACCTTAAGAAAGTAAAATAAATTAAGCTGTAAGTCAATAAATAAGTTGAAAGTGTAAATTGTTTCAGTTTCATATAATTTGTTATTTGTTTGAAAAACATATTATTTGTTGCGAGTGTTATTAATATCGATAATGATGTCATTCTCGACGTGCAAGAAATTCTTCAAATGTTGATTTAAATCAAGCAGTGCTTCTATACGGATACATTGTCCAATTGACGTTGTTTGCGAGCATTGCGTGTTTAAGCTTACTGGAGACTGGATTGTGTTGTCTTAATGCCAATGTGATATTACTATTATTGACTCAGCCATCTGAAGTATTGCATCCATTGCTTCGAGGCAATACACCATCACGACTTTTTCTAGGGAACACTCAAAAATAGTATACAGTAAAAATCATCGTGGTCTAGAGATTCGACTACTTTCGGCACTATTCATTTATCGGCAGGTGTAGTATATTAGTGGCAAGCTGAAATGCTAAAAGTCCATGTTGATAAATTTACCGTTAGGCTTTTTGTTTTATGCATGTAATTAATTTTTGAAAATTCGTTTGTTTAACAATACTTTCTGAAATTAACTTTTATATTTTGTTGTGAAACAAAAAATAATAATAGAGTAGATACGATTTGTACTACTTAGTACAATATATAGTTCTTGCTTCTAGAACACTGCAGAGGACTGCAAGCTAAGCATTTCTCAAAAGAGATGGCGATAAATCGTATTGATCTGATTTAATATTGGGCATTTATTTGTTTAACTATTAAAGCGTGTAATATGGCTTTTCATAAAGTTATTTTTTGACATTCCTTATTACTTAAAAAGAACGCCTTTTAAATTAACACTTTAGCGTTTTAAGAGGATTTAGAAATATGGAGAGTCAAAGGTAAGTTTAGTTTCAGTTGTTACAAATAGGATAAACTAATTAAATGACTTACATTTTGCAGTGAAAGTAAATTAATATGTCAAGTTTGTAATATGATATACTTGGTAGGAAGAGAAAGAAACATTTCACCATGAGCTTGCTGCACAACAAAAGCTGACGACGAAAAGGATCATCTGCGATCTCTGTGTCCTCAACTTAATGATTTTAGTATCCATACATACTGAATATATTTCTATCTATATTTTAAGAATTTGTAAGGCTTTGAAATTTGGAAACCACAGGACGATAAAGAACAAACAGTATTACTTAACATTTTTTTCAGAGAACAAGAAGTTTCAACAAGTCAAGAAGCTTTATGTACAACTGTATAAGGTGTAATTGTCAAGGTAGTAATTTCATACACTACGATAAGGCAAGGAGAGTTATAGGTAAAAAATTAATTCGAGACTGTCTTTTTTGTTAAGAATGCTATACGACTCAATATTGAAGCAAATACAAGTAGCCAATATGAATCACAGAATAATATACTACAATTGAATTTTGACAAGGTAATAGAGAATTATATATTTAAGTAATTTCTATTAATCCTCCAGTTTATAGGCATTGCAGAAGTGCAGGAAAAGATTGCATTACTACTATTGTATGATTTGCTGATAACGAAGAGTAATCTGCCAAAATTTCAAAGAAGAAAAAAGCAGATCTAATAAGAAATAAAATAAAATACTTGAGAGGTATATATACATAAAAAAAACACAAAATATCAACATCATTGAGTTTTAAGTACTTGGGTCTTGATTTCATTAAATATGGTGGTGGGTTTTTAGTGGGTAAGCCCTTTTTCCATGAAATAAATGAACCTTACCTTTATTTGTAAAAATATTCTATTGTATTATACTCTAACTTTTATTGTATTGTAATTAATTAGTAAATAATCTGAGAAGTATAAAGGAACGTATCCACAAGTTGTAATAAAATTTCATTTATATATAATACATTTGTATTATCCAAATATGTGGTAGGTTAGTAAATGGTTTACGGCATAGTTAAGGTTCATTGTTTTATACACTTTAATTTGCAATTAAAAATTTATTATTGCGCTGTATTCTTCTTTTTACCTCATTTAAAATGTTTCGTAAATTAATGTCATCTTACTGTTTTTTAAACGTCATTTTTACTATATGGTGTATATGTGTATATAGGTTGATACAAAACTTATGAACATTACTATTTAATTTAAAACAAAATACAGAGGATATTTTACGTTTTGAAGACTAATACTATGTCGATATCAGAAGCTTGTATGTATGCATATATATTATCCTAATAAATTATTGAATTATAATATTGTTTTTTTGCGTTCATTTTATTACATTAACAATGTCCTAAGTTAAGTTTAGTAAGAAGACAACACGATATTCATTGGTTGTTAGGTGGTATAAAGTTTGCCGAGACAGCTAGTGATGTCTTAGATAAACTATTCAGGAGTTGGGTATTGGGATGATCAAAAATTGGCGAAATATTTTTACTTCATTTTCTACAACTTTTCGCATCTGTTTTCACTTAGTTATAATGCAAATGTAAAAGTGACATACCATACCATTTTAAAAATTGTTCTGTACAAAATGAATATAAACACATGTGATTCGAGGAAATTTAGAACCAAAAGAATCGATTATTAGAAAGGTACGGTGAATTGCGTAGACTAAAACATGTAATACCATCCGATTTGATTATTGGACTTTAGAATAAGCTTTAGAATAAGACTAATTAATTAAAATAGTATTTTATACAGGAGGGTATTTTTTTAAAGTAGCTTTCTATTTGGAGCATTTAGGTATTCTGGGAAAATTGAAATAACCATGAGAAACTCAGTCTCAAGCTTTGCCACCCAATAACAAGAACAATTGCCTTAAATGGCAACTTGTTCGGTCCTTTTTCCTCGGCCAGATGTAACGTATTTAAAGATGTAAATAATGTATCTTCACATGTCCAAGAGTTGTTAGAACCTCATCATAGTTTAATCGTTTCATCTGAATAATTATTTGTGAAGACGAGATTCTAAGAAAATCAGTTTTTTTATTCTGTTGATTTTAATGTGTTTTGTGCCGCCTAACCTGAGTTTCATCAAATAGTGAGTTTGTTCACAGACTATTCTAGTTTTCTTTTTTTATTCCTATTTTTTATTTATTAAATCTGATTATTATTTTCTATTTAATATTCTCTTTTGCCGGCTTGGTTGGCGCAGTGGTAAAGGGGACAGGATGGATACCTCCTCTTGTTGCGATAGTCGCGGGCTTCAATCCTGTTAGCGCATGGTCGTAAATTTATGTTTGTGATTGTCTTTGAAGTAAGAGTGCAAAATCCGACAAAGAAAATGATCCCATTCACGTAACCAGGCTGCGTAAGAGCGGATGTCTTCTGGGATGATCTCCAAAGTTGGTCACTTGCCAGTCGGTAGGTTTAATGCCGAGGGCCGTAATTTGGAGCCCAAGTTAAAGAGTGTGTCACTCTTTAACCAGATAAACCCTAATTGATTAAAAGGTGACTTTAAAAATATACAAAAATTCTCTATTTTATATTTTCTATTTATTATTCTTTATTTATTTATTTATTTATCTATTTATCTTTAATTTATTATCTATTCGCATTTTTCTCATACTTCTTAAATTGGTGTATATTAAAAATCATAATTTATGATTGCAATTTTTTATAAGCCAGAAAATGATGCCAAAGTATCTAAATTAATTGATGTGTAGTTATGATTTACTGATAATTTGCATACCTATAGGCCAACTAAAGTGGTTCTTGTTGGCTCTTGGTAGCAGCGTATGTTATCTAGCCTGTAGCCTTTCGCTTTTTTCCTTGTACACATTGTACGTTCATCATGGTTGCAGCTGGAGAAGTAAGTGTACAATAGCAAGAGTATTGCTTATTTAGTTATTTATTTGAGATTTTGACTTTAGCCTAAATATGCTTACTGACTTTGGTGGCAGGATCTCGTGTATCTGCTTCCCTTGACTTCAATGTACGACAACTATTATTAGTGTTAGGATATAAGCTGTTATGTCGTGTGTCACCTTCCTTTCGTACCGTGTACAAATGTCATACTCATACTAGCATAGTTTATATTTGCTAAAGTTATCACTGTTATCTGCTGTCTGTTGTTATTGTCATATTTTCCACTGTTATTGTTATTGATACTGTGAAGATTATTGTTAATCATGATGGCTATTCTGTCATTCCTATTAACTATTACTATTGTCATTGTCTCTCATTGATGTTATCAATATTATCCATTATCATTATCCAACAGTACTATTTCTTGTCGGTATATGAATTAATCAATACTATTAGTGCAGTTAGTCAGTAATATTAACTATCATTCTCATCATATATCAGTATCATTATGTTTTACCAATCTTTAGTATATTTTCATATACGATACTGTATTGTCATATACTCATTTCGTTGTCAGAGTTGTTAATCGACCACCTTGACATCAATATCTGGCATACGAAGAATTTGCCTTATTTATTTTGATCTCTATTTTTATTTATTTAGTATGTTAAATGGTTTTATATTGTTTCATTAAGTATTATTTTTGTTTTACGCCCTGGTTCTAAAATCAGCCCTACACAAATAATAATTGTTTGAAAATAATATACAAACTAGAACATCTTTTTTTTCTCTGATAATTATGCTAACTAAAAAATCGTTTTCTAACGATAATTATCACGAAATGGCTCCGAATAATCAGCGTACGGTATCCGGAAAGAATTTCCTACTCCCACTTAAATATCAGACAGTATTCTGAAACTAATAAATCTTCACTTCCCGGAAGTGTTCCGTGCCGCGGTATGACGAGCGGAGGACGTGTAGGTTAGTGTGATAGACAAAATGTTGGCATTATTTGGATTCGTTCGAGAAATCTCGCGTGTACAAGGTTCTGGAATGAATATAAATGTGTAACTTATTAAATAAAATTCAAAATAAAATATTTTTAACGAATTGAACCGACTTCAAATAATAATTAAGTAACTCACCAAAAATTAAAAGAATAATCAATCTTAGATTTTTAACAAAAAAAAAACGTTTTAAAATAAAATATGTACATAATAATTGTTGTAATAATTAAATAAAAATAGCTAGAACAACTAGAACACGATAACGAATAGCTGGCAACCCCGAGACGTTTATCCCGGATGTTATTGAAGGGTGTTTCGATCATCCAGTATCTGACCACCGTTCAGTTTAGACGTGCCACCATCGACTGCCCAAGACTCGTCACCAGGTAACACCGCTGCCATCCGTTTTATCTATTTTGTATTTTCCACATTTTTATTTTACTTCAATAAATAACGGTCACATAATGTAAACACCACTGTTTCATTTCGTTTTACCTTCATTCCCGAGCCATATCAATTTACCCTAAAATTTGAGTATAATTAGATTAGATCAAAACAAATGTTTTAAGGACAGGCAAAGATAGACTATTTCATTAGCTTATAAATATTGAGTACTAGTTAGCTAAATAGCTAGAGGCTAGTATAACAAGAAATATCAAGAAGAGCCTTTTGTAGCTAAGTGCAGAATAGAAGGTAAAATGTTTAAAAGTTATAAAATCTAAACAGTATCAATTTTATATATAGTGGGAATGTTAGCTACCAAATTTATAACACATCATTTTGAACAACATCAAATAACAAGAACAGAGAAGAAAATTATTCTTGTTGTGTTAGAAGTAGCCAAGTCATTAATAGGGTTTGTCCATCAAGAATAGTACCAAAAATTGTAGTAACTGGTGATAATTAGACATTTATTTTAAACACAATATATTTTAGAAATGATTTAAATTTTATTATAGGTAAAATGTAGCTAGAATTTATTGAGAATGAAAGTCGAAGAAAGTGAAATTCAGAGAATCAGAGAAGAAATTAGACAGCATTTTGCTAAGATGTAAGAACAGTCTACAGTGATACTACGAAATTATTAAATTTACTAAGAAAAGTAGACCTGGATCAAATAAAGAAACTATAAAACTATCAACGACACCCTAATGATCTACTGACAAGGAATATACAATGCATTATTATATAAGAGTATAGGTAAATAAGTTATTGTTTTATAAACAAATGTTTTAAGGACAGGCAAAGATAGACTGTTTCACTATCTTGTAAATATTGAGTACTAGTTAGCTAAATAGCTAGAGGCTAGTATAAGAAGAAATATCAAGAAGAGCCTTTTGTAGCTAAGTACAGAATAGAAGGTTAAATGTTTAAAAGTTATAAAATCTAAACAGTATCAATTTTATATATAGTGAGAATGTTAGCTACCAAATTTATAACACATCATTTTCAACAACATCGAATAGGTCTCAACATATGCCAAAATTTAATGATAACAAGAACAAGGAAGAAAATTATTATTATTGTGTTAGAAGTAGAGCCAAGTAGCCAAGTCATGAATGAGGTTTGTCCATCAAGAATAGTAGCAAAAGTTGTAGTAACTGGTGATAATTAGATATTTGTTTTAAACATAATATATTTTAGATTTTATTTAAATTTTATTATAGGTAAGATGTAGCTAGAATTTATTGGGAGTGAAAGTTAAGAATGTGAAATTCAGAGAATCAGAGAAGAAGAAATTAGACAGCATTTTGCTAAGATATAAGAACAGTGTACAGTGATACTATGAAATAATTAAATTTACCAAGAAAAGTAGACCTGGATCAAATAAACAAACTATAAAACTATCAACGACACCCTAATGATCTACTGACAAGGAATATACAATGCATTATTACATAAGAGTATAGGTAAATAAATTATTGTTTTATAAACAAATGTTTTAAGGACAGGCAAAGGCTGTTTCACTAGCTTGTAAATATTGAGTACTAGTTAGCTAAATGGCTAGAGGCAAGTATAAGAAGAAATATCAAGAGGAGCTTTTTGCGTTAATTCCTGTAAGTATAAATTCAAGCATTGTATAAGGCATTAAGCATTTTAAAGCGTTGCAGGATACTTTTAGTGTAATTATTGTAACTGATTGGTAATAATATTATTTTTGTTTCGAGAGATACAACTGTAAGAAGTATTTTTTACACATTAGATGGAAATTTATTATATAACATGAATATTATGTTATATTCTGATTCTAGTAATTAATGGGAAACCGATTTTATATTGTCTTACAATATCCGTCAATAGTTTGAAAAGTTTCTTCTACATATCGTATGATCGTAGATATTTGTGTTACGGTTACAAACAGTTAATTTCTAAGAGACGAAACTAGAGTATATAATAATTAATATATTAAGATCAGGTATTAATTGTTGACTGTGCCATCTGCTGGCTTTAGTGTCTCTCGAAAGTATTAATATTGGGAATAAACCAGTGACATTTTACCAGCAATTATTAGTGTGAGCTTTAATGTTTCTAAGATGGTGTATGTTGAAGAAAGGAATATGAAAAACAATTAAGGATTCGACACTTGAACATTGTTACTGTCTGAGATCTGTAAGATCTGTCTGCTTGATGTCTTTCGGATGCGATGGTGGTGGCCGACTATCAATAGTGGAAAGATTTGGTAAATAATATTTGAAGCCCTGTGGCACGAGCAAGCAATAAGTGAGATATTGAATGATGGTTTGATGTTGGTATTACTCTATGATACTGTAACTGTATAGAATGATTTTAATAGTTTCAAAGTATTGATCATATCAACCATAAAGAAGCCATGACGAGTTAAACAGGTTTAAAGGCAAGTTGATGGATAATAAGTTGTGAAATATTGTCATGACTTGGAAATGATTCAAAAATGAAGTAAGTCACATAAATTAATTGAATATACTATTATATTCGGCTTACAGTAATTATTTTTCAAATAAACAAGGAAGAATATGTTTTATATTTCATGGCATATTATAACTAACAATTTAATATGAAGAAAATTTCAAAATGTTGCTAAATAATCGACATGTTACAATCAGAATAAAATATTTAATAGGCCAAACAACAAGTATTTCGTGGAATCAAATAATATTGGTATTAAAATTAAATGTTACCATTTTTACTGAAACTTATTGATGTTATTTGAACAATTGAGATAAAGAACTGTAGCAAAAAGGTAAGTAATAGCGAGTAACTGACTTAAAATTACACAAAATAAGAGAGCTCGAAATAGAAAGGTGAATGGATATTTATAATGTTCCATTCTTGTCTTGCCATAATATCATTATTCCTCATAAACATTGCGTTAACATGTTTAATTTCTAAGAAATGAATACACAATACATATTAAACAAAACACATTTTACAACAGTTTTCAAATAACAATTAAATACCCAATTTGAATGACATTGCTTGATATATTGTAATGAGCGTACAAAGTGATTGTTGTTCCTCCTTGCTAAAAACAGATGACTCAGTTTTGTGTGAACAGAAATACTAATGCATTTATATATACTGTATGATTATGTAATTTATTATAACACAATAGATAATTTACATGTCATTTGGGTAAATACGGTTTTAGATTACTTGTGATTCCTCATTAATATGAACACTGAACAAATTGATAAAGAATTAGTTACGTCTAAATATCATATAATATTTATAATACTTGTAGAACTACTGCTCTATCAAATGTACAGTATTGCTTCTATATATTATGGTTTAATTTGCGTCAATAAAGTCGCATGATTTTAAAATTTGAGTTCAGTTCCAACCTTCGTAGGGTGAAGACGTATTTTCAATACGGTCCAAGCTATAAAAAGATACTGTTCTTTAAAAAAAACCCAGTATTTTATTACGGTTATCTAATTGAGTGTTAAAAACGCATAACAGATGCGGCTATCCGTCTCTCAGTGGACCTAAAGTGTAGTGAATACGTGTTTACGTGACCAGACAAAAGGTCTGCATCTCATTTTTATTAGTGTTTAAAATTATTTCATCTTATTTTACAACAGTCCTTTTGAAATTCATTTATAGTATTTATAGTAAAAAACTAGTGCTAAAATAACGTAAATGAAAAATGAAGTGCGTGAAATAAACAATGTATTTATTTTATTTTTTTTATCATCTGGAAGTAAATTAAATAAAATATTAAAATATTAAAAAATGGCAAACCATAGCGATTCAACCAAATCACCTGCACACTTTGATATAAGATTAGAACAAACAGCAATAACGCAAACTCCACCATCAGAATGGACTACAGTCATTAACAAAAAACGATTGAGAAGTCCAGAAGAAGAAATCGCGAGGAAACAAACAAGAATCAGTGACTATTGGTTGCAGAAACCGATAGAGACAAAAAACAGTTTTAGCAACCTGTCGGAAGAAATTGAAGAGAACATACAACCAAGCCCTGAAAAAGCTGTTCCCAAACCACCACCAATAACAGTCTATAAGGTAGGAATAATAAAAAACATCCATGACTTATTGAAAACCATTACTACGAACTACACAATTAAAACAGTGAGCTATGAAACAATTAAAATCCAATTGTTCGAAGCGGATCACTTTAAAGTTCTTATAAAAGAATTAGATGAAAGAAACACCCAATACCATACATTCAGGCCAAAATCCGAGAGAACATTTAAATTCGTATTAAAAGGATTACATCACGGGACGGACTTTAACACCATTAAGGTAGCACTAGCTGAAAAAGGCCACGAGGTCGTAAATATTCACAATATACGACATCACACGACAAAAAAACCTCTGCCTATGTTTTATATAGACATAAAACCTAATGGAAATAATAAGGCGGTGTATGAAATCACCAAATTGGAAAATAATATTATTAAATGCGAACCACCACATATAAAAAGAATTATACCACAATGCACAAGATGTCAAGCGCACGGGCACACAAAGACTTACTGTCGCAAATCATATAGATGCGTAAAATGTGCAGGAGAACATAAGACAGGAGATTGTACTCGTAAAGTTCGCGATGAAAAAGTGAAATGTGTTAACTGTAATGGAAATCATCCAGCGAACTACAAGGGTTGCGCAGTCCACAAGCAACTACAGCAGAAACTCTATCCTGCCTTAAGGGAAAAAAGGCATCAACAAAAACAATCCACTACTACCAATCTACCACTACCTACCAGAACAAGTCAACCAGACATAACTTATGCCCAAATAGTTGAAAATGGTTCAGCACAAAAACTAGAGACAATATCTCAACCTACTGAAACTAGCAACATCTCAAAATTAGAAAATATGATGGCCAAACTAATGGATCAAATGAGTACGATGCTTGGTCTACTCACAACCGTCGTAAGCAAACTTGCCTAATGCCTGAAACCAATAGCTACAAAATCGCCGTCTGGAATGCCAATGGGCTCCAACAACACGCCAGGGAACTAAAAATGTTCGTAAATGAACAAAACATTGACATTATGATGGTTTCCGAAACACACTTTACGGACAAGAATTATCTGAAAGTTCCTAAATATAAGATTTATCATACAAATCACCCTGATGATAAAGCACATGGAGGTACAGCCATAATAATTCGAGATGATATAAAGCATTTCGAAAAAGAAAAATTCCGCAAAGACTACCTGCAAGCCACCAGTATAACCATAGAGGAAGCCCATGGACCATTAACAATTTCTGCGATTTATTGCCCACCCAAACATAACAACAAGGCAGAACAATTTCAAGAATTCTTCAGTACGCTAGGTAATAGATTTATAGCAGGAGGAGATTATAATGCAAAACATTTAATGTGGGGTTCAAGAATAATAACCTCAAAAGGTAGAGAACTGCTCAAAGCCATAAGGAAAGATAACTTACAATATATCTCTACTGGTGAACCAACATATTGGCCTTCAGACAGAAATAAAAAACCAGATACAATAGATTTCTGTATTACAAAAAATATTGATCCAAAAAAGTGTCAGGCAGAATCATGTTTCGACCTGTCTTCTGATCATTCACCAATAATAGTAACAATTTCTTCAAAAATTACCATCAAAGATAAACCCCCTTCTCTGTGCAATAATAGAACTAACTGGCCCTCATTTAGAGAAAACTTAGACCAAAATATCTCTCTAAACTTACCGTTACAAACTGAAATGGATATAGAAATAGCAGCAATAAATCTTACAAAAAATATACAGGAGGCAGCATATTCCGCGACTCCCAACAGTGAAACATTTCCAAGAAAAAATACACATATATCATGTACAATACAGAAAAAGATAGCAGAAAAAAGAAAGTTACGACGAAATTGGCAACAGCAAAGGACTGAAGAGAATAAAAGAAAATTTAATAGGGCCATAAAAGAGCTGAGAGATCTAATTCAAATTGAACAAAACCAAGGCATTCAAGAATACCTAGAAAACTTGACATCAACTGAGGCTACAGACTATTCGTTGTGGAAAGCAACAAAAAAGCTTAGGAGATCCCAGCAGCATAACCCACCTATTAAAACAAGCGAAAATAATTGGGCGAGAAGCAATAAAGAGAAGGCCGACATTTTCTCAAAACACTTAAAGAATGTTTTTAAACCTTTCCAGTCTCAGCTACATAAAGATGACGAAAATAAAATTACTAGCTTTCTAGATTCGCCATTTCAAATGGATTTACCGCACGAAAAATTAACGGTCAAAAAAGTTAAACATACAATAATGAGAGAGATTAATATTAAAAAAGCTCCTGGTTATGACTTAATTACTGGCAAAATTTTAAAAGAACTATCAGAAAAGGCTATAAAACTATTAACATATATATTTAATGCTATGCTACGAACTAATTATTTCCCTAGTATCTGGAAAGTAGCTAAAATATTAATGATACTTAAACCAGGAAAAATACCAGAAGATGTGACCTCCTACCGACCTATAAGTTTATTACCAATAATCTCGAAAGTTTTCGAGAAATTATACATAAAAAAACTAAACTGTATAATAGAAAAAAGAAAAATTATTCCAGAACATCAGTTTGGCTTTCGCAATAAGCATGGGACTATAGAACAAGTGCATAGACTTGTAAACCAAATAAACGCTGACCTAAATGCCAAAAGATATTGTTCGGCTGCTTTCCTAGACATATCTCAGGCTTTTGACAAAGTATGGCATACGGGCTTGCAGGTTAAACTAAAAAAACTTCTCCCTCATCCGGACTATCAGCTATTAAAATCGTATCTCACTGACAGACATTTTATTGTAAATCAAGGCGATGAACATACCGAATTAAATCCCATATATTCAGGAGTTCCGCAAGGTAGTGTACTGGGTCCAGTACTGTATCTTCTGTATACGGCTGATCTGCCCACCACAAAAATAACTACTGTGGCAACATATGCAGACGATACAGCAATCTTAGCATCCCATGAAGATCCAGTCACAGCATCAATAAACCTACAAACCCACCTGGATCAAATACAATTATGGTTGAAGACATGGCGCATTAAAGCCAATGAATCAAAATCCACGCATATAACGTTTACCCTGCGTAGAAGAACATGTCCACCAGTAAATATCAATCATCGTCAACTCCCCCAAGCAGAGCATGTTAAATATCTTGGTATGCATTTAGATCGACGCCTAACCTGGAAAAAGCACATACTCTCTAAACGGAAACAACTAGGACTAAAATTATATCAAATGTATTGGCTCATTGGGCGCAAATCCAAGTTATCATTAGATAACAAGGTATTGCTGTATAAGTCTATACTCAAGCCCATTTGGACATATGGAATTCAACTATGGGGTACTGCTAGCAAATCTAATATATCCATCATTCAACGGTTCCAAAATAAGGTGTTGCGTGCCATTGTTGATGCTCCGTACTATATTTCAAATAAAGTGATACAACGCGATATTCCTCTAGAACCTATAACGAGTGTAATCCAACGTGTTTGTGTGAAGTACTTCGAAAGAGTGTCAGTGCATCCCAATGTACTCGCTAATCAGCTAAATATGCGACGTGATAGTGAAGTGCGTAGACTAAAACGTTTAACACCACCTGATCTGATTACTGGACATATGTAGAGTTTAGAATAAGCATTAGAATAAGTCTAATTAATTAAGATAATATTTTATACAGAAGATTGCTTATTGAAGTGATTTTCTACATGCCATGTATATATAATATAAACAGAAGAAATACTTATTGCCAATAGGGCAGATTGTGGACTCACGAAGAGTAATAAAAAAAAAAAAAAATTTTAAAATTTCATATAATATGTAAGACATAACATGACATGGACATAGACAAAATAATATCGCATCTTGTTGCATGTTGGTAACATTGTTTCTGTGTAAATAATGTGAGGCGTATGTGTTGCTCAGTTTACATGCCTTGTAGGTTATATTAAATATATTAAAAGTAGTTAAAACAATTGAAAATGTGATCTTTCAAACTTCGAAAGAGCACACATTATTAACAGTAGCGTCAGTAATGAAAACAGCCGAATTATTCAATTTTTAGTGAGTCACAGTACCCAGAGTAATGATAGTATACACAATATATGGTTAAATATTATCGATGAAGAGCAATAGTCACCGAAACCCAAAGTTAACTGACAGAGACTGACGAACATTAAAAGGATTGTGGCCAGAGAATATAAATGCTCCGACAAACACGGTATGGTGATAGCTTTACAAAGCTAACAAACTTTGACTGCCAAAGGCTTCATAATGGAAGCCAATGCCAAGCCAAGCTATGAAAGATGTGGTGCAACAGTCATAAAACCTGTACTCTTAATAAATCGAAGAAGAAGTGGTATAGCCTGATTAATCATGGTTTACGTTGTTTCCTTTAATAGCCGGGTTTATGTATGGAGAATGCCTAGCCAGGCATGGGGGAGGTTCCGTTATAATTTCGACGCAAATATCCTGGTATTCAGCTGGTCCTCTTATTTACATCATTGGCCGGATTACTGCGAATAAATATCTCGATATCGTCAATGATGAATTTCTAATTATATTTAGTATATTTCTGCCAAATAGTTTCATATTACAAGATGATAATACGCCCATATACAGAGTAAAATAAGTTTAGACTTGGTTTGAGTAGTATCAAAATATCATATCACCAGATTTCAATATACTTGAACTTTTATGTCAAGCTTGAGAGCAGAGAGTGAGAAGTTCATCTCCAACATCAGTAAAGTAATTCGCGGATATTTTGGTATAAGAATGGTACAACGTTCGGTTGGAAACTATTCAGACACTCTGACACTAAATATCGTGCCAAATGTTCTTATTTTTCTGTCCATCTCTTGTATTTTATTGTATTATTTTGTAATGATAGTACAAATTAAGATTAATTTGTTATTACAAGAAAATAACGATATAATATGTAAACATAAATTTTTCACACACGAACACTTCGAACCATATAAATAAATATATTTTATATATTTATCATTTATACGTATTATATAAGTTTATTTATATATATATATATATATATATATATATATATATATATATATATATATATATATATATATATATATTTGTATTGTATATATTTGTAATTGTATAATAGTAAATTGTACGAATAAAATGAAGCTAATTCTGAATAAATTTTAGATTACTTGCTATGTCTTTAAATCATACAATTTTAAAAATATATGAAAGATTTTGGTTGAAAACCTAAAAAATTTAAAATAAGATATAGTGGCTTGAATTCTGGAGGTCTATATATATATGGATATATATATATATATATATATATATATATATATATATATATATATATATAGCCTTTGTTTAACTGAATATTTGTATGGCAATATTAACTAATTTGCATTTTTATATAATACTACAATTTTTAGATGTATAATACTTTAGATATATAAGTTAGGATAGATTGATAGTTCTTAGATCAATATTGAATCTCCACGATTAGAAACATTGAAGAAATAAATAAAGCTTCAGTTATGCTTGGAAATCAAGTAATATTCAAGTAATATTTAAAAGATTAAAGATTATAAGATTAAAACACGAATATGTTAGAAATGTTCGTCAGTAAGTCTAACGATTTTTAAGTTTTGGGCGATACATAACATTTCACAGTTAAAATTATGATAGATTTTGATATAATTAATACAGAATTTCAATGATATTGATGACCATTTCTAATTAATGGAAATTAGAGAATGATAATTACTTTTACCGAAGACAGAAATATCATATATAGTCTGGATTAATTGCTCTGGATTATCGAACATATATTACTGGATTTTCTGGAGAAGATAATTAATTTTAATGGCTTATTGTGACTGACAGATCTAGTTCGTTGCATTAGAAGGTGTATGTGTCATTCGGAACGTTGTCATTCGATAAATAATTTGTGGAATTGAAACCGAATCAATCCCAGGGCGTCATAGTTCTTTATCTGTGCATTCACTAGCTAAAACGTTACAACTAGGTGAAAAGATAATCCACGGGATCTTTCTCCTGCTACGTGCAAAATCGATCAATATGACACATTGAAAACAATGCAAGCTAAATTTGGACCCGGTTTGACAAGGCGGTGTTTTAGAGGGAGGTGTGTGTACACAACTGTTACGTATGAGTATGGTGTACTTACGATTTTTTTAAATGTTTCCTGTGAATATTTATTAGTATGGGGTTGGTGCACGAAACGCTATTCACGGCGAGACGAACGGAATGTCTATCGGCCCTTTGAAGATAAAAGGGGGGAGGTTGGAGCGTTGGACTACTATGCGGCCGAGCGGCCGGAATGTGCGAGCGTGTCCAGGCGAATTCAAACTATCGAACTCTGATTTGGGATATACGTTCAATGAAATAGGATTAATGGATTTGTAAAAATGTATTTTAGCCGAGATTGATCATTTATTTCATGAGATATAACTAGCAAATACAGAAATTCTCGAGAGAATGAGCGAATGACGTCAATGTTCACGGATGCCGGAAGCGGAAAAAGTATAGAACTAACTCTACTAACTAAAATCCTCTAGCTCTTATTCATCAATTATATACCGGTGGTATAAAACCAACTGACTGAAATTCTGTAGTTTGTATATCTTAAGTTGAATTTGTTTTTTTCTTTCATAAAAATTTGTTGTTACGACGTCACTTTTACAATATTCAAATAGATTGAATTATTTGCCAAATGATTCTGCTCTAGCCCAGAAATGGTTTTTAAAAATGATAAACAATGATTAACCTAAAGCAATATCTTGCAAACTCCCGCATCAAGCTTTCAGACAGTAAAGTTTGTTATTTATGACTATGGACTCAAATATGGAAGAGTTTAACCAAGAAGAAATTCGTAATTGTAACTTAAATAGCAAGATTTTCATTTTAAGTGTATATCTTAATCGAAAAGGATATTATGTCTAAAAGTTCAATATCACAGCTCTGCTTTTAAGGAGTTAAATTAAGAGGTTTGAAAACTGAAAATTATAACATGTGTTACCAACCAACAGTACAACAACAAAATGACTAAGAACTAAATGTATATGTGGTAATATTACAAACAAAAACTGTTATTCTAGAAAAATATTAAACAGAGTTCTAATGGACTATTTTACATATATTTTCATATTAAATATAAAAATGGAAAATGTTTCATTAACGTTGAATGAAGGTTGAATAAACATAATAATTCTCAGATTAGACAATGATTTGTATTTTCAAAATATTTCATTCAAATGTTAACTGGCAACAGGACGGTCCTCCTACTGTTGCGATAGCCGCGGGTTCGAATCCTGCTGGGGCATGGTCGTAAATTTCTGTTTGTGATTGTTTAATATTTGTGATTGTCCTAGGCAAGAGTGTAAAATCCGACAAGGAAAATGATTCCAGTCACGCCAGTAACCAGGCTGGGTAAGACCGGATGTGTTCTGGGATGATTTCTAAAGTTGGTTACTCGCCAATCGGTAAGCGTAATGTCGAGGGCCGTGGTTCGAAGCCCACATTAATTGTAGGTCCAGTCCAGATAAACCCCTAGTTGGTAAAAAGTTACTTTAAAATATATTTAAAAAAAATGTTAACTGTTATTTAAATAAAACGTTTTATCAAAATACTTTTTTTTTAATTTTTCACTTGGAATGCCCTCTGCCAACTTAGACATGCAACCTTGGTTATTGCTTCATATATGGGATATCATCTCTGTATTTTATAGTTATCTTTCAAATTATTGTCGTGTTCAGGGTGGGATTTTTTGATGTTGTTGATTGGTTTGTTTATTTATTTTTAACTGCGTAGTATTTCGGAATTGGTAGCAGTAATATGAAATATTTTTTCATCGGGTTATGAAAATGTTCACAAAATAGGGTTATTGTAACCTGGAACGATATTTGTTTGGTAGGTTTTGAATTGATGTCATTATTAGTCCAAACTTCGTGCAATATAAGAATGATATATTATTATAATTGCGACACGCTACACGACCTGCAAAATTGATTGATCTTTACGCATTAATATAGGTAATTTGTTTAGTTAAATATCGTTTATTAACCAGAGCGCAGCAATTTTTATGAATATATGGACCAATGTTACTCGAATAATGAATTAGTTATATCAACCATGTATACACAGATATATTTCCACCAACCTACTGTCAAGCTAGCTGCGATATATTTTAACAAAAAAATTAGTTTTGTTATTATTTATATCTTTGTATAAAATCATAGTACGTCCAATAACAGTAGCAGAAAATCAATATAAAATAAAAATGAATTGGGTTAGACAATGAGAAATCAGTTTGAAAAGAAATAAAAGAAGATATAGTAATACAAATAAAACAGTGGCTAGAACATCCATTCCTAGTGGCCAATTAGATAAAAACTATTAATATAATTGCAGGATAGATTTTAAAAGAAAAAGGAAAAAAGAAAGAACAAGATTAAGATGGTTAAGATCTAGAAAGCTCCTTAGAAGCTTAAAAGACCGACTAATGAGAAGGGAAATATTGTATTGATAGCTATATGTATCCAGTAAGGAATAATAGATATTATATGCAGTAAGAAAATAAGTGTTTAGTGTCTTGAATTAGCAGATATAACTGATTTTAACAACGTTGTTTTCGAAACAGAATATTCATCATACTGATAGTATGAATGTTTGATTTTCACTGCTTCGTTACTTATTTCAGATGGTGTAGAGAATAGAAGGTTTAAAGAATAGAAGAACTACCAACATTTGTTTTGATTAAAGTTTTGTTTTGATACGTTTAATAAAAAACTTGTTTGCTCTTTGGTCTCTATGCAAAATCATTAATCATAATATTGTTTTGTACGATTGTTAATATAATAATGATTCATTGTAAATTTAAAATTTATCAAAAAGTATAAGAAAATTGTTTCTGAAATGTTATTATACTGAAATGCAATTAACAAAAATTGTGGAGGTTTACTTTAACATTAATTAACTTTTACTGGTTTTGTTTGTTTTCAATTTTTTATTAACAGAAAAACTGTTAATTTTATCAAGGCAAATGAATAATTAAAAACCATGAATTAGATGAATAATTAAAGTTATTATTTTGTTGAAAAAAATTTTTACTGTATTTAAATTAGTTAATTAACAATGGGGGGCTGCCCCATGATACACACTGCAGCAATTGTAAGAAAAGCACCATTACAGCTGGAATTGGCTCTTCTGCACCAAATTTGCTCACCAGACATAGCGTCTTTCTGATGACTATTTGTTTTTGTTGAAAATGTATGACTCCAGTAGTCGACAATAATTCGGCGATAGCAATTTGCTCATATTGTATATTAATCCCAAATGCCACGCTCGGTCAAAACTTGTGAGACGTCCAGGAATATTGCAGGGCTGTGTTTTTTTTCTTCGAATGTCTTTTCAACAGCCGTTGGTACTCTGCGCACTGCGATATTTATATTAGAAATTTGGTATTTCTATAAATGGTTTAATACGTTTTAACAGCAGTTTCTCAAATAATTTTGATATGCTGCTACCTGCGATATGATGAAATAGAGATCCAATTTGTTCAGCCGGTTTGTCAGGTTTTTCAAGCATCGACCAGCATTAAGACATTCAACACCGGTGTCAAACAGGCATGAAGATGGAAAAATTGTGTAAAATTATGGAAAACATTTTGATTAACATATTTTGTACCAATTTTTTCCAGTAAATTCCTTTTTAAAGTTAAATAATGACCAAAATATATGCAAACACCTAATAAGAGGACTATCTAAAACTATTTTAATTAGATAAAGATTTATCAAGTAATGTCTGCTTATTTAAGTACTTTTTATCTTACTAATTATTTAAGAGAAATATAAACATTAAAAAGGTCTTTGAATAATAACATCTCTATGGTTATTTAATTTTTTTTTAATCATTAATTTAATTTGCAAATAAAAATTGAATTCTACTTATATATCTGATGTTTATTAATAAACATTTTCCTAGTACGTACTACCGAGTTCGACACTAACTCACAACCAAAACAGTATAGTAGGTTTACGATAGCATACTCGAAAGGGTCATGGCGCACGCGCCAGCAGGAAAAGTATGCAAAAATTTAATGTTTTCTTTGTAGGTCCGGCTCGCTACAGCCGTCATGGTACTCCCGCTAGCCCATTTACCCAGAAAAATATCGATCTCCTGGCCTTTTCAACACAAAATCACCACCACCGAAAACCGTCTCCTACTACTCTTCCTTCCCCCTTCCCTTCGCGCCATCTAAGAGTAACAATTCGACGAAATGACAAAATATCGTCGTTTTTCACCGATTGATCGTAATGTAATTCAGCAGAAAATAGCTTTTAGCGGTCAATTAACGTAAAACCAATAGAATCGCGATTAAGCGATAATTGTCGGTCTTAAAAATAACGTAAAAAATCGCTTTGTTTGACCAGCGGACGCTAAGTTAGCGCACGACGCGCCATAAATATTTTTCGTTAACAATTATTTCATGACCAACACACTTTTAGTTGGTTACTTCTCTTCGTTCGGCTATCAACATCTGTGTTCGATATAAAACCGTGTTTGTTTCGAGACCGTCACGGTTCCGAAGGTAATTTAACACTTGTACGTTATTTGAGAGTTTTAGTTTTGTTGTATTCACGCGCTATTTAATTGTCGTCGAATGAGATCGAGAAATTTCTAACGAAATTGCGAAAGTCCAGTTTTACATTTGGGTGCTCGAAAAAACCTTTCGCCAAGTTCGTTCGCATCGAAGGTTGTTTAACGGTTTCATTTTTCAGAGGCAGTAAACAAGTTTTGAGGTTTTTTGATTGTAAATTTATTGTGACAAATTGTATAGATTATTTTATGTATGTATTCGGTAAAGTAGTGTATCTCTACTTTACCGAAATGAATCCACAAAGACCTATTTACTTTTAACAATTTTTTAAATTAAATTATAATATAAACAACTTAATTAATTATAATAATCTGACAATATTAAATAAAAATGGAAACTGTACGGAAACGGTGAGGTTAGTTGTGAATGGTTTAAAATAACGACGAGTTTAGACGTGGTGTCAGATGATATCTAGCGTTCAGATCTTGTTTATCAATTGACCATAACAAATTCAAAACAAATTCAAGAGCTTCTTAAGTTTTGTGACATTTATCTTTGTTTTGTTTTTCAGTGTACTGAATTCGAAAATGATTTTCTATCTGTTATAGGACGTCACGTTTTTTTTGATTTGGGTAACCTTGTTAATACAAACCATTTAACTTTTAGCACAAAAACTTTTTTCTTTCCATGTGAAGCTCTTCTTTGTATATTTTCGCTTGTAGGAAGAAGCTGGAGGATCTCGATGGCGTCCAATAGTAGTCTGCTATCATTCAGATCCTTGGTATCTTTTCTCCATCTCTATAATATCCTGGTGAAATCGTTAACCTGCTAATGCTCTCCATTCACCTATTCCAAATTTTTTGAAAAGTAGGCAAACTAAAACTCAAAATGATTTTAGGAATCTTTTGTTTAAAATTAGAATCGTTACAATTGCTTACAAATGTTTCTATGACTTTCTTAAAATTAGTCCATCCTTCTTTTTTAGGATTCGTCATGATTATGATCAATTGTTGTTCATTGATAAGTCATCTAAACATGTCTGGTCCGAGGAAAACATTTTTATTTGCCTTTGCTTTTGAGAGAACTTTGAAACTATGTATTTGGAGTAACCTCCATCTTTGGAATGTGTTTCAGTAGGTTTATTTTACGTAGTTTACAGTTCTTTTTACCAACCTTAAATCCTGACGTTTTAGAGTTATTTTTATATTATTATCGTTTCCAGCATGCTAAAATACATAGAAATATACTACTAGAATTAGATTTCGTTGTTCGACTTTTATTTGAACGAGATTCTGCTTGGTGCAGACATAAAAAACTGTGCTTGATATGATTCTTGTTTGATATTCATGGTTAAAATTGAAATTTTGTCGATTTGATGAACTCAAGACATTTTATCCAGGATGTTTCAGTTTCTTTCTGGTGGTACTGAAGATGTGGTGGCAACTACACTTTCATTATTTTGTGTGGCTATTTGATAAGAGCGAAAGCTTGCATGTTATTTTCGCTCCACATGCAATGCTTTTTTCCCCTGATAAGTTTTCGCTTCATATCTAATTTCTTATATAATAACATATTTTCTAAATAGGCTAATAAATTAGATGCCTAAAGTGTCTACATGCATAAAAAAGATAGATTATCAGAAGGAAATAAAGACTAAAGAAAAGAAATAAAATTGTAGTAATTGACTATGTTATAGCTGATCGTTACTTAGTCCGATGGTTTTAATAATATTTTAAATCCACATCAGATTGATTTTTGGAAAAAAAGAATGAAAGTACTGCTCGGCCATTATCTTTTTTCAATAATCGTCTCAATCTTGATCTCTCGAACTGAAGAAATCACCTCTGGTTTCGAGTTCCGGGCTGCATTTCCAGTTCCAATTCCAATTTATCAAACTACGGCCTTATTTGTAACTATTTTTAAATAACTTCTAAAACATTAACCGTCGTGCTTACATAAGATTATAGAATTGCAACAATTGGCCTAAGCACCAGATCCATTACGCCTCTTAGTTTCTAGAATTGGAAATGATTCTAGCCAATTCTCGGCTACCACTTCAAAAATATATTAGTTGCTTCCACATAATGCCGTTTGTTGCAATACATATTGTATAGGACCATATTATAAAAGTTGTTTGGTAATATTAAAAGTTGTTTAGAAACAAGTTAACAAAATCGGATAATAGCACCCACTCGGATGCTATCTGACGTTAGCATATCGTTACAAAAACTAGCAAAATATCTGCTGGTAATTTTGTACAATAGTAATTTATAGTTTTTACAATTATGTATTGGTATAAATATTATTTATCAATCACAATAATCAAAAATTCGATTGTTGTTGTCAAAAAGTATTGTATCGCATCCAGTCTAATGCTTCATTGTATTTATAATCTCATCATTATGTAAATTATAGCAATGACTGCAATTAATGTTATTGAAATACTTATCTCTGTTTTCTAGCAATTAGTACTGGCCTTTTCAAAAGTTATCATTCGTTAACTTTGTTTAACTTATTTAACTTTATTCGTTTAACTTATTATATTATTATAACTAGAAAATTAACACAGGATAATATTTCTAGTATTCGGTATACATTATTATTGAAATTTTCCCTATATTTTATCTTCACAATTTAGGGTATGTTCATAAAAATGGAAAGGTTGCTCAGTTCAATCAGTTCAGATGAAATAAAATAAGTGATAATTTGATAGGACGAAGTCTTGTGAATACAGCTAGTGTTTTCGTTCCGTTTTTAACTTCTTTGTCAACAGTTTGAGATCTAATCATATTCGAACCTAGTAATTATGCGGTTATAAGTGTCTGGAAGGCCGGAAGATGAGCTGATGATGCTTTATGATTTTTCTCTGATTAAAAATGGAACAAGAACTCAATAATTCCGATTCAATATATTCAGTTTCTTGTATCAAATAAATGTAAAATAAAAGAAAAGTTATTCTAACAACAGCATTTACTTAAAAAATAACAAATGAGTACCATATCAATTAACTAAAGGAAAATAATACGTCTTAGTAGTGATTAGATAGTGAGACAAATCTGTTAAAATAATGCCTAAAATGGAGCACTTAAAATATGCAATGACAGTTTGATTATGCATTAAAATAATTAAATCGCACGTATACACTGCCGAAGTTGATTAATTGCTTAAATGTTGATACAAGGTTTTAGCACTTAATATATGCTATTGTTATTTGTTATTGTTTGTGCCCAAGATCATTGAAAATAAATGATACAATTCTACTGTTTTCTAAGAACCAATAATTCTAATAGATTATTGATAAATATTTGGATTTTCCAATGGTGATTATTTAAGAGTTTTCTGTTTAAACGCTAAAAACATGGATTATTTTTCCAAACATCTAAAGTCACAATGTTTAGGGTTTATGTCTATTTTATGCTCAAAAAAGTTTTTTTCGCTTTATCTTGTGAGAAAATTTTCAAATAAAGCTACAATGTGGCAATTTCAGAAACTGCCTTCTTGATCGATTAACTTGGTGGGCGTCTAATTTCGAGCCAAAGTATTTTAATAAATCAAATCAACCAACCCAGATGCATCACAAATAAAACTGGTGCGATTAGTGGTCAATAAAAACAATAATAACGATATGTACATAGCAGTCTTGGATAGGACACACTTTTCAGTTCAATAGGTAAAACATTAGAATGTTATATCCACACAAACAGGACATAATCTCGGACGATCTTTATTGAGGTTCTTGGTGAAGGATTATGCACACAAATAGATAGAAAATTTGAATTTTGTTATCTTTCCAATGAGCAACACAAATCATGCTGTGGATTTTTATTTATTGAAATTTTACGTCTTCTCATTTTTCAACAGATTTAATTTATTTTTGTATTTTAAACCCTTCAAATTCGTTTATCTTCAATTCATTTCGGCCTTATCACCATTACTTTATTTTTAATTCATTTGTACATCAAAGAGCTTTGGTATTTCTCTTAACATAGCGTACGCTCTTCCATTATTTGAATATGATCAATATGCTCTTTTTAGAAAGATTTAAATTTTCATATATTTGTCTGTGAACAGAAGATCTGTTGATGAAAATGCAAAGTATGAATATAAACGACTTTTACATTCGATAGTTTTAACATTTCTCTACATAAAATAACAATCTTTCATTCACTATTATTGAATTATTCAGTGCAGTTATTTAAGGGTAGGATTTAGTTTGCTGAAGTTCTTTAGACACTTTTAGGAACTTGGGTTGATGCTGTTCCATCATGTTTTCAACGATTTGAAAGTGGTGATTTTAATATAAATAACAAAGTTCGAAGATAATGCATTACATTATATTTCGAACCTTTTCAACATTGCTGTTTCAAAAAACCGCCTGCCAAATAAAAAAACATTCGACGTATTGGGACTGGCGATAAAAAGTGGATTTACTACAAGGATCCCAAGCGTAGAAAGTCATGGATTAGTCGACATGTTATGAAAACGGAATATTCGTTGCCATAAAGTTATGCTATGTGTATGATGGAACCAGCCATCTGTAGTGTTACAAATGAAACCTTACATACTGAATGAAACTGTTATCACAGACGTTAATTGGCCAAATTGATTGAGGTACTGTTTCAAAAAATACGTAACCAAAGTCGTCTTGCAAGATAACACTCGGCAACAGTTCGAAGTATGAAGGATAGACATAGCGCCTTGATGACCACTTGTTCAGATCGATGCAGCATAGATTGCTTGACTTGAAGAAGTGAGGAAATGGGTCGACCATAAACATAAACATGAGGAAAAATTGTACTCAATGACAAGACATATTTAATAAATAATTTGTAAATTTTTTCTATAGATGATTTTTTTAAGTAAAAAGAGAATCAGAATAGTCGCAAATACACAATAGAGCCGGTCAAAAGAGCTCTCACTGGTTCACCACCCCTTAGGAAAAAAACGTTTGAAATAGCATGTAAATAAATTAAGATGGCGTGTAATTGATCATTTATTTATGGGCAAGCGGTTTCGAAATACTGAAGAAGCGCAAAAAGAGCAAAAAATGTATGTTTGTGATTGTTTGAAATTTGTGAATGTTCTGGGCAAGAGTGTAAAATCCGACAAAGAAAATGATCCCAGTCACGCCAGTAACCAGGCTGGGTAAGACCGGATGTCTTCTGGGATGATTTCTAAAGTTGGTCACTCGCCAGTCGGTAGGCTTAATGCTGAAGACCGTGGTTCGGAGCCCACGTTAAACTTTAGGTCCAGTCCAGATAAACCCATAGTTGGTAAAAGGAGATTTTAAAAATTTATAGTGTGTGTATATAGTATAATATAAAATACGGGTAGTATATTCGTTAAATAAGGTTTTTCCTTATTTGTATATAGTTATTGCGAATATTACGTACACATTTTATTTTTATTTAAGTTTGATTATTTTTTACCTTTTAGTGAGTTCTTTATATATTTTTATGAAGTCGATTCAAATATTTTGTTAAAAACATTTTACATTATCATATAATATACTAATTTTTCTCAATAAATGCCTTTTAAAAATGAAAAATGACATGCAATATAACCGTTTAAAATTCTGAAATCTTTTTCTTGAGTCTTAATGATTTTTTAAACGTTTTATTAAAAACCCTACCGTCCAAGAGGTCACTGATGATTTATTTTATCATTGTGCTATCAGGTATTTGTGTTTGTTCTATTTATTTACCTAATAGTGGCCGGTAAAACGGATTTAATGCAATTATAATCTGTCACCCATTACCTAAACGATACGAACTCGATATAATAACGTCCCGAAAGGCAAAAACTGCACTTAGTCATCTGTTTTTATTTTCTAGCTTCCTAGACGACGATAACTAGATAAATTTAAACCGGCTGGTCGTTCTTTAACGTAAATAGACCGACAAGGAAGACGATCCAGTCAACATGGCGTTCGTCCGCACCAGCGTCCAAGTTTTGGTGATCGCATGTTTTATCTTTCCCGTTCTGGCCCAGCATCACAACGCTCACACCAATCGCAACAGGACGGGAATATGTACCCTGGAAGTACCGTAAGTACTCATGAATTATTTAGAAGCAATTGTTTCTCGAGATTTATTGTTTGTTGCTATAGTTATTCTCATGAACAGTCGATAATTGATTTAAAAATAAATATGACCCGATGCGAATGTGTGTTAGAAAAGCGCCAGTTCGTAATCTACATGAACGTATATCGATATATTCCAAGAACAACCCGAGGTTAAGGTTACATGTATAATTTTATTTCTGGATAATCATTATCGTTAAATTGTATGTTATCTGGTTTATGACAAATGACCTTCGAATAATTCGTCTCGATTTATTTTTAAGGCTTAATACGGGTCATTTATGGTTTATAAATTATTTTTTATGTGAAAGGTTTTTTTTGATATTTTTTCTTATTGTTCATAGCGTTAATAGATATAACGTTGTACCATCTTTCTAACAAGAGATGTTCTTTCATTATAATAAAGGAATTTAGCTATAAATGGGACAAATAATATTCTATGTATAGAGTTTCATGTATTAAATTCCATTCTGTATACGGTTTGACCGTTTTTTTAAAATGGTTGTTCTAATCCTCTGGGATTAAAAAAAATTGATTGTTCGTCAGTTGGATTAAAGCAATCTCAGACATGAAAATATTTTATGTTCAGTTCGATATAATCTAAATCACATCTAAATATAAGATAAGTAATGTTTGTTCAGGATACGAAAACATTTCGAACAGTCTCCTTATTTCTTGATCAGTTTTGTTTGGATGGTGCTGATATGTTCAATATGAATCCTGAATGAAATCTGTACAAATATGAAATCTCACAGAAATGAGTGGTACTTAATTTAAAAGAATTTTGAACGAAATATTTTATATCGGTCATAATGACGATGATGATGATGAATTAATTAATTTTCGACTCATTTTTGTATAGGAATTGTTAGTAAATATTCTTAAATAACACACACATTTTTTTGCGAACTTCATAGCATATTAAGGCAGTGTTTGTCAATGTTTCATACATTTCACATAAACAACATCAGAGTTACAACCCTCACGCGTCGATGTGTCTCATGTCCAAATATCAGTAACTAGCGACCCGCCCCGGCTTCGCACGGGTGCAATGCTGATACTAAATTAAATACACTACAGAAAAAATATGAACGTTGTATATAAAAACATAGCGGCCCGCTCCGACTTTGCACGGGTATAAAATATATATGCCTATGTCACTCAATGAAAACATGATTAAAATCGATCCAGTATTTTTGGTTCATTCATTACTGCCCTTGGCCTGCACGCATTAAATTTGGAGTAAAACAATTCCTCTTTCCCTATACTTACTATGAAGATTTCCTGCTATCTTTGGAATATCTAAATTCATACAATTTTTATTACATTACACATTTTTAAACGCAAATTTTAAATTTGTAATATCTCCGAAAATATTTGTTTAATTTACATGCTGTAAGGAACCATATTGATCTATATTAATTGCACACTGTATTTAAGGTACTTAATTCGATAAGGATTAATGCCGTATTGCTTAAAATAGCTTCGTAAATAAGCCATTTTCTCACGTAAAAAGTAAACAATAAAAATGGTTAATGTGGGTTATCCCTAAAAGATAAACATATACCATCGCGGACTTTTTTGTAGACCTTTTTATGGTGTACAATACTGTAGTACATTAATTTGATCTAACTCGTAGGGTTAGGCAGCGTTTTTGCTAATTGCTAAATAAGCCTAAAAAAATAGGTTAATTTACGACATCACGTTAGAAACCTCTAAAATTAGCAATGTTGCCTTAGTATATTATGCATGTATTATACATATAAACCTTCCTCTTGAATCAGTCTATCTATTGAAAAAAACCGCATCAAAATCCGTTGCGTAGTTTTAAAGATTTAAGCGCACATAGGGATATAGGGACAGAAAAGGCGACTTTGTTTTATACTATGTAGTGATAATTATAATAAGCGGCCAAAAGGAAACCAATTATTTTAGAATTATGTCATGCTCTCGTATATTATCTTATTGATTTTACATTGGTTTTCCCTATCATAGCTGCTGAAGTGTTGATATTGAAAGCGAAAACAATATTTTTTTATTATTTAATTATTACATTGTTACTAGTCGTTTCCGACTAACCTACAATTTGTCTTTATAATAAATTAACTCTGGGTATATAACTAGGAGGACCCTATATCAGTCTCTGGTGAAATAATGTTTATACATGTCACTGCTGTATTTTTTATTATATGCACCTCACTACATAACGCTACTCAAGATCAGATGGTTTGATTCTTTTGAGTCTGTGTCCTGTTCTGGTGGTCTCCAAAAGCTGCAATACTTCAATATTCTCATGAGAATGGAGTCTTTCCTCATGCCCCCTTGCAATTCTCTTGATTTATATGAGTATATGAAGGTCTCGATGTAGGTAATAAATCCTATAGTATTTGGGCGCGCCCACAATACCTCTCAGGACTTTGTTCTGAAAAATGTGTATTTTGTTTAATCTCTTTGCAGAACATCCCCATAATTGAACTCCGTATGTCAATATAGGTTTTAGTAGAAAATAATATGAACATTCTATAGATTTGAAAAAAGAACTAAAAAACCTCTAACTACAATATATGGTTTGTTGATATTACATTGTTCATATTCTTGATACCTTTTTGATATCCAATAAAAAATGTTGATATTTAGATATATATTTTAGGTTAATTATTTTTAATTTTAATTAATAATACATGATATACGGAAGGAACATCGATATTTTTGGAGTTTATTATTTTGATGACCAAAAAATATAGTCATTATCTCAATTATTTCGATATTACGAGCGAAGAAAAGGTCATTAAAATATCGATATATTTAAAAAATACACTGAAGGTCGACAGAAAGTCGTAGGTAAATGAACTACCAATTCTCCGCCTTCTTCGAATACGTTATACATATATTCTAATATCTGCTTTTATATTTGTTAATATTCTTTATTGTGTAATTTTTCCCTTTTGTTTGTACCTCCAACTCAACAAGCAACATGTTTTTTCATTTCTTCACTATAATTTCTGATGGCATTTCTTACAGATACAATTTAGTATGTTTTTTAATTTCATGCCTAGTGAATGTTGAGAATTTGCACTTTCTACTACTCCTCTTCTTACGTGTTGAGCTAAAACAATCCAAGGCATTCAAATTAGCCCTTCCATCTATAAATTCTGGATATATTTTATTCAGAATCTCAGTGGACTTAGTAAAAATGTAGAATAAGTAACAATAAATATACTTACGCGTGCTTTTTTGCATATACAGATCGGTTTTGATTATTAACTGTTGTTTTTCGAAATTTTTAAGAGTAATAATCGAATCAAATTTTTATAAATAATAAAATTCTGTAAATATACTACTACTAAACTACCCTTTAGATTGAGGTAAGATTTCATAGGCTCTGCGATATTTGCTGTTCTCAATAATTTCCATGTTATATATTGATAGTTTTTTAAGTATTGTTTTGTATTTTTTATCGCTTTGACGGTTATCGTTATTTCGCGACTATACAATAGTATGGTGTTGATCTAGAGGGGAAGGGGATAGGCATTAAGTGTATATATATAATAATAAGATAAATAGGGGGTTTAAAAGTATAAATAGTGTATATATAATTTAAAAATGAATACAAATATAGGACTACAAACACAACCATAACGAAGTAGAGGTTCTATCCAGACAACACACATCTGCACCCATATCGAAGTGATTATTTGGTCAGTAACGCTAAACTTAGCATAGGCTAGATTCTATGGAGAAAATCGATCTCACGTAAAAATCCGAGGAGTCTGTCTGTATTTTCTCCTGTTAAGGCATTTTTAAAATTTTACACCCCAAACTTAGCTCTAATCTGGGTGAGTCGTGGACAGTCGTTCAATATGTGGTAGACTGAAAAAGGGACAGGGTGACAAAACTTAGTGAGCAGCCAGGCTCGAAGTCATTAAGTGACCGTGTGAGAAATGACGCTGGCCCAATCTGAGTCAATTCAAAGCTAAGGCATGGTGACGTAGGGAAGGGACGTGAAGAGAGGAGAAAAAATCAGCTGTAATCTCAAAGAGCCTGTCGGGGTTGGCCTACTGGTCTCAACGACGTTATTTTTAAAACAAGAAACGAATGAGATAAGGTTGATATGGACACAAACATCCGTGATGGAGAGGGGAGATGAGGCTGCCGATTTAGCTGCATTTTCCGCGCGTTCATTACCCGGTATACCAACGTGAGAAGGAATTGACAGACAGTGAGTCGGTGACCAGAGGGTGGTTGAACTTCTGTTCCAGGAAACAATCGAGGGCACTTCGGGAGTCGGTAAGGATTAGACATTTTTTGAAGGATTCTGTTGAGATGTACGATAAAGCCTTGACTATCGCGAAGACTTCAGCGGTCAATATCGAGTCATCATCTCGAGTAAAATTTGATGCACTTCCAAGTTTATCTTGTTGTTGACTCCACGCATCGACTCAAAGAGTGTTTGTTGTATATTTTTAAATCAAAACTAATGTTTTCATTTAACAACTTGATATATGACTTAATAAAAATACTTTCTAATATTTTGCCAATGTTAAAAATCTTCAAAAATATGTGTATTAAATTGCAGAACAATCGACATCATCTCTCCAGAGGATCGGATTAAAGGAATTCCGGCTGGAAATGGGGTAAGAATGGTGTTTTAACTATTGCCCGAGCACGCACTTAATTTATTCTGTTTTATTCCGTATAGTCTAGATCTCACCTGAGCAAAATTGACATTTGTTGTTCTGGATACGAAAAAATTCCACATACTTTCTTAGTTTGCCGTCCAGTTTGTTCTAATGGTTGCGAGAATGGTAATTGTACAGCACCAAATGTTTGTACATGTAAAACGGGATATATTAAGGTAATATATTAGGACAATTTTTATTTGGTTACAACGAGGTTTTACATCACAAAATAGAGTGGCCATCCTTCGATAGAGTCATTATATTTTAAACCAGGAGAACAAGAATCGGGTATTATAGTTATTAGGAACCTTCCACTGAAGATGACTAAAGGCTTATTTTTAGTTATAGTCCAATCATAGTTCGAAACCAAATTATCTGAGTCTTCGTCGGCTAGTTTACCGTTAAAGATTTTAGTAATTCACAATTAGGGGTACTTTGAAGTTCTTCAGTTCACCTTCGATTTTTCTTAATTTCAATGGTTGTTCAATATCTGCACGGTTATTTTTATTTATTTGTAAAAATTAAAAATATTATAAATTCACAATAATACCCCACTAGCTATCTTCTAATAATCTGGGCTTCTATTTGGTAGATGGTAGTAATATATTTAATCAGTATTCCAAAGATGATTGCAACTTTTCAACCAGCTTGTTTATCAAAGCTGATTTAGTCAGTGAATGCCTGCACCATAATGTAGATTATATGTTGGACCAACATTGAAAAATATTAAATATATATTTTGGAAACTTTTAAATTAATTAAGACATTCATTATCATCATCATCAACCTATAGTAGACACTTAGGGAATGTGTCTAATACAGCTAATGTTCGGGCGTAGATGTTCCGACCTCGGATAATATTAGTTATCGAATTTTAAGATTACTTTCTATGATTCATGCATCTTCTTAGGGAGGAAAATCTCCTGAAGCTGGCTCCGATTGGGCTTCTATAGATATTTTGATTTTTGGCACTCTTTTTTCTTGTATTACCGACAAGTGTCTGAATCTCCGCACTTGCTCTATCTGGATCTCGTTGAGATATACAACAGCAGACGCAGTCCAGATAAACCCTCGTTGGTAAAAGACTTCAAAATATATTTAAAAAAACAACAGCAGGCGATCCGTTACCTGCCATTAATTCGGCCTTTTATTCATTCATTTTCAAGTCAACGTCTGCATCAGCGAACATCAGATCGGCCAATGATAATTCATTGGCCATACGATCTGATTCTTACGTTTTTAAATATATTTTTTCCTAATTTTTGTTCATATGAGACAAATAGTTGTAGAATTAAATGGTTATAATGACTTCTTCTCCGTGAAGTGCTCGAAGGTTGTTCCCCAACTTTGACGCAACCCAGTCAGGGAAATATGATGATTGTGAAATTATAGAAGTTGAACTTCTTGTTGCTGAGAACTATCAATCATGTTGCTTTTTGGTTTTGGATGTTACGCAAAGTCAGGATTTTTATTATATTTCATGATACATGTTCATTACGTTTTGATGTATTTATTTCGGAAATATTTAAGTACTCTGCACAATTTTAAAAAATTGATCCACCCTATATATTGGCCTACAAAATCTGTCCGATTTTGATAACAATAATCGATACACAAATTATTTCTTAAAACAAACACGTGTGAAATATATCATCGTCTGATTTAATAGCTCTGTAAACAAAGTCGAGTCGGTTATAAATTTAATGTATTGATCTTTACGTACTTAATGATGTAGAGCCCGGAGGGACCCCATAAATGTATCCCCACTTGCCCGTTGGGTTGCCTGAACGGAGTGTGCACCTTCCAAGGCATTTGCGACTGTAACTCTGGTTATAGCCGAAGCCCAGATGGTAAATACTGTATACCAGTTTGTACAGGCGGCTGTGGTGAAGGTGGTAAATGCGTCGGTCCCGAAAGGTGTTCCTGTAGTCCCGGGTAAGTACATTAAGCGACACTCAACCAGAAACACCGAAAAAACACAAGTACGGTTGCAGATATCAAGTAAATCCGATCACGAACAAGTGTGAGTATTACTGTGAAGGAGGCTGTGGGACTGGAACATGTGTCGGACCGAACAAGTGCTCCTGTAAACCCGGGTACCGATTGGGAGCTGGAGGATGCGTCCCCGAATGTCCCCGAGGATGTGAACACGGCGTCTGTTCCGCTCCGAACACCTGCAGCTGCGAGAAAGGATGGGCTCTGGATAAATCCGGAATCAAATGCGTCGCGCATTGCTCCAGTCCGTGTCTTAACGGAAACTGTATAGCTCCTGATACTTGCGCCTGCAAGAAAGGGTACACTCCAGCACCGGGTTCCAATGGACATAAATGTTTGGCATTCTGCGAAGGTCAGACTCAATAATCTCATCATCATCATTCACTGAATAGTCGTTATAAATATTTCAGGGGGCTGTGAAAATGGATCTTGTTCCGCACCGAACTTTTGCATCTGTAATCCCGGATACATCAAAGAATCCAAACTTAGCAACCGATGTATAAGAAGAGTTCGCCGATCCATATCATCTTTGCATCTGGAGCTGATTCCAGAACCTGTTTTGAAAGGTCATTGATATCGTTATCTCTAATACAGCCGACAAGTATAGTTATTATTTTCGTTTATTGCAAATCACCGGCTATAATTAATTTAATTACGTTGTGGGAATTTGAACGAGTCTAAAATTGTTATAAGAATGAAGCTTGTATTGTTAAAATTGTCTTTTTCTTTTGGATATTCATTGAAACTAAACAAATATAGTTATAAACAGGATTATTATGTAAAAAAATAAATAAAGAAATAAGAAAAGCCTCATGAGGAAACAATAGGAATACTTATAGATATATTATATTATATTTTGTTTAATATAATAGATTTTTTTATTATAAATACACAACAATAAATTATGTTTTCCTAGACAAATATATTTTAAGTCAATACTTTTTCTTTACAACCTTACGAACAAGTAATAAAGTTAGTAGGACAGTCTTTTATTTCTCCGACAAATAAAATGGCTATTACATTACAGTTATAGTAAAATTAAATTGAAATTGCATGCCATAAAAATGACAAATCTGTTTCTTTCGTAGATAAAAATAAAGAAACAAGATAGATTTAAACAGAAAATATACAGTTCATTATTCTGATGTTAAGGATGAATATATATATATATATATATATATATATATATATATATATATATATATATATATATATATATATATATATATATATTAATTATGTTAAATATTTTTCTTAAAAAAAATTTCTATAAATTTTTTTTGTGATTGCTACCAATACGACATTCTCTTCTTTTATATTCATTCTTTTTAAGATGACCATGAAAAAATGATGAAGAAGATGATGGGCATACAGGTCGTTCTAGTACGTCAATATATTCATGAAAACGTGAAAAAAATGGTTGATGAATTATGGAAAACCACAATTAAGCTAGAATTTTAAAAATATTTATGCTATTTGATTAGGATAATGGATCCAATTTTTATAAAACACAATACTGTTTATTCGCCAGACTTAGACCAGTGTGACTATTTTTTCAAAAACTGTTATCTACAAAAATCAATAAATTGCCGTCGAAAGTATTGTAAGCCTAGATGATATTAAAAGAGAATAACTGAAAGAGCTCAATGCTACCACTAATAATAAGTTCCAGAAGAGTTTTGAGAATTGCAATAAGCGCTGATATAAGCCTATGGAGACTACTTTGACGAGAATAATTAATATAGATGAACCAATTCGTCTTAAAGCATATAAATTATCATTATTGTTTTATCGCTAAACTATTATGTAATTTTTATTTATAGCAGATTGGTTTTAATTAATTATATGTTATCAATTTTGGGTAAATATTTTGTCGTGATCATAGTGTTTCTATCAACTTCAGGATGCATTATCAACTTTCGTTCATTACCATCAAAGATCTGAATCAAATGTTGGTCGTCATCATAACAAGGTCACCTAGTTTAGCCACTCTACGAATTTTTGAATGCTTGGGAATAAATGTATAATACGGCGTTAGTTTAATGATATATATTAATATTCACCGAGTATCAATCAATTTCACTTTCGTCAGCATATCTTCTTGTATGATCATAATCGAACTAAATGATTTTGTCGACGTAGATTGCTGATGCTTTTGCCGAAAACAGGACTAGTGAGGGTCCTAGATACCATGATAATCAAAGAGATATTTTTGACCAACTATGGTGCGATCTTTTGAATTTAATTTAACTCTTACTTAAAAAAGCGAGGATGTAAATAAAAATGAGAAAAATTAGCACAGTATTTTTGAGTTAAAATATTTTGATTCCAATCAATCAGATTATACGCACAGTCAGACTCTATGGCCATGCATTCGGTGTCGACGTGAATGGCTTTTCTGGACTGACATATAGCTTCTTGCGCTTGTAATTGTGACAGTCATAACCAGTCATAATACCAAACCTCTTTCTTGCTTGGAAGACAATAAAATTTCCATGCTGAAACGGTTCAAGACGGTCTCTCTTTGTTTGGATCTTTCCCATGGCTGGAGGTAGATGAAATATCTGAAAATTCTTTGAGAGCTTGAACTACGTTTCCGTCCAATGAGTCTGGAATTTATTCTCTTCAATTTTTGTTGGTCCTCCAGGTCATTCTACGCTCTTAACATAGCAAATACTACTTTTAATTAGTTGACCTCAAAAGCTACAATGAGATTTGACCGAGCAGCGACACCATATAATTCTAAAAGTGTTTGTTTGTTTATGATTAGAGTCTATATAAACTCAATAACTCTCAATTAGGTGAAGTTAAATATTTTTAAGTATTGTGTCGCACTTCAGTACTTTTTACTAGGCATTCTTACCAATGGATATCGCGAATATATTCTAGCCCAGTTCAATATATTGGAAAATCCTAATAAATCCAAAAGTATGGAAAGAGAAAACACAAAATTTCTCAATTTTTACTCTTTTTCGGTGTCAAAATAGACATATAGAGTCTAATTGACTGACTCTATCATACACAATCAATGCTCAGATCTAAATTCTAAATATAAATTCTAGAATTAATTAATTAGTTCCCAGATATCTTCTCAATCAACCAATCAATCTTGAAAAATCTTGTCAATCTTAAATTAAAACGACATATCCCTTGAAATTCAGATAAATCGACGAATGAGCTCTTCATTGAAAGATATTATAGACTTCTGCGGCATTGCTCTTACATCACCATGTCTTATATTTTGCTTTTATTCATTATCATTACGAGTTCTAGTGTTATATTCTATGTTATATATAGTATATTCTGGCCTAACAATTACTTTACATTAGCTGCAATAACTCTTACCAATTTATGACGTCAAGACGTCGCAATGTTGCCGCATTAACTTTGACTTTTAGTATTTTAGCTTTGATCTATAACCACATTCTAATGTACATAATGTAGTGATGCAAAAATGTTTTAAAATATAATTAATTTTAACATTATAGTAGATCTATTGCATATATTATGGAAAAACAACCATATTAATTTGTAGGTTAGAGTTATTTTATTATATTTGCATTGAAATCTGATCTTAATCATTTATAGTAACCAGTGGAGGCCTAATATACCTAATAAAAATTATATATCAAAGAATTATATTTTATTTTCATTATATAACATATTTACCTTTTTATTAGTTTAGTTCTTGTTTCCTTCTTTGCTGTGGTTTCTTGTCAAGTCATTCTGATATCACTGTATTTCTTCTTAGTTTCTTCTGTTACTACCTATATACGTTTTTTTTATAAAATTAGATATAATCGCTGTATTGTCTCTAATGTATTTGGCATATCTGTAAAACAGTTAGTATTCATCATCTCCTCGTACATTTTAACCAAATGCAATATTTTAAACACATATATTTATGCACATAAATCTTTCACACTCTACAATATAATTTTCTGTCCTAAATTAATTACGCAATCACCACAGTTGTTTTCACACTCATCACCATGTGTTGGTAATGTCAGCATTGGATCATAATCCAATTTATAACAATTATCCAACTCAATAACTAATCTGTTAATTTTCAATCTAACACTAGTTTGCAATTCGACCATTTCTCAATTTCTTCTTTGATGTGTCTGATGAATTTAATCCAATCTGAAAGGTGTTATTGTAGGCATTCTTTCCACATATTCTTCATAATATACTTGTAATGAATTATTGAAAAATATTATGACTTACAAAACTTGATCAAATGTTATGTTGACTTTTAATTCTGCAAATTACAAACTGCAATAGGCAATACATTATACATCTTGATGACGTGAGTTCACTGTTAGTTTGAATAGACTATATGCGTTTTTATGAAGTTCAACTTTTTCCATCAAATATCTTATTCCGAACATATGATCTTGTAAGTATATTCTCTTTCGCAACCGGTTCTGTGATTGTGTTAGGATTTTATCAACGATTTGGCACGAGTTTATATTATTTTCAAAAATCGCACATAACTAGGGTACTTAATATAATGCCTTGAGAAACTTTGAATGTATTGAGAATTTATAGAAATGATAATTTGTATTTTACATACAATTTTGTACAAAAATAGAAAAAAACCGTTTTAAAACCAATATTACTCATTAAATAGTAATAAATCAAGGAAAACTATATTAGAATCTAGAGTAATTTAAAATATAATGAAGGCAACGGTATGCATCGCCTGTCGGCGTTCGCCGCTGCTGGTTCAAAGGTAAACTAATCACCTCCCACCCATTAAGGTGTCAAACGTTGTGTACCCAGGGTTCTCACGTGCGTATATGGAAGCACCATAACAATGGTCTTGCAGTTTGATACGTAATCCCAAACATAAAAACATTGTAAACAAGAAAACCGCCGTAGTCCGCGGCGTTTCGTGAAACCATAAGCGACCAGACAACATGTGCGATATCGGTACCTCCAGAAAAGTGCTCGTTTTAGTCCTGGTGTTCTTGGTAGGACCGAGCTATGCCGTGCCTCAATTAGATCTCTCTCAATACCAGCCGGATTCCGACAGCTACCCCCCCAATCCTTCCGTTAATACCGGCGATACGAACGGAACACGACCGAGAAACGCTAACAGGGCGTTCACTGGGGACGTACGGGCCCTGCTGCAAGCGTTAGATCTTCAGGCTTCCCAGCAATGCACCAACAACGTGGCCGCCCAGTGGAACTTCGAGACAAACGTCAATCAAGCGACGCAAATCGAAGCCGTGAGTACTGTTCACTTTTGCTTTTCTCGTCGATCGACTCGTCCGCTTCCTGATCGCCCGTTTCGGTCGTGGGAGAGTCGCGTTTCTCTCGAAAAGGCCCTATTCTTCTTTGGGAACTAGATATTCGACCAGAACAATGGATAAAAGTAACACGGAATCGTAATGGATATTTAATTTAAATTACTTTCTCGCAGAATCGCACTGCGTAAGTTCGGACGTAACGTTATGCCGCAGATATCTCACGTTCTGTAATTAAATGTTTCTTTGATATGCGATAATTTTTCAGCGCTATAAAAATGACGCGTTGAAGTGATAATATAAAAGCCCATTAACCTCAACAAATGACAGTAATATTAAATTGAATTGCTAATTAAACTTGATAGAGTGAAATGGAGAAAGGCGATAGAATATATTTTCATGTGATTCAATTTTATTTAATATTCCTTTACTTGAAAAGATAATGAACTCTTTCATAATATTGAATCTGTTCTTATCAGTTTTTACCTATAAAATATTTTTTTTATAAATTGAACCCACTTAACTGTAAATTAAAACATAATCAAACTTAGATTTTTAACACGAAAAAAGACATTTTTAAATAAAATATGTACCTAATACTTCTTGTAATAACTAAATAAAAATAAACAAAAACCTTACTTTACCTATCTACTTGTCGTATTTTATATTATACTATATACACATAATTTAGCTTGATACTTACCTAAACCTATTTATCTATTTACAGTATTCTTCTAACTACTATTTTGTAATTTTGTTTTAAGTTAGGTAATTTTTCAATTTTTAGTGAGTTATTTATTCATTTTTTTGAGTTACTTATATTTTATTTTTCTCTTTTTAGTGTTAGATATTTCTCAATAAATTATGCGGTTATTTTATTTAATATTACAATGGGTAGGCCAAGTAAAGGTGCAGCCCGTATGGGGCCCCAGGGTCCGCTACATAGCCTAAGTGATTTGACAAATGTTTCCCTCGATTTCCCCTTTCTCCCCAAAAGATCTTGATTTGGTTCCAATAAGATTACCTCGGAAATAATCCCGTTCTAATAAAAAAAAAGAATTTTGAAAATCGGCCTACAATTGACGGATAAACAGGCGAACATACATTAGAAAATATACAGCCGAACATAGAACCATTTTCTTTTTCGAAGTTGGTTAAAAACCAGTAGAAATTAGAAAATAAAATGTTTGGTAATGCAAAATAGTTCACTGTAATACCTAAATATTATTAGTGGGGTATTCTAGATTAGAAATTTGAAAAAATTGATTTTTTATGTTTTCGAAGCTTAACTCTTTAGCTCAACTCGTAACCCTTAAGAAGAATTTATTAAATTATTTTTCCAGATACACCTGTTTTAGTTTAGTGACGCGACATCTAAAAACGAAGCTTTAAACGCGTTTTTTTCGAAACTATTTTTCAAATTTCAAATACCCTGTTATCCTACTCAGCTGTAATACATGCAGTCGAGTGTTTTCATTAAGAAAATACTTTGGGATGTCTGTGATATCCAATTTATGACATTTTTGTTGCATTGTTCAAGTTAATAAGATCAATTATTCTTTATAAAGATTTGCAATTATATTCAAATTTTGAATGTGATTATTGTCAAAATAATATTGGTATAGAAGCAATGAATTGTTTCAATCTTAGACACTTTTTAGTTGATCTCTTCCTCAGGATGGCAGCTTTTTTTCTTAAAAACAATATAAAATTACAAAATATACGGGAAAATGTCTGAATTATATGGTATATGTTGGAAACTTTCAACCAATCAGTGCTTTCCAGCTGGTTAGGTCGATTTTTATTAATTAACATGCTTAGGAAATGCATATATCTTTGCAGTGGTAGCATTAGAGATATTGCATTAGAAAAAAACGTAGTATTATATCTAAACCATACTATCAATCGTATAAATAAATGTTGGATGACAGGCACAGGAATGTTGGATGACAGGATACATAATTAGGCTACACTAAACAGTATAGAATAAAACTCAATAATAATTATAATTGTATACAGGTTGGCAGGCAGAAATAAAAATATTAAAAGTATTCTGAGGATATATATTCTCGATAGATACTTAATTATCACCCTCCTTTTTCTATAACTGAATATAGTATATAGAAAAATTATATATTTTTCATATAAGGTACAAAAATAAATTTGATCTTTTTTGTAACTTCTAAACTTCCTAAAAAAGTCATTAATCGCCAGCTGGAATTTCTGGAGTTTCCTAGTTCGGAACTTGAATAGAGGACACAATATAAAATGTGATGCGGTTACAAAATTGCTTATAATTAAAGGTTATGTTGTCAACTGATGTACGAGGTGAAAATATATTGTTTAAGATCACAAAATTTTACATTATTCAACAATTTTTTTATTACCCTTAGTGGTTCCGCAATCTTCCCAGTGGGCAAAACATATTTCTCATGATAACGACTAAATATATGACACGTGGAACACTACTTCATTAAGTGATTTCCTATACAAAAATAGCTTATTTTAAAACATCCTTATAGAGTACTTAACACAATCAAACATATTGAATTATACTTCTTTTGGGTTCTAAAAGGATATCGCTCTGTATCACCTCATTAAATACATCATTGATAATCAATAATGGTAATGCTTAATATTGGAACTGTTGAATGGTGGTTATATTAGACAATAGCAGTACTTTATAGTTGGATTCTAGAAGACCAAATAGGTCTTAGTATTAATTTGTGTCCGTGAGTTAATACATTTGTTATAGTTCAAGTCCAAGTTGATTTCGTTTAGCAAGTATGCGCTCCTTCCAATCTGGAGAGTTGATATTTATTGATATTCATTGATGAGCGTGTTCCTCAGCGCAGAGTATAAGTTACATGGACAGAATCTGTTTCTTTTGCTTTAATGCGCCATGTTGTCAGCCATACTTGTATTTTATTGATATTCAAGTGTCGTCTGAAGCTAAAGCTAAACGGTTAACTATATTTGCTACCATACTAATGATTTTTGTGGCTTGTAGGTCAGCTGTATATAGAAAATACAATAGGAAAAAGCTTATGATCAGGGTTACCTGCTTCATACTGTCAGGTGTGGGGAAGGTTCCGTTATTATTTGGTTGCTGAAATACCACGATATTTGGCTGATTATTTAATGATTATCTTGGCAACCTTAATAAGGAAGTTCTTATTCTGATTGGCATACTGTTGTCAAAATATTGGCATATCTGAAAATGATAATGCGTCCGGACACACGGACAGAAAGGTTCAGTCTTGGTTTGAGGAGCACCAGAATATCACCAAACGCCAGACCTCAACTTTAGAAGAGACAGTGCAAAGTAGATTTCCATCTCCTTTTATATATCCAACATGATTGAAGCTATTGGTGGATATTTAGAAATAAGAATGGGACGACATTCCATCGTAAACCTGAAGGAATTGTAGCTGTTTTTAGAGCAAATGTTGGTTCATCATCTCATTAAAAAATGAATATTGTGAATATATCAAATGTTCTAATAATTCTGCCCATCCCCTGTATGTATCAAACCCTCGTATAGATTTCGATGTCCCATTTTTGCGAATCGTTAAACAACATCAAGCGCTACTTGAACACGGCCGCCCTGATAATACGTTATCAGTGTAACCCAAATTCGATCCGGCGTTATGTAAAACCGCCGATATCGTCGAACTAAACAAAAAAAAAACAATTTCTGCTCGTTCTCGAACCGAAATGGTAAAACGCTGATAATTACGCCGTCGACGAAGTCGGGGGGAAGTCGTCGCTTTATAACAGAAAAACAACAGGATCGACCTCTAATTAATTTTAATAAAAAAGATTAAGGCTTTTTAAAGATTGGACCATGGTCGTTCCCACATTCCATTACACAATCGCAGTTCTTTCCATTGTGTCCATCCTATCGTGACAGATATGCGAAGAGACCCGCGATTCAGATGTCTGACATTAGAATGGGTTAAAATCAATTTCGATGCTGTCGTAAGGTACCCGTCAAATCAGGTTCACTTCCTGCCACGGCCTTTCGGTTTTAATGATGTCGGTAAAATCACATTGTATATAATACTTTATTCAATACCGTTTGTAATAGGAAAGAGATGATGTTAATAGTTTTACTTCTTTAAAAATTGATAATTGAACCTTTTGCAGTATTGGAAGAAATTGAATATCTGGCATCACACGTTAACACATTGGACATCTTATGAGGGCAGTTTCATCAGTGACTTTTTGAGTGAGAGATATTTTCATCAATTTTACTGAATTTTTTTGTTCCTTCCAAACAATAGGTTTTCTGAAAGTCTTCAAAATAGACGTTATTAGATATTTATTCGACCAAAGTCTCTTACCACCTAAACATTTTTTCAAGTTGAGAAAACTTTTTGGGTTGGGATGGGCTAGCAATTCGCAGCTCAATATATGGATTTATGCCAAGATGCACTCTTCGCCAAATGCGATCGTTTTTGTTTGCGTTAAACAAATATCAAATATATCCACAAGCTCTGAAGATAATTGACATGGATGGCAACGCGTACATCCAAATCGGAGAAACCCACTGATTGTTCTTTGGTCTCTAGTGTTCTATGATGTACCTATATTTCGATATAGTGCAAAACCTTTTTCACGGTTGAACTTACATTTGTAGCTAAGATTAAATATATTCATTTGTGTTTTCATACCACATCAACTATTCATGTAAAATGTGATCAGTTCAGTTGAGATGCATACAGTATCTGCCATACCATGAACTTTCATTCGTCGTTCGTATAAAATTATTCTATGGATTTTATCGACGATTTATCTGAGGATTTCTTTTGAGAGACCTAAACGTTCAGCATCACTTCTACTTTTTTTTTTATTCTGGCCTAAAACTAGGCGGCGGAATGCATGACGCATACCTGGTCGCGGAGACTTGCCCTGGAGTGACAAGTTGGACCGGGTTATGTGGGACTGCCTCTGAGCTCACCAATACACTAAACCGAAACCGCCTTACAGTTGACCCTTTTGGATCACTGCTGCTATTGCACTAAATTTGGGGATATGGCACCCGCTGATCGGGCAGTCGTAACTGGGCACGAGGACCCGGCGACTGTATTGATTCGCAAACTGTCGTATGGAAGAAAAAGTTATGACTGCAGTGAGAGATGAGGTCGTTTCAGCCTGGAAAAGTGGGAGGTTAGCGGTGACGCAGTAAGCCGCCAGCATCTCAACCAGCTCGCGAACAAGCGCATTCTAAGAAGAACTTGATCTGAGTTGCTATTTGTGGAATGATTGAGATATGAAGTGTTTGATTTCTGGAGTATCAGTTTCCCTATGAGTTTGATTATTTCTGACAAACCATGGAGTTTCACCTGATTGGGTGTAACAAACTTGAAATAGACATTAGATCCGTAGAGGAGTACGGACCGAATAAACATCTTGTAAACATCTTGTAAAATAAGCATTTGATGGAGATGGGAAGTCTGCTAGAAGGGCAGATCACAGAAGATAGCAGGTTTGTTATCACCGAACCTTTCTAGATTGCTTTCTGGATTTGAGAATGCCAATTGAACCGTCTGTCGAAGTGGAGACCTAGGTACGTGACGTTATCCAGCCATGGAATTGTTGTGGTGTCGATCTTAAGTTGCGAGACGCGCAGACCTCCAGAATTTGAATTACTTGACCGCATGATCGAGCTGCTTCTGTAAACGTTCTTGAATGGTAACCTCGAACCTGGAGACGGCGAAGAAAGCAGTTCGACTGGAAAGTCTTGACCTGGAAAGATCTGTCCGATAGGTAGGACTTGATGAGAGTAGTTAAGTCTTCTGGGAATCCTAACCACATGTATTTTGCGATCAAACCATCGTGCCAAATCCTGTCGAAAGCTTTGGTTAGGTCCAAAATGACTGCACCAAGCTTTTTACGTAGGTCGAGAACGTGATGGATGTGTGCGCCCAGGCGGGTAACCTGATGGACAGATGAGTGGTGAGCCGAAAGTCGAATTGTTCATCAGAAATGATGTTGTTTTCCTTTTTGTTTCCTTTCCTCGGTAAGCTTCGAAATAGCACTGGGAAGGCTGATGGGCCTGTAGTCAGATGGAGTTGATTTTGCTCGTTTCTTGCGAATAACCGCTATATGTGCGTGTTTCCAAGAGGGTGGCAAATGTTGCAGCCTCATGATGGAGTTAGTGATGCCAGTTCCGCGAGCTTTTTTAATTGGGTAATCGATATTCCGTCGAAACCTGGAGATTTTTTGGTTGGAAGTTTGTCGATCATAGTCTGTATAGGCTTTGCAGATACGAAATGCTTGAGAAGAAAGGCTGGGGTGATTGTTCTTTTGATGGAGTTGATGGAGTTGATTCATTGATGACAGTATGGTTGTCTTTAGGTTTAGTGTTCTCTGCGGGAGGGAGACATTTCATCTGGATCTCGTAGGTCTCCGCGAGGAGCTCGACTTTTTCTTGGTCTGTTCGTCAAGGACTCGAACTTCGGAAGCGCGATTTGCGTCTTAAAGAATAAAGAAATCAAGGACTCTTGCTGCGCCTTGAGAAGCTGAACTGGGGTGATGGGTTGGTTAATCTGACAGCGTAAGATCGTAGTCCATATCTGCAATTAGAGCTATGATGGCTTACCTGCGGGGTTCGCTCATCACTTCTGCTGGTGCTCCTTCTTTACCATTAAAATTGGAGGTGATGGAATTGGAGTCCCCATAATATTTATCAAGTCTTTCCTTTGTTTTGGTGATGTTTTCTTTTTGCGTACAATAATGTCTAATCATCAATCGAAAATATCTTGCTTCCATTTTTGTAAAAATTTGATAGGTTGCGTGTTGTTAAGTACTCAAATATTGACATTAGATTCAATACAAATTTTTCTAGTTTTAAAATAAGAGAATCCTTTTCCAGGCAGTACTGGCATAATGCAGCCGGTCTTTTCTCTTCTGTAGCCTGCTTGAGATGACAACCTGATCTAATAACATAGATTGTATTTATCTGCTTCACGTACCTATAGGGATTATTTTTTATTTCAAAATCACTCTCTTATTTTCTTTTTCAAAATATTAGGCTACATTAATGTAATACTGATGTGAAACCTTTACTATCTTTGGTAAATGTTGGAAATTACATTAGTGAACAAGGTTTAATTGAGTGGCCAACTATATGTTAGATAAATCTTTATCGAGATATGTTTTCAATTATGAACTGTGAGTTTGTCATTATTTTCAATTAATTTCATCTTATCACATGGTTATTAAACAACAGCTATACAACAAAACAACTAATTTGAGTCATGAATATCCAAGTTAATTTTTAGAGCTGGGTACCATGCGAAATTGAAAATATGTAAGAACAGATACATTGAAACGTATCTAAAATTCAATTTTCTACCTTATTGAGTGTAAACTTTCACTAGAGATTTTTTTCCAGAGTTAGCTAACTCGAATAGTCACTAGATTGACATCTGAAGATCCATAAATACAAATGCCGTGGCGACACTATAATTAGGCATTATTTTTGGTTGAAAATCGGGAATAATTTTGATAATTTTGAATTTCTTCACTGGAAAGAATGACTTAGATAACCGGAGCTAGAGTAATAGATAGAAAGAGAAAAAGACAGTGAGAGAGATGGCGAGGTGACATGGTGTGATGTTTCCATATTTTATTAGAAAATATTTTATTGGTTATTCGGAATGGACCATATATGAACCTATCGAATTCAGTTAAGAGAATGTTCTGCGAGAGGTAATATTAGCTAATACAAGTATTTCAGAATAGTCCATAGTCATTTAGAAGCCCTGAGAAGTATTGTCGATATATCCAGATATTATAGGAACAGATACTTCGAACAAAGTCTGCGGATTTCAACTGCCATAGTGGAAATTAAGATATTGGCAACAAGATATGAGGAAAGACTCCCTCCTATGTTAACACGGAACTATGTGATATCGTGTAGTTGAATAATGAATTGCACTATATGATAAAAATATTTAAAAAAGTTAGTAACTTTTATTTTATTTTATATTATTAGTGACTTAGTAATGGCCAATTAATTTTCCTAGAAAATTAAGTAGTGGTAAGCCACTGTAAAGATACATTCTAAGTTAATCGGTAACAACTAATGATAATACGTTAATAAATAAATAAATAATTGAATAAATCCACTGTTGGAGCCCACGAAGGGTTCTTAAAAGCCTATAGTGATGGTGCTTCATTATTATCCGCCAATTATCGCTTTTGGTTTCAACGACTTAAAAGTGGTGACTTTGATATCAATGAGAAAGAACGGCCTGGAGAACCAAAAAGGTTAAAAGTCAACAAACTGCCGAACTTATTGGTTGAAAACCCATTCTCTTCAACCAAAATTTGAAAGTCTTCTTTAATAACTAATATTTTGTCTTGATTATATAGAATTGGACAGTAAACTAAGTTAATTCAAATATTTCGTTTGAAAGCTTAGTATTAAAAAAGCTCTTTGAGCTATAAAATTAAAATAAACAGTAGCTTCTTTGTATTATGTAACAATATTCCTGTAGCACCACTTAACTTTTATTAAAACAAATCAATATAATTATCACCGCTGAACAGAAACCAAACATTACGAAACTTGTTCCAAATAATGAACGCTCGAAGAAAACAAACACCGAGTCCTTGACCATAACCATATCTGTGAGAAAGCCTTTGTTACTTTATTTTTTCGTACAGCCGATGTACCAGTTCAAACTTGACATTATTTCGATCACAAGTATGTGATTGTTTTCGGTTCGATCGTATTATGTGTAAAACGTCAAGGCGCTCGTTATACGACATAATTTGAGCGTAATTCTCGAAAACTATGCCGAACTATTATGATGAACGATACAGTCATTAAGTATGATTTTATTGTATGAAAATGTTGTCAATTAACTGATGAGTCATCGCGCTCCTGTCGAGAAAAAACCGCGCCTAATATTTGCTCGCCAATAATTAATTATTATATGCACGCCGGTTGTAGTTTTCAATTATTTATGTATCATCAAGTCGGGTATTGTTGGTGTGATTCAGTCGATATGATTTCATAAATGCGCCATATATTGATAATTAAACTGTGTCTTGCAATTAACATATATATTGTTCATTATTTAAAACATGGAATGTAACTATTTCTTTATATCCGACCGGCATAAGTTGTATATATAGGATGGACTATTTGTATACAATTATAGATTTTTAGAATATTATAGTTTACGTAAATAAAGAGCTTTGAAGAAACATAGGAGGCAATACACAGTTGGTGAAACAACGATTGTTACCGACTTCCAACCGACCAGTTGGTAGTAGCAAAAATAATATTATAGATAGATAAATAACAGGCCAATTGAAAAGTCTCCGACCTAACACATAGATGGCGCTACTAGAATTAAATCCATATATTTTTTACTTAGCCCTAACCCTCAAAAGATGCGTATATACATTTGACAACTGTAGGATCATTAGGTGGTGGAAACAACTTTTGTTATTGTGAAAAAAAATTGATAAAAAGGAATTTCGCGTGTTGATAAAATATTGTTTTTTGAAGGGAAAAAATACAGTTTAAGAAAAAACTTGGTTTGATGCCGAGTTTCCGGATAGTGTCCTAAGAAAATCAACCATCAAGGATTGGTATGCTAAGTTTAGATGTGGTGAAGTGAGCACCGAAGATGGTGAACGCAGTGGAAGTCCAAAAGAAGTTGTTACCGACGAAAACATTAAAAGATCCACAAAATAATTTTGAATGACCATACATTGAAATTGAATGAAATAGCAGACACTCTAAAGATATCAACTAAAGGTGTACATCATATCATTCACGAATATTTGGGTATGAGAGAGATCCGTACAAAGTGGGTGCCGCGCGAGCTCACTTTTAACCAAAAACAACGACGAGTTGATGATTCGGAGTGTTTGAAGATGATTAATTGTAATAAACCCGAGTTTTTGAATCGACATGTGACAATGGATGAAACATGACTCCATAATTTCAGTTCGAAGTTCAACCGACAATCATCCCAGTGGACTGCACATGATGAACCCGCTCCAAAGCGTGGGAAAACGTAACAGTTTTACTTTGGGATGCGCATGGAATAATTTTCATTGACTACTTTGAAAAAGGAAGGACCATCAACAGCGAATATATTATTCGACCGTTTGAAGGACGAAGTCGCGGAGAAACGGACCCATTTGTAGAAAAAGAAAGTGCTGCTTCACCAAGACAATGTACCGCGTTACAAATCAGTGACAACGTTGGCAAAAATCCATGAATTGGGCTTCGAATTGCTTCCTCATCTACCGTATACTCCAGATCTGGCCAACAGTGACTATTTCCTGTTCTCAGATCTCAAAAGAATGCTCGCTGGTAAGAAATTTTCATCGTATGAAGAGGCGATCGCCGAAACTGAGGGCTACTTTGAAGCAAAGGACAAATCGTACTACAAACGTATCGAAAAGTTGGAGGGTGGCTATAATGAGTGTATCACCCTTGAAGGAAATTATGTTGAATAAAAAAAACCAATTTTTTTGAAAAAAATGTGTTTTACTATGGCAGGTCGGGGACTTTTCCTGATCCTGAATTGACCTGTTAGGTTTAGGGAGGTAGGTTAAATTGTGTGTATATAGTAGAATATAAAATACGTGTAGTAGATAGGTCAAATAAGGTTTTGGTTTATCTTTATTTAGTTACTACAACGATTATTAGGTACATATTATATTTTAATTTTTTTTGTGTTAAACATCTTAATAATAGTTTGATTATTTTTAAATTTTTAGTGAGTTCCTTGTTTATTTTTTGAAGTCGGTTCAATTTTTTCGCTAAAAATATTTTATATTTCGCTTTTTAGTGTCAAATATTTACTCAATATATTACGAAATTATTTTATTTAATATTACAACGGGTAGACCAAGTGAAGGTCCAGCCCGTATGAGGGAAAATAGGAATATAGAAACAATGATTGAAATTAAGGAGTGCTTCAGGCACTCTCTGGCTAGTCTAGGTAATTTGACAAATGTTTTATCTAAACAACAAAAAAAGTTATAGCCCTCGTCGGGAATCGAATCCGCGACCTCCGTTTGGAAGCCTTAACCATCACACCATAGAAGCAGTTGTGTACAATACTTTTACAACGACATATATGTTATAGTTTGAGCTTAAAAAGCAAACTGAGTGGCTTTTGCACTGAACGATTTCCGAGTAACATCAGCTCAGCTATAACATTATACCCAAATATCTGATTATTCTAGATAAAACATATGTGAAAACATTGTACGTGCCTTTGAAAAATTCCCCGATTTTCCTTCTTTCCCCCAACAGATTCTAATTTGGACCACCTGGGAAGTGCACTCTTTCGAATAAAAAAATTATTTTGAAATTCAGCCCGCAATTGACGGAGAAATCGACGTACATACATTAAAAAAAACAAATATACAGCCGTGCATAAAACTTCCCCTTTTTAGAAGTCGATTAAATATTATAGCAAGGATAGATGATAAATATTTTAATGTCAAGTAATAACGAAAATGTAATATTACCGACAAATTTTCGGTAACTAATAGTACAAGTAATTAATTATACCAATAAGTAATGATATTAATAATATCAATAATGGGCAAGAAATATAATAATTAACAATACTGGCAGAATAACTATTATTATTAATAACAATTTAAACAATAGTGATAAAATAACATAAAATAACAGTAACAATAAACAGATAATAATAAAGAATTGATATCAATGATAAAAATATCATTTATAATAAAAAAATACAGGCTTGTGTAGTGGGTGTTCAAAGATATGCGTTTTACTCGACTTGTTTAAACTCTCTTCTAGTGTCTTTAAACAAAACACCTTTGATTGCTAACGACGTTGCTACGCTTTGGTCTAGGTCCATATTCTTGGATACAGAGGGACATAAAAAGAATCTACTACATATCAAACAAATCCTTTAGGTAAAACTTGAGTTCTTGTAAAGTTCTCAGAAATTTTATATTTCAATTAGAATGTGCACAGTCACTTATTGCAAGAGTTTCTTATGGGAATATTCAGATTACCATTTCGATGCATTATATAAGATACTACCAAAACCCAGTGTTTTTTTAATCAAACGCATGTCACTAAAATACATTTAATTGATATTTTGTGTTGTTTGTTCTATGTTTAGCGTGCTTTAAGACAAATAATCTCAAGTAAAGGTTTTCAAGGTATGTCGTGGAAGGTAAAGCCGGTATGTATATATGATATATATGATCACCTACCACCGGGGCCGTATTAATAGTGCGATATAACATACACACGTAAATATAAGGGCAATATATATATTATTGCATCCTTAGAGGATATGCTTCTTTAAAACGAAAATGACAGAAGTATTAAAATTAGAGATCTGTGTCAAAAATATTGTCAGTTTAGCGAGGAAAGGCTAGTTAAAGTCGTTAAAAAAATTATTTTACAGAAAAAAGCATGGAAAATTTAGAAAAACATTGGAACATTGTAGGAAATATCACTATATCATGAAAGAAAGTCTGTTGATGAATAAAGCATGGTTTCTAAAAGAGAACTTTTCTCAGACCCAATAGGTTGATTCGCCATACAAGTCTATGAGAAATTCGTTCAACTTTCATCCGATATATATAGCCAAACAATTGTAAGCTCCGTCTCTGAATTTATTCCCTAACTGTCCATTGCTTATCGAATTTTGAACGAACTACTTCCTTTCTAACGCGATCTCGTATATAAAAATGAAGAATGTCAAGTTATAGCTTATGGAGGTCAGACTGTATTAAAACAGCTCATCATCAGAGCCATATAGAAGGATTGATAATATTCAACACGATAGAAAGAGGTGGATTTTAGTTTTGATTGTAATATTTCCCCTCAAACGCGCACTTAGAGAAACAAAATCTCTTTCAGCTTGGTCCATTCCGCTTGCTACCTTAGCTTGCTTCTTCTTTAGATACAGATTCTCTTCTTGTGTTACTGAGTCCAAGCATTTAAACTCCTGACTTGCCTCCCGTTAATATTTACAATAGCAAGAAATGCGCCAGTTGTCAATACTTTAGCATTTTCTTCATTAATTCTCAAGATATATGGCTCTGCAGTGCGAACTATATCATGAAGAATGCCAGAAGCTTCAATCTTGGAGCACCAGATCGGTCAATGAACTTGTAGTATTAGTTAAAATTCTCCAAGGTGACGAACACTGGCCCGAATACCAAATGAATTTGGCAAATTAAACCATATGTTATATAAAACTATTAATGCATTTATATTTTAATATATGTTAAAACAAGGCTAAAGTTAATAGTTACAAAATGATATCAAACTACTGTATACAAGTAAGAAAAAAACTTTAGAGGTCAATAACATAATTACGACATTTTAATTCATATCATTATAATAATTTTTTATTTACTTGACCTGATTTTTTGTCGTTTTCTAGCTGAACGCTCAGCAAATTTACGCCGATTTTCAACATGGAGTTTGGGATCTGTTGAATCAGGTTGGTGATATTGGTCGGGTACCTGACCAACAAACCTACCGCCAACTGAGGTTCTTCTCGGTTATCGGTACTGCCGCTATGTCCCCGGATCAGCTGGATAGAGTAAGGATTATTGTTAAACAAATGTCAATCAGAGATGTATAAACGATTTTTATGTTCCCTTAGTATAACAGGTTGATTAATGACATGCTGGCCATTTACAATACCGCTTCCATATGCAGTTACAACGATCAGTTTCACTGTGGCTTGAGGCTGCAACCGGATCTTAATCAGATTATGGCTAAGAGCAGAAACTGGGACGAGTTACAGCACGTTTGGATCGAATGGAGACGTCAAACTGGACAAAAAATTAAGGATTTGTACGAGCAGATGGTGCAATTATCCAATACAGCTGCTAGACTAAACAGTAAGTCATCCGTTTTTGCAGGGTGTCTACAGATTTTCCTCATTGTTTAATAATTTTGGACAATGTCTCTGCGTAAGCGTGGTGCCTAAATTTATTTTTACAGATTTTCATCATCGTTTAATCGTTTTGGACCATGTATCAGATTAGGCATCGATAGAAACCAACTGAAGTTGGTTGGTAGAATTTCCCATGCCAAATGCAAGTTGGTTTTCTAAGTTATACGAACAATATGAGGCCTAGTTAAATGTTGTCATGCAGTAGTATGACCTGCCTTCTTCCTTGTCCAGTAGAAAGTTTATTTTGATCAAACTCTTCCCTCGATTTATTCAGAAATGATCCAAAGTAATGACTGAAGGGTAAATTTTATACCACAAAAGCATCGTAAACATTTTACGACAATTTTTACCTTCACAAAGCCTACTCTCAGTGGGACACAGGCTGTGTTAACCAACATAATTGTTAAAAGTGGAAAGATGCCAACCTTTGGGAGGCTCACCAGGTCGCGACGACCTAAAAAAGTTAGTGTTTCGTATGTATTTTAGACTGACGACGTCATTGACTGATTTTTCACCCCGACAATGATGAGCGTTACAGGATAATGATGCCATTCCAAAAGAACCGTTGACTCCTTTGAGCTAAACCATTTCATCAAGGAAGTTTTTGTACTGATCTGCGAGTCAGATGGAGCGAGATATGGAGAATATGGATGGCGCGACAAATCTAATTTGAATAATTTTGCTGTATGGGACGTCATATAGTCATACTGCATAATCACCTTATTATGTCTACGAGCGTATTATTGACGTTCCCTAACTTCCAAAAGTTCATAATATACGACAACAACTTTGTTGTCATTTCAGTGATAATATCTCGATTTTCTAATTGCATATCATTCATATTTTTTCCACAAAAATACTATTGGGTTTATATTCAACCAGTTGTTTTTGAATTAGCGTTGGATCTTTATCTAATAACTTTTCCAATTCCGAATCAACAAACGTTTTTGGTCTACCAGGTACAAGAAAGTTGAAAGTTGATGTTTGAAATGTCGAAATAACGTTCCACATGTTTTTATGGTTAGGACATACTCACTGTAAATCTCTACCAGCAAACGATGACTCATCGGCTTTTTTCTTCTGATGAAAGGAAAAAGATTATGCGTGGCACAAATGCACGTCTTCAGGCATTAAAATTCTTGCAGGGACTTGTATAGTTTTGTTGAGATTAATGTCAATAGAATAAAATGACAAATGTATTTAGATACTTTAACATTTGAAAGTTATTACAACACACCTGGTACATACATGGGCTTTTCAAATAAAACAAACATTTCATGAATATGATACAAACAACTTGCTTGATTCTATTTCAATGTCGACCTACCCATATTGAGAAACTTTATACATACAGTATTTAACTTATGTTATATAAAAATCGAAATTAAAAACGTAATATTATTATTTATTAACATTTTGTCAATTTACCATGGCTTTCAAGAAACTTAATTAATCAATCAGTTAACAGCACCGTCAGTTTACTAAATGAAAAATTCGTATTTTAGCTGAATATCGTACTATACACTGAAAATTGTATGGTAATTTTAATCTTGATAACAAAACTAATTGAATAATGAATTCATGGGAAAACTTGTGTTTTTTAATAGTCATTGCTGTTAATTAGTGTCCACAATTATTCCGATTATGATTTTTAATAGATAAAAGGATATTGACTGTAGAGTTTTAATAATTTTAATGTTTAACTTTATGCCAATAATACCAATTTTTAGTATTCCAATTTGTTTAATTGATTGCAGCCAAAGTACAACGTTATAAAACAAAATATGTACATATTAATCGTTGTAATAACTAAATAACAATAATAATCAGAAACCTTATTTAGCCTATATATTACACGAATTTTATATTCTGCTACATACACATAATTCAGCTTAATACCTACCTAAACCTATTTATCTATTTGCAATATTATTTTAACTACTACCAACTCATCACTTTGAACTCAGTACTGAGCCCATACAATACAAAAATAATAATATTTTTTGTGACATATACACAAAATTTATGTATTATTATGATGGTGATATGGTTATTTATCTTCGTGTACATCTCCCAAGTTTTCCGTGAAGTAAGTGAAGTGAGAATGAAGAATAATTAGGCAACATAAAACTTGAAATGCTTTTAATATTCTCTTGAAGATTTGTTTATAGTTATGTTCTCTAAGATTAACCATCTCTATGGCTTCCTTAAAAACAATCCACACCGATAGGATCCGTCATGTTCGTGATGAATTGTGAGCCAGTTATATGCCCTCTAATGTCTGATCGCATGAACACCTTCCTTTATCTTTGCTTCTGAGTGAAAACTTTGAAAATATGTATTTCAAGCAATATCAATTACGAATTATCCATCAATATCAATTTTATGTGCAGAGGTGCTAAAACAAATTTATATGGATGTACATATTGTTTCATTCTTTGACTATTCATTCCAATGATCTGCTCGATCTCTTCTATTCGATACATACAGAAAGCAAGAGTGCTTGGAAAACTTTTGTCCAAGTACAAAATTTTAAAATCCTCTCATTTGAAACCTGCCAACGATCGTCTCCATATTTAAATTTTGTGAAGAATCAACTCCAAGCTGCTGCCGTGAAATCGGTTCCATAATATTTTTGTTTCCACCAAACCAAAATATACAGAAATCAGTTGAAAATACTAAAACAACTTTTTTGTTGCAGACCTGTGTATTTAGTAAAGACTACAAAAAAAAGTGAATGAACTTTAAACAAAATTACAAGAAACTTTCTTTCCAAGCACCTAGTCATATACCAAAAAACATTTTCAATTAATTAAATAATAATTAATTAAAAGGACAACGATATTACGTCGATCTCGCGGCATAAATAACCAAGCGTTCAAATAATAATTAAATAATCATTTCGTTAATTGCGTCGGCCGGAATGAAATTGTTGTGATGTCGACCCGCGAGCCCGCCATGGAAGCGATTGTCTAAATGGAAATTCTGCTCTTTTATTGAGGAAACAAAAGACAAGTGCGCTTCGATAATCGTCGCCCGAGGCTGATGCTGACTGCCATGAAATTGGTTCCAGTGAAAGTGTCTTTTATTTTAACATGCATCGAGTTTATATTCTTTTCTTATTTACTATTGCTAGAGTGTGCGTTTGAAACCATCAACATTGGACGCTATCGAACATCTGTCGTTTGATTATATCACTGAATATCGCGATCGTCATCTCGACCGTAAATATTTGCTGTTTAATTTGATATATACACGATAAAAATAACACGGCAATTGAAAAGTCCCCAGCCTACCATAGTAAAACACTTTTTTGGCAAAATTAGTTTTTTTATTCAACATAATTCCCGTCAAGGGCGATGCACTGATTATAGCGACCCTCCAACTTTTCGATAACATTTCTGTAGTACAATTTGTCCTTTGCTTCAAGATAGGTCTCAGGTTCGGCGATTACCTCTTCATTCGATGAAAATTTCTTCCCAGCGAGATCTGAGAACAGGAAATAGTCACTGTTGGCCAGATCTGGAGTATACGGTAGATTAGGAAGCAATTCGCAGCCCAATTCATGGATTTTTGCCATCGTTGTCACTGATTTGTAACACGGTACATTGTCTTGGTGAAGCAGCAGTTTCTTTTTCTACAAATGGGTCCGTTTCTCGGCGATTTCGTCCTTCAAACGGTCGAATAATACTATGTAATATTCGCTGTTGATGGTCCTTCCTTTTTCAAGGTAGTCAATGAAAATTATTCCATGCGCATCCCAAAGTACTGACGCCATAACCTTGCCAGCCAACTGTTACGTTTTCCCACGCTTTGCAGCGGGTTTATCATGTGCAGTCCACTGGGATGATTGTCGGTTGAACTTCGGACTGAAATGACTGAGTCATGTTTGATCCATTGCCACATATCGATGCAAAAACTCGGGTTTATTACACTTGATCATCTTCAAAAACTGTTCCGAATCATCAACTTGTCGATGTTTTTTGTCAAAAGTGAGCTGGCGTGGCACCCACTTTGCACAGAGCTTTCTCATACCCAAATATTCGTGAATGATATGATGTACACGTTCAGTTGATATCTTTAGACTGTCCGTTATTTCATTCAATTTCAATTTACGGTCATTCAAAATCATTTTGTGGATTTTTTAAATGTTTTCGTCGTTAACAACCTATTTTGGGCGTCCACTGCGTTCACCGTCTTCGATGCTCATTTCACCACGTCTAAACTTAGCATACCAATCCTTGATTGTTGATTTTCCTGGGGTAGTATCCGGAAACTCGGCATTAAGCGAAGTTTTTGCTTCAACTGTATTTTTCCCTTCAAAAAGCAATATTTTATCAGCACACGAAATTCCTTTTTATCCATTTTTTCACAATAACAAAAGTTGCTCCACTCAAAATGCTATAATTCACAAACTAATGATCCGACAGCTGTTAAATTTATACACGCATCTTTTGAGGGTTAGGGCTAACTAAAATACATATGGATTTAATTCTAGTAGCGCCATCTATGTGTCAGGCCGGGGATTATTCATTTGACCTGTTATGATAGAAAGAATGAAAATACTATAAGCAAAGGAAAAATTAAATGAAAGTGGTAATGTTCTGTGTTCCTGACATTAATAAGCGAACGATATTTAAGATAAACCATTAGAAATTTAAATTATGTTGAGAGGAAAGTTCTCATACTGTGTTCAATACTTCTTTTTTGCTTTAGTATGAGGGTCTGATATTATATTTTATCGTCTGTATGGCTTTTCCAAAATGAGTCAAACCCAACAATCCAAAAAAGTTATTCCTAAGGGAATATGATGAATTCTTTTCTAGAAGTCTTCAGATAAATTTGGGAGAAGTCCTAGAAGAGGCGAATTATTCTAGATAAATACAATACCGATATGTCATTCATTCATATGGTTATCAAATTTTGACACTCGATGAAGTGATTCATGCTTTAAAAAATGCATTTTCGAAGTTACCTCAGTCAGAGTAGAAACGGATTTTTTTCTTTTACAATTCAGAACATAACAAAAATCAATCTCCATCATCGATAATTCATTAATGACTTTTACGATTTCATAATAATTATATATTATTTCCTCATCTGCAATTGTAATATGCACTGATTTCTTTTCAGATTTCACCAACACTGGCGAATATTGGTCATTCCCATTCGAGACCAACTCTCTGGAGTCCGACCTGGAGAGCGCTTGGAACGATATCAAGCCTCTTTATGACCAGTTACACGCATACGTGAGGAGAAGATTGAGAGAGTACTACGGACCAGAGAAAATTAACAAACAAGCACCGATTCCCAGCCATATTCTAGGTAATTGTTCTTATTTATTATGTAGTTATGACAGCCTCAGCCTAATTTTGGCCTTAGTTTTATAACGTCTATTATAATTCGATTTTGTTTTTAAATATGAAACTCTAGAGACTATGTTCCCAATTCTCAAAGAAATGTTTTCTTATTACTCTTAGTGGTTCCACAATCTGCAATCTGCCCAATAGGTAATAAGTATTTCTTATGTTTATATGGAAAATCACTTTATTAAGAAATCTTCTATACAAAATACTATCTTAGTTAATTATTCTTATTCTAAAGTCTATATATGTCCAGTAATCAGATCAGATGGTGTTAAACGTCTTAATCTACACACTTCATTATCACGTCGCATATTTAGCTGATTAATGGGTACATTGGGATGCACTGACACTCTTTCAAAGTACTTCACACAAACACGTTGAATTACACTCACATTATCATTATCATTACAGTTATCATTACGCGTTATAGGTTCTAGAGGAATATCACGTTGTATCACTTAATTTTAAACATAGTACGGAACATCAACAACGTTGAATAATGGATATATTAGATTGCTAGCGGTACCCCATAGTTGGATTCCATATGACCAAATAGGCTTGAGTATAGACTCCACAGCAATACATTATAATCTAATGATAACCTGAATTTGCGGCTAAGTTCGTTTAGAGAGTATGTGCTTCTTCCAGCTTAGGCGTCGATCTAAATGCATACCAAGATATTTAACATCTTCTGATTGAGGGTGTTGACATTGATTGATATTCACTGGTAGACACGTACTTCTACGCAGGGTAAAGTTATATTGGTGGTTTTTATTTCATTGGCTTTAATGCGCCATGTCTTCAACCACAGTTGTATTTGCATCATGCGTTTTTATGTTCATTGATGCTGTGACTGGATCCTTATGAGATGCTAAGATTGCTGTGTCGTCTGCGCATGTTGTCACAGTAGTAGTTTTTGTGGTGGGTAGATCGGCTGCATATAGAAGATGTAGTATTGGATCCAGTACATTACCTTGCGGAACTCCTGAATATATTGTATGTAATTTGGTATGTTCATCACTTTGTTTTACAGTAAAATGTCTATGAATGAAATACGATTTTAGTAGCTGATAGTCCGTATAAAGGAGAAGTTTCTTTAATTTAACCTGCAAGCCTGAACGCCATACTTTGTCAAAAGCCTGAGATATGTCTAGGACAGCAGCCGAACAATATATTTTGGTATTTAGGTCCATGTTTATTTTGTTTACAAGCCTATGCACTTGTTCTATAGTTCCATGCTTATAGCGAAACCCAAACTAAATAATACAACAACTATATATAACTATACGATATATTGATACTGTTGGCAGAACTACGTCATTGAAATTGAAGGTTATAGTAATATAAGTTTGGAGAAACAGTAATTTCTGTTGTTCCTAATAGATCTCTTTATCTTTTTAAGTCGCATATCTGCAGTTACATCTATTTAATGAAAACTATAAAACATTCAGTCAGAGTTTACTGTAATGTTATCAATAATTAACTTTTCAAAGTCATAATAAATCAAAGTTTTTATTGCTGAATGGCCTTTGGTGAATATTCCGAGGAATAACCTAAAAAATAGAAGTGTTTTCTATAATATTTTGACTATTATTGAATAAACCATTAGTTATGCCTTTATATTTAAATAACAACTTTCTGGTGAATTATGAAGCAGAAATACTGAAGCAACTAGCTCATTTTCTTATGCTTATTCCTAAATGAAGCTGGTTATGGCTTTTTTGGAACCTCGATGCAATTTACAACTTACTATTACGAACTAAAATTCTAGGAAATATGTGGGGTCAAAGTTGGACGAACATATTCGACTTATCGCAGCCGTACCCTGGACAACACTTCCTGGACGTCACTCCCGAGATGGTGAAGCAAGGCTATACACCCAACGAAATGTTCCGCTTGGCAGAGGAATTTTTCGTATCCCTGAATTTCACCGCACTGCCACTTGATTTCTGGCAGGGCTCCGTACTCGAGGAACCCTCAGATCGAGTGGTTCTATGCCAACCGTCTGCATGGGATTTCTGCAACAGGCGCGACTTTAGGTGAGTGATCTCGATTCCATGCACTCTAATATTCATCTATATTTTTGTTGTATTATTTAATAGAATAAAGATGTGTACCAACGTCAACATGAAGGACTTGATCACTGTTCACCACGAGATGGCACACATTCATTACTTCATGAGCTACAAGAATCAACCAAAAGTTTTTCGAGATGGTGCTAATCCAGGTACGAGCAGCATCAATATTGCTATAACAATCTTAGTTATACATTACAATATTGTTATAGCTTTCCATGAAGCTATTGGAGAAGCTGTGGGTCTTTCTGTCGGTACACCAAAGCATCTACAGGCATTAGGACTAGTGCAGGCCTCAGTGGATGATATTGCCGTCGACGTCAATTACTTGTACAAGATGGCGCTGGAGAAAATCACTTTCCTGCCTTTCGCTTTTGTGATGGATAAATGGCGATATGACGTTTTCAATCGAAGAATCGGAAAGGAACAATATAATTGTCACTGGCATATTTTAAGGTACATGAATTTTGATAGTTTTGATGAAAACCGAATTTTAAGGTACATTCTAATTAAATAGGATTATAAATTCAGTGCTGTAAATACATCTGCAGGGTAAACTATTTTTTTTCTGAAAATTTGTTTACTAAAAAAACTAAATTGAGTTATGGAAAATTTGAAGGTTATTGTTTAGTGTTTTGATAACCATTATCTCACTGTCAGTTTGATAGACTCATTAATTATATTTGTGTACCATTAAAAGTTCGTATATAAAGAAATATTCAGTATATAAATTAGTGACATTTTCAGATTAATTATAAATAAGATACATAGTCCTTAAAACATTTATGATATTTTTTGTTTTTCCATTTTATAAGCTCAAATATATATTGCAAAGTAGATTATGGGCTAGTTTCACAAAAATGAAACAAATTATTTTGAGTTATATTTATTTCAAGATATAAAATACCTTGAGAGTTCAGAAAGTATGATTATGTATGAAAAAACAGCCGCATTTGAAGAAAAAGAAAGTGCTGCTTCACCAATACAATGCATCAGTGAAAACGATGACCAAAATCCATGAATTGGGCTTCGAATTGCTTCCTCATCCACTTTATTCTCCAGATCTGGCCCCCAGCGACTATTTTCTGTTCTTAGATCTAAAAAGAATGCTCACTCAGAAGAAATTTTCGTCGCATGTACAGGTGATCACCGAAAGTGAGGCCTAATTGAAGCAAACGACAAATACTACTACAAAAATGATATCCATATATATGAATTCCATAATAAAAATAAAACATGTAAAATACCTTTTCAAATAATAATCATGCCACAACTTACTTTAAAAAGTAGTTCAAAGACAATATTATATTTGTTTGCTATATTTCATTTATTTTAATATAAACTTCGACAGTATTCAAGGCAAAGAATTTGTATACTAAATTATAACGTTTTATCTTAGGGAACAATTTCAAGGAGTGAAACCACCGGTTCTGAGATCTGAAATCGATTTTGATCCAGGCTCCAAGTACCATATACCGGCCAATATTCCATATCTGAGGTAAGTAGCACTAAATTGTGTGGATATTATACCTACTCATATTGTATAAATATTGGGTTGTAAACGGAAAAATTAAAGTTTAGCATTATTATATGGATATAATATTTATCTGCGAAACATTGAAATTATTTTACAAGCTACTTCATCGATTGTCGGTGAATTAAAACTTCTCGCGTGCAGGCTTTTCACCAACAGGTATTTTGTCAAATCTGATGACGATTTTGTGGCTGTCAGTTATCCATTGTTATTTTAAACATATTAACCAAGGGTGTGCAACTGCAATGGTAAGTAGTGGGACAAAGTTTTGCTTAGTTCAAACATTGGCGGCGCTGACAATGTGAATTGAATTGGTTAGTTTAAAATAGTTATGTAGAAACCTTTGGAAAATACCTTGCTTTGATTGGTCTGCCATTTCGCCTGATTACTTTGTGACGTCACATTTATTGGCCAATAGTATTTAAATGAAAATCAAATTTAACTTTTAAAATAAATTTATTAAAATAAAATCCTATACAAATATACATAAGTGTAAATAATATAAATATATATAAACAAAAAGCAAAAAAAAACAATTATGAACTCTATTATAGGCAAAATTAAAATATCTGTAATTCTTCTATAACGCCTTCCCATATTTGTTTAGTGCCATCTATTTTATGGGATCTATTAGAGTTCTAACTTATCTTGATATATTGAAGGTAAATTTTAAATTCTTCCCTGTTAATATTGCATTAACATCATTAAACCAAAAATACAATCACACCTCATAATAACTTTTTGGTTTATTAATGGGGTTAATAAAATTTGGTTTTGAAAATCATTATGGATTGGACAGTTGAAACGCTAAAAATTGATGTGCTTTTTAAAGATAGTTAGATTTTAGAGTATTTAATCTGTGGAACTACTTAATATAGAATGTAGACAAATATTGCATGTTGTCACTTTTTCAGAAGTTTTGTTAAATAGCCTGAAATAGTACTAAAATACAATATTAGACTCTTGTTTTTTCAGAGCAAAATATACACTCATATATTGATTTTTCATTTAATATCTTTTGATAGCAGCGAAGTTGTTTTCTTAAATTTATTAGGTTTTAGAACAGTAGTTAAAGAACATCGCTTTTGAAAAAATCAATGTCAATTCCAATTTGTTTATTTTTTTAGTTGCCATGATAATATAGCAAACCTTTTTTCACTACTAATGGGTTTCCCAATTTTTGTACGTATAAAACAATAACTAGGACATACAATAAATAACATTTCAATCAATATGAAATTACCTTGTATAATTTTGAAAGTTTCTTCATTTGTTAGGAATTGAGGTGGTACTGAAACGATAATCAAAATAATATATATTTTATTTAATAACAAAAAAACATCACATTATGGACGATATAAATTGGAGGTACTAATACTGGCTTAAACCTATGGGAATGTCTATTGTTAAATACGCGCGATGATTTAGCGATGTCCGTAACCACCACCGTGCTCGTCGCCTCCTTCATAGTCCTGCCCGTATCCTCCCGCGCCTCCATAGTCCTGTCCTAAACCTCCTTCGCCACCCGCCTCGTATCCACCTTCGCTGCCGCCGCCCAAATCGTGTCCACCTCCGTATCCTCCGCCAAGACCCTCGTCACCTCCGGCCGCGATGTCTTCCCCTTCGTGTTCTTCGTGGACGGGTACTGCTACAGGTACTTTAACCGGTACCGGTACTGGTTTCTTCACTAATACAGGTACTTTCTTCACTACATCGTAAGGTACTGGGTTGAAAATCGGGATTTTCACCTCGTAAGGTACTGGTTTCTCCACTGGTACCGGGATCTTCTTCTCGACCGGGAATGGGGCGGGTACGGGTACCTTAACGGGGTAGGGGTGGGGTTTCTCGACTGGATATGGGATGGGACGATCGAATGGTACTTTAACTGGTACTGGGATTGGTTTGAAGACTGGGTAAGGGATCTTCTTTTCTACGTGGACTGGTACTGGTTTAGGAATGTGGACTGGGTAAGGCCTGTCGACATGTACCTTAACGGGGTATGGTACGATCTTCTCCACTGGATAAGGTTTGGGTACATGGACGGGCACCTTTACGGGATAAGGAATTTCTTTCTCTACGGGGTACGGTGCTGGTACAGGTACTTTGTAGGGTACGTGAACTGTTTTCTCGACTGGGAAGGGTTGTGGTACCAGGACTTTAACGGGGTACGGTTTGTCGACGTGCACCTTCACCGGGAAGTGTTCGATTTTTTCTACGGGTACTGGCTTGTGTACTGGTACTTTAACCGGTACAGGGATTTTTACGGGTACCGGGATTTTCTTCTCGACCGGGTAAGGAGCGGGCACGTGAACTTTAACTGGGTAATGAACGGTTTTCTCTACTGGAACTGGTACTGTCTTGTAAACTGGATAAGGTTCAGCCACTTTCTTTTCGATCGTGATGGTTTTTTCGTGATGTTCTCCCAAATCTAAATGTAACAATTTATCATTAAAAATATATAATATAAAATTAATAAAAATGTGTTTATATCAGTTTCCAATGATAATAATAATCTTCTGGTAAGAAGCATTATTTTTTCAACATTTTCAAAACAGTTTTTACAAAAATTATTTCCCTATGTTCAAGAAATCTTTCATTCAATTTGTCTAGCCATTTTCATCATTGGTGTATATTACTACTGAGAAATATTTAAGGCAGTATACTGCTGATTGTAAAATTTTATTCGAAAATACATTGAAATATATTTTATATATAGCTGCCATATATGCATTCTTTAACCTTCTCGGTTCTTCTATTGTTTGAACCAAAAGCTACTCTATAAGCTAGCTAGTTATTGGAATAAGAAGTGAGCTTATAAATTCCTGGAACATATATCGTATTTACTACCTGCTTCCAATATCCTGCTGGTAAAAACCATTTTCTTTTCTACATTTTCAAAATAGCAAAACAGTAACAAAAATGGTTTTCCTTTGTTTAGAAATTCTGTCTGTCATTCACTTCATCTAATCATCCTTCTAACATAATATGAAAGAAAACATGATATGAAAGCGTTTTAAATGTACGAGTTTCACATTTTTGAAACTCTTTTTGTACAAAAAATTGATCCCGCCAAAAAGATTTTAATTCCTGCTAAATACAAGTAATACTACACTAACCTATAAGACCTCCGTGGGCGCCATCGAAACCACCACCAAAACCGCCTCCGAAGCCACCTCCGAAACCTCCTTCAAAACCGTGACCACCCCCGTAGCTGAAATCCAACCCCCGCTTGTCCTGCTTCTTTTCACTAGGGGCGGATTCGACGGGCTTGCTATCAGCTGGTTTCTTATCGTTTCCTTCTGCTTTTTCTTCAGCGCTTACCAACAGCAGGAGTGCGCATAGCGCTGAAAAACTCTGAAAACGAGAAACGGATTTAAGTTAATCCCTGAAAGGTAAACAAGTTTATTGTGTCGTCTAACTACCGCGAGAAATAATTGAAAGCTCGCGGTGCAGGATGTCGAGTGGGCCGTGATCTTGACTGAAGGAGAAATATAATACGGAAACGCCCTAATTACCCGTAGATGCATAACTCTCACTGCAACACCTTATCGATTCATAAATATATGCATATATGACAAGTGAAAGGGTTTAGCCATCTAGATGACGGTTTTATTTTAAACACGCAGCAGTAAAACAAAATTAAAATATATCGTTGCTTGTTTTAACTACATTGGATGCAGATTTATGATCAATAGATGTTTCAAAATCAATAACGATGCAAAGTAACTAATTATTAATAAATGTAAATATTTTTAAAAAGTACGATCCAAAAAATCTGAGAGAGTTTTGAGATTTTAGATATGTTTTCTGAATTCTAGTTATTAAAATGAAACAAGTTTATGAGTTAAGTTAACCACTGTATTGCTATAATTTACTATATCTGTTTATATAAAATGTTTTTAATCAGTAATATACCCTTACAATAATAGAAGTTTCAGAGCTACAAAATATGTTTAAATTTATTTTTCTTCATCTATATCTAATGTTTTATATGTACTCTTTTTGATATCTGATCAAAACTCTGGAGCATCACCAATACTAATTTAATTTTGTTAGGAAATGTATGAAATAAACTGTAATAAAGTATAACAAACACAACGGCAAAATATATAAAGTTTTAACGACAACAATGGCTTTTATTTAATAGGAAGAAGTCGTATAAAATACTTTTAGGAATTGCTTCTGATCTCAATATAATGATCTAGAACACTATATTTCACTTTTTATGATGCAGAATTGTTTCATTCACGTAATTGTAAGTTTTAATTGTTATTTCATTTCAATGTGATTCTACACACACAATATTGTTGAATAAATATTGTTAAAATCGTAAAATACACTTGACTTGTGCCTTGCAGGAAGTTGCATAAGATATTTTTAACAATGTTTCACAATTATATTAGATCTGGTACTTAATCAAAAAGAATTTTGGACATGAATCCTGGAATTATCTGTTAAAACCTCAAAATTGAGATGAGTTATAATATGTTGGAGAGAAGCAACAAGTTAATCTTTTTTGTGCTAGTGTAAATTATATAGAGTGTTTTTAGAGTGAACAGCGTGTGAAATAATATGATTGAGAATCATTGACAATTCTATCTGGTCAGCGTTTATAAATTATGTTATATAAAAAAGATAGCAAGGCTTAAAAATTAAACGAAAAATTAACTTCAATAAGGCACTATGTGATTTTAATGATCTTTTTTTGGTATTATATTGTCGAGTATGCAGTGAAAACAATTCTCAAGAAAATTATCAGTTTTGTTACCAAGTTCTAATGTTAAAATATATAAGAAAGTGCAGCTTCAACATTTGGTATCCTCAAATATGTAGTGTAACAGTTAATCTCAACTGTTAATAAAAATATTGAAGAAGTTTGTCATATAGGAAACCTTAAAATTAAGTATCATTACTAGAAATGTACAAACACTGCGAACTGTATTAATACTGATCTATTATTGTTATATAACATGTGAAACAGGCTGTAATAAACACAATAGCAGGAGAAATATCGACCCGCGATGACAACAATGGCTCTTGTCTAATAGAAAGCCGAATAAAGACTTTTTTAGAAACTGTTTTAATTATATTAATGCGCATGGTCGTTCCAAGAATGTCTTGTAGTATTGTTTCCTGCATTTTAGGATACCCATTTTATTTATTTTATTTTATTTTTTTGGTTCTGATTCAAACCGGCTGTATAGTCGCAGACAAAACGCGAGACTTGGTTTATTACGGAAAGAAATTCGCTCTACACCCATCTAATTATTTGTTTTCACTTTCGACCGTATGGCGGAACACAGCGCGCGCTTACCGTATGGCGCTTTTCCAAGAGAGAAAGGCCGGTACCATACGGAGAGTCACGATATTTTATCGAGGAACCGTTCGACCGTCCATCAGATTTAATGCTCATTGATTGATTGATTGATGCGAAGAGGCGACCTTGCGGACTCTCGATCCGATCGCAATTAGTGGACGATTTCATTCAGAATTCTTTTTTCCTGATGCTTGTACTGGTTTTATTACGTACCACCGTGTTTTTAAATCGTTTTCTTGCATTGGTTTTTATTGTAGTTGTAATATGTACTATTAGCAATGATTGGTTGTTGATTAAGAAATTATTTCAGTAATCCAAAGGCTTTTTGTGAATCAATTCTTAACTTTTTAGGACAAATCACTAAAATTCATCGGATATCTCTATATCTAGGTCAACACTAAAAATAGATTTGATAGTTTAGGAAATATTGGAGGCTTGAACTGAATAAAACTATCACGCGATCGATATCAAATGCAAATAATGCCTTTAAATTGTTTATTGATGGCCAATAGAAAGAATCGAAAAAATAATATTGCAATATTGGAAAATACTGCTGGAAGTACTCAAATGAAGACCAGAGCTAACATCTTACTCGTATTTCTATTATTTTATTCTATTTAAAACTTATTCTTTTACATCCCATATTACGTGGATAAAATGTGCCAAATTTTATATAACGATAACTTGATTGAATAACGATGTTTGAAAGATAAGAAAATGTGGTAGCTAACTATGGACAATAGTTGGGAAAATAATATTAAACTTTTTACATCTATGCCTGGTAGAGATGATCAGAAGAAAGATCTTCAAAATTAGTTCGTAGTCTCTCGGTAACTTTAATAACAAAAATAATTTTTAATTAATAATAATTCATCTGAGTAAATAAACAATATCACTGATATTGCTTCCAATTTTATAAAAATTCCAATTAGATCTAAATTCAACTCTGAATAAATATGTCTACAATTTACTTTGTCAAGAATGATTGATTTTACAACGTTATACACGTCATTCGTTCTTATTGAGATGCTGAACAAAATCCTCAATGTTGACAATCTCACTGTTATTTTAGATAGATATTTTGGTACTTATTTCTCAATTTCAATGAACTAATCTTTCAATGTTTTTTCATGAATGAAGTTTTTATTTTATAATACTTAGTACTCGTAATTATTCAAGGCTGTTAATTTCACTCTCTGATATTTATTATTGGTGAATATACTTTTCGATATCATAGTAAGTTATTATAGTATACTTTCTTAAATTAATAGTTATTTAAAACGTTAATTAGTTTCATTATTTTATATTTACTGATGCACATTCTTCAATGTTGTAGATGCCAAGGCAAAATTATTGTTTTCAAATATATATATATATATATATATATATATATATATATATATATAGACATCTTGAAATCAAAACTTCTTTATATTTTCTAAATACTTCTAGCTGAAATTACACGACACAACAAATAACCATTTATATTATTAAAAAACAAATAGAGAAAGTGATCAATGTAGAAGTTAATTAGTCTTAATAATAACATGGATAATGAATCTATAATTATTAATATAATTTAATACACAGGTGATAGAAATATTAGTCAACTTAAGATATTGAATTGAATATTAAGAAGGTATATGTAGAGAAACATAAAAAAAAATTAATTCAATTTAATTCTTAACAATATTAAACAATATTTTTTGGTTTCATGATATAAATATACCTGATTATAACTCATATAATAAACAAAGGTGTCAAAATTATTAAAATATAACAAACAATATTATCAATATCTTACAAAATTTCAAATATTTGATAATTATTTGATATATTAAATTTAGAAATAGAGAAGTAGAAAAATAAATTTAGAATTAGAATACTGATAATTGTTATGACCCATCTCTACTTACCAGAAGCTTCATAATTCCACGGTACTAATGTGTCACGGAGGCGAGCACTTTGTGGTACTGCTACCTCTACCAAAGCGAAGCCCCTGTTTTATACGAGTCCACTTTCCAGCCCCCATCCGACGTCCCAGACGCCGCAGAAGAAGAAGAAGAAGAACCGTGATAACATCCAACGGGGAAACCGTTTCGTTTTTTATTATTTTTTTATTTTTGGAACAATTTCAACATATTCTCGCGTCCTGTCCGTCGCTTCCGGATAAACAGTACTCGGTGGTACCTAGTAAATCGATTTTAATCATGTACGGACGCCGTGAGAATCGGATTTTCAGTGTCAGATGATGTAAAACGAATTACTGGTTATGTTTTGGTTGTTATTCGGTATAAATTGGGTTGACTGCTTGATCGTAGTTATATAAAAACACATTAGATATTAAAATGTCATAAGAAAAAGCGGTTCCTTGTAGACGCGACTGATCTCCGAGTGATATTTAATGATTCGCGGCGCAATATGCCTCGAAATATCACGAAATTCGACTTAAATCGAATTAGATTGCAATTATTTCGTATATATTGATACTAAATGGAATTATCCCATTCATTTTAGTGTAGTAATTTAAGCTGTTTATAATATTCTTGAATATTAAAAAAAAATTATATAACGATTTTTTAAAACCTCATTGGTATATTAACATGTTTATTGACTTTTCAGTTCTTGGATGTGTATAAGTTCTCACCATTTAATAACGGATAACTGACCCTGTAGTATATGGTTATGGAAAACGAATTTTAAAAAACTATAATATATTTTAAACCAAGAAAACTCAATACTATATGAGAAATTCAAAATGTTGCTTCAGCGACAGAAAAGGATTTCGTTTTTGGCTCCTATTGTTTATGATGACAAATAGTGGATATACTACCACAATACAAAGCAAAAAACATAGCCAAAATCAACGTCAAAGATGAATATTCGGAGATTAGAAAGTGTGTGTTTTATCACGAATATTAAGAATCAAACATTCATGTTTCAAACATTTATATTTATTTTTTATTTTTCCATTAATGGAACAAAAGCAACACAACCTCAATCTGTATCAACTACAGTTCATTAAATTAATGCAAATATTGGTGGGGTAGAAATAATCAAGTTAAGCCACCAGATACATAATATGATATACACCAGATATACATATGTCTTATCATGATAATACTATTTAAAAGAACCAATTAGAAATAGTCAAGTTAAGCCACCAGTTATACAATATGTTTTATCGTGATAATACCATTTAAAAAGTTATTTAGAGAATAATGGATGAAAATTTATCCATTAATCGTTTAGTTTAGATGTATTGCCTTTTGTCACCAATATTCTCATTCAAAATGTGTTTATAGTTATGAGCGCTTGAGTGTCCACTCGTTTACATTTCAAAATATTAGTATTATCTATCAAGGAAAATAAATATTGACCCACAACAGTCTTATGTCATTTGCGTAAAACTGGCTATGAAAAGAAGTCCAATACTTGGGTTCTATGCGAATTAGCAGTGAAGAACGTAATAAATCAAGGCTGCGTTTGTGAATCTCTGCTGAAATAAAACAAAAGCCAAAATGTATGCAAATTTTGGTCTAGAAAAGTGTATCTACTATTTTACATAAATATTATTTAACAAAAATAAATACGCCGTCGTCATCTTCTTTTGAATAGTTAATATAAAATGTACACTCTCTATTTATAGATTTTATATAACCTTACTGTACGAAAATCCAATCCAAAACTAACGGAATAACTAGATCAACCAACCAAATATATCAAAATATTTAAAAGTTGTTAAAAAAATTATTTAAGACCAAGAAAACTCGATACTATATGAACTGAAGCCGTGAGAAATCCTAAATGTAGCTTCAGCGACAGAAGAAGGTTTCGTTTTTGGATCCTATTGTTAATGATGACGAATAGAGTATTTACTACCACAATTCAAAGCAAAAACATAGCCAAAATCTACGTCAAAGATGAATACTCTGAGATAAAAATGGTATATTGTATCATGAACATTAAGAAATAACGAAAATCTTTAATGGGACAATAGCAACTTAATATCAATCTGCATCAAAAACAGCTTATTAAATTAATTCAAATATTGCTGGTACAGAAATCTGGTCAAGTTAAGCCACTAGGTATATAATATCTTTTTTTAACATGATAACACCATTTAAAAAGCTATTTGGAAAATAGCGGATGAAAATATCTATCCCATTAATCATTTAGTTCAGATCTAGCCCCTTTTAACTACGACTTCTTTTGTTTCGAGCAGAATTCTCTGTCAGAAATGCTGACTAAAATAAATTAAATGTTGCCTAAAATAATTTTGAGGTGGCATTTATAGATTGCATGGATAACATTATGAAAAGCATTAAAGAAAAATAGAGACATTATGCATGTACTTAAAAATAAATAATATAAAATAATAAATACAAGAATTATGGTATATAACTGTTTGCGTCTCTTTTGATGTTCAGTATATTATGAAACCAACAGTAAGGCTTTCCAATATACTTCTGTAATCTTACTATAAGCCATAAAAACTGGTATGTTAGCAATTTTAAATTTACTGCACCATGCTCTGATGGTCCTATCTATAAATAATGTATTATTCTTTTATAAAGAAATGTTATTGTATTTGAAATATGTTGTTGTGTAAAAAGTTTACGGGATTTGTCGAGAAATACGCTATTACTATGACTATAATTTCTCTAAGAGTTCTCTATGATTTTACGAACATGTTTGCTGAAAATCTACGTTGAATTGTGAATTGTTGAAAAAATATAGATGCACTCGAAGAAAACCGTGTGATTTGTCGTTAATTGGATATGTTTTTCTGATTTTCAATGGATGAAAACTCATTGATATCATTGATACATTTTAGAAGTGGGTGATCGAAAGTCTTCATAAGATATTGGTTTCGTTTTGACAGTTCTCCTTAAGTTAATTTTGAAAATAAAGTTAAATGATCGTTGTATCGCTGCTTGATTATGAGTCGACATAAATATATTTCAATATTCATTCACTCATTTTCATTAAGATGACCGATTGCTTGCTCATTCTTTTAGTGTAACATCGGTACATATCGTCATAAAAATAAATTGTCGTAAAATATCAATTGCACACTGGCCAATACATTCAACAAAGTTAAAAGTTACTAATAAGAGTTACTAATAAGTAGCTTTCTGAAGCTAATGGTTTCGGAACCTGTACAATATATTGCTTGATTCTCTTTGAAGTAGAGAAGGTCCAAGTCCAAGCTCAAGTTAAAAAAAAATGCTCACTCATTGGAAATACATAGGCTCCTCAATCTCTGCGTGTGCCTTTGTAGAACTCCAATCCTAATAATTAGGTTTGTTTTGTTGTTTTGTAATCGGCCTCAGCAGTTTTGGTTTTATGTACGGTTCACTGAATATAATGCAGTTCGGATTTCTTTACATTATGTTAATCTGTTGAGGGTTTTAGAATTATTTGTGCTCTTCTGCAATTTTTTTTCTTCTGTATTCGCCCTGCAGAATCATATGGCTTAACAGCTAATGAAGAAAGTATTAAAGTATATACCGCTAATGGGATCTAGTTATGGATCAGTCTTACACCTGAAAGCTTCATTCCTTTCAAAAATGATGCAAATTCTAAATGTTTCTCTCCGAGATTTTATTAGTAATGAAGCCATTCGTTTATGATGCAACAACTAATGCATAGTTGAGGAACAGATTCACAGACGCACATTGGAATGGTTTGGATAAGTGTATTTATTGAAAAGTGTCCGAGAGTGAACATTGTCCCAGTCTAGAACAGCTACCGCCGATCGCCAGCGACATTTATTTTAGTTTAGATTTAGTTAGCTTTTTATTTACATGTATTTTTTATGTTAGTCTTTGTGAAGCCCTTACAAAATATTAACATTACAAAAGAAATATATGAGGAGGTCGTTGAATCTTTACAGGTCAAACTTTTTAAAACCATTGTAACATAGGCCTTTGGTCCGCTATTGAATTGTTCTTTCACAACATGATGTCAGAAAGACAAGAGTGTACTTATATGAAATATTTGGCAAGATAAGTTCGGAAAAGCTTGATTCTTTCTCCACTATTGCCCTTACCACTTGATCAGTTCAGTTTAATACTTTCCTCCACAGTATTAATGATTTTAAATACTTGAATACATACACCTTATTATCTATACCTATGATTATTCTTAATTCATATAGCTTTTGACTTTGCACTGAAGTTTTATGAATGATCAAAGCTCTAATATATTATGTCGATCGATGTGTGTTATTAATGTGTAATTAAATAATCAATAATAGTTAATGAGTCTTCATATTTTATGAAATATTTCTTTCTTGTCTTCACAATGTTGGAAGTAGAATATAATGTTAGATATATAGAATACAATCTTCATTAGATCGGTTAAGAAGTTTGAATCGTCAAATTGGGTTCAGTTTCTATTGTTTTTCCAATACTATGTTGAAAATAGTGGAGAAAGATTCTCAAAAAAGACATGAACAGCGGATGGTCCACCCTATATATATATATATATATATATATATATATATATATACATATTTGAGATGATGATTGAATATTTATTTCTGCAGACAATAAAGTGCGTGAAAACATGAAAATTATTTGTATTATCTAGTATAAGTAGAGCATGTAGTCGTGTACAACAACAACAGAAAAAGTTCACACAATATCGTTAACACCCTAAGCTTGTGGAAACAATATCAATATACTTATAACGTCGATAAAAATATGTCTAAATTTTTTCCGAATATAAAAAAGGTATCAAGTATCATAAATTCCTGAACAGGGACCTTTTTTGTCCGATTGGGTAGTAAATTTATAATATATATTTGTTAAATAACGATTATGGATATATCTATATTTTTGGCCACTTCCGGTATTTCATCAAGTAAATTATCAATATGGATAAAAGCATCTTTATAAGCCAAGTGATCCAATTTTATTAAATAAATAGAATCCTGATTGTTGGCCAGTAAACGAAATTACAGAAATATTATTTTATTTCCAAACGTGTTTCTATTGAACGGATAATTCAGTATCAGTTTCGACAGCCGTAATGCCATATGGTCTTTATGTAACGCGACAGCTTAAAGACGACGTAGAGTAAAATGATTATCATAAAAATAGTTCATAATTAGCCAACAGAATTATTTTGTAAAAAAAAATTACTACATAGCCGGTATCAATTTCACATTTGTCATTCCGCGTTGTTGTTGTTGGCGGTCTCGTTTGTTCCTCGATAATTTCTTTATGCAAAACAGTCGCGAATCGTAGATATTATCGTAAATCTTGCATCTAGAAAATCTGGTCCGCCTTTGAAATTTTATTAATCGCTACATAATTACGGTATTAGATTATTTTCTCTTGGATTGATTTTATTTTTAGATACAAATAAACGAATTGACCAAGTTCTTAGTTTCTAGTACAGGTTCACCAATAATTAATTGGTTTTCATTAAGTTTTATGTTCGATAAGAGAAGAGATTTTGGTTCGTGGAATTCCGAATATTTATCTCATTAGTTTTGTTTCTGAATAATTAATATGTCGATTACTGAAATTAGAATATAAACACATTATTCAACGAGCAATATTGTGCAAACTTAAGGGGATATTCTAGTCTAGTAATTTGTCTAGTTTATAAATTTTTTTCATATCTTCAAAACTTAACCCTTTAAGAATACGCTCATGAGAGGATTGGTCATAATTTAAATTATTTTTAGAGATATATACATTTAAAAGCGAAATTTTGTCTAATAACTAATACAAATTATCTACATTGATCAAATTCTACTAAAGCTGCTCCATATATTGTACTATCGTATTAAAATAAGAAAATTCAAGCAAAATTCAATAAGCTTTTTCGCCAAACGAGATTTTTAACCATTTTTAACATTTCCCATTTCTTTTAATAATACAAATTCGTTTTAGTTGTTACAGATAGAAGAATATATAGCAAACTAACACTATATATAAAGCTCACACTAAATTTTAAATAAATCAGTTCAGTAGAACTTGACATATCACGTCAACAGAATAGAAAAAAGTAGTTTCCAGAAAAGCGTGTTCTACTATTTTAATTATCTTTTTTAACATTCATATATCGATATCTTTAGGCATCCCCACTCCACACACTTTTACCACCGATTTGAAGAACATTTTTTCTTCATAGAAAGTTTGAGGGTGAGTTGTCAGCCGATTGCGCACATACTCTTCTATTTCATCATTGCCTTCAAATGTTTTACCTCCAAGTATTTCTTTCAAGGACTCAAACAAAATATAATCACAAGGTCACAAGTCAGGGCTATACGAAGGAATTGAATTTTCAAGTCTCTATGAAGATCATTATTTTTCAAGTACCATGGAGCATTGTCAAAATTCTTCAATACATTTTTTTACCGTCCAAATTAAAATTCTCGGCATAGTCATGGTCCAGATATGTCTATAAATGACATATGTACATATGACAGGTCAATGGAAAAGTTCCCGGTCTGACACGTAGATGGTGCTACTAGAATTAAATCCATATATTTTTTAGTTAGCCCTAACCCTCAAAAGATGCGTGTATAGAGTATAGAGTGACCAATGTCATTCTCAAAAATTTTTCTGTATTACTACATTATGCTTAGTACTGACTGGGATATATTTCTTATTCAGTTTGGTCCTCCATTGTTAATTTTGATAACTGGCAACTTTGTTAAATAAATATAGCTTGTAACTTACGTTCCAACTCAGGAATATTAGTGGTATACATATATCTTAATTATATCTTAATTAACATAATTAATTAAATTGGTATCTTAATGATTAACCTTGAAAGCTCCATCTAAGATACATAATTTTATTAAAACTGTTTCAGCAATATCTTTTTTAAGTTGTAATTAAGTCCATTATGCCATACTTTATGGAAATCCTGCATCACATCAGGAAACCTTTTGCAGTTTGGAATGAAATCTTCTTTCGCAGTAGAATTTTTCAAATATATTTCAAATTATGTGATATTGATATTCTTCTATGATGCCAATCTTTCTAGCATTTTTTTCAAAAAATTAGCAGCAAAAAGGAGATTCTCTTTAAGATAATACTTATAACAGTGGTATGAGGTATCATTATGACATCCATTATTTTTATGTCACGTGTTTCAGCTACATGTTTTAATCTAAAAGGAGCATCTATTAAATGTGTAAGTTTTACGATGGTTTTATATAGAAGATGCTTTAACATTCTTCCAGTAATCAAGTAAAAATCAGGAGCTTTCTTTGACTTAATACTTTCTTTTATTTGGTTTGAATTTATTTGGAAGTAGCAAGTCTAATATTGCCATTTTTTATAATAATATTCTCCCAGATAAGAAGTGACCCTCATTCGGTTGGAAAGTAATTTCAACGGGCAAAATTTTTACTATATTACTTTTCATATTATGTACCATCGACATTTTTAATGAAGGAGTTCTGTAAAACCAGTTATGTAAAACAGATCACCTAGGCAGTTACCAGTACAGTTAATTGTTATCTAGTATTATATTTTCTTCAGAGTTTAACTTTTTGGGTAATAATCGCTAATTTGCCTGGAACAATTGTTACTTTTATTACTTGAGGTAATAGTAGAGGTGTTATTCCATCCGGCTTTATATCCTGAATTATTATAATAAAAACGTGGGTTGATGTTTTTGATTTTAGAAATATGTATACACTATAGGTCAATATTTGACACTGTAAAAGTGCATTACATCACAATATATGGGACTTGGGTCATCCACATTGCTTTGAATTCTTGTGTAGAAACTAATTTAGCTTCAGAGAGGTTCAGTGTCCATGAATGGGCAACAAATATGATAGAATAAGTTTTATTGAGATACGGCAATTTTAGCAATTTTAGTGTTCCAACTGAATTCTTGAAACTAGTAAAGCAACATAAATTATTATTATAACATTTTAAACCATCTTGAATTAAACATTCCTAAGAAAGAGCCCGATTAACAGAACATATTATTATTGAATGATAACATTATTATTGAACTAGCATATGTTTTTTTTAAGTACAAACATTTAATGTAAATTCGCTGAAACAAATATAGAAATTCCCATTGATCAGTCGTTATATTCACTAGATATTGTTCTGTGGATCACACACACAATTTAAACATTTTAAAACTAGGACTGAACTTCATAGAATATTAGAAAAAAGAACACTCACAAAGGCCCAAATGTTTTTTAATGTATTGTAAAGTCTCCTTTTTACCAACGAAGGTTTATCTGGACTGACCCTACAGATTAACGTGGGCTCTGAATTATGGTCTTCGGCATTAAGCCTACCGACTGGCGAATGAACTTAGAAATCATCCTAAAAGACATCCGGTCTTACCCAGTCTGGTTACTGGCGTGATCATTTTCCTCGTCAGATTTTGCACTCTTGCCTAAGGACAATAATAAATGTTAAACTATCACAAACATAAATTAACGACCATGCCCCAGCAGTATTCGAACCTGCAACTATTGCAACAGTAGGAGGACCCACCTATCGCTTTTACCACTGCGCCAACCAAGCCGGCAATGCCTAGATATATTTGGTGTTAAGCAAGAGTAGAGACAAAATCAGAATACGTGAGTATGGTTGAGAATATTTACTGTTATTTAAATTTGCTTTTGAAATTAGAATTGTTAGATAGTGTAAAACTATTTGTATTGTTTACACTGTTGTCATTTTATGAAATATTAACTTAATTATAAAAAACGTAAATATTCTTTCCAATACATCTCTACTGGTTTATGACAATGATTGATTCAGAATTGTATAGAGGAATTCCATAATGTACAATCAAGGTTTCCATCAAAAAAAGAATTTTTATCGATAGTTGGGAAACCGGTTGTAAGTTTTCGTATTAGAAAGTTTCCAAGTTCCATTAGTTGTGCTGGGGAAAAAGTTTGTCGAAAGATCTTTTCGCCACAGAGACTGTTTAGGACCGTTAATTGTTAAAGCTGTTTGATTTTTATGACGTCAATATTTTAAGGCCCAACATTATACGGAAAATACAAAGAAAAATACTAAAATATATTATAAAACCAGCGATAAAGCTCTTAAAAATCTCTATATTGTTTACAAATAATTTACTATTCATTTATTCTTTTAAAATTTACATAGGGAAATAATTTGATGGAACTAAATATGACCGATAAGGATGTAAGTAAAAAAATTATGTATGTAAATATTGTGCTCAATTAAGTTAATGAAACACACTTTTTCCTTTCGTTTAAATCATTTTTTTAATTTCACTACCGTTATACTGTAAAAAATATTACAAAAATTTAAAAGCTGTCTATTATAACCAGCTCGAATACTGTTAAGGAGTGCTTAAAAGGAGTGCAGTGGTGGCATTTCAAAATATCACATTGCGAGCCTATCATTTTTGTAAATTGTTGAAGGGAAGAGAAGGAAATTGTAGCTGTTTATCAGAAAAAAATAATAATCACACTTATTTGGCTAGCTTTAAGTACTGAGAAGGAAATGAAAGTTAACAGATTCTATAATAATGTACCTAGTTATAATGATCTATATAATATTACTCATAGTTTATTAATATTATGCTTTACACAGAATGTTTTTGATTCAATATGGGTTTAAATAAACACTCTTTTTTTTCCTTAAATTTAGTAAGAATGCACCCTCTGTTCCTAATGCTCCTTCTACTTGAAGGAAAAAGTAATTTGTCCTAGATGCTTAGAAATAATAAAAATATTATTATGATATTGGTCAATTAGGGTGATTCTATTACTACTATCATAGATATATCCAGAAAGTATTTTCACACCCTCGAAGAAGAATATTCCAGATGATAGAAATATTAAAATCTCTAACAGATTTCTTTTATAGATTTGGTATAGTTGTAGATTCAGTTTACCAATATTTCTCAGCAGTTTTTTAGGAATTAGACTTACTCACATTTTGATAAAATGGTTAGGACATTAGAGATATGTCTAAACCTTGATATTTTAATATTTTCATCTCATTTTCTAGGTAGGTTGTTGTTGTTCGGGATGGCGACATCTATTCGGGTCAATACTTTTTTAGCCAGTAGTAACATGGTCAATTGTGAATGTTAGTTGTTCGTAATATTCACAAGTTGTTTTTTCTTCCTCTTGTCAACCATCATTGATATTCCTTGATAAGGTCAATTGATTCCTTCCTGATGTCCTGTTTCACCCTTAGTGGGTAATAGAGCTTTTTCATTCTTTATTAAGTTATATCTTCTTAGTCACTCAGCAGATAAGGATAATGTCTTCTTTGTAATGTGATTGTATTATTACTAATTAATTTAATTAGTCATTAAAACATCAGTCATGTAAATCAGTAATTTTTGGTAGTTAACTTCAAATGAAGATGATGTGTTAAGTGATGTTCGGGCAAGTGATGTATTATCGATGAAATCAAGTAGCATTTAGAAGGAATAATGTCTGATAAAAGATTTCGAATGTCTGAAAAGCTTTGATTAGGTGACTTTACCATTATTTCCTTTTCTTTGATATACTTCATTGCAGTATTATTTTATTTCTCATTATATGTAGTATTGTGAATCTCTTCTCTTCACTCTTGGCTCTGTAACTTCTAATATAAATGCAAATTCGCCTTCCTATTAACCTTCCGAAATCTTCTCTGTTTCCAATGTCACATTCAACGTTATTAAATTGTTAAAAATCACGGGTGACAATTTCTCGTACTTACTTACCTCATCATATTTTCAATCAATATGATTCAGCTACAGATTTGTTTGAATTAAGGATGTAATCAAATTCTGAAGGTGAATTGTTGCTAGAATATGAATCTTACAGTCTAACGCTGAAATATTTTTAAATACTGTTAAAATTATTAATTATTAAAATTATTGATTACTCTCAAACCTATAAAAATACGAGGTATCTAATCAAGGAATTCAATAGACTATTTCTTTTTAAATTGTAACAGATCAATTTAAAAGTCTCCGGCCTACCGTAGTAAAAAAATTTTTTGGCAAAATTAGTTTTTCTTATTCAACATAACACCTTCAAGGGTAATACACTGATTATAGCGACCCTCCAATTTTTCGATACCATTTTTGTAGTACGATTTGTCCTTTGTTTCAAAATAGGCCTCAGATTCGGCGATCATCTCTTCATTCGACGAAAAATTCTTCCCAGCGAGCCTTAGTTTCTTCGAAGTCTTAGTGAAATTTGCTCATACCCAAATATTCGTAAATGATCTACACGTTCAGTTGATATCTTTAGAGTGTTTGCTATTTCATTCAATTTCAATTTACGATCATTCAAAATCATTTTGGGTATTTTCTTAATGTTTTCGTCGGTAACAACCTCTTTTGGGCGTCCACTGAGTTCACCGTCTTCGGTGCTCATTTCACTACGTCAACTTAGCATACCAATCCTTGAGGTTTGGTTTTGCTGGGGTAGTGTCCAGAAATTCGGCATCAAGCCAAATTTTTGCTTCAACTGTATTTTTTCCCTTCAAAACACAATACTTTATCAACACACGAAATTTATTTATATTATTTATATCTATTTATAATTTATTTATCAATTTTTTCACACTAACAACAGTTGCTCACTCAGAATGCTATAATTCACAAACTAATGATGCGACAACTGTAAAATTTATACGGTCACCTTTTGAGGGTTAGGGCTAACTAAAAAAACCAATGGATTTAATTTTGATAGCGCCATCTATGTGTCAGGTCGGGGACTTTTCGGTTGACCTCTAATGTTATCTCAACATATAAATAATAGAAAAGAGCTTAACAACATATAGTGAATAGTTGCAATATATTGAGTGCTGGATTTTATTAGTCTGTGTTGGTCTTTAGGTCTAAAAGAACACTCGATGTTCCTTAAGAATATTTTACTTGAAATGATGGAACATAAACAAATTTCCACCAAATTAATTATTGTAGGTTGAAAATATTTGGTTTTTGCTTTTCAGCAGAATGATACTTTATAATAATTAGGATCATCATATCTAATCTGAAGATATTTATAAAATTAGTCGAGGTGACACAATGCGGTATACCGTCCATTTAAAATTAATTGACAATTCTGGTATAATAAAACATTTTCAAGCAAGAGTATACAAATTTTTTAAGCCCCAAAATGATTAACATTCCATTTTAAGTTATATTAATGATATAGATTTTCGTAGAAAAAGTTTTCTATTATATATTAATATCAGATGCTAAAACCAATTAAGACCAGATTGTAAGGAAAGTATCGTAGATTAATCAGTTTTCTGTATCTATTAATATTTAGTCTAAATTGGTTCATATACTTAACAAAATAAAAGAACAAAGTGATATAAAAAAACCATAAAAAATAATTTGTTTCCGTATTAATCAAAATAATTATATTACAGATATCAAGTCCGCTAATAAGCACATTAATTAAATAAACAGAAAAACTAATAACCATCTAATTAACTGTAACAATAAAGAACGATTAGAACGTAATATAGATCAATGAATGGTTGCCTATTTTTTCGAATAAAGAAACGTAAAATGCGTGAAGAAGAAAAACGAAAGCGAATAATGATTTAATTAGTATTTACGCAACGGTCCGAGCGGTTACCATTTGCTACAAATCGTTCGAATTATTAATAGTATTTAAATATTATGGTAGTACCGTACCACTTTGACCGGCGAAGCCACAACGCGTGACGAATCCCGACCGTTTTAAGTAACTTCCTCGTAACGAAGAAAATTTCGTTTAATTTGTCCCGTCTGCGTGATAGCTTGTGACGAATCACGTTCATTAACGATAATAACAAAACTGTAAACGAAGAGGTTCATTAAAAGGTCTTTTTTCGAAAAATGACACTAAAACATATAAATATTATAAATATTACTACAAATACGCTATGGATGATGAACATTATCTAAGATCCTGTGTCAATCATTAACAACATAATTTTATACAAGCAGTATGAAATAGTGATCAATATTAAATGATTACATTAAGCTCATCTCCATCTATGTGTGGATAGCAGAAACAGCAATAAAACTACAGGAAATTCCACACAGTGAGGCATCATTTTAAGCTATCGTCAACAGATGTCTGTAGAGACACCGTGAATTTGTTTTATCATTTGTATCATTTGTACTTGTAATAAAAAAAAGTATCTAGTCTTTCTATATATAATTTAAGTGATGCCAGATTAGTCATCTTTCAGTGATCAGAACAAATCAAAACCAATATTGGTGGGGTTGGAATTAGTTTTTCAGTTTTTCATGGATCTGTTGCCCAGCCCATGTCTCATATTTAAAAATAATTGTTGTTGCCATTCTGGTCATATTCTTCCCTGATGATTTTGTTCCGTTTATTCTTACAATTCATCATATTTAAGCCTCTTTATTTGGCCAAATTTGTCTTTATCAGTTTAGACTTTGGGCAATAAAACATTGAAGCTGATTTCTTCTGATCAATGCATCAAATGTTTTATGTAATCAGTAAAACATCCATCAATATTTTGGAGGGTTGATATTTCTATATTTGGGAGAAGATATATTGTTCATACTTCAACAAAATAAGATATGATAAATAAACTCTGTAACAAAACTCTGTTATAGTTACTCTGATATAGTTTAATGAATAAGCATCTTTAGGTTTTAAAATCTAAATACATTTGGTTAAAAGATTCTATTGTTTTCAGAAGTAAATAGAACATTATTTAATTATTATAACTGTAAAGCATTTGGATAGGTTTGTTATATATACTTAATTTGATATTGGATATAGAATTTTTGATATAGATTATTCAATTTCATTTTCACTTAACAACAGATTTAATTCACATTTTCATAGCATATAGTAAAACCTCTAATTACCATTAGCTATACAATAAAGTTCTGGATACTAATAAAAGAGAGCTGGTGCTAATGGATCATGGTAACTAATATTTATAAAAATATTTTTAAACCATCTTTGGTTAGAACTAATCTTAAACTAGAACAGTAGTGACTTCGTGAACTAATAGAGATTGATCAAGCACCTTGACATGTACAGGCGGTTTAAATGGTACTTTTACTTATTTGTATATGGAATAAGGTTGCACTATATTTATTTAATTACGAATTTTGTTTAAAATATATACAAACGATATTGAATTTGAAATGAATTAACTAACTTTACTTTTAACGTTATAGCATAAACTTAAAACTACTAAATAGATGTATAAAATAATATTTAAGCATTACATTTTAAATACTCCTGGAAATATATTTAAATGATTGTTACTTTATTCAAAATAATACGAAATCTGATGAAAACAGTTTAGTTCAACTAGCTTAGCACTAATCTATTTCTCAAGCCAATTTCACTAATGTTATTTGTATAAATAATACTCTTGCGTTCAACAATAAAAAATACGATCAGTTTTATAATCAAAATCAAATTCTCTCTTTTACTTTAATTGTATAATTTTTCCTGATTGATTTGACATCAATCAAAAGAAATTTGTTAGAAATTTGTAAGAAAACACGTAATCCAAATTTCTTTGATACATTAGAAGCAAGTATTCAGTACAAGTTATCGTTATACAATGTGGGGCAAACGTCCCGCTACCATTTTGATTGCCTATACCTTTGCTCAAAGAAAAGATAAGTAAGTTTGGTTTTCATAAAAAGTTTATTTAGTCTTAAAATATTTTTTTTCGTTATGATTGAAAAATTATATCACCGCGGTTCGCTATGCAACTTTCAGCTTTTTTAAGGCATTTTCCATGACATCCTGCAACATCTGAAGCTGAATTTTTTCATTTTTGTGACGAATATTGTCTTTAAGATGTTGAATCGTTTGGCGCTTATTAACATAAACTTTTGATTTTACAAAACCCCATAAGAAAAAGACTGGTGCTGTTAAAGCCGGAGATCTGGCTGGCCATCCTATATCGCCACTTCGCAAAATAGTCTCCATGGAAAAACGTCATTCATTAATTGAATTGTTAAACAAGCTGTGTGTGGTGGCCCCATCTTGCTGAAACCACATGCCCTCTATTCCTTGCTCTTCCATTTCAGTCGCAAGAAAATTTCGAATCATGTCTTGGTACCGTTCAGCAGTAACAGTAACAATGCAACATCTTGGTCATTTTCAGAAAAAATAGAGATCAATGACGTTTCCATCATGAATACCACACCATACAGTTGTTTTTAGTGGATGCAATGATGTTTCATGAATAAATTGAGGATTCTCTGTTCCCCAAAACCGACTGTTCTGTTTATTGACGTTGCCACTGAGAATAAAATGTGCTTCATCGCTCATTATCCTCAGGATTGCATTACTGTACTGAACTCGTTGATCAGGATTTCTCGGTAGCAATTTTTGAACTATTTGAATTTTGTACGGGAACATTTTCAAATCAGTTTTCAAAATTCGCCTTAAAATGCAGAAATGTATGGCTGGGAACCACATCTCCGAATTGATGTTTCTGAAAACTCTGCAACACTATCACGCACCAGAGTCACATGCTTGTTGTCGTACCGTAGTGTGGAAAATTCGCATGTGAACGATAAATTGTGGTTTTATGAGGCACTGGACGATTAGGATATTTTTGACGCAATTTCCGCTGAGTGGCAGTAATCGAACGTTAATTTTCAATAAATATTGACACTATTTCTGCTCGTTTTTGTGGCGTATATTTATCCATAATAAAATTCGGATGTCTACCCAACACAGTGGTTAAAGTGAAACTGAGGGAAAAGTCACATAATCAAAAGGGCGCGCAATCAAATTGGTAGCGGAAAATTTACCCCACCTGTTATTTAGGTACAGGAGTCCATATCAATCAATTCAGAGATTTATTGTTAGTTTAGGTTTCTAACAACTTAATATTTTAAATTTTAATTATTTTACCGTCTAAAGGGCATTTTTGAAGGGCTTTGAAAATATGATTTTTTTTAAAAATTTCTAGCCTATAATAATCCCTTAAAGCCATACTGTATATAAATGGATCTGTTCACAGATCAATGCGTGTTTGTTATGCAACCACAGGAAACATGTCAGGAGAAATTAGAAATTTGCATTAGGGTGTGTTCATTTTAATAGTAATCTATTTTTGTCACGTTTTAATACGTTTTTCAAGTAAGCCTCTTTCTCCGATAAATTAAACTATCTTTATACGATTTTCTACGCCTTATATCTATAAAATTCGATAATGGCGATAACTCAACGACAGACGTATCATATCTTTACCCAACCCATTACTTCGGTGTCCTAGATTTTCCGTAATATGTCAAAAATTTACGAAAACACAAGTGTCAGATCGTTATACCTTTACAGTAATATTGATTTAAGATAACCGAAACCGAACATGTCGGGTAGCGAGAGCGATTCTTACGAAACAGAGGCCAAGGAACAATGTACAGCTCAAAATTCAATCAACAAATACCTTTCTCCTTTCGAACACTGAATCATCGTGCCCTAAAAACTCACATTAAACAATAAATCCTTTAGAGTTTTTAATGTAACGTGTACTATATTATATAATGCCAATATTAACAAAAAATGGTGTCGCCATCTCTAAATCTAACAAGGAACTATCTGTTAGTTCTCGGAATAATGCATAGATGACAACAAAGGTGGGTTTTCACGTCGGTCAACCAAAAAGGACACAACACAATTTTTGTTTCGTAATACATTTTCAGTTGCATTATTTTGAAATCGTTTTTACCGGTAAATTATATCTTTCACAACACCTTCGAACAAATGACATCCTGTTTCGCGGCCTTCTCGATCTACGGACGACGAAATAAAACGCAGCGTGTTTATTTTTTCCGATATCACTTTATTTTATACAAAAATAAGTTACAAGTAGAAAAAAAACTTAACTTATTTGGCATACGGTTTCCGTCGCTTTATAAATAAATGAACATGTACAAAAAAAAGTATACAACAGAAGTGGGTTTGATTGAGAGGCTCTTGCTCTCGGGATCGAGACGAAGTGTATAGTACAGGGCAGTGGAGGTTTAGAGGACTGAAGAGAATGGTCAGTTAGTAATACTTGCGGAAGTTGGATGATATTTACACTGGAGTTCGACAAGTATCCCTCTCTTTACTAGATTATAGTCTAGGATTTTTTTGGGGTTTTTTGTGTTTGTTGAATGAACCATTTCTAAGCTACTAATTTTTCGGAATTAATTGGAACACACATAGTGTGAGTATGATCGTTCATCGATTAATGGCCGTAGTGTCCATCGTAGTCTCCGCCATATCCGCCTCCGTATCCCCCTCCGTAACCGCCTCCGTAACCACCACCGTATCCACCATCGTAACCTCCATGTACTGGAACTGCTACTGGTACTTTGACTGGTACTGGAACGGGTTTGGCTACTGGGTATGGTACAGGTTTAGCTACTGGGTATGGTACGGGCCTGTCGACGGCTACTTTGACTGGGTAAGGTACTGGTTTCTCGACTGGGTATGGTACTGGTTTTTCAACTGGGTATGGGGCTGGTACTGGGACCTAGAACAGACATGATAGTTGTACTTGGTTCATGTTTGATTACTAAAAAAGAATATATATATATATATATATATATATATATATATATATATATATATATATTATTTTGATGATCATTTTGTTTGATTTTCGAGATGCAACGTTTGAAGCAAATTGCGTCTGTATCCCTCTTATTTGGTGGTCATGAAACAACCAATGAAAATAGTCAAATACAAAAATTGCTATGGTTTGTGGTGATGAGCGCTTCAGAATTAGAAAATTTCGTTATTACAGCTGAGCCACGCTCTGATCCATCAATCGTTGAAGAAGTAGATGAATGTTTACATATATCGAATTAGATTCACACATTTGATATGAATTATAGAACTGGCCATGGAAGATAGACTAGGCTAGACTGATATGATATTAAACTGATATGTCAGATTTTACACTTTTGCCTCTAAATAATCACAAACGGTCATTTGAATTTCTTAGCTCACCTTGACGGCAACTGGGTATGGCTTCTCAACTGGGTATGGTACTGGTTTCTCTACGGCAACTTTGACTGGGTATGGTACTGGTTTCTCGACTGGGTATGGTACCTTCTTAACAACATGAACTGGGTAGGGTTGTGGTACATGTACTGGGTAGGGCCTGTCGACTGGTACTTTGACTGGTACTGGGACTTCCTTGTAAACTGGGTAGGGTTGTGGTACATGTACAGCTACTTTGACTGGGTATGGTACTGGTTTCTCTACTGGGTAGGGTTGTGGTACTGGTACTTTGACATGTACTGGAACGTGTTTGGTGACTGGGTATGGAGCTGGTACTGGTACCTTGACTGGGTAGGGTCTGTCGACTGGTACATGTACTGGGACGTGGACGATTTTTTCGACGGGGTAGGGTTGTGGTACTGGTACTGGTACCTTGACTGGTACTTTAACGGGTACGGCTACGGGTTTCTCGACAGGGTAGGGTTGTGGTACGGCGACCTTGACTGGGTAAGGTACAGGTTTGGCGACTGGGTATGGGACGTGTTTCTCGACTGGGTAAGGTACTGCGACCTTCTTGACGACGGTCAAGGTCTTATGATGACCGAGATCGTATCCTCCGTATCCGCCGTAACCGCCACCGAGCGAGTATCCGCCATCGTAACCACCGCTACCTACGGAATATCCGTGGTCGATGTCGCTTCCATATCCGTATCCCAAACCAAGCAGTCCACGTTTGGTTTGTTTCTTCTCGCTAGCTACTGATTTCTTCTCCTCGGCCTCTGCGCTCACCGCCACTGCAGCGAGGACTAAGATAGACAGTAGAAACTGAAAATAAGACAAAGAGAACAGTTTAATTAGTGTTGTGGTTTATATACTTGACATTTTTAAAAAGATGACATTCTTACAATCAAGACATCTCTTCATTTCTTCCGTACGCTTACGTTACCAAATTTTCTGTATGAAGAATTTGAATTAAATTGCAAATACAGTGCTTAAAGCTGCATGCTTATATCCTAGACCATATTAGAAGGTGCATCAGAGATCAGTTAAAGAACAAGTTCGGAGACGTAGATTGCGATGAACATGTCTGTCGAACGAAAGGTGGACGACTTCCTCAGACAGTGGAAGACTCCGAAAAACACGGATCAAGAACACGATCTGAAAAGAGGATACTGACATTTTCCGAGGTCAGAAATGTGGAGGAATGTAGTGAAGAATGTTCGAAGTGTTGCGATACTAACAGTAGTGCATTGGTTGAGAAGTCTTTACTCGGTACTCTCTTTCGGTACTGGGTATGAAAATAAATAGAATTGTCAAATTTAGGGTTTTATAAATTTATACTAAATGGTAAAGACGTTTTTATCATAAAAATCAACTTTTTTTTGGAGTGTTTTGTAGTGTTAACTAATTTCTGTCGATTATATTTCATAATGTCGACTTGGAGTAACTTTTGTATCAGTAATATAACATATCAACTGAATTTGGATGATCAAGAACTGTTGTTACTCCAACGATCTGCAAAGAATTGATGCCCTTGAGGAAAATATCAATCAAGATATTCGTGAAATAGGGCCAAAAACATTCGACCATATACAGGGAGATTGGATTATGGTTATGAAGTTAACTAACCAAAATTCCCTATATACATTCAGAAGTTTAATTTTTTTTAAATAAAACAATACACATTTAACCATATTTACTGTAGTATTTTCAGTAGAGTCACAAAAAACTCGATAATATAAACCAAGAAAAAATCAAGGAGGCAATGGTGACATTGACATTGTAATACAAAACAAAGCTAGTCGTAATCTGATCAGTCACAGACCCATTGAACCGAGAGACGTTTTTTTCCCTCATCTTTGCGGTCGCCTGATATTGGACCAGATCAAAATCGTTACACTTTTACTTCTATACCGCACAAAAACGGTATTATTAAATAACAAGCAGGTCGTCATTAATTTAATTGCTGATGATTTCCTTTTAAGCTCAACAACGAATGGAAACCTAATGATAACCTATCACGGAACTTTCTTTTTCACAACGGTATCTGCATTTGGCGCATTTCCTCCTCTTTCGGAAAATATTGAGCAACGAAACGAGCGATTAATATGCCCGACAGCGGGCTGTTTGATTCATATCTCTTTTCTTTACAATGGTGTTAATGAAAATGTTCATTTCGACGGCCTGAATAGCGGTTGCGAAAGGACGCGAATTTTTCTTTTAATTCTCGCGATGACTCGAACAGTGGAAGCGACGAAGTTGGCAATAGTAATAGTAAACTTAATCATATATATTAAACATATTACATGTTGCAAAATCTTTATGATTCTTGAGATATCACTTTAATTACATTTAGTTGTGAAATAAATGCTTGCAATTATATGGAAAATTTTTAGTGACAGAAATGTTATCTGATGCACAACAGTACTTACAATTTATATCTAGAGTAAATGTTCTAGTTACCAAACTTGTAGATTTGCTTATTGATATTTTTACTTCGAAGTAAGAGAAAGCCTGAGGAACCATCAAGATAAAATGTTAGCTGGTTAATTTGGTTCTTTAGAAGTAGTCTTACATATCGAAAAATTTTAAATAATTTTAACATTAATTATACGAGTTTGAGACATCTTTAAAATTAAGACAAGAAAATCTATAATTATATATTGATAAAAATAAACACCTTGTAACTGAAATCACTTCATCAGAGTACCTGTGTGAATGAATATAAAGGTTTGTTTGTCCACCAAGTACTATTACAAAAAAAAAATGCGAAAAATAAGTAATACAATATATATATATCAAATTTCGTTCCTCAGAAGCAGTCTGGATTGATATATAAAGAAAAATATTCAAATTATTTCAAAATTAATTTATACGAGTTTTTAATAATTAATTTAATACATTTTTTAATTGAGAAAAAAATTCTTATAATCACATATTGTTGAATAATAACACATTTCAACAGAAATCACTTTATCAACAATTAAATCACAGCCAGAATTATTAAACTCTACCAAAACTAATATTGAATCGTACCGAAATCGTGGTACCGACACCCGAACTAAAAAAAATATTTATATTATCTGTATTAGACTCACCAATGGCTTCATTTTTGCACTCATACAAGGGTGGTCTTGGTAGTTCTTGCTGAACTGTATGCTATCCACGAGCCCCCGTTGGCTTTTATACTACTTGGACGCTTTCGCCGTACCGTGTTCCCGCGCGCACCACCTCCGGTACCACCGCGGATTCGTCGCCGTCGTTGCAAAAGCTCCAGCTCCTGCATAATTTCGTAGACTCTGGTCCTGATCCAAGTAATTTTTTTTAAGTTCTTTCGTCCTGTGAGTGACCGAACCTTTTAACGAAAGTAGTGACGAACAAAGTTGTATGATGTTTTCGGGTGAGTTATTGTTTCAACCGTCCAAAATCGATTTTAATATTATTTCTTTTACTTGTTATTTTGGTACTTTAAACCTTGGCATGGTGCATCAATATTATTCCAAGATCCCCAAGGTGAGTGACACTATATTCTTAATAATCAATGCAAAATGGTCTTACTGAAAAGGTCATGGAGAAACTGAGATGAAATCTTCATTATTCAAGATATCATACAACTCAAGAACGGTCTATTTTTAAAAAACAAAATGCAGATATTGCATATATCTATAAAGTTGATTCATTAAAACCAATTTCTTTTCTGTGCCTTGAAGGTTTTTTGGCTCATAAATCATCATGGAAAACATTATTTGTATTTAATATTAAAAAAGAAAATAAAACTAATTAAGCTTGGAAAATTTATGATAAAATATAATTTTGTTTCCAATTTTAGACAATTATTTTAATAGAATTATTAATATTTTAAACATTAATATTTATAAAATCCTCGGTATTAATCATTCCTAGTACCGTCCAAATTTGCGTAATTAAATTGGTTTTTCTTTTTTTATTTAAAATATATAGTATGTTGATTCTGAATTTAGCATTCAATAAAATCATGCTAACTAATTTTAAATATTTATTTTTAGTTTCTTTTTTCGAGTACTGTAACAAAATTATATTAATTATTTTGATTTAATTTATTTGTTTTCCATGTATGGTTAGATTCATTAAAATTTTCTTTAATTGCTCTATTTACTTTTAAAAAAGAAATGAAGGTATCTTACAAGGAATTCATGTTACTTTTTCAAATTACTTTTCATTACAGGAAAATATACTTTTACTTTTAATTTGTTAGTATTCAAAAAATGGTTTTAAAATTTTGTTTTCAAATCTCGAGTTTGTTTGTACATAAATTACTATGTTTTTGTTTTTTTTTATATAAGCTGCCAAATCTAATTAGTATAATTTATGTCCCACTTTGTGTATATTTAATTTCATTATTATTTTCTTGTATTATTTTATTTTTGAAAAATGAAATATAAATATTTTGATATATAGTAACTACTTAATTCTTTATGGTGATTTTATTTTATAATGCTCTGTATGGAGCTTTTTGTTGAAAGCTATTTTTGCTAAATAAATTATTTCAATATTTTTTGAGAAATATTGTTTCTAATTTTCAAACTGCTTTTATGGTATTATTGTAAGCGGCATAACTGAATTTCTTTATTATTTTTAGATAAATATTTTTGTTTGAAAAGTTTTAAAATTTAAAATGTTGAGAAACATTCCTTCAAATTGATTTTTTCACGAAAATAAGGTTTTAATTAGTTTATTTAATTTTAAATTTATTGTTAACGTCAGCCATACTGTATAATAATATTTTTTATTTTTTTCTATATTTTTTAATTTAATATTTATTTCCTGTCAGTTGTTCTCGGAAATCACTCAATAAAACATTGTATCAGATTAAATATTATAGTAATTATCAACTATTAGTTTGACTTTTTTCTAATATTTTTTACTATGTTAATATTTCTTAAGGAGGAATCTTAAGGAAACATTTTATTTGTGATAATACTATTGGAATACACCATTACTTCCTCCTCTATTATCATTATTTTTTAAGATAATTACATTATTTAAAACTATATTTATTATTTTTTAAATATCATATTTAATATAATATGTGCAGTTTTTTGCATGCTTTGATCATCATATACTAAAAAAAACTCAAACTTCTAACTAACTAGTTCTTCATAGTATACCAACAATTATAAAAAGATTATCATAAAATTGCATCGATTTAGCTTCAATTTCATTGCGTGTTTTTGACGTAACCTATATTTAATGATAATTATTATTAATTATTTATTAGTAATATTTTTATATTTTTCAATAAACATTTATTAAAAACTTCACACAATAATTTTATGGAGTTGTCTCTTCATTGGGAATAGATTAGTATAATTGACTTGGTTCACTTTGGACTTCATTCAATATTTTTTATACAATGCGGAAATAATAATTAATAACTTTTAGTTTAACAGTTTTTTTGTGAACTATCCAATTCAATCTAGATTAATCTAATTTTTATTAACAATACTTCAAACTTATTGTTATTCGTAATGGATAAATTAATTTAATTAAGGTACAACAATGCTTCCGCCTGTATTTTTTCGAAATTTTATTATTGGTTGTAAAATATACTGTGTTGTCATTGAAAAAACTGGACACATAATCCATGTTTTGTTCTTCCTCATTAAACATAGTGCCGCTGCTGGTCAGTAAAGCAGTGTACCATTGATGGAAATCATTAATAGATGGAGCAAGATATGCAAAATGCGGGTCGGGTAGAACTTGTCGTTATAACGGTTCTATGTAGATTTTTGAGGATTTTGTAATATGTAGCGGATTATTGTTCAGGTTTGACCAAATTGAATTGACTGCGTCTTTGCCTTCTTAGCAACTATTTTTACTGCAATGTCTATTTCAAACGTTCTCTCATAATAGTGTGATTTATATCTTCGTACACTTTTGGTCTTCTTATATTCTAATAAATATGAGTAAGCCTTGTTTGTTAATTTATGTTAGTTAATCTCAATTACTTTAAATTAATTGTTCATTAATGTTTTGTATTAATTGTTATGTCCCTTAATAAGCAGAAGCTTTCAAAGAGTTATTCCCTAATTGTTTGATTTTTAATTTTTTTTTGTTTTTTATTGGTAATATGTTACCTTTAATTTTCTTTGTGCAATTTTTATAAATCAATTATTAGATATATTTACATATATTAAAACTATATATTATTCTAAAATATGTACAATATATATTTTAACTTATAACATATTGCATTAGGATAATTTTCACTGTATTCACCAGACAATTTTTACCAAAATGTTGGTCCACCTCTGGGGTATTCTTTTAAAAATATCTGCAAATGAAGAAATTCTTTGATGGCTGCAAGAACAGGGTATCACATTTTCAATGATAATTTGTAAATATGTTATCAATTTCACGCACATCTCTTTTTTATGTCGATATATACTAAGGAATGCTATGGACTCTACAAGTTTTTCAAAAAAAATAATATGTATTTGAAGCGTTATGAATATACAAACTGTATATAATAATGTACATAATATCTCGATATTGTTTATTTGATATTGTTATATTACTTAAAAACTGATTTTGATACAACTAACAAAAACCATGAAATCAGCATAATGAAGCTTTAAAATGATAAATGAACAGCTTAAATCAAACGAAGATAATAACAATAGACTGAGGTTAGTGTCTATTTGATAAAAATTCAGATTTCAATCAACTGTCAAATCTAAAGAAAGTAATTCAAAAATTTAGAAATATTGATGCTCCAAATATCAAAGTTCAGGAAAATCACTTGTATTTGCTTGAACAATAATTACAAATTTAGAGAACCTTACAAAGGCGTATACTTAAGATCACGATACAGGATGTTGTACGCAATTAACCGTTTTAAAAAAGATTACCATTTGCTGACAATATCTGAATGATCATTTTCGTTAAAATTGTTTTGTACATTCTTTTGCCAATAAATAAAAAAGTCTAGAGATAGCTTCGCACACAAATAAAATAAGCTTGTACCAACTTAAATAATATGTAGATAATATAGCGTAATAGCAGAATCCTAAATATATTTGTAAGAACTCTCGCTTTCATTATTACTACATATACAATTACATGCGTGCCATCTTGTTTATGTGACGTTTAGCTCAGTTTTGCTTTAACTTCCAAATTTTATTATGGATAAATATATGCCACAAGAACGAGCTGAAATATTTATTGAAAATAATCGTTCTATTATTGCCACTCAGCGGAAATTGCGTAAAAATATCCTAATCGTCCAGTGTCTCAGAAAGCCACAATTAATTGTTCACATGCAAATTTTCGACAGTACGGTACGACGGTAGACGTCGTTCTGGAAGACAACGGACGTCCCGTAACGCTGAAAATGTGGCTCTGGTGCGTGATAGTGTTGCAAAGTCTCCAGAAACATCGAGGACGTGATTCCCAGTTACACATTTTTGCACACCAAAGGCCTAATAAAATTTAAGATTTTTCATCTAAATTGATAATCAAACATGAAGCCCATTTTCTTCTTATTGGCTACGTCAATAAACAGAACAGTCGGTTTTGGGGAAAACAAAATCGTCAATTAATTTATGAAACATCATTGCATCCACTAAAAACAATAACGTATGGTGTGGTATTCATGATGGAAACATCATTGGTCCCTATTTTTTTGAAAATGACCAAGGTGTTACTGTTACTGTTACTGTTGAACGATACCAAGACATGATTCGAAATTTTCTTGTGCCTGAAATTGAAGAGCAAAGGCTAGAGGACATGTGATTTAGAGCCAGCTAGATCTCCTGGATGCTGGATCTAATGAAAAAATCGTGGTCACCAATTAGCTGATATAATTTTTCAATCATAACGAAAAAAAATTTAAGACCAAACAAACTTCTTCTGGAAACCAAACTTATTTGTCTTTTCTTTGAGCAATGTTATAGGCAATCAAAATGGTAGCGACTTTTGCCCCACATTGTATTTCAATTCAATTATTGATGAAGATTTTAAATAAATACTTATTATTTAAATTACAATTAGGAATATCAATGATTTTTCACATTTGGTTCTACAATAATCTGGTATCTCTGAAATGCAAAGAATAAACCTTCCTGTTAGGAGGCTTGATGTAGGAGATCACGAGTGGCTTCCTGACGTATTCATTGTTTATTATTATTTATTTTGTTTTGTTGGAAAATAATTAATTTTATTTGAACCTTTACATATTGGAAATTAACACATTCATTACGTTTTTGCATTTAAACAAATAATATTTGCCTTAAATGCTACAAAAACAACGTCATAATAGCAAAATTCTTTAGAATTAGACATAGAGATAGAAAAAAATAAATATGACCAAAAATATCTTTCAAAATTTTAAATCCAATGAAAGAAAAGAAATTTGTTTGTCCTCTGGCACTCAGTGATTCAGACCCGCAAAACATTGTTAGGGGTGTCCTCATTTAAGTTTCCATCCTATTTTCCATGTTTTGCGAGGGCCATGTCTGTCGGGTCTGCTAGTATAATATAATTTAATAACAGTTCTCTACGTTGTTGTCGATTTAGTTTTTTATTATGAATTAGTTTTTTTTTGGAAATAAAATCTTAAGCAAACATAAATATATATTTACATGTTGTAATATCAAGGTGATACTGTTTCTGTCCTATTAACCCATATATCATATCTTGGGCAATATCAACCTGTTTTCTGTGATGCCGGTTACGTAGCACGTCTTCAACGTCCTTTACGTAACGCTGCGTCAGATGGTTGTCGTGTTATCGCCCGGACCACCTGGACAAGATCAATGCTTCAGTTTATTTTCTGCGTGTCTCCTCCGTGGCGACGCATTAGCCACAGTCTGGCGGACACCGTCTCGTTTTCAACTCACTTTTTTTGCGTTTCGACGTCCGACAATATTGTAATAAGAAAGTGTGGTATACTTTTAGTCTTGCCCGTCGAAATAATCGGGTTACGTAAATGAGCGTTACATATTGAGGGCATTTAAAATCGGAGAAATTATCGATGAAGACGAGCCTTTCGATCTCTCGCCGATTTCGGGCTGAAAAGGCGGGGGAGTTACGCAAGACGTGGCTGATGGATGAGTGCGAGCAGCATCTTGTCGAGCTTGTTCTTCGACCGGTACAACATAACAGAGAATGAAATGCGTTCGAAAAATATAGAACAGACCGAATTATTAAGGAAACAACTGAAGTAGAACGATTTACAACACACGAGATATTAACGATTTTATGGTGAGGCAAGACACACACGTACAAGAAAAAAGCGATTGTGATTTAATTGATTTAATTTTATGTGGAGTTGAAGAAATGAATTTTTTGGAAAGGATAATGTTCAGTATTCGTCGAAAATTGGCTGGGTTACCGATACGTAAAGGAAGTTAAACATTGGCGGGTGTTAGGTAATACTATCTTAGTTGCAAGAAAAATAATGAGTAACTGTCCAAAGGACCAGGAAAGTTTACAACATTTTCTAGACCACGACAATTTTTTATACGAGGGCAGTTAGATAAATCAGTACATTCCCCGCGCAATACCTTTAAATGCATCACTGCTACCCTCAATTGTCATCTGTCAGGTGTACCGAAAAGTCATTACCGGTTTTTCTGATGTCAGATGTCGCTTGACTTAAGTATGCTATGTTATGATTTGATACACGACATTTTATTCTGACATCAAACTTCATATGTTATGTTTTGTGAAAGTAACACCGTCATAGATTTATACCTCTTGCAAATGTCTTGAAAATGCATATTTACGGCGCGTATGCTCGAACCTTAAAAACATCCAAATCCAAAAAATGGGAAAATGGGTTCCACACCATTTGAATATTAGACAAATCGAAAAACGTCTTTGAAATATTGTGTAGCAACCTTGAGACATATCGAATTTTACATCGTGGAATAACTGTCTACAAAATATCCAGAAATATAATTCCAGATGTTGAACACGGGCGGGGTGCTAGCAGGCGAGAAACCCCGAGGTGTTTATCTGGGATGTTATTGAAGGCTACTTTCGTTCATTCAGTTACTGATCATAGTTCAGTTCAGACGTGCCACCATCGACTGCCCAAGCCTCATCTACTGATAAACCCAGCGCTGCTTTCTTTTACCATTTGTATTTTCCACATTTTTATGATAGATCAATAAATAATGGTCACATCATGTAAAAACCATTATTTCGTTTTACCTTCATTCACTGAGTCATATAACATATCCCAAATTGATGACCCCGACGTGATCTTACGCAAAATTGGGTTTGGACTCATGAATGGAGGGTGTATGTGTTTTACGTAACCGTTATCTTTTCTTTTATACAATTTTTTTGACAAACTTTTCAACTCGTAGAGCTTTTGACATTACTATAACTGTTACTATCTGATCATCAGCATTTCGACTAGACATTTCTTTCGGCTCTATAATTAACTCATAATGTCATCCTCCGCTGCAATATTAGTCATATTGGCAGATATTTTTATTTGAAAGACTTTGGGCAGCTTCGATCGGATACCATCGTTATTGTTTTCTCTCGATTACCGTAAGATATGTGGCTACTGATTGCATTCACCGTAGACTCGTTCTGTCTTCGCCGCGGTACCAGTATTACCAACGTCTCGTCGTCGAAGAAAATAAGTTACCACGTCGTTGTAAGATCGAACCTCCCACAGCGGCGATTACGGAAACCCTGTTCGAAAAATAGCTTGTTTTCAACGTCGTTCATAGACCACGTTCAAGTACCAAAGCAACGGTATCTGTAGGACCGAAAGATATCAACAGCCGCATTAGCTCACAACCACCCTACCGTATATATTGTTTTGTCAGCCGTATAAATCAGTTTTGTTTTATCACATCCAAATGTTTTAAAGCTATATCTATGCAGCATACTTATTTTTTATATATATTTATATGTTTTTTGTATATTTTTTGTTATGAATTATATGTAAAATTCTGGCAGGGTAGTATTGTAGCGAGTTTGAGGCATGTCGAATTTTACATCGTGGAATAACTGTCTACAAAATATCCAGAAATATAATCCTAGATGTTGAACACGGGCGGGGTGCTAGTAGCGCCATCTATGGAATGATAACGATTATCTGGCAACCCCGAGACGTTTATCTGGGATGTTATTGAAGGGTATTTCCATCATTCAGTAACCGACCGTCGTTTGGTTTAGACGTGGTTTAAAGTGGCCAATATTATGAATCAATAAATATTGCTATTTTCTTGAAAATTACATAGTTTCTTTTTCGAAAAAAACTGGTAGTGACTTTCTGGTATACCGGGTGTTTTTGTGCAATCTGAGTTACTAATTTGTTTGACATCCATTTTATGCAAAAATACTTATAGGGGATCTCTGCACCATCCGTTTCAATACTCAGTTATAATAGAAACAGCACAAGTGATACCGAATGTTCAAGCTGCCGAAAAAAGGTGGTCACTTCAGAAATTGTCGTTAAAATTCATTGAATAATATCGAGTTATTGGAGAACGAAAATGCCTTAGGTAGCTGAGGCTATGACCACCTCAACTGACCAGATACCCACATTTTACATAAATATTCGTTCTTTATCTTATTCGAATATAGTTCTCTATATTAAGATTCAGATCAGGGTATATTCTCCTAGATTTACAATCATGTATTGCGAATTATACTTTAATTTATGGATACTGTACACTTTTGTGCTGTTTTTATCAATTCTGCTGAGATGGAGACTGGCTGAAGTTCCTTTCCAATGTCATCACTAGTTGGAATCGTTGATCTTGTTTCTCATTTTTTCTCATTTTATGATATAGTGGAGATAAATCAGTACAATAGAGACCAATATATTAATCAGAATCATTCAATGTAAATTGAATCCACAGTTGTTAGATAACACCCAAATTGTCATCTTTAACTGAACCATTCTATCGAATACAAAAATACTATAAAATAAATTACATACAATGATACGCTTGCCAGAATAAAATCGATTATGATTTAAATTATTTAATTTCAAGTTTATTATCTGTCGGCTATTGTTGATCTACCAATATATCAAGGAAGTTAAATAATGACCAATGTTAGGTAATACTATTTTACTAGACATTCTAAGAAAAATAATGAGTAAGTATTCAAAAGACCAGGAAAGTTTATAAAACTTTCTAGGCCATGCCAATTTTTTACAGTTTATTATATAGTTTCTTTAAGTTTTTTTGTTAATATAATGTTCGAATAAAAATTATATTCTGGGTAAAAAATCCGGAATTTGTAAATGACACGTACAAAAACTAATTTATCGAATATAGTTTTACTAATCTGGTAATATTAAAAGCTAATCAATGTCAAATATTCAGATTAAAGTGTTGGTAAGAAATATTGAAGGTGAACAAACTATTTCATAATGTATGATAATTATTCGTACATATTTTATTTGTCTATCTTCAAATAATTAATCATTAATTCAGGCCCATTGTTTAGAAACTCTAATCCTCGAGTAAAAATCGTGTGTGTATTGAAATTATTTAGTGCATTTGGTTTAATTTTGGTAAGGGTAGCTGATATCCAATATTTTCACACAAATTTCCTCTTTTGGTAATTTTTCTGTCTCTCATCATTTGCTCGGTTTCTTTAGTTTCTTGTAAATCCTGCATGAATACTATATTAATTAGTCTGCTGAATTTCTATTTTGCAGACTCCTTATTACGCGTTTTTCATAGACTTATTAACAACTTAAGATTTGAATTAGCTCAAAAAGGCTTCTTTCAGATCCTTTTTAAAGGTTTAAAGGTTTAAATTTTAAAACTTTTTTAAGTTTCTTACCAAAATTTTTTGAGTTCCGTTGTCTATTCTGTCACCAACTATATGATAATAGGTTTTGTATCCAAAAATATCAGTTAAAATGCAACAAATAGGCTTAAAGTGTGTCCACTTGTTCAGTTAATTTATGTGATGTGATGATTTATAAGCATCCGATTTTTAATATTATTCATATTTTTATATGAATAATGTTTTAAAGTTAATTACCGTTTCTAAACGTTCTTTAAAGGCTTTAAACTATGATTATGCTTGAGCAAGAGCTCTCAACTGTATAATTAACAAAAATTGTAAAGAATAGCATTCAGATTTTGGTTGGTAACTCAATCTGATACAATCCTAACAATATACAGAGTTATGGATTGAACCATATAGATAGTATTGTCTTCTAGTTCCCTACTATTTATTTAGGGAATATTATAGGAAATAAGCAATATATTTCCATTATTTTAACTAATTTCTTTAATTTTATAATTTGTTAAGATTCTATTAGAATGAAATGTTGCTAAAATCTTTCTGTTCATAGCACATTAATATCTTAGGTATATTAGGTATATGAATAGTCTGTAAAAAGAAAGCCTTAAATATTATTTAGATTAGATTAGATTTATATCATTGTATTCGCTATGCAGTAAATTTTAATCTTTATATGAAGATACAAGTTGCATAGATATGTAGTATTCTCTAAGTGCTGCCAAAATTTCAAAAGCTCTCAGAATTGCAGGATAACAAAATAAATTATAAGCTTTGTTAATATATAGCGATAATTTTACCAAAAACAATTTTCAATATTAATTCACAGAACCCTTATTATGCACGACTAGCCCATAAGATATAATTCTAGCTGAAATTAACTTAATAACAATCTAATATATAATAAACGAACAAAACAAAACGAAATATCCATATCAAACTCGATTAAATCGAATGGACGTGAATTGGGGCAATAAAACAACGTATAATTGATCGATTATATTGTAGATCACGGCTCAGTCAACCAGTAAACAGAAACGTATATCACTGATATCGAAAAGAGAAAATCAAACGAATCTGTTCTATTAGCCATTAATTAGCATTAAGCAAAAACCAGTCCGTCTAATGTGAGGCTGAGTTTTTAATTAGTTTCACGTCGTTTTTGCTTCTAGTTGTAATCGTACCGATTTGGTGCTATGTGACGTTCCACATCACTTGATATAGTAATGATCTTGTTAGTTTCTATATCCGTCAGGTTTTTCCTTCATCAAAAGATTCTCGTTGGAATATGTTGAATGTACTGAACTTGGTATATTAGAGTACCAACGTTCCTATGGGACATTGGGATTACATCAAATATTGATTTTATTAAATTCAAATTATTGGTTGTATTTTTGCTGCTGTAGTAATTTGTCCATATAATAATGTCAAAAGTGTTTTTCGTCTCTCGTGAAAACATATTCTTTATGTGTTTATTGCTAAAAAAATATTTACGAAGCATTTTAGTACATTGTGTTTTATATCTTGGTCAGGAAAGGAACAGAGTGGTAGTGAAAATACGTACTGTGGTCAAAAATAATACATTTAAGAAAGCACATAATAAATAAATTAATGTAAAGTATTCATAATGGAAAAGCAAGTCTCATATATTGTAGAAAATTTGATCGTAATAAGGATAAAAATAATGTGGAATAGGACAAAGGAAAAGTGACTATATTGAGAGGGGCAATGGAAAAACCATTAAGTATAGAAAATAGTAGTAGGTAAAATGAAGCATTGGAAGAGTTAAAAAAATAACTCAGAGTAGAAGAAAGTATACAAGGACTGGAGATAGAAATACAAAGAAAATACCTAGCATTTGAAGGTAGTCAGAAATAAGGTAGTCAGATGGAAAATGTAGAAGAAATGTAAATTAAAACTAATTGGAACAGATATGGCAGTAGATATATTAACAATACAAAGAAGGAAAATAAGAAAAACTTAAAGTGATTTAAGATCAAAAATCAGGTAAATTCAGATAGAAAAACTAGTTCAATTAATGGGGAAGGTTTAAAATTAGAAGAGCTAGAGAGAGAGAGAGGAAAGGAGAGAATTGAAGAAAAGGAGAGAAAAGATAAGGAAAGACAGAAAGAAGATAATGAAGGACACGGCGAATACCAAAAATATCGAACCTGGAAAGGAATAAAATAAAAATAGGAACGTGACAAACCAAGACTATAAATATAAAAACAAAAAACATATAGGAAAATCCATATGGAGAAAACGACAAAGAGAAATCAGATATTCTAGAAGTCAATATTTTAAGAGAAACCCAAAGGAAAGTATGGACGAATACGAAACAAAAAACGATAAAGACAAGCAAATAAAAACAGACTTGGTATTCACTCTCAAGTCATCGTGTTATTGTGAAAGCTTATGGGGAACATGCTCTATCTGAATCACCTGTAGATATTATGTTTTACATTTCAAAATAGTCATTTTAACGTAAACTAATAAAGTTTGGATCGGCCACATAAATATTAATATGAAGGATTTGTAGTTTTACTAGATGATTCATGCCAAATAACAAGAAAATCTTGCGGAATTTGTAAATGTATATACAAACTGAATAATTTCCCAATGTTTGATAGTTATTGCAATGATTCAAAACTAACGGAATTGGGTACACCATGAATACAACTGCAAAAACATTGAAATGTGATCTTGCATGGTCAAAATATTGTTTAGTCGCTTTAGAAATTACTTCTGTATCATATAGTTATTGTTGATGCATTGATGTATTGATGTGCTAAATTAGTTTAAAACGTAAAATGTCACACCAGCAACATTTACACCAAATATTAAGGACTGACATATTAATGATCCGTATCTCGGACAGAAATGTACAATACGCTACTAAAACCTGAAGAAACTATTAGTAGGGAAGGCTATTGATGAGGAAATAATTAAATTGAATATAACCTTTGATTGTTGACTTAATTTGAAGGAATCTCTATAAAATGCTTCTGTAGAGAAATTTATAAGGAAATTTAGAGAATAGGCAGCAAAAGTATCCATTAATGAGACCAAAAACATGACTTTAAGATATCTTCAGCTTCAATACATAGCCGACGTAGAGTGTGTGTTATCCTTCGGTTTCTATGGTCTTTATCCATGTTTTTCTCGAAGCAGTTCAAGGTTCAAAGGTCCACTTCGTAACAGAGGTCTATAAGGAGTTCGATTAAATTACTTTCGATAGATATGTCGAAACCCTTTATCCATGTCCCTGGATCATTTGTTTGTGGAATAATTTTATTATAGTGTGAACATTTTTCTGAATTAATTTTGTAATAAGTTAAAGCACAGTTCGTAATATGGTGTCGACAAGTCGACATTCTTTCCGTTAAAACAAAACAGTTTTAAAGTACATAAATTAATAGTTTGCGTCGAAAACCCTACACATTTCTTAACTTAATCACATACAAATTATAATGGAATAATTAGGACCAATTTCAAAATTCGGATATTTCGCCGAATCCTGTTATTAACAATTTTCAAAGAAAATTTTACATATTATTTACATTTATGTCGTAACAGACGTCGATTACAACTCATAATGAAATCCAAATAATTAGCCGGCCCGTGAGGCCCATGTTTTGTAATCGATACGAAAAGATTGGTACCGGCAATTTCCTCTTAGCTCGGAGAAAAGAATTCGTACGAATCAAAATTAAATCAACCGTTGCACATGTTGAATGGACGTATTCAAATGAAGCAAATTCGATGAAAAATTTCGAGATATACGAGAGAAAGCGCAAAAATCGCAATGCCGTAAAATAGATACTTCATATATCGATTGGAAACGGGTAATGATATTTCACATTGGGATGGTACCTGTTAACTAACGATACTTTAGCCTTCCACCAAACATGTTTATTCAAAATAAATTCAGTTTTTTATTGATTGGAAAATCATCGTATGCAGTCCACTCGGATGACTGTTGATTGGACGCAAAAACTAAAGTTTATTACGTTTCATCATCTTTAAACACTGCTCCGAATCATCAACTCGTCGTTGCTTTTGGTCAAAAGTGAGCTTGCGCGGCACCCACTTTGCTTTGAACTTTCTCATACCCAAATATTCGTGAATGATATGAAGTACGCGTTCAGATGATATCTTTGTGTCTGCTATTTCATTCATTTTCAATTTACTATCATTCAAAACCATTTTGTGGATTTTTGAAATGTTTTTGTCGGTAACAACCTGTTTTGGGCGTCCACTGCGTTCACTGTCTTCGGTGCTCATTTCACCACGTCTAAACTTAGCGTAGCAATCCTTGATGGTTGATTTTGCTTTGGCAGCGTCCGGAAACTCAGAATCAAGCCATGTTTTTACTTCAACTGTAGTTTTTCCCTTCAAAAAGCAATATTCACACGAAGAATGAAATCACGCGATATTCCTTTTTGTCCATTTTTTTCACAATAATAAAAGTTGTTTCACTCAAAATGCTATACTTCACAAACTAATGATCCGACAGTTGCCAAATTTATAAACGCATCTTTTGTGAGTTAGTGCTAACTAAAAACATATAGATTAAATTGTAGTAGCGCCATCTATATCTCAGGCCGGGGACTTTTCAATTGACCTGTTAAAGACTTGGATGTGAATCGGTACCGAGTATGGTTTTATTTGCTAGATTCATAGCTCTATCGTTCTTTGTTTCGTGTTCAGTCATCCTTTTAATTTTCTTTGGGATTCTCTTAAAATATATACTATTACTGTTCTCCTTGTCTTTGGCTTCATTTAGATTTTCCTATATATTTTTTTGTTTTTATTTTTATAGTCTTTGTTTTCCACTTTCATGTTTTTATTTTATTATAATTCTTTCTCGGTTCGACATCCTTGGTTATGCCCTTTTCTTCATGTTTTTCTTTATCTTCTTTCTGTTCCCAATTATCTTTTCTGTCCCTTATTTTAATTCTCTCCTTTCCCCTCTCTCTTTCCAGCTCTTCTAATTTTGAACTCTCCTCATTAGTTCAACTAGTTTCTCTATCTGGATTTTCCTGATTTTTTAATTGTTTCTTATTTTTCAGCATTCGTGTTGTTGATATATCTACTGCGACATTTATTCGTATTAGTTTTAATTTAATTTTTTTCCACATTTTCCATCTGACTGCCTTACTTCTGACTACCTTCAAATACCAGGTAGTTTCCTCGTATTTCTATCTCCAGTCCTTGTATACTTTCTCCTTCTCTGAATTATTCGTTTCAACTCTTCCATTGCTGTATATTGTTTTCTTAAGTTGTGAATCCATTCTACCTACTTTTTTATCTATACTTAATAGTTTTTCCATTGCGCTTCCATGTTCCACATTATTTTTATCCTTATTATGATGAACTTTTCTACAATATATGAGACTTGTTTTTCCATGTGTATCTTTGACATGTGTATTTCCTGTATTCAGTTAAAATATGGTTAACTGCGGGTACTGTGTTACATTCAATGCAAACTGGAGGTTCGCCCATCAGAAGAAACTCATCATGGGATATCCTACCTATGAGATATTTTTAGTCGGGTTGATACAATAATCAAATATAGGCTAGAAAAACGTATGTTCAATGTTATATATTATATTGCTTTCACCCACGGATAATGTACTCAGTCGGGGACAATTTCTTATCCTGCAAAAGTATATACTAGTCGATTTGCCAGGAGCAAATGATAATTCATTTTCTACTGAACACGATTGAAGGAAATCAAGGCATCTTTGTAGAAAAGTCTGGCTTTACTTATGATCACGGTGTGCGTAATATATATAACAATATCTTGAAAAGAGCAACAATTAAATACATGTACATATATACACTGCAGCAAAAAGCAGTAAAAGTTTAGTATCCAGTAGTCGAAAAAATGGCTTGGTTCAAAACAAATTTGTTTTTAATTGCAGAGAAGAATATTTACTTTAGAGTGCTGAAGCAATCGTATTTTTAAACAGACTAGAATATTGAGATGTGGGTCTAGAATATGTTGTATAAATAAAACATATTCAACACCTAATTTATTTTTGTTAATATCAAGAACATAGCACATAACCTTCATATTATGGGGAACCATCATAATAATGTGCATTTTATTGTATTATTGTATATATAATAAACCATAAGAAAAAAACAAAACACTCAGACAACACATTTAGTCAAGGCCATTAATCTTCGCCAAAATATTTCAACTTCCTCAACATTTCTAATAGTATACATCATCAGAAGGCACAGGGGCTATTAAATTTCAATGCACCACTCCCACGTCTGCGATCCGAATGTTTACGAAACCGAATCCGTTATGCATTCGTCCTTTTTCAACCCAAAAACTATCATAATTTAAAATTTAACGACTAGAAAAATGCGATATTTTTACATTAACCGGTTCCAGTACCAGTTTTGCATCTTCAATGGTGAATGTACACCGCCATTACACAACCAGCCCACCCAATGCAGTTTTTTCAGATCGAATTTGACATTTTCGATGGAAATATTCGTACGGATTTGTTTTGGGATTTATGGCAATATCAGAAACATCTCTCCCGGCCGTTTCATAACCAGTTTAATAGTTTGCATGCTCATTTATATACGCCAAAACATCACTGACTTGTTATATGGCTTATGTATTATTTATCAAGACTATATTCGACGATGTTAGATACATATCTCAGCCGAAGCAATTAGTAATGCAATTAAACGGGAACTTTCTCATAATTAATTTACTCGTTTCAGATATTTCTTCAGTACGGTACTGCAATTCCAAATCTACCGGGCCCTGTGCCAAGCGGCCGGTCAGTACTCACGAGGAGACTTCAGCAGGCCGTTACACAAATGCGATATATACCACAGCAATGAGGCAGGAAAAATATTACAGTAAGTACTTTTTCTCGGCTATGTATTTTTTTTAGAAAAAGTATTGAGTAATTAAGCATATGATTGAAGAAAAATTAAATTAAAAATTCCTTCCTCCTTTAACAACATTGATACAGTCTAAACTAAAGATTGGGATACAAATATATATAATTAAATAAATGTTTACTATAAATCAAGGATTTACCAACGAAACCTGAATATATTTTAGCTTGAAATTCGTTAAATTATAAGTCACATTGTTGGTGATATTAACAGTCACAAGATATGGACAAAATAATATAACACCGGACTTATATACAATATGTTTTTACTAATTAGGCGTAAAGATCCACCAATTGCTTTTGAAATAGCTGCAATTCTTCGCGTTAGCAATAGTTTCCAACGGAATATTCTTGTACCAAAACATCCGCCAGCTACTGGAATGGTGACTCCTAACTCTCTGCTATGAGACACACCATAACTGTTCAATTATGTTGAGATTTGGTGATTGTACTGTTCAGAGAAGATCTTATTATCGATTAAATTAGATTAGATATATATTAGATTACTAGCGACCCGCCCCGGCTTCGCACGGGTGCAATGCTGATACTAAATTAAATACACTACAGAAAAAATATGAACGTTGTATATAAAAACATAGCGGCCCGCTCCGACTTTGCACGGGCATAAAATATATATGCCTATGTCACTCAATGAAAACATGATTAAAATCGATCCAGTATTTTTGGTTCATTCATTACTGCCCTTGGCCTGCACGCATTAAATTTGGAGTAAAACAATTCCTCTTCCCCTATACTTACTATGAAGATTTCCTGCTATCTTTGGAATATCTAAATTCATACAATTTTTATTACATTACACATTTTTAAACGCAAATTTTAAATTTGTAATATCTCCGAAAATATTTGTTTAATTTACATGCTGTAAGGAACCATATTGATCTATATTAATTGCACACTGTATTTAAGGTACTTAATTCGATAAGGATTAATGCCGTATTGCTTAAAATAGCTTCGTAAATAAGCTATTTTCTCACGTAAAAAGTAAACAATAAAAATGGTTAATGTGGGTTATCCCTAAAAGATAAACATATACCGTCGCGGACTTTTTTGTAGACCTTTTTATGGTGTACAATACTGTAGTACATTAATTTGATCTAACTCGTAGGGTTAGGCTGCGTTTTTGCTAATTGCTAAATAAGCCTAAAAAAATAGGTTAATTTACGACATCACGTTAGAAACCTCTAAAACTAGCAATGTTGCCTTAGTATATTATGCATGTATTATACATATAAACCTTCCTCTTGAATCACTCTATCTATTGAAAAAAACCGCATCAAAATCCGTTGCGTAGTTTTAAAGATTTAAGCGCACATAGGGATATAGGGACAAAAAAGGCGACTTTGTTTTATACTATGTTAAGATATCTCGATGCTTCTAAAACCAAGACTGAACCTTCTTGGCTCTGTATATGGTCGTATTATCATCTTGGAATATGTCATCGTTTGGTAACGATATGTTAGTTTTAGTAGGAACTTTATTATGGAGAATATCGATATATTAATACATATTTGACCTCATGTTTGACTAGGTAAGCTTAGTGGTAGGCTTCTTTTGTAAACAATGTAAACGATGATTCGTTGGACCATACTATGTTCTACTAATCATCAAAATCCAGGTTTTATGATCGTTACGCCATTTCTTTGGCAGTTTTGAAATGTACGTAAACTGAACAATACATATGGATTCTATTATTTTGCATGGATTCCATTATTTTGCATATTGCATTATGTATAAATTATTTTGTCTATCCCCGGTATATATTATTTTTGTAGTTTCGATTCATCAGTAAATTCGAAAATGAATGAATGAAGTTTTAAACTGAAAAACTAGAGTGAAATAAAGAAATATGAACAGAGTATTTTTTAAATTCCCACAGTGTTAAACCCACCACAAGGGTTTAATAATATTGGAAATGTAGAATATAGTTATAACTAAGTGGTATATTGAATATTTTTCGCACTCTATATTGAACGCAATGGAAATGTACAACTTTGCCTCTGCTGTTATTCCTCTACAATTCAAAACCATATGGAAACATATGATTTAATTGTTCATCATTTAACTGTTCAATTATATCGAGATCTGGCGATTGTACGCCCAGAGAAGATATTTTATTATATTTTGATGATTACAAGACCGTAGACCGAACCTTCGTGGCTCTGTATATGGTCATGTTGTCATCTTGGAATATGGTAGTGTTTGGTGACAATATGTCAGTTGTAGTAGGAACTTTATTATTGAGAATATCGATAAACTAATACATATCTGACCTCATCTTTAACTAGGTAGGCTTCTTTTGAGATTTTTCATATATAAACCTGCCGTTTGTAGGAAACAATGTATACGATGATTCCTTGGACCATACTAGTTTGGATCTCATTATTTTTGTTATATTGTTAACTAATTGATATTTCTTATTCTTTTTATGGTTCTCTATTGTTACTAACCCTATTATGTGATCTGTTTAACGATTTTCTTGTCTTGTTGAAATGTAATACAGACTTCAATAAAACATTACTGAAATTTTGTTTTAAAAAAACGTTATTTCGATTAATATTGCAATGACAAAATGACTTTTTCATACCATTAATTTACCAGTACTTCCTTCGTTATTTCTCTATTCTACTGATTGAAACCAGATCTTTGACTATTTTTTCATACGTCTCTTAAGAGAATTGAATTAAATATAATCAAGTTGGCATCTTCTAAATAACACGTCTGATTGACTGAGCATTCGTATTTAAGCGTTTAAGTCATTTTGTAGCTAAACATTGTAATTTTTCAAAATAATTTCCTTATTCTATGTTAAGAATATCTTAATTATTGATTTAAACAAGTCAATTGCAATTTTATAACTTCGTTTATATTTGTTATAAAAACTCTTGAAGTAATGAAGCCATACAAGACCATATGTATTTGTGCATATATTTTGATCAGCGATATCGATTGATGAAACGGTAAAATATCTTGTAGACAACTGTTAAAGTACATAACCTAATTATTAAAATAAATCGTCCGATATTTTTCTATATAAAATAATAGTTTTCCATCTGGTATTATTGAATTATTCAGTGTATATAGATGCTAGTAGGAAAGGTCTAAATTGAATGTGGTGAATATTCAGCTCAATCCGATCTATTTCAAGAAGAAGAGGAGGAGGAAGAAGGAGGAGGAGGCAATATGGTTATAACACGAATTATAACACGACAATCCCAAAAGTGCATTTTCACGAAAAATATCTGAAAAAATCAACATCTGTTGTTTCATTATTGGGCTACAAATATAAATGGCAACTTTCCCATATAGCATGATGTCTTTGGTCTATTTATTTCACCAAAACCGGAAAATGGCGGAAGCAAAATGGTATACCCATTACTTCATCATCAAAGCAGACGCCGAATATGAGACAGTTGCGAAACGTTCGCGAGCAGTTACGCGTTTCTTCATTCGTACACATCCATCAATCCATGTAAAAAAGGAAAAAATACACCCATAGATCTCCAGTCAACCCCCCTAATCTGGTTCGAAACCGCTAATGTATGTAACGGTTACGTGAAATAGTAACGTTTATAAATCTCATTAGAGACAGCGGCGAACAGGTGTATCAAAAAAATTACCATAAAAAAAACTACATATGAAATCGTGACCGTTTCGACACATATTTTGATTGAGATTTATAGAACTAGGTTTTTTTTACAAGAAATGGTTATAACACTGAAATAAACTGTAGCCAGCCAAAAAGAGAAATTAAATTCATAATTATTTGATTAATATTTTATTTTAAATAGACAGCGTAAACATTTTAAAGTTCATTCAGTCCTTGACATTGTATTGTAAATGTTGAAATAATCGTCCACTAAGCCACATTGTTTTTTTCTTTTAAGTCTGTGTTTCTAGTAATATTAAACTTGTTCAAAACAACAGTACAAATTATATTTCGCCTTATTTCAGTTCAAGATATGCTTATAATATACCGTATCTTAAAAATAACTTTTGCCTAGATTTCAAGTACCTTTAATTTTAGATTTATTAATATATTATTACTAGTAGTTGTCGACTAACTTAAAACAATATAAAACTAATTAACTATAAAATAAATGTTAATGTGACTTTTCAGTGTTTTTACCATTTATTACACTTCGCCATACAATTACATAAGATCATCCGATTTGGATCTCTTGAGTTTACACCCAAGTTTGATTTAATAGTGAAATTAGTACTTCTGCATAACTGTAGAAGGATTAATTCTAATGATTGATTACAATGTTAAGATTTTCTGAATAAGCGGGAACGGCAAAATGTTATTTACGACTTTTTTTACAAATGTTTTCGTCACATGTGACACTGTGCAGTGTCTTGGTGAAGCAGCACTTTCTTTTTCTTCAAATGCGGTCGTTATTCGGCGACTTCATCCTTCAAACGGTCCAATAACGCTATGTAATAGTCGTTCTTGATGGTCCATCCTTTTTCAAGGTAGTCAATGAAAATTATTCCGTGCACATCCTAAAATACAGACGACATAAGCTTGCCAGCCGACTGTTGCGTTTTCCCACGCTTTGGACCGGATTCATCGTGTGCAGTCCACTCGGATGACTGTCGATTGGGCTTCGGAGTGAAATGATGGAGCCATGTTTCATCCATTGTCACATATCGAAGCAAGAACTTGGGTTTATTTCGCTTGATTATCTTCAAACACGGCTCCGAATCATCAACTAGACGTTGTATTTGGTAAAAAGTGGGCTCGCGCGGCACCCACTTTGCACATAGCTTTCTCATACCCAAATATTCGTGAATGATATGAGGTACACGTTCAGTTGATATCTTTAGAGTGTCTGTTATTTCATTCAATTTTAATTTACGGTCATTCAAAACCATTTTGTGGATTTTTTAAATGTTTTCGTCGGTAATGGTGCTCGTTTTACCACATCTAAACTTAACATACCAATCCTTGATGGTTGATTTTCATCATCATCATCATCTTTCATCACTCAGCATCAAGTCAAGTTTTTTCTTCAACTGTATTTTTTCCCTTCAAAATACAATATTTTGTCACAAAAGTTGCATCACTCAAAATGCTATAACTCATAAACTAATGAGCCGACAGCTGTTGCATGTTTTGAGGGTTAATGCTAACTAAGAAACATATGGACTTAATTCTAGTAGCGTCATCTATGTGTCAGCCCGGAAACTTTTCAATTGACCTGTTGTACATATATATATCTTAATCATACTTTTTTAATTAATAAAAAAATAAGCAAGAATTAGGAAAGACCATAAAATACTCACCGTTTTACACTGATGTACATTAAATATATACTTTAAATTATAGATTCTGTCTCTATTCACTGGTACTAAAATTGTAAACGTTGTCAGTTTAATTATAATCATATAGTTGGTGTTTGTAAAGAGAAAGATCACGTATTATTAATAAACTTTCGGTTTCTTGTTACGAGAAACGGTGTTAAGGTTAAAAAAATCTTTTGTATTATTTGCAATATTACAAATTAGATCTTTTGTGATCGTGAATAGCATAATTTAACTTTAATAACTCGGAATTTCTTAAAAAATACATTTATATTTATATGAACATTGCTCAAATCGGACATCCGTTTTAAGAAATGAATCGCTTTGCAAATATTTCTTTAAAGCAGGTCGATTTTATGTACAGATTTCTATACTAGTGAATATTCAACCATAATATTATCATATAAAAAGTATCTTATGGGACTATGAGTCCCATCGTTTTTCACAAAGACTTTTTAAGTGATCATAATTAAAAGTTTCAATTTTGAAAACTATAATAAAAATTGGCATGGCAGTAGACTCTCAAAGCAAGTAACAAAATCCAAAAACTAGCTAACATATCCCAGCTTCTGATATCCTTAGAAACCACCAAAATAAAAAGAAGAAATATTCTTATTCAACCGAACTTGTCCGGAAATATTTCTCAATAAATATCTCTTTAAGTGAAGACAATGATAATTATTCTTTGGTGATAGCATTTATAAAAGTGAAAGGCATATTTTAATTGAATTTTTATAAAATATTACTGTTTATTGAGTAGAAATCTACCCCTGTAAGTATATAATAAGTTTTTACGTTACCAAAAAGTCTTGAAACCAATTTGGGTATATGACGGGATGCCCCATGGTACATTATAATGGTAAACTGCATAAGGATCTGAAGGTAGAAAATATCGATAACGTTACCAAGGACTGAGTCCATGTTGTTTTTTATTATTGATATCAATATCGCCACTTTTAAGTCATTGAAACCAATACTAAATCGATCATCACTATCACTATAAGTTTCTACAGTGTAAAGTGTTTGATTGGCTTTGCCTGCCCATTTCTAGAAATCAAGCATTGACATTAATGAATGGAGATGATTCAATACAAGTATTCTATCGGTAGCGTCTTTATACACTGAATAATTTAATAATATTAAGTACATTTGGTTTTTTAAAAGTTTTTTACATTGATAATTTTTATTTACTCTGATAAATATCACTGATCAAGATGTATGAAAGCAGCTAATATTTATTTTAAATTAAATGTATATGGTTACTATTTCTTTGTAGTACTTTTCTGCCTTCTTTTCATTTCTCCCCTTCTTTTCAATTATATTTATATGCTCTATCTTTATTAATCAACTGTTTTTACAATTTTTTATTGAAACTTCCCTTGATTGTGGGAATATGTCTGGTGTTTATACTATTCTTAACTTATTTGTTTGCTCTTCCATCCACATTCTCCCATTCTTCCCTGCGGTTTTAATATTCTTGACTATTAATTATATTTACCAGGTGTGTAGGTAATTACTTTCCGATTTTTTTTCGCTAAAGAATACACGTTATTTACAATGGGCAGTTAAAATGTATTTATTCAAATTAGTGACCAGTTAATTCTATTCATTTTACCCATCCTTTCCATATATGAATGCCATTCCAAAGAACAATTTTCCTTTAAGTTAAACCTTTCATCGAGCCGCTTCTTCGAAATTGGTGAAGTGCTGCTTGCAAGCGCTTGCCCCATCGATGCAAAAAGATGGTAAATAGAGTACAGTGGGTGTCTCCAAGTGATTTCAATAAGATATCTTGTCATGCTGCAAAATAACTATCACATGTTCTATCATTTTGAGCATAGTTTGGAAGATGTTCAAGTTTGAATTGATCATGTTTTATTGGCAGCTAACAATATGTTGTGTTGTAATGGTTTTTCTAAGTTTTAACAGTTCATAATATACGACATCGACCTGGTCCCACCAGACACAGGACATAGTCTTACCACCAAGGCGATATAACCTTGCAGTCGATAGGTCATTTATCATCACCTGTCACTATCAAAATTGACTGGTTTGGTGGCGTGGTGGTTAAGGCAATAGGACGGTCCTCCTACTGTTGCGATATTGATGTAATTTATGTTTGTGATTGTAACTGTAAATGCCTTTATAGGCAAGAGTAAAAAATCCGACAAGGAATAATCATTCCAGTCACGTCGTCAGTTCTTCCACTAACTAGTCGGTAGGCCTAATGCCGACGACCGTGGTTCGGAGCCGTCCAGATAAACACTCGTTGTAACAAGAATACTTTAAAATATATTTAAAAAGAAATCAAAATAGCATGTGTATTAAATCATAATATCCCATAAATATGGCTAGTGGAATAAATCTGTTTGCAAACGCAGTGAACGCCCAAGAAAGGTTGTTATCGACGAAAACATTTAAAAAATGATTTTGAATGACCCTAAATTGAAATTGAATGAAATACAGACACAGTAAAGACACTCTAAAGATATCAACTGAACGTGTACATCATATCATTCTCGAATATTTGGGTATGAGAAAGCTCTGTGCAAAGGGGTTACCGCGCGAGTTCAGTTTTGACCAAAAACAACGACGAGTTGATGATTCGGAGTAGTGTTTGAAAATGATCAAGCGTAATAAACCCAAGTTTTTGCGTCGATGTATGGCAATGGATGAAACATGGCGCCATAATTTCAATCAATCAAGTTCAATCGACAGTCATCCGACGATGAACCCGCTCTGAAGCAAGGGAAAACGCAACAGTCGTCTGTCAAAGTTATGGCGTCTGTATTTTTGGATGCGCATGGAATGCTTTTCATTGACTACCTTGAGAGGGGAAGGACCATCAACAGCGACTATTACATAGCGTTATTGGACCGTTAAAAGGCCGAAATCGCCGAAAAACGGCCGCATTTGAAGAAAAAGAAAGTGTTGCTCCATCGTTGCTCCAAGACAATGCACCGTGTCACAAGTTAGTGAAAACGATGGGAAAAATCCATGAATTGGGCTTCGAATTGCTTCCTCATCTACCGTATTCTGCAGATCTGGCCCCCAGCGACTATTTGCCGTTCTCAGATCTTAAAAGAATGCTCGCTGGGAAGAAATTTTCGTCGAATGAAGAACCTATTTTGAAGGAAAGGACAAATCGTATTACAAAAATGGTATCGAAAAGTTGGGGGGTTGCTATAATCAGTGTATTACCCCCGAAAGAATTATGTTGAATAAAAAAAAACAATTTTGCTAAAAAATGTGTTTTACTATGGTAGGCCTTCGACGTTTCAATCAATTGACCTGTTACCTGTTATTATTAATAGATCATATGTTTTTCGAAACTTAATTTCTACAAGTGTACAAAAATAGTCGACATCTTAACGAATCTCGTATTCTTTTCCAAACTGACCTCGCCACGAATTAGAAAAGTCACGATAGCGAACTAACGAATTTCAATAATAAAAAAACGGACCGTTTACAAGTGTAGTTTAAGGTACGCCGATAGAGTCCGAAAAAAAAACGATAATTAACTTTAGTGACACGCAATATCATGTTCGTGACATAATAAAAAGCAAAATACGGTGGAATGCGTACCAAACTCGAGCTCGATCACTCGAAATCTGCTGCTAACTAGCGTAATGTCTTGAACGAGTGAAATCACAGCGGCGCCCAGGCCAGCAGCCTACTACGACCGCCTATGTTATGCATGTATGTGTAAACGTATATCAGCGTGTGTGTGTGTGTGCTTCAAAAATATCTTCAAGAGATCTCGACCGTGAAAGCTTCCGTTCCAATTCTACAATAACAAGAACAGTACGACCGGTACGTACGTATGAATATCGTTACGCAATCGTCGAGAGTACGGCCTACATACTTTGGTGGTACGGCAGAATGCGATATTGTACGTTTCCGTTTTTGCGCGCTGCAAATCTTCAATCGATCCGTAATTAACTCTATTGCCATTTTTTTTTTCGTTTATGCATATTTCAGTTCAACTATCTACATAATTTATTTCCCATTATATAATTGAAACATTAAGATCCAAATATATTTTAAAAATTGGTCTGGAAATTCATCTATCGATTAATTGTTGCTAATTAGGCCTACGAATTAAGGCGAATTTAGGAAATACATTTGCACAATATTAATAATTATGTAATTAAAATAGTTTAATAGAAATTGGATTGAAAATAATGAACTTACGTAATATACGGTGTACGATGGGCCATCAGTTGGTTTCTCTTTAAGAACGCTTTTTTAATAATTGATCGACCAATATTCTTTTCAACCATAGACTAAAAATAATGAAACAAATATCGTGATGAGTTCCTCCAATAGAATTCAAATGTGTATAAACGAAATTGAAGTTATCTTTCATTATTTTCATTCATAAACAATTACTTTTGACGAAAACCGTAACAGGTGACTAAAATGAAACGTGTGTCAGTTTGATGAAATCTTTAATGTTTTACATATGAGTTTTTTTATGTTGCTAACAACCGTAGGCTTAGAATAACATCACTCAATTTCGACCACTTACATCATTCAATTGAACGATGATACCATGAGTGAATTTATGTGTGAGCTGCGTGAATTATTCCAGTGCTGGGATGGGAGCTATACTAGAGATAATCAAGGAAAGGCTACAAGATTTGCAGGCCACCGCAAGAGATGTTTCAACCGCACACAGTGAATGGCGTTAAATCGCTACCCTACACCATTGGACAGGGAAAGATGAAAAACCCATTAGTCATTTCAACAATGTTAAGGAAAGAATAAAAAATCATATTAGAAAGAACTTCCAACAAAAGAACAACAACCAAGTAAATGCTTCAATCAGATCTACGTACAATAACTCTGGAGGTCGCTGAGATAATCATAATTTCCAAACCAAGGGAGCCACCTCATGAAATCACTCTTTGCACACTATTTATATAATATCACTATTTGCGACAATATTCAAATTATTTGAAATGCAAGCTTTTAAAAAAGATAAAACCAGTAATTGAGGAAAATCAGCTTATTTCTGATTATCGATTTGGTTTCAGAAAACAATATTCTAAGATTCCCAATGTCATAGAAAAATCATTAAAAGAAAATAAGCTCAAGCTTTCGATAAAAATAAGCATGACGGTTTAAAGCATAATATTAAAATGTTATTCTTGACCAATATTCAAAAATTATATATATATATATATATATATATATATATATATATATATATATATATATATATATATATAAGCAGGGAAGTGTAATGGGACCACTCCTTTATCTACTGTACATTCCAGACTTCAGTCAAAATACATCAGCATTGCACCTTCAACGTTAGTATATATAAATTAATATGTAGACCTGTATGGAAATACAGAAAAATATCTTGGCATTATCTTTGATGTTAAACTCAAGTGAAAGCCGCATATTAAGAAAAAATGTGAAGAACTCGAGGAAAGTTGAAGTACAAAAAATATACCGGTTGTTGAGCAGATATTCAGACCTGTCAATATACAATAAGCGTTTGCTTTAGCAATAGGTCTTCAAACCGATGTGGACTTATAGTATTCATCTCTGGGGTTGTACCAGCTAAAGCAGTGGAAACGTCATACTAGGTTTCCAAAACAAGGTACTGGTAACAAGCTAACAAACTACATAAAGTTCTGAAAGTGGAAAATGTCGATAACGTTATCAAGAACTATACTCAAAGACATGAACAGAGGCTCCTTAAGCACACCAATCTTAAGGTTCTCCAGCTTCTAGATAATGATGGCTTAGTTATTGGATTAAACATATTAAAATCATTTGATGTAGTGAAATTAAAAGTAAAATTCAATGCACGTTAGTAAAAGTAATATAGATGTTAAGCCTACAATATCTAGCGTAAAATAAGTACGTTGTATTTTTAAAACCGTAGAAATTAGCATAAATATTCTATATTACTAATAAATAATAAATAATAACAAAAATTTTCTTAATCCTTGTGATTTGCAATTTTTTTCCACAAAATCAATTAACTTGTGCGAGATTTCTGGATTCTATGCAGTTTGTATTTCCACTTCATAATTTTTGAGAAGAATAGAACGTAGATATTTGGAACGGACAGAATAGCAGACAGAACATTCTGACGTTGAATATTTGAGAGGTCATATTTTGTACTTGGTAGGCTTCACCGAATGATAGTCATAAGATAAGTTTAGCTCGTTTCCTACTTGCTCTTCGAAATATTGAGATAAAGGATATGTGAGTAGAATGAACGACTTACTATGTAAATTACACTAAGGAGGTGCATCTTGCTTAAGCAATGGTTTTCCACATTCGGATATATAATCATTTGGTCTGAAATTCAGAGAGACAAACCTTCCTGTGCCTAGGTGCCGAGGAGATAAAACTAGAGATTCCCTTAAGTTTTGGATTTCTGGCATAGCATCATTTGAAAAAGAGTGCACGTTATTTAAACTTTCACATCATGTACAAAAATAGAAAAAAAAAACAATTAGAACTGAAGATATATATATATATATATATATATATATATATATATATATATATATATATATATATATATATATATATATTTAATATATATCTTAAACATATATATATATATATATATATATATATATATATATATATCTTAGCTTCTGGTGTAATGATGTATATGTATTAACACTACTGCTTTTCTATTAACTACACCTCATTACACAACACAACACAAGATCAGATGGTTTGATTCTTTTGAGTCTGTGCCCTGTTCTGGTGTTATCCAAAAGTTATATTACTTCGATATTGATATGGAAATGAAGTCTTTCCCCTCGTCTCATTGCAACTCCCTTGAATTCCTGGGTGACAGTAGTTATTTTAAGGTGTCGATGTAAGTAAGCAGTCCTGTAGTATCTGGATACACTTACAATACTTATCAGGAATTTATTCTAGAAAACTTGTTTTGTATTTACATTAATTTTCGCAGATCATCCCCATAATTGAACTCCGTGTGTCCATATAGGTTTCAATATTTGCTTATATAATAGCAATTTATTATGTACTGATGACAGTGATTTTCTTTCAACTAAGCAATACATCTTTCTATATTTTAATTCCAGTTTTTCCTTTTCGTTTTTACATATTCCTTCCAGCGAAGTTTTACGTGAAGATTAATTCCGAGGTACTTACCATTGTTTCTATATGGTATGATTATTAATTATAGTCATTGGTGATTGTGTCGTCTGATTATACGTGAACTGCACATGCACAGATATACTTTCGTTAATTTTTATTTTCCAAGTCTGGGTCCAATTTTTTATATTGTCACTTGCCAGTTGTAATTTTCGTGTGAGTTCTTTGCTAGTGTCTTTGATTACTTCATTACTTAGCACAATCAATCATCTTTATGGTTTTCATAAAAGGAAGTCAATAAAATTCATGTTGGTTCTGGTATAATCTTTTAAATTCATGTTTAAAAAACTGGTACTATGTGAAAAGTTATTTTTGCGTGATTTGTATATTAAAAAATAATTAATTTTAAATGCATGGAAAAATCTATATATTAAAGGACATCCCCAAAATCAAATAAAAAATGTAACAATTTATTTTATTATGTTTCTTATTGAATCATAAAATATACAGGAAAAAGTTATGTATACGAAGCATATAGGAAAAAGGTAGTATTCATTTTTTGTTGCCGATAAAGATTACTTGCTATGGAAAGCAAGCCGGAGATTTAAAATAACAATTATTAGAGTACCGCCTATTAAAATTGATCGAAATTAATGGGTTTTATGAATGAGTTCTTCTAAATGTATTCTCGGAACATTCAGCTAACGTATTCCAAGCGAATGATATAGAACCTACAATAGATATAAATCCTGTTTATCAGCCCGATATATTAGTAAATCTGATTTCTCCATTGGAAGTTGCCACACAAATTGATAACAACCTCAATCCTAAAAAGGTTTCTGTAATTGACAATGTTTAACCTGCGTTGTTACCATTTTGTATTCATTCAATGCCTGTCAGAGACTGAAGCATGTTCTGGAATGTCTTAAGGTTGCTCGAATAGAATTATTTTAGAAACTGCTGTCGACGATCGATCAAGTGTACAGAGTAGCAGAGGTTGTAGAAAAACATTCTAAGGAATACTGCCCTGCAATATTTCTGGACGCCTCACAAACTTTTAACCGGGTATAGCATTTGGGATTAATCTACAAAATGAGAAAATTGCTACCGCGGAATATCACGAAAGCATATTCTAAACACTGAAACCTATTTCAGCTGGAGTTCCGCAGGGTTGTGTCTTGTATACTGATGTATACTGCTGATGTCACAACAACAAAAGAAACAGTACTTGGAACATTGGTCGACGACGCAGTTAACATAGCAAAATATGTATCTGTGTTTAAAGCTGTAGAAAAAGTACAAGGACATTGTTTATTGAAATTTATTGTAGAGTAGGCTTCCTCGGTTTTGTCTCTGTAATGTAAGATCTCCATAACACAGCGTATTCTTTCGGTAACAGTTTCTGTATGATGGTGAATTTCCTTGAATTTTCGATAATAACGGCTACATTCCAAAGAGTGTTAAAATTCTCTTTCGAGATACCTTGTACTTTACATTTTATGTGAATATTTATATTTTTAGATATGTTTTGCTTTATGCAAGCATTATATGTGGTTGATTTGAAAATGAAAAGTACTAAGGATAAAATATAAAACTTTTACCACTTTTTTATCAGTGAATTTCATGATTTACGGCAATTACAAATCATGGACATTAAAAAACTGTTTTCAATATTCGAAAACGAAAACGAACAATATTACATGAACAGTTATTCGAAATAGACCGGTTCGTTTCTCTGCCTTGTATTTAACATAAAACGTATATAGTATATGTTCCGCGTTCAGAAACGGAAGTAATTTAGAAACATTTTTTTCTGTTTTTCTCTTTGCTCAAGCGAGGGTCCACGCCTTAACCGCATCGCGCGTTACTCGATGCTGCTGCAGTCTGAAGCCGAGAAAAAATCGCTGAGTGACGTAAAACGATTTACGCGCTTGAGACAGAAAAAATGGTGCGACTTTGACACGCGTTCGAAAGTGTCCAGCCTTTAGATTTCGATTACTTTTTTATTAGGTGTATAAAAAAGTAATCCACGATTTTAAAGTTTAAATATAAGGTTCAAGAATATTTGGAAACTTGAATGTTTATTTACATGATTTGGTTCAATATATGTGTTCAAAACATTGTCCATCGTTATCCTCAACTTTCACCCATATCTTAGTTAGTATAGTATGGGACAAAAGTCCCGCTACTATTTTGCTTTAACCATTGTGTTGTATAGACGTCTAAATTTTATTATGGATAAATATACGCCACAAAAAACGAGCAGAAATAGTGACAATATTTATTGAAAATAATCGTTCGATTTTTCGTCTAAATTGATAATGAGCGAAGTAGCCTATATTCCTCTGAGTAGCTATAAACAGAACAGTCAGCTTTGGGAAACACAAAATCCTCAATTAATTTATGAAACATTATTGCATCCACTAAAAACAACTCTATATTGTGATATGCATGCTGGAAATATTATTGATCCCAAATTTTTTGAAAGTGAGCAAGGTGTTGTACTTTTACTGCTGAACGGTACAAAGACATTTTCTTGTGCCTGAAATGAAAGAGCAAGGACTAGAGAACATGCGGTTTCAGCAAGATGGGGCCACAACAGACACAGCTCGTTCAACAATTCAATTATTGAAATTTTGAATTTTTTTCACGAAGAGTAATTTCGCGAAGGCCAAATAATTTTTTTCTCAAAGCCAAACTTACATATCTTTTCTTTGAGCAAAGTTATAGGCAATCAAAATGGTAGTGGCGCTTTTGCCTCACGTTGTATATAGTCTATCCAAAGTAACAATAAACTCAAGTCATCTCAATTTATATGTCAAAACGTTGCAATATTGCCGCGTTTAACTTTGACCATTTATTCATTTTAGCATTGATATATATATATATATATATATATATATATATATATATATATATAAATATATATACATATCAATTTACTGATAAGAACGAGCCCCCATTACCCGGCCCCCCGTTTCTGTTCGATGTTATTGACTAGTGCGTAATCTGTTTCTAACTAACTTCTTTTCCTCCGCATTTTCAACTAGAGTAATCATAAATATTAAGCATCAAATTATTATCAAAATAAGCGAAGCGCCAATACAACATTTGCCGATTTATATCCTCTTATTATCAATATTCTTTTGAAGGATTTTTTCAAATATTTGACAATCAAACGACTTTTGTAGGCTGATTAGGTTACCTGCTCAAACGTATCAGACATAATTGTATCACTTGTTAACTGGAATAAAATGAGAAGGAATATATTGTCTGCACGGTAAAATCAGCTTAATAAAGAAGAGGTAGTAACTCTGAGCATCGCGGCATCACAAATGAACTCTTAAGTAGTTCATCAACATTTTTACCATTCATGGTAATAATTTCTGCTGCTGGATATCCGCAAAGACAACAAATCCCGCAATTAAACAGAAACGGAAATCCCACTTAGCTCACTTTACTGCAAGAAATACTTTCATTTCTTGGTAAATAAAATACGAATATTCAGCAATACATTATAACGGTCACTATCTTGATAATATACAAGGTATTACAACGGTGGTTACAATAACATTCGTCTATCAATTACGTCAATAAGTTCTCTTCGAGAGACTCTAAGAAAACTATATGATTTCCAGTCAAGGCGCCGGCCTATGTATCCAAAAAGTATACATCTCAGCATTCCGTTCTGTATTTTCTTACATTACACTATCGTTCAAACCTTTTTGAACATAAATAATCCAAAATAAAAAAAAATAATATAAACTTCTTACATGATTCCCTTGAACAGTACCTTGTCTTTTCTGAAAAAAATCAAGAAATTATAAACAAATAAATCTCGCTTTTACAGGAATACGATAAAATAAAGCATATTTTATACATTTAAGTCAGCTAGAGATAAAAAAAACGCAACCAAGATCATTTCCGAATAAAACGAAATTTGTTTACACACCTAACATTTTGCGCGGTACGTTTTTTTTCCTCTCCAGTCCGTTCTAGTCCTTTTGCTTATATAATTCTTATAATTTTAGGCGCTGGATACCCGGCGATTGCAATTTGAGCGACCCTGACTGACATTCGAGCCTCGTATCTCGTTATAATTAGTATTTTTATAGGAGCCGGAACGTTTGTAGTATTTACTTTTAATCGTTCTACTTACCTCCATGTTAAAGTGTCACGATAAACAAGCGTTATGGCATTTTTCTCGATCGGTGTCAGTCTGATTTTGCCGTAATGCCTCGCGAATTCATTAAAACACAAATAAAACGTTTAAATCGATCTGTTGTGAATCATTTAATTTAGTTATTGTTGGAATATATCACTTAATGGAGTCGTTTAATAAAAAGTTTCATTTTTTACTTTGCTCTGTTATGAATATTTTTGCTTTATTTTTTAATTAGACGTATCCAGAGTTATAGTTTATAATGGATGATTTTTTTCTTATATTTCATTGTTTATAAGCCTTTCCAACGATATAACGGGTCAATTCAAAAGTCCTCGCCCTACCATAGTAAAATAAATTTTTTTGGAAAAATTAGTTTTTTTTATTCAACATAATTCCCCTCAAGGGTGATACACTGATTATAGCGACCCTCCAGCTTTGCGATACCATTTTTGTAGCACAATTTGTCCTTTGCTTCAAAATAGGCCTCAGTTTCGGCGACCACCTCTTCATTCGACAAAATTTTCTTCTCAGCGAGCATTTTTTTGAGATCTGAAAACAGAAAATAGTCGCTGGGGGCCAGATCTGGAGAATACGGTGGATGGATATAATTTTGCCATCGACTTGTGACACGGTGCACTGTCTTGGTGAAGCAGCACATTCTTTTTCTTCAAATGCGGCCGTTTTTCAGCGATTTCATCCTTCAAACGTTACAATAACGCTATGTAATAGTCGCTGTTGAGGGTCCGTCCTTTTTCAAGGTAATCAATGAAAATTATTCCATGTGCATCAGAGAATAGAGACGCCATAACCTTACCAGCCGACTGTTCCATTTTCCCACGCTTTGGACGTGGTACATCGTGTGCTGTCCACTCGGATGACTGTCGATTGGACTTAGGAGTGAAATGATGGAGCCATGTTTCAGCCATTGTCACATATCGACATAAAACTCGGGTTTATTACGCTTGATCATCTTCAACAAGTCCCCGGCCTATATTTTTTAGTTACCCCTAACCCTCAAAAGATGCGTGTATAAATTTGACAGCTGTCGGATCATTAGTTTGTGAATTATAACATCATTGAGTGAAGCAACTTTTGTTATTGTGAATAAATGGATAAAAAGTAATTTCGCCTGTTAATAAAATATTGCATTTTAAAGGGAAAAAATACAGTTGAAGCAAATATTTGGCTTGATGCCTAGTTTCCGGACACTACCCTAGAAAAATCAACCAACAAGAATTAGTATGCTAAGTTTAGACGTGGTGAAATGAGCACCGAAGACGGCGAACGCAGTGGACGCAAAAAAGAGGTTTTTACAGAAGAAAACATTAAAAAAATTCATGACCGTAAATTGAAATTGAATGAAATAGCAGACACTCTAAAGATATCAACTGAATGTGTACATCATATCATTCATGAACATTTGGGTATGAGAAAGCTCTGTGCAAAGTGGGCGCCGCGCGAGCCCACTTTTGACCAAAAACAACGACGAATTGATGATTCGGAGCAGTGTTTGAAGATAATCAGGCGTAATAAAATTCAGTTTTTGCATCGATATGTCACAATGCGTGAAACATGGCTCTACCATTTCACTCCCAAGTCCAATCGATAGTCATCTGAGTGGACTGCACACGTTGAACCCGCTCGAAAGCGTGAGAAAAAAGGCGTCTGTATTTTGGGATGCGCATGAAATAATTTTCATTGACTACCTTGAAAAAGGAGGGACCATCCATAGCGACTATTACATAGGTACATAGTTATTTGACCGTTTGAAGGACGAAATCGCTGAGAAAGGCCGCATTTAAAGAAAAAGAAAGTGTTACTTCAACCAAGATAATGCATCGTGTTACAAGTCAGTGAAAACAATGGCAAGAATCCATTAATTGGGCTTCAAATTGCTTCCTCTTCTACCGCATTCTCCAGATCTGGCCCCCAGTGACTATTTCCTGTTCTCAGATCTCAAAAGAATGCTTGTTGGAAAAAAATTTTCGTCAAATGAAGATTTGATCGACGAAATTGAGGCCTATTTTGAAGCAAGGGACAAATCGTACTACAAAAATGGTATCGAAAAGTTGTAAGTTCGCTTGGATCAGTGCATCGCCATTGAAGGGAATTATGTTAAATAAAAAACACTAATTTTGTCCTAACAAAATGTGGTTTACTCTGGTAGAACTTTTCAACTGAACTGTTAAAGAGTGATAATATCTATACTCGCTGATGATACTGGCTTACTCCTTTTTATGTTACCAGAAGTAACATTAAAACAGCTAGCAATACCAACATATTCATCAAAAAGCTGTCGATTGGACCAAGAAATGATGAATGCAAATTTATTCGAAATCTGATGAAGATTTGCCTGATTTAAAAAAAGTTTTGATTCACTTTAAAAACTTCTCATCGATAGCAAATTCTCAAGTAACAATGGATTAACTTTTATTAACTCGCAGCCTTAATTAATATGGATAGGTCATGAAAAATCAATCAATAACCAGTTCTAAGGGAGGTGTTTCATGAAATATTTTATACACTTGCTTAGTTTCATATGATCGGTCATTTTACACAACTGGACATATAATATCGATACAATATCGCGATTGCAGCTAAATAAAGCAAATATGTTGATTGTTTTAATTGTAATGTTGATATATAAATATGTTTGTCATATTTACAAATTAGTTGCTTGCTTTCAAATGTTATTTAATTAATATGTGGTCTATTATTGTTGGTGGGACTTTTAACTCGAGATTTTTCATCCCAAATATTTATTAAAAGATTAAAACAAGTTAAGATTTTAATAACTGATTTTAAAAAATATTGATAACCTAATAAAGCTAAAGAACTTACTTTTTTATACATACTATTTTATTGTTACTTAAAATTACAAAAATACCACGGATAGGAATATAGGAATCTTGAGTCTTTTACGTAAAGACTAATTAACTATGCAATTTATAAAAAAAAACTACAAGCCATAGAAAAGAAAATTGCCGTGACTTGTACGAGGGGTTATTCTATTCTCTATCACTATATGCCGGGCAAACTCATCTATGGCCTTGGATATTCTTGTTTTTTCCCTTCATCATCAAGGATTTATAATCATAAAAGTATAAAATATTTTAAAAATAGTTCAAATAGTGTTAGCTCTTCATCCTTGATCATTTCTTAATCCTTAACCCCCTTCACCATCAACTCAACCATAAATATTCATCAATTATATATAATCAAACTGTTAACATGTTACTTAAAGCTTATATTACTTTGTTAACGATCAAATAACAATAAAAAGTGATCCAAGAAACAAAAGATACTCTAATCTCCACTCGATGCGAAGATTGTGTAACAAAATTACATACGCCTCTGACTGGTAATTAATAGGGGTTTTTCTTTGTCTATGGTATTGTTATTATTAGGTGTTAATTCGGTGCCAATAGTAAATAGCGGACCAATTTCGTTGAACAATATATTAACACAACTTAAAACATCAGAAAGGCATACGGTAATTGTTTTATTTCTTACAAAATATCCGTAAATTACCATAAAATTAGCGGCTGTCGCAATAGTAACTAATACCAGTACATTTCGTAAAATGAGGCAAAAAAATGGATACGATTTTGGCAAGGTTAGCCAAGGGAAAAAATCTTATATATACGACAAGTTTTTAACCCTCAACAACAGGAAAGGATTACAGTGACTCACCAACATTTATTTAGATACGTATTCGACCTTGAGTATCTCTACCAAATATACGTTGTCAACTTTTATAAAATTCGGGAAAGGAAAAAATCGATCAAGAACCAGTAACGAGAGTTGCACTATCATCGCTGTAATTTTTGAATCGCATACTTCGGATTGCAGGCATCTGATTTGGTCGTTTTGGTTTTCTTCGTAACGGAGACTTCTAGATAAATATGAAACGACAGATTTACCATTCATTATTAAGAGCGAACTTCTGCTAAATGGGACAAATGACTTCAGTGAAAAAAGACCAAGTCTTTTACCTAAAAACCGTAGTTTAAGCAGTAAAATTAGTTGTATTATCCATCCGGCATTAGTAATTTAATTTTTTTATTTTTTATTTAAATAAATATTCATTGAGTAAATTTGGTACCGTTCTATACCTACCAAGATAATCTAATATTCTCTACAAATGTTTCACATTTATTATGTCGATTAGTATCAATATATCAATTTTCTGTTAATCTATGAATCTTTACATATCCTCTGTAGGGAATATAAAGATACAAGACTGTATAGAGATGTATATAGTAGTACTAGTCGTTGCCGGCTAACTAACAATTTGTCTTTACAGTGAATCTAGGTACTTAACAAGTCAATTGAAATTTCCCCGCCCTGACACATAAATGGCGCTACTAGAATTAAATCCATACGGTTTTAATTAGCCCTAACCCTCAAAAGATGCGTGTATAAATTTGACAGCTGTCGGATCATTAGTTTGTGAATTATAGCATTTTGAGTGAATCAACTTTTGTTATTGTGAAAAAAATGGATAAAAAGGAATTTCACGTGTTGATAAGATATTGCTTTTTGAAGGGAAAAATATAGTTGAAGCAAAAACTTGGCTTGATGCCGAGTTTCCGGACACTGCCCCAGGAAAATCAACCATCAAGGATTGGTATGCTAAGTTTAGACTTGGTGAAATGAGCGCCAAAGACGGTGAACGCAGTGGACGCCCTAAAGAAGGTCTTACCGACGAAAATATGACCGTAAATTGAAACTGAATGAAATAGCAGATTCTCTAAAGATATCAAAAACAATGACGAGTTGATGATTCGGAGCAGTGTTTGAAGATGATCAAGCGTAATAAACCAGAGTTTTTAAGTCGATATGTGACAATGGATGAAACATGGCTCCACCATTTCCGAAGTCCAATCGACAGTCATCCGGGTGGACTGCACACGATGAACCCGCTCCAAAGCGTGGGAAAACGCAACAATCGGCTGGCAAGGTTATGGCGTCTATATTTGGAGATAAGCATGGAAAAATTTTCATTGACTGCCTTGAATAAGGAAGGACTATCAACAGCGACTATTACATAGCGTTATTGAACCGTTTGAAGGACGAAATTGCCAAAAAACTTCCACATTTGAAGAAAAAGAAATCGCTGCTTCACCAAGACAATGTACCGTGTCACAAGTCAGTGAAAACGATGGCAGAAAAACCACGAATTGGGCTTCGAATTGCTTCGTTATCGACCATATTCTCCAGATCTGACCACCAGCGACTTAGATTTCAAAAGAATGCTCGCTGGGAAGAAATTTTCGTCGAACGAAGAGGTGATGGCCGAAACTGAGGTGATTTTGAAGCAAATGACAAATCGTAATACAAAAATGGTATCGAAAGCTTGGAGATTCGCTAGAATCATGTATCACTCTTGAAGGGAATTATGTTGAATAAAAAAACTAATTTTGCCAAAAAAAAAATGCGGTTCACTATAGTAGGCCGGGGACTTTAATTGAGCTGTTATATATAGTAGTACTGGTCGTTGCCGGCTAACTAACAATTTGTCTCTACAGTAAATTAAAACTAGGTACTTATCTAGGGAAAAAAATTGGATCTTACTTACTCTCTAATAAAATAAAATAAAACAAAAGTTAGTAGCACTTTTCAGTGTTTTACTATTTAGTATCCCTCACCACATATCTACTCAAGTTTAAACGGTTTGGTTCTCTTGGTTTGTGTCGTAGTTTAGTGTTATCCAAGAGTTGCAGTACTACGGTGTTAACATGGGAGTGGTCTTCCTCAGGTCTTGTTGGGAATGTCTTAATTTTCTCTATGACAGTTGCAAGCCGAAGGTCTCAGTGTAAGTAATTGTTTTTAACCGACTTCAAAAAATAAGTAAAGGAACGCCCTAAAAAGTGTCTGGGTATATCCATAAAACTTCTCAAAACGTTATTTCGAAATACTTATATTATGTTAATATAGCTTCTCGCAGAACATTTTCTTAAATGAATTCCATAGATCCGTATAGGTTTTAAAATCTGATTGTAAAGCTTAAATTATTATGTTTTTTATGGATAATTTAAATTTTTTTGCAAATAACCAAAATAATTGTATTATTACAAGATTCATTCTAAGGTACTTAACGTTGTTGCTGTATAGGATAATAGTATTACTCATATTTATTTATTTAAATATGCAACATAGATTACTCCCGCTGACTTCCTTATCCATATGTAGGTCCACTTATTCATATTTTTATTTTCGTGCTGCAGTTTTCTGGTTGTACATAACATCAAAGTGTGATCTACGAATATAACTATGGTAGCATTTTATTTTTGTGGTATATTACATGTATAAAGCAAGTAAAAAACAGTAGTGAAAATACTGCCTTACGTTACATCTGCTTTTATATTTTTCATTACTGAGTAATCTTCTTCTTGTTTAACTATAAACCCAAATGAGATTCTCTTCGGTTTTTCAATATGATACTTTCTATCTACAGTATTAAGCTTTAATGAAACGTGTATCAGAGTGATTATATTATTTTTTGACAAATAAGTGATGATCAGAAAGTTGTATGCAAGAAAATTTGGGTCAATTGATTGTATTGGTATAAATACATCACCACTTGTTAATTGCCATCAAGTTATTGGATTAGGGTGCAGTAATCAATGCAGAGTTTAGCAAGATATCCAGAAATGTAGATTGCAATAGTTTTCGCATGTACGTCGGAAGAATGGTAAACAAATACCTAACATACTTCTTTAATAAAGTCGACTTTTGTAGAGAAGACTGGGCAAGCAGCCCTAACAAAGGCATGAATCAAAATTATAGAAAACTGAAAAATAGGAGACTAAAACTATATCAAACCACGTTGGTAGTGACCAGTTAATATGAAGATTTGAAGTGATTATTCAATTTCGGTTATAGTGCCGATGATTGTCCAGGAAAAACCCAAGTTTATCATAGTAAATACCATTTATTGTATTCTATACACATGCACAGTTGAGGAATATTTAAAGATGCATATTTCAATGGTTTGGACATGTCTGTCGATGGCGAGGTTGGTGAAGAATATTCAAAGCATTGTGGTACCAACGGCAGTATATTGGTTGAGAAGTAGACACTCCACTTTTTTTGAACTTGCGTACAAAATAACAAAAAGCACTAGCGAATTTATTTACAGTTACATTTCTACTATATTTATGTACTAGCCTTTTTTGGTTGATAGACTTTTTCATGCACATGATTTTCAACTACTGATTTATTAATTATTAACTCCTTCTTTGCAGGAATAATTATTAACATCAAAATCATATTGGAGTATTTGTTTGAAAAGTAGACCTTCTCTCCAAGGTTTGGCTTTGGATTGATAATGATCACAGTTATGGTGGATATAGGGCGATAATAATAACTTTTTATAGCAATGCCGAAGATTATGCTACAGAAAGCGTTTAAATTAACTAAAAAAATTGTATAATGAGTTGCAAAAACCATGTATTTATATTTTTTTCAAGTGCTAATCAATTTAAATAATTGATTTCTTTCAAATAAGAGCGGCCTTGACGTAATCCTTACATTATTTACTTAATCTTCAAATGTAAACTAATCAGATTAGTTGAAGCATTGTTCTGGTGGGCGTTACGATCGATTTCAATTGCGTTTTATTGATTTTCGTATCCATTATTCGCCATTCCGCCGGAATGACAAGCTTTTTCCTACTTCCATTAGATTATCGTTATTGGCGATTGTATTGTACTATTTTTTTCCGCCTTATTCTCCGCTGTTCCTTCACTCTTCGCGTTCAAGGATTCCGGATTAAGCAATCGCGACGAAGGCAAGCGGTTTTTCGTTCGAAAAAAGCCGATTTTTAAGCAAAAATGCGTTGAATTAATTTCAGCGCTCATTGTCTGGGATCGAAGGCGTTCGCTAATTAGTATGGTGAAACCATTTTTGGAGCGTGGCTGGCCGGTCGGTTTTTAATAAGCGAAAACTATTCCTAATAATCGACCGCTACGTATATTGTCATTGTTCTATTTCTACTTAGAAGAAATTGTTCTAAAACGACTTGCAATTCTTTTTATTTTCGAAAAATTCGACGAAATTTATTCGACACATTATTAAATAACTGGCTAGTTATGCCCGAATAACTTATTTATTATGCTTTTATTATTGAAAGCTTTCTACTTTTCGTATATTTTATGATTTAATGTATATTATTACCTAGTTTCCATGCTATTTTGGACATTTTTTAGTTTCATAGCCTTGCATATATAGTTCTAAAGAAATATTTTATAACTGCTGAATTTCGGCTTTCACAAAACTTATTGTGTTAAAAAAATAGAAATTCTTCAATATCCAAATCCCCAATAGATATTTAACTAGCCTAAGTACCATTTTCTCAAAGTAATAGATAACTATTAGTTATAATTATAGAATTGTAATATAGTATAAATGTAGTGTGACAAAATTAATGAAAGGATTTGAATAATATGAACTATTTAAATATGAGTCCTTATCTTAATAATAGATGAAGCTGATGAAGCTGTTTCTCATACAAAGAGCTGCTAGTGCAAAGCAGAGAAGCATTGGAATAAATGTGTTATTCTTGAACAGGAATATGTCCGGAAACTTATCGAATGGTGTATATAACACATAACTATAAAGAAAAGTTTGACGAATCTACATGTCAAACGAAACAATGGACGGTTTATTACATTTACATACATTGAAGGCGATGTAAATTATATAAGTAAATTTTATGTTATAATAGAGACTAGATGGAAATTTTTGAATAATTTAACCATAATATAGTTACATACACATTATAAATAGCCTATAACAATGATGTAAATTTATTAATGGCCAGTACTTTCTCTAGTACTAGATGTTTGACCAACTATGTCAATATGATACTTCATTCTTTATAGGTTGTTAAATAAACCACTTGTTGAGTCATTAATAAATAATAAAATGAACGTACTGTGTCACAATTTGTGGACATTTCCTACAAAACCTTAAGTATATTAATTACCTTTAACGTCAACACTGATATATTTGTAAAATATCTCCAACAAATCATGTCATACAATATAATAAAACAAAACAAGATTAAGACATTATGGATAATGTTATTTAAGTATTAGTTTGCAAATTACAGCGATTTTGAAAGAAACAAATTCTATTAGATTAAAAACAATTGGAAAATAATTTTGTATGTGGATTAGTTATTATTTTTGGATGGGATAAATACTGTTGTTAAAGGTTACGAAGATTCTGCGCTTATATATGGTCGATGATGCTCAGCGTGCTGTTAATGAATAAATGTGTTTAAAAATATTTAAAAGTTTAGATAATTTAAAAGTGGTGATTTTAGACTGAAACTGCTAAACTGAAAACATTTGAGTATTCGGAATTGCAGAAGTTGAGACATGAATACATGAAAAGTTCAATTTTCAACATAAACGAGTCTTTTCATGGAGTAAAACCAGCCAAAGAGCTATTGAAATCACTTAGATGGGAAGTTTTATCACATCCGCCGTACCCTTCAGACCTGGCTCCATCCGACTACAACCTTCTCGAAGAAGTTAAACAGTGGCTCGATGGTTTAGCACAAAGAAGAAATTGTTCATTTGGAATGACTTTGAATAAATTAATATTAAGTATCCATTGTAAATAACCTCATTTATTTAGCGAAAAAAAATTACCGGCACACCTGGTATATTATTTAAGCATTTAGTGAGATAAATACCAGGCGTATCGGAAAGTTAAAAAAACCGCTGAAGGTGATCGATTTCTGGTAGAAACTTAGGTGAAAAACATGTGACGCATGATTTCGAAAATTCAAAAGTGCTGATTTCCATGTGCAAGACAAAGAACGTTCTGGTAGATCTCAAAAAAAATTAGCAGAAAAGTTAAATGTGATCCAGGAAACGATTAGCGACCGATTGCGATTATTGAGGAAAATCCAAAAGATGGAAAGATGGGTGGCGCATTAATTGAACGACAGGCAAATTAAAAATCGAAAAATCGTCTCGGAGGTCATTTCTGCATCGAATAGTGACGGGTGATGAAAAGTGGATTTATTTTAAAAATTCTGAGCACAAAAAATCATGGTTATAACATGGCGAAGCCAGCCAATAGACTTCAAAGTCAAATCGATGTGTTTGATGGAACCAGAGTAGTATGTTGTATTATGAACTAATGAAATATGGTGAAACAGTTAATAGTGATCGCTACCGACAACAAATGATCAATTTAAACCGTGCATTGATCAAAAAAGATCCAAAATGGGCCCGAAGACACGGTAATGTGATTTTAGAGCAAGATAACACGCTCTCTCGTAAAGAAAAACAGGCCAACGAAGCATTTAAATCACTTAGTTTTCACACGTAGTTTTCAGACCTTACCCTGTTCGACTTTTCGCAATAATGGAATACGCGCTTGCAGAGCAGAACTTCGCCAATTTCGAAGAAGTTAAAAAATGGCTCGACAAATGGTTTTGTTCAAAAGACAAGCCGTTTTTATGGTATCACATCCATCAATTACCTGAAAAATCTGCAAGGTGTATAAATTTAAGTTATCAACATTCTAATAATGTAATAATATAATAAATAACGTAGTTTTTTTCGAAAAAAACTGGCAATGACTTTCCAGCACTCCCGGTATGATTCAACTAATCCATTTTAAGATAATGTATGTAGATAAGCAATACATTTTTATGCACAATAATTAAAAACCTGTTAAACGACAATACCAACATGTCATGTCACAGTGTGCGTTCCCTTTTTTACAAAACTTTAATGGTTCCCTGGCGTCGAACATTTTAACTGTTTTGATATATTAGACATTATGTGAGAGGTGACTATGTGGGATAACAGAATGTCCATTTATTTCGGCCCACTTTTTCGTTATGCACAATAATTGCGTCGTTAAAACAATGCATACTTGATTTAACGGTTTGGAATAGGAAAATGCAATTATATTTATAGACCATATCAAAATCAACTCTACCAGTTACAAAATGAGAGGGTGTTAGAAGGTACTGCTCCTTATTAAGACATCGATGAATAACGAGGTCTAAGATCAAAGGTTAATTATTATAATAAACAACTATTTCTCATTGAATAAATTAAATAACTAACAATATTAAAACCAAGAATTTATTTTAATCGGTGGTCAATTAGTCATTATTTTAATATTATGTGGTAAAAATTTCTCTATCATCAACTCCTTAGCTGTCTAAAAATTCCCTGAGGGTTTGAGCAAGGTTTAACAATTCACTGTCTTCGAAGTTTGTTGTTCCTTCAAGGCGTTCTTTGTAATTTGCAACAAAATCAGCACTTCTAAATTGTTGAGCACCACCTTAGAATCCTTCTAAAGGTACTTGAGGATCTTCGGCAGCAGATTTCTTTTAATTAAACAATAAAAATTATAAATGTCGAAAATATACTTCTGAGAAAATACTGTTATTTTATGCATAGAGATATCAAAAGCATTGAACTTGACAGTTGAGTTCGGTTGTTTTCAGATACACCTCGCATTTTTACCAGTAGGTATCGCCGATAAAATAAATGTAAGCATCTATATAATATTACCAGGCTTCTATCATAGCCAATTTACCTCTCATTATTGGCATTTATATAAATTGTTATATTTGTGTATATTCCAGGTGTTGGCCGAACTATTAAACACATTTCAAGCAAATAGAACAACAAAATAACAAAATCAAAATATATTTTTACAAGATCATATAATTCGCGTGCGCTACGGAGATGTGCTAGTTAATTTTTGTATGTGCTCTTATTAAGTTGTTACCTGTATTTTTGTATTTTTTCCAAAGGGCAACTCAAAGTGATTTTAGCAGGTAAATTGAAATATCCCCGGCCTGACACATAGATGGCGCTACTAGAATTAAATAAATAAGTTTTTGAGTTAGCCATAACCCTCAAAAGATGCGTGTATAAATTTGACAGATATCGGATCATTAGTTTCTGAATCATAGCATTTCAGTGAACCAACTTTTGTTATTGTGAAACAAATGGATAAAAAAATTCAGTAGGCCAGGGACTTTTCAATTGACCTGTTATTGAATAAAATTGAATTTCGAAGAAAATACGGCTCTCCTAGAGTGAATACTTAAGAGATTAATAAGATTGGAAGTACAAAACAGAGTAATGTAACTGTTAGATTTGTGAAACGTGTGTTACAAGAACTATATTTTAGTGCAAGTGCGTTTTCTTAAATGGTACCATTATTGGTCATAATTCTTCTCAAAATAAAATAATAGAAATGTAGGAAGGAGATACTACAGAGATATTCCAACTAATTTTACATACTTTAACATTTTTTCATTTTAAAAAGGAATTTATTGAGAAAAATTGGTACAATCACGTACTAACCAAGCCATGCTGCATTGATCTGATTTGAATCTGATCTGTAGTGTTAACTAAACGGTGCTATCTGGTGAGTATGCTGAAGGTGGCATAACGTTCCATTGGATCTGCAATAATATATCCGTCACAATGCTTCCCACTTGTGGCTTTACACCTTGCTGACTATATGCACTTTGAAACTTTATGGCCATGAATATTCCGCTTCGGCTCAATGGGGATGGTCCTCCATGACTAACTCATAACTTTCTGAGCTTGGGATTCTTGTAGTATACAACTGTGTACTTTTTATCGTCTTGCGTCAATTAAAATGCACCACAAAGAACTGTTTTTCTACTTAGTAAGCAATGCAACTGCGATATTAAAACGGTCCGAAATGGTATTCTCAGTCAGTTGGTGTGGTGTGGTTCCTACATCTTGGGTCTTTCTCATAGCGGGCAAAAATCCGGAAACAGTTCAATGATCAACTGCTAAGCTATTCAATAAGTTTTAGAATTCATTGTCTTCGGAATTTTTGATATTCCAGTCCATTCTTTGTCACTGAAATCAAAATATTCACTTTTAAATCATTGAAATCAAAGTAGATACATTTTCAAAAGTGATCAGCATTTGTATACAGTAAATACTCAATGGAAAACTATTATTTTATATCAAAACCGTCGTATTTAAAATGTATGTTTGATTTCTTACGTTCGTTTATATTGATACTTTGCATTTTCACCAATAGATAACACTGACTAAAATTCGCACATACCTAGATATTACAGATTATTACAGTGATTGTACCAAATTTTTAGTGAAACTACAACCGATTGCATCTAGTCACGAAAAAAACCTAAATTTAAACATCTTCCTACGCCAATAACCGTACCAATCATCAATAAATTCATCAAAATAACAGCGAGAGAATGTTTACCAAATACCCATCGTGATATCTTTCACGGGCATCTCTTCCGATCAATAAATAATAAATCAAATGGCGATCGAAGACCCGAAGAAGCATTAATATTAAACGAGCTGCACCTGACACAGTTCGCAACCTCTCGACTATCGTCCGGTGGTGGTGCTTCGTTTCAGCTATCATCGATTCGATACTGCAGCATAGTCCAGTCATATCAGCGAAAAAATATTTTTAGCAAAAATATTGAACCGACTTCAAAAAATAAATAAAACACTCACTGAAAATTAAAAAATAATCACTTCGATTGTTAACACAAAAAAAAAACATTTTAAAATAAAATTCGAACATTATGATAGTTGTAGTAACTAAATAAAAATAATCAAAAACCTTATTTAACTTATCTACTACACGTATTTTATATTCGGCTATATACACACAATTTAGCTTAATACCTACCTAAAACTATTTATATGTTTACAATATTATTTTAACTAGTACCAACTGATCAGTTCTTGAAGTCGGTTTCCATATGTTTCACATATTGAAATGCAATAAATTTACTAAAAAACTTTTATGATTTTTCTTTATTTTATAAAAGAATAAATTCTTTACTATATATTTGGAAATAAAATTGCATCGTTCTTTTCTTATTTATTTCACTATTCAATCTTTTAAAAGACTTGCTGTCATATTTTTTTAGTCAGTAAATTTATTTATTTCAAACTAATATTTTATGTAATATTCTGGAATTACACTATAACAGCTAGCTCATCTTTAATTTGTCTTTTATGACTTTCGTTAATCTGTTTTCTGGTTTGCCTAAATTGGGAAGTATCTGAGGCGTTCTAATGAAGGTTTTCTTCTCTTTCTTAAACAACGCAGAAGTCGTGTCACAGCCACTAAATGCATTCAAGAATAGAATATGTTTTTTAGAACGAATTTTTTTATCAAAATTTTGGACGAGTTTGTTTGTGTTTTAACATTTCCTTTGACAACTCTTTTAAAGAAAATTTCTTCTTGATGTAATTGTAATTGTATCTTTTCTCCTATTGCTCCTATATATATAGCTTATGTTAGAAATAAATTATGTATAACGTCAAAATGTTTTCTGTCACACTACTTCTCATACAACCCTCATATTTACAATATAATCCCGAACTTTAAACATCTTTGAAAACTAATTATTACGTTTATTTTAGTACTACTAACTGGGTTAACAAAAATTATTTTTCTGTATTTCTGTCATTTTTTTCAAGACTAAATCTGAACTTATATATAACTATTCAGAAACTTGGAAAATTGGAAAAATTTGCAATATTTTTATCTTATAGTACAATATTTCAATAATACAATATATAATTTGAGGTCACTAGGATAGGGAGAGGCTTTTGAAATTATCCCTATTGGCCTAATTTATGAAATATTATATATATATATACCTATTCAATGTCGTTAAAAATGATTACTATATATATATATATATATATATATATATATATATATATATATATATATATATATATATATATATATATATATATATATATATTTAGCAAAATGCTGTCTAATTTCTTCTTCTCTGAATTTCACATTCTTCTTGTTTTCCTTTTCTATGGATTATTCTATGCAGGATAGTACGCATGCGTCAAAACCGGAGATGACTCAGGAGTAATGTATCCTCAAAAATGATTGAATGTATAAAAAAAATTTGAAAAAAGCGTTGCAAATAGCATTAAACCCATTGGAAGCGAGATATTTGCAAAAAATCGACCGAAATAAAGAAACGACCTTTTGATGTCTTTAGACGTGGACACGAGATTTCATGAAACTTTTGAGACAACTTTTATAATGTGTAGAAGAAGGTTTAGAAGGTGAAACCCCTGATATGACCGGGCTAAGCAGCGAATCCTTTCGAAAGCACGTTACGTAACCACCGCAATAAAACGGTACTCCCGTCGTAGCCGGTAAAAGTAAAATTTAATTTCTCCCGTGCCGGTTCTTGTTGCTATAACATAATACGGCAATTAAATCATTTTTTGTTCTGGTACGGCCGTCGGTCGGTGACAGAACAAGCGAAGTACTCGACCGTAATATGCCGTTTTTGGTTTAAGCAACGGCACGTCGGGAAATACATGGATATCACGAATTAATAATAATTTACGCGGAATGTGTAGTAAAATTGGTAAAAGTAACCTAGTTTTAACGTATCGTGTCCGTAACAATGTGTTAATTGGGTAAACATGTTGTTAAACAACGTATACGTTTATTTGAAATCATATGTTATATTTCGGTTGGCAATTCCAGAGGAAACACCGGGAAAAAAATTAATTTTACAACTAAAAACCAGTTATCACTGTTAAAGCTTTTATATTACGGCTGTAGATTTTATGTTATGAGACCTAACAATTATCTACATCACAGAATTTGAAAAAGGTGTCTTTTAGATTCATCAAAATTTACCAGGGTTCCGTAATATCGTTTGTTTTTAGTTGTTAGATAATTTCATAATTAAATATTAGCATTCCGATTATATTTTTGGCATACCATAAAATGTATTTTAATTTTTTGGCAAAATTAGTTTTTTTTAATCAACATAATTCCCTTCAAGGGTGATACACTGTAGTACTTTTGTAGTACGATTTGTCCTTTGCTTCAAAACAGGCCTCAGTTTTGGCGATCACCTCTTCATTCGTCGAAAATGTCTTCCCAGCGAGCATTATTTTGAGATCCGGGAACAGGAAACAGTCGCTGGGGGCCAGATCTGGAGAATACGGTGGATGAGGTAGCAATTCAAAGCCAAATTTATTGATTTTGCCATCGTTTTCACTGACTTGTGACACGGTGCATTGTCCTGGTGAAGCAATACTTTCTTTTTCTTCAAATGCGGCCGTTTTACGGCGATTTCGTTCTACAAATGGTCAAATAACGCTATGTATTAGTCGCTGTTTATGATCATTATATTCTCAAGGTAGTCAATCAAAATTATTCCATGTGCATCCCAAAATACAGACGCCGTAACCTTGCCAGTGGACTATTGCGTTTTCCCACGCTTTGGAGCGTGTTCATCGTGTGCAGTCCACTCGGATGACAGTCGATTGGACTTCGGATTGAAATGATCGAGCCATGTTTCATCCATTATCACATATCGACGCAAAAACTCGGGTTTATTACGCTTGATCATCTTCAAACACTGCTCAAAATTATCAACTCATCGTTGTTTTTGATCAAAAGTGAGCTTGCGCGGCACCCACTTTGCACAGAGCTTTCTCTTACCCAAATATTCGTGAATGATATGATGTGCACGTTCAGTTGATATCTTTAGCGTCTGCTACATCATTCAATTTCAATTTACGGTCATTTAAAATCATTTTGGGGAGTATTTTAATGTTTTCGTCGGTAACAACCTCTTTCAGGCGTCCATTGCGTTCACCATCTTCGGTGCTCATTTCACCACGTCTAAACTTAGCATACTAATACTTGATGGTAGATTTTCTTGGGGCAGTATCCGGAAACTCGGTATTAAGCCAAGTTTTTGCTTCAACTGTATTTTTTCGCTTCAAAAAGCAATATTTTATCACCACGCGACCACCAATTCCTTTTTATCCATTTTTTTCTCAATAAAAAAAGTTACTTCACTCAAAATGCTATAATTCACAAACCAATGATCCGACAGTTGTCAAATCTATGCACGCATCTTTTGAGGGTTAGGGCTAACTAAAAAAATATGACTTAATTCTAGTAGCGCCATCTATGTGCCAGGACGGCCACTTTTCAATTGACCTGTTATCTACATCACAGAATTTGAAAGAGGTGTCTTTTAGATTCATCAAAATTTACCATGGTTTCGTGATATCGTTTGGTTTTAGTTGTTAGATAATTTCATAATTAAATATTAGCATTTCAATTATATTTTTGTTTTAAAAAGGCATTAATTGGGAGGAATTTGTAAAATATATACTAATCAATGTATTTTTAATCAATCTCAACAACTTTTTTACCATTTTTCTGGTATCATATAGATACTTGATAATGATCCATTCATCGTTACATTTTCGAAATTATTCAGCATTTCGAAACCAAATGCTAGTCAAGCCATGCAGCTTCGATCTCAACTATTCGTTTAATTTGTTAAGTTAAAGTCGGTAAATATCTACAGCAGCATCTACTACATACACTACACCTTAGAAATGTCGGCCAGCAAGAAATATATCGATATATAGTTTAAATAATATCATCAACATCCAGACAGACATCAGATATAACAAGCATTCAACAATTGACCAGGTCCACAGAACAACATATGTTATTGAAAAAGCCTACGAAAATAAAAAAGTATACTCAGCTATATTCTTAGATGTAGCACAAGCTTTCGATAAAGTTTGGCATAAAGGCCTTGTCCATAAACTACAGAAAATGTTACCAAAGCAACATACCGAACTATTAAAATCGTACATTACAACCAGAATGTTTATAGTTAAACAAGAATAAACTTACTCTACAATAAAAGAAGCTAAAGCAGATGTGCCACAAGGAAGTGTTCTGGGGACAATTCTTTATCTACTCTACTCTTGTGATATACCATGAATATAAAATATTACGATGGCTATATTTGCTGATAGTACTGCGATTATAGCTATATATAAGGATACTCCGATTAGCGTCTCTATACACTGAATAAATCAATTATATTATATTTAATGATTATATTATATTTAATAAATGAACTGTTATTTTACGCAGAGAAATGTTATAATTCAACAGTTAGGTTAGGTTATTTAACACTTGTTTTCATTGATACTTAATAAAAATACAAGCAAGCACCTAATATAACGTTCAAACAACACCTTATTTGAATGAATTCCTAAAATATTTCACCATATTAAAGATGTTCTCTACACCGATTAAATGCTTCTAATATATTTGCAATGCAACACGATTTTGACGAAAATCTTTTACTAAGAGTACATACTAACGGTAGAAAAGATAAAAGGCACCGTATTAAAAATTAAATTAATTGCGGAATGACATAAAGCTTTAGTGAACATTTGCAGAAAGACTCAGAGAACAAAATAAATTTAAAAAAATATTAGACTAGTCTCTAGGAATTAGCAACATCGCTTCGAAGATGTAATATCCACAGTTACAAGGTTATGCTCTATAATTGATGGGATTACTAGAGTAAAGTTCCTCAATCTACTAAAACCGATATAGCGATTTCATGTTATTGCTGAAAACAATAAAAATGAGGCAGTGTTCATTTAAGGGTAGTGTTTAACAGCACTAGTCGTAAAGGTATACATTTAAGAATGAATGGGAAAGATTGGTTAACTAAATATTAGAAATAGATCGGAAATTTCGGTCATACCCAAAAAGCCAAAATTAACGCTTTTTGATTATTACTTATTGATCAATGCAACATAGGCAATCATATACTGGCGTGTTCAATAAACTCGTGAAGTACTAATTTCTTTGGAAAAAAGTTTTGTAGGCTATTGAACCAATAAAATCAAATAACTATTACAAGATTTAACCAACTTGATGTAAACATATGAAAAAAAAAACCTAATTTATAGAAAAATTCAATCTAACTTATTTCAAGAAAAATCAATGCATTTAAATAGTAATTTTTGCAATATATATTCGCCAAATATAGCTACTTCTAATGAAAGATTAATACGTTACCATTGTATCATCAATTAGCACATACAACAGAAAATACTATTAGATTGCTAAAGTTTTTTACTATTTTAGTAATTTATTTATTATAACTTATAACAAGGGTTTATCTCGACTGGACCTACACTTTAACGTGGGCTCCAAACCACAGTCCTCGTCATTAAGCCTACCGACTGGCGGGTGACCTACTTAGAAATCATTCCAGAAGACATCCGGTCTTACCCAGCCTGATTACTGACATTATTGGGATATCACTTTCCTTGTCGGATTTTGCACTCTTGCCTAGGATAATCACAACTATTAAACAATCACAAATATAAATTTACGACCATGCCCCAACAGGATTCGTACCCGTAGCTATCGCAACGGTAGGTGGACCGTCTTGTCGCCTTTGCCACTGCGCCAACCAAGCCGGCACAATAATGTTATGATAATATCTTAAAGAAATCATTTTTATTATTTATAAACAATTAGAGCTTTTAGCTGGTAAATTATTCAAAAATGTTTACTACTTTAAAACTAGGTCTTGTTTTTTATACATCGAAAGCTGTTCTGGCTGCTTTATTAATTATTAATTTGGTCATAAGACATAGTTTAAAAGCATTAAGAAATAATATTGCTAAATCGGCCAAAGCAAGATGAATAGTTCATAATGTTTAACATCCAAATTTTATAAAATTTATTATATATTATTATAGTATTTATATTCAAATTTTGTCTTTTGTATTATGGGATTGCAGGGCATCTAATGTTGTTATTTGAAAACATATTTTGAAAGCAAAAAAAATATTTTTGGGAAATAAATAAAAATAAACACACAACATTTATGTTTTTCTTTCGCACTCTCAGTTAATGATTAACTTAAACTAGCAAATACAGAAACCTCGAACTCTAGACACTTGAGTTTATCGCAAGTTTTGATGTTTACTCTACGATTTGTTGAGCTTTCGAAGTAATTGTTGTAGCTAAAGCGCGATACAAGACATTACTTTCGGTCTACTTCAAGCATTAAAGTAGGTGTGCATGAAAAAAAAGACGCTGTTCAAAATAACTATATCGTTAATTTTTCATCCTAATGACTTCAGATACTTCAAATTTGTTATATGATCTTTTATTAATTTTGTAAACTCACCTAGAATATGATCAAAGTGTTCATAAAATAATGCGTTTAATTTTTCTTTGGTTATATAATTCTTCAGATATGGATAAAAACTTTAGTTAATATTGAAAAAGAGTATTTTGTTTTTGGATTGTAAATGTATTTGGAATAAAAATACCTCTAATCACACGGTCTCATAACCAGTGATGTGCATTCTTCAACAGGCTTCATCATGTTATGTGTAAGATATTTATACTTTTAACAAAATACTATTTAAGAAACGTAAATTACTTTTTCGCACACCTAATATTTATGAACAATACCGAATGATAGCAGACAAAAACATTTTCAAAAGAATATCTATATTCACTTATAATTAAGTGTTGCTATTTTGAATAGGGATAATTGCGAATTCATCGATTATAAATTAAAAGCAAATAGATCTAGACAGCGTCTCCATTGTTCCGATATATTTATGTCAGTCGAGGAATCTGACGAAACACCCATTGAAAGTAACTTTGGCGCATCTTTAATATAGCCCCAAGCCCGTGGACGCTTAGCCCGAAGATACCAAAAAACAAGAACAGACGATTCCCAATATTAACCTGGTTTTTTATCTAACTAATTGACTGGTAAAATAGAGGACCCGTTCATCTGGTATGGGTAACGCTCTTTATGATTATTTTTAACCCAGTTTTGGATGGATTTGGAAATATTACCTACTACTGTCAAAATTACGAAAACGTATGGTATTTGCAGATGATATAACACATTATTTATTTTGATATGTTCTATTTATTTTTGTATGATATAAGAGTCAGAAATCAATAGTCCATAAAAATTTATATCTGAAAAAAGTGACAAATTGCTTCTTTGATAGAAAAAAGGACGGAGATAATTGTATGAATCTCTGTACCCTATTTATTAGTTTATTTTAAATATTATTTAATGGTATATTTCGTTTATTAAGTGTAGATGAGAATGTTTTTTGTCTTTCTTTAACCATGCATAAGTAAAAGGGGATGTGCCTATTCTTATCCGCACTAATTTTAGGAAAGAAAAGGAAAGAAATGATGCTTAAACTATATTATGTTCTAAAAATAATTTTTGAATGTTGTAAACATATTTTTATATTTCATATGTTTTATTTTATTGTAAAGAGGAATGGAATAATGACACCAAATATTTTTATCATATTTTCTCTATCAATCTTTATCAACTATTTAATTATCGAACCATTTTTAAATAAAATAATAATTATATATATATATATATATATATATATATATATATATATATATATATATATATATATACAGGAATATTTTGAAATTATTATTCCTTGAAACTTTAATGAAACATATTATAACATTCCAAAACTTGAATAAACGTCGAGAGTCTTAGAAAATTAAAGAAATTAACAAAAAAGAGTTAAGCTAATAAAATAATAGTTACCAAGCTAATGTAAATACAGTCGAAAGTATTGTACTATTTATCACTCAAAATTTTGTTTTTTTCACACTATTACATTAATAAATAATATTGAAAATTGAATTCCAAAAGGTTGCTATATTAAAGTATATTGTTTTTGCAATCATATTACAAACAAAACATGAAACCATATATTTACATATAAGTATAAATTGGGCATATATCACAAAGTTAAGGCTAGAATGGCAAAGCCAGGAAAATATAAATAGCAACCTTCGCGTTAGTCTATACTTATCAAGTATTAATTTGTACTTTTTGGTTAATTTTTTTATTACAAATTTCGTTTTACGCTACAAAACTGCCTCTTTTTTAAGAATATTGCGTTAATAAAAAAGATTCGGTATAATTAAAATGTATACGTTGAAGTTCATACAACTAAAATGTGTATATGTACTTTAATATGAACTATAAATACAAAAAATTAAATAAAATAAGAAACACACGTAAAGACGACATGAAAAAGGATTGTGACGATAGTAAATAGTAACAAAATCAATCACACCGAAAATAGCGACTGAAAGCAGTCGAAAGTAGTCAATTACTAAACAGTCGATAGTCGATTTCAGTCGATAGTCCCCAACACTAGTACTGATCATTAGAATTAATACTTTAGTTTTAACTTACGAAATGTGAAGGATTGAAAACAACAAAAACTGTTACTCCATTTCCTTTCCCATATTCTATTCCAACACAAACGAATCCCCATATGTAGACATCTCCCTCATAATATTTTTCAGTCTAACACATTTTCAGTCTGCTAAAAGTGTAAATAAAAGCTGATAATTATAATTTTTCAACTATTTCCTTAAATGTTTAATTTAATAGGTATTACAGGAAACTGAGGCAAGCTACACAAGTTAATGACAACTGCTAATTTGTCGTTGTCAATTAAGAGCAATGTGAGAAAACTTATTAGGGGTGTCTGGAGAAAAGTTTCACTACGTCCAATGTCTGGCCAGATTAAATCTCCATAATAGTCTCCCATAAAGAAAAGAAAATGTGTGAAGAATCTTTGATTAGAATTTTGATAAAGTTTGCCACACCGGTACAGCCTGTGATAGCTCTGACGTCATATTTGATTGACCAATGAAATTTAAATAAAAAAAAAGATAAATTCACTGAATAATAAGAAGTGAAGAGACAATAAGAGCTCTTTCGATAGGCTTCCACTATATTTTTCCCTTTTCGGAGGGAGAAAAGCAAAAATTACGAAAACTACCTTTTAGAATGTCTATTTTTAATATGCAATAACCCTTAGCTGAGTCAACGAATTTGCGTGTACGTCTAAAATATTCGATGGACTGTTAGCTTTCAGACGATCAATAGTTTCTTGTTATATATGATTTTAAAGTCATCTATTAAAGTCAAAAACAAATTATTTTCCCCCGCTCTTAAGTATCTCGACCAGAATATATCGATATAATAAATGTATCAATATTATAAATAATCATAGAGTTAGTTATCGAGTCATAAAAATCCTAATTAAATCCAATCAGACTTCACGAAATGATCTAATAAGCCGAAGTCCTTTCACACAGATTTCCGACCTCGATTAAGTTTCCGAGTCACAACAGACACCCTTTTCTAGATTTGTCCGTTACTCAACTTCGTTATTGTTGGCACAATGTTTCTCCATTGATAAATAACGGACGGCCATTCCATTTCCTTCGTGGCGTAATCTATTTTACGATACGAAAATCTGACCGGCTATTTAACAACGTCGTAGATATGGTACGATTGTTATAGTTATGTATATAAAGCGAACACGAAGGGGCTACTCGAGTATTGTGAAATTATATAATTTATATATATATATATATATATATATATATATATATATATATATATATATATATACTGTCCGCAATTCTAGTGTTTATTTTAATGATTTTAGGCATCTAATGGAACTTAGTTTGAGAACAATTTGTTGTTTTACGGTCAAACTGATAAAACAATAAGATTTAGTCATAATTGTAACCTTTCAAATGAACAGGTATAAATATGTATAGAGTCTGATTGCGCGCTAACTTGGTTATGTGAGGTTTAACACAGTTTCGCTTTAACCATTGTATCGTGTAGACGTCAAAATTTTATTATGGATAAATATACGCCACAAGAACGAGCAAAAATAGTATCTGAAGGCTGTCTGGTGAAATTGAAAATTTTTTGTCTAAATTGATAATGAGCGTGAAACCCATTTTCTTCTCAGTGGCCACACAAATAAACAGAACAGTCAGTTTTGGGGAACACAAAATCCTCAATTAATTCATGAAGCATTATTGCCTCCACTAAAAACAACTGTAATTTTTTAAATTACCAATGTCTTACAGTTACTGTTACTGCTGAACGGTACCAAGACATGATTCGAAATTTTCTCGTGCCTGAAATGGAATAGCGAGGACCAGAGGATATGGGGTTTCAGCAAGATGGGGCCACAGTACACACAGCTCGTTCAACAATTCATTTATTGAATGACGTTTTTCCACGAAGACTAATTTCACCAGTCAGATCTCCGGATTTAACAGCACCAGACTTTTTGTTATGGGGTTTTTTAGGTTTACTGAATAAGACTCAAACGATTTAACATCTTAAAGACAATATTTGCCAGGAAATTGAAGAAATTCAGCCATAGATCTTGCAGGATAACATGAAAAATGCCTTAAAAAGAGAGGTTTATAGCGAATCGCGGTCACCATTTAGTCGATATAATTTTTCAATTATATTGAAAAAAAATGCAAAGATACAGATACACTTTTTATGAAAACTAAACTTACTTATATTTTCTTTGAGGAAAGTTATAGGCAATCAAAATGGTGTCTGGACTTTCGCCTCATGTTTTATAGTCTAAATAATAATATAATATAATATAATCTATATCTAATATTATAATTCATATCTAATTATGAAGGAACATAACTCATTATGAATGGAATTCTTATGAATTCTTTTTAAAGGTTTTTTTACTTGAGGCTCTATGGTGAAAAATCAGTTCAATGCATTTTATTCAAAATATTTTATATTTTCACCTACCTTTCAGGCAATTTTCGCATCTCGAAATAACGATATATCCTTTCAGACTGTCAATGTGTCTATTCATTTTTTGATGTCTTTATAAGAAGTGAAACGCTGCTCCATGTTTATATTTATTATAAACTAGCGACCCGCCCCGGCTTCGCTCGGGTGCAATGCTGATACTAAATTAAATACACGACAGAAAAAATATGAACGTTGTATATAAAAACATAGCGGCCCGCTCCGACTTTGCACGGGCATAAAATATATATGCCTATGTCGCTCAATAAAAACATGATTAAAATCGATCCAGTATTTTCGGTTCATTCATTACTGCCCTTGGCCTGCACGCATTAAATTTGGAGTAAAACAATTCCTCTTCCCCTATACTTACTATGAAGATTTCCTGCTATCTTTGGAATATCTAAATTCATACAATTTTTATTACATTACACATTTTTAAACGCAAATTTTAAATTTGTAATATCTCCGAAAATATTTGTTAGTTTACATGCTGTAAGGAACCATATTGATCTATATTAATTACACACTGTATTTAAGGTACTTAATTCGATAAGGATTAATGCCGTATTGCTTAAAATAGCTTCGTAAATAAGCCATTTTCTCACGTAAAAAGTAAACAATAAAAATGGTTAATGTGGGTTATCCCTAAAAGATAAACATATACCATCGCGGACTTTTTTGTAGACCTTTTTATGGTGTACAATACTGTAGTACATTAATTTGATCTAACTCGTAGGGTTAGGCAGCGTTTTTGCTAATTGCTAAATAAGCCTAAAAAAATAGGTTAATTTACGACATCACGTTAGCAACCTCTAAAATTAGCAATGTTGCCTTAGTATATTATGCATGTATTATACATATAAACCTTCCTCTTGAATCACTCTATCTATTGAAAAAAACCACATCAAAATCCGTTGCGTAGTTTTAAAGATTTAAGCGCACATAGGGATATAGGGACAGAAAAGGCGACTTTGTTTTATACTATGTAGTGAAATTGCAATATACGAGAACAGTTTAATAAGTGGACGACTTTTTGAATATTCCGTGTAGTAACTTAAAGGACTGCTGCATCACTGCTGCGCTCAAAGGCCATCTGTGAATAAACTCCCATTAGATTTTGAGCCAGCTGCTTCATTTAGTTTCTATTGGAGAGCCATTGACAGCACCCTCTCGAATTTTAAGAAGAATTGTAAAAAATGACTGCTGTTACACATTAGAAAAAGGGCTTGATAAACATTATTCCCATAGCCGCCAACCCATAAGTCATTGCTCTTCAAAAGAGCTAGTCAGTCTCAATCCTAAAAAGTTTTACCCCATATCGTAACCAGCAGATAAATAAGCAGAAACGACATTGTTATTTCATCAAGACAATGCACAGGTACAGTCACCACGGCAAAAATCCATAAATTGAGCTACCAACTACTACCCCATCCAGATATACCACCCTGCAACTAGTTCCTGCTTCTAAATAGAAATAGGTGGGTTGTAAAAGATATTATTAGAATGAACGCGTCTTCACTGAAACAGAATGACCTATTTTAAGGATGTTGAGAGAACCTATTATTTGGAAGGAATATTAACATTGGAAAAAACACTGAACTAAATGTATCGGATCGAAAGGAAAGTAACTGGCAATTGAGATGGGCCGACAAAGATGTAAATCGGCTAAATAACAGATGAAGATCAAACTCCGCGTCAATATAGATAACTGATGGGCAACAAGAAGAACTTTGACAATCTAGATATTTCTTTACGAAATGGTTACATATGTTTGGTCGTTTTGGAAAATAATATTTTTGAAAGATGTATTTCTCATTCACTTCTAAGGGCACATATTATTTATATGGAGTAATCTAATTAATTTTAGAACGCTGTATGTCAAAATATTGTCAATGTCATGACATAACGCTAATTACATTTTTCACAAGCCTGTTATTTTTATCCTTTCTTAAAGTAAAATCCACTATTCTTAAGACAATCTTATTACAGATTATAGCGTAAATAAAAAAGGAAACTTAATTCTGCGAAGATAGAGAGCCTCACCGCTTCATACACGCCCGTTGGTTATATCAGAAGCGGTCTAGAAAAATGCGAAAAATTCGGACAAGAACGAAAGTGAAAATATGATTGAAATATTGTTGTGCGAGTTAATCTTCGTTTCTGGCTTATACGAATTCCGGTTTTATTCGTAATTATGATGGTGCAACGTCAAACGTATTGAGCTGGTCTGAGGAGTACGTACGCGGCGGTTGCGATATCGTCGGGGATTACGTGTCTCGGTGATAGTCGCCTTTTTTTGTCTGACTGGCATACCTTTCAGCAGAAGATGGGCACTATAAAAATATATATTACATATTACACGTCTAGATATTTTACAGATGAGTAAATTTTAATGTCATCTTTTTCTAAGGTCTTAAACATTGGGTTCTATTACTTAGAAAGGAACCGCTACTTTATTAAGCAAATATTACATCTCTTTTTCATTTAAAAAAGGTATTCACTAGAAAAAAATGGCAAAATTAATGTAAATCAATGATTCATTTTTGTAAATCTTCATTATTTCGAAACCGTATGCCATCCAAGCCATGCTTCAACGATCTGAATGAATGGTAATCACAAGACGCTATGTCTGGTGAGCTAAAGTGATGCTAAAGGAGTTCCCAGTCGAGTTCAAACATTGTATATTTCCTAATGTGTGGTCGAACACTGCCATCCAAGAGGATAACCTTGCGTCTGCTAATCGCTATTACTGGTCCTTCTTGGCAATCACAGATGAATTGAAAAGTCCCCGACCTGACACATAGATGGCGCTAATAGAATTAAATCCATATGCTTTTAGTTAGCCCTAACCCTCAAAAGATACGTGTATATACTTGACAGCTGTGGATCATTGGTTTGTGAATTATAGCATTTTGTGTGAAGCAACTTTTATTATTGTGCAAAAAATGGATGAAAAGGAATTTCGCATGTTGATAAAATATTACTTTTTGAAGGGAAAAATAACAATTGAAGCAAAAACTTGGCTTGATGTCGAGTTTCCGGACACTGAAAGATGTGTTCTGCTTAGACGTGGTGAAATGAGCACCGAAGACGGTGAACGCAGTGGACGCCCAAAAGAGATTGTTACCGACGAAAACATTTTAAAAATCCACAAAATGATTTTGAATGACCGTCAATGAAATAGCAGACACTCTAAAGATATCAACTGGACGTGTACATCATTCACGAATATTTGGGTATGAGAAAGCTTTGTGTAAACTGGGTGTCTCGCGAGCTCACTTTTGACCAAAAACAACGACGAGTTGATGATTCGAAGCAGTGTTTGAAGATCAAACTTAAAAAAACCTACTTTTTGCGTCGATATGTGACAATGGATGAAATATGAATCATTTTACTCCAAAGTTCAATCGACAGTCATCCGAATGGACTGTATATGATGAACCCACAAAGCGTAGGAAAACGCAACAGTCGACTGGCAAGGTTATGGCGTTTGTATTTTGGGATGCGCATGGAATAATTTTCATTGGCAACCTTGAAAAAAGAAGGACCATCAACAGCGTCAATCATTACTGGACCATTTGAAGGACGAAATCGCCAAAAAACGGCCGCATTTGAAGAAAAAGAATGTGCTGCTTCTCCAAGACAATGCACCGTGTCACAAGTCAGTGAAAACGATGGCAAAAATCCTTCCATCCACTGTATTATCCAGATATGGCCCCCAGCGACTATTTCCTGTTCTCAGATCTTAAAATAATGCTCGCTGGGAAGAAATTTTCATCGAATGAAGATGTGATCGTCGAAAATGAGGCCTATTTTGAAGCAAAGGACAAATCTTATGATTACAAAAATGGTATCGAAAAGTAGAAGGGTCGCAGGAGGATAAGCAGTATATCACCCTTGAAGGGATTTTGCCAAAAAATGTGTTATACTATACTAGGCAGGGAACTTTTCAATTGACTTGTTAATACATCATTTAATTTGTTCAACTGACGTCCATAGATATCTGCAGTAACAATTTCATTCGATTGCAATAATTCCTAATTCTCTAAAGACTTCCACTCCTGACTCCACCAAATACACAAAATACCTATGAAAATTAAAAGTTTCGGTGTCGATATAGATGTCTCTCTTGGACTAATCTCTGATTTTTTTTCTTGAGATTGCTGTACTAGGTCTTTGTACTTTTCATCGCCAGTCTGAATTCATCACAGACCATTCATTTATTTACTAATGATCGAAAATAACAGAATAAAATTATATACCTATACTATACCCAGACTATAACTTTTATCAAATCATTATCAAAGTTGCTTGTCATCACATATTATAAAATTAATTATTTTATACCAATAATCCTAAAATTAACCGATAATGAATACATTTTTCCAAACTGATGCAGTTCCTTCATTTTAATTGGACATTATTTCAATTGGACCGATTTAGTTGTTTCCTTTTTTATAACATATTATAATATATCAAACAATAAATTAAAACAGGTACGCTATATTCAACTAATAGGTACTTAGAATGATTATTTCATTAAAACGAAATGTTATGTGGGTTAATAATTGGAAAGTGTATTAAATTTATACTTATGATAAAATCAGAGAGAAATAATTTCTAAAATATCTGTTAAGTAACAAAACAGGTGGTGTTATAGTGAAAATATAGCGGTTTTAGGAAAAAAATTGTGTTTTTTTATTCGGTACTATATTTTCGCAATGAATCTGATTTATGAGTAACAGTATTATCAAAAAACCTTTCTAAAGAGCTTAATGAAATGAAATTACATCCTTCCACGCATTAGTACGACAATATCGAAAATTAAAATACGAATATGAAGATCGAAATTTCCAATACACACACCTTGTGAGTATTTGAAGACTTCAGATCAGTTAAGAAAGGAACATCTCATTTGAATCATAAAAGATACACTTATCCCCAGGTTTATTATCGTTAAGCATATATTAGATTTAACATGAACATTATTAACATAATGAAAGATGATTTTTGATAATCTTTTGGATATTATATCACACTTTGATTATTTCCTGTTTCACTATTCCATTATATCTTGGATATTATAGGGGAGCACTGGAGAATGGCAGTCCCCAGTCAGAAAAAGCTCCAATAAATATTGACAATAACCACTCCATAAAGTAGTTTATAGTGTTTATTATAATAATTATTACCCAAGAATGTGGGGTAATATGAACCAGAGTGACAGAGATGCGACAAAATACATATCCTCATATACATCATAAACTTATATATCCATATCGGGTCAAGCAAAATCGCAGTTGGTGCTATGTACTCAGAAACAATGAATGTCTAATACATAAATCACAATCACACAAATTCACAACAAATCATATATATGTTGAAGGCTTCACATATATTGGTGGTTCCATCATACTATCATCATCACAGATCATATGATAATTAGCCAATTCATCTGATCAGTTAATATCATTTTTAAATAAGAATTTATTTGCATTTGAATTTGCTTTATTAATAGTTTTCTTCCTCTGATTCTCTACTTTACCCTTATGATGATTTTTTTAATATCTTTCCTACCATAGTTTCATTTGAAGAGAACACAGAACTTTTGCTAAGTTTTCGTGTATAAGTATAGATGATTATTTACATAAATTAATATATTTTACTAATAACAGAGGTGCATATTAAAAAAAGCCAATACTTACGAGAAAATAACTTCAATACTCACACCATGTCCTTGAATATTAAAAATTAACTCTAGAACACAAAACTAAATCAATAACTATTTTTTATTACAGACAGTTGATGGAGAAAGGTGCCTCCCAATCATGGAAAGACGTACTTTTCCAGGCAACTGGTGAAAGCAGACTTGACGGCAGTGCTCTGCGCGAGTACTTCAGACCTTTAGAAGACTGGCTGAGCAACGAGAATCTTCGTACTGGGGAATTTGTTGGCTGGCTCTACGACGGTGACTACTGCAAACAGAGCATCGAAACTGCAGGATTGCAGGTATTCGGTGGATTCTACAACAACACACCCACGATTACCAGTTCTTTTATGATCATTATATTGTGTTTAATCATTGTTAAAAAAATTACTTAAACTCAAAGTATCAAGAAACCCTTGTAACATAATAAGTTTAAGAAATTTAGTCGAATAATCTTATTATTGTAAATAGATTTTCTACTTTTAATATACAGTAATTTTAATAATAACTGTTTCCGTCTTCTTTGTTAGCCAACCTACCCAAAAACCAGTAAAAGGCCAATAAAGCAGCGATATTAGTAAGCTATAAAATTGATAGTGGCGAAATAGTAGTGCAGACTGCAGGAAACTACATCTTTTTGCAGAAATTGTCGCAATTTTTTTTAATTCCACGCTTCATTTTTACTAATTATTTTCCGGTCATTATTTGTGTCAAATTATACTTAAAAAATTCGACACGTTTATGGCATAAAATGCTTGAATAATTAAATTTAACACAACTAATTATTGTAAATAAATTCATAGTACTATTATTACCCAATATTTCTCATTAAAACAATTAATTTTAATCATTCATCTATTAATTTATTGAGATATAAATAAGGATTTTAACTAGCAATTTTCTAGGGTCAAAGGTAATAATTACAGAGAAGGAACTGTCTTAATAACCCACTCAATATTATTAGCAAACCGCGGACTTAATAGTAGCAAAATTGCAACACAAACTGCAGAAACAATTTCCTTTTTTCTCGCGAATTGTTTATAATTAAACCTTAAAATAAAAAATCTAAAGATAATTAAACTTTTTTCAATTTCTACACTACATGAATTTTACTAGATCTTGCGGAAAGCTGACTAATTATCGTAAAAAACATTAGTTCAGTTCGAAATAATTTGTGACATAAAATATTTCAAGTATAACAACAAAATCGAAAAATATAAGATATTTACTGTGGATTAACTAATGGATGTAAATATATAATAATATATTAGTTTTGTTATGAATAAGTATAATTATCAGTGATACAAAATTAGTTTCACTTTCGTTAAATTTTGTTGAGCCAGTTTGGTTGGCGCAGTGTTACCACCAGGCGACAGGACGATCCATCGACTGCTGCGATATTCGCAGGTTCGAATCCTGCTGAGGTATGGTCGTAAATGTATGTTTGTGATTATTTAATAATTGTAATTGTGCTAGGTAAGAGTGCAAAATTTGACAAGGAAAATTATCCCACTCACGCCAGTAACCAGGCTGGGTAACACCGGATGTCTTCTGGGATGATTTCTAAGTTGGTCACTCACCAGTCGGTAGGCTTAATGCCGAGGACCGTGGTTCGGAGACCACGTTAAACAATAGGTCCAGTCCAGATAAACCCTCGTTGGTAAAAGGACACTTTAATATATAAAAAAAGAAAAAAAAAATGTTGAGGTTGTATTGGTCTTCGAGATTGTCAGTAATTTTTAACACTACCTGAGAATATGTCAATAACACGTAGGTTTTACTTCCCTTCATCATATTTCAAGCTCATTGATATTAAATTTTGTTGGTATCTAGTCAGTATCCAATAAAATCATTAATTATTCCCCTGACAAAACTATACGTTGTACTTAAAAAAAAACTGATTTGGAAAAAATAAAAATTATCTATTTGTTAGAGCTATTTTGATTTGGTTTCTTCACATACAAATCTATGAAAGTCGTTTACAGATTTGAGGATTCATAGTACCTTGGCGTCATGAAAAATATTACCTTTTTCGTTTCTTTCTCTAGAAAACTGCTCAATAAAATTTAAGGAATCATGAAATATAGTGTATATAAAATTAGTTTATATAAATTAAAAATATAATATGACTTTATATATGCTGTCCAGTTTGAAAGAAAAAGTCTAACTTGTATTAGTTGTTCCACAGTTACCTAATTTTAACATTTATATTTCAAAGAACGCAAAATTCATTTGTTATTTCAAAACCCAGCTCAAACCGTTAAAGAAGTATCAGACTTAGCTCTTGAGTTGAATCATCTGTCTCCAGACGTTTATATGCACGGGAAAATGCAGAAAATAATCGAGATCTCTGTATTGTTTTGTGATGGGCTATGAAAAGTAAGTACTATTCGTCAATAATCTGTAATAATTCCAAAAGCACAACCAAGTGAAATATTCATGGCCATAAAGTCTTGTACAATGTGAACAACGTATTGTCACAAAAAAGATCAGCAACTGCAAGTAACACACGCAAAGTCTTCTTACGTAACAACGTTTCACCACTATTGAATCTCGAATAGGAAGTTCACTTATTCAGGTCGATAAGCAGCATAGCTTGGCTGATACACAGATCCGAAAAAACTGAAGAAGTGTGAAAATAGATCAATGATTGGATCATCGCCAAACTAACATTGTTCTTTCGACACTGCATCGCCAACTACGTTGCTAGAAAAACGGAACAAAGAAAAATTATAAAAAATATATTAATTCGATATATACTGTATAAATTTCTCCAAATAATCAGCTTACATGGTAGTAACTTATAACAAATTAATCAAATAACTATGTACCTTCTTTATATTACTTTCTTTAAGGTTACAAGTAAAATAGTGTTTTTCTTAAATCAAATTATTAACATTCATTCTTAAATTTAATATTGTTTATATTATCTTTATAAGCGTTCAATAATATAATCAAGCCATTAAATTATAAATACAATATTCCAATATTCAAGGTAGTATAGCTTACACAAGATAACTGGATATTTTTAGCTATAAATTGTTTTATAGTAGAATGACTAAACACAATTTATAGGTTATAACAGGCACCTTAACTTTGGTTGTATTTACCAAAACTTTAATAAGAATTAGTAAAACTATTTATAGAAATCTTTAAGAATATAAACATCAGATATATAATAAATTCCAAGTAGTCATCAATTGAATAGAATTTTATTTAAATATAGAGGATAATAGAGGAGAATAATCTTTAAAAAATTATAAAATAGAAAAAAGAGCACAAGGTGTACATACTAATAAATATCAATGTATTATATATAAAATAAAACATCGATAGAACTAAAGCATATGATTATTGGAACTACATAATATAAATATCATTAAATATTAACTCTAGTACATTCAAGGATTTATTATAAATTATAAAATTATATTATAATATGTTAGCTTAATAGCAAAAATATATGTTCATGATAATATACTATATGTTTCAATTTAAACGTTTATTACACAATCTATAGTCGAATATAAGTGAATAGTTAGGTATCGGACAAAAATTTCCGGCAAATTTTTCATACCAACAACCTCTTAACATCTCGATAGAGGTAGTCAGTCCTATAGTATTTGGGTGCGCCCACAATACCTCTCACGACTTCGTTCTGAAAAATTTGTATTTTATTTGTGTTACTCTTTGCAGGACATCCCCGTAATTGAACTCCGTATGTCCATATAGGCTTCAGTATTTGCTTATATAATAGCAATTTATTATGTACTGATAATTGTGATTTTCTGCCAATTAGCCAATACATTTTCCTATATCTCAATCCCAGTTCTTTTTTTTCTTCTTTATATGTTCCTTCCAGCGAAGTTTTGCATCAAAATTCATTCCGAGATATTTAACGTTGTTGCTATATGGAATGATAGTATTATTTAATGCTATTGGTGCTTGTACGGTCTGATTTTCCACTGTTGTAATTTTCGTGAGGCTTCTTCACTGTTGTCTCCGACAGCTGTAATCGCAGTATCATCAGCTAATGTAGCCATCGTAATAGACTCCATTTGTGATATATCACAAGTGTAGAGTAGATAAACCATTGGTCCCAGTTCACTTCCTTGTGGTAAATCTGCATTAGCTTCTTTTATTGTAGAGTAAGCTTCTTCTTGTTTGACTCTAAACAATCTCGTTGTAATGTACGATTTTAGTAGTTCGGTGTGTTGTTTTGGTAACATTTTTTGTAGTTTATGAACAAGGCCTTCATGCCAAACCTTATCGAAGGCTTGTGCTACATCTAAAAATATAGCTGAGCATACTTTTTTACTTTCTTTCTTTTTCAATAACATCTGTTATTCTGTGGACTTGGTTAATTGTTGAATGGTTGTTAATAAACACAAACTGATGTGTTTGTATTATGTTTTTCTCTCTATGATCGGTTTTATTCTTTTCAACAGGAATTTTTCAAAAACCTTAGATATTACTGGCAGCAGTGATATAGGTCTATAGGTCTATATCCTTTATTTCGTTTTGTGACTTCCCAGGCTTTGGGATCATTATAATTTCCGCCATCTTCCAAAAGCCTGGGGCATGTTTTAATCTAAATGCTGTATTGATCAAGTTGGTGAGTTTTATAATTTCCTTTCTTTGTAGTTTTTACAGTAATTCTCCTATTATTGAATCGTACCCTGATGATTTCCTGGGTTTAATGTCAGTTTTAATAACATTGGTTATCTAACTTTTAGTAATATATCATTTTAAAAATATTCCCATTATTCTATTTAGAGAGAAAAATGATCACTACTTGTTGTAAAACAAGTTAGTTAGAACCAAGCATACCTAACACAGTCTTCATTAACTGGACCAATTGCTAAATATGTGATAAATGAGTTAAATTAACCAACACGCGTAAATACCCTTCTCTACGCATAAATTATTACCAGCTGAGATAACAGAATTATATCTCCGTTTACGTGCGCAATTCTCGTCTAATACTTTCGATTCGGCGCTGAAAGCTACAAATATTCAACACTGATAATAAAAGCGAGCAAAAGATCCATCGGACTTGCTCGAAAATCAACTGCCGGCTTAATTACGACCATTTTGCAACACGAAAAGCCGCTTCCTCTATAACTGGAACAAGGTCTCGTTCTCGACTTTGATTATATTTTTTTCTGTTTCGCGTTTTACCTTTTGCAAGCCGTAATAATTAGGTATGAAGAAAAAAAATGGACGTTTAGTGTTGTAAGATTCCCGTTAATAAGACGTTGGACATTCCGCAAAGGCTGCACCGTATCCGATTTATTAACAGGTCAATTGAAAAGTCCCCTGCGAACCATAGTAAAACAATTTTTTTTAAATTTTAATTTTTAATTCAACATAATTTCCTTCAAGGGTGTTACACTGAATATAGCGAACCTCCAAATTTTCGATACCATTTTTTGTAGTCTTTTGAGATCTGAGAACAGGAAATAGTCGATGGGGGCCAGATCTGGAAAATACGATGGATGAGGAAGCAATTCGAAGCCCAACTTATGGATTTTTGCCATCGTTTTTACTGACTTGTGACACGGTGCATTGTCTTGGTGAAGCAGCATTTTCTTCAAATGCGGCCGTTTTTCGGCTATTTCATTCTTCAGACAGCCCAATAACGCTATATGATAGTAGCTGTTGATCGTCCTTCCTTTTTCAAGGTAGTCAATGAAAATTGTTCTATGCGCATCCCAAAATACAGACGCCATAATCTTGCCAGCCAACTGTTGCGTTTTCCCACGCTTTGGTTCATTGTGTGCAGTCCACTCGGATTACGACGCAAAAACTCAGATTTACGCTAGATCATCTTCAAACACTGTTCCGAATTATCAACTCGTCGTTATTTTTGGTCAAAAGTGAGCTCGCGCCGCACCCACTTTGCACAGTGCTTTCTCATACCCAAATATTCATAAATGATATGATGTACACATTCAGTTTATATCTTTAGAATGTCTCCTATTTCATTCAATTTCAATTTACGGTCATTCGAAATCATTTTGTGACGTTTAACCACGTCTAAACTTAGCATACCGATCCTCGATGGTTGATTTTCCTGGGGCAGTGTCCGGAAACTCAGCATCAAGCCAAGTTTTTGCTTGAATTGTATTTTTTCCCTTTAAAAAGCAATATTTTATCAACACACGAAATTCCTTTTTATCCATTTTTTTCACAATAACAAAAGTTGCTTCACACAAAATGCTATAATTCACGAACTAATAATCCGACAGCTGTCAAATTGAAACACGCATCTTTTGTGGGTTAGGGCTAACTAAAAACATATGGATTTATACCAGTTGCGCCATCTATGCGTCGGACCGAGGACTTAATTGACCTGATATATCTGTGCTAGACCTACAGTTTAATATGGGCTTCAAACCAGGCCCTACTCACTTTGGTTACTGGCCACGCTAGAATGGGTTTCCTTGTTGGATTTTGCACTTTTGTCTTGTCTTTTGTTCTGAAAAAAATACATTTAAAATCAATCACAAACATAAAAATGTATGCAAATTTATCTTTGCCTACCAGCAAAATTCAAACCTGCGACTATCGCAACGATAGGAGGACTGTCCCGTCGCCTTGGCCGAGCAAAGTTACAATTATAACAGATGTTCTTAGTAAGTACTTCACATACAAACCATATTTTTTGTGAAAGATTTATTAAGCTACGAAAAGATAATAGTTATTGAGGTTTTACTGTTTGTTAATGTAAATATTAAGATTATATTCCAGTTAAAACATCTTCTTTAAAGAAAGTATTCATCTATTAGGAATCTGCACATATTATGATCATTTTTTCACTTTGAAAGCATTTACTGAGAAAACTTTGCATAATATATATTAAATCATCGGTTCATTTTCGCACTTCTTCAGCATTTCGAAAGCCTTTGCCACCCAAGCCATGCTGCATCGATCTGAACAAGTATTGACATAAATACACAATGACAATTTATATATGGCAGAGCAGCAGAAAAGTAATTGACGGGCTTCGACAGCTCAAAGAATGATACTAAATGAAAGACTGTTATTTTATATAGAAAGTAATCAAAACTATAGATTTCAGAGTTAAATTAAGCTTTTTAACAGTTGATTAAATTGATACTATTCACTCCCGCCGATGGATATCGCTGATCAATATACATGCTAGAACGTAATACCTTCTGAACAGTAATGTTTCTACGCAACTTCCTAAGCCTATGGTGTTGGGGGTGCTTTACTTTTTATTTACTTGCATTAAGTGGCTATCTGTGGTTTATACACAGTTTCAACAACTATTTTCGATCTTAATATTTTCAGTATAGCATATTTCTTATTTTTAGTAACCAAATTGCCAATGAACTTTTTATTATATATCAATAATAGTTCATTTTAAATAATATTCGATATTTATTGGCAAAACATTGGCAACCCAAGATCAAACTAGTTTCTGTTATTGATAAGATTGTCTTCTTTCTTCTTTATTTACAATTAATTGAATAAGTTCGAATAATCGTTGGATATAAGGCAACGAAAGATGGTTTGAAAATGCTAAAAGGCTACTTACTAACTTTAAATCAGTGCAATTATGAAACATCCATGCTCTGAAAACACTACTAATCCGTAAATTCTTGGCATACTAATCGCAATTCACGGTGTAAAACCATCAAAGATGAACAGAAGTTGCTCTAAATCAGCATAGTCTATTATCTTCCCAGTTGAAGACTGTTCGAATTTGAAGCCACCAAAACTTGGAAAACCATTTCATGCGGCGTACTCCACGGAAATTTGAGTAAAAACAGTGTTATTTAGAACGTATATGGTATTGGTTGACCACGTACCGCGTTACTGATTCAGTCTAATTTGTTAAGAAAAACACATTGCGTTTAGGTTAGACTGATGAGTGAGATGTCTAAAATGTCTAATCTACATAGTGGTTTAGTTTGTTTATATTCATTCTTCACTTCTGTCCGTGAATTTTTTATTATTATTTAATTATTAAATCTATATATAACTAGGTGGACCCATCGGCCCTATCTCAGTCTCTGCTGAAATAATGTTTATACATGTTACTGCTGTATTTTTTATTATATGCACCTGACTACATAACTTCACACAAGATCAGATGGCTTGATTCTTTTGAGTCTGTGTCCTGTTCTGGTGGTATCCAATAGTTGCAATATTTCAATATTCGTATGAGAATGGAGTCTTTCCTCATGCCCCCTTGCAATTTTCTTGATTTCTTGACTGACTGTGGATATCTGAATGTCTCGGTGTAGGTAGTCAGTCCTATAGTATTTGGGTGCACCCACAATACTTCTTAGAACTTTGTTCTGAAAAATGTGTATTTTGTTTTGTTACTCTTTGCAGAACATCCCGATAATTGAACTCCGTATATCCAAATAGGTTTCAGTATTTGCTTATATAATAGCAATTTATTATGTACTGTTAATTGTGATTTTCTTCCAATTAGCCAATACATTTTCCTATATTTCAATTCCAGTTCTTTTCCAGCGAAGTTTTATACCATATCATTTATTTATAGACTCATTCCGAGATATTTAGCATTGTTGCTATATGTAATGCTATATGAACTATTATTTAATGTAATTTGTGCTTGCACGGTCTGATTGTAGGTGAACTGCACATACGCAGATTTATTTTCTTTAATTTTTATTTTCCTGGCTTGTGTCCTATTATTTATATTGTCACTTGCCCGTTGCAATTTTTGTGTTTTCGAATACCAAAAATAGGATATAGTAGTACCGTGAGTAACGTATCATTAACAACCACACTGAGTCAGCAGAGGGAAAGGTGCAATATCGATAAACCAGACGTTCTTTTTCCGAAAATCGACGAACCGTACCAAAAAACCAACCTCCATCTACATAAATTATTCAAATCAACCTTGTCATATTCGAAACCGCAGCTCTTTCTTTTACCATTTCGATTGCAAAACGCACGGCCCGAGACAATAACCAAGTCTACGACCGTTTGTTTTTTTTTTTCTTCCTTATCTCCGACCCCCTCGAATCTCGAACGCCGAAGGAAAAAAATCGGTTTGAATGGTAAGCGCTAGTTTATGGTCCAGAGCCTTTTCACGGTCCCGTACCGGCCAATTGAACAATTCAATCTTTTCGGTGGCCGCTTATTTCAATCGCGCCGAAATATGCGCACGCTTAATATCAATTTGCCTGTTTCTGTGTGTGCCTTTATGAGTTCGCCGTTGATGCAGGCAGATATGAGTTTGGCCAGATGTTATTTGAGACTTGTGCCCTCGATTTATCCAATCGAATGGTGCCGTTCGTGTTTGAACAAAGAACATTGTCCGATCAATTTTCGCAATTATAACATTATTATAATAATAAAAAATATTAATTCGTATCGATTTGATTGCAGAACAATAAACTTTAGTTCGTTATTACTCAACCTACTGGTTCCTGATGATGCCGACTTGAGAGTCGTGTTAAACTATATCTAGCAATTAAGTCCACGCGTGACTACCATGGAGAAATAACTTGTTTTTACAGTGGTTCGAAAATCAGATTTTAACGAACTTGGAGGAACCATCAGTTATTGTTATGGACTATTCATTATATCATAGTACACTGGTGAAGAAGATCCCAACAAGTGTATTAACAAAGGCTGCAATTAAGGAATGGTTTAAAGTACATAAAATCAGTTTTGAAGAAACCATGTTAAAAATGCACTATTTCAAATTGTTACTCGATAATAAATTTTATGTAATGTATTTTTTTTAAAATAAGCCTAAGAAAAGACACTTCCTCCATATCACTGAATATTTAATCCAATTGAGATGATATATAGTATTGTAAAGAATTATTACAATAGACATTCAAGTCGAGAAGTATATTCAAACCAGAACTCTCTGATTTTAGGAGCCTTTTGTTTGGGTGTGCTCGATCAGACACATTGAAGAAGATCGTGAGCAAGTTTTTGATAATAATAAGTTTTTGGAAATAGACAGCTTAGTTATTACAGCTTACTTGAGTAGTGATTCTCAAACTGACAGTGACTGAATAAAACTTTATGAATGTCGGTTTATGATTAAATACCTACAATTACCAAAACATAGTGAATAAAGAGGAAACAACTAAAGGTCAGTACACAACTAATATACTTTAACCGTAGGAAATTGTATTATAAAGCGTGAAATTCAGAATATACATGAACTTTTGGTCAAAATGTATGAGGAGCGAGAAATATAAATTAGAGAGAAATACAGTAATATCAAAATGACTTTACAAGGATACATTGTATCAATTCGTCAAAACGTCGCAATGTTGCCGTATCAACTCCGAATCTTAGTTCAATTTGGCTTTAATGCATAACAAAAACCTAATCTAAATAAAATAACTAAAGAAAGATACTGTTATCAAATATAATTTATTTTAACATTACAGTAGATCTAATGCATATATTATCTAAGGACTTTTCCACACCACTATGAGTTAGGCGCGTTTGTAGTTGTATCCCCTGGAGGCCTAATCCACCTAATTAACAATTGGCAACATCTGTCAATTTCTTCTTCAATGTGTTTGATCGAGTTCATCCCAACTTTAAGTGTTATTAACCATTCCTGTTTCCAGCATGGTACAATATATCTGCAATGGATTATTAATAAATGTTGACTAATAAAACCTAGTCATTTTTTATTCCAACGTTTACCATTTTCCATCAACTTTTATTGTCATTACACTATTTTTATTAACCTCTTGGTATGAGTGACCATTGCGTATATTCGTCCCATTCTGAAATATCCATGTCTCATCTAAATACATAAATTAAAATAATAAGTCTTCCTTCATTTTATTATATGCTTTTAAAACTTGTTTTGTTTTAAAAGCAATATCTGGAAGTTATATTGGAACTCTCCGATACTTTTACTGCCCACATTTCATATATTCAATCTCTAATAGAACTAACATCAAGCTGACCTTGATTATATTTTCATTTTTTTGAGATAATTCGGCGTTCATACTAATATTCAGTGCAACACGCAAAAAAATATTGTCGATAAAAATCGCAGAAAATTAATATTTAACTATAAAAATGCTTACCTTTCTAACGAATTTTACTGGCAAGAGGAGGCCTCCATTATTTCGTTCCTGTTCAAAGTAACTGATCAGAGGCACAAACTGTTCTGTCTGGCTTCAGAATTTTCAATCAGAGTCATAATAAACAGCGATCTGAAATTTATCAAAACAACCAGAGCATTAAAATAACGTTTGCGGGCTCTCATCACTATAGTTTTGAAGAATTTTGGTTAAGTCTGACAACCGGACGACTTTGGCAGGTTAGTTCGGTTATACGTTCGTACTAATCAGATAGCATTGTGTCTCTTTTTAACTAGAATAAAATGAAAAGGAAAATATTGTCTCATTACAAAACGAATATACAAATTTCGGTAATTAAACATTATGATGACGTATTTACAAAATAACTTTAATAAACTATATAATAATAAATAATAAAAATATATAATATAAAAACTAATAAACTAATAATAATAAACTTTGTAAAACACCAGGAATAAATTCCAGAACCTAACATTATTCTTAAATAAATCTTCCAAAATGACGTTCGAAAGGATATAGCTCAATAAAATTCCAATAAAATATAATCGCCAATTAATGAAGTAGAAGGTATTACGCCAATAAGATAATAAATAATTGAGTAAGGCTTAATTTATGTTAATGATACAGCACGGTATTCATATTATTTTAAATTACTATTTCAATGAATCTTTTTATTGTTACGCCATAATACAGTTTCAATATAAATGATAAAAATTGTATTATTTTTAAACAAAATAGTAATTATATTATGGTTATATCAGAGATAATGTTAAATGTCATCGTTACCAATGGATACAATTAGAATTTTCACTTAAAATATGTTTAACCATTGTAATTGTTGTTGAAAGTATCAATTTCTGTTTTCGTTAAAACGCTGTGAAATAGTTTCAAAATATATCATAAATTAATTATAAACGTGGAATGGTGGAACGGAATTCAATGTTTGAAGCGATATATGAAATATATGTTTAACTTATAGCATCAGAATGCGATAAAAATTACGGCAATGAACTACTATAGGCTATTAAAACTTTTTTTAGTAATGCGTCGTGGATATTTGCGACGTCGGAACATTACAATGTTGCCGCATCAACTCTGAGTTTTACTTCAGTTTGGCTTTGACATACAAAAAAATTCTAATCTAAATAAAATAATTAAACAAAAATGTTACCAAATATAATTTATTTTAACATTAGACTACATATAAAAAATACAATTTAAAATTATACAGCCACAATAATGTATAGGTAAGAGTTAAAGACTTCTTATCACCATTACTTTCAAGAATTTTGCAAACGTCTGACAAACGGACGACGGTCGGTTGTCCATACACAAAATTATTTAAAATATTAGTTATAATTATTACAGATTATAAACCGGCAAACATTATTTTAGCCCTTTATTTTAATATATTTTAAGTGGCTTGTTTGAAAATGCCAAAAACAATAAATATTCAGGGTCACAAATTAATTGCGGCTTTAATAGGTTATTTTGAAAAGGAACGATATAACGGCGGCTCCCTTTTTCCAGTAAATTCCGTTAGTGAGGTAATTATTGATGATATTAAATAACATAAGTCCCTACAATTTTATTGAAAATGTGTTTTAGCGGGTTGCTGCCATGCCAAATATTTCTGTGGGTACTGTGACTAACATCGCTTACAAAATGAAAAATAATACGTTAGATTCACCCAAGAAAACCCGGCTACATACAAAGTGGGTGACGAATCTTGATCATCTTGATATTAGCTCTAATGAGACAACATATACGAAATGTATAAGAGCAGTAAGTACACAAAAATTTTATCGAAAACCTACAAACTATTATACCTGTGTTCTTAATTGTAGTTTCAGGTCCTTTCATAATATATATATATATATATATATATATATACATATGTATATATATATATATATATATACATATATATATATATATATATATATATATATATATATATATATATATATATATATATATATTGTGTATACTATAATGTTGAGATACATTATATTTGATAACATTTTTGTTTAATTATGTTATGTTGTTTATTTAGATTAGAATTTTGTTGTATGTTAAAGCCAAACTGAAGTAAAACTCAGAGTTGATGCGGCAACATTGTAATGTTTCGACGTCGCAAATATCCACGACGCATTACTAAAAAAACATTGAATAGACTATATATTCCGATTCTTCTCATTTTAAGCAGAAAAGGACGTTTCCCTTTATATAGCAGGTCGAAAGATTAACATAAACTTTGGAAGCATATAAACCATTAAAACGGAGACATTACTTATTGTACCATATATCAACATCAATCAATATCAATATCAATATAATATCAATCGATGTCAATCCTCCATTGCCAATTTAAATCATGTATTCAATATTTTCTTAATATTATATCATCTAAATAATGTACATTATTTAGTAATTAATTAATATTATTTTTAAACAATTTCTAATCGATTTTCGGTGGCAGGATATTTAGAGCCATTGAAAAAGCTCTCCACTAAAAAAAATAAGCATATGCATTATATATATATATATATATATATATATATATATATATATATATATATATAAAGGTTCATTTTTAGAAGTATAAAACTGAAGTCTTAAAATAGGTAAATTTTAAAAGTTGTTAGTACTCTTTTTCACGGTTAACCTAATATCAAAGTTTTAACATAAAGTGGAAGTAGAGTTGAATAAACATGTAGTAAATTATATTATCTATTTTAAATCATTACGAATTAATTCAGAATATTACAATAAAGAAAAAGCGATATCAAGTACAAGGGTTAATTATACATGTAACACTTTCATGATATCTGAAAACAAAGAAAAAATAAAAACAAATAGTAATAATAAATACATGTATCCTAAATGATTGCAAAATAATATATACTGTATACTATATGTGTATACATACTATATAGTGCAATAATAGTATACTATACCATTAGTACAGTTTCACAGGAAATATTGAGACATGAATATTATCTGAACAAAACAAGAATATTTCAAAATAAATGGAACATTGTATCACTCTTGGCAAAATGCTAATAAAGAATGCAAAGACAACAAAAGTTGATAGAAAAATGCAAAAGTTAGAAAAGCCTTTTAATAGGTTTTGTTAATCGTAATATTTTTAATAATTCATTGTAAATATTTTGTTTTTCTTGGTGGAAACAGGCATAGCTTCATTCCTAGAGTTAAAGAGAGTTAGTTTGGTCACTCTGAAAATATATATTAAATGTTTGTAACTTACTTTTTTTAGAAAAAAGCCTAAAAAGGTAAACTGCAGAAAGAAGCGGTGTTTACAATATTATCTTCATCAGAAAGACACTAAAAAAAATTAACAAATAGCGCAAAAGACGACCAATGACCATGATAGTCAAAGTGGCAGGGTCTGAATGGAATTTTTTTGTTGTAGGCTTATGATTCAAGGCCGAGATTTACTAAAACAGAGTGATAAGAGCAGAAATAGAATAAAAACGAGTATATAATTTATATAGGATAACTAGAGAAAATTGTAGAGTATGAAAGATTTATGTGCATAGATATAATTAATAGTTCAGAATATACATGAACATTAGGTTTTCAATATATGGCAAATACTTCAGGCAGAATGCAGTGATCAAATCTACTTTTATCAAAAAAGATGTACACAGGTAGCAACAGAACAAACTAAGGAGAAATACAGTGATATCAAAATGACTTGACAAAGAAATACAGAAACGAAGGAAACAAGTACCTAACAGTACTTCGATATTCAATTGTTAATTAGGTAAATTAGGTCTCCAGGGAATACCACTACATAAAAAACGCGTCTAGAACTATATAGGTGGTATGAAAAAGAGTTCAATGTAAATATAATAAAACAACCCTAACCTAAAAACTACTAGGGGTGTTTAATTAAGTGTAACTTTAATTAATATATGCATTAGATGTAGCATAATGTTAAACTAAATTAATTACTTATTCTATATATTTTATAATACATTATTTATTTTATTTAAATTAGTATTTTTTGGAAATTTTTTTATGATGTGTATTGGCTGGACTATAGAAATACCTCAGAAGAGAAGGGAAAATCCCTGCCGAAGCAAGAAGACTGTGCAGAAGCAGAAAATCACATTGTGCGCCTGTTTTACTGTATCTAATTTATCTTCTGTGATATTGTATTATATATTCCTTCTGTGATTATTTTGAGATTCTTTATGTAAAGTTTCTCAAACACTTACGATACTTAAACTACTTTCTTAAAAAAAAGCCACGATCATTTAAGGTATTTATAGATTACAAATGGGTCACCCTATATAAACATTACATAAGTTTATTTAAAAAGAAAAAAAGTAAATACTGCCTATCATCTAAAATAATTATTTTCGGTTACGACTTTCCTTCTGTCATGTGTGCATCAAAAATCCCAGATAGCTGTTTTATCAATTAACATCGTTTCGACTGTATAATTACCATCGAGGAGTCGGTGGTGCCGAATTAAACGGCTCGCCGACTTGCGTTTATCTCCGACAACATTGATGCAACAAGTCAGATGGGCAACACAGATTTATTAAGCGATTTTGTCGATTTTTTGTAGTTGCTGCAACACCAGTGTCATTTAGCGATATTTGCAATCACAAGAATTCTTCAAAGCATTTTTTTTAACAACGGTACCCAAGAGACATCTATCGCTATACTCCATTCGGCCGCTACATTCAGTTTTTATCGATTTTAATCGCCTTTTTCGCATATAAAGGTACTGCTATTATTTGTACACTGAGGCACGTGGGCCGAACAATTTCTGGAATTCGAATGGCTCGAAAAACAACGATCAAACATTAATCATAAACAAAACGTGGCGCAACCACGCAAAAACGAACGTACCGGGCTCAATAACGACCCTTTTTTTCTTGTTCCCTATAATTATCATGGTGGTACCGCAAAAAAATCATATTCGCTTCAGTTCGAAGTGAACGGGAAAGGTACCGCCGGTTCATGGAGAGAAAAAAAAAACAACGCAATAACCTCTAAAATAATTACAATATTGGAGGGACAAGGGGGATGTCAGAAAATGTTTTTTTTTGTATTATTAATAATTTATAAGAAATATTCTCGTATAGTTTACATTTTTCAGTAGTAATGTAATGTAATCACTACATAGTATAAAACAAAGTCGCCTTTTCTGTCCCTATATCCCTATGTGCGCTTAAATCTTTAAAACTACGCAACGGATTTTGATGCGGTTTTTTTCAATAGATAGAGTGATTCAAGAGGAAGGTTTATATGTATAATACATGCATAATATACTAAGGCAACATTGCTAATTTTAGAGGTTTCTAACGTGATGTCGTAAATTAACCTATTTTTTTAGGCTTATTTAGCAATTAGCAAAAACGCTGCCTAACCCTACGAGTTAGATCAAATTAATGTACTACAGTATTGTACACCATAAAAAGGTCTACAAAAAAGTCCGCGATGGTATATGTTGATCTTTTAGGGATAACCCACATTAACCATTTTTATTGTTTACTTTTTACGTGAGAAAATGGCTTATTTACGAAGCTATTTTAAGCAATACGGCATTAATCCTTATCGAATTAAGTACCTTAAATACAGTGTGCAATTAATATAGATCAATATGGTTCCTTACAGCATGTAAATTAAACAAATATTTTCGGAGATATTACAAATTTAAAATTTGCGTTTAAAAATGTGTAATGTAATAAAAATTGTATGAATTTAGATATTCCAAAGATAGCAGAAAATCTTCATAGTAAGTATAGGAGAAGAGGAATTGTTTTACTCCAAATTTAATGCGTGCAGGCCAAGGGCAGTAATGAATTATCGATTTTAATCATGTTTTCATTGAGTGACATAGGCATATATATTTTATGCCCGTGCAAAGTCGGAGCGGGCCGCTATGTTTTTATATACAACGTTCATATTTTTTCTGTAGTGTATTTAATTTAGTATCAGCATTGCACCCGTGCGAAGCCGGGGCGGGTCGCTAGTAAATAATATAATAATGAGCCGCCTTTGTTGCAGATTCAAGTTTTTGATTATCCATTAGGGAAAAGTGTAAAACTTTACTAAAAAAATCGTTTCAGTCACGCCAGTAGGCAGGCTGGGTATGGCCGGACGTTTTCTGAAATGATCTCTAAAGTGTAGAAGACTAAGGTTCGCAACTCTCGTTAAGCTGTAGGTTCTGTCCAGGTAAAGCCTAGCCGGTAAAAAAGAAACTCTAAATATTACAAAATAAATAACTAAAACTGTTGGGTAAAAAGTTATTTCGCTTTTTGCATGTTTTTCCCACCTACCTGTTTCAATCACCTTAGTTGTTGGCAGCAGACAGTAGAATAAATGAGTTCGTAAAGTTCGAGTAGCTCGTGAATGATGAATTATTTTCGAATCTTACCAAACACTTAGAAACATCTTCCTTGGTATTAATACGAGGTTTGCAATTGATAGTGGTACTTTTAACACGATCTTGTTCACGCATTATCGTCGTACGTGATTTACTCTTCGTGACCGTAGCAGTAGCAATTCACAGATGAAAACTCAGTCCATTATATTTTTCACTGTTAATTCATGTAGAAGTCGAAGAATAGTCTATGTATCTTATAAGCATTTTTTTATTTTCAGTCTTATTCATATAAATGGTGAAAAACTGTCAGTTAATGTTCAGTTCCGTAGCAATATGAGATGAAATATGTCAAAATATCCCGATATTTTTAATAATTTCATCGACATTTAGCTGACCAGGACGAGGTTTAATTGAAATTTATTAAGAAAATTATTATTTAAGTGCTACAATATAAATACATATAGAAAGCCATACATAAATTTACAATGAAGTTTTGCACGTCTTTAGGATCAAAGGGCGAGTCAACGCTGTTGAAAAAGATTTTAATTAACGATTTTTAAAATACTCTATCTAATCTAGAAATGGTTATGTAACAGATCAATTGAAAAGTTCCAGGCCTGGCACATAGATGGCTCTAGCAAAATTAAATCCATATGTTTTTAGTTATCCCTAACCCTCAAAAGGTGTGTATATAAATTTGACAGCTTTCGAATCATTAGTTTGTGAATTATAGCATTTTGAGTGAACCAACTTTTGTTATTGTGAAAAAAATGCATAAAAAGGAATTTCGCGTGTTGATAAAATATTGCTTTTTGAAGGGAAAAATACAGTTGAAGCAAAAACTTAGCTTGATACCGAGTTTCCGGACACTGCCCTAGGAAAATCAACCATCAAGGATTGGTATGCTAAGTTTAGACATGGTGAAATGAGCACCGAACGTAGTCGATGCCCAAAAGAGGTTGTTACCGAAGAAAACATTTAAAAAATCCACAAAATTATATTTAATGACCCTAAATTGAAATTTAATGAAATAGCAGACCCTCTAAAAATATCAACTGGACGTGTACATCATATCATTCACGAATATTTGGGAATGAAAAAGCTCTGTGCAAAGTGGGTGCGGCGCGAGTTCACTTTTGACCAAAAACAACGACGAGTTGATGATTCGGAGCAGTGTTTAAAAATAATCAAGCGTAATAAACCCGAGTTTTTGCGTCGATATATGACAATGGATGAAACATGACTCCATCATTTCACTCTGAAGTTCAATCGATAGTCATCCGAGTGGACTGCACACGATGAACCCGCTCCAAAGCGTGGGAAAACGCAACAGTCGACTGGCAAAATTATGGCGTCTGTATTTTGGGATGCGCATGGAATAATTTTGTTTGACTACCTTGAAAAAGGAATGACCATAAACAGCGACTATTACATAGTGTTATTTGACCGTTTGTAGAACGAAATCGCCGGAAAACGGCCGCATTTGAAGAAAAAGAAAGTGCTGCTTCACTAAGACAATACACCGTGTCACAAATCAGTGAAAACGATAACAAAAATCCATGAATTGGACTTTAAATTACTTTCTCATCCACCGTATTCTCCAGATCTGCCAGATCGCCCCCAGCGACTATTTCCTGTTCTCAGATCTCAAAAAAATGCTCGCTGGGAAGAAATTTTCGTCAAATAAAGAGGTCATCGCCATAATTGATGTCTATTTTGAAGCAAATGACAAATCGTACTTTCCTTTATTTCTGTAGCAGATTATAGGAGATTTGCTTGAATACTACGTGCCTGTCTGTAATATAGGAAAAAAAATCGATAAAATAAAAACAAATAAAACTCGGTTTTACAAGTGTTAAAATATTATCGTTTACGATATTTCGTACCCAAAACAACAAACTAATTTTAACCGATCCATTTTCCTGCATCAAATCCGCAAAGAGTTGACCGTGAATAGGCCCCGATCGCTATCCCAGATACGTCGTCGTCGTTATTATTCGCATCTGCGGCCCCCTCGCAAGAAAATATCTCGTTCTCATCGTTGCCAGCCTCAATTGACGGACGAGTCCAGCATCTCCGTCGGCCACTGGCTGCAATTACTCTATTAATCGAAAAACCACATGATGAGCGAAGCCGCAGCGGGCTTCCATACGGGACGGGCGACACTGATGACAATGCCCCATTCGCTAAACTATCGGCGACCACTTTTTGATGTTCCGCGCTATCCTGAGATGGTTTCCGTTCCCGGTTTTTGATCAGATTTATCGTCTCGATTAGTTATCAGTTTATATTTCGAAATTCGCCTTGAAACTTATCGTGGAAACAGTGCAAAGTATTGTGTAAGGACTGCTACTATTTTTCATCGATATATATTGAAATTGTATGCATTTTATGTTGATATCAACATGATTCAAGTAAGTACGTTGTTTATGTTTCCTTCTACTCCAGTTTCTTGGTTTTCAACAGAGAAAAAGACTACTAAAAATGTAAATCAATTTTAACGATTTTCTAAAAAATCAAGGCTATTCCATTAAAATATTTCCAATAGTTCCAATTTTTAGAACATATATTTCCACTGTCTTATATGAAACGCATGGGAAAATGGAAGATAACGACAAAAGGAAGAACGAAGTGGTTAGAGTAACGAATCGTTTTCCCTCGTAGAATATATAGCTAAAGAATGTCAATTTAAAAAACTGCTTTTTAGTATTTCTGTTTCTATAACGACAGTTATTATTTGGTAACTCGACTAAAAAATATCTCCGTTGACTCTTTCTTTTTTATATTATAGTCCCTTCGAGCTTTTTAGAAACTTAAATAAATAATAGTGAATCATAGGAAAAATTTTATAAATTTATATAATTAGGGCTGTGATATATCATTTAAATTATACTTAGTGTACAAGAACATAACCAAATAAGTATAAGATAAAAACGATAAAATATAATCATAACTAAAAGTACATCAAATAAATCAATATAAAAAATGAAATAAAATATAGATTAATAGAATTTTTTGACTTTCAATAAAAAGAACACATCAAGGAAATAATTCTGGTAATACAAAACTGTTAATTTTTTATTTTTTACTCTTTGTGATTCCACAATCTACCCTATTGGCAATAAGTATTTCTTATGTCTATATATATATATATATATATATATATATATATATATATATATATATATATATATATATATATATATATATTCATGGCATGTAGAAAATCACTTCAATAAGCAATATTCTGTATAAAATATTATCTTAATTAATTAGTCTTATTCTAAATTCTACATATGTCCAGTAATCAAATCAGGTGGTGTTAAACGTTTTAGTCTACGCACTTCACTCTCACGTCGCATATTTAGCTGATTAGCGAGTACACTGGGATCCACTGACACTCTTTCGAAGTACTTCGCACAAACACAATGAATTATACTCGTTATAGTTTCTAGAGGAATATCGCGTTCTGTCACTTTATTTGAAATATAGTACGGAGCATCAACAATGGCACGCAACACTTTATTTTAGAACCGTTGAATGATGGATATATTAGATTTGCTAGTGGTACCCCATAGTTCCATATGACCAAATAGGCTTGAGTATAGACTCATACAGCAATACCTTGTTATCTAATGATAGTGGATTTGATGAGCCAATACATTTGATATAATTTATGTCCAAGTTGTTTCCATTTAGAGAGTATGTGCTTCTTCCAGGTTAGGCGTCGATCTAAGTGCATACCAAGATATTTAATATGCTCTGCTTGGAAAAGTTGACGATGTTTGATATTCACTGGTGGACATATTCTTCTACGCAGGGTAAACGTTATATACGTGGATTTTGTTTCATTGGCTTTAATGCGCCATGTTTTCAACCAAAACTGTTAATCAATTGTAGGGAATTTCTAAAAATATCAATCAAGGCTACATTATTTGGGACAATTCTTCAATAGTTCACCTATTCATTTAACTAGTATAGTCATAAAAGAGAAAAGTTAAAACTGACAATTTTCGATCAGTAACCTATTTACCAAGACCTATTTATGCTATAAAGTGGCAAAAAATCTAGTATAGACCATTCCTCTCCATCGGATTTCATATTCATCAGATCATATTTTTCGGTTTAGTTATATCCATCCAAACAATTGATATTCTTCTGCTTGATAACATGTCTGTGATATCAAGTGCCAGCATGGAGATCAGAAAATCGTTGCAAATTAATCAATCAACGCATTACTTTCGTTCGGCTTAAGCTTCCATCAACTTCTTCTTGCTTTTGTTTCCTTTTCACACTTTACTTTTTTCACATTCACCTGTTTTTACCGATGACTTTACCATAAATTTCTATTCAGACTGAATGATTTTCAACATTTTTATTTAATTATCAGGAAGGCAATAATATTTGAGCAGAATGACACAAAATAAAATGAAAAACCTAACAGCAAAATTTAATTTAAGGGGATGTTCTAGTCTAGAAATTCGAAAGACTCGTATTTTTTAATATTGTCTATATTATAGATATTGTGTAAAAACAAAATCTTAAACACGTTTTTCTCAAAAATACCCAAGTTTCTGTCTTTTTGCCGCAATGCAAAATTGACATAGACACATTTCGAACTATTAGGTATTGTTTTCCAGTCTCTGGTCTATTTGCGGATATTGTTCATTTTTGTCATGACATATATTTATTCTGACTGTGTCATTGGTAAATATTCCAAGTGCCGTTTTTGTTGTTGAGATGTTGGCAGTGTAAAGCAGATATAGATGTTCTTCCTAGACACTACCTTGCGGGCTTCAGCTGAGACAGGTTTGAGTTTTGAGAATATCACATCCCTTATTAAAATATAAAAAGTATTTAAAAGTATTACGTCTTTCATATTAAAGCTTTATAATTGAATATTTAATATAAGACTTATTTCGAGGTCAAAGTATACTTGGAATTTTAATTTTTTTGGTTGCTTCTTTTGCCAATTGTTATTATGTGTATTTTGACTGTAATTTAAGCATGCTGAATTTAGTTTAGCAAAGTTGAGCATATTGCTTGATATAGTAGCTGGATAATGCCGGAAAAACAGGACTGCTACAAATAGATTAAATCATAACCATCTGTCCATCTCTGTGACTACTGAAAAAGTTAAGAAAAGTTAATGTTCTTGAATATTAGAGAAATCAGATCTAGAGTTCTGTTCAGATGTTATACCCGCTATTGTTAAAAATTCTTTCGTTGGGCCAAAGTGTTATTGAATGCTATGCATATGATATGGATATTTAATGCGACATTTAATATATAAAAAATATAATATATAAATAAAAATTAAAATACCAAAATAACAACATCAATCTAAAATGAATGCTTGGTAGTATTATTTTTAATTGTCGAGTTATATTGCACTTTTTTGTGTACACAAAAACACACACATTTTGCTTTTCAGTGTACACAAAAGTATTGTTAAATCAGGACAAATATTTATAATTAATAATTAATGATTATAAACCAATAAAACTAAAAACATTTCTATATGACATAATGTTATAGTGCAGTAAATATTGTATTTAAAACCATTTTATATTCTTGGTAAAACCGTAACAATTAATTTATTACAGTAATTTATGTTGTACAGGTAATAAACTTAAAAATATAAGTCAAATATCAAACAATATAGCGTATAAACATCTTAATTTAGACAAAAAAAAGATATTTTATTACAACACGCGTTATATTTCGCGTACTGATTAACTAACTTGAAAACGTTAGTCACTGGAACATAAAATTTAATCTTGTTTAATTATTTCTATAATTCTCCATGTACAATTTTACAAAGTGCCAAGTTTGACGTTGTACTATTGTTATTTAATGTTGCAAAATTGACATACTGTGTCTTTATGATTTATTGTAATATCTAGAATACCATTCAAATTATTGTTAGAAACGTTTATTGAGTAATAATCGTGTGACATCTATTTGCATTACTAATACCAACATGATATACTTTATTCAATTTAAACAGTGTATTCAATCAAAATTCTTGTGTTTAATTTTCTGAATGTGTATTATTTCTGCATTCAAGCTGTACGCTGCAGTAATATTAAGCAGGAGCTAATTCTGATTCTATTCAAAATGAGAGATATACTTTGAATTTTCAATCTGTGGACGAGTATGAAGAACAAGATTAACAAACTAAATCTACATGAAAATGTTGAAATTGAAAGCCCTATCAGTCATATTCAACAGATATTGCTCTTTCCGACTACCACTAGTTCATGTCCTGACTTAGCGGTACTTCCCTTTTTAATTAATGATAGACAATAGAATTTAAATAAAATATATTTAATGATCTATGTGAAGCTTCAAAGTTCCAAAAAAAAAGTCGTCTTCAAGGCGATATATATGTAATATGAAAATTATCTACATTTATGTATACTGAAATAATACACCTTGCCTATAATTGAATATGAGAGAGGGCATAAGAAGTGCAACACACCTCGACAATTAAAAAGAAAATTTATTACTGTTAGTTTCTTTTAAATATAATAAATATCAAATTAAAATCCATATCATATGGATAGCATTCAATAACACTTTGGCCCAACGAAAGAATTTTTAACAATAGCGAGTATAACATCCTGCATCAGTGTAAACAAAACCCTAGATCCGATTTCTTTAATATTCAAGAACATTAACTTATCTTAACTTTTTGAATGTTTTCAATTATCACAGAGACGGACAGGTGATCAGGCTTTGAACTCTTTGTAGCAGTCCTGTTTTTCCGGCATTATCAAACTACTATATATATCATACACATAATATCAACTGGCAAAAGAAGCAATCAAAAAAATTAAAATTCTAAGTTTAAGTTCTCATTCTCAAAACTCAAACCTGTCTCAGCTGAAGTTCAGCAAGGTAGTGTCTAGGAACCACATGTATAGTATGTTCAAAGTGTTTTTAAAAATGCGTCATGGATATTTGTGACGTCGAAAAATTACACTGTTGCCGCATCAACTTTGAGTTTTACTGGAGTTGGGCTTTGACATGAAAGAAAGTTCTAATCTAAATAAGATAATTGAACAAAAATGTTATTAAATATAATTTATTTTAACATGATAATACATCTAATACATACTAATACATACTAAGTAAATAAATAACTAAGATAAACAAACACAGATATAATAGTTTGTAGGTTAGATTTGTTTTGTTTACACGGAAATCTCCACACCATCCATGAGATAGAGTTTCTAGGCACGTTTTTTATGAAGTGGTATCCCCCTGGAGGCTTAATCCACCTAATTAACAACTTTCATTCGAGAGCATATTTACCTTTTAACGTTTATGTCTTGTTTCCTCGTATCCATCGTATGTTTACTTGTCAAGTCATCTTGGTATCACTGTATATTTTATTTCTTCTGCTACTATCTTAATCACTGCATTCTGTCTAATGCATTTACCATATCTACAAAACAGTTAGTATTCATTCTCTCCTCATACGTTCCCATAGTCATATTTAATTTTGAACAATTACAATCATATCTGTGCACACAAATCTTTCATGCCCTATAATACCATTTTCTACAGTTATATTCAATTAATTATGTGCATACCTTTAGTCGTTTTCACTCTCATCCCTCTGTCCCAGGAATTTCCAGCGTTGCATAGTATTATCACATATCCTGAAAGTTTCCTTCAGTCACTTTCACTTTCCGACTCATTGCCCAATTAAATCACTAAACTGTTAATTTCTAATATGTCTAAAACATGTTCATGATTCCACCATTTATCAATTACTTCCTCTGTTTGTCTTATCAAGTTCACCCAAACCGAAGATTTTATAGTTGACAATGCTTCCTTCCACAGATCCAAACAGTTTTTGATGGAATATCCTTCTCAACCAGCAATATATCTGCAATTAATTAGTAATAAATATTATGAGCAATAAAACCCAATCGAATGTTATTGTGACTTTTACCTTTTTCCATCTATTTTTATTATCTTTACATTGTTTTTGTTACTGTTTTGCCAAGAGTGCCACAATGAACCATATCGTCCTTGGTCTTATTTTATGCCTTTAAAAATTGAATTATTTTTAAAGTAATGTCTAGAGTTTCCGTTAAACCTCTCCGAGGGTTATCTTTACACCATTTAAAGCATATGCCCTGTAAGAGTGTATGAAAGGATGTCTCACATCCCTCAAAAAGCTGCATGTCCCTAATTCTTTCATGTATACTTTCCAGACACTCAATTTTCTCTAAAATAATTTTATTAAATTATGTTTATATCGATAAAATAGTTTGTGTACTTAATGCTCTTATACAGTTCGTATATTTGGTCTCAAATAGAGCCAATATCAAGATGGTCAAGATTTGTCACCCACTTTGTACGTAGATGGGTTTTCTTGGGTGAATCTAGCGTATTATTCTTCATTTTGTAAGCGATGTTATTCACAGTACTCACACTAATATTTAGCGCGACAGCAACCTGTTAAAAAAACTTAAAATTTATCAAAATAATCAAAGGGCTAAAACAATGTTTGTCGGTTTACAACCTGTTTATATATATATATATATATATATATATATATATATATATATACATATATGAGCAAACGCCGTTTATTGGCCGTAAGCAATTGGGATGCGGCCTCCTTTGAATATTTTCTTTTTGAATATTTAATATATTTTCTCCTTTGATTGTTGAGCGGCCTCCAAATCAGGGCAGTCTTGGTACGAGTATGGCCTGAGGAAGAAGGAAAAGTCCTAATTAAAGGGTAATTGAATGATCTTCTGAGCTGGCTTCTCGAATAAACCATAATAGAATCCAGTAGTTTTATTATAAAAACCACGTGCCCACCCTCCATTCTCTCCATAAACGTCTCGGGGTTGCCGCCAGCTATTCGTTATCGGGTTCTAGTTGGCGCTGCTGGCACCCCGCCCGTGTTCAATTCATTTTTTTATGTAACATGAATTTGTTTCATTTTTGTATATAGATTATTGTTGATTTTTGGAATCTATTATTATTTTATGTACAAATGTATGGACTTGTTATGTATGTATTTTTGATTTAAATGAAATAAAAAGATAAATTGCATTTTGAATGATAAACCATGTTGCTTTGCGGTCAAGTTTCGTGGATCATATCTAGGCCGTAAAGGGAGGCATAGATGTATATAATTTTCTTATTGCTCTAAACTGTCTTCTATGTTCGTGCTCTGTACCCTTTATATTTTAATACCAACACAATATATCACTAATATATATTACGAGTGTTCTTTTCCTTTCCTTTTTGCATCCCTTTCCACTCGTATCTATCAATTACGAACAGTAACAATGCTCTTTTGTTTCAGATCATTATATTACTGCTGTTCATGGACTATTGGTCCCCACCCACTCCGTTCGCAAACGGCGAACTGCTTGGAGACCACATCTGCCAAATTGAAATAACGTAAGCAATTACAATTAATAAAATATAATTAGATGTATGGTATACGGGTGGGTTAAAACTCCCAATAAAAAGCTCGTTAGACGTCTGATAAACAAAACACAGAGGAATTAGAAATGTATCTCCCGTCCGTATATTACCTGTGAACAAGTTTAGCGTTCATTTGTCACCAGGGGGCGCGACTAACAATATGAGTAGCGGGAAATTTAAAATATTTTATTAATAAAAATGCAATATAAGCTTAGAAATACATTTTATTTAAAGATATGTATAATTTACATTACAATTATATCAAAGGAAAATTCATAGAATTTTCTATTTTTAATGACAATATATTGTACTAACAATACATTAAAATATAATATAACAGATTTAACATAAAACTTATGCTTTTAAATATACAAAATTTAATAAACTATAGAATATGGAACATTTTATATTATCTTAAATATAACTCTGCCAAATATAGAGTACAGTACAATATATATCTTGAAGACTATTGATTTAGAATTTATTTTCTTTGCCAAATATTTATTGTAAATATATAATTGTACATCATCCATATAAGCTCTGTTATACTTAGATATTACAATAAAAAATGTTCCATTTTTGCCTTTTGCTATTCTGTTCACATTTCTAATCCACTAAAACAAACAACACCTACTATTATCTTTCTAATTATGTCTCGTTCAGAATGCTCAATACAGTTGATCGTTTTGAAGAATATAGGCATTTGGTGATTTAAGATATTGGACAGACTGCTTGTTAAGTTTTGTGCATAACCTGGGAATTCAATAGAACAGTTAAGATATCATTTACCAACAAAGCAGAAAGTATCTGGCTTTGTCAAATTACATCTATAATACTGCCGCCTTAATAACTTCACTGTTCTTGCTGAGGCTTGTTATATTTTACAAATCAGTTACATATAATTAACATAACAGAAGACTTACAATGTAAATAACAACTGGAAACCATATACCTGTTAAGCAATGCTCTTCCACATTTCGTTTTGTAGTTATCCTATGTACAAAATACATTACAAACCTTCTTGCTCTAATTTAAGGCCTCACAAGAGATCCCCATCAGTTTTTCATTATTTCTGACATTCTGACATAGAGCAGGATCCCTATGAAAGCTGGGTATTCTATTTAAAATGGTACTACATCCAGGGATGCAAAACTTGAGATGTCTAAAGATTTAAAGAAATCATTTTAACTAAAAAAGAACCATAAAAACACAGTTAACAAAATAAGAATATTTAACACGTAACTTCATAAGTTTCTTAAGTTTGCTTTGTCAGCAATGAGAGAGACGCTTTCAACAAAAGCTTTATCAAAAAAAAAATTAAACCAAAATTCTTTGTACATAAATCAAATTGTTTTTATAGGAAGTACAGAATTACCAAAAAAGTCCAAAAAATCCAGTAAAGTTTTGATTTTTTCCACCTGATATAAACATACGTACCCTACGCCTTCTTATTTGTTAGAATAACTTTCAGAAAGCAGAAAGTGTTAAATTTCAGCTTTGCTACCAAATTTATACCTCGAGCCACCTATCGCCAAATTAAGAAACTAAAACACTGTGTCTCATGCGTCCATTTAAGATACCCTTTTAAATTCTCAATATGTTGTGGTCTAATCGCACCCGGTTCTTTCGGCAGAACGTCACAAACGCAAGGTGGTGTCGAAACCACCGCGAGATATGCATAAAACTATCTATTGTTTTATATGCTATATATGTCGGTATTTATTAGTAAACAAATTGTTATTTATATCGGTATGTAGCCGGTTAAAAACGAAACGTGCAATAAATGCAATCTCGCTCATACTAACGTCCTTTTTATAACGCGGTTACGTCATCAAGACTCTCGGGTTACTGGGTGGTGTAACTGTCTTTATGCAAATTCGACGTCAGTTTATCAACTATTTATGTCTGGTCACTTGTGTTAGATATGTAAATGTCGCTTTTGACCGCTTCTTCAGTTTTAGATCGTTTACTTGCCAACGAATTGATGGATTAATATTTGAACTATATCCAGAATTGGACGAAATATAGTCTCTTCAAAGTTTTTTTAGAAATACGTCATGGATATTTACGTCGAAATATTGTAATGTTGCCGCATCTACTCTGAGTTTTAGTTTAGTTTTTAATTGAATTCTGTTTAATGCATTTACCATATCTACAAAAAAACAAAATAAAATAGTTTTATTTGAATTACAAAGTACCGTAAGTTATCTAAAAATAACTAAAATTTGGGATTTTGCAACAACATTCGGTGTCTCGACAAACAAAGAGTAGGTTCTATTACACATTTTCAGTATATTTATCCAATACACAGAATTTAATTGAGACAAAATATTAGTTGACCCTAGTAATACTAATTCCATACTATTGTGAAGATGGATTTTAGAGTTTTCATGACTTTTTATTTTCAAATTTAAGTGCTCTAGATCGTTGATTCCTATTTCCGTCAAATTTTTATCGCCACTAAAACGTAAGCAATGAAGAAAGTACAACGTATTTTTAGTTACATCTACAAATCTATTAATTTTTCAAATAAATGTGTTTCATTAAATTTACGAGTGTAACGTTTCCCTCTGCTTGCGCCAGATTTCTTAAGAATAATAACGGGTGGGGCAAAAGTCTCGCTACCATCTTAATTGCCTGCCATCTTGGTTCTGTGACGCTCACTTTCGTTTTAACCATGGTGTCGTGTAGACGTCCAAATTTTATTATGGATAAATATACGCCACAAGAACAAATAGAAATAGTGACAGTATTTATTGAAAATAATCGTTCCATTATTGCCACTCAGCGGAAATTGCGTCAAAAATATCCTAATCTTCCAGCACCTCACAAAACCACAATTTATCGTTTACGTGCCAATTTTCGACAGTACAGTACGACAGCAGACGGGCATCGTTCTGGAAGACTAAGGAGGTCTCCTAACGCTGAAAATGTGGCTCTGGTGCGCGATAGTATTGCAGGGTCTCCAGGGTTTAAAGTGAAATTTGAAAAATGATTTCAAAATATTCCCGTACAAAATCCAATTAATCTAAAAATTGCTACCGAGAGATCCTGATCAACGAGTTGAGTACAGTAATGCAATCCTAAAGCTGTCTGGCGAAATTGAAGATTTTTCGTCTAAATTGATAATGAGTGATGAAGCCCATTTTCTTCTCAGTAACCAGGAAAATAAAAAGAACATCATTGCATTGACAAAAACAACTGTATGGTGTGGTATTCATGCTGGAAACATCATTAGTCCTTATTTTATTGAAAATGGCCAAGGTATTGCAGTTACTGTTACTGCTGAACGGTACCAAGGCATGATTTGAAATTTTCTTGTGACTGAAATGGAAGAGCAAGGAGCAGAGGACATGTGGTTTCAGCAAGATGGGGCCACAGCATACACAGATCGTTCAACAATTCAATTATTGAATGACGTTTTTCCACGAAGAGTACTTTCGCGAAGTGGCGATTTAGCATGGCCAGCCAGATCTCCGGATTTAACAACACCAGACTTTTTCTTATGGTGAAAACTCAGCCTCAGATGTTGCAGGATGTCATGAATACCTTAAATGCCTTAAAAAGATCCGAAAGTTGCATAGCGAATTAAACCAAGACCAATTAAACTTTTTATGAAAACCAAACTTACTTATATTTTCCTTGAGCAAACTTATAATGCAATCAAAATGGTATCGGGACTTTTGCCCCACTTTATGTCTGGTAATGGTCCTTTTTGTTTAAATCCCAACTTTGCTTTGTAAGAATATTTAAACAATTTCTTCACATTAATTAAATTAAAACCCTGACCAGACTTCCATGACTCGAACTTCCATTGCAGTTTTTTATCAGTTATTACAACAATAATTCTCCAATGCTAAGTAGGATTTACTTTTTGGAAACCAATAAAAAACATTTTATTATTTTAGTGAGATTACATAATTATTTTTTGGGAGCTTCTTTAGTTTTTTTTTGGAGTTCTGCAGCACTGCAGTGCTTATACATCAACCTTCACTGGTGTAACATGTGGTCATCATTCTCATGCTCAAGAATAACATTATTGTATGTATCCGATTACAGTAGGTTACCTAACACACAGTAACACCATCTATTGTAAATACTTTAAAATTAATTTATAGGCTTATAAGTAAAATAGAACTGATCCAGTCCAGATTACTAAACAGTAAACGAAGAATGTCCGTTCATAAACATCAGGTTTTTAAATGTACTAATACTGTACAAACAGCGTCTAATTAGATTCAACGTCAACTATCAAAAATAAATGGTTACATTTATGTTTAAAAAAAATAAGATCAATGTCCTTATAACGAATACACTAATAAAATACATTTCGAAAAAACGAAACCGAACGTTTATTTTTAATCGTGATCAAATTGAGATCAAGGGAACGCTTTTGTTTGTTCAAAATTCAAGAAGATTTTGGATTTATTCATAAACGTTTCGACATATAAACATATTTCCGAAGTCAGTATTTGTACCCATCAAGAGAAACAATGTCAAATTTGAATCACTCGATCGTCAAAAGGTCATCAAGTTTACTAGACGACCTCAGTCGCCAAAACACAAGAATATTAGAATAAAATTGTTGAAAAATGGCAATAAATATGTAACATTAAGCACGAGCCGGTTAATATATGAATATTTATGCACATATTTCGAATTAATTATATTCTTAATATATAATTAGGATCTAATTGCTATCAGTACCCTCTGTTGGTTTGTAATTTTAATATAATGATGACCCTAAAGGACATTGTGACAATATTTAAGCTTCTAGATAAACACCGTCCAGTAGAGTTATTAATATCAAGAAAAAATTATTTCAACATAAATTTGAACCAAATTTGAATTGCAGGCTGGGTAAGACCGGATGTCTTCTGGGATGATTTCTAAAGTTGGTCACTCGCCAGTCAGTAGGCTTAATGCTGAGGACCGTGGTTCGAAGCCCACGTTAAACTTTAGGTCCAGTCGAGATAAGCCCATAGTTGGTAAAAGTTGGCTTTAAAATATATATTAAAAAAATGTTTTTTTGTGTTAGAAATCTAAATTTGATTATTTTTTAATTTTTAATGAGTTCCTTATTGATTTTTTTGAAGTCGGTCCAATACTTTTTTTAATTTTTTTTTTTGACAGTCAGTCTTCGGAATTTAACTAAAACCTAAATTTTACCAATTTTCTCATTTAATCCCAAGTTAAGAGAATTAATTCCTGACCCGAACTAAATTTTAAAAAAATTGTTCGATCTGTAATAAAACCCACGCGTCGATTGACGCGCGATATTTATGCGCATATTTCGAATACTACACTACAATTAAATTACGATAAAATCCTTTCGAACGTACTACATAGTACAACTTTTCGTAATCCAAAGCAAAAAGCGTTACTAACGAAGTTATAAAACTAACGAGCGCTTTTTAACAATCCTCAAATAAAATTAGCTGATTTTTCGAGCGTGGAATCATAAAGTGACGCGAAATTATCCCGCCCGTCCGATCCCGCGTGTCGCAAGAGATTTCCCGACGTTCGGCATTGCTTAACACATCTCGGAATCCCCGCAAAAATCCACCCCCCGACCGTCGATCGGTTTTATCCGTCGTCCGGACGGCACAAACGTGCCGCTTAATCGCCGTTAAATGTATCAAATCGTTTCGTCATTTCGTTCAGTTTGCATTTAAACAAACTACGCCGAGTCCGACGAGTTTCCGTATAGAGGTCGCGAGATCGAATCGATGAGCATTATTTCTATAAAATGTTCGTTTAATGGAAATATTTCAAACTTCGTCACATCTTTACTTGTTTTCATTAAATTTCGAGCTATTAAAGCAAACATGACTGCAATATTCCAGTTTATAGTCCTTTCAATAAAAGAGCCATATATATATATATATATATATATATATATATATATATATATATATATATATATATATATATATATATATATATATTGAGTCTTCCCCTGTTAAAATTCTGTTCACCTGTTTTACTCAAAAGTATATAGCGCACCTTCTTATTACTTTTAATATTTTATCCGAAAGATCATTATGGAATGTACAATTGAAGGGTTTTAAATTTACTTTTTAAAATAAATTTAACAAAAATGTTATATTATCGATACGACAAAATCGCTGAATAAAATAAAAGAGAGAGCTCAAAGGCCTACTGAGAGTATAATAAAACAATTTTGTTGGAGTCTGGAGCACGAGATATTATCTTACCTCTATAAAATCAGTCTCATTTTGTGGGTCTATTGCTTTATTCATAGTTATACGTAAACAAAAATCACAATTAATTTCTTTTTTCAAATGTTTTACTAAATAACCTGAGATGTACACTACGGTACAACGTAAAACTTTATTTACTTTTATAGGAACATCTGGAACTGATGTTATAGAGTCCAATAATTAACGGTAAGAATGAGCAGAAAGGGAAGTACTAGCTGAATTAATACAAACTTTACCATTACCTTCTAGAGTTTGTTCAAATGTCGATGTCACGTGCTTCGAACACCCTGATTGTGAGTCTAGAACGATGAAAACAGGCACTACAAAAATAGAAAGACAGTTTAGAAATTAATGGCAACAATTATGAGCCCAAATGTGACTGACTCCTCCAATTTACCTTCTATATCATTTTGATTTTGATCCACTTCCACTTGTACATATTCTGAACTCATGGTATTATTTTCACCATCACTAAATTGTCCATAAGTACGGACCATAAGTAAGGAAAGTTCAAGTATATCACAAAAATGTCTATGACACACGCGGTAACGATCATAAATCTGTTTCATGTTTAACCCAACCAGTTTAGGATTTTTAATGTTTTCTACCCATTTCTTAAAGATCGCCGGGTACTTTTTTAACGGAAAACGGCGATGCATCACTATCTGAACATGTATGTAGTGGTGAACTCACGTCATCTCAATTTATGTTCTCAAAATGTTGCAATGTTGCCTCATTTAACTTTGACTGTTTACGCATTTCAGTTTATTTTAGCATTGATATATGTATATAAACAATCTAATATAAATAAAATGAAACAAATATTTTATAAAATATAATTTATTTTAACATTATAGTACATATAATACATATCTTATCGAAGGACTTAAACCTCAGTATATTTAATATTTGTATATCATAGTAGTTTGTAGTTTAGAGTTATTATATTTATATTGAATACTTTTCGATACCAATTAATAATTGTACATTTAGTTAAGTAATGTATTTTCATTACAGAACATATTTACCTTCTTATGTTTAGTTCTTGTTTCCTTTGTTGCTGTTTTCCTGTCAAATCGATCACTGTATTTCTCTTTAGTTTCTTCTGTTAGTACCAGTGTATATTTTTCTTGATAAAATTAGATTTAAGAATACAGTGAATTATCCTTAATGCATTTGCCATATTTGCAAAACAATGAGAATTCATTCTCTCCTCGTGCATTTTAGTCAAATGCTCATATATATTTCACACTCACAAAGGCGAGCAACAGCAATAACAAACAAATAAAGAATCGTTTCCAATCTTATCACCCTGTCTTGGTATTGTCAGCATTGACCCAACATCCAGAAAATTTCATTCAGTCCCTGTCACATTCTGAGCCACTATTCAAGTCAATAACTAAGCTGTTAATATCCAGTCTAACACTAGTTCACAGTTCCACCATTTGTCAAGGTCTTAGAGATAGTAGACAATCCTTTTCACATATCCAAACAGTTTTTGCTTGTATATTTTTCTCGACCTACATGTCTCTTTTAATGCATTTTAATTTTATTTTATGTAATTTACTAATACACAGTAGTTCAGATGTCTCAACAATATGGCCACAGAGGGTAACGTCTTCCACTCCATCGCTGAATATTCAATCAAATTGTATTCTCTGCAATATCCCCTAACAATTAAAACATTTTTTTTGTCAAATTACTGCTGTTTGCAGAAACGAAACATTTTTTTAACATTTAGGTTTATCTGCTATGGAATAATGAGAAATGAGAGTTGCAGAATTTCTTATACGTCTATTAAAAAAACTATGAATGTAAGTTATGAAATGTGAAGGGTTTACGGAAAAAAATGGTGATAACAAAACTCTGTCAGAGATCTCATTCATCCGATCTTTCAGCCTTCACGAACATGCCGTCTCGTTATAGTTACAGTTTGAATCACATTATATGTGGGTATCGAAAGTACTTTCGTCCACTAGCTTACCTTTCATTATTTTCTGAATAACAAGTATTACCCAAATGTCCATTGTCTTGCTAACTCTAAGTTCCAACAAGCTGAGCTACTATATATCTGAGAAACTGAGCTACTACAATCCGCCTTTGGTGGCCTTACATGTTGAACTGCGAAGCTTATGCAAGAAATTCGCGGACTAGGAGTGTTTTTCGAAGCATGGATGTTTCCTAATTGTAATAGTTTATAGTCAAAGGCGTTTGAACACCTTCAATCCACCTTTTGTGAATCAAGAAATGCTTCGAGTAATTGCGGAACTGTTACCAACACAACGTCAGCCTATTTATAATATACCTGAATGCCGATGCCAGACATATACACACATTTATTCATTAATAAGGTGGTGAACCACCATCGGCTTTTAAAATAGGTGCAATTCTTCAGTATAACAGTTTATAACTGAATATTGTTCTATTCTTGTACCAAAACACCCAAAAATTGCTTCAGTGCAGCTGGATATGGAAATCTACTCCTCATTATCTGCTCTAAAACTAATAAAGTTTCAATTATGTTGAGATTTGGCAATTGTATTGGACAGGAAATATGTCCATATTATTTTGCCCATCATCTGCACTTACTCTAAGTCTAAACTAATACACTTACTCTAGGTCTCGTCCCTCGTTGGTCGAATCTACCGGTACAAAGTTTATGATGCTCTTTCACCTAATAAGAATGAACATATCGTACTTTTACTTTCAAGCCAACACGTGTTCCTTATACGTACGTACCAACGCCGATGAATTCCTTTCGTTTTCAATCAAATTAGATCTGGACACCAGTAAAAAAGCCTCAGACAACTCTTCTAAATCTCCACGTCCCATAAACTCAATTAGGTTACGTAATGTGTATTTACAGCTCCATAGCGTTAAGCGATATTACGTATCATTTATTAACAGAAAAAACCATTAGAGAGATCGAGTTAAGAGTATTAAAAATAAAATTCCATTAAAATTATCTAATCTGACAATTATTATGATTAACAAATATGAAAAATGTTTCATTAAACCTGTAATATAATTTTAAATGCGAACAAACTTAAATTTGGATTCTTTGAGATATTAAATATAATGTAGTTAAATGCATTTTTTGATTCAAGAGGAATATATTTTTCTTTTTTTATTGAATGACTTTGAAGTCGGTGCCGAACCCAAACAATTATATTAATTTAGATTTATTTTGTTGCTAATTTAATTTTTTGTATATGTCACAAAATCATATTATTTTTGTATTTTTTGGGCTCGGCACCGACTTTAGAGGGATCAGTTGGTAGTAGTTAAAATAATATTGTAAATAGATAAATAGGTTTAGGTAGGTATAAGCCAAATTGTTTGGATATAGTACAATATAAAATACGTGTAGTAGATAGCTTAAATAAGGTTTTTGTTTATTTTTATTTAGTTATTACGATTATTATATACGTATTTTATTACAAAATGGTTTTTGTTTGTGTTAAAAATTTAAGTTTGTTATTTTTTCAATTTTTCAATTTTGTTAAATTTTTTGGTTAAAAATATTTCATTTTTCTCTTTTTAGTGTTAGACATACATACTCAATAAATTACCCAGTTATTTTATTTAATGCTACAATAAGTAGACCAAGTAAATGTGCAGCCCCTATGAGGAATAACAGGAATAAAGAAACAATGATTGAAAATAAGAAGCTCTTCCGGCTTCGGGCTCCGCTACCTAGCCTAGGTGATTTGAAAAATGTTCTAAAATAATATAATGTACATTTCTTCATAGTTTTATTTTATTTAGCATTTGTAAAATGGAATACATCTTGCAACGAAAATATTAAGTTTTAAATTTCACTTCTTATTTTATTATTAATGTACCACTACGACAATATGATATGACATGATATGACATCATGCAACATTTGATAGCATGTAATATTTGCTGTTACTACGTATAACATTTCATCTATCTGGTCTGTATGACGCATCTGTGTTATTTAATATATGGCAAATAACACAACATAAACTATCTTAAATGCAAATAATTTACTTCCTGTAGTGATGATGCAAAATTAGGTTAATAATTTGGGGTAGTACCAAACCAACAGTAACGCTAATTAAAGTGATGTATTGTTATCTCAAAAATAATTTCGAAAAGAAATCAGCAATCTCAGATTGATGGTTAAATTTCGTTAAACCTTGGTTAATAATATAGGTTGTCTTAAAATGTATACAAGGTTTGGATTAAATATTGGGTGCTTGCATTTATTCTAATCATTTTTCGCTTTAAAAGGGCATCTATTTAGGAAAACGAATACAATATATACAATGAATACATCTGCTGTTATTCTCATTTTGTTATAGACTCATTGGTCATAGACTAGATACAATTCTGAAAATAAACTACAAAAGACTAGTCTTTTTATTGGTTATAGAGGAATTGAAAATATATGGCGAAATAAAGTAAAAATAAAAATTAAATATATAATAAAAATATAATTTAGATATTACAATAACAACAAAATCAGCAATAAAGGGTAATTTATAAAGCTCACATAACAAATTAATTAAAAGTCCCCGGGCTGACACATAGATGGCGCTACTAGAATTAAATCCATATGTTTTTAATTAGCCCTACCCTAAACAAAAGATGCGTGTATAAATTTGACAGCTGTCGGGTCATTAGTTTGTGAATTATAGCATTTTGAGTGAAGCAACTTTTGCTATTGTGAAAGAAATAGATAAAAAGGAATTTCGCGTGTTGATAAAATATTGCTTTTTGAAGGGAAAAAATACAGTTGAAGCAAAAACTCGGCTTTATGCTGAGTTTCCGAATACTGCCCTAGGAAAATCAACCATCAAGGATTGGTATGCTAAGTTTAGACGTGGTGAAATGAGCACCGAAGACGGTGACCGCAGGCACGCCCAAAAGGGGTTGTTACCGACGAAAACATTAAAAAGATCAAAAGATTTTGAACGTAAATTGAAACTGAATAAAATAGCAGATAGAAGATATCAACTGAACGTGTACATCATATCATTCACGAATATTTGGGTATGAGAAAGCTCTGTGTAAAGTAGGTGCCGCGCGAGCTTACTTTTGACCAAAAACAACGAGTTGATGATTTGGAGCAGTGTTTGAAGATGATCAAGCGTAATAAACCCGAGTTCTTGCATCAATATGTGACAATTGGTGAAACATGATTCCATCATTTCATTCCGAAGTCCAATCCACAGTCATCCGAGTGGACTGCATACTATGAACCCGCTCCAAAGCATGGGAAAACGCAACAGTCGACTGGCAAGGTTATGGCGTCTGTATTTTAGGATGCGCATGGAATAATTTTCATTGACTACCTTGAAAAAGGAACCATCAACACTATTACATAGCGTTATTGGACCATTTGAAGGACAAAATCGCCGAAAAACAGCCGCCTTTGAAGAAAAAGAAAGTGCTGCTTTACCAAGACATTGCACTGTGTCACAAGCTAGTGAAAACGGTGGCAAAAATCCATGAATTGGGCTTCTAATTACTTCCTCATCCACCGTATTCTACAGATCTGGCCCCCAGAGACAATTTCCTGTTCTGAGATCTCAAAAGAATGCTCGCTGAGAAGAACTTTTCATCGAATGAAGTGGTGATTATTATTTTGAAGCAAAGAACAAATAGTACATACAAAAATGGTATCGAAAAGTTGAAGGGTCGCTATAATTAGTGTATCACCCTTGAAGGGAATTATGTTGAATAAAAAAACTAATTCCGCCAAAAAAATGTGTTTTACTATGGTAGGCCGTGAACTTTTCAATTGACCTGTTAATAACACAGATATAAAATGTTATCTAACACTGTTGGGTAGGGTATATTAGAATTGTATATATCAATGTTGATGTCATTGTCATAATAGTTATTAAGCAACCTGTTGACTAAGCATATACATTTGGTAGGAACATACAAGAAATGTGTAGGTACTGACATTGTTATAGATAATATGGTAGAGGTTTAGAGAATTCAAAGTACATAAAGTTTACTAATTGATAAATATAAAATTACATGAGAGGAATCCTAGTCTTGTTTAACTATTTTTTAACTAATTTTAAACTACTTATTATTATTTTTCAGTTTCCAACACTAGATTAAAAAAATATATTTACTTGTGCGGTATATATCTATTGTTAATAAACCTAGCTCACAATATATTAAATGATCAAGGATAAGAATAAGAAAAGAAACATTATCTACAAAATTAATTTTATTTATGATAAAATTTTATTTCAGAGAACCAGTCGAAGTTCTCACATGGGAACTGAAAAACAAAACAGTGAGAACCTACAAATGGTGCATGAACGTGCCGCCAAGATGTTCCAAGTATGACCAGCAAGTCGTCAATCAAACTAAAACAATCGTAAGTAATAGTTTATTTTTAACCATTAGTCTGAAATCGTGTTATTCTGAACAATACCGTTAGACGTTATGCGACTGTAACACGCCAGATGACAATCGCTTTATTAAATTCGTTAAAATCTTTCAAACCCGGTGAAATTCGACGTATGCAATATGTTATACAAGACGAGCATACCGGAAGCCCCGAACCGGAATTAAAAGAAATTAAAAATGTTTATTTCACGGTTGACTAGATCTCCGGTAACACGTAATGCAAAAAGTTACCATCAACAACACATCCATAGAAAAAATAGAAATTTCACAGTATAAGTGACCTTGGGGAAATGTTTTATGTAGTTCAATCAACGGTAGCGCTGCGATCGCAAATTGTGATTGGATAGTTTAAATTCCTGGTGCCGCCACTAACATGGAACGTGATTGCTCGATCAAACTGTTTGAAGTCAGCATTTTCAATGGGCGTCCATTTTTAAGTTTGTTGCTTGAAGGTTTTCGTTTTTGTTTAGATCAAGAAATCTTCGTTTTACGTTGTGTATATTTTCTGTTTTACATTAATTATTATGGAGTAATATTATAAAATTGATGACAATGCGTCAGTGTAGTAGAAGATGTAGTTTACCGGGGTAAAAATCTACTACGTAAATTAGACATCGTTTCCCAAAGAATGATCTCGCTCCTTTCCAAAAATGGGTTGATCAGGTAAATAGTAGTAAGTTACCAAGATAAACCACAATGCAAATATATCAACGTCATGGTGTCTGTCACGGACATTTTAGTGAAAAATTTAGAAATACCCTTTCTTCACGAACAGGTGTTAAGGTAAATGCATATCCAACATTGTTTTATCAGGTACATATAAAATTGTCTATCTACTACATGTCTCTTTATATATTGTTTGTTTACAGAAAATCAAAACCTACTTATGAAGATGTTAGTAGTAATAAAATTCAATTAATTTACCAAGTTGTTCATATGCTGTCAGTATGATGTCTCTACATGAAGAAGTTTTACAGGAAGGTAATAATTAAGATAACTGGATAATTAGTAGTAATAAATACAACTTTTAATTGTAAAATATCGCTAAAATATTTGTAATACTTTAAATTTTTAGAACAATCAGTGTTCAATAATTTTATAGTAGAGCCATTGTATATTTAAATTTGATTGCCTTGTTAAGAAAATATTTGTTACAATGCCATCAATTAAAAATTTAATTGCTACTTTTAGGGGATCTATTAACTTAAAGAAATCTATTTTGTCTACATTTACAAATAACTACATTTGTTTAACAAATCATAATCATTTTGCTTAAAGAATTTTGTTGGATCTATTAGAGGTCATGGAGGTAGAAGCAGCATCCTTCACCTAGCATGTTCGAGAAATCTTTAAGAGGGCACATCATCACTTAAATTTTTTCACATCATTCTCCCGGAGAAAATTGTGAAGAAGATGAACATGTTAGATAAGTTATATTCTTTTTTATCGGGATATCTAGTACCACTTGAGGTTGTTAAATCACCAGTTGAGTCAATATTTTCAGTTCCAGAGAACTTTGATCTGAGAAAAACAAGAGTCTAATATTGTATTTTAGTTTTATTTCAGGCTATTTAACAAAACTTCTGAAATAGAAACTACATATATTTGTCTACATTCTATATTAAGTAGTTCCACAGATTAAATACTCTAAAATCTAAATATCTTTAAAAAACGCATTAATTTTTAGTGTTTCAACTGCCCAATCCATAATGATTTTCAAGACCAAATTATAAAGTTATTATGAGGTGTTATTGTATTTTTGGTTTAATGAAGTTAATACAATATCAACAGGGAAGGATTTAAAGTTTACCTTCAATATATCAAGATAAGTTAGAACTCTTAATAGATCCCTTAAAATTGAAGGCACTAAACAAATATGGGAAGGCGTTATAGAAGAATTATAGATATTTTAATTTTGGCTAGAATAGAGTTCATAATTGTTTTTTTTGCTTTTTGTTTATGTATATTTATATTATTCACACTTATGTATATTTGTATAGGATTTTATTTTAATAAATTAATTTTAAAAATTAAATTTGATTTTCATTTAAATACTATTGGCCAATAAATGTGACGTCACAAATTCATCAGGCGAAATGGCAGACCAATCAAAGCAAAGTATTTTCCTTACAGGTTTCTACATCATAACTATTTTAAACTAACCAATCAAATTCACGTTGTCAGCGCCGCCAATGATTGAACTAAGCAACACTTTGCCCCACTACTTACCATTGGAGTTGCACCTCAAGGTCGACGTATATTAGGTTAGATTATATATTTTGACAGTAGAATGAAACAAAAGGTAGTGTATTTAGTTACGAATAAAAAAGAAAGAAAACAAAAACAGTTATTATGCAACATCTTTTGTGTAGCATCGAATCTGTTATTGTTATTTAATACAGAATGGTGCCATAAAAACACGCCAAGCCCAAAAATCCATATATTAAAACGATATTCGCGCATATTTCTGCGCGGACCATCCTTAATAATGATTATGTAAACGTATAATCGCAATATTTTAGAATTATGGCAATATATTACGGCTCGAAGCGCCCAACGAAACTTGTTTTAATAGATTACTAAATCCATCAATCACCGAAAATTATTGGAGGCGTTATAATTTGAAATTATTAGGGTCGCGAATTAATTCATTATCATTTTTTGCTTTAATATGTTTATTGCACATTTACCGAGAAACTGTGATGCACGTTAGTTTCAATCCAATTTTCGCACATCGTTAACATCTCGGAAACTGGGTATGCAATTAACTTTCATTTTAATTGCAATAATATATGATGACTATAAATTTATTGTAAGTGATTTAGAGCAGATAATGTTACAGTGTATTATATATCATCGGGTACATTTGTAATTAACTTGTAACATGTTGAAGCCCCGTTTACAAAATTGACTTGTTTCATTTCGTCGTAGTAGTGAGTATGAACAACAAATTTTCTCAGTGTGTTGAAAATATGTGCATTTGTACCGAGTAAACCGCATTTGAGGTTTTATTTTTTTACTTCAAAATAAAAACGGCGACTGAATGTCGTCAAATGTTATGTGAAGCTTATGGCAAACATGCCACATCGATTTCGATATGTAGATTCTGGTTTCGTTTTTAAAAATGGTGATTTTGAGAGTTATGAGAACGTTCTCGACGACTAAAAACATTTGAAGAAGACATTACTCGATAAAACTGTAGGAATGTTCATTTTGTCGGTCGAAATGTGTGGCTGTCGATACGATTGTTTATCCGTACATTCACAACTATTTTATGGAAGGAATTCGCACGGGAACTGAAAATACTGGTTGAATAAAAAGTTTTTTATTGCGATATTGAATGATACATGTGGTCGACATGAGACTGGACAGGATATTAGGTTAGGTAAAGGAAGTACGGTGGCGCTGTGGAAGTGGTACTGTTACAAGGGGGTAGAAAAAAGAAAAGAGAGCGAGACGTCGTCGTGGTGGTATTTTACAGCCGGGAACCGCATGCTATCAATCCACCAGCCTTGCCAACCTTTGACTTTGATGCAGGTTTGACTTTGATCATATTTTGCTTTAATATGTTTATTGCACATTTACCGAGAAACTGTGATGCGCGTTAGTTTCAATCCAATTTTCGCACATCGTTAACATCTCGGAAACTGGGTATGCAATTAACTTTCATTTTAATTGCAATAATATATCAGGACTATAAATTTATTGTAAAGGATTTAGAACAGATGATGTTACAGTGTATTATATATCATCGGGTACATTTGTAATTAACTTGTAACATGTTGAAGCCCCATTGACAGGTTTGACTTGTTTCATTTCGTCGTAGTAGTAAGTATGAACAACAAATTTTCTCAGTGTGTTGAAAATATATGCATTTGTACCGAGTAAACCACATTGAGATTTTATTTTTTTACTTCAAAATAAAAAAGGCGACTGAATGTCGTCAAATGTTATGTGAAGCTTATGGCAAACATGCCACATCGATTTCGATATGTAGATTCTGGTTTCGTTTTTAAAAATGGTGATTTTGAGAGTTATGAGAACGTTCTCGACGACTAAAAACATTTGAAGAAGACATTACTCGATGAAACTGTCGGAATGTTCATTTTGTCGGTCGAAATGTGTGGCTGTCGATGCGATTGTTTATCCGAACACTCATTACTATTTTATGGAAGGAATTCGGACGGGAACTGAAAATACTGGTTGAATAAAAAGTTTTTATTGCGATATTGAATGATACATGTGGTCGACAGGAGAATGGACAGGATATTAGGTTAGGTAAAGGAAGTACGGTAGCGCTGTGGAAGTGGTACTGTTACAAGGGGGTAGAAAAAAGAAAAGAGAGCGAGACGTCGTCGTGATGGTTTTTTATAGCCGGGAACCGCATGCTATCAATCCGACAGCCTTGCCAACCTTTGACTTTGATGCAGGTTTGACTTTGATCATATTTTGCTTTAATATTTTATTGCACATTTACCGAGAAACTATGATGCGCGTTAGTTTCAATCCAATTTTCGCACATCGTTAACATCTCGGAAACTGGGTATGCAATTAACTTTCATTTTAATTGCAATAATATATGATGACTATAAATTTATTGTAAGTGATTTAGAGCAGATAATGTTACAGTGTATTATATATCATCGGGTACATTTGTAATTAACTTGTAACATGTTGAAGCCCCGTTTACAAAATTGACTTGTTTCATTTCGTCGTAGTAGTGAGTATGAACAACAAATTTTCTCAGTGTGTTGAAAATATGTGCATTTGTACCGAGTAAACCGCATTTGAGGTTTTATTTTTTTACTTCAAAATAAAAACGGCGACTGAATGTCGTCAAATGTTATGTGAAGCTTATGGCAAACATGCCACATCGATTTCAATATGTAAATTCTGGTTTCGTTTTTAAAAATGGTGATTTTGAGAGTTATGAGAACGTTCTCGACGACCAAAAACATTTGAAGAAAGCATTACTCGATGAAACTGTAGGAATGTTCATTTTGTCGGTCGAAATGTGTGGCTGTCGATGCGATTGTTTATCCGAACATTCACAACTATTTTATGGAAGGAATTCGCACGGGAACTGAAAATACTGGTTGAATAAAAAGTTTTTTATTGCGATATTGAATGATACATGTGGTCGACAGGAGAATGGACAGGATATTAGGTTAGGTAAAGGAAGTACGGTAGCGCTGTGGAAGTGGTACTGTTACAGGGAGGTAGAGAAAAGAAAAGAGAGCGAGACGTTGTCATGGTGGTTTTTTATAGCCGGGAACCGCATGCTATCAATCCACCAGCCTTGCCAACCTTTGACTTTGATGCAGGTGAATACGTGATGGCCTAAAGGGTTGTAGGGGTCGCTACAAAACCATCAATGGGGATCGTTATAGACTAGAATTGGTGCATTTGAGTCAAACACTGTGAGAAAAAACGCCGGAATACGACACAAAGACACAATAATTTTATTCTTTAGCATGACCGAGCTCGATCAAATGTTGCAAAACCAGTTGTAGCAACCTTGAGGCATGTCAAATTTTACATCGTGGAATAACGGTCTACAAAGTACCCAGAAATATAATCCCAGATGTTGAACACGGGCGGGGTGCTAGCAGCGACAACTAGAACAGGATAACGAATAGCTGGCAACCCCGAGACGTTTATCTGGGATGTTATTGAAGGGTATTACGATTCATTCAGTGCTCAACCCTCGTTTGGTTTAGACGTGAGACCATCGACTGCCCAAGCCTCGTCTCCAGGTAACACCACCGCGTTTTATCATTTGTATTTTTCACATTTTTTTATATAGCCAATAAATAACGGTCACATAATGTAAACACCACTGTTTCATTTCGTTTTACCTCCATTCACCGAGCCACATCATTTACTCTAAAGTGGTGACCCCAACGTGATCTTTCGCAAAAATGGGTTTGGACTCGTGAATGGAGGGTACGTGGAACATGCTGTATTTTACGTGGCCGTTATATTTTTTTTGTTTCAAAATTTTAAATATTTTTAATTCGATCCGTTTTCAATTTTACCTTCAAGATTCATTTTCAGTTAATTCCTATTCATTTCATTGTTTCCAATTCATTTTTTTTAAATATTTTGTCAAACTTTTCTTTCCCAATCTTTTGAAATCATAGATATTTTACATCACTGCTTAATCATCAGCATCTCGGCTAAACATTTCTTTCGGCGCTATGTTTAAATCATAATGTCTTCCTTCGCTCGCCGTCTCCGTCATAATGGCAGACATTTTGATTTGGAAGGCTTTAGGCAGCTTCGGTCGAATACCGTCGTTATTTGTTTTTTTTTTAATTACCGTAACGTATGTGACTACGGATTAGTCACAGAGCAGCTCCAGAAGCTAGGTATCGATTGCAATCACCGTAGACTCGTCATGTCTTCGCCGAGGTACCAGAATTGCCAACGTCTCGTCGTCGAAGAAAATAAGCTACCACGTCGTCGAACAATCCTCCCACAGCGTCGATTACGGGAGCCCTGTCCGAACAATAGCTTATTCTCAACGTCGTCGATGGACCACATTCAAGTGCCAAAGTAACGATGAAGCAACGGTATCTGTAGGACCGGAAGATATCAACAGCCGTACCAGATCGCAACCGTACCAACCACAACCGTTTCGAACTATCATATTTTTCAAATCCCTTTTTTATGCAGCACATTTTCTTTAGTATATAATTTTTTTTGTATTTTATATTTTTTCATACATTTTTGTACTTTTGTTGCTTGGAGTAATTTTATGTAAAATTCTGGCAGGGGAGTATTGTAGCGACCTTGAGGCATGTCGAATTTTACATCGTGGAACAACAGTCTACAAAGTACCCAGAAATATAATCCCAGATGTTGAACACGGGCGGGGTGCCAGCAGCGCCAACTAGAACCCGACAATGACTAGCTGGCGGCAACCCCGAGACGTTTATCTGGGATGTTGTTGAAGGGTATATCGATTCATTCAGTGCTCAGCCCTCGTTTGGTTTAGACGTGCCACCATCGACTGCCCAAGCCTCGTCTCCAGGTAACACCGCTGCCATCCGTTTTATCATTTGTATTTTTCACATTTTTTTATCTTGTCAATAAATAACTGTCACATAATGTAAACACCACTGTTTCATTTCGTTTTACCTCCATTCACCGAGCTACATCATTTACCATAATGAGTAAAACATACTTAGAAACATTAAAATGAGAAGTGCTATCACACCCGCAGCATTATCCAGACGAGCTTCTTCGGATTACTACTTGTTCCGAGATATGAGTCGTGACCTGTCTGAACAGCGCTTAACTTCTCATGAAGATATTAAAAAATAGGACAATTCATGTATATATTCAAAAAATACATCGTTCTTTCGATATAAAACAAGTAAATTTGCTGAAAATGAGAAAAGGAAGCCGCTATCGCTAGACAATCCTTGACACCCTTTCCCATACATCCACACCGGCTTTAATTTTTTTCTATCACAACAATTTATTGATAGTGATAATTATGAGACTTTTTTAGATTTATACAACATTCTTCTCGTTTCTTTTTAATATGCAATTTCTCTGCTTGCACTTAGTGATTTACCTGTTTTAGAGATCATAATAATTTTCCAATAATAATCTCTCACTGCGTAAGTACATATTTCAACTCCATTACAGTGTTAAATAAATATTCTAGTTTACTAGTCAGAACTAGAAATTCAGAAGATATTTCATTTTCTTCTTGGTTTGTACCTGGTACTTATCCCTATTGTTTTTTATATTAGGGTATAGTTTCATGCTGATGTTAGTAAAATAACCGCAAATAATTCTTGTACTCTATATCTAGTTGTTCGGTCGTCTTCAGGGGAACGTGTAGGTTAATATATTCTTCCATATACATCTCGAATCCACTCCAATCTCTCCATTTGTTTAGTGGTGGTGGTAAATAGGATATATTAATTACCACATTGTTTATCGTCAAAATAATGGGAGAATGATATTAACATATTTTTCAATATGAAGAGACACTTATCGAATTTGATGTAGTAGTCTATTCAAAGTTTTTTTAGTAGTGCGTCATGAATATTTGTGACGTCGAAACATTACAATGTTGCCGCATCAACTCTGAGTTTTAGTTCAGTTCAGAAATGTTCGTCGAATGAAGAGGTGATTGACGAAACTGAGGCCTATTTTGAAGCAAAGGACAAATCGTACTACAAAAATGGCATCGAAAAGTTCGAGGGTCGCTATAATCAGTGTATCACCCTTGACGGGAATTATGTTGAATAAAAATAACTTTGCAAACTATAAAGTAATTTTGCCAAAAAATGTGTTTTACTATGGTAGGCCGGGGACTTTTCAATTGACCTGTTATAATATTGACAACTATACTAACATAACACATTTTATGTTTAATTTGGACCACGGACCGTCTTATTACTACAAAGCTAGTCCTTGAACCGTGTTGCTTCATTAAAAAAACTAGACAAACTTTTTCACTTAATGTCATCATAAGATCAGCCACAGAAAAACTTTTAAACATAAACATATGATTCCTTTATTTGTTCATCATTTTTTTGATAAATAGAAACGAATATTTGGTTTTATACAATGGATTATGTTTTGTTATGTTTCTACTAGCCTTTTTATTTTTTTACATGTATTATTACTATTTTAGTGTCGCTAGCTTCACAATAGCTCCTTCTCTTCTCACATAATTCTATATTTTCTTTCGGCTCATCCAAGTACCAATATCATATCTTATGAAACATGTGATTATTATCTTATTAATTACTTAATTACTAGCCGCGCTCTGAACAGCTTCAAGAGATTTAAGATGATTTATCACTAACCCCTAAAAAGTCATTAAATTGTAATTTTGTACTTAACTTTTGTAATTGTATTTAACAAACTGAGGGAAGAACTTCATCTTTTACGATAAATATCGATTATCGAAATTATTATCGATTATTATATTAATTATTATCGAAATATCGATATTTATCTTAAAAGATAAAGTTTTTCCGTATATATATATATATATATATATATATATATATATATATATATATATATTAGTATATATATTAGTATATATACAGTATAATATATATATATATATATATATATATATATATATATATATATTTATATATATAATTAAACCAATTAGTCTTGCCTACCTTAGTAAAACACATTTTTTTAGGAAAATTAGATTGTTTTATTCAACCTATTTATCCCTTCAAGGGTGATACATTAATTATAGCGACCCTCCAACTTGTCGATGCCATTTTTGTAGTACGATTTGTCCTTTGCTTCAAAATAAGCCTCAGTTTCGTCAATCACCTATTCATTCGATGAAAATTTGTTCCCAACGAGCATTCTTTTGAGATCTGAAAACAGGAAATAGTCGCTGGGGGCCATATCTGGAGAACATGGTGGATGAGGAAGCAATTCGAAACCCAATTCATGGATTTTTGACACGGTGCATTGTCTTGGTGAAGCAGCACTTTCTTTTTCTTTAAATGCGGCCGTTTTTCGGCGCTTTGGTCCTTCAAACGGTCCAATAACGCTATGTAATAGTCGCTGTTGATGGTCCTTCCTTTTTCAAGGTAGTCAATGAAAACTATTCCATGGGCATCCCAAAATACAGACGCCATAACCTTGCCAGCCGACTGTTGCGTTTTCCCATGCTTGAGCCCGCTCATCGTATCCAGTCCACTCAGATGACTGTCGATTAGTGACTTCGGAGTTAAATGATGGAGCCATGTTTCATCCATTGTTACATATCGACGCAAAAACTCGGGTTTATTACGCTTGATCATCTTCAAACACTGCTCCGAATCATCAACTTGTCGTTGTTTTTGGTCAAAAGTGAGCTCGCGCGGCACCCACTTTGCACAGAGCTTTCTCATACCCAAATATTCGTGAATTATATGATGTACACGTTCAGTTGATATCTTTAGAGTGTCTGTTATTTCATTCAATTTCAATGTACGGTCATTCAAAATCATTTTGTGGATTTTTTAATGTTTTCATCGGTAACAACCTTTTTGGGCGTCCACTGCGTTCTCTGTCTTTGGTGCTCATTTCACTACGTCTAAACTTAGCATACCAATCCTTGATGGTTGATTTTCATGGGGCAGTGTCCGGAATCTCGGCATCAAGCCAAGTTTTTGTTTCAACTGTATTATTTCCTTTTAAAAAGCAATATTTTATCAACACGCGAATTTTTTTTATCCATTTTTTTCACAATAACAAAAACTAACTAAAAAATATGGATTTAATTCTTGTAGCGCCATCTACGTGTCAGGCCGGGGACTTCAATTGACCTGACATATAATTATCATATTGGTTTAAAATGAGAATATTAGATGTCGTCGATGTAGATGCCTGATGTTTTTTAACTTTTAAAAACATCAGACATCTAATATTCACATTTCAAACCAATATGATAATTATATGTTTGTCCCTATGGTATTTACGAAACAACTGCAACAAATCCCTTTCGAAAAGAACGATATAAATCAATATTTAATAATTATTATCCTCTCCTTTCCATTAGACAAGCGCCAAACGACCGGTCCGATTGTGCGTTACATAAAATGACAATAATCACGCTCAAATGAGATTGCCCGTTGCCGGACCGATAATTGAGCAATACTGATGCTTTCACGCTTCGCTCTGCCATCAGCATCTTCGAGAGGCGCGATTCGTGCCGGCCGCAAGGTCGCCCTTCACCCGGGGCTGACCACCTGCAGCAGCAGCGGCGGTATCAACAGCACCGGGAGTGAGGTCGTCGAAAATACAACCGAGAATTCAATTAGTCACTGTCAACCGGATTTTAAAGACAAAATGAGCCGAATCAGCGTGATTTGTGTACCGCAATGACCTTTTTTTCCGGAGATAATCGTGGTTTTGTAACATTCGTTTAAGTCGTCAAACGGATATTTCATTAATAATTAGACTACTGGGATAATTGAGTAATGTCCTAGTATTGCAGTTATCTTACAACTTATTTAATTCTGAGTCATGAGACTAGTTTAATAAAAAGAGTGTGTATATCTGTTTTGATATGTACTAGGTTGTTCAGTAAATTCGATTTTCGACGAGACAGAAGAGAACTAAATTGGAAAAATAAGATGGATATTGAAACAATTCGTATTTTAATGGTTTTAACAGGCACTAGACTATGCAGTTATATTACACGCACGAAATACTGTTGTAGCGACCTTGAGCATGTCGAATTTTACATCGTGGAATAACGGTCTACAAAATACCCAGAAATATAATCCCAGATGTTGAACACGGGCGGGGTGCCAACTGGAACCCGACACCGAATAGCTGGCGGCAACCCCGAGACGTTTATCTGGGATATTATTGAAGGGTATTTCGGTCATTCAGTGCTCAACCCTCGTTTGGTTTTCACGTGCCACCATCGACTGCCCAAGCCTCGTCAACAGGTAACTCCACTGCCATCCGTTTTATTTATTTGTATTTTTCCCATTTTTTTTATATTGTCAATAAATAACGGTCACATTATGTAAACACCACTGTTTGATTTCGTTTTACCTCCATTCACCGAGCCACATCATTTTACCCTAAAGTGGTGACCCCGACGTGATCTTTCGCAATATTGGGTTTGGACTCGTGAATGGAGGGTACGTGGAACATGCTGTATTTTACGTGGCCGTTATATTTTTTTTGTTTCAAAATTTTAAATATTTTTAATTCGATCCGTTTTCAATTTTACCTTCAAGATTCATTTTCATTTTATTCCGATTAATTTCATTATTTCCAATTCATTTTTTTAAATTTTTTTTGTCAAAATTTTTATTTCACAATCTTTTGAATATTTTTACATCACTGCTTAATCATCAGCGTCTCGGCTAAACATTTCTTTCGGCGCTATGTTTAAATCATAATGTCTTCCTTCGCTCGCCGTCTCCGTCATAATGGCAGATATTTTGATTTAAAAGGCTTTGGGCAGCTTCGGTCGGATACCGTCGTTATTTGTTTTTTTCTGAATTAACCTAACGTATGTGACTACGGATTAGTCACAGAGCAGCTCCAGAAGCTAGGTACCGATTGCAGTCACCGTAGACTCGTTATGTCTTCGCCGAAGTACCAGAATTGCTAACGTCTCGTCGTCGAAGAAAATAAGCTACCACGTCGTCGAACAGTCGATCCTCCCACAGCGTCGATTACGGGAGCCCTGTCTGAAAAATAGCTTGTTTTCAACGTCGTCGATGGACCACATTCAAGTGCCAAAGCGACGATGATGCAACGGTATCTGTAGGACCGGAAGATATCAACAGCCGTACCAGATCGCAACCGTACCAACCACAACCGTTTCGAACTATCATATTTTTCAAAGCCCATTTTACACAGCACATTTTGTTTGGTATATATATTTTTTTGTATTTAATATTTTTTCATACATTTTTGTATTTTTGTTGCTTGAAATAATTTTATGTAAAATTCTGGCAGGGGAGTATTGTAGCGACCTTGAGCATGTCGAATTTTACATCGTGGAATAACGGTCTACAAAATACCCAGAAATATAATCTCAGATGTTGAACACGGGCGGGGTGCCAACTGGAACCCGACAACGAATAGCTGGCGGCAACCCCGAGACGTTTATCTGGGATATTATTGAAGGGTATTTCGGTCATTCAGTGCTCAACCATCGTTTGGTCTAGACGTGCCACCATCGACTGCCCAAGCCTCGTCAACAGGTAACTCCGCTGCCATCCGTTTTATTTATTTGTATTTTTCCCATTTTTTTTATATTGTCAATAAATAACGGTCACATTATGTAAACACCACTGTTTCATTTCGTTTTACCTCCATTCACCGAGCCACATCATTTACCCTAAACTGTCAATTTTGACCAATATACACAACTGTTAAACAACCTAACCTTATTTAACTTACAATTTATATAATTCTAATTCATGGGACTAGTTTAACGGAAGAAATTGGTATATCAGTTTTGATATGTACTAGGTTGTTCAGTAAATTCGATTTTCCACGAGAGGGAAGAGGGCTAAATCCGGAAAATAAGATGAATGTTGAGTCAATTCGTACTTTAATTCAATGGTTTTAACAGGCACTTGTTCAGGTGTAGGCATTTAGGGTTGATCTACAAGATGAGCAAATTGTTGGAAATATTATTAATATATGTGACATCTGTTCGAAAGAAAATTTAGTGTCTTACAGAATAAATATAAACAACTGTTAAAAAAATCCTAGCTTTACCGAAAGGTTTTTCTCAACACTAAAGTGTACAAAAATGGTATCGAATAGTTGGAGGGTCGCTATAATCAGTGTATCACCCTTGACGGGAATTATGTTGAATAAAAATAACTTTGCAAACTATAAAGTAATTTTGCCAAAAAATGTGTTTTACTATGGTAGGCCGGGGACTTTTCAATTGACCTGTTATAATATTGACAACTATACTAACATAACACATTTTATGTTTAATTTGGACCACGGACCGTCTTATTACTACAAAGCTAGTCCTTGAACCGTGTTGCTTCATTAAAAAAACTAGACAAACTTTTTCACTTAATGTCATCATAAGATCAGCCACAAAAAAACTTTTAAACGTAAACATATGATTCCTTTATTTGTTCATCATTTTTTTGATAAATAGAAACGTTTATTTGGTTTTATACAATGAATTATGTGTTGTTATGTTTTTACTAGCCTTTTTTTCTTTTTGCGCGTATTATTACTTTTTTAGTGTCGCTAGCTTCACAATAGCTCCTTCTCTTCTCACATAGTTCAATATTTTCTTTGGGCTCATCAATTATTTAAGTGACTTCGAATAGAAGGTGATACAGTAACAAATATACCAATCAGAAGTTCTTAAAAATCAAATAAATCTTAAAATCAGTGCTAATAAGATTGAATGTAGTATATGTGTTTCAACAGTCTATACGAATCCAAATACAGATAAAATTTGTATAAACCATGTAAACCAATTTATTCAGTTTGCATTCTTGGTACCAATATCATATCTTATGAAACACGTGATTATTATCTTATTAATTACTTAATTACTAGCCGCGCTCTGAACAGCTTCAAGAGATTTAAGATGATGTATCATATCATATAAATTCGATTTTCCACGAGACAGAAGAGAACTAAATTGGGAAAATAAGATGGATATTGAAACAATTCGTATTTTAATGATTTTAACAGGCACTAGACTATGCAGTTATATTACACGCACGAAATACTGTCAATTTTGGGAATGATATATTTTCGAAAAAAAAATTAGTAGCCCATAGGACCAATATACACAACTGTTAAACAACCTAACCTTATTTAACTTACAATTTATTTAATTCTAGTTCATGGGACTAGTTTAACGGAAGAAATTGGTATATCAGTTTTGATATGTATTTGGTTATTCAATAAATTCAATTTTCCGCGAGAGGGAAGGGGGCTAAATCCGGAAAATAAGATGAATGTTGAGTCAATTCGTTCAATGGTTTTAACAGGCACTTGTTCAGGTATGGGCATTTAGGGTTGATCTACAAGATGAGCAAATTGTTGGAAATATTGTTAATATATGTGACATCTGTTCGAAAGAAAATTTAGTGTCTCACAGAATAAATATAAACAACTGTTAAAAAATCCTAACTTTACAGTTAAATTTGATGGTTCGATAGTTTGGACGAACTGAGCTGTCACTTATTTGTTCAAGAAATTATTGCAGAAGATTAAATAGTGCACTACCTCTTCTAAAATTTTTAATAGCAGACAATCTAAAAGACATATTGAAAGAAACTATATAATTATAAGAAATCGTGGTAACAACACCAAATAAAATATCAGAATCCGAAAGGTGTTTCTCAACACTAAAGTGCGTCAAAACGTTTCTCAGAAGTTCAATGGCCGAAGATCGTTTAACAGCCTAATCGTAGGCAATTTTAATGTCAAAGTTATTATCAAATTTTGAACAGAAAAGGACGTAGGATGGACTTAATTAAAAAATAGGTAAGTTTTTTTGCAAAAATTGCAGAATACCTTAAAATTTGTATCAGTAGCCCCCACTGCAAGTACCAGAAATGAAATACTTCAGAAGGGTATCAAAGGTAGACGGAATGAGAATGAAAGAAATAATAAAAATCCCCAATAATTGAAGTGGAAGAATACATAGAAAGACAGGTAAAGAAAATATGGGAAGCAGATATGGAGGGGAGAAAAATCAGAGGACCACCTAAGCGAATCTGAAATGAATGTCTCAGATAAATACATCAGAAGAGAGGAAAAATCTCAGCCCAACAGGAAGACTGAACAGTGACAGACAAAAAAGGAAGGCATTTATACATGGAGCAAGAGAAGTTAGACACTAAACATAAAACACTTACACCAGAATGTTGTACACAAGATGTTTCATATAAGTATTAGTATAGTTAGTAAACAAGGTTATACATTTATTTATTATTATACATAAAACACTTGCTGTGTTGAATAACTTGTTTAATTCAATAAATAATTTTTGGAATGCTGGTTCAAGTCAATAAATAAGTCGTTCTTGAAGATGTCAGTGATTCACGAAACTGACATAAATTAGTCCCTGGGTATTCTGTTTCTTAATTACTTCACTACATAGTATAAAACAAAGTCGCCTTTTCTGTCCCTATATCCCTATGTGCGCTTAAATCTTTAAAACTACGCAACGGATTTTGATGCGGTTTTTTTCAATAGATAGAGTGATTCAAGAGGAAGGTTTGTATGTATAATACATGCATAATATACTAAGGCAACATTGCTAATTTTAGAGGTTTCTAACGTGATGTCGTAAATTAACCTATTTTTTTAGGCTTATTTAGCAATTAGCAAAAACGCTGCCTAACCCTACGAGTTAGATCAAATTAATGTACTACAGTATTGTACACCATAAAAAGGTCTACAAAAAAGTCCGCGATGGTATATGTTTATCTTTTAGGGATAACCCACATTAACCATTTTTATTGTTTACTTTTTACGTGAGAAAATGGCTTATTTACGAAGCTATTTTAAGCAATACGGCATTAATCCTTATCGAATTAAGTACCTTAAATACAGTGTGCAATTAATATAGATCAATATGGTTCCTTACAGCATGTAAATTAAACAAATATTTTCGGAGATATTACAAATTTAAAATTTGCGTTTAAAAATGTGTAATGTAATAAAAATTGTATGAATTTAGATATTCCAAAGATAGCAGGAAATCTTCATAGTAAGTATAGGGGAAGAGGAATTGTTTTACTCCAAATTTAATGCGTGCAGGCCAAGGGCAGTAATGAATGAACCAAAAATACTGGATCGATTTTAATCATGTTTTCATTGAGTGACATAGGCATATATATTTTATGCCCGTGCAAAGTCGGAGCGGGCCGCTATGTTTTTATATACAACGTTCATATTTTTTCTGCAGTGTATTTAATTTAGTATCAGCATTGCACCCGTGCGAAGCCGGGGCGGGTCGCTAGTATGTTATACTATGTTTACAGTTACAATATAATGAAACACTATAAAATACCCGAGCTATCTTCAATCATACGGATCGACTTTATCTTACAAACTTGACTAATAACTAGTCGTTAGTATAAACTTATCGTGAATGCTTGCGAACTTTTTTTTGGTCTGATTTACCAAAGTTCGTGAAGGCGCTTTATTTGGGGTATAAGAACCTTAGGCGGCTTAAATGGCCGGTTCTGGGGTAGATAGTATTCGAGGTTACCGAATTGGGAACGCCTCCGATAGGGATCTGATGTGAGAATTTTGGAGAGGGCTGAGGTTGCAGGGAATTTTCTGTATAAGGGAAAACGAACCGTCTTATTTATGGTGTGTCAGTTTCCTGGTGAATTTGGCTAGTTCTAACAAACCATGGCGCGAGTTTGCCTGAGAAGCTTATTTTGAATTAACCGAAGTATTCCCACTACTTCCTGACAAACCGATACCAAGTGTTAAATCCATATAACATGACGGACCTGATAAGCGATGTGTAAAGCGAAATTTTAATCATCGGGGACAATTTACTTTTTCTGCAGATGAGAGAGTTCTGCACTCTGGCGACACCGTACTCTTTGGAGATTGCTTTATTTATCTTTGTTGACCATAGATACGACCTACGATCAAAGTACTACGAGTTGACCTACGGTCAAAGACGAGACCGAGATATGTGGCTTTTCATCGCCATGGTAATGAGACTTTTTCCACTCTCACATGGTAGGCTCTCTGATTGTGAAAGATTATGGGCTGGGTTTTTTGGGGGTTGATTGCAATTGCACTCTGAAACCATACAGTATCTGACAATTACGTTTGCTTGGAAGCAATAGTGCACTTGTAAGGGTATATCGTTTCCCCAGTAAGCTAAGAGGCCAGACAGTGGCTATAAAATATCCTGCTAGACAAAGATAAAGCTATAAAAGGACAGATGTTAAAGAAACGAAATTTTGGGAAATAAATATAAGAAATTGATAAACATATTTAACTATGTTTGTAATTTATCACTCTGATATACTGAACACCCTGTATAACTCGATCAACAACAATACGAAATAAACACATTATATAAATACAGAGACGATAAAAAACACCTTTCCTATCTTGATCAATGCGATTGTCTAGAGGCGTGGTAATTCAACCGTATCCATCTCATATTTTTCTCAACCCTTGCGATTTGTATATCACTTTCTCTCCTGTAATACATTCAGTTCCAAACAAATGCGGCTAAGTAAATTAGTAACGACAATTTTCGCTGCAGAAAAAAATAAAATTAATTTAACAAATAACGTCATCGCTGTATGCTGCAAAATCAATTAAGTCAACAAATACATTGCGATAAAGAGAATTCTTTCATGGCAGATGGTAAAGTGAGAGTGAACCGATTTACTATAAAAGAACTTAAAATCAGCCATTCAAACTGTAATATCTTTCCTGATACACTTTTATCGCCGGAGGCGACGCTTATGCAACACGTAAAACACACGATTTTTTGCAGATGTTAAACAATACCAGGGTTGAGGAAACGTGCTGCAGCGGCTACGAGGAACAGGACGGGTACTGCGTCAGTTCTTGTGGGCACTGCGTGAACGGATTGTGCGTCCGTGGCATCTGCTCCTGTCAGCAGGGGTGGCAAGGACCTCATTGTGATTCTCGTAGGTATAAAACCATCTGATACCCGTAAAAAGATACTAAGTTGACAAGAAAGTAAACTTGATCATTTTTGACATTTGATATATGTCGCACTAAACGTCAAATAATGCAATGAAAAGCAAAGAATAAAATCCATAGAATAATATAATCATTATAATAAATAGAATATAAAAAATATGTATTATTAATGCTTTAAAAATTCAATAATTTATTGCGAAAAAATGTGGGCAAGTGACGGATATTTGACATGATATTAACGAAGTATTCGATACTATATAGCATAAGTTACGCCATCTATTGTAAATTTCTCAAATGTTTAAAAATTAATTGTTTCAAAATTAAACCGAATATATATTAATTAGTAATTAATGGAAATAGGAAAAGGTAATTGTTGAAGTTGAAGCGTATTTTTAAAGCAAAGACATTTCTTTCTGAGAAATAGGTATTACAGTAACGCTGAACTAATTGTTTCTTACAAGTTGTTTTACTATCAAGACCTAGGACTTATTGACTGATCCATTATATTAATTGAATGTTTATATATTAAACAAATATTTAGGCAAATTATGAATTGACGAAATGTCACCTGTCATGTGTATATTGCCTTCTATTATAAACAAACATGATTGGCTAAGATAACAAATAACAAAGATAAGAAAAATCGTATTTTTAAAGTGCTAGAAAATTATGTCCTTAGAAATTTAGAAACATTAATTTTTCAAGAGTTGGTCAAATTTCCTTAGATTGTAGATTTTTTTTAATACGACAGTTCTGTACTTGTAATTATAAGGTGTATAGTATAGTCCTTTTGAATAACCTAGAGAGAGGCCCTAAAGGACGAAGGATCCACCAACATATACATTTTTTCAAACAGGATTATGATGATAATAATTTATTCCACAACCTATTACGTTATACTTTTCTTTAAAATTTAATACTAAATACCATATGTAACAAAAATTGGTATTTAACATAATCGAATAAATTCATTACTTTGTGGTATAAATGGTTGCATAACAACTTTTAAACTAAATAATGTATACTACTGAATCATTTGACGTATGACAGAATCAATCTTGTTTTGACACTTTTATTCAGACATTTGACAAATCATCTAAAATTTGACGCTATAACAATATTTACAAATACGCAGTTTATCTAATAAAACAGCCAATGCATGTCATCAAAATTTGTGACGTCAGCATATCGCAATGTTGCCGCATTAACTTAGAATTTTGTAATTGTAATAATTTGTTTGTAATCTCTAATTATTATCACTAAAGTTTTGAAGAGTTTTGTAGACATTTGACAATAGAGTCGACCAATACCAACAGAAATCGAAAATCGTATTTTTAAACTGCTAGAAAATTATGTCCTTAGAAATTTAGAGACATTAATTTTTCAAGAGTTGATCAAATTTCCTTAGATTGTAGATTTTTTTAATATGACAGTTCTATACTTGTTATTATAAGGTATATAGTATAATCCTTTTGAATAACCTAGAGAGAGGCCCTAAAGGACGAAGAATCCATCAACATATACATTTTTTCAAGCAGGATTATGATGATAATAATTTATTCCACAACCTAATACGTTATACTCTTCTTTAAAATTTAATACTAAATACCATATGTAACAAAAATTGGTATTTAACATAATGGAATAAATTCATTACTTTGTGGTATAAATGGTTGCATAACAACTTTTAAACTAAATAATGTATTCTACTGAATAATTTGACGTATGACAGAATCAATCTTGTTTTGACACTTTTGTTCAGACATTTGGCAAATCATCTAAAATTTGACGCAGTTTATCTAATAAAACAGCCAATGCATGTCATCAAAATTTGTGACATCAGCATATCGCAATGTTGCCGCATTAACTTAGAATTTTGTAATTGCAATAATTTGTTTGTAATCTCTAATTATTATCACTAAAGTTTTGAAGAGTTTTGTAGACATTTGACAATAGAGTCGTATTTTTAAACTGCTAGAAAATTATGTCCTTAGAAATTTAGAGACATTAATTTTTCAAGAGTTGATCAAATTTCCTTAGATTGTAGATTTTTTTAATATGACAGTTCTATACTTATAATTATAAGGTGTATAGTATAATCCTTTTGAATAACCTAGAGAGAGGCCCTAAAGGACAAAGGATCCATTAACATATACATTTTTTCAAGCAGGATTTTGATGATAATAATTTATTCTACCAACCTAATACGTTATACTCTTCTTTAAAATTCAATACTAAATACCATGTAACAAAAAAAATCACTTTCTTGTCAATTTAATGGAACCCAGTCTAATTATACCTTTTTTAGGTCTTTCTGCTAATGACACAAGAAACATTGAAGATACATTTAATGAATCCAGTTACAATACCATAGACAGACCAGAGAAAAACGAGGAAACATCCACAGTACATTCATTTATTTCTTCGTCGATAACAACCCTCACTATTCCAACCCTGGTTACTGTATATACTCCTGTAACTACTACGTTACAGACACTGGAGACAACTACGAAAATTGATATACAAAACGGTACCCCAGAGCCGGACGAAACAAAAGAAGACAAGTATGTGGATTACCGCGAGCTTGGTGGAGAGAGCGTCGAGTTGTCATCCCCCTCAACTGTAAACCTCACGGAAGCTATTACAGACTCTAAAATTAAAGAAATAAACGTGGTTCATAATGAATCCGTGAAAACCACCATGGGATATCCACCAGACACTCTACCAAGACCTATTTTGAATCTCGATGGTAGGCCTAAAAAATATCAATCCGATTTGTCGTCAAATATCATCAGCGATGAGAAGCCACGGAAACACGCTTCAGTTAATCCGATGCCCCCTCATGACGATGATAATGATGATGATGGTGGCGATTCGAGTTCGATGGGTCGAAATCTGATCTACAGCATATGCGCTGCGTCTCTAACCACTGCATTAATCTTGATCGCGGTAATCGGAGTTCTGGCCCTGAGGAGGAACAAAAAACTGGAGGAGGACAAGAAAAAAAAGAATGTCGCGACGGTTGCCGTGTATACTACCAGCATTTTCCATACTCCATTACCTGGTACGTGTTTTTTAAATTATTTATTATAGCGATCTACAACGTGGGGCAAAAGTCCCGCTACCATTTTGATTGCCTATAACTTTGCTCATAGAAAAGATAAGTAAGTTTGGTTTTCACAAAAAGTTTATTTGGTCTTTACATTATTTTTTTTTTCGTTATGATTGAAAAATTATATCGGCTAAATGGTGACATCCTGTAACATCTGAGGCTAAATTTCGTCAATTTCGTGGCAAATATGGTCTTCAAGATATTCAATCGTTTGGGCCTTATTAAATTTTGATTTTAAAAAACACCATAAGAAAAAGTCTTGTGCTGTTAAGTCTGGAGATCTGGTTGGCAATGCTAAATTGCCACTTTGAGAAATTAGTTTTCGTGGAAAAACGTCATTCAATAATTAAATTGCTGAACGAGCTGTGTGTGCTGTGGCCCCATCTTGCTTAAACCACATGTTCTCTAGTCCTTGTTCTTCCATTTCAGGCACAAGAAAATTTCGAATCATGTCTTGGTACCGTTCAGTAGTAACAGTAAATACAATACCTTGGTCATTTTCAAAAAAATAGGGACCAGTGATGTTTCCGGCATGAATACCATACCATACAGTTGCTTTTAATAGATGCAATGTTGTTTCCTAAATTAATTGAGGATTCTGTGTTCCATAAAACCGACTGTTCTGTTTATCGACGTGGCCACTGAGAAGAAAATGGGCTTTATCGCTCATTATCAATTTAGACAAAAAATCTTCAATTTCACCAGACAGCCTTAGGATTGCATTACTGTACTCAAATCGTTGGTCAGGTTTTCAAAATTCACCTTAAACTGCGTGCAGAAAGGTGTAACTGGGAACCACGCCTTCGAATTGATTTTTCTGGAGAATCTGCAACACTATCGCGCACCAGAGCCACATTTTCAGCGTTACGAGACGTCCGTTGTCTTCCAGAACGACGTCTACCATCGTACCGTACTGTTGAAAATTTGCATGCGAACAATCAATTGTGGTTTTCTGAGACACTGGACGATTAAGATATTTTTAACGCAATTTCCGCTAAGTGGCAATAATGAAACGATTATTTTCAATAAATATTGTCCCTATTTCTGCTCGTTCTTGTGGCGTATATTTATCCATATTAAAATTTGAATGTCTACACAACACAATATGGTAGCGAGACTTTTGCCGCACCTTATAGTAAACTAACACTAATAAGCTATTTCTTTTTCTCCTTTTGCAACGGTTTTGAAATTTCGAAGCACTTATTCCACGATAGACCCTTAATATCTATGTCACTATTTTTAATATTCGTTGAGTTTTACCATTAACTTTACCGAACTAAATCAAACTTTACAGGCTTTACTCTGTTTAGTATTCTGACTAAGCCATCATTATCTAGAATCTGGAGAACCTCAACATTGTTTTGTTGATGGAGCCTCTGTTAACATCTTTGAGTATAGTTCTTTATATCGTTATCGACAGTTTCTACCTTCAGGTCCTTAGGCAGATTGTCGCTACGAATGTACCTTGTTTTGGTATCTTGATATGATATGGTATGTATCTTGATCTGTATGATATTACTATTGCTTTGGCTAGTAGAATCACAGAGACTAGTTGAACACCATAAATATACACTGGTTTCAAGACTTGTTGGTAAAGTAACAGGGCTGAATATCTACCGAATAACCAATACATTTGTTTGTACTTCAGCTTCACTTCTTCAAATGTTCTCTTAACATTTAGCTTCCACCTGAATTTAACATCAAGAGCCAAGATATTTGGCAGTATTTTTACTATCTCCATTGGCAAGGATATATAGGCAAGTCCCGAGTGTACAGTATAGTACACACAGTACAGTACACTTGTATTTTTACTAAGTCAGTATAGGCATCTTCTTGTTTGACTCGTAAGGTATCGGTCAGTTATATATGACTCATGACTTTCCAAGTATTGGTCGGGAGGAAGCATCATATTATGCTTTAAACCCTCATACCAAACTTTATCGAAAGCTTGAGCAACATCTAAAAATATTGCAGAACAAATTTTATTTTCTTGTAGTGATTTTTCTATGACATCGGTGAGTCTGTGAACCTGATCAATCGTGGAATGTCGTTTCCTGAAACCAAACTGATAATCCGGAATAAGATAGTTTTCCTCAATGATTGGTTTCATTCTTTTCGAAGAAATTCACCATGCCGTCATCCTTCAATTGCTTAATTTCATGTCTCAGCTAGGATGTAATCTTACATTCAGCCTGGTTTTATTTTTCTGAGCCCTGGAATAACGTCATTTCTTTTTTTTTTCTAGTATTAGTTCTCGGATATCTTTAGGATAGTTATTACAGTTTAGTTTCCGTCCGATTTCTGGGATATTTTGCCACCCTGAGTGCTGAATATAATTGATAAACTTGTCTACCTCAAAATCAAGTTCTTCCTCAGTTTGTATACAGTCTCCCAAGTGGATTTTTCTCTAATGTCACTCCAAAATCTATCCAATCGGCTCTTCTATTAACCAGACAGCAATTACTTGGCTTTAACTTAATGTCACTCAAAGACACCAAATCGGTGAATGATCTGAGTTGTGTTCTAGATATTCTTCAATTTCCATGTAATTGCTTGAAACGTCTCTAATGATGTAGAGATCCACATTTAGCATATTAATATGTATATGATATGAAATCTCAATCTGGGATTACCTTTGGATCATCATGAAACTGGCCAGCCAAATCGGGTACTATTAATGAAAGTGGGACGTTTAAAGAATACTGCTGGTGAATCCATCATCTTGCTAAAAGCATACCGCAAATCACTACATAGTATAAAACAAAGTCGCCTTTTCTGTCCCTATATCCCTATGTGCGCTTAAATCTTTAAAACTAAGCAACGGATTTTGTTGCGGTTTTTTTCAATAGATAGAGTGATTCAAGAGGAAGGTTTATATGTATAATACATGCATAATATACTAAGGCAACATTGCTAATTTTAGAGGTTTCTAACGTGATGTCGTAAATTAACCTATTTTTTTAGGCTTATTTAGCAATTAGCAAAAACGCTGTCCAACCCTACGAGTTAGATCAAATTAATGTACTACAGTATTGTACACCATAAAAAGGTCTACAAAAAAGTCCGCGATGGTATATGTTTATCTTTTAGGGATAACCCACATTAACCATTTTTATTGTTTACTTTTTACGTGAGAAAATAGCTTATTTACGAAGCTATTTTAAGCAATACGGCATTAATCCTTATCGAATTAAGTACCTTAAATACAGTGTGCAATTAATATAGATCAATATGGTTCCTTACAGCATGTAAAGTAAACAAATATTTTCGGAGATATTACAAATTTAAAATTTGCGTTTAAAAATGTGTAATGTAATAAAAATTGTATGAATTTAGATATTCCAAAGATAGCAGGAAATCTTCATGGTAAGTATAGGGGAAGAGGAATTGTTTTACTCCAAATTTAATGCGTGCAGGCCAAGGGCAGTAATGAATGAACCAAAAATACTGGATCGATTTTAATCATGTTTTCATTGAGTGACATAGGCATATATATTTTATGCCCGTGCAAAGTCGGAGCGGGCCGCTATGTTTTTATATACAACGTTCATATTTTTTCTGTAGTGTATTTAATTTAGTATCAGCATTACACCCGTGCGAAGCCGGGGCGGGTCGCTAGTTGGTAAATAAAACAATAAATATTTATTATTTTTCCAAATCTAAGCAGGCCCCTTCCGAAATAATGTCATGTAATGTAAATATAATGTAATGTAAACATATGAGTGAAAACAGAAGGAAAAATTTTAAATACTCAATTAAAAAAGTGAGCATCGAAATTCCAAGATTATAATGTAATCGTAATTATATTTTCTTCCATAACAACGGTTGACACGATAACTGTTACCGTGGTAACGTAAATATGACGATTTTAAATCTACTTAAAAGGTTTATAATTGTCCTTTTGCATTCGAACTTTTTATTTACAACAAAATAAAAAATATGAAATATAATTTTTGTTTGAATGTGTAGACTACGTAAACATTTCAAATTAATCAATCAAGTTTCTTAGTTTTGTGGACACACATACAGAACCTGAATTATATATAGATATAAAAATTATTCTTTAAACAAAAAATTGCTTTAATAACTTGCTATTTTACGTACATAATAATTTTTATTTAAAAAAAAGTGTTTTTGACCCCGACGTGATTTGAACACGCAACCTTCTGATCTGGAGTCAGACGCGCTACCGTTGCGCCACGGAGTCTACGTCTATTAGTGCAATAACAATGGTACTCGAACTGAATAATATACTTTTTTAATATGTTGTAGAGCCTCCTAGTTTTGAGAATCCCACGTACACAAGCGCAACATCAAGAAAAACTTGGAATAATCACGATGAATCGATAGAATTTAATAATATACAGTTTTATCCCGCATCCACCATCGATAGGAAAACGGGTACGTACTGAATATTGTAATCATTAATCATATCTCATATAATTGTTTTAATTGGTCTTAGAATGCAGCTCACAACCGGGGACATGTTTTTACGATCATCCTCCATCGACAGGAAGTTACCGAGCCTCCTCCGAGGTTGACGCTTTGTCCATGTACAGTATTAGTCGCAAGCCGCCTTTGTCAACTGTTCTAGATCCGGTATATGATGAGATTCCATCGAGTGGAGAATACTCGATACCCAGAAAAAGTCCCCCGGTGCCCTTGGAGAAGAACGATAATTTTTGTCTCTATGTTAATACATGTGGTTCAACAAAATTTTAATATATACTGTTACGTATTTTGTTGTTTTGTATTTTCTTATACTAAATTATGAGGCAACCAGTAATCCAAAATATTGATTTATGAAAGTTAATCACGAGAAAATAACTCTTTTATAAATAACTCTACCTCATTGTTTGTTCAATAATAATTATAAAATTACAATAGAAAAAGAAGTGGATAAAAATCAGTGCTGTTTACCAAACTCCCAAAGTATTTAAATGATGCACGTTGCCGAATTTTAGGTTTCTTAACATTTTTGGTTTGGTGTATACACAACTCCGGTTTCTGTTTCATACAAGAGATCAGAGTTTTTCGTTAAGATAATGTAAGTGTTCTTAGCAAAAAAAGCAGCTTCAAGTGGTTGGATCTTTAAATAATCAATGGCTTTTAGTTCTTCTATCGTAAGCGACCTCTAGAGAATAATTATGTTTTAACCAGCAATTTGCAGCGGCACATATCTCCGTTCCATCACAGAAACATCTTGGTGTAATCTTTGTCCATGCTCGTCACCAACTAATTTATTTTTAGAGACATGTTGCCATATTTTTTAGTTAAGTATAGTGATAATCTATCTTGTTCCCTAAAAATCCATGCATCCACCAAAATCCGAAGGTTTTCAAAAATATTTGGGTTTTTTATTTCATTAGTAATATGAGTATAATAAACATGTTTATTATCTCCATTTGTACATTTTCGAAGAGTATAAGTTCAGATAATAGATCAACAATTCCAAAAAAGGTATCATTATAATGTTAAAACAGCTTGTAATTTGTACCCTGACATGTCAGACAACTTTTAGCCTAGCATTTTAGGGTTTGCTATGATTCTTAGAAGCTCTTCACATCAATGGTTTGTTTCAGCAATAAATTCCCTAAACACGCCCTCCCCTAAATTTCTTTTCAACATCCGTGTACTGATCGAGAAGTATTCTTTGAGCACATTGCCGTCCATTCCAAATCATTCATTTCCCGACAATGTAATTCGAAATACTAATTTTTTCGGTTGACCTAAACGTTCATCTTGATCAATCGGTACCACCATTTATAAATCCTCTAAACCTGGGATTAGCAAGTATTTTTAAAAGTTCACAATAAAACTCATAATAGTTAGTTTTATTTTGCCTTATTTATATAATTATATTGAAAAAAACCGAACAATTCTTGAATATCAAAAGTACACCTATGGTTACATTGCATTGCTCTTAAAGTTCCTGCGTAACATTAAAAAGAAAAATGCTACAAGACTCCAAGATTTTCAGGAGGTAGGGAAACTGTCTCAATACCCCAAATCAGCGTATGAAGTCGCTGTACCGACCGAATGGACTGACCTTGTCGCTAAGCCAAAAAGCTGCTAAAAAATATTATTTCGCCAGTGTGGTTTCTCAAATTTACCAAAGTCTAAACCAATTCAGGAAGAATCTTGAGCAAGAACTAGAAGAGTCGGCCGTCGAGAAAAATATCGATATTTTGCAATAATTAAAAGGTTTTTATAATCTTAAAAAAATATATTTAATGGTATTTATATTCTTTTAAACATCGAATATCGGTCGAAAATATCGATATTTTTTCCAATATATATATATATATATATATATATATATATATATATATATATATATATATATATATATATATTAAACCTGTAAAACGTAAAAAACAAAAATAAAACAAACAATCTCTTTTTGAAATATTTTTACTTTATTTATTAACTTATTAACATAAAAATAAAATAATACATTGACTGTACATATATAATATACGAACAATGTAGTATATAGCCGTGGATATATAAAAAGGAAATTCAGGATAAAACTGTTTTAGAGAAGCATATACTACAATGTCGCCGAAATAGTTTAACTTACCGATAATATAAATTATAATTATTTATAAATTGAGTTGCAACTATGTACATCAAATTGCAGTAGTAGAAAGTAGGGGAAGGGTGAAGTTTGAGTTTTTCGAGAGGACGAAGGCGTTTCGGTGTTGTAGGATGGGAGACGAGCTTGTAAAAACCGATTACTGTTCGGGTAATTTATCAAGCGGATAGCTACTAAAAGATTTCTGATTCCGACGATCAAGCGATCGTGACCAAAAATATCTTACAAAATATTAGATAAAATTCTATTCTCAGTCTGGTTAATAGTATATACACATTAACAGAATATAGTAATGAATTATTTCAAATAATAGAGGCACAATGTATATAAGTCCACGTATGGTTTCATTAAAAGCAAATAGGCGGCGGCGGCGCTACGAGATATATATATTTATATATATAAATATATATATATAAAGGAGAAAAACTTCGAACGGCTTTTAACAAAAACATACGCTAAACTTTGGTTACGATGGGGGGTTTAGATTTCCTGCTTCGTGGTCGGTCCCAACCAGATTATTAGTATGTTACGCGAATATGACAAGATGTACGGCTAGACCGCCGTAGTTAACCTTCAGAAACCGAGCTCAGGCTGCTTCTAGTTGAACTGATCCCTATCCTGCTGCAGGAGTCCGTGTTCAGATCGGTCAAGTCAGACGGCAGAGTTAACGGTGTGGTCATCGGTCCGTAGATCCGTTCCTGCTCCTCCAGTTGTTGTAAGAAGGTTTCCTCCAGTTTCTAAAAATATTATCGGTTATCACCTCGACGTCAATACTAAGCATCAACATTGAACAATAAGCGCAAATAAACCACCAACACAGAAGCTATAGTGTACCAACATAAAATAGGAGTGGCGATACGATCTAGCCTAGATAAATGAAACAAACAAAAAAAGGATAACTCCACCAACGACGATACACAAAATAAATCTGGCAAAGAAACACTCAAAAATTCCCGGACAACCCTCGGAATCATCTCACCAGGTACCTAGTCAAGTTAAGGCATCTTCAAGCGGCCGAGTCGTCGGTCTGGGTGAGATCGACGTTTTTCTCTTTGATCCCTTGAATTTGGATCCTAGGAAAGCGACCAGAAAAATTTCCCAAAGACTCGCTGAGGAGACCTGAACTCCAAGTTCTTTGGTGACCCCAGCCGGACGTACGACGTCCCGTGAAGGGGCTGGAGGGTACCGAGACGGGCGCTTCCGGTTCCACGGGTTCGAAATCGGAAGACGAACCTGGTTGGTTAAGCAAAACTCGAGGCAAATAAGCGATGTATTTGGATGATTTCGCTGACTTCACTAGCTCCATTTCCAGTTTCTAAAAAGTAATTATGAATAACACTCATGAAAGCGTTCTGGTTTAGTGATGAAAGCTTAGTTGGAAAAAAAAGGCGTGAATATCATTGAACACGGCTAATTCAAATTTAAGATATTTACAGAAACCTAGTTAAATGTTAATATTTTTTTTAATTTCAAACATCAATTAACAACTTACCTGTTTTCTTGGCTTCAACTGTGCTCTCCATTCCTTCAATTCAATAGCAAACTGTTCTTCTCTCTGTTTTAGTTTCAAGGTTTCATGCTCCAAAAGCATCTTCTTCTTCTCATTTTGTAGCTGTTCTAATTCTTTTATGGTGGCATCACTCATAGCCCTTTTAAGAAAATTTTTAAAACCATAAATATTAGCTGGCGAAAAAAACATCCAGTATATATTGAAATAAATTTTATATCGTTTTGATTTGAGATAAATTCATGGGTTATTTAGTATTCATATAATAAAACAGTAGAAATCTGCAGAACTCCCAATGTTAAAAGAAAATTGTTAAAATCTTACCGAAGTTCCTCCAACTGACGCTTATGCTTCAACTCAAACCTTTGTTGCTCGGCTTGATAACGTTTCTTTTCTTTTTCTTGGAACTAATAAGAAAAAAACAAAAGAAAAATATATATAATCTGGCCGATATCTGCCTCTACGATACCCACCTCTTTGAACTTGTTCTTCTCCAACTCTGGATCGTTAGTCCCGCCCGGTATGGATATTCTCATAGACTCTCTAAACATGGCTTCTCGAGCCTTCATCTCGCTCCTTATCCTCTTCGGTAGGGTTCTTTTTTCAGTTGCCTGTTTCTTCAAAAGCTCCTCTTCTTTTCTTATAGCCCGTCGTCTTATTTGTTCCTTTTCTTTATCATGGCGAGTCAACATTTGATGCCTAGTTAAATGTATTTTTTCAAATTAATAACAAACAATACAGTAAAGAACATTATTCACGTGTTTTCACAATTTTTTCGGAGTTACAGAAAAAAAGTGTTGTAACAGTTGCAGTCGCTATTAAAAGAAACGGTCTTGTTCGTGGTATATTGGTATCATTAAGGTTACTCTTACGCTCTCATAACACATGGGCAGAAAAGTCCCGGGCGAAACAAAGAAACGCCTTTTTCGTTCAAAATTGGCTTTATTCATTAACGTAATTTCCATCAAGAGCCACACAATAATTTCAGCATAGCTCTAATATTTCGATACCACTTTCGTAGAACGACTTAATAGGCCTCAGTTTCAGCGATAACCTCTTCATTCGAGCTAAATTTCTTACCGGTGAGCATACCGTACGCAGTACCGATGGATGTAAGAGCAATTCCAAGTTCAATTCTTGTAGTTTTGCCATTATTTTGATTCACTTGTTACACGGTCCGTTGTTTTGATGAAGCAAAGTTTTTTCTTTGTCATATGCGGTCGTTATTTCGCAAATTCGGCCTTCAAACGCTCCAATAACGCTATATATTATTCACTGTTGATGGTATTTCCCTTCTCAAAGTTGTCGATGAATACCGAGGCCATAACATTTTTAGCCGATCGTTTTGATTCCGGAGTGAAGTAATAGAATCATGTTTCATCCACTGCCACATATAGACGCAAAAATTCCAGTTACGTTTAAACATGGCCAAACACTGCTCAGAATCGTCAACACGTTTTTGTTTGTCAGCAGTGAGCAAACGCGGCACCCACTTTGAACAGAGCTTTCTCATAGTCAAATGTTCATGCAATAGAAAACCAACACGTACTTTTGATATCCTTACGATGTTAGCTAACTCACGCAACTTTTGTGGATTTTTTTGATGTTTTCTGGTGTTTCTTTAGATACCAGATAAATAAATTAATAAATTAAAAAACCAGAAAAAAGAAAAGAAAAGCTTGCTAAATTGTTATTTCTGATTCCTTTTTTTTGTTCTGAATTCTCCTAACAAACCCAAATAAACTTTTCCTGTAAAAATGTGTTATTTTTATCATCAAAGTACTAACCTCTGTAGTATAAATATTTCTTTGATTTGTCGTTTCATCAGCTGGTGTTTCTCATGAATTTGCCGTTCTTCTATCTCCCACAATGCAGCCTCCCTGGTCCTAGTACAAAATAGTTTTAGTGATTATGATATTGCAACAAAAAATCGCCGATACCACTTACCTGGCAAGTTGCTGTTTCTGCTGCAAAAACTGTCTCTCGGTCAACGCCAATTTTTCTCGGTGCGAGTCACTTAATCTCCTCAAAGAACTTTCGTGGTTTTCGTTCAATTTTTCTAGGAAAGCTTTCTCTCTCTCCATGTGTTCCGCGTCCATCTTCTCTTTGCGCTGTTTGAACTCCACTTTTCTCTTATCCTTCGCCATCATGTCAACTTCGGCCTAAGTTAAACGTAAATATATTAACACGTTAACGAAACGAAATAATTTTACCTTCAAGAGTCTCAACTCTTGTTTAAGCCCATCTCTGAAAATCTTCAGATCCCTTTCTTGTTCTCCTCTAATTTTCTTCGATGTCGTTCTCAGATCGGCGTCTTGATGAGCTTCCGCCCGTTCAATCTGTAACCTATAATAAAACATCATCGTTATCGTTACATGATTTCTAAAATAATACGAGATGGTTACCTTTGTTGTCTGCTCATTAATTCCAAATCATTTTCGTAAGTCCGATCCAAGTTTTGCTTTTCTTGTTCGAACTTCCTCTCCTGTTGCTCCAAGGCGACGTTCTCTTTCGCCGCGAGATCCTGGAACTGTTTTTGTTCTTGCTTTTGGAGATATTTCAATTCTCTACGGGAAGGAATCGAATCGTTAACAAATCAGTATTGATACTCGCAGTTTAACTTACCTCAATTCTTGCTTCCTATCGTTATGCGGATCCCACTGAGGATTATCCTCGTCTCCGTATATTATTTTGCTCGTGGTAGTGGTAATCATAACGCCGTCGATGATAAACTTCCTGGTACGTTTTCTCGTCTTTCTGTTCAACATGGCCGTAGTTTGCGCCTGTGTCTTTGGCGGTTTACGCATTACGACCGCCTGATCTTCGTTCTCGTCGTCATTTTTAACTGTAAAATACGATATTTCAAACGGATACTGTAGCGAGGTATGTTACCAATACTGTTTTCCCATTGCGTCCCCATATTTAGAGCGAAAAATCATCCCGACTAATTCAATGTAATTTTAAAAATAATTACGGATTATTTTTAGGTCGACCGCCCGTCCTACTAACTTAAAAACATACCCGAATCCTTCTCGTTGCTGCCCCTGCTCTCGTGACTGGCTATCGAGATGCTCTCGATATCCGACTTGCTGACGGACACCGGTCTTCTTTGGTTCGAATCCGTGCTTCTCACCGAACCGCAGTCGCTATGCGACCTATCGCTGGTAGCCGATTCGTAACTGTCCCCGTACATTTTTCCATTCATCGCGTTACGTTTGAACGTATCCTCGCTGCTGGGAGAATGAACTATTCTACCGTTCATTTTGTAGTTATCCAAAATGATCGACGTGCCTGCAAAATAACAGAGTTCGTGTGATGGGTTTTCGATAAATTAACGAAAACAATACCCCTGGTATCATCTCCATATTCACTCTTTGTACTTCCAGATTTTCCAGAACTGGCATTGGACAAGTCACTAGTCGAACTCCTGAACGTATCGCCTGACTTATCGATAATATAGGACGTGGAATCCTGGAAACATTCGAATAATTACACGATGAACAACAAAAAACTATTTCTTGAGGCTTTTTTAAATTTTTTAAAATAAGTTACGCTAATTTGAGGTCGAAAGCGAGTAGTAAAATAGTTGCAAACAAAATTATTTTTAATTATTATTATTATACAAGAATTTCAAAACAAGGTATAACTGCGAATGTAGAAATTGTCGATAACGTTATCAAAGGTTCTGTTTATGGCCAAAAACATCAACAGAGGTTCCATCAGCTCATCAATGTTGAGGTTTTTCAGTTCCTGGATAATGATGGCTTAACCAGTAAAACCATTTGATTTAGATCAGTGAAGTTATTGGTGAAACCTTGTGCACATTAAAAATAGTGACATAAATGTTTAGTCCACAGTGTCTATCGTACAATAAATATTTGTCATTTTAAAACTGTAGCACATTAATATTAAAAAATAGCTTATTAGTGTTAATTTAATAGACTGTTATACCAAATAATAATAAATGAGCTTTGACTCACAAACAATTACATTCTAAATAACCCCAATATAAGGACGAATGTTGAGTTATCAGATCTGACTGACTCCCTCCTAGCTTCTATTTTATGTTTTTTTTTTATTTTTTCTTTTGTTTCCCATATAGGTCTTTAAAACTTTGTTTCTTCTGTCTGTCCCACCAATTTTTCTAATATTAGAATTTAATTGCCTCCTTTCGATTCTTTTTTTAGGAAAGATCTTTCCTTCCTTCTTCTTCTCTTTGTTCCTCAATTTTCATGTCTGTGTCTGGCTCTTTCAATTTCCATTGATTCTTTTCTTGATTTGTATTCTCTTTCATTCTTCCAATCCCCTATTTTTATAACAATTGTGTTGGTCTATATAATGTTTGGAATAATTCTCAGATCCGAAACCGAAAAAGTTATTTCATCAAAATTTATAGATTGGATTGCATATATGGAGAGCATTTTGTTATAAGCATTGTTTCACCGTCCCTCAATTCAGTAATTCTGCAAGATCTTTAACACATAATCTAGTCAGAAAATTTGTGTTGTCTGTTTATAGATATTAAATGTTTGTTTGACCAATGACCAATGATAGTTTTTGTCAATCTAAATGTGAGAGGATGATAGAATCTAGTAATGTTTTGATAATAAAATAAACCGAAGGCGCTTCGAGACGAATAGATTCCAAGATCTGGGGTTATTAAAATATTGGATATTTTTCTTTTTGATTTACGACAATTACCGTGAAACAATTGATGTTCATGCAAAACTATTGGATATTATGCTTGCTTCAAGTATGCTAAATGTTAATATGGTTAAATATAATCGACATTTCAAATACATATGACCTACCTTGACTTGCACTTTTTCTTCGTCGATTTTGACGACCGATACATGACTAGTATCTAAAAGTCTTGAATTTTCAGAAACATCCAAACCAGAATCGTTTATTACATAACTGCTATCCGCTATGAGAACCTGAAGGGCAACAAAACATATTATCTTCGTGATTTAAGTCATAAATTAGTTCCTACCTCGCTCTCATCCAACTTCTTGCCTTTGGGTACTGGGGTGGGTTTGTCTCTGAATTCACTAGGAGGTGGGTACTCCAGTGAATCCAACGACGGACAGAACTCTTCATCGGAAGATTCAATATGTGTCTTGTTCGTCTCGTTGGCGACGATCACGACCTCGCTGGAACTGTGATTAGACGGTGACGCTGAAGACGTTCTGGATATCGCCAAAGAGTTATCTATAATAACCGGTGGATGAGTAGTTACAACCGTGACCTGACTGATGTTTGAGGCTAAACTATTGGACGGATCAGGCAGATCTGAGTTGATAGTGATCATAGATGTGTTCTTGTTTCGTTCTGATTGAGGCGTCGATACTACCACAAAGCTCATACTGTCTTCCGGAGTAGTTGCACTAAGATTATGTAAATGGATTTAAAAAAACGAAGGAAGAAATATCACCACTGTTTACCTGGAGCTATTTACCGTAACAATGTTATCACCGGGTTTCTCCGAAGGAGGAATTGGCTTTTCTTGAGAAAGTCGTTTGCCCAGATGACTCTCCAAAGCTTGCTTGACTTGAGCTATATTGGAAGACCTACTTGCATCATCGGTTAGATCTCGCATCTCTGTATCTTTAGCGGGCACTGAACAAAAATCTGTATTAACAATTGGGGATATGATGTTTAAAAGGTGATAGTCTTACTTGGCGGTAAAGGAATATCAGCTATGCGAATTGGAATTCTTTCTTCTGGAGGAGTATCGGGTGGGGTTACTGGCGAAGACGGGGGAGTTGGTAGAGCCGCAGTGTTAATAGGAAGAACTGGAGGTGGTGGAATAATCGCTGGCCTTTCGTCATCTTGTGGCATAACCGGAACTGGGACAGGCGGAGCTGCTGGGGTAGATGTGGAAGGCATCTCCGGCGCTGGAGGCATCTCAGGCGGTGGAGGAACTATCGCTAGCGGTGGCGGCGCTGGAGCTGGGCCTTTGTCTTTCTCCGTCGACAGCTGCGTCTGCAAGGGCGGCGGGGGCGCGGGACCTTTCTCGTGCGAGGACCGCCGATTAGCTGCCGCCTCGTCTTTCTTTTCGCTTCCCGGCTGCAAAATGTGAAACACAAACTTTAATCTAGGTTACGGGACCATCCAAGTGCGTGTTTATTAACAGGCAAATGGAAACTCACAATTTTCTTTTCGGCAGGTGTGGGAAGAGGCGCGGGAGTAGGAGTTGGGGTTTTCTTGTCTTCTTTTTCCGCATTTGGCGGTGGAGATTCTACAAAAACATTCGCAAAATAAAAAACACACTCTTTTCAAAACAGCTCCGTATACCTTTTCGATCGACTTCATTGCTCTGCACCGAAGCAGAATCTTCCTCGATGTCCAAAGGCACTTGAGATATTCGGTTGTCCTATAAAAATATATTTGCACTCTAGTTAGAAGCAAAATAACTTGCGGACATGTTTATGTGATGTTATTATTTACACTTGGTACTATGTTTGTTAGTGAACCTCAAAAGGGGACATTTTAGGGAAAAATAACAGCATCTTGACCAGATACATTACCTGTTTAGGGTGAACAGGCAGCGAGGAAGACCCCAAAGAGCAGCATGCATAATAAAAGAAAAGCAGTGATAACATAACTTTACCTATTTTCAATACATCACCGTACAATTTTCACTCGAATGATACACACAACTCACGACCAATTTTCTTGACTTACCAACTCTCTGGTAATTCTCCTTGTTTCTACGATGCTTCCTCATACGCTAAGCATGAAAATATTTACAAAGCGTTTGTTATAGTGTTAGATTTATTAAATATGATGCAAAAAAGAACGTCCACTTATCTGGACATAACGCAACATGTGAGTCTTTTTTTTAGTAAGTCGTTAGAGGGTTAATATTCACAGTAGAACCTGGATTACTTGTATTCTGCTCATTTGAATTGAGGATTTTCAAAGGATACTGGATTTGTATGACCCTTTAGACTTTTGTGTAGAAATCAATTTTTATTTAGATCAAGATAAGATACTGACACATATAGCAGTATTCTAGGCCAAACTTGGCGAAGAACGTTCGAAGTTCTGTTGCACTCTGGTAGATAATGAAAAAAAAGCAGCCAAAGCAACTTACAGAAATAAACTCAAGATATTCCCAAATCCAAAAATCTTGTGGAGATTTAGACTTCGAAGGAAATTTTTTCGACTGGTTTATTAGTCATGCAGATTTAATAAGAAATGAAATTTAAATTATGAGGTAAAAAAGGACAATGATAACTCGGATATAGATAGGGAGTGAAAACTGATATTTGTTAGAAATCAATAGGTACTTTTTCTAGTTATAAGATTGGCATTATAGTGTTTACATAATATACACGCTCAAATATTGCATTTATTACAAAGCCCATGGACCAATGTTACCAATTTACAATTTCTTATAAGTTGCATGATTTAAAAAAAATATTGTTGCAATAATGAAGGTAGCTAAGCCACCATAATGAAAAGTCTGAAATACGAAGAAAACGAACTTGCATTAAAACATTTTAATAAAAATTCTAAATTATGTAAAAATAATTAGAAAAATAGGAAAAATACTGATTTTGACAAATACATTATGTAATGCTTAACATACAAATTGAACATGTTCCTGGAAAACCAATTCTGTATACAAGTAGGCACCTAAATTATTTAAAAAAATACATGTATTGGTGGGGTAAAATAATCAAGGTTCTACTGTAGTGCTAAAATAAACATTTACCATTTTCGTTATCTCGAGAGGTTTAGTATGCTCTGGTTTTTGGTAAATATTACCTTAAAATTGTGTCTATATACAAACAAGTTACAAATATCCGTTTCTTATTTAATGTTTTTATGATCACTTGTTTATTATATACAGTTAAGAAAATAAACATGATATGGTAGTACCATTTAGTGAATATATCAAAAATAAAAATAAATCTCCACCATTTTTTTAATCAAAAATTTATCGTAGATTTGTACCTCTTTGTGTCAAGTTTCGAGCCCGAAAACGTACATTTGCGCCACTAATTACTCTTCTTACTTAACCAAAAGAAAAGCCGCTAAAAGTGATCGTTTGCTGGTAGGTACTTACGGCGAGCATGCTCTAACCTCAAAAACATGTGAGGTGTGGTCTCGATGTGCAAGACAAAGAACATTCTGGTAGGCCGAAAGAGTTTGAAGATGCGAGACCCAACCCAATCTTAAAAACAACTGGCAGAAGCGTTATATGTGACCCAAAAAACGGATTAGCGACGGATTGCAAGCATTGGGGAAAATCCAATGTGATGGGAAGATGCCGGGTGACGTGTGATAAAAAGTGGATTTATTTTGAAAACCCCAAGTGCAAAAAAATCATAGTTATCACCTGGCGAAGTCGGCCGATCGACTCAAAGGTCAGAGTGAAATAGTGTGTTACAAACTGTTGAAACAGTTAATAGTTATCGCTACCGACGACAAATGAATGATTTATACCATGCACTGATGGAAAAACGTTCAGAATGGGCCCGAAGATATGCCAAAGTGATTTTACAGTATGAAAACGCCGCCGTCTCATAAAGCAAAACCGACCAAGGAAGCGCTGAAAGCACTTGGATTGATATTTGCCTTAAAATTGTGTCTATATATAAACAAGTTACAAATATCCGTTTCATACTTCGTCTTTTTATGGTCACTTGTGCATTATATACAGTTAAGAAACAATATGACTATCGCACCCGCAGTACTCTCCAGATTTTGACTTGAGACTCTCCATCTATCAACTTTTCGCATCAATCGGACACGCGCTGTGCAGCACTTCGTCAAGAAGAAGAAGTTAGAAGTTAGAAGTTCGTCGAAGAAGTTAGAAAAGAGCTCAATGAATAATTTTGCTCAAAGAACAAACTAATAATAATACTTTGAATAAATAAATTTTTCCACATTGTATTTTTTCCGAAAAATATTGTAATGACTTTCGGGTACATCTGGTATATAGACACTGTATTAAAAGAAACCTGAATTTTTTGAAAAAAAATACAGTGTTTGGACCGTGCAGAATAACATCCATGTCATATCGAGAGTAATAGTACATAGTAACGAATGTTCAGTTTATTTCCACATTGAGACTGATAACTGACAACTGATTTTATCAGTTGCTTGCATGTACTTTGATCAGCGATATGTAATTGTGAAAATGTGAAGCATCAACGTAAACAACTCTGAAAATCGATGGTTTTGATATTTCTCCGCATAAAATAATAGTTTGCTTGTCCGACAAATAGAAGAATTTTCAGTGGAGCATTGTCACAGCCGATCAAAATCAAATCAATAGATTTGCTATAACACCAGGCGCAAAGTCATGGGCTAGCCAGATAGAACTACCCCCGCAGAGACACCAACGGAATACTCAGAGTCATAAAGCCTTGATGTACATCTGGTAGGATCAACAAGGCACAGTTTAAAAAGTACAGATGCAGTCATTCCCTTGTATGATAACACTCGCAAGATTTGTGAAGGATACACTATTGCAGGCTGAATGATTCACCAGACAAAGCGCTTTCTTATCAGCACTTGCTCAGATAGATGTTGGGATTTGGATTGCTCCAAACCAACATCATTCTTTCGACATCGTATCGCCATGTTGCCAGAAAGATGGGGAAAAGTTGTGGAGCATTATGGAAAATATTATTATTAATATATATTATAAACGCAGTTTTTAAATAAAAAAATCAGATCAGAGTACATGGGAGCATAAATTACTAGTGATATTTTATTTTCTCAAATAGTGATGACTTATTTGTACTCACAAAATCACGCACATTTTAATAAAAAATCAGAAGCAGTTATATCAAAGCACCCAGCACATCATAAACCCAAAGAAAATCATGCATTTTTACCTCAGGATCATCGTCAGTCAATTCCTCCTCCACCACCTCAGCTTTGTATTCGAGCAGCAGATCCCTAATCGGTTTGGAGTCCAAGGTACAATTGATGAACGAATGCTTCAGCAGCTCATCGCAATTGGGCCTCTTGACCGGGTCCTTAATCAAGGCCTTGGCGATGAAATCGTTGAAGTCCTTCGACCACTTGGATGGCTGCTCGAGCCTGGGCGGGTCGCTCTTTTGTATCTTGAGCAACACCCGCATCGGCGACATCTCGTGATTGGGCGGTTCCATCTGGGCGAACTCGATCAGTGTTATGCCCATCGACCATATATCCACCTGTTTAGGTAGAAATCCGGGTTAAGAAATGTGCATACGTACGTATGGCGGTCGCTACAACTTACCTTGAAATCGTACGGGTTGTCTCTGAACGTCTCACAGAGGACCACCTCCGGAGCCATCCAATACGGCGTTCCGATGAACGTGTCATGCTTCTGAAGCGTGGACTTGTTCTTAGCGGATACTCCAAAATCGGCTGGAAAGAATAATTCGATTTTAATTCAAATAAAAAGGAAATAAACATGACACATAATACACATAATTAACTTGCGTTAAGAAGATACTAAAATTACCATACTGCGTATAAAAAAGTATGGGAAAATAATTCTATTTCGAATATATAGTATGATGCGACACTAGTTGGCTATGAATCAAAAATTAAATCACAACTAATTAAACAATCATCGACCCAAATAGTCATCAATAATTTCATTCGAATTTGACATTTTTAAACAAAAAAAGTTTTGTTAAAAGATGTCAAACCCATTTATAATGTCAAACCGATAAAACAATTTATGAGCAGATGACGGAAACAAAATTCTACTTTTGCATAATAACTTAAATTGTTATTAGTTACTAAGTAATGATAACACTTTATGACAACATCTCCAAATAAAAGTTTAAAAAAGGTATTTTGCAGTAAGAATAATAAAATGAAACATCTACATTGTGCTGATTATTTAACGGCACAAGGTTTAATTGATATCGCTGTAAAAATCAACTACCGAAATGCAGAAGAGATTTTCGGTCCAATTTCCAACTCGGACAGCTGGTTTTCAACAATCTACATAGAATAAGAATCATTCATTACCGGCAGCTGTTCAATTATCGGCCTGTCAATGCCCTTATCATCGGCGGACAAAGCCGTAACGCGCCAAACAGAAATAACTGTCCCGTGAATTTTAAACAATTTTCTCTTTCGTTTGATGTCTTTATTTCCGATAGGCGAACGCGCCATTCTAAAAATAGCCCATCAAGCCATCGTCGAAAAATATATATTATGTATTGCAATAACAGAACGGAATGATTCACCATCGTTCCAAGACACCACGAAGTCCCTACGCCCGCTTACGCGGACGCACTCCGTGATGTCACGCCACCATCTATTTCTCTCCGCGACTTCTGTTCGTACGACGATTCCGGTTTTATGGGTTTTAACAGGATTTAAATTCGATTCTTGTTTGTTTTCAGACGAGCACATTTCGCTGACGTAGACGGCGTGAATGTTTAATTGTTGTCGGTCTTATTTATATCATGGCGTACGTATATACGACATGATTGAGCTAAATTGAGCCAGAATGGAGGGTAATTGTTTAATGAACAGCAGCGTATTCTGCTAGAACTGCAAAGTATTAGGACTGGTATGACCACAGTTCGTTCATAAATATTTGAAGCCGCAATTAAAGCAGGAAGATGATAGGTAACTGGACATATCGAGTCTTTTTATGGCCAGTATTCCATCTGCATGTTTGTTCATTCATATTCGAAGGCGACTGATGGAATAAATAAACTATTTATTGAATAAATACAGCGTTTACTCGGGCAACAAAGTATGGAGGAGGGTAAAGCAAGGACATTTGTGCTGATATTAACTCAGCTAGTAGTCAAATTTATAGAATGGAATGTAACTACAGTTTGTTCTACAAAAAAAAGATTGAAGCTGGCGAAGAACCAATAGATTCATACTAGTATTATGACCAACGAGCCTCTACTCAAGATATTTTTATGCATATACAAACCAACTATTAAGTCAAATAAAATATATAATACAAAATAGTGTTTTATGAACATCTCCACAATTAACATAAAACTGGAAAAGTAATACCAAAGCTATAAATTAGCAATTATCAGACTTAACTGCAACTAACAATATTTATTCCAAATATAATATATAATTTACAAAAAAAAAACATGAAATGGAATACAATAGCTACACAGATTGATTTACAAAACAAAGCTTAAATCTTACATAAATATTATATATAACAGCGAATCAACAATGTAATTAATTAATAATTATCTTTCGAAAAACAAGATTTACCATCATTAGATAGGTAACAAAAAGTTTTTTATTTGCTAATTGCTAAAGAAGTTTTTACAATTTAAAAATGTGTAATTGTAATTTTTATGTTTCGCATGTGAAAAGTATACTGTGGAGTAATATTTTATCACAGAATATGCTCATGATTATTGGAATAAAATTAAGTAATAAAGAGCCTAGTTCATATATTTGTTTATGTGTATTCAACGCTATAATTAAGTCAAGAAATAAATAAGATGGAAAATAACTGCTTAGTGAACATCCGACTAGTGTTTAATTAAAATTATTCGTAATTAATCCAAAAAACATAAATAGTCAAATAACGGAATACTAGAAATTGTGATAACGAGATTTAGTGGTAAAACCACTACCACCATTCACTCTAAATATTTGTCCGTGAATATTCGCCTAATTAAACTAGAAACAATTTAAAACAACAATGCAAATAATTTTTCGTTATCGCTCAACGACGACCACTTATTTTCGAAACTACATTCCGCAATAGCGGAAATATTTTTTCTACAATCGGCTCTTATCTCGGCCTGCGAACCAAACTAACATCTACCGCACATTTTAATTTTATCTGCACGAAATTGAAATGGCAAAACCGACACACATTTTGTAAATATAGCCATCGAATACCATTCAAGGTGAAATTGGCTCCAAAACCACACTATGTGTGAGTGTTCGAAGGAGTGAGACGGGAGGGAGAGAAAATTAGCATTAACCGTTGTTAGCCAACGATTCTTAATAGGATAATATTATTTGCATTCATTTCTCCATTATTTACTTGTGACCTATCCTCAGGCGTTTTTACGTCGCGAGATTTTCTCGGAATGCGACTAGTGGAGAAGAAAAACTAGTTTTTTTTTCCTTATTTAATTTATTGCACATTAGTATGGAGCTATGCTCGGAGAATCTAGCGCTAACGGTTACAAGAAAATACGTTAATAATGAGAGTTAACCGTTTTTCTAATCAATCAGTAACTAATAGTAGTAGAGAATTAATTTCATTATTATTAGTTTATAACAACGGCAATACCTCAGCTACGACTTTCATTGCATTCTATCAATTGAATTTGTTTTAAAACTATATTCATTGGAGACACTATGAAACGAAGACTACTTACGATATATATGTTTGGTTATGTTTGTTATTGGTTACTTCTATAATATTCTTAATCTCCTGTTCAATTCAGAACAAATGGTTGGCTTGGTGACGCAGTGGTAATGGCGATAGGACGGTCCTCCTACTGTTGCGATAGCCGCGGGTTCGAATACTGCTGGGGCATGGTCGTAAATTTATGTTTGTGATTGTTTAAAATTTGTAATTGTCCTAATCCTAAAAGTGTGTAAAATCCGACAAGGAAAATGATCCCAGTCACGCCAGTAACCAGGCTGGGTAAGACCGGATGTCTTCTGGGATGCTTTCTAAAGTTGGTCACTCGCCAGTCGGTAGGCTTAATGTTGAGGACCGTGGCTCGGAACCCACGTTAAACTGTAGGCCCAGTTCTGATAAACCCCTAGTTGGTAAAAGGAGACTTTTAAAGTATATTTTAAAAAATTCAAAACAAATAATACAAATAAACGCAAAGGGAATATATTTTATTTTGTTTTACTAGTAAAGTTTAGTAAATAGCAAATTTTGGAAATGGCAGTTAATACCGAAAGATATATGTAAATAATATCGAAGATAGGGTCATGACAGTAGAGATAATAAACACATAGTAAGCTTCACAGTTTACAGGCAAATTTGAAGTAAAATCGCAATAATACATATAATGTGGAATTGAATGAAATATCCTTGAATATTAAATAATTGAATCATTATCGTAGAGTATGTAAAATTTGTGTGTAATTATGTACATTTGGTTCGAATATAATTTGCATTATGCAAAAAGTATTTATTAATCAAAAATTGATGAAGAAATGCATCGAGTTATCCAAGAATGTAGACAATTAGTGATGGAAACAATTAATAAGGTTTTAAATAAATTTAAATGGTACCTTTATTTTACTATGATATATGATATATTCAGAACTCAGAAAATGTAATAGTGCTTAAGAAAATAAAACAAAAAACCAGATAAAATAATTCGTATTTGATCTGTGAATTTAAAAGTGATAATGAAAATTTGGACAATAAACGACACGATATCGTAATTTATTCTGACGATCAAATAAGGAGACGCCTTCACGAGAATCCTTCATAAATCGACCTTGCATTAAATTTTGATATACTGCAACTTTAACAAAACGTTTATATGCCATGAACCTTGTTAAAAAAATTGACAAACGGGTACCTCAACAATTAAAACAATGCGTTTTGTAGTTGTGCTCTCGTTTGGTAAGAATTGACCCATTTACTGGTCGAAGTGTTTCATATGATAAAAAGCAAAAGGTGGTCGGAACGATAGGCCGAAATAATACCTTAAGAAACTCTATCTAACTTGACATATAATGCATAGAGAGTTCTTTTATCTTGTGGTTTAACCAAACCATTCATTCACAAATATACTGTATTATAGATGCATTTAGCCAAAAACTAACTAAAATATGAGCATCATAGAGTTATGTGTTGATGAAATGTTTTAACGCATACCCCATATAGTCCAGATTTATACATGTAATTAAAAGCAATTAAAAAATAAGCTTTTCAATTTTGAAGACTTTCCAATTCCTCAAGTTCAAAATCTCCTTTGAAAAATTTGAATTATCATTTATTGAAACAAATGGTACATTACGTGCAAGAAGCGCATTTTTATACAAAAATAGTTTTTTTTTAATTGTTTTATGCGATATATTTGAACTTGCCAATATAAAATTCAGTTATTACATCGAAATGGCGGACATCTAACAGCAAAATATCTTCCTTTACATCCTATTTTATTGAAGGTCATCGCGAATTCCTGAACAATACAAAATTCACCAAAGAAAATCTAAAACAATAACACTCGTGTGAAAATGTCCAACAATTTGACCAATTTATCTGTTATTAGCCATTAAACAATTACCAAATTTACAGTACAGAATTCTTGTCGACAATATGACAATATAACCACATTAGTCCCAACAATAATATTTTAATATACACCGACTGAAACATTTCGTGGGTATTAAGGGAAACCCCTCATATACACATAATCCCATTCTATATTGTTCTTTTCCAGTCTGCCGCTCGAAAAGTAATAATTAATGGCGAAAAATCAAGAGCGAAACTGAAATTATTTCAGCCATACATTATTCAGAGTTATGGTTTCTTGGACGCAGCCAGATACCAGCACGCCGTTGCCCGATATCTTCCAACGATGACGGGCCATCATCGATTACATACTATTAATAGAAATTAAAAATTACCAGTCGTGGACTTATTAATAAAAATGTTCTTTAATAAAATAGGGCAGACAGCGATAAATACCTACGTCCCCCACCAGAGACCAACGCGAAGAAGACAGGGAACAATATTTATCGACGCAAACAGACAAATAATGGTCACGTGACGCTAGTTTAACACCATTAAGCGCGTGAATCAACAAACTTTATCGGAAACAAATATTATCAAATAAATCGACTAGTAGAGCGAGAGCATTGGTAAATAGATCGGCTTAAAAAACTTCTGTAAACATGTAATCATTAATAAATAAACGTCATTGACGGAATGTATTAGGCCAAAAGTAGTCTTGTTTTATTATCAACAATTATATTAAATTTTAGTCGAAATGAGAATTATGTACAGCATTGAAATGATTACATTTCTGGAATTATTTTTTGATTGTTATATATATGAGTGTCCTTACGAACCACAATCATCAACATTAAGCCTACCAACTTAGACATGATCCAAGAAAACACCCGGTCTTATGGTTACTGGGGTATATCTGGACTGGATATACAATTTAACGTACGCTCCGAACCACGGTCCTCGGCATTAAACCTACCGACTGGCGAGTGACTAACTTAGAAATCATCTAAGGAGACATCTGGTCTTACCCAGCCTCGTTACTGGCGTGACTGGGATCATTTTCCTAGTCGGATTTTGCACTCTTGCTTAAGGACAATCACAAATGTTAAACAATTACAAACATAAATTTATGACCATGCCCTAGCAGGATTCAAACCCCCAACTATTGCAACAGTAGTAGGACCGTCCTGTCGCCTTTACCACTGCGCCAACCGGCTCTTATGGTTACTGGCGTGACAACGAACGAATTTCACAAAAATATAAAGAAATTCATAAAAGATTACATTGTGGTAATGTTTGAATCTATCATATATTATGTCAATTTTACATTCAGATATTAAAAAAAAATTAAGGGCAGGGTCTTTGTTAAGTTATTATAGTAGTTTTAATTATTATAGGAACATTTTTCCAAAAAAATAGTGCTGCAATAATACAATTCAAAAGGTTATATATATAAAATTGTAGATTAATTTATAATATATAAAGATTATTTCCATTGCACTCGAAAAAATTAAATGAAAAATAATCAGTGTAAAAAATGATAAACTGGAAAACTGACAACGCCTACAATAACAAGTACCGATACAATTTAAAACAAAATATGTACATATTGGATATATTTAATAATCTATAGAACATGAATTTCTAACTACATACTGCAAACTGTGTTTTGAATATGATTTATTAACTTAAGAATATCCTTGCAAGCATCAACTGAGAGAGCTTTATAGCACAATTTTTAATACATTCATAAAATAAGAAGGTAATGATGTTCCATTAAATTCCAGTTATGGCTTTGTTTCAATCTCTCTCAAAAAGTCTCAAAATTGACATTCTGTAGACTATGTTTACCGAACAGAAAAGAAAAAATCCTAATATATTTTGACTGAATATTACCCAAACAAGTAAACGATAATAATACATTCTTGGTCCTAATAATTATATTTACGTAAACAATCATTATTTACATAATATTTCATATCGCTTCACTTCATTACTCAATCCATAATACGGATATATTCGATTGGATAATTGTTAAATATTGAAAAAATTTAATAATAAATTGATTGTTATCGAAACAAAAATGCCGACACTTTAATTGCGGCCTTTATTAGAGTCAAATCATCCCTAATAAAATGGTAACCATGCATCGGATAGCGATTCAATTAAAATGCAGACAGGGAAAGAGGCGAGGTACAGTTACGCGCCGCACACAATCGCCACTGACGCCCATCTTAAAAATGCATTTTCTCTTGGAAAGTTATTCGAGAGAGACGGCTTCGATACGTTGAAAGTCGCCCAAAACCGTTCCGGACCTCTATGAAAGAATATCGTTTAATCTCCGTCCAACAATGAGGATTTATGCAATTAAAAATGCAGCACTATTTTCCTGTTTAAACAGTAGGAAACCGGTAAACCTCGGTAGGCAAAGGTGAGCCCCGAATATAGCCCAAAGAACAAGCTTCAAAACGGACTCATTAGTTCAGAGGGATCACTAAACTAACAATACAAAGGACAGGTACCTTTCCTAGAACGAAACATCCTAATATTTAACGGTTACAACGAAGGTAAACATCTGCTTTTATCATACCTCCGCATTCAACCATCCAAGAAAAACACCGACAGTGGTGTAAATGAAAGTGTCTTATTATCAACCCCACGCGACTGGTAATAAAACAGGTGCAAGTCAAATGTCTATTTAGTAATATTAACTAATTCTGACGACCACATAAGATCTCAACTTGCATTTTTTTTCAGTTTAGTTCCTTCAAAATAAAAATATCTGTATCATATTTAGTTCATTCTTTACAAGTACATTATATTGCTGTAAAATAAACAAATAAATTTCGCTGAGCTGAAACTACGAAGTTTAGTTGCCGCTAGATCTTCCAGATTAAAAATTTAATAAATATATCATGCTGTAAAATTTGTAAAATGTAACTAAACAGATTAAAATCTTTATAATTGAGCTTAACAAGCTAATCCTGTGTCATCAGTCTGAATTCTGAGACTCTTCTTTAAAAAAATCTTCCCTTAACAATCCATTAACAATATTATTAAACATTCCTTCGAAGAAGACCACACATCGATACCACGCTCTCCATTTTTTTTGTCGTAGCACAAGCCTTCACAAAGTTTGGCATGAATGCATGACATAAACTAAACAAAATATCTTCAATAATAACGCTATATATTACCAACTGTTCAGAATTAATAATCTGAATTTAAAAAAATATAGACTGCAGTGCCCTAGGACCTTTCTCTGCCCTATGCATATGGCATCCAAACTAAAGAGAACTAAGAGATACATTTTCAGAATATATAGTACTTTATCAGTGAACAAGAACCAAGAGGGATCTAGATATAGGCTTCTAGCAGTCAAACAATGACAAATGGCAAAACTAAGCTCAGCTTTTTCCTATCAACTTTACCAACAAAAGACTAAACAACCCATTGGTGATGAACTTAAATGGCACTACTGTACTATATAAAAGTAGTGCTAAATATTAAAAATTGATATTGGACGTCAAGTTAACATATAAAGAAGAAATATTGGCTTTCTGGTATATATCTCACTTTCATAGTAAACAACTGTAAGGTTGTAATGTTCAAATATTTCAGAATAAGGTATAATGTAATGGAAAGAATACACCTAATTATGCATATGATGAAAACTTGCCTGAAGAACAAAAAATAATTCCAGTTAAATATGAAATCAAAATATTCAAGGTCAGGTTACATCTCTATGAAGACCAAACTAGATTAATTTTTTTAATATCTTCACTATATCAATATAAAACAACTTTTATTCAGTTGCTGCATCCTCGAAAATATTTTTTTTTTGAACGTATCATGGTCGAGGATTTTTTCATCTCTATTCCATTCATATTTTCACTACATCGTCGTAAAATAAACAAATAACTTTCACGTGTTTCAAACAACGAGTCGTTTAAGTTGCTACACCCTCAAAAGTAGAAATTCTTCAAATGTACCATGGTCGAAGAACCATACAGCATTACGCCACCTCCCAATTGTGTGTCAATTCATCGACCCGCTGAATGCTGATCAGGAACATCGCCACCGCCGTCTACTATCCGTTTTTTGTCATTTATTCGCCAGTGTTCCCTCTTGTGCAATGCCTATTTTTAGGCCGATTGCCACACGTGATTCACACATACAACAGCTTCAAGCTTAGGTATATGACGAATTTACTTGAGAAGGTCGTATTCTAAGCAGGTATACGGGCCAGCGCGGTGCCGAAAATAATGGGTCTTTTACTTTCTAGTTAATTATCGGGTACCGCATGAAAATATTACCGAAACCATAAAACATTCAAAGAAATGATTTGATTTTATTTAAGAAATCGTAACAATACATCTTTTAATATGACAACAGAACAGCGCCTTGAAAATGATATTTATTATAATCCCAACCCAAACAAAATGAAGCAAAATGTAAACAATGATAAACATTAAACTAATTAGTATCCATTTATCTAATCTTAAAGATATATAGAATATCCGCACCTGGGCTGAACAGTTATATTTCAACACCAAGTAAATAATAAAATTTCTGATTAAAAGTGTAAATATAAAATGTACTCACCAAGCTTAACACCTCCAGCCATAGTAAGCAGAACATTGCCTGCTTTCAGGTCTCGATGTATTACATGGCTTTTATGTAAAAAATGCAGTCCTTTGCACATATTTTGACATACATAAGCTATCTGGGGTTCAGTCAAAGGTTTCTCCAATTCCGTCATTATACTGTCTAAGGCACCACCATCACAATACTCAATCAGCAGCCATAACTACAAATACATTTAGTTTTAGGGATATAATGTGAGACAGGTTAACTCTGGACTGACCTGTTGTTCTTTTTGAAAAGCTTCCAATAGTTCAACAATGTTAGGATGCTTAATCTCAGTTAAAATATCTATTTCTACCATAAAATCAGACAAATCATCTTCTCCATCTAGTCTACACATTTTAGCAGCAGCCAACTGACCTGTATGTTTGTGCTGTGCCTAAAAATATTATCATAAGATTTAAGAATATTCCTTGCACATCGCCTCAAACTTACCTTGTACACTTTTCCGTAGGCCCCATCACCAAGCTCCCCTATCATATCCCAGTATTCCTCAGGATCAGTGTCCATACGGACGTTATTATACACTTTTTTCTTTTTCGCATCATTACCACCAAAATGTAACACTTTTTTGATGTTATTAAAAAACGACATGTTGATGTCTTCTATGTAGTCACTAATATCAAGAATTTATGTTTCACAATTATAAATAACACACACTAGCTCAACACAGCACTATGCATTATCCAAATTTTCTGTGTCGCTTTCTCATTTTCTTTCTAATTATTTTTGCTTGCAGTATCAAAACCAAACCTAGATAAAAAGAAAAAACTGTAAAATTCGTTGCAAAAATATTGCCATATAGAGAACTAAATAATATTGATCTAAACTAGATAATTGAAGCTTTAGCCCTAAATAATTAACAGTAAGTTATTTCAAAACGATTAAAAATTAAGATAATACTAATACCATTTAATACGATATCTAGAAAGCAGGTTTTAAATATCTACTAATATTGAAAACTAAATTCGAATTAAAAAACTTTCGGAACGTCGAGCAAAGTTTATGTTTGAAGAAAAATTATATTAATAGAAAATCTCGTTGAGAATGAAAAAAACATATTTTTAGCTAAACAAACATTTGTCGCATGACTTATACAGTGAAAGGAAATGTCAGAGCTACAAGTTTATGGCCAACAACCTGCTTCTCCAGAGAAAAACGAAAAATTTTCATCACTTACGATTTCAACACCTTTTCCAAAGGTTCCGGTAAAATCTATCAAAACTTTAAACACTCGCACTCAAACACTGATACGTATTTTTATCCCACTTTTTGTATATTTTTAATCCACTGAAACCAACTGCCATGCCAATTTTTACCATTTCCGTACCCCTCATGTCCCGCTGACACCACGCCTTGAATTGACATACGGAATGAGGTGTATAAATGCGCATGCGTTTACGAGTTTATTTTACTATGCCGAAATCACAATAAACTCATAAAACTAAGTGTCGAAATGAAAACGATGAAAAAGTAGGGTTATACGATTCAAAATATTTATTTAATAGAAAAAAGGGAAAATGTCACAACCATCATCACGTAGTGTTTTAAAAATGATCGTTACTAATTTTATTAATTCCCTAAAGCCACGACAGTTTCGGGGAAACCACATGGGGACAGATTATTTTGGTAACAAGTACTACGAGATTCCTGTTAATGCTTCAAGCGCTCGGTCAAAACCAAGTCGCTGGTTCGAACCACCAGAAAAGGATAATTTTCAACAGGAGATGCCAGCAGAATGGGAAGCTTGGCTAAGAGGTAATAACATAGCCTTTTATCATTTATGTAAGGTCATCGTTTGTGTGAATTGAAGGAAGAAGAAAAGTACCCCCAACCGAAGAGGAACTGAAACGAAACTTAGCCATAATGCAATTGAAGAAAAAGAATGCGATAGAGGTAGAGGCCAAAGCGGGATTACCAACTCCCAGACAGAAGGGAATGGAGAGTTTTCCTCATAGACCCGAATACGAGAGAGTTCCTGGTGAAAAGAAATAATGTTTTCGTTACTTGCTGCTCTTAAAATTTTAAATTATTAATGTAAATATACATTGTTATCGTATTGGTACATTCATAAGAACTTTTTAGTCATGCCTATCTATTATGAAATAAATATATGTTGATAAAACAAAACTAACGATTATTACTGTTACATAAATAAAAATGTGAAAAAACTGTTTAAAAAAAAATTGTATAAATTTACATTAAAAGATTTTAATTTTTTTTAAAGTTCAACAAAGAGTCTCTTTAGAATAGAAACATTTCACTTAGTAGGCTGGTTTTTTACATTAAATATAAATTGTTTAATTGAACCTATTTGTTAATTAATACTGCACTATAAATACATAATAAAAAGAGTCAAGAAAACTACTCTTTAAGGAAGATAATAACAGCTTGGGACAGTACTCTGAATATAAAAAAATTCCTGGACATCTTTGCGATGTCCTTCAACCCTAACGAAACTAGACCACATCGATTGGCGACTGTATATATCGGTCTGTCCAGGTTCCTTAGCGACGGACTGACCATACCTGACCAACGAATCGCCCCCCTCGCTCGTTTGAATAACCATAGGGACTTAAACACGCGATACCCTCAAAGAAAACACCCGTGTTTCACCGGCTCCCGAGAGAAAAACCGCGCACATCGCACGGCATTAGTTATTTGGCCATTAGTACAGATTTTTCGCTTTAATTCAGATCTGAATACGGAGATGCGATCTGGGATTAACAGATTTTCGTACGACGCGAAATTCCTCCTATATTTTAATTTATCATCTTTGTGAAACTTATCTGACACTTAAGAGTGATTCTAAATGATCAAAATCCGTCTAAAATTGTTTGCAATTTTTATTTTTATATATCAAGAAACATGAGACGTAACGGTAAGTACCTAGACTAGAAATAATAAGATGCACTCACTCATTGGGAAAAATTACAACAAAAAAATCAATGTTTATGAAGAAAAACACAACCACATAGGGCATTTCTTTTAAGTTACCATATGATTAAATGTAAGTAAAACGATTTAAATTTCTTATTACAGTGTGTTTTATTGGTTGTATAATGAGTTTAATTTCAATAAGTATTTTAAATATATTTAAATCACAGTGGCCTTTAATGTATTTGTTAACAATTTTGATATACACGTTTTTCTGTTTAAATATACCTCGTACAATTCGGACGTATCATCTGGAATAAATTATGAATACATATAACCGAGTTTGAGGAAAGTTCAACACACTTCTTAACCCCCAATAAAAGAGGGAATCACGAAAGGGACACGCGTCCGTTACCTCTACGTACGTATTCCCGCCCCGGGCCCGACGGTTCGGATATTTATATTCCGCTTAAACACCGCTTTGTTTTTACCGGGGTACGCGAAGAAATGGAAACAGTGACATAAAAATTACCCGAAACAAATGAGCGCGGTTTAATTTTTCGCCGATGAGTGATGGCGTGTTGGGACGACGCGTTCAAGTTCGTAAACAGCACGGAATGAACGCACGGCGATTTTGTTGTTTTTTTGCTTGAAGGTTCGAATGTGAAAGGGCGGAGGCCCCCGAAGAAAGGGAAAACTGGAAAACCGCCATGCCAGTTGGCGATGTATTTTCTAGTTTTCGTGTGCTACTGCTGCGGCTCTCTTACAGGTAATTAGTAGTTTTAGTTAGCGTCGTTAAATTTAGCTGTTCATTTTGGTTGGTTCGTCAATTTTTGTTCGAGCCAACTGTAATGTACGGCCAACTTGTACATTGATATGTTATATAACACATCTAGGAATACATATTGCGATTTTTTATATATAGATGGCGATCGTCATAGATTTTCTATGACACTAATCATGTCAATGTTGTGTCAAATTTACTTTTAAATAGCCTTTCAAGCTATATTAATCATAAAGGGTTAAAACATTAATGTATTAAAATCTAGAAGATGATTTGTTTAGATAATTCATGATACCAGTTTGGATTATCTCTAATAAGATCTACAACCAAAGATTGGTTGCTTAATATGTTGGAAATTGAAAAAAAGGATTGAAAAATGATTGTTCCTGTTAAGTCTGGACAATATGGTGGATGTAGTGAAATTTTTCATGTCACGCTTTAAATTTAATGAGATATTTGAAGACTCCTTATCGGTTTACCAGTTTTTATTCTGGTTTACAACTATATTATCCATGCAGAACGCTTTCAGGCAAAATTATGAAAAATTGTACTGAATTTTGCCACGAATTGATGGCTTTGAATTAACGGATTTATAGTAACGTTTATGAATTAATAATATTTAGATATTTCCTTGTCTTGTTTTCCTTATTTCTTGTTTCCTGTCTTCCTTTCGAAAAAAAGTCATATCCGAAACAAAAAGTCATTTGATTCTATTTTCGTTGCAATTTTTCAAATAGACATGTTTTTGGTAAGACAATAGTAGACACTAGCTTCTTATTGATGGTGATGATGAATATATTTAAATGCTGAATTATGAAGATGTTGAATGAGGATTACACCGAAATAGATGTATATTATAATTTATCATCAAAATAAATTATAGGTCTTCCGTGATAGGGTGATTTTTTAGCTTTTTATTATAGAAATCTGATTTGAAATTATCAATAAAAAGTAATTAATAATTACTACAATAAATTACAGTTTAATAGCTTTGGATTATTTTTTTTACAAATCTAACACAAGCAAAGAGGCAAGTTATAGATACCCACCATATTCGCCAGACGTTTGTTGCTTTATTAATCTAGTCTAGTGGTCCATTCTTAAAAAAAGGCAAGTATACAGAATTATTAGAATATATAAAAGATAAATAAAGCATTTCATAATCTATATATTAATTTAATGTCTCTTCTATACAACTTGTAGTCCTATTTCTCAAAGCTTTCGAGAAATTATATTATACTTGACAGATACATGATTATATTCAATTCAAAACTGATTGTAGTATCTGTCTGTATTTTAGTAATAACAATTGAATAATACAATATATTTAATATCTATCTTCACATATTTCTTTATTTGTATCATTTGCTCTGTTTTTCAATCCTTTTAAACCAACAGTTCTAAATAAACTTTGCATATCTCTCGAAAATCTCGAGTATCCTTGCTATAGCTACGAAATCCTGAAAATGTTGACAGGATTGTGAAAAATAGTGGATGCTTACATGCATTTTGATCAACGAAATCTATTAGCGAAAGTGCGAAGTATTAATGTAAATAACTGTTACTATCTATCTATTACTACTTATCTATAAAAAGCAATAGTTTTCTATAAGTTTTGTACTGGTTATGGAACGTTCAACATTGCATTCTCGACATTTATTATTTATTACTCATTTATTACTTGACAAATCGCATCAAACACTTTTAGAAACTTGTAGTGATGCTGCTTCATCATATCCCAACGTTCGGTTTTCTTTTTAATGATTAACAAGTGGGGCTTTTGATGTCAGTGGCAAAGAACGATCTGGAAGACCAAAAGATCCGAACACGGTGAATTGCAAGACTTATTAGACTAAAATCTAGCTGAAGCTCTCAAAGCTTTCAGAGATTTTCGACTGTTTCCAAAAGTTTATTGTAAGGAGAAAGATCCAAAAGGAGGGAAGACGACTACTACACGAATTGATTGAATTTCTTTCCAGACAAAAAGTGTTATTTGACGTATTATATTGTGTTTTGTGATGAGAAATCGATCTATCACAACAATCTTGACATCAAAAATGCATAGGCATAGGCTATATTGACATTGAGACGGAATATTCATAGCCATAGAGTTTTGCTGTACATATGGTGGGATTAGCAAGAAAGGGTTAGAAGCGAATGAAACTGTTGATGCAGTTATCTATCGACGTCAAGTGAACAAATTGCACAATGTGTTGTTGCACGAAAAAACTATCAATACTGAGTAACAAATACAAAGTTCTTATCTTGCATAACAACGCTCTGTCATATATTGCAGGAATGGGCAAGTTCTGCCAAGCCTAACGTACTCACTAGTCATTAAGTATTCTGATCATTGTGAGCAGATGAGTACGATTTTTAAGGGTACCATTTGTGAACCCACAGGATATTTTATTGCCACTACTTTACACTAAAGTTGGCCTTATTGAGAACTTTGTCAAAGCCCTCAATCGCAAAAGACCGACTTTCCAGTACATAACCAGTTGCTTCCAAAACTGTCATAGGCAAAAATAAAAGAAGGAGTACTTTTCGAATCTGATATTCCAAAATTAATGGCTGACACAAAGTTAGCAAAATATTTAACGCCTGATGAAGTAGCCGCATGGGCATCAAAGCCCTTCAAAATGTTATTGACAACTTTCTCGGTAACTACAAATTACTGGATTGCAAGCATATTATCCGCAATTTGTTGCATAATTACCACAAGATTGGAAATTGAATGACTTCACGTCTTGATTTTTCCTATCAAATTTGGGTGACCAGCAAGGAAAGTGGCCACATCAAAATGTAATAAAAATCGAAAGGCGATACCAAGGATATTGGGACAAAGGCATGATGAGCGGTGACTGTTGGATCCAAACGCGTGAAACAGATCCCAAGCACCATGAACTCAGTTCAACTTCTGTTATTTTCTGATGCAAACCTTTTAATTCAGTAAATGGCCGTTAATGGTCAAAAATAGTAAAATAATGAATTTATTACAATTTTAAAAAACGGGCTGCTGATTTGGATTCAGTTCCCAATTTGCCTTGTAAACAGATTATGGTTGCTTAGGTCCAAAACTCAGCGCATACTCGTGTTATTGGATCAGTATCAAACCAACACTAAATTAATAAATATCTTTTTCTGAAGTGAAAATATGATCAGGATAAATGCAAGCACCTAATAAAATCCAAGGTACTATTGCCATAACCGCTAATAAATCAAATTAAGTGAAAAGAATATTGTTCCTCGAGCTAAAAAAACAGTAAATCAGATAAGCAAATATGTTGTAAAGAAAAGCGTTACTCCTCATTTTGGGCCCTCCATCTTTGAATATCAAAAAAATACAGCGAGAACTTATCGAAGTCCCATTTTTTCTTGTAATTGTGAATATTATAGTGTCAGCGGTATTGGTGTTTGATTCCACTGCCATTTTGAACGAAATCCTGATACCAGCGGATGCAGCTGTCGGATCGGTGATTTACAGACTTCGAGTGTCCGACACCGCTTTCGATTACCCTCTAGTGTTCGAACTGAAAGACACAGCAACGGTGGCTGTGGAAGCCTTAAACTGCACCAGATTCAACTCAGTAAGTACATTTCTTATTTATTTTTGTTTACGACCTTTATATAATCCTAGTACGTTTGAGTAATCTTATTTAAGTTTGTCCTATTTGTTGTTTTATTCTGACTCTCATAAAAAGACAAAAATGATCTTGAAAAACCAAAAAAAAACTATGTTTTTGGTTTGTCTTGCTTACACTTTCTGTTTATTTTCTATCCAATGACATTTGTTTTTCGGCCATAGAGTCATATATAGAGAGTGAACTCAATACAAATAATTTTAGAATTATTTTGCGTGGTCTCAGCAGGAAAGCGCTGAGGACGTCATTTCGCTGACTTTCATTGGTTAGTTTAAATTACCATTACAGGCACTTGTAAAGAAGATATTTTAATAGGAAAGCATTTCATTGATCGAGGACTTCATACGCATCACGTGACCAACCTCTGATGTCACATTCTACTGACCAATTAAATTTGAAATAAAAAGCAAATGTAATTTTGCAAAATAATTTATTCAAGTAAAATCACTACATAGTATAAAACAAAGTCGCCTTTTCTGTCCCTATATCCCCATGTGCGCTTAAATCTTTAAAACTACGCAACGGATTTTGATGCGGTTTTTTTCAATAGATAGAGTGATTCAAGAGGAAGGTTTATATGTATAATACATGCATAATATACTAAGGCAACATTGCTAATTTTAGAGGTTTCTAACGTGATGTCGTAAATTAACCTATTTTTTTAGGCTTATTTAGCAATTAGCAAAAACGCTGCCTAACCCTACGAGTTAGATCAAATTAATGTACTACAGTATTGTACACCATAAAAAGGTCTACAAAAAAGTCCGCGATGGTATATGTTTATCTTTTAGGGATAACCCACATTAACCATTTTTATTGTTTACTTTTTACGTGAGAAAATGGCTTATTTACGAAGCTATTTTAAGCAATACGGCATTAATCATTATCGAATTAAGTACCTTAAATACACTGTGCAATTAATATAGATCAATATGGTTCCTTACAGCATGTAAATTAAACAGATATTTTCGGAGATATTACAAATTTAAAATTTGCGTTTAAACATGTGTAATGTAATAAAAATTGTATGAATTTAGATATTCCAAAGATAGCAGGAAATCTTCATAGTAAGTATAGGGGAAGAGGAATTGTTTTACTCCAAATTTAATGCGTGCAGGCCAAGGGCAGTAATGAATGAACCAAAAATACTGGATCGATTTTAATCATGTTTTCATTGAGTGACATAGGCATATATATTTTATGCCCGTGCAAAGTCGGAGCGGGCCGCTATGTTTTTATATACAACGTTCATATTTTTTCTGTAGTGTATTATAAATCATATATATGTATATATATATATATATATATATATATATATATATATATATATATATATATATATATATATACATATATATATATATATATATATATATATATATATATATATATATATATATACATATATATATACATATATATAGAAAAGAGCACACATCTTTTCGAGACTTAAAAAACTCTTCCAAAATATTGGTCCAACTGCCTAAGGAGCCTAGAGATTTTATTCATTAACTCTGATGTTAAAAGGTGTGTCAAGCAAACGTGATCCTGAAGAAGAAACTCGAAGCCGGCCGATTCTACGACTTCAAAGTGGAGGTGAGGAATCAGCGGGGACAGAGCTCCACCATGAACTGTTCGTTTCTGGCCACCAACGCCACCACGCCGATAGAAAAGATATTTCCCGGCGCTCCCTCGTTGCTGAGCATTTCGGAGAACGCCCGCAGGAACACCGAACTCGGTAAGCGTTAATAATCGATGAGTTAGGATGAAGTGTTTTTTTACTAAACCGGACAAATCGATAACCGAACAATATTCGTCTCGGGTCGCCTTCGCCTTTTTTTCATCGTTATGTACGTAAAGTATTTTTCCATACCAATTCCACGAAAAAAGCATTCATATCCATTTGTATTGAGACGTCAGAAATGTCCACATTTTGCCGCGGTAGTAATTTACCGAATTATACCAAGGCAGGGAAAATCCTTTTAGAGCATAATTAATAAACACGTTTGTATTCTTTTAATTTATACTCTATTTTCTACTTTTAACACTTTTAATATTGTGGATTATGTGAGAATAATATTTACCAAGCTTTAATATGGCAAAGTATTAATTAATTATACCACTAGTAAAAAAACTGTGAAAGTTTTAATATTAAATAAAAGAATTATTTATTTTTCGAAATTTATTTCTCCACTTCTTGGTCTTCTTCAATTCGTTCTTATTTTTTCTCCCCAATAAACTCAAAATGTTATCCTCAAAGCGGTTTTTTTGAGCTTAGCTAATAAACAAAAGTCAGTTATGGAGTGAAATAAGTACAATTTTTTATGGAAAAATCGCGAAGGCGTTTTAAGGTCATTATTGTTATCATCACCAATTCACAACGTATTTATTTTAAACTGCTTTTGGCGATGCAAGAATTAGCATATTCTTCATCAGTTTTAACCATTGTTGACAAATCTGACAAAGCTGTTTAACTGTTAGTCTTATCTTAGAAAATCGACATTTTATTCTATGCAAAAAGTATATTTTGTCACAAAAGTTTTTGAAGTATGTCCAAATAAATAAAATTTACTAGGCACTTAATACCTCCTACAGCTTGATAAGTATATATATTGGGGATTTTTCTGCATTTCAAAATATGGGAAAAAGTGGCTTGAACGATGTTTCTAATAATAATTTTTCTACGAATCTAAGTTGCAATGATTTGCAGAATGGTGACTGAATGAATATTAAACCAAGTGATTTCAAGTGATTTCAACACTTGACGATTGATTTTATTGTATGAAACAGTGCTTTGTTATGCTAAGAAATCGTTCTTCTAACAATTCACAAATTGCTAGTCGGTTCATATTCAACATTTCTCTCAACAGTTTTTGAGTTTGTTTTCGGTTTTCATCCAATAACTCCTGCAATTCCGCATCTACAATTATTTTCTCGTTATCAGGATTTTCTTCGTCTTCAACTTTGAAAATACCATGTCTGAATTGTCGAAACCGTGCTCCAGCCAATAATGCTTACCATCTACCAGCAGACGATGAGTCTCAGTGGATTTATTATTTTAATAAAACAAGAAAAGTAATGCGTGTCGCCAATGCATGTTTTCAGCCATAAAAATTGACATTTTCAAAAAAATTATAAATCTACAATGTTATTTTGGTAGAATATAACTGTAGTTATGAGTTTAACGTCAATAGATTAAAATGATAAATGTAATTAAATCACAATATTGCATAACATGTCAATTGAAAATTCCCCGGCCTACCATAGTAAAACACATTTTTTTGAAAAAATTAGTTTTTTTATTCAACAAAATTCCCTTCAAGGCGCACTGGTTATAGCGAGTCTCCAACTTTTCGATAGCACTTTTGTAGTACGATTTGTTCTTTGCTTCAATATAGGCCTCAGTTTCGTCGATCACCTCTTCATTCAACGAAATTTTTTTCCCAGCAAGCATTCTGAGATCTGAGAACAGGAAATATTCGCTAGGGGTCAGATCTGGAGAATACGGTGGATGAGGAGGCAATTCGAAGCCCAATTCATAAATTTTTGGCACGATGCATTGTCTTGGTGAAGGAGCACTTTCTTTTTCTTCAAATGTGGTTTTTTCGGCGATTTCATTCTTCAAAAGGTCCAATATCGCTATCTAATAGTCGATGTTGATGGTCCTTCCCTTTTCAAGGTAGTCAATGAAAATTATTTCAATAAAATACAGACGCCATAACCTTGTCAACCGACTGTTGCGTTTTCCCACGCTTTGGAGCGGATTCATCGTGTGCAGTCCACTCGGATGACTGTCGACTGGACTTCGGAGTGAAATAATGGAACCATGTTTCATCCATTGTCACATATCGACGCAAAAACTCCAGTTTATTAAGCTTGATCATCGTCAAACACTGCTCCGAATTATCAACTCGTCGTTGTTTTTTGTCAAAAGTGAGCTCGCGCGGCACTCACTTTGCACAGAGCTTTCTTATACCCAAATATTCGTGAATGATATGATGTACACATTCAGTTGATATCTTTAGAGTGTGTGCTATTTCATTCATTTTCAATTTACGGTCATTCAAAATAATTTTGTGGATTTTTTAAATGTTTTCGTCGGTAACAACCTCTTTTGGGCGTCCACTGCGTTCACCGTCTTCGGTGTTCATTTCACCAAGTCTGAACTTAGCAAACCAATCCTTCATGGTTGATTTTCCTGGGGCAGTGTCCGAAAATTCGGCATCAAGCCAAGTTTTTGCTTCAACTGTATTTTTTCCCCTTCAAAAAGCAATATTTTATCGAATTACTTTTTATCCATTTTTTTCACAATAACAAAAGTTGCTTCACTCAAAATGCTATAATTCACAAACTAATGATCCGACAGCTGTCAAACTTATACACGCAGCTTTGAAGGGTTAGGGCTATCTAGAAAACATATGGATTTAATTCTAGTAGCGCAATCTATGTGTCAGGCCGGGGACTTCTCAATTGAACTGTTACTTATGGCTAGTGATATATGTTTCAATAACCAGAAAGTAATTACCGACACACCTGATAAATATTATTCTAAAATAATACTATGAGAATAAAAACAAAGTCAAAATGTGATTTAGTTCATCAAGTTCAATAAATACAGATTAACATAGAATAATATACTTTTATAACGTCGTTTTATGGGTTTAGATATATTTTGTCAGGACAATGTCTAAAGTATCACGTAAAAGTATTTGATTTTTATTATATATTTTGTTACATAAATTAACAAGACCTGTGAAATAAGGGATAGATACAAAAGGAAGAACTAGAAGCAATAAACAATATGTAATATTTCTTTCAATTTCATATTAAATAAACTGTTATTTTATTTTTAAAAAATGATACATATTAATTCCAAAACATTATTTAGTTCTCCTGAGTGGTAAAACTATGTTAAACAAATAAAAAGTTGAGAAATCTCTCCAAGCTTTACGTAAATCAACAATTCCAGGTTCAATCATAGCTCGAGGAAATCCCAACCGAACAAAATCCGTTTACATGGAACTCTACGGCACCTTGGAGTTCGGCATCCATCAGAAGCTCATCTCGGAGAAGGACGCGGAGGGTACCATCATCCTCATCGGCCCCCTGGATTACGAGACCAAGACAATGCATCACCTGACCGTTTTAGCAAACGTATGACCCCCTAATCCATTTAATAGTAAAAATGAAAGGTTTATCTCAATAGGATCCGTGGACTAACATGAACGAGGACACCAGAAACATAGCAGGATGGCCCCTTTTAGTCGCCGTGATCGATGAACAAGATACCCCTCCGATTTTCACCATCGCCCCACCGACAACCACCCTGAGTCGCTCTTTGAAACCCGGAGATGCCATTTTAAGGTAAAATTACAAGGTGTTGGTGCCACCTGAAGATAGTGCAGAGTTCTTGTTTGATAGAGTACACGCGGAAGATGGAGATCGGGGCCAGCCCAGGCCCATTCGTTATTCCTTGGATCATGAAGACCCCGCCAGCGATCTGTTTGAGATAGGAGAAAGCTCAGGTATTGCTTATTTTATAAAATAATTTTAAAGGGTTTACAACAGATGGTGTTACTGTGCATTAAATCGCTTCGGGTGCATTTGTAGCCAACTTCAAGTTAAAGCCTCACTGGCAGGCTTCATTTTTCAGTATGTGTCTTTTATTCAGGGGTGTGCAACTCCAATGGTAAGTAGTGGGACAAAATGTTGCTTGGTTCAATCATTGGCAGCGCTGACAACGTGAACTTGATTGGTTAGTTTATAATAGTTATGTAGAAACCTGTAAGGAAAATACTTTGCTTTGATTGGTCTGCCATTTCGCCTGATTATTTTGTGACGTCACATTTATTCGATAATAGTATTTGAATAAAAATCCAAATTTAATTTTTAAAATTAATTTATTAAAATAAAGTCCTACACAAATATACATAAGTGTAAATAATACAAATATATATAAACAAAAAGCAACAAAAAAACAATTATGAACTCTATTCTAGGCAAAATTAAAATATCTATAATTGTTCTATAATTCCTTCCCATATTTGTTTAGTGCCATCAATTTTATGGGATCTATTAGAGTTCTAACTTATCTTGATATATTGAAGGTAAACTTTAAATCGTTCCCTCTTGATATTGCATTAACTTCATTAAACCAAAAATACAATCACACCTCGTAATAACTTTTAAAATTTGGTCTTAGAAATCACTATGGATTGGACAGTTGAAACACTAAAAATGTATGCGTTTTTTAAAGATATTTGGGTTTTAGAGTATTTAATCTGTGGAACTACTTAATATAGAATGCAGACAAATATTGCATGTTGTCTCTTTTTCAGAAGTTTTGTTAAATCGTCTGAAATAAGACTAAAACACAATATTAGACTCTTGTTTTCGTCAGAGTAAAGTTCTCTGGAACTGAAAATATAGACTCAACTGGTGATTTAACAACCTCAAGTGGTACTAGATCTCCCGTTAAAAAAGAATATAAGTTATCTAATATGTTCATCTTCTTCACAATTTTCTCCGGGAGAATGATGTAAAAAAATTGAAGTGATGATGAGCCCTTTTAAAGATTACTCAAACATACTAGGTGAAAGATGCTGTTTCTACCTTCATGACCTCTAATAGATCCAACAAAATTCTTTAAGCAATCTTGTTAAGATTTGTTAAACAAATATAGTTATTTGTAAATTTAGACACAATAGATTTCTTTAAGGTAATAAATCTTAAATATAATAAATATTTTCTTAACAAGGCAATCAAATTTAAATATACAATAGCTCTACTATAAAATTATTGAACACTGATTGTTCTAAAAAGTTAAGTATTACAAATATTTTAAGGATATTTTACAATTAAAAGTAGTATTTATTCCTATTAATTATCCAGTTATCTTAATTATTACCTTCTTGTAAGACTTCTTTATGTAGAGAAATCACACTGACAGCATACGAACAACTCGGTAGGTTAATTGAATTTTATAACCATTAATATCTTCATAAGTAGGTTTTGATTTTCTGTAAACTAACAATATATAAACAGACATGTAGTAGATAGGTAATTTTATATGTACCTGATAAAAACAATGTTGGATATGCATTTACCCTAATACCTGTTCGTGAAGGAAGAATAATTCTAAATTTTTCACTAAAATGTCCATGACAGACACCATGACGTTGATATATTTGCATTGTGGTTTATCCAGGTAACTTACTACTATTTACTTGATTAACCCATTTTTGGAAAGGAGCGAGATCATTCTTTGGGAAACGATGTCTAATTTCCGTAGTAGATTTTTACCCCGGTACACTACATCTTTTACTACACTGACGCATTGTCATCAATTTTTATATTATCACTCCATAATAATTAATGTAAAACAAAAAATATGCACAACGTAAAACGAAGATTTCTTGATCTAGACAAAAACCAAAACCTTCAAACAACAAAATTAAAAATGGACGCCCATAGAAAATGCTGATTTCATACAATTTGATCGACCAATCACGTTCCATGTTAGTGGCGGCACCAGAAATTTAAACTAGCCAATCACAATTTGCGATCGCAGCGCTACCGTTGATTGAACTAAACAAAACATTTCCCCAAGGAAATTTCTATTTTTTCTATGCTTTTATTCGAAGTGTGAACAAAAATATTTCCAGTGCCTTGAAAATGTCTGAATTTGTACCGAGTAAATCGCGTTTGCGGACAGTTTTTCTTCTTTACCTCGATTTGAAGGAAAAGGTGACTGAAAGCAGCCGCGAATACTGTGTGAAGCTTATGGCAATCATGCTCCATCGATTTCAACATGTGAATATTGGTTTCGACGTTTTAAGAGTAGTGATGTTCATTTCAAACACAAAGTTTGTTCTGGACAGTCAGAAAAGACGAGAAAATTGCTCGATGAAACCATCAATGGGGATCGCTATCGACAATAATTGATGGTGAAGTGAGGTAAAGGTACAAGTGATTAATGAAAACATACTTGGAAAAATCAAAATGAGAAGTGCTACCCCACCTGCCGTATTCTCCAGACCTAGCTCCTTATGGTTACTACTTCTTTGGATATATGACCCCGTGACCTGGCTGACCAGCTCTTCACTTCTTATGAAGATACCAAAAAAATGTCCATTCGTGAATGTCCTCGAGGCATACATCGTTTTTTCGAAATGGAATTCGTAAATTGTCTGAATTGAGTAAAAAAAACTGAACCGACTTCGAAAAAGAAATAAAGAACTCACTAAAATGTAAAAAATAATCAAACTTAGACTTTTAACACAAAAAAAAAACGTTTAAGAAATATATATACGTAATAATCGTTGTAATAACTAAATAAACATTAGTTTGAAGTTGGTACCGTGCTCAAACATTTATATTAAATTAGATTTGTCTTGTTCATTTTTAATATTGCGTTTATGACATGATTTATAGTAAATATAATACATATATTATCGAAGGACTTAATCTACAATTAAGCATACAGTAATAATAGTTTGTAGCTGAATTGTGTTTGATTATATTTACATTTAACTCTTTTCCATACCACCTATGAGTTAGAGTTTTAGATGAGTTTGTAGTTGTATTCCCTGGAAACCTATCATTCGATTAACAATTGTATATCCAAGGATTTTTTGTTTACCTTCATTACAGAGCATATTTAACTTTTACGCTTACTTCTTGTATCAATCAGTACAGTGTTTACTTGTAAAGACAGTTGATATCACTGTATACACTTCTCTTGATAAAATTAATTAATTAATTTTGATTCAATTACTGCATTCTCCTTAATTCATTTGCCATATCTGCAAAAGAGTTACTATTCTTCCTATCCTGACACATTTTAACCAAATGTTCAATGAATCATATCATATTCAGAAAGTTTCACTCAAGTGAATAACTAAGCTGTTAATTTTCAATTTATCTAACATTTAATCACAATTCCATCTTCATCATCATGTCAAATTCTTCTTCAATGTGTCTTATCGAGTTCATCCAAACCGAAGATGTTATTAACCATTCCTGTTTCCAGCACTAAGTACAATATATCTCTAATAAATTATTAATAAATGTTATGACTAATAAAACCCAATCAAATGTTATTCCAACATTTATCTTTTTCCATCAACTTTCATACACATACATCAATACATCATACAACATCATAACAGTATTTTTATTATCATCTCGCCATGAGCGACCATTGGGTATATTAGTCCCATTCTGAAATATCCATGTCTCATCTAAATACAGAAATTGAAATAATAAGCCTGCCTTCATTTTATTAGATGCTTTTAAAAGTGGTATTTAAAAGCAATATCCAGAAGTTCTATTTGATCTCTCCGATGCTTTTCAGACTAACAGATTCCTTTGATATAATTGTATTAAATTATGTTTGTATTAAGAAACTACTCACTGTCTTTACACATTTCATACATTTAATCTGTGATAGAGCTAACATCAAACTGATCTTGATAAGGGACGGTTTTCATTCGGTTAATTCAAGATTATATTTTTCATTTTTTGAGATATGTCAGTGATCGCGTCTATACTAAAAATAGTTTGAATACAAATGGCAGCAAATTAATATTTAACAGTAAAACAGTGCTTACCTCTCTAACGAATTTTTCTGGCAAGAGAAGGGCACCATTATCTCGTTCCTTTTTAAAGTAACCGATTAAAGACACAACCTGTTATGTCTGCATTTTTGCATACGGTTGACAAACGGACGACTTTGACAGGCTAGTTCGTTTACACGTTCGAACTAATCAGACAGCATTGTGTCTCTTTTTAACCAGAATAAAATGAGAAGGAATATATTGCCTGATTCTAAAACGAATTTACAAATTGCGGCAAGCAACATATTAAACATCTTGATGACGTAGGTACAAAAAAACTTTATGGATGTATTTTTTTAAACTCGGTCCACTTTTTTGCATCCTCAAGTTTCCCGAAACGTAAATTCAAAGTCCGCATCCTGAGTGTTATGATTACTGATGATTTTCGCAAAGATTCTCTCATTGGTAAACTCGAAATTTTGCGAAAGTTCATTAAATACAGCAATAAAATCTTACCGGTCGCCGTTTTGGATGGCATGCGAGCGTGCGTGTCTCTAATGCCACCATCGGTGTTTTTTAATTCACAGTGACACGTTTATAAATTGTGTTTCTCAACGACTGTTTGTTACTCTACTCCGATTTGCTGATTATTATTCATGGAAAAATCGAAATTTGGCCCATATTTGCCGTGAATTTCTCCTATTTCTGTCCGGTAAATGGCGTCTAGGTCGAAATTAACAAGTCCAGTACTTTGTGTTAGCGAAAAAAAAACTCGATATAACATTAATTTTGTGTGGAAACATGGTTTCTTCTACAACCCGCGGAATATATCAGGAGCGGAAAGATTGCGTGATCGTTTGTTTTTGGCAAAATACCGCAAAGTGATCTAAGATTATCGATGACCTTCCTAATTATCTATGTTATTACTTAGATAATACTATAATTAGGTTAGAATTATGCATGCTTATCATCATCTTCACCACCCTAATAAAGGATTATAATACTAAAGTTTAATAAGTTCTTGGAACAAAAATGAACTTGGACTTTTATATATGAAAAATTAGGTTCGTAGTTCACAGTGTTCATCAAGGAGTGCCTTGGACTCTTGTTTTAATTCTACTCTTGTCTTCTTTTTGCACTCATCCAGGGTTTCAATAGTCTTCAGTCTTTTTTTATTAACGGATCTGCCATATCTGCAAAACAGTTATTATTCCTTCTCTCCTCACATGTTAACTAAATGCTTATGTATATTCTGAATAAATTACATACATATCTGTGCACATAAATCTTCCACACTCTACAATAATATTTCCTACAGTTATCATATATTAATTATATACTCACCATTACTTGCTTCCATTATCGTCACCGTGTCTTAGAGATGTACAGCATTGAATCATATCATATTCAGAAAGTTTCATTCAAGTGAATCACAATGGATGAAACATGGCTCCATTATTTCATTCCGAAGTCCAATCGACAGTCATCCGAGTGGACTGCACACGATGAATCCGCTCCAAAGAGTGGGAAAACGCAACAGTCGGCTGGCAAGGTTATGACGTCTGTATTTTGGGATGCGCATGGAATAATTTTCATTGACTACCTTGAAAAAGGAAGCACCATCAACAGCGACTATTACATAGCGTTATTGGACCGTTTGAAGGACGAAATCGCCGAAAAACAATGCACCGTGTCACAAGTCAGTGAAAGCGATGGAAAAAATCCATGAATCGAATATTTTCCAGATCTGGCCTTCAGCGATTATTTCCTGTGCTCAGATCTCAAAGGCATGCCCGCTGGGAAGAAATTTTCATGGAATGAAGAGGTGATCGCCGAAACTGAGGCCTATTTTGGGTCTCTATAATCAGTGTATCACCCTTGAAGGGAATTATGTTGAATAAAGAGAACTAATTTTACCAAAAAATGTGTTTTACTGTGGTAGGCCGGGAATTTTTCAATTGACCTGTTACATTCGAACATGTGATTCGGTTACAGCCATCAAAATTCGCCTGGTTGTTAAACGTCTACAAAATTCTTGAAAACATTAGTGGTAATAAATACAGATTATAAAACCACAAAGGTTGTTTTAGCGCTTTGCTTATTGTGATAAATAAAATCTCTGCATATTATTATTGTGATTGAAAATGTCGAAGCCATTAGATAGGCAAAGGCAAAAACATATTACGTCTTTAATAAATTATTTCGAACAATAACTAGTTAACATATGCGTTAGATGTACTATATTGTTAAAATAAATTACACTTGATAACATTATTCATAGAGAGAAAAAACCTAATACCAACACACCAGTTTGGGTTTATTAACGAGCATACAACAATTGCCCAGGTTCACAGAATAACAGATGTTGTTGAAAAAGTTTACAAAAGTAAAAAAGTATGATCAGCTATGTTCTTAGATGTAGCGCAAGCCTTCGATAAGGTTTGATATGAAGGCCTTGTTCATAAACTACAGAAAATGCTACCAAAACAACAACTATTAAAAGCATACATTACAACCAGAATTTTTAGAGTCAAACAAGAAGAAACTTATTCTACAATAAAATAAGCTAAAGCAGGTGTACCACAAGGAAGCGTACCAATGCTTTATCTACTCTACACTTGTGATATACCACAAATGGAGAATATTACAATGGCTACGTTTGTTGATGATACTGCGGTTATAGCTGTCAGAGACAATAGTGAAGAAGCCTCACGAAAATTTTAACAGGCAAGTGACAATATAAATAATTAGACACAAGCTTGGGAAATAAGAATTAATGAAAGTAAATCTGTACATATGCAGTTCGCCTTTAAACAGACCGTACAAGCACCAATAACATTAAATAATACTATCATTCCATATAGCAATAACGCTAAATATCTCCGAATGAATCTTGATGCAAAAGTTCGCTGGAAGGAACATATAAAGAAGAAAAAAAGAACTGGAATTGAAATATAAGAAAATGTACTGGCTAATCGGAAGAGAATCACAATTATCAGTACATAATAAATTGCTATTATATAAGCAAATACTGAAACCTATATGGACACACGGAGTTCAATTATGAGGATGTTCTGCAAAGACTAACATAAACAAAATACAAATTTTTCAGAACAAAGTCTTGAGAGGTATTATGGGCACACCCAAATACTACAGGACTGACTACCTACATCGGGGCCTTCAGATACCCACAGTCAGTCAAGAAATCAAGAGGGGGCATGAGAAAAGACTTCGTTCTCATGAGAATATTGAAGTATTGCAGCTTTTGGATACCACCATAACAGGACACAAGGTCAAAAGAATCAAACCATCTGATCTTGTGTAGTGTTGTGTAGTGAGGTGCATATAATAAAAATACAGCAGTGACAGGTATAAACATTATTTCACCAGAGACTGAGATAGGGCCGATGTGTCCTCCTAGTTATATACCTAGATTTAAGTTATCATAAAAACAAATTTTAGGTAAGTCGGAAACGACTAGTAACAATGTATTATTTAAATAATAAAAAAGTGGTTTTATTTAGATTATAATGTTGTCATGTCAGAGCCAAAGTGTACTAACACTTAGAATTGCAACATTGCAACGTCTTGACCTCATACATTTATAGAACGTGAGTTCACTGTTTTATTGAACGGACTATATGTGTTATAGCAATAATTTATTTAAAAATGTTTAATGTCGTATAGTGGGACAGAGTATAAAACAGAGCGGGATGCAATATTTTTTCATGCAGCGAACACGCACCCCCTACAATTAACAACTTTTCAAACACACGTAATGGGAATTGCGGACAGGGAAATGCCACGGGAAAATCCGTATTTTTCAATCTGAAACACCACTTGCTCCGTTTCCATTAAGCGCCCACACGCGATTATCGGAGCACCATTTTCACTTTTACCATGATTTAACCAGAAAAAAAATGGCTTCCTCTTTTTCATCCGGAAGCCGAAACTCCCGTTCAGCGTGCATGAAATCCCACGGCAATAAGAAAAAAAAACTGGCGGTTTCTGTGGGGTGATGACGGAGCGAAAATTCTTGTTGGCTTAGGTCAGCGGTTAAAATACGCAGACCTTGGTCGTAAGTTATGGAAGCAATTATCGTAAAGGCTACTTGAAATTCAAATTTACCAGGCGCATTATCTGATATTTGATTTCCATCGAAAGGCCATACGGCCACTATAAAATTGGAATATGAGTCACGCCCTTGGCCCTTAGCCTATAGAGTCTCTGTCGGTTTTGGATCAAGGACATTTCCATAAAACACCGATCATATCCAAAATATACTGTGGGTCAAAACCAATATATAGGTTTTCAATGACTGGTTATCGCCGCTTCTGAAGAAGAACTAGCCTTCTAGGCCTTTTCAAATGGATTGGTTACACCAAATAGTTTCTATTTTTCTTTTTTTTTAGTTATTTCTTCCATATTGTCATCGTTTTTCAATTAAGTTTATCCTAGGGGAATGTCTAACTTCACACACTGTATTGACCAGATCTTAGTCCTTTCAGCAATGTTATGTTTTGAATATATGAAAAAACGAATCTACGTTTTTTCAGTTAAATTGTTTTAACCGTCCGGTCAATGACCGGGCACCCGGGTATCCATTTCAATCCGTAGGTAAAATATATTAACTTCTCCTTAAAAATTTTTTATGGCCGTAAAGTTGAAGTAATTTGACCCCCATTTTTCGTCAAATTTTTTAACAATCAATTAATTAATAAAAGTTAATAACTATCAAACTTGATACCCCGCCCGTTCAATATCCAAGTACCCGGGTACCCACTAAGATAGATATAAAAGATAATCGTCGTTCATACGATTTTTTAACAATCATTTTATTATTCTCATAATACAGAATATATGATGCAAGGCAGGCAATATCGATAATATTGTAAAAAAATGCTAGAGGCCACCTTTGAGTTGATCTTTTTGTAGTATATCTACCAAGTATTTTATCCATCGTGTCTACTCCAGCTTTAGACCAGTTATAAAACTCAATAATTTAGGGTTTTTTCTTTGCACTGTCACTAATTTTAGCTTCATGATGCATTCATGATAGCATAATTACTACCTTGTTTTTTTTGGCACATAACTACATAGGGTAACTCTTTCGTGAAAGCCAAACGCAGTGTCTTAACTGTCAGACCATTACAACAAATATTAATATTTAAATGATGATAAATCATCTTGGTTTTAGGAAAAATATGGATACCTTAAAGACTAATATTCCATCAAAAATGTATAAACAAAAAATGGACAATAAAACCATTAATTATACTACAACAATATGTTACACAATTGGGGTCGGAGATTGAGTTATTGTCAAGACATATAATAATATATTTTCCTTTAGGCGAACTGACTCTATCTCAAACAATTGCTCAAGTTCTCTCGCACTCCAACCAAGGACAACCGATCCTGCTAAATGTAACTGCTGAGGAAGTCAGATCAAATCCTCAAGAAGGCCCAGCTCAGTCAACCACCGTTCAGCTAGCTCTGATACCACCAGGTAATCAAACTTTTTTTTTCGATTTATTTTCTTTTCTATTTGTCATCCACCAGGTGTCACTAGCGGATCACCAACGTTCGGAGCTATCGAATACCATGCTCTTCTGGACGAGAATTCTGCCGTTGGAACCGAGCTGGACCTGACTCAAGCTGAGATCACCACAGAGCCCGGTGATGTAGTCACTCTGGAGCTACAGAAGAACAACGGGACTTTCGATATATCGCCAAGCGTTGTGGAAGGATTTTCCAGATTTCGAATAACGGTAAGCTAATACATATTTTATAGGTCAGTTGAAAAGTCCCCGGCCTACCACAGTAAAACAAACTTTTTGACAATTTTTTTTTATTCAACATAATTATCTTCAAGGGTGATACATTGATTATAGCGATCCTCCAACTTTACGATACCATTTTTATAGTACAATTTGTCCTTTGCTTCAAAATAGGCCTCAGTTTCGGCGATCACCTCTTCATTCGACGAAAATTTCTTCCCAGCGAACGTTGTTTTGAGATCTGAGAACAGGAAATAGTCGCTAGTGGCCAGATCTGGAGAATATGGCGGATGGATGTATTTTTGAATGAATGCATTGTCCTGGTGAAGCAGCACTATCTTTTTCTTCAAATGCGGCCGTTTTTCGGCGTTTTCGTTCTTCAAACGGTCCAATAACGCTATGTAATAGTCGCTGTTGATGATCCTTCCTTTTTTAAGGTAGTCTATGAGAATTATTCGATGCGCATTCCAAAATACAGACGTCATAACCTTGGCAGCCGACTATTGCGTTTTCCTACGCTTTGGAGGGACTCCATCGTATGCAGTCCACCCGGATGACCGTCGATTGGACTTCAGAGTGAAATGATGGAGCCATGTTTCATCCATTGTCACATATGGACGCAAGAACTCGGGTTTGTTACGCTTGATCGTCTTCGAACACTGCTCCGAATCATCAATTCGTCGTTGTTTCTGGTCAAAAGTGAGCTCGCGCGGCACCCAATTTGCACAGAGCTTTCTCATACCCAAATATTCATGAATGATATGATGTACACGTTCAGTTGATATCTCTAGAGTGTCTGCTATTTCATTCTCGATTTTTTAAAGGTTTTCGTCGGTAACAATTTATTTTGGCCGTCCACTGCGTTCGTCGTCTTCGGTGCTCATTTGACAACGTCTAAACTTGGTTGATTTTGGAACCTGGGGCATCAAGCCAAGTTTTTGCTTCAACTATATATATTTTTCCCTTCAAAAACAATATTTTATCAAGACGCGAAATTTCTTTTTATCCATTTTTTTCACAATAACAAAAGTTGCTTCACTCAAAATGATATAATTCACAAACTAATGATCCAACAGCTGTCGAATTTATACACGCATCTTTTGAGGGTTAGGGCTAACTAAAAAACATATGGATTTAATTCTAGTAGCGCCATCTATATGTCTGGCCAGGGACTTTTCAATTGACCTGTTATTATAATTATAAGGACTGTGAATTAATTGTGAAGGATCATTTTTCAAAATATTGTCTATTGTTCGGAATAGGAGTGATCTTTTTATGATTAAATTATTTCCTTTAGCGACGAGTAAAATTTCAATAACTCTTTTAAGGAATATACTATGTTGAATCTTACTACCTCGAAAACTAAATATTTTCAAAAAAATAGAATATGTTGTGAATTCACCAGGTCAACATCTTTGTGTATTTATTCAAAATCAACATACTATTATTCATTAAATCAGTTGATGAGTTTGGTTGATGATGTTTTAAGTAAAATAATTCCACAAAGCATAGGTATTATATACCAATAACTATTCAAAATATTCTTACTTATTGCTCATTTAACAATCCAAATATATGCACCATATCACATTTCGAAAAAAAAAAACTGGAAAAACTAATCACACATTTTATGTTGCTAAAAGAGATACTTTGTAACATAACCTTACAGGTACATGACAACCGACTTTTGGACTATGAAGCCCGACACTACGTAGAATGCTTTATCGTTGCAAAGGAAATTGGAAAAGGGAATTACACAGCACGAGCCAAACTCACTGTAGTCCTCAACGATGTCAACGACAATCCACCCAAATTTGTCAAAACAGAATTCCGTGGAACTGTACAAGGTATACATCAGTTCTTTTTGCTGTAGACTAATTAGATATATTAAACATACCAAAGAAAATTGAAATAATTGATTTGCCTCTAGTGAAGTTCTCTGGATTTTTTAGATATACAAATTATTGTGTTCATTTTCTTTCATGTTTATTTTTGGTCGAGTTAATTACAGACAATAGAAATTGATAGACAAGCGACTGCACTTTATAAAAAGCAATTTGCTCACTACTCCAGGAAATAATGTTGATTATTAGACATCGTAATTAAAATCTAACCCTTATTTTAGTAATGGTTTTTTTCACGTTATTTCGATTAAGTTATTTTTTTAACAATGTATTTATATCTGATTTCACCATCTGGATTTCCTACGAACATTATCATTTCTTTCCCACAAGTCAGCTTATTTCTCTTCTTTATTCGTTACTTCGTTATATCGAGTTAAGGACCTATACTATCTAGAATCTTGTACATTTTTCTTGGTAGCTTATATACGAGGGTGGTTCAAATATGATGGAGACAAACGCTGTAGATGGCGCATGTATGTTTCAAAGATCGTGGCTTGAGTATGTGTTCGCTGGGTCCCTTACACGTCTACATCCACGAACACCTTCAATATCACAAAATATCGGTGCGATGGGTTCCTAAACTGTTAAACTTCGAGCAAAAGTTTACGCGGTTGAAAGTTTGTCGCCGCTTGCTGACGCGATACGAAGCAGAGGGGGCGGTTTTTTAAAGCGTTTCACTACAGACGAGACATAGGTACACTATTACACTTGCGCAAGCAAGATGTCGTCTAAAGAGTGGAGTAAGAAGGAGGAAAGGGCGCCAGTCAAAGCGAAGACAACCAGGTCCGCAGGTAAGGTTCTGAGAACGGTGTTCTGGGACTAGCGGGGCGTGCTGTACGTCAATTTCCTGCGCATCCAACGTACCATTAATGCTGCACACTACCCTAACGTTCTCAAAATACACGTGAAACCCATTTACCGCTCGAAACGGAGAAGCATCTAGCAGAAGAGAAGCATAACGCGCGTCCCACTCTCGATACAATATCGGAATTAGGGTAGACAGTTCGGATTTATCACCCTGCGACTACCATATGTTTGGACCACTGAAAGAAGCCCTCGGAGGTCAAAGATTCAACACTGACGACGAGGCAGAGGAGTATCAAAAAACTTCCGGAAAAATGGACGAAATGCGTAACTGGTGAGGGGAAGTACCTAGAAAAACTGTACATTTTTGTAAATTTTTTCAATAGTAAATAAATGTGTCAGAGTATTTGTCTTGATCATATTTAAACCACCATCGTATAAATAGTTTATAATTCAAGAATAGGAACATATTTTGCAAAATATACTTAACTACTACGTTACATCCTATCAATAGTTTTTGCCGATACAACTTAATTTTGCTTCCTTAAAATGGTAGCTTAGGGGAAAAATTAATTTCGATTTTTCCTAATAAATGATATTAAAGTCATATATGTCCAGTAATACAAAACATCAACAATGGGTGACAGAATTTTTTGTGCTCCTGATAAAAAGCTACATTTCTTAACAATATAGAAGGAAATTAAAACAAAATTTTGATCGATAATATTGGGTCTAGGCAAAAGTTCGTAGCGTTTCTCGTGATGGATAGCCTCAATTGCAGTTCACTCACAAATCACACGAGACTAGTAGGACGTTCGTTGAAAAGGTGACATTTCGATCGTTACTTTAATTATACTAGGTACGTCGGTAATTCGTTTCCGGTTTGTTTTTCGCTAAAGTATTTGTATAGTTAAAATATATCCTTGATTCTATACATTTTGCTCAGCTTTCTGCAATTTATGGATGTCAATCCAAAAGCACAGTTTCTCCTTTGAGCTGAACCATTCATCGAGACAATTTTTAATTTCGAAATCGGCGAAGTGCTGCTCTGCGTGATGCTCTGTCGGATGGAGCCAGGTCTGGAGAGTACGGCGAGGTCGATAAAACTTGCTGTTCAAGTAATTTTAGCCTTTTTTTAATAGGTTTTGATGTATGAGAGGACGTGGTGTCAGGCTGCAAAGTCACCTTATCATAATTTTGATCATATTGTGAACGTTTTTTAATCGATACACATTCCAAATTGATTATTGGTTGTCAGTAGCGATTGGTATTAACTATTTCTCTTATTTTCAGTAGATTATAATCCTACTGGTCATTCGATTTATCTGGCACTCATCTGCCTATCTTTTCGGATCTCTCCCATGGTTTGCAATTGTAGTTCCCCAATCGCCAAATGTTTTTAGGATTCTGTTGGATCTTTATCCAGTAACTCTATAATTCCGCACCTCCTTCGGCCTATAAGAACTTTTTCTGTCTTAAACGTTGAAATCACCAGATTTGGATTGTCGAAACCACGTTTCACATGTTCTTATAGTTGGAGCATGTTCATCGTAAGTCTTTACTACCAAGCGGTGACCTCCAGTTTTCAGTTTTAGTTTCAGTTTTATCATGATAATGTCCATTCACACACTTTCTTGATAACTGCGAAAGTATGACTGAAAAGGGTAATTATTATGTATTCACCGTATAGTCCAGATATATAGTCCTTCAAATAAAATAGCCAATACAAGTCATAGATTACTGATTACTCTGAGTGGATTTTTTCTCCTCATTTTACCCTAGTTGAAAAGAGTAGAATGATATCTGGGGCGTCGGAACATCTAACTTAATCAGTCTATAAAATTGGATTTGTGTTGCCACTGGTCGACCCTGTTGTCAGGTCTACAAAATTCTTCAAAGCTTCAAATTTAAAAGGTTATAAACCAGTAAACCAAACGATAAGGTCGATGTGGCAACTTTGCGACGTCATAAATATTGATGACGTCCATTAAATGTTTCATTCGATACACTGTAGCACACTCCGTCTATTACTTGCAAAATTCTCAAAAATAATAGAGTCAATTTTGACTCCTGATGCCAAAATGTTTCTTTAATAATTGAATTTATCTTATCATTAATATCAATGGGAAATATCATGTTAAACAAGAAGCAGAGCAGATCAGATTTAAAATCAAGTAATTGTACTGGTTAGTCGGAAGAAAGCAAATTTAGACCTATAGGGTGCAAATATGGGGTTGTACTAAAATATCCAACTAATTAGTAATCCAACGCTGTCAAAATAAAGTTCTACGATTAATTGCCAATGCTTATCGCTACTTAACCAACGACGAACTGCATGGCAACCTCGAAAAAATTAATCTATAATATTAAATAAGGTTCCTAAATCACACCAACGTGGAAGCAGTACATCGAATAAATTAATTGTAACTAATTAAAAAAAATGTTGATATAAAGATCGATATTAACCATTTATTTTACATTTTCAGAACACGCAGTCGTGGGAACCACTGTTCTGGTCGTGGAAGCCACCGATATAGACAGAGAACCAGGTAGTAAAGTCCGTTACATCAAACTGACGGGCGACGGCAGTGAACTGTTCAAGTAACTGTTATATAAGGCGATCAAAACGCCCATAAAATCGGTTAATTTTCAGCTTGGACCCTGAAACAGGATTGGTAACAGTCGCCAATTCCGAGATGTTAGACGCGGAACTTTTTCCCACCATATCTTTGATCGTGGAGGCCGCAGATGAAAACGGCGAAGGTCTGAGAGCCACGTCGAAAATTCTCATCACCTTGTTGGATATCAACGACAATCCGCCTCAGTTCGAGAAAGATATCTACGAGTTCATCCTGAATACCGATCGAACCACCTTCACCACCCAGGCCTTTTTAAAGGCCTTCGACGCGGATATCTCACCTCCCAACAACGTAGTGCATTATCAGCTGGTTACTCCCAACGACAACATCTTCCTCAATGACAAGACTGGTGAGATTCTGGTGAAGAAATCCTGGGAGAGCGATAATTTGGTCACTCTGAAGGCACAGGCTTATGATGAAGGCGTGCCCAGGCTGTACAGCGAGTGCGAGCTGAGGATCTATCCGCCCGAATCGAAATCGAGGAAGATGTTGTTCATCATGCCCGGGAGGTATCCGGAGAAGACCGATGCGGAGAGGACTCTGAGCGCGGTGACCGGTGGAAGAGTCGTAGTGGATGAGATCAAGCCATACACGGGGTTCGAACCAGGTGCCACGTATGTTACTCGAGATCAGAACGGTGAAAAGTAAGTCTCTTTGTATATTGTATGTTAAAAATCTGTAATATATTACGTTTGGACTTTCAAACTCCATGTACATGTCTAAGACAAGGCGGAAGTTTCAACCCTCTTTGTAACGATAATGGATGAAATAATAATTAAATCTCGCAGTAGAAATCGGTCGGAGCTTTTGTAAGATTATCTAATAATAACCACTAATCTGACTGGTCAGAACACACACACAAAAGATCTTAAACAACTGAAATATGATATGAAATGATAACGAACAAAAGCAAAACGAATGTCATGGGAGAGCTAGAAGCAACAAATATACAAATTGATGTTGTAAAAATGGAACAAATAAATGTAATAAAATAAATCTTTTCGGATCTCTCCCATGGTTTGCAATTGTGGTTCCCCAATCGCCAAATGTTTTTAGGTTTCTGTTGGATCTTCATCCAGTAACTCTATAATTCCGTACCTCCAAACGTTTCGGCCTATAAGGACTTTTTCTGTCTTAAACGTTGAAATCACCAGATTTGGATTGTCGAAACCACGTTTCACATGTTCTTATAGTTGGAGCATGTTCATCGTAAGTCTTTACTACCAAGCGATGACCTCCAGTTTTCAGTTTTAGTTTCAGTTTTATCATGATAATGTCCCTTCACACACTTTCTTGATAACTGCGAAAGTATGATTGAAAAGGGTAATTATTATGTATTCACCGTATAGTCCAGATATATAGTCCTTCAAATAAAATAGCCAATACACGTCATAGATTACTGATTACTCTGAGCGGATTTTTTCTTCTCATTTTACCCTAGTTGAAAAGAGAAGAATAATATCTGGGGCGTCGGTACATCTAACTTAATCAGTCTATAAAATTGGATTTGTGTTGCCACTGGTCGACCCTGTTGTCAGGTCTACAAAATTCTTCAAAGCTTCAAATTCAAAAGGTTATAAACCGGTAAACCAAACGTCAAGGTTGATGTGGCAACTTTGCGACGTCATAAATATTGATGACGTCCATTAAATGTTTCATTCGATACACTGTAGCACACTCCGACTATTACTTGCAAAATTCTCAAAAATAATAGAGTCAATTTTGACTCCTGACTCCTCTTTGTAACGATAATGGATGAAATAATAATTAAATCTCGTAGTAGAAATCGGTCGGAGCTTTTGTAAGATTATCTAATAATAACCACTAATCTGACTGGTCAGAACACACACACAAAAGATCTTAAACAACTGAAATATGATACGAAATGGTGATGAACAAAAGCAAAACGAATGTCATGGAAGAGCTAGAAGCAACAAATATCCAAATTAATGTTGTAAAAATGGAACAAATAAATGTGTTTAAGTATCTGGGTATAGAAACCCAATAGGAGATAGAAAAAGATGTCTTATTTTAAAGTCTATCCTAACTTATTCTAAAAGTTATTCTAACTTATTCTAGAGATTATTAAATCTCACTCAATGTGTCTATTAATCAGTTCGTTTGGCAATTTGGGTTTGAGCTTACGCACTTCACTATCATCGCGCACATTTAATGGTTTGGCGAGTACATTGGCATGCACTAATAGTTTTTCAGAGTACTTCGCACTAACACTTGAATCACACTCCTTATGGGTTCTATGGGGATATCGCGCTGAATCAGTTTATTGGACACGTAATATGGGGCATCGACAATGACTCGCAACACTTTATTCTGAAACCTCTGGAGGATATCTATATTAGATTTGCTAGTAGTCCCCACAGTTCAATACCATAGGTCCAAATGGCCCTAAGTATTGACTTATACAGCAAAACCTTGTTATCTAATGATAATTTAGATTTACGCAATATCAGCCAGTACATTTGATTTAGTTTAACCCCAAGCTGTTTGCGTTTTGTCACTATATGTTTTTTTCATATCAAACGTCGACCGAAATGCATTCCCAGATCTTTAACGTTGTCTGCTTGCGGAAGTTCGTGATTATTCAATTTTACTGAGGGACAGGTTCTTCTAACATACAAAGGGTGAATGTCACGTGGGTAGATTTTGTCTCATTTGCTTTTATACGCCACGTTTTCAACCACAATTCGACTTTGTTAAGATGAAGTTGGACGTTTCTTGTGGCTGATAGTGGCTCCTCGTGTGATGATAAAACCGCTGTAGGGTCAGCATATGTTGCAACAGTAGGGTTTCTTGGGGTCAGTAGGTCAGCTGTATACAATAGATATAACAATGAGACAAGAACACTGCCCCGCGGAACACTCGAATATATGGAGTGTAGGTCAGTGTATTCGTCACCCTGTTTGACAATAAGATATCTGTCTGTGAGGTACGATTTCAGCAGTTGAAAGTGCATATGGGGCAAAAGCTTTTTCAATTTAACATGCAGTTCTTGTGGAAGGCCTGAGAAATATCGAAATATCATACATGCAGCGGAGCAATATTTTTTTTCTTTAAGTTTTAGATAATTGGGTTGACTAATCTATGTATTTGTTCTATTGTTCCTTGTTTATTACGGAAGCCAAATTGATGGTCTGGAAGAATAATTTTCTCCTCTACGATTATTTTGAGTCTCTTGATGTATAATTTTTCGAATAGTTTAGAGATCATAGGTAACACGCTTATAGGACGATAAGTGGATAAGAAAAAGATGTTAGAATTAGAAAAAATCAAATTGTCCTTCACTATAAATAGCAAAATATTCATGAAAATGGAATATCAAGCAAAACTAAAATGAAAAAAAGCAAAGTGTACAAAGTAGTTTACAGATTAACCCTAACATTCGGTTGCGAGATGTTGGCATTATCAAAAAAAGATATAAGTAAGATACAAGCATTAGAAACGAAATATACCAGAATATTCAGGGCTAACAAATATGACCAGCATGGGAAGTAAAGATAAAAAAGGCCCCAATATTGAAGCAGTGAAAAAGTACACAAGACAGAAATGCATTTGAAATTTTCTTTTTTTATTTAATTATTACATTGTTACTAGTCGTTTCCGACAAACCTACAATTTGTCTTTATGATAACTTAAATCTAGGTATATAACTAGGAGGACCCATCGTCCCAATCTCAATCTCTGGTGAAATAATGTTTATACATGTCACTGCTGTATTTTTTATTATATGCACCTCACTACACAACACTACACAAGATCAGATGGTTTAATTCTTTTGAGTCTGTGTCCTGGTTTGGTGGTATCCAAAAGTTGCAATAATTCAATATTCTCATGAGAATGGAGTCTTTCCTCATACCCTCTTGCAATTATCTTGATTTCTTGACTGACTATGAGTATCAGAAGGTCTCGATGTAGGTAGTCAGTCCTGTAGTATCTGGGTATGCCCACAATACGTCTCAGGACTTTGTTCTGAAAAATTTGTATTTTGTTTGTGTTAACTCTTTGTAGAATATCCCCATAAGTGAACTCCGTATGTTCATATAGGTTTCAGTATTTACTTATATAATAGTAATTTATTATGTACTGATAATTGTGATTTTCTGCCAATTAGCCAATATATTTTCCTGTATTTCAATTCCAGTTCTTTTCTTTTCTTCTTTATATGTTCCTTCCAGCAAAGTTTTACATCAAGATTCATTCCGAGATATTTAGCGTTGTTGCTACATAGAATGATAGTATTATTTAATGTTATTAACTGCACATACATAGATTTATTTTCTTTAATTTTTATTTTCCAAGCTTGTGTCCAATTATTTATATGTCACTTGTTTTAATGTTCGTGTGGCTTCTTCAGTATTGTCTCCGACAGCTATAATCACAATATCATCAGCAAATGTAGCCATCGTAATATTCTCCATTTGTGGTATATCAAAAGTGTAAAGTAGATAAAGCATTGGCGCCAGTAAACTTCCTTGTGGTGCACCTGCTTTAGCTTCTTTTATTGTAGAGTAAGCTTCTTCTTGTTTAACTCTAAATATTCTGGCTGTAATGTACGATTTTAGTAGTTCGGTGTTTTATTTTGGTAACATTCTATATAAACAAGGCCTTCAGGCCAAACCTTATCGAAGGCTTGTGCTACATCTAAGAATATAGCTGAGCATACTTTTTTATTTTCGTAAGCCTTTTCAGAACATCTGTTATTCTGTAGACCTGGTCAATTGTTGAATGCTTATTAATAAACCCAACCCAAATTTTATTCTTTTCAAAACCACAGATATTAGTGGCAGCGGTGATATAGGTCTATAGGCTTATATTTCGTTTGGTGAGCATTTTAAATAATATGAAAAGTTACGCATGCAAGTCTAATTGTTGTAACAAAGTTTCTAGTCCTCTTATATTCTTTTATCGGAGACCGATATCATTAGGTATGAAAGCAAAACCAAGGTTATAAAACCTCATCCGTGGTCACCATATTTAGTCATGTTTGGCTTCGAATTTTTCTCAAGATTCCTACCATGTCGAGTGTTTTCTACAGTACAGAAAAGCTTTATTCGTTATATTTGCCTTCAAATCATCTGTATCTGCATCAAATGCAGTATTCACAATCCTCAATAAATTATTCGTGATTGAGGAATGACCGTAAAAATTTTCTCTAATTGCCTGACAGTGTCTCTTTAAATGTTAAATCAGATAAATAAGCCGGTTTGTTGGCGAAGTGGTAAAGGCGATGGGACGGTCCTCCTGCTGTTGCGATAGCCGCAGGTTCGAATCCTTCTGGGGTATGGTCGTAAATTTATTTTTGTGATTGTTTAAAATTTGTGAATATTCTAGGCAAGAGTGTAAAATCCGACAAGGAAAATGATCCCAGTCACGCCTGGTTACTGGCTGGGTAAGACCGGATGTCTTCTGGGATGATTTCTAAAGTTGGTCACTCGCCAGTCGGTAGGCTTAATGCTGAGGACCGTGGTTCGGAGCCCACGTTAAACTTTAGGCCCAGTTCAGATAAACCCATAGTTGGTAAAAGGGGACTTTTAAAGATATATAAAAAAATCAGATAAATATGTTATGATTACAACAGTTAATTTTCAACTTATGCCTAAAATAATACACTAAAAATAAAAATATGTCTAAACTAAAATCGTATAGTCTTTTTGAATGATTTCTAACATTCATAAAACTGCTTTTTTGACATACTATTTTGCAGCCTTTTTTAACACTTGTTTTATTTGAATAACTGTAATGGAATATCTATTATTTGCTGTCCATCAATTATTTTCCAGTGCTTCCACAGGTGCTAGATGTAATGGTACTTTTTAATTTTTTCAATCGATCTTCTTCCAGCGAAATAAACCTTCCTGATCTTAGAAAAAATGATAACAATTTAGCAACCAGGATTTATTTATTTATTTTCCAATAATTTATCTGATCCTGAATCATTTTGCTGAAAATTATTCTGTACCAAAAATACCAAAGCCCTTGAACTTTCACATAATAAAATAGGCAAGTTAGAATTTAAACAAAATAAATTTGATGCTCTGATAAGAGAGGGAAGAGGGGCTCAACAGATTTATTAGATGGTTCATAACGTAATTTTTATACTATTTTTTAGAGACAATAAATTTTAGTAAAATTAATACTAAAACGTTAAAATAACGTCGTTTGTTTGTTTTAACAGAAGTGTGGTGGTTGCTACCGTGCATTACACCAAAGACTCTGTCGTTGATGTAAACAGAATCCAACAAATCCTCGATGACCAGCAGCAACGCCAGCAAAACGTGCCTCAAAACCAACGGGACGTCATACGAGAAAAAGAAACCAGCACCACCATCAAGCAAGGTTCCAGTGGCGATCTTCTTTGGCTGGTCATCTTGTTGATCATCCTCGCCATTATAGCAGCCATCATTCTCATCCTTTGTTGCGTTTGTAGTCCATGTCCGCTCTATATCCCACCGAAACGACGGAAAGTCACCAGTGCTGATTTAGTCGAAAAACTAGTGGTGCAAGGTAGTCAATAATACTTTTTCTAGCTGATGTTTTGAACTATTTAACGTGTTGAGGTCACGGACAAGGAAGGGAAAGCAAATCGGTTCAGGTAGCGGAGTGGTTTGGCAGGAAGGAGGCTTGGAGCGCGGATAAAGAACCGGTTGCCGTCATGATCGATCCTGAGGCCGAATCGTTGAGAAGGCACGAGATGGAGAGGGGATCCGATCGAGGCCTGGACCGACGAAATACTTTCAGGCAATTTTAATGCTTATTTAATAAACCTTCTTGAAATAACGAATTTAAATCGCAGGCATCAACAGTTGCATCAGAGTCAAAGTATGCAGCAGCTAAATCAACATGATAACATCAGGGATCAGCTGTATATACGCGAGGGGAATGCTGACATTTTAAGATTGATCACCAGGTAGGATATAAGTATATAACACGTTCACTGTCGTTCTGGGATCAAATATTTACCCTAGAAGCAGACTACGTTTTTTCTGATAAAAACAATAAAATATCCCTAGTAATATTTTCAACGTGTCCAACTTAGATTTTAATATTTTCTTGACGATTTTTTTTTGTTACGCGCCAGAGCGTAATCGGCACTGAGGTCAAATTTTATTGCCGATGGTAGCATAACAAGCGAACGCGTGGCGAATTAACAGGTCAATTGAAAAGACCCCGGCCAGACACATACATGGCGCTGGAATTAAATCTATATGTTTTTAGGTAGCCCTTACCCTCAAAAGATGCGTGTATAAATTTGACAGCTGTCGGATCATTAGTTTGTCAATTACAGCATTTTGAGTGAAGCAACTTTTGTTATTCTGAAAAAAATGGATAAAAAGGAATTTCGCGTTTTCGTAAAATATTGCTTTTTGAAGGGAAAAATACAATTAACGCAAAAACTTGGTTTGATGCCCAGTTTCCGGACACTGCCCCAGGAAAACCAACCATCAAGGATTGGTTTGCTAAGTTTAGAAGTGGTGAAATGAGTACCGAAGACGGTGAATGTAGTAGATGCCCAAAAGAGATTATTACCGACGAAAATATTTAAAAAATCCACAAAATGATTTTGAATGACCGTAAATTGATTGAAATAGCAGACACTCTAAAGATATCAACTGAACGTGTACATCATATCATTCATGAATATTTAATAGTGTATTTTGGGATACACATGGAATAATTTACATTGACTACCTTGAAAAAGGAAGGACCATCAACAGCGACTATTACATAGCGTTATTGGACCATTTGAAGGACGAAATCGCCGAAAAAAAAGGCCGCATTTGAAAAAAAGATAGTGCTGCTTCCCCAAGACAATGCGCCGTGTCACAAGTCAGTGAAAACGATGGCAAAATCTATGAATTGGGTTTCGAATTGCTCCCTCATCCATCGTATTCTCCAGATCTGACCCCCGGCGACTATTTCCTGTTCTCAATTCTCAAAAGAATGCTCACTAGGAAGAAATTTTCGTCGAATGAAGAGCTAATCGCCGAAACTAAGGCCTATTTTGAAGCAAAAGACAAATAGTACTACAAAAAATGGTATCGAAAAGTTGGAGGATCGCTATAATCAGTGTATCACCCTTGAAGGGTATTATGTTGAATAAAAAAACTAATTTTGCCAAAAAAATGTGTTTTACTATGGTAAGCCGGGGACTTTTCAATTGACCTGTTAAAATGGAGAGAATAGGAACATAGATTGTTGATCAGAAAATATAATTTAATATACCATAACAACATTATGTATATATATAATGGGAATGAATCAACTACTAAAATAAGATAAAAAAAATATTCGGCAGTAAAACGAGAAAAAAATAACTAAATAAATGTTACTACAAACAAATAAAATATGTATTCAAGTAAATTGAGAAGTCAAATAGAAATAAATCAACGACCATAAGCTAATAAAAATTTTCACTGAAACTCACAAAATAAATAAAAACCCTATTCGGATAAATCGTAAGAGGTTATTCATGACTCATTTTTGCGTAGTTTAAACAGTAGCCGGGATATCCAGGACATGCAGTGCATTCACATATATTGTATTTTCTTTTTTTAAAATACAATTTTTACATTGCTTTCTCATTACGTTTCCTGCTTTCTTCTCCTCTCGTATGTTCATAACATATTCGCTGATAACCTCTCTGGAAGTGACGGTTTGGGCGGAGCCTTTAGTAACCTTTTTATGACAGACATACGAAAGTCGTAAATTGGAATACGATTGCCTGAATAATTATTGTAAAGTTAGGGCACGTTTCATATCTATTTTTCCACTTATAGGACGAGAGGGTCCTCTATCGATATTTTTCCCGGCATATGCAAAAAGGAAAATTTGAAACCACGCACGTAAATGACTCAACTATTGTCTTCAGATAATGCCGATACAACTGTACGGACACACTGCTAATACTGAACTAAATACAAGACTTTGAAAGATCACTGCACGTATAACGCGCTGGAGCGTAATTGGCAGCGAACGTGTTAATTTAGCCACCATGATGAAGTTACAGTGATATAATCTGGAGGTCTTAGGAATTGTTATTGGAGAAGTCGTCATGGAAATTTACAGTACTGAGTTATAATCAGTGCTCAGCATGGGCTATGTTCATTGCACTGTTGTGCGTCTGCTGTGAATTAGCTGGTTCTGTAAATAATTTATTGCTGCCTGTAATGTTATGAATTATAATATTTCACTTTTTCCATACTTTTCTTGCAAGCATTTTCCTTGATGGGTAAAATTTGACACTGCCTACCAATTTCTTAATCACTTCCCTTGTTGCCTTTAAAGACACTATCTTTTTATCGCTCGACCAATGCGCGCAAAAACGGCAGTATCATCAAATAGGACACAATTTTTATGTTGGGAATAAGTATTCCCCCGCAATGTTTTTGAAGCGAAACGCTTTATCCCAGTAGCGTTCACAATCAATGATATCTTCAAGAAATTCAAACGCACGTTGATCACAATCCAGCATAGCATGAACTGGCCGCTGGTTATCTATTCCTTTATGCTGTCAAGAAAAACGATTCACGATTTATGAAGCACTGAAAATTCAGCAGCACTGAGCCAGTGATTTAGCTTGTCGTTGTTGAGCTTCTAATGGATTTACAGCGGATATAAAGAAAATAAAGTATCGCTGAGATCAAATCGTTTTTTAATGTCTGACGTCAATATAATCTAAAATTTATGGAATATTCTGAATTTTTTGGAATTCTGAGTGAGAATTTTCGTCTTTTTTCAAATTTTTCATACTTTGTCCAACTTTTAATCCAATGTATAGTTCGTCTAAACCTAGAAACTGTGTTGATTTGCTGAAGTCAGCATTTAAAATATTTCCATAGGGCTCTCAATGTTCTATTTTATCAAAAAATTCCCGCATTTTTATGACAATCCCTAATCAGTTTCCCCGCACATAAGGAAATTCCCTACAATTTGGCAACGCTGCCTGATATATATGTGATAAATATTTCTGGTTTTCGCTTACACTTTACCAACAGATATATTTTTTAGTAATACATGACCCACCTTATATTTTATACCATATTGCATGAATATATAATGCTTAGAGCTGGAGCAGGACCTGGACCTGGCGGTGAACCCAGGCGTAACAGTGCCACTTTCCTAGACCAGCACCAACAGCACTACCTAGTGGACAGTGGTAAGGACATCCTCCTGCGAAGATTCATCGATCAGCAACAAGCTGAAGCCTCCAAGTAAATCATCAGAGTAAACAACATACAGCCTTTACCACTGGAACATTTTCAGAGCTCAAGTATCATTACCCAATGCCGTCAACAAACTCCAAACAGAGCAGGAATTTCTGGAGGCATCACTGAGACAACAGAACGCCCTCCTGCGACAACTGATCTTGGAGAGGGAGCGCGATCTCCGCTTGGAGACCCAGTCCCTTCCAGCGGGTATTTTTTCCAAATTAAACATCAGTTATTCTGTTGATGTATACGATTTTCAAAGCAGGCACCCAAACGGATAAAGACAGGAGCACGCAGACGGAGCCCCAATACCTGCGTCCTCCCAGGCGGAGGGTGCAGTCCGACCTGGAGCTCAGCGACGGATCGGACGAGGAAATCGCCATCATCAAAGCCAGGGCGAAACGACGTAACCGAATCATGAGGCCTAGGAAAATCCGAACTCCTATACAAGGTTGTCGTAGAAGAAAAATTATTATTTCCAATCTGTAATTATGTTACTAATTACAGAGGAGAGTGAGGTGGAATTGTCGGAGAAATATGAAACTTCGTACAAGCAGCAGAGCACGGAGGCAACTGAGAGTAAGAAACCGGAGATAAGGCAAACAAAAACAAGCCAGCTGAGACAGAAACGGGCCAGCAGTGAATCGAAATCGTCATCCACGTAAGTCTGATGTAGTTTATGTAAAATTTCGTCTAAAATCTTGAACCCACCCAGTAGATCCGGACTGAGACGTGACGTGCTACGAGAAATATCCGCTTCCTTAAACCACAGCGAGGAGGAAGGTTATTTCGATAAGTACAAAACCTCCCCCGAGGAGTTTTACTCCGACGAAACCATCGATGATGCCAGTCCTCGTTCGGAATTGATGTAAACAAACAGCCACAGCCTAGAGATCTTGATTAAACCCTTATTTTCAGATATTCCCGGTCCGAAACCTCATCCCAAACGCGTCCCCGTCGTTCAGAATCCGAACGAGGAGGCTCGAACCTGAGGAGGTCCAAACCGGTACACCGCTCGGAAATCGACCTCCGCTCGATATCAGCCACCAGCAAGGACACCGTCGAGCAGAAACCAGGCCTGAAGAAGAGCCAGAGTCAAGTGGAATTGAGCAAGACGGCCAAGAGAGGCAAGAAGAGTACCTCCAGGTACATGGAGTGGTACAACAAGAACAAGAGCGCGTCTCAAGGCCCGGCCAAAACGGAGAGACGGAAATCCGAAGTGTCGGTGGAAGGAGTGGAAAAGAGCAAGCAACCCGTTGTCGAATCCAGACTCTTCAAGGACACGGTGTCAAGTTCGAACAAGAAGGTGGACCCCAACAAAAAAGCAGGGCCTGAACATCCTCTTCTGCAACATTCGGAACACAGGTGGGGTATAATCAATTTGGGACGTTACGTGATCGCTGGCACATAGAGGTTTTACAGGTTCGAAGCCCAGTACCCAAAGAAACGACCGGAGGAAGACGCGGATAGCGGTATAGCTCTGGCCAAGCCGGAGATGGCTCAGAAGAAGAGCGTCTTCACCATCGCTTACAACGACATGCACACTAGCCAACTGAGACCAGACAGCTCAATAAACACACCGTGAAACATTTTTGTTGTTGTATACGTTGCTTCAAATGCTACATTAAGTTTTTCCTTCTTCGTATCATTAAGAGAGATAATCAAGTTATATTTTACAATGGACAAAGATGGAAACAAAGTTGCAAGGTTTGAAGCAACCACTGAGATAAATCGCGTGAGATAAATAAATAATTTCTTTAACATCTATGTGTTTTTATTCAAATTTCTTGCGAATCAATCATCATCAAAAATTATATATATATATATATATATATATATATATATATATATATATATATATATATATATATATATATATATTCTTGATGATTTTTGATGATTTAAAAAACAGTTGAGATGCTCATTGTTGAGTTGCTAATTAATATAGACTTGTAAAGACATCAAGTTACTAAAGAAATCCAGAGTCGAAGCTCCAAGAGTGACACAACAAGTTGTGGAATAGAGAAAGGCAAGACCCGAACAAGAAAGCAGGAAAACTATATTTTTAGAAGTTTTATCATTAAAAAAAAAAAAAAATATATATATATATATATATATATATATATATATATATATATATATATATATATATAATTGTATAAAATTTTGCTAGTCCTTTTGGACAATTAACACATAACTTGGTGGTTTGACCTAAATGATATATAATACAAAAATTATTGTATTATTGAGTTCACCGTTATCAACATTTTATAACAATGATATTCTTTGTATTGGTCATTTCTTTAAAAAAACTTGGGTTTGAGTGATTATAAATCGAAGCTGATTATAAATTGACAACTAACGCTTCAAATATATGAAGGAGTATAAGAACGTCTTCGTTATATTTTATGAAAATCGTACAATGAAAATGAATTGCTCGAAAATTGATCATCCTTCTATATTAACCACTTGTAAAGTATTATATAAAATTGTATATAGTAGTATTGTATAAAATTTTGCTAGTCCTTTTGGGCAATTAACACATAACTTGGTGGTTTGACCTAAATGATATATAATACAAAAATTATTATATTATTGAGTTCACCGTTATCAACATTTTATAACAATGCCATTCTTTGTATTGGTCATTTCTTTAAAAAAAATTGGGTTTGAGTGATTATAAATTGAAGCTGATTATAAATTGACAACTAACGCTTCAAATATATGAAGGAGTATAAGAACGTCTTGATTATATTTTATGAAAATCGTACAATGAAAATGAATTGCTCGAAAATTGATCATCCTTCTATATTAACCACTTGTAAAGTATTATATAAAATTGTATATAGTAGTATTGTATAAAATTTTGCTAGTCCTTTTGGTCAATTAACACATAACTTGGTGGTTTGACCTAAATGATATATAATACAAAAATTATTGTATTATTGAGTTCACCGTTATCAACATTTTATAACAATGATATTCTTTGTATTGGTCATTTCTTTAAAAAAAAATTGGGTTTGAATGATTATAAATTGAAGCTGATTATAAATTGACAACTAACGCTTCAAATATATGAAGGAGTATAAGAACGTCTTGGTTATATTTTATGAAAATAGTACAATGAAAATGAATTACTCGAAAATTGATCATCCTTCTACATTAACCACTTGTAAAGGCAAATTAAAGAAGAGAAACTCAAAGACAATCAAAGAAGAATTAGAATCAGATATTATTAGCAGAAGAAGACGACCAAGTGAAAGAAGAGCAAGGAATGAAAAATAATTTCTAAACATTAGACGCAACCTCTTACGAATTCACTTCAATTAAACTTCACTTCCGAGACATTGACAAATGATCCTATAGATTCGATTTCTAACATATTAGATGTTTGCATCTACTTTAGTCATTTTAGCTCTTTAGCATTTCAAAACCGTGTGCTAACCAAACTTCTATCAATCCGAACAAACGGAAATCACAAGGTGCTATGGCTGGCGAGTACGCTAGATCTAACAAAACGGCCTATTCAAGCTGCAATTGTCAATCCTTTTCAATTTGTCCTCACAATGGGTAGTTGTTACTTGTTCAGTTCACGTCGGTAGATATCTGTAATAATATAGTACACCTTGATGAGCCATATATGCACTATATGTACAGCAAGGCCTTATGATCATAAATGTGTGAGTGTTGTCGATGTAGATGGCTCTCGTGGGCTAACCAATTACTACTTAAATTTGAAATTGTTATAGTAGATCCATTTCTCATCGCCAGTCACCATACATCAAAGATATCTTCTCTTTTATGCCTGGCAAGCAATGAAACCGCAATGTTAGGAGGATTTGAAATACTATTTTCAGTTAAAACCTGTGGTAGTGTATAGTGTGTATGATATTTTACCTCCTTCTGGATCTTTCCTAAGTTTTCATCCAAAAAGTCTGGCAATTCATAGACTGCGAACTTTGTTGGTTTTCCAGCCCGTTCTTTGTCATTGATATCAAATTCACCATTTCAATTCACCATTTTTAAATTGTGAAAACCAAAAGCGATAACTGGTTCGTAGCAACAAAAGTAATGAATGTCGAAAGAGAAAACTATTTTATGTAGAGAAATGTCAAAACCATCGATACCAAAACAGTTAAGTTATTGTATAACAATTGTTTGCATTGATACATCAGCAATATAGTCTATTCAAAGTTATTTTGTACATACGTCATCTAAATTTGTTACGTCAAAACGTCGCAATGTTGCCGCATCAACTCTGAGTTTTATTTCAGTTGGGCTTTGATATATAACAAAATTCTAATGTAAATAAAATAATTGAACAAAAATGTTATGAAATATAGTTTATTTTAACATTATAGTACATCTGAAAACTACAGTTAATTATACAGCCACAATAGTTTATAGATTAAAGTTATAACCTCTTATCACTATTGCTTTCAAGAATTCTGCGTACGTCTTACAACCAGACGACTTTTAACGCTCAAACGTTTACATGTTCGAGCTAATTAGACAGACAGAAAAATATTGTCTGATTCTGAAACGAATTTACAAATTGCGGTAGGCAGTACATTAAACATCTTGATGACGTATGTACCAAAAAACTTTGAATAAACTATATGTATCACGGCTAAATTTAAACATGTTTCTCCTTACACCAATGGATTCTGGATTACCACTTGAAATGGTTAACCCAAGAAAACCTCACCATGTTAAAGAAAATTCATCAAATGGTGTTGGGATATCGCAAATAGAATATACAAAAATGTGAATATGCGAAATCTTACTCAGATTATGTGTCCAGAGTGTCGAAAATTATCCAGAGGTTGTAAAAGTAACAAAGTAAAAAAAATGGTATATAAATTAACTTCGAGGCCCAATACTCAATGGATGACGGGCAAACTTTAGGTGGCTAGAAAAGGAGCATCCTCCATCAATATTTTAGCTGCTTCACAGACCGTAAAATTTTTTGGTTCTTATATACATTGCCTCAAATTTTATTCCTTTGTATTCCGTTCGTATGATAAACAAAGATAGCGAAATATATTTACAATGAACAGAAGTGAAGATAAAATTGCAGAGTTTGAATCAACAGCTGAGATAATTCGCGTGATATAAATAAATAATTTCTGTAAAAGTGGCGTGTTTTTATTGTGAATTTAGCGCACCAGTATCAAATGTCAGGTCTAGTTCAACGCCTCCGTTATAGCATCTTGTTCCTTATCTTGTTGATGCTTTAGAGAACAATTGAGATGTATTGGTTAATTAATTATTTACAGAACTATGAAAATAGGGTCATCAGATGAAATAACAACTATTATATAATATATGTGGTCCTAACGAGCAGTCATCTAAAGAACAACGATTATTCTTTGATATATCGGAAATGTTATCCAGTCACTAAAGAATACCTGTGAAAATATCTTAATTTTTTTAATTAGTTAAATCCGTGAATTATAATGAAAACGGGGCAAATGAGGAACAGGATTTATTATATAGATGGAGAGAAAAGCAGATGCAACGTCGTCAAGATGTAATCAAGGATTAGCTGTGAAGACAGAAATTGAGAAATGATGAAATGGCATTCATGCAACACAGCATGGGTAAAGAAGTAATAATAAAAACGCCAGAAAATTGGATGAATATGTCTAATTGAAATGGAAAATAACAAAAATAAACAACAACTGTTAAAACGTATCAAACCATTTATAGAAATACCAGTTTTCCAGTTTAGATTTCGAAATTACCACTCGACAATCGACTAAGTGCACAGGGTAAGAGTGGTTGTTGAAAAGGAATATGGAGAAAAGAAATACTGCCATATGCCATGCAGTATTCCTGGACGCCTCACAAACTATGAAATTTGGGTTTAATGTACAAAATTAGCAAATTGGTACAGCGGAATTACTGTCTACTGATGGAATCATATCTTTTCGAAAGAAAATTTAGAGTCTCACATGAAGGGGCGTTTCAACACTTAAACCTATTTTGGCTGGTGGACCACAGGTCTATACTGCTGATATCCCAACAATAAAAGAAGTAGTACTTGGAATATTTGCCGACGACACAATTATTATGGCAAAAGATGTATCTCTAAGACTGTAGAAAAAGTACCAGTAGCGGTCAGCAAGATCTACAACACCTAGTTATATCACTTGACGAATCCCCGAATCCTCAAGCAGAATCAGCCAAATACCTCGGAATATATGTCGATGATAGGTTAAACTGGAAACATCTACTGTAACATGTAATTAATCAAAAAAAAATCGAAAAAAATATCATAGTTCAACTCGTGTAAATGATGAAGAAGCAAGACCTGAAGATGGCAGATGAGATTCTGTCGAAACGTTGTCAAGACATTGAAGGAACCTTATTAATGTAAATAGAAAATACCCCTCGTATGAACCGACACTAATGATGGCGTCAGAAGGATTGTGGGTCAGTTGATTTGCTGTGAATGGTGGCGAAAATGACCAAAAAACCAAATAGAAGTAAGTGAGAGTGTGTTGCGAATTCGCGTTTCCTATCGCCGTCCTATTTCGTTGCTGCTTCGACATGCATCGTTCTATTTCACTCGATCGTATCGATTGTTCGTACAATATAACTAAAAAGTATTAACGTGACAGTCGTTTTCTATTATCGAACAAACATATTTGCAACAACATGCCTGTATCTGATCAATTTCAATTTTACTGTTTCATTGAGTAATAAACGTACAAGCAATATAAAGATTCAGGGATAAAATAATAAATAAGAAATAATCTAATGCTTTCAATATCGCTAACGTTAGCTTCAGTGCATTTTCAATCAATAAGTATTACCGTGATATTGAAAGTACAAATTAATTCGAATCATTTTCGGAATATGGCTCTGGCTGATATGAATGCTAACTTCCCTGGTTTCATAAAGGTTAGACATCGGTCAATAATATTCAGCTTACATATTACTTTAATTGTAATTGTGTGTCAAATTTCGTGTTAACTAAACAACGTTTGTTGCAGGTTTCGATAGGAAAATTGCTCCTTAGAAATATTTTTTGATTAATCTCTTAGAACGTCAACAATCCGCCCGTGGACAATAAGTATTATTGTATGATTTCCGTTATATAATATAACCATCCTAACATGTAACTTATTCTAAAGACTATTCTAACTTATTCTAGAGATTATTAAATCTCACTCTATGTGTCTATTAATTAATTCGTACGGTAGTTTGCGTTTGAGTCTACGCACTTGGGCACTGTCATCGCGCACATTTAACTGTTTGGCGAGTGCATTGTGATGCACTAATAGTCTTTCAGAATACTTCGCACTAGTACTTCGAATCTCACTCATTATGGGTTCTAAGAAGATATCGCGTTGAATCAGTTTGTTGGACACGTAATATGGGGCATCGACGATGACTCGCAACACCTTATTCTAGAACCTCTGGAGGATATCTATGTTAGATTTGCTAGTAATTAGAAATAATTAAAAAATTAATTATATTCCCGATCACAACCATCTTCGTGGAATATTTTGAGAAAATAGAACTAATAATCACCTTATTAAAGCCTTCTATCTGGTTTAAATGTATAAACAATGCCATTGTGATCAAAAAACATGGATTCATCATAATTTTTAAGATCCTATTCACCATTGATACCTTCTTTTCTGAGACTGTTTAGTTAGGCGTTACTTACATGTAAACAGATATATTCCGACTACATTACGTCAAGATTCATTATCCAACCTTAATTCCTTCATTTATAGAACCTTTATTATATCCGGATCAAATTATTTAAGGAATGAAGAATTGCGTACTCTTTCACATTTCTTTCTCAAGAAGTTGCAGCTAACCTACTAAAAAAGGGAAATATCCCTCAAGGAACAACAGACTACATTGGCAGAATACTAAAGAAATACTACCTAAATGTTATCTTCAAACCACACAAGAAGATATCTCAAGTGTTTACAGTGACATTAAAGAGTACTTTAGGCAACCCATGTGTCAAGGTTCCATGTGAGTAATGGTAAAGAGTACATAAGAAAACACATGTATTTTTTATTATATAACAGACTATGAAAAAACAAGCAATGGGTTGAATAATCAGTAGCGAATCAGTACTACAATATGTATATAACAGATCTAGCTCCATATGTGGGCATTATTTTCATTCTTATGTTTTCCTGATTTTTATTTCAGTGATTTATTATCGGATTATCTCCATAAAAAACTCCAAAAAGCTTGCAAAGAGTCAAGCCAAGAACAACAGGTGTTATTTAGAACCAATCGCTGCTTTGTGGTAAGATTCTTGCAATCGGCCAGTTTATGGAAGAACATATCAGATGTTGAAAGTGTGCGATTGTCGCTTTTTATTGATTTTCGCTCTGGTTTCGATTTCGGAAGATTTCGGTATAAAATTGAGTCCAATTTTCAAAATTAAAATAGAAATTGAATCGATACGCAGCTGGATGGAATGTCCTCATATGTTTATCTTAAAAGTGTTGTAATAGCTCTTTTACAATATTCAAAAATCGATAATTTATCCATTACTGGATTAATAAACTATAAACCATAAAAAAATTCTTAACTTTACAAAAGAGTGCTCCTATCAACGCCAGGGCCAAATCCAAAATTGCTATTCACAAAATATAGAGATATTAGAAAGGTATCTCCCATGCATTATTACCTGTGAGGAAATTTCGCGTTCATTTGCAAGCAGAGGGAATAATAACAACAACAACAACAACAATAATAATAATAATAATAACATATACAATATTGGACAGACTGGTTTTTAAGTTTTGGGTATAATCTGACATTTTATTTTGGCATGCCATTATGAAAAGTATGGTTATAAACAAAATAATACAGGGTTCCGAACCAAATGATGAAAACCGTCAAATGATTTTTGGAGAACGAAATTTTCCGAGAAAAACCGAACCGAAATCTTCGCGCAGACCCCGAATGTTTGCTTTGTTAAACTCTGTACTCATCATTTAACTTAGCTTTGCTGGCAAATTTAAACTTCAAGACACTTATGTGGCTTTTGTAGTACGTTGGAATCAACCTCCCGATTGCTTGTAAATGACAACGTCGTATAATCAGGCGGAAACTGCCGAAGTTTACCGAATACGTTTGGGTGTCTTCAGAAATACCCAATACTATTTGTATTGACGAAGCTGTAGATGCGCTCTTGTTCATTATTTGTTCTGATGAACTTTCCGTACCTCTAGGTCTGGCAATTAACAACTATTAGCGTTTGGTTGGTGCTGGCTCCCCTACATTAGCCACCACTGGCCGAATACCGTACCAATTTGAATATGTAGCGTTCCCACCGTTCAGGTGGCGAACGGCACGTCTAAATTTAACGGCGTTTTCCTCACGAATCAGCCGTCGCGGTAATTCGACCGCGAAGACGTGATATTCCGGCTTTCGATTTTCGAAACCGTCAGCCAGTCACATCTACCCGCGACCTGTCCGCCGGTTCGTTTCCTCGTCGGCGTCGATAAACGGCCGCGGGGGGATGGCCCGACCTTAACCTTGTCTCGGCGTCAATTTAGACGAGCGCGAGCTTAAAAAGCAGAGGCGCCACGCTCAACCGAACTAAGGTCAATATTATCAGGTTAATTTCGCGGCGTTGATTTTCGCGACGAACACAGATTGCGAGACGAGGACGTGTCGCGTCCTTTTGTCAATATTTTCTTCAGTTTTTTGCCGCCCCGGTCGATTTATTAACATATAAGGTTATTTTCATGTATGCACTGTTGATGCGGATGCGACGATTGCCATCTTATAGGGTGGCTCTAATCACAGCTGAGCAAAATGCATGTTTTACTTGAATTGAAATAGAAATTACAATCTACTACCTCGTATGTATATAAAATACAAAAACTAATATTTTCACTATTATTATTTAAAATACAATTACAAAATACAGACAGTTATTAGATTATGCAAACACCAGGTGTACCGAAGTGTCATTACAGGTTATTTTTCGGTGAAAAAATTACAGAATATTCAAGAAAATGGAAATAAGTCAAAGTATTGACCATTTGATTCTATACATTTTGACCATCTTTCGGGTAATGTATCGAAGCCATCTCAAAAAACTTCCTTTTCTAATGTCTTGTCGAAATTGGCGAAGTGCTGCTTTACAAACGCGTGTCCCATAGATACGAAACGTTGGTAGTCGGGCGGGGTAAGGCCTGGAGAGTTCAGTGGGTACAATAATATGCCTCATTCAAGTGCTTTCAGCGCTTCCTTGACCGGTTTTGCTATATGAGACGGCGTGTTATCGTGCTATAAAATCACTTTAGCATATCTTCCGGACCATTCTGGACGCTTTTTGATCAACGCATGGTTTAAATTGATTATTTGTTGTCGGTCATACTGTTTTCCCAGGTTTCAACAGTTCATAATACACCACGCCACTCTGGTCCCATCAAACACAGAGCGTTGTCTTCCGGCCAAAAGGATTTGGTCTTGGAGTCGATCGGCCGGCTTAGCCAGATGGTTTTTTGCGCTTAGGGTATTCCAAACAAATCCACTTTTCATCACCCGTGACTATTCGATGCAGAAATAACTTCCGATCATTCCTTTCAAACTACATTTGCCTATCATTCGAGAAATGTAGCCGATCTTCTCATCTTTTGGATTTTCTCCATTACTTTCCACTTAACGCTTCTGCTAATTGTTTTTGAGTTTGGGTTGGGTCTTCATCCAATAACTGTTGCAGTTTCACCTCTTCAAACTGTTTCGGTCTACCAGAAAGCGCCTCATATGTTTTTAAGCTTAGAGCATGCTTACCGTAAGTTTCCACTAGGAAACGATGATTTTCAGCGGCTCTTGATTACCAATTTTTCTTTTAATTAAATAAGAAAAATTGGCACCGCAAGGGCACATTTTCAGATATGAAAGTTGACAATTTCAAAGAAGTATAAATCCATGACGGTGTAACATTCACTAAATATAACATGTATAGTTATGAAGTTTGATGTCAGTAGAAGGAATTCATGCAGCTTTCATTGGACAGGCATGTCCAAACTTTGGTAAACTGCGTCTTTGCCAATACATCTGTATCGCTACAAGACTGGGATACTGTTACAGTTTGACATCTGTTAACTTGAGTTTTTTCACATATGATGCTCAAAGCAAATTCTATATTGAAGTAACTCATTTAAGATGCACGCATAGTTGGGAATACATTTAAAGACGCAGATTACAATAATTTAGACGTCGAATGTCGAATGAAAAGTGAACAAATTTGTCAAGTCAAATTTGTCAAGAGAAATTAATCTTTTTGGTAGAAGACGCAATGAACAGCTCCAAAAAGATATGAATCAAGATCATAGAAAGCGATCTGAATATTACGAGACTAAAGTTGTATATATCACAGGTCTCTAGCGATACCACATATTGCATTAATATCCATATATATATATATATATATATATATATATATATATATATATATATATATATATATATATATATATATCGAAATATTGGTACCTAATATTTAATGAAATTACGAACAAGTTACAGTGCATTAATAAAAAGTAGAATACTTTCTTGAAATGGAATATTAACATCAGCAAAAGTGGAGAAATAATTTGAAGGGTACTATATAGTAGATTAAAATGCAACCTTATATAATTTTCGTCAGTGACGAGATCATATCTAAAAAGACCAATTTGATACACCAATGGAAGTCAACTTTGATATTTGATGTGATAGTGAAGAAATAATTAAAGATGTACTGTTTAGAAGTGATTTAGATAAACCAACAAAAGGCGCATGGAAAGTTGCAAAAAGAGTACTACGATACCTCAGTGGTACCCAAAGACCATGGACTAAGGCGATAGTGGACTTGAAGCAGCAAGTTATGAAGAGTGTGATGGTAACCAACTAGAGAAAGTCTTTAGGGGATTTACACCATCTTATAAAGGTGACATGGAATAAATTAATTAGAAATATATACATGTATATGAAGATTTGGCAGCCTAAAAACAAATTAAATAATTACCATTAAAAATGGAAGAGTGTATGAGTGAAAAAATGTTTAAGGATGTTCAAAGAGAGAATAAAGTCTTAAAGAAAAAATAATGTTACATTTGTTTATCACATAATTGTGCAGGCTAATTCAATTAAATTATTAAGTAAAACTAAATTGTCACCATATAGAAATAGAATAGTTCTAATAGAATAAAATAGAATAGAAAAGTTCAGATTTGAATGTAAAATGGAATAGCTTTGTTCTGGCAATTTAAATGTATTTTTGTATTCTATGTTTTTAATGTTAATTAGGTTAAGTTGTTAGATACATTTAAATTGAGATGGGGTGTTAAATATATGATTTATGTCGATACAAGAGCCAATGTAGAGTAGAAGAAGAACAACTAGTAGAGGGCGCTGTATTTTGTATCGAGACTGTTCAAAAATGTATAACAGCGCAACGATCTAAATAAAGTTTTTCCATAAAACGTCTGTCCAGGACCAATCTCCAGGCCCAGATGGTATAACAGTAAACCATCTAGAAAACCTCACTAGCAAGCAACTAACCGAACTTGCTGACATTATCAACTCCATCCTGAGGTTAAAGCATTTCCCAAGGAACTGGAAACATGCGCTTGTCGCTGTCATTCCTAAAGAAAATGCCCAGTCCAGTACATCTGACTACACGCCCATCAGCCGGATTAGTTCACTCTCTAAACTAGCCGAAAAAGCGATATTAAACGCTTTAAACGATTTTACAGACGCACATCACATAATACCGAACGAACAATTCGTTTTCCGGGCCAAACACTCATGCCTCCATCAAGCTGCCCGCGTCGCAGCAACTATCCACCAAGCACTGATAAAAGGTCGAAAGACCGGAGCCATCTTCTTAGATGTATCCAAAGTTTTCGATCAAGTATGGCGCCATGGTCTAATAATTAAAACGAAACAGTTAGGTCTACCGAATGACCTAATATCCCTGATAGATTCATACTTGGACGGTAGGTCTTTTCAGGTGAGGATTGGTGACGCAATCTCCTCTCGTAAACAAATTTTCATAGGAGTCCCGCAAGGTGTCCCACTAGCCCCAGCACTATTCAACCTTTATATGGCCGATTTCCCCCTCCACAAACTTTCTCACACAGAATTTTACGCGGATGATACCGCTTTCTTCACAACCGGTTACTGTCCCGATGCTATTCGCAACAGACTCCAAGTACAGCTGAACCAAGCGATAGCATGGTACAAATTCTGGCGGCTACAAATAAACCCGAGAGCAAAACTCACGATCTTCTGTTCCACCGCAAGAAGAAGTCCCTATCCCATGGCTCCAGAAAGTTTCATACCTCGGTCTCCAGTTCGACCGCAGATTCCAATGGTCAGCCCAAATTCAGCACGCCCTTTGCAAAGGAAATGAAATAGTCTACTATTTCCACTACTCTACAGAAACAGCAAACTTCCAATCCCACAGAAAGCGACTCTGTATAAAAAGCTATTCCGTCCAATCTGCCTCAATGGAGCACAGGTGTGGTACAGGTATCTCTTGGAGAGACAACTTGAACTACTACAAGTGTTCCAATCCAAAAAAGTCCTTGCGTTACTCAGAGCCCCATGGTTTATAAGGAACGTCAATACACACCTCGAACCAGGCATCGCGTTGATCCCAACGTCTTGATAAAATCCCTACCCGTCCACAAACCTCGGTAGTAAATAAACTACGACAGTCCCAGTCGTAACTTAGGGTCTCTGTCGCCCGCAAAACAACCATTCCCCGAACCTGAAGCGACATCAGCCGAAGACCATTTAGTTCTAGCTGGTCAACCTAGCAAATGAAAAAAAAAGGAAAATTTTTCTTTTGTTCCAAAGCCTTAAGTGGTGTTATTGATTCCGTCCCTTTCCGAACCATAAGTGATTCGTAACATTATATTCCTATTACTTATAATTTTACCCTCGTATCTAATCTTTATATTTGTTATTTGATATGCCTCCATACCAAAGAATGTTTGTCGTGTTATAATAAGATGAGTCCGATAAACTGACGCATCCAAAAGATTAAAGCCGTATCTAAGACAATAACGTCTTAATTCTTCTGTTAGCCCTATAAAATCCAACAATTTAAAGCATATTATCATTAAGTGTTATCTTAAAATGTCGAAAATAACGAGTTCGTTGGCCCGCGCATACCTCGACAAAACAGACAAAAACAAACAGACAATATAATTTATTGTACTGTTTCCGAAAATGTAGCATTCGCCCGGGATGTTAGATAGGTATTGCCCGAGCTCCTCGTCGAATATTCGTTTCACCAGTCATCGCTCGACCGAACCTAATGCGAAATCACGAACCCAAAAAAAAATTGTTACTTGTCATCTCGCTTAATCGTTTACTGGTTCAAATGAAATATCGGCATAAATCAAGCAGGTAAAGATGAGGCTGAGAACAAGGATGAAACACAACGTAGGTCTTCCAATAGAAAAGAAGTATTATTGTTGTCATATCCTACGCACATTTTTTATATCTGGTGAGATTCTTTAAATATTGTCGTTCAATGAGAAAATTCTGTAAACCAGACCTACATCATATTTATATTATATGATTATATTATATGTATTATATTTATTACTCTTCGTGATTCCACTATCTGCCCTATTGGCAATAATAATAATTTCTTCTGTCTATATTATATATACATGGTATGTAGAAAATCACTTCATTAAGGAATCTTCTGTATAAAATATTATCTTAATTAATTAGTCTTATTCTAAAGTCTACATATGTCCAGTAGTCAGATCAGGTGGTATTAAACGTTTCAGTCTACGCACTTCACTATCACGTCGCATATTTAGCTGATTAGCGAGTACATTGGGATGCACTGACACTCTTTCGAAGTATTTCACACAAACACGTTGAATTACACTTGTTATAGGTTCAAGAGGAATATCGCGTTGCATCACTTTATTTGAAATATGGTACGGAGCATCAACAATGGCACGCAACACCTTATTTTGGAACCGTTGAATGATTGACATATTAGATTTGCTAGCGGTACCACATAGTTGGATTGCATAAGACCTAATGGGCTTGAGTATAGACTCATACAGCAATAACTTGTTATCTAATGATAACTTGGATTTGCGCTCGATGAGCCAATACATTTGATATAATTTAAGTTCAAGTGTTTCCGTTTTGAGAGTATGTGCTTCTTCCAGGTTAGGCGTCGATCCAAGTGCATACCAAGATATTTAACATGCTCTGCTTGGGGGAGTTGGCGATGATTGATATTCACTGGTGGACATGTCCTTCTACGCAGGATAAACGTTACATGCGTGGATTACTTCGTTGAAGTCTGACAAACAAATTTTTACAGTGCGTTGAAGAAAAATCAGTCCTCAAATGTTATGTGAAACTTATGGCCATCATGCTCTATCGATTTGAACGTGTAAATAATGGTGTCAACCTTTTAAAAGTGGCTATTTTGACATCGAAGACAAAGAACATTCTGGGTAGTCAAAAAAATATGATGACAAGGATTTGAAGGCATTATTCGATGAAACCATCAATGGGGATCGCTATCAACTACAACAGATGTATTTGCTCTGAATATTGTGCGGAAACAGCCGGAATATGAGCAAAAACACAACAGTGTTATTATTCAGCATAACAGTGATCAATCACATATTGCAAAACCGCCGAAAACATACTTGAAATCATTAAAATGGAAAGTGTTACCCCAGCCACCGTATTCTCCAGACTTTGCTTCTTCTTATTACTACTTGTTGGTAGTAAGAATGGATCGATTCGTATGGGAATATTCGTGTATTCGTTCGTCGTTCGACAGCATCGAAACATTCATCGTTCTTTCGAGATGGAATCCGTAAATTGCCTAAGAATTGGACAAAACTAACATCTATCGATGGACTGTCTATGAAATACTTTGGTTAAAATATATTGTACCGATTTTTCACAATAAAGCTTTGGATCTAAAAATTTGTTTTAAACTAAGTCTATGTCTAAGCCCAATATCAAATATATTATATATAAAATATAGAAAAATATAAAATAAAGTGTAATACTAGATCTAAAAATATAAAACAAGCAAATACCATTGATGGGATACGTTGTTTGGATGGACCACTTTCGTATCGCCCATGTCCCAAAATCCAATTAATAACCTGGAGGCTGTGGACATATAAATAACGGGTATCAAGAGGAAGTCTAAATCGACTGACTATAATGAAGTAAGTCCTGAGTGATGGTTTGGGTAGGTTGGTAAATAAATCTGTCTTAATCTGAAAGAGTTTGTTGTTAATATAGTCTAACCAGTGATATTGAAGGGTATTGTTAACATATCTTAATGGTGGGAATGGGATCTATATGGTGGAGGGATCTATATACGAGAGGCTGACTGTAAGCGCTCTGTTTCATTACCAAATATTCCCACGTAAAAAGGAATCCATGTTAAGAATACTTCGAGGTCCAATGAGAAGAGATAATGAAGTATAATCGGAGATTTAGAGACGATTTAACTAGTATTTGTGGTTGGAAACGGTTATATGTTGGAGTGTCTACGGTTATGAGTATGAGTTAAAACTCAGCAAACAGAATTGAAGCATGATGAAATATTTTAGTAGAAATGCTATTGCTGTTGCTGTAAAAATCATAGCCAACGCCTTTTATAGATTTGGAGCTGTCTGTAATTATAAAGTTTTGGTCAGGATAGCTGAAAGGAGCTAGCGGAATTTTACTTAAAGAAACAAGAACAATAATTCTTCTTGGAGTCCATGTGTAATGGATAAGATTTGGATCTTTGTCAATTCATTGAATATTATTCCTAAGAATTTGAAATTATCTGGGGGTTTAACAGCAAATTGGTTAAAAGAGAAGTTAAGAAGTAGATTTGTAGGGAGAAATCTGAAAACCTGTAGTTGAGGACCAGGTAAAGAGTTGGTCACTCTGAAGAAGTCTCTCCCGTATTTGAACAAGCCTACTTGTGATAAATCTGTAAGTTTAATGACGATATTCATGACTATTTAAGTTAGCTCGGTCAAAAGGTTACAGTAATAATATTAATTGATTATTTAACTATTTTAGTCTTCTATATCCTAAGCAAAAAACTGATACCAACACATTGCTAATGCGTGTACTATTATAAAATATCCTTTAGAATACCATCGATACTTGAACCGAAGCATCAGAGTCCAGAGGACTACGAGGAATTATATTATAACTGAAAATTACCCACACTAAACTATGATCACCTACGGTCGTCTTCTTTCAGGGGAAGATATAATATTATGTGAATGTTGCAAACTCGAGAAAATTTAACGCAAGTTTGTAATAAATTTCATCAATTTTGGCTTGTAATGGGGTCACGCAATAAAAAATTAGGCGATAAATATGCAATATATCACATGAGGTTCAACAAACTGTTATTTATTTTAGAAGATGTTTCTATTTAGATAATATTTCGGTAGATGTCTTATCTAGCCGGTGCTCAAATATCTTAGAGTTATTATAATTCTATTGTCGCAACATGTAACAATTCAAACAGTAAATGGATCAAATAATGATTACTAATCAAGGATTTCACAGTTATAACATTCATATAGCCTTTCATATATATAAATATATATATATATATATATGGCCTTTCATTATCATTGTCATTGACATCAATATCACTACTTTACTTACAACTGTTTGTTTTATCGGTTGGAATGTGTAGCTGTCAATAGGATTGTTTATTCGAACACTCACTACTTTTTTGTGGAAGGAATTCACTCGGAAACAGAAAACGTTGGTTGAATAAAAACTTGACTATTTTGATTTTAAATATTTCATGTGGTGGATGGGAGGATGGACAGGATATTAGGATAGGTTAGGAAGTACGGAGGCGCTATGGAAATGTTACTGTGTTAATATACCTATTGTAAGGTAGAGAAAAAGGAGAAAAGAGAAAGAGGCGTCGTCGTGGTATTCTTTTATAGCCGGAAACCGCATGGTACCAATCCACCAGCTTTACCAACCTTTGAACTTAATGTAGATGTAATAGTGGTGGTCTAAAGGGTTGTAGCACCACTATAAATTTATAAGAGAGTCTGATGAATTTCGGCAGTAAATGTTTCCAAATCAAACAATAACAGTAATGTGTATGGAAATGCAATTTTGAGCTAAATAATACTAAATGTAAAACTATTAATTTATGTAGAGCTATACCAAAATACTTATTATACCAGTACTTAATAAGGTATTTTGTATTTGTATAATTTTAATTGTATCTGAAAGAAATGAAATAAGCCTTTCAGTGATATACAACGTTATCAAATAAACTGAATCGATATGTTTCAACACAAAAACACGAATTACTTTTTCGCACATCTAACATAACAATATTTAATGCCACACAGTGAAAAAAGAGTGTATTGTACCGAAAGCTATTCAAAATTACATTTTTATTTAATTCGTGTGGTAGTCATTTCTTCTGCTTTTGAATAAGTTTTGTCCCATTTAAACATCTAAAAAGAGTTAATTTATCACCTGCAAAGCAAAATATGAATGTTCTTTTAGAGTTTAAGCTGGGTTCTCGTTCAATAATTTTGTAAATCATTGTCTTTGGACAGTTTTGGCCCTCCAGGCCGTTCATTGTCAGTGACATCGATATCACTACTTTGAAATCGTTGAAAATATAAACAACAGTTGAAGTATGACGGAATAATATTACCTTAAGATTATAAAAGTCTTTGATGAACTTCGGCAGCAATTTTTTTCTTATCAAACAATAATAGATGACTGTCGAAGGTGCAGTTCTGGACTCAATAGTAGTAAATCAAAAACTGTTATTTTATGTAGAGAAATGTGCAAACTATCGAATATAACAGTTATTTATAGAAATACTTCGCATTTTCTCTAGAAGATGTCACAAATCAAAATACATGCAAGAACCTAAGTATCTAAGGAAAGCAAATATCTAAGTACCATCTAAAAAAATGAAGCCTTTCAGTGATATACCACGTATTCAAATAATGCGAACCGATAATAAGAGTGTGCTTCAACACAATAAACAACATAAAAACACGAATTACTTTTTCGCACACCTAACATAACAATATTTAATACCCAACAGTGAAAAAAAGAGTGTTTTGTACCGACCCTCTCCTTCCCCCCACCCACCGCCTACCATCGCATCAGCGCCCGGATAGTAAACAAAACTAAACTGGCCGAAAAGTCGACGGCTAAAACGCACGCCAAAAAAACAGTCATCGGTTTGTCGGGCGCGCAGCAGCTCGACGAGCAAGATGGAAAGGAAAAAAAAACGATTCAAAAAGACGACTCGTAACATTTTAGCCAATAAACGAACTTCCGCTATCGCGAAAGCTAGCCGAGAGAGCAATGCCTTTTGAACTATTCTTCTTATATACTTGAGAACGGTTTATGTTAAAACCTCATCCTAGGACAGTTCTCGATATATCCGTCTTATATTAAAGCCGCGCACAAATACCAAGCCGCTGCAACTGCGGACGATTTCGCGACAGTGTGACAGTGTCGTCGTTTTGGTGTGAACACTTGGTCCAGGTAAGCCCCCGAAACATTATCGATTCCGCGTCTAGGGCCGATGCCATTGAGGCGATTTTCTTCAGTTGTGTCAGTACTGATCGAGTGATTTCCGAGAAAAATATTGTTTATAATCCCAAAATGTTGTTCAAACACGTCTTATCAACTATAGATTGCATCTCATCAGAGTGGCATCGAATATTTCTGTAATTATAATAAGTGTTTGCACGTATTCTGATTGTTTCTTCACTTTAGAAATGGATTTATTCAGTAAATTTGGTACAATATATTAATCATAATATTTTCCATCATCACATCACAAAATATTGAAAAAACGACGTTGGTTTGGTAGTTCTTCAGCATTTCGAAACCGTGTATTCGACAACCCATGCTGCATAGATCCGAAGAAGTCAGATATAACCAGAAGGCACTATGTATTCTTCACAACTCTTATAACATGTGATCGAGCATTGTCATGCAAGATGATTATTTTGCTTCTCTTACAGCAATTGCTCCCATATTTTTGCTGTTATATCTGTGATAGAGCTGCTTTTCGTATAAAAAAATGAACAACATGAATGTGTATATATATATATATATATATATATATATATATATATATATATATATATATATATATATATATATATATATATATATATATATATATATATATGTTGCCGCATCAACCGTGAGTTTTAGTTCAGTTTGCCTTTGACATACAAGAAAATTCTAATCTAAATAAAATAAGTGAACAAAAAAGTTATCAAATATAATTTACTTTAACATTATAGTACATCTAATACATCGAAGGATTTTGCTTTATGAAACTGCGATATTGAATGGGTTTGAAATTATATCTTCAGTCAATTCATTTGGTAGCCAGTATTTGGTCCTCTGTTTTGACCCCTTTGATCTGGAAATACTTTATTCATCAACTGCAGAGCTGTCTGTAAGTTCTTCAGAGTTTCAGGTGGTTATTCGGCCAATAAATCTTATTTGGTCCTCCTAGCCGTTATTTGTTATTGATATCGGAGTCATCACTATTATATCGTAGCAAAAGGATAGGACGGAGCAGCGGAATCATAAGTTTGAGAAAACCGCTATTTTTGCAAATAAATGCCAAAATAACCGAATTTAACAGTTGTTTACATTGATATTCACCAATAGGTATCGCTGATCAAAATGCATGCAAGCCCAAAACATATAAGTTAAAGCTCGTTCATAAGCATTAGTTTTATTATGTGTCATTTTACTGAGTTAAGTTACAACAAACACACTTTTTTTTATTATTTAATTAATACATTGTTACTAGTCGTTTCCGTCTAACCTACAATTTGTTTTTATGCTAACTTAAATCTAGGTATATAACTAGGAGGACCTATCGGCCCTAACTCAGTCTCTGATGAAATAATGTTTATACATGTCACTGCTGAATTTTTTAATATATACACCTTACTACACAACCCTACACAAGATCAGATCGTTTGATTCTTTTGAGTCTGTGTCCTGTTCTGATGGTATCCAAAAGTTGCAATATTTCAATATTCGTATGAGAATGGAGTCTTTCCTCATGCCCCCTTGCAATTCTCTTGATTTCTTGTCTGACTGTGCGTATCTGAAGGTGTCGATGTAGGTAATCAGCCCTATAGTATTTAGGTGCACCCATAATACCTCTCAGGACTTTGTTCTGAAAAATTTGTATTTTATTAATGTTACTCTTTGCAGGACATCCCCATAATTGAACTCCGTATGTCTATATAGGTTTCAATATTTGCTTATATATTAGCAATTTATTATATACTGATTATTGTGATTTTCTTCCAATTAGCCAGTACATTTTCCTATCTTTCAATTCCAGTTCTTTAATCCAGTTCTTTTCTTTTCTTCTTTATATGTTCCTTCCAGCGAAGTTTTGCATCGAGATTCATTCCGAGATATTTAGCATTGTTGCTATATGAAATGATAGTGTCTGTTCATAGGTGAACTGTACATGTACAGATTTACTTTCATTAATTCTTATTTTCCAAGCTTGTGTCCAATTATTTATATTATCACTTTCCTGTTGTAATTTTCGTGAGGCTTCTTCACTATTGTCTCCGACAGCTATAATCACAGTATCAACAAACACAATATTAAATACAAGTTTATTAGATTTCTTGTTTGTTAAATTGGTCAAGAAAATTTGAAGATATTAACTGAAAGAGATGCGTTTGAGTTGATATTTAAAGGAAATGAAAATATCTATTGAAATGAAACCTATATATTAATTAATTTTAAAATAACATTTCACATTTCGGAAACAATCTTTAGGATATATCCACTAGGACTACCTCTACGGAATTAAATTCAAACAGCCTTATTTATGGATGATAACATGGCCTCCAAAATATAAAGATATAAAGAAAACAAACAAAATATTAATTTAAAAACAAAAATTAATTCACAATTCAACATTATTGTAGCACCAATCTCTCTATAATAAGTTGTCAGTACTTAATAATCATAACTGACACAATTAAACGTATTCAAATTTCTATCATTCCAAGTAATACCCTATATAGGCATAAACTCGACAAAAATTAATTTTTCATTATGTAACGCCTATCATATCCGCCACATTTGCATGACATTTCGCATCTACCATTTGTTTTGATCCCTTTTTTTTACGATAATGTCAAGTTGATTCTTGGAGAGCTTCGAAATCAAAAACCTGTTTTGTCGAATTGTCGATAATAAAAAAATGACCATAAAAATCATAAAGTTCACAATAAATCCTTGAGTTTCAGATTAGAAAAAAAATCAAAATTAATATATAGTTTAAATTAATTACTCCAAAACTAATTAACTTGTCACCAGTTGTCCAGTTTATTGAGAAGATTGTTGTACAATTTACAGGGGATAGACAAAATAATATGAATACCTGACATATATACAACATATATTCATTAATAAGGTGTTGATACAAACAGCTGAAATTATTCGCTGAATAAACTCATAAACTGTTTGAATAGTTTCCAACGTAATTTTGTCTCTTTATTGTACCAAAACATCCGTTAATTGCTTCAATGGTGTTAAAGATAGAAATCCATCCCTCTTTCTTCGCTCTAAAACTCTCATATTTCTTGAATTTCGTCTTCTTCAAACTGATTCCCCATTACTTTGTATAATTGTTAATTTTGCTTACTAATGTTTGAAACTTATTGCTATATAAATAAAGTTAGTTCAAGTTTGTTAGATAATTTTTATCGCTCTTGTCGGATTTCTTGTTCGAAGTGGTTCAGTGCAAAATCTGTTTTTTATCACTAGGCATATCATATGAGAAGCCCGCGTAGGTCGCGCGTTCGATTCCCGGCGGGAACAACAACTTTTCGTTGTTGTTCTAGGTTGATTAGAATATTTGTTAAATCGTTAAAAGGTTAGGTAGGCGCCTGCGCGTTCCTTATTTTCAACCACTGTTTCTTTATTCCTATTTTTTTTAATACGAGCTGCATCTTTACTTAGTCTATCCATTATAATATTTAATAAAATAACTGCGTAATTTATTGAACAAATATCTAACACCAAAAAGGGAAAAATATAATATTTTTAACAAGAAAACTGAACCGACTTCAGAAAATAAATAAGGAACTCACTAAAAATTAAAAAATAATCAAAATTAGATTTTCACATAAAAAAAGCATTTTAAAATAAGATATGTACATAATAATCGTTGTATAAACTAAATAAAAATAAACAAAAACCTTAATTAACCTCTCTGCTATACATATTTTATATACTACTATATACACAATTTATCTTAATACCTGCCCGAGCACAAACAATACAAAAATAATAATATAATTTTATGATATATACAAGAAATTAAATTAGCAACAAAATAAATTTAATTTGTTGCTCGTACCGACTTCAAAGTTATTAGTTGGTAGTAGTTAAAATAATATTGTAAATAGATAAATAGGTTTAGGTAGGCATTAAGCTAAATTGTGTATATATAGTAGAATATAAAATACGTGTAGTAGATTGGTTAAATAAGGTTTTTGTTTATTTTTATTTCCTTATTACAACGATTATTATGTACATATTTTATTTTAAAACGTTTTTTGTGTTATTTTTTAATTTTCATTGAGTTCCTTTTTTATTTTTTGAAGTCGGTTCAATTTTTTGTTAAAAATATTTTATGAAAACTTATATTTTTCATCTAGTTACATATATGTACTTTCCATATTCCAAACGTGTACGATATTATTCCCAACAATACCCATTCAAACGTAGATGTTTACAGATCATATTTTTTAGTAACCACTAGGAACAATGTTACTAATACACAAACAAATGTAACATACCCTACCAAACAGTGTTAGATAACCAGTTACATTTTAGATTCTCCGTCATTATGGCCGTTTTGTTGATGTTTTCACAAACAGACGTGATAGTATACAAAGAGATACTTACTGGAATTAACATATATTCATAAATTCAATTTTTCGTCTCAACTTCTCCAAAATTTTTAATCTTATATATAACAATTCAGTATCAGTTGCGATCTTATATTAAATCTTGACTGACTAAATATCGACCAATCTCACAGACACGTGTGATGTGGACATACGATGACATTGCTTCAAGAGTATTCATCGCGTAAGGCGGGCCTAAGGCCGGCCACAGTTAAATTAAAGCTTTGTAAACCAGCTGGTGTCGGTTCGCCAACTGAAAAATCGTCCTCCAGCGATATAAGTTTGGAGGCACCGAAAAGGAAACGTGTTCGGTTACTGTTAGATGCTGCGTATGATCCTCCCGAACCAGGAAGAATAACATAAAGCGTCTTTCAAGGTTGTATCTACGAGGGAACTCTCATAAATATCGTTATTGTTTAGCTATAAATCATATACTAGGATTTTGAAATAGTTTTAAAGGATTTACAACATATTTTTTAAGTTATTAACAAGAGTCCAATTCTGGAGAATCACGGCATCTGCACAAGGATTTATATTTGCAACGTTGACAGTTTTTGCAAATTATACGTATATTTGAAGAATATAATATACCAGGTCAATTTGAAAAATTCCCGGCCTACCAAAGTAAAACACATTTTTTTGTAAAAATTAGTTTTTTTATCCAACATAATTCCCTTCAAGGGTAATACACTGATTATAGCTACCTTCCAACTTTTCGATACCATTTTTGTAGTACGGTTTGTCCTTTGCTTCAAAATAGGCCTCAGTTTCGGCGATCACCCCTTCATTCGACGAGAATTTCTTCCCAGCGAGCATTCTTTCGAGATCTGAGAACAGTAATTAGTTGCTGGGGGCCAGATCTGGACAATACTATGGTATGATATGACTAAAAAACTGAATAAAAGATATATGTAAAACTATATTGAAACCTAGTTTGTATAAATATTCCTGCACCACTAAAGAAGTTCCAACGTATATTAGAATCTCAAAACAAACAAATTACTGTAGAAGATCTTCAGTATTGTTACCAGCTGAAGCATTTCTGAATAACTGACTGAAGCTAAAAAAAATGTTATAGAAACAGAAACACGCAAGAATCATTTTGAAGCCTGACTACTGAAATGCCTAAATGGGAAGTGATGATTATTATGACTACGACATTTGCCTGGAAGAAGATCTTCGGTTGTTGTTCGGCAGATTTCCATTTTTAATTAAGTTACTCGAAAATTCCAATTTAAAAAGCCTAGAGTGTGAAGATTTATAATCTTCAAACCTAAGCCACAGTCTGACTGATATCAAATGTTTACAAGGACAAGAATGCTTAGCATCGACAATAAATTCTCGAAACAAATGGTAAACAACCAGATACTTTCTGATCGCTCCAATATTATTGCCGTTTTTGCGCCATTCTAGAACCGCCTGTCGCGAATTGCGAACAAAAAGTCACCAAAACCATGCTAGCGTTAACTTTTTACCGCCGGTCCGTGGTACTTTCATCGGCACCAAATCTAGATCTATCTAGATCTATCTATTATCGAGGCGTTATCCGAAACCAAATAACTTTCTTTTCGCGAAACAACAAAAACAAACGGGAAAAAAGCCGGAAGCCAGCCACAGAACCACGTTCCACATACAACAGTGCGGCAATTCGCTCCAATGTATAGGGTGTCTTTAAGAAATATTCAGAAGAGGCATCGAAGAATTTCATCACAGACCACAGGTGACTCAATATCAATTTCCTTAAATGAATTGATGGTAGCCCGTCTACGCCCCTTAAGAAAAACGACTCTTAATACTATTGACATTAAAGAAGCTCTTAAGATATGTCCACATTGCGACTAGATTACATACCAGCTCGTTGCAATTCATATTACAAGTGGTTGTACGTTCATAATTCACGATAGTCATATACTTTAAGTATCGCTGATTATTTTTTTAATTTATTTTTTTATTAATCTCTTAGTACTTCAACAATCTGCCCGTGGCCATTAAGTATTATAATATAATTTTCGTTATACAATGTAACTTTACATGACATGTAGAAGATCGCTTCAGTAAGTGATCTGCTATACAAACTTATAATCTAAATCTTATTCTAGATTCTATTCTAACTTATTGTAAACTCTAGCCTAACTTATTATAGAGATAATTATATCTCACTCTATGTGTCTATTAATCGCACTTCACTGTCATCGCGCACATTTAACTGTTAACTGTCTTTTAGAGCATTTTGCACTTACACTCCGAATCTGACTCTTTATGGGTTCCAAGGGGATATCGCGTTGAATTAGTTTGTTAGAGACGTAATATGGGGCATCGACGATGACTCGCAACACATTATTCTGGAACCTCTGGAGGATAACTATGTTAGATGTGCTACTACACCCCAGAGTTCAATACCATCGGTCCAAATGAATCTACGTATTGAATGATATAGCAAAACCTTGTTATCTAAGGATAATTTAGATTTACGCCCTATCAGCTAATACATTTTGATTTAGTTTAAGCCCAAGCTGCTTGCGTTTTGTCACTATATGTTATTTCCATATTAAAGGTCGAAATGCATTCACAGATATTTAACGTTGTCTGCTTGCGGAAGTTTATAATTATTTATTTTTACTGAGGAACAAATTCTTCTACAAAGAGTAAATGTCACATGGGTAGATTTTGTCTCATTTGCTCTGATACGCCATGTTTTCTTATAGATGGACTGGGTAGACATGGGCGCTTTAGATATTTCATGGCTTTTCAGAGTGAATAATCAGTTTCTTTATCATCTGCTAAATTTCTCAGATAGTTATTTATGGTTTTGTTTTTAATTTCTAGTATTTCCCTTTTCAGTCTTTGGGTATTATATTTTATATTGTTTAAAGTATTTTTATTTTCAGTTCTGTTTTGTTGCCATTTTCTTCATAATTTTCGTTTTTCAGCTACAATTTCCTTCACTTCTTTTGGAAAATGAATTCCTTTAATTGTACTCTTAATTTCTCGAGTATTATTCTAAGCAGCTTGATGAATATCTACTACGAATTTTTCTGCTTCAAAATGTAATTGTTCAGTTGTCTTGAGGGATATATTTAGGTGAATTCTCGTTGCAATTCATATTATAAGAAGTGTTGTATGTTCAAAATTCATGATAGTCATCCACTTTAAGTATCTCTGATTGTTTTTTTATTTATTTTTTATTAATGTCTTAGAACTTCAACAATCTGCCTGTAGCCAATAAGTATTATAATATGATTTCCGTTATACAATATAACTTTACATGACATGTAGAAGATCGCTTCAGTAAGCGATCTGCTATACAATCTTATAACATAAATCTTATTGTAGATACTATTCTAACTTATTCTAAACTCTATGCTAACTTATTCTAGAGATAATTATATCTCACTATGTATCTCTTAATCTCACTTCATTGTCATCGCGCACATTTAACTGTTTGGCGAGTGCATTGGGATGCACTAATAGTCTTTCAGAGTACTTCGTACTAACACTTCAAATAGCACTCGTTATGGGTTCTAAGGGGATATAGCACTGAATTAGTTTGTTGGAGAAGTATCACATATCGACGATGGCTCGCAACACTTTATTCTGGAATTTCTGGATGACAGTTATGTTATATTTGCTAGTAGTACCCCACAGTTCAATACCATAGGTCCAAATGGGCCTAAGTATTGACTTATACAGCAAAACCTTGTTATCTACGGATAATTTATATGTACGCCCTATCAGCCAATACATTTTGATTTAGTTTAAGCTCAAGCTGCTTGCATTTTGTTACTATATGTTTTTTCTAGATTTTGTCTAATACGCCATGTTTTCAACCACAATTTGACTTTGTTAAGATGAAGTAGGAGGTTTCTTGTGGCTGATGTTGGATCCTTGAATCATTATAAAACCTTTGTATCGTCAGCATATGTTGCAACAGAAGTATTTTTTTAGGTCGGTAGGTCAGCTATATACAATAGATATAACAATAGATCAAGAGTTCAGCCCGGCTCACTGATTGATCTGTTATAACTAATGTTTAAACTTATATCTCCATTAAGCTCAATTGAACGTTCCGTGTCCATCGCATATGTTATTTATTATGTTACGAGACTGACATTCTGAATTTCCCGCGTAGTAACCCTTAACTGCCATATATCACATGCAAGATTCTATAAATTCAGCTAAAAATTGCTGCCCCGTCCAGTTAGGGTTAGCCCCCTTGGTATACGGTGATGGGATGACAATTGAATCGAATAAAGAACAAACGTCTGTTTTGAGAAAACTGAAAATAAATCAAAAAGGTGCTGACATCAAATTTATTTGCCAAGTACATGTTAAATATAAGGTTCATTCATCAGTTGAATGTAGCATTACAAAATTATTACCTATTTGTATGGCACAAAGGATGGCTTCTGTTTGTTTTTATATTAAAACTTCAAACTGATTAATCTTATAAACATTTTTTTCGACGGCAAGTATTACTTTAAACCTTCTGGACCAGCTGGATATCAAAATTCGTAAAAAGGGGCCAGACCTGAAAAGGAAAAAATCATCTTATGTCCACATGATATATCTTGTTGATCCATCCCCCGAGTTCTTCTACGTACAATTTCCCACACTCTCTGATGATTTTATATACTACCATCAATTTAAGTGAAATCTTCCTGTATCTAGTATTTTGAAGTGCAAAATATATTCCCTTGTGTCGTGTGCTGTGAAATTGCTTTCCATGACATGACATTTTTTTCCTCACTGTCCTGCTAAGGTGGTTTTGTTGTTCTTTGTAAATCTCAAATTAAAAATGTTGGTGTGAATCTCAACTACTAGGACTGTCAATTAATTTGGGGGGTCTTCAATAGATATCTCATACAATATTAATTCTCACAAATATATCAACAATTGGAAAACTTCTGGAAAAATTCGAGTTAAAGTCTCCGTTTACGAACTACGGGTTTATCTAGACTGGACCTACTGTTTAATGTGGGTTCCGAACCACGGTCCTCGGCATTAAGCAGGATTCGAACCCGCGACTATTCCAACAGTAGATGGACCGCCCTGTCGCCTTTGCCACTACGCCACCAAGTCGGCTTATTACTTTTATTTTATGTATAGATTTATTATGAAGTCCATCAAACATTTTTAGAAACTTTGGTGATTTTGTCAGCCATACTTAGTATAGATATTAGTATGGGCTTGACTTTATGAAGATAATCAATTTCTCGTAGAAATCCAAGGAGTTTGGCCAATAGTTATTGCTCGAAAACCCAACTCAAACTCTTAAAGAACTTTCAAACAACTTAACAGTTGATGAATAAACTAATTTCAGGTATTTAACAGTTGAAAAGTCCCCGGCCTGCCATAGTAAAACACATTTTTTGAACAATTGAACACAAATTAACTGAAGATATAATTTCGAACCACTCAACATCACGGCTTTATAGCTTACCAGTCAAAGAAAGGACAGTTTTCTATGGCGTATATGCGTATGTATACGATATGTTCATGGCCATGAAGTATTGGCCATATTTCATGGAATCAGTAAGGTGTAATCTAGTACGAGTTACTAAAACCAAATTACAAAAAAGACGCAGAGCCATCCTTTTGCATGACAACACACAACCACACGCTGTTCAAGTTCCCCAAGATCTGCCGCATCCAGCGAACACACCAGACATAGCGCCGTCTGATTACCACTTATTCATATCGATACAGTGACGGTAAGAAATGACCAGAATACGTATTCCATATCTTATACGATTCTCTGCTGTTTCTGGGGAACGAAAACGAATTTTTTTAACGAAAGACTGAAATCGTACATTTCAACAGCGACTGGGTCACGCACTCAGCTGTGTGAAAGGAGAGAAAGAGAATCAGTTAAAATCGACTTCCAATTATCCCGGTTCGTAGCCTACTTCGTTCTCGATGGTATCCTCTCCAGAAATAATTAATATCCGATATTAATTAGTTTTAATTGATCTCGCCCCTCGGCAGATCGATTTCGGTGTGTTTTTTTATTTTTTAATAATAAGGCCAGAAAAGTATGGGGAGTGATGGGGGCCGAACGGTAGTACCTGCAACTTTTTTCTAAGCCGTTACATCTGTCATAGGCAGACGTGTATGGCGAGCAGCCATTCTAGTACGTAATTACGGCGACAGCTGTCGGTAGCAGATGTATTTTGGGTTTGAATGCTGAAAAAATCATTAGCTTCGAAAAAACAATGTTACCCTCGGAACATTCACTGAAACACGATACAATAGAATAATACATTAATTTCACATTTTCATCGTTCGAAATTATCTTTACAAAGTATCGATAATACGAGAACGTTTTAACAAAAACGATGTTCAAATGTTTACTTTATCATTAAACGATGCAAAACAACATTCCCATTATGATGTTTATTGAAAATTGACAATAAGAAATAAACAAGAGACCATATACATTTAATTACTTTAGAAATAGCGAAAGTTTTTACGATAATTAAGCTCTATTACTATTAAGCTCAATAAACAAAACTTTACAAAACATTTTAAAAAGGTATTTATTGAGAAATATTGATACATTATTTATATTTACTCAATTTTTACACATGGGCTGAAAAGTCCCGAACGTAATAACGAAAATGCGATTTTTTTTGTTCAAAATTGATTTTATTCATCAACGTAATCTCCATCAAGAGCCACACAATAATTCCAGTGCTACTCCAACATTTTAATATCACTTTTGTTGTCACCAATTGTTGTCCACTCAGATGACGATCCTTTTGATTCCGGAGTGAAGTGATGAATCCATGTTTCATCCATTGTCACATATCGAAGCAAAAATTCCTGTTTGTTACGTTTAAGCATGACCAAACACTGATCAGAATCATACGTTCTTGTTTTGGTCAACAGTGCTCATGCAATATAAAGCCATCACATTTGATATCCTTACAATGTTAGCTAACTCAGGCAACTTTACTTTTTGATGGTTCAAAACGATTTTGTTTTTTTTAAATATTTTCTGGTGTTACCACCTCATTTGGACGTCCCTTCATCATCGGTGTCTCCACGACCACGTTCGTAGTCAGCAAACCAACGTTTTATTGTTGTTTCTGATGGAACAGAGTCTCTGCAATACTCTTCAAGGCATTGCTTCGCTTCAACGGATTTTTTTCCCATCAAGAAGCAGTGTAAAATTAAAACACGAAATTGTTTTTGATCAATTATTTTGAATATAACAAAAGTAGTGTCGCTCTTGGCACAATAACTCACAAACTTATGAGTAGAATATCATGAAATTTTAACAGCTTTCGTTTCAAGGTTGGTATTAACTGAAAAAGCTGTGAATGCAATAAAGCTAGCGCCATCTATATGTTAGGCCCGAGACTTTTCAGTCCATGTATTATATCGAAAGAGCGATATTAGTATGGCACCGATCCAATCATCGATCCATTTTCGGATTTCAAAAGGCTACATCGATCTAATGAACAGAAGATTCTATGTCTCTGAATGAGTACAAAGCTGGCCGAATTTGGTCATGCAAGAGACATTTATTGACCTTCTGTCGGTTACTCACTATTGTCTGTATATTTTTTGCAACAACATCTCATTTAATTTGTTCTGTTGACGTCAAAGACATCTGCAGTAACAATTTATTTCTATTTCGATCCATTAAATACTAAGCTATGTGGAAGTTTTTTGAGAGTTTAACCTGAGTTTTGTGGCAGAATCATTTATTTTCCCCACCGCATTATTAAGTTAATTTTGAAATATGTTTCAACAAATTAATTTTATAAAAAAATAGGCAACAATGATCCTAATTTTGGAGGAGTTCTCCATTGATTACGAACCATTTGTTAAGTAAGAGGCTACTAGATAGTCACCCTATGGCCAGTATCCAAGAATCAGTAACAAAGAACCGCCGTTATGTTCCTTCCGACTCACAGAGAAAGTGGTTATACTGTTTTGGCATGTAAATACCACCTTGGAAGTTTTTAAAAGTTTCCCACTACTATTGGACTAGTTTAGATGAGCTGTCAGACACTTTTGCCTTTGCATTAAGTCCACGTCCAGCAGCAAATGAGCATCTTGAAACTTTCAAGGCTGTCCAAGGAGTCCTCAGGTCAATAAAATCAATCAAAACTGTAAAATAATGCACCAAGTATACTAGAGATTGATTCTAAAGTTCTAGAAACATGTTTCCTTCTTGAAATTAGTACAGAATCTTAACTTGGGAAGTCCCACGTCAGATCCCCTCATACTTACAAAAGGCAGGAAAATATTTCTGTTTTAAATATAATATTAATTTGGTCAACAACTATATTTAAACGAAAACATTACCATAATCAAAAGTAACATTATGATGTTTACAGAATATCAAGAATGAAACGAACAAAAGATGATTACGAATTTATTTTCAACTGTTTACGTTACAATTATCCATATTTACATGCATCGAAGTTATAAATACAACTTGATAATTGGTAATTAACGTCATGCATATAACCTTGACTTAAAGTTAAGTTAAACCAAACAATATCGTTCCAGATTGCAGATCGTGCTTTCTTCGTTATCTTCAACAGAATTAGTGTTATATCTGGATCAAGATAATTGTAAAAAGTCGTTGTTAAAGTGCATGAGCCACCTTCACCAAAAATAAACAACATAACCTATAAGAATTATATTCAACAGAATTAGAATTCATTGTAGACATTACTTTTCGAGGTTATGATAATGTACTCAAATTATTTTTCCTAATTCTTCCTACATTGTCAATCCTTCTGAATGGCTCCAAGAGTTGGGCATCTGTAAGCTTGAGGTTTTCAAAATGCGATGCCTAAGGCAAATTCTACATGTTTATCTCGGCAGCATATTAGAACTATAATCAAAACTCTCTGCAGATATTCATTCGTATGTGATATCATAACAAACGCTAAAAAAACATTCAGTTAAAGAAAATATCATTATGCGCCTTCGCCATATATTAACTTGCAGTTATTTTCAACAAAAAAAAGAGCTCTCTTAAGATATTTTATTCGAAACTAGTATTAATGGCTAGAGTTTCTATAATTACATAACAAAAAATTCTTAACGTTGATCAAACCATATTTTTTCAGAACAATAAATGCTTCTCCGCCATAATTTCACAAATACCTTAAATATTATCAGAGTTGAATTCATGATATTGCATATATTTCTTTCGGTTCTACTATCAAATAGATAATAATGGATCACTGAAAACTACTTTATTTTATTTAAAACAAATTCACAGAGCTATTTTATATTCCCCTTCACCATAATATTACAACTATCTTCAACAATATCGGAACTTACTGAAAATATTTCATTTAACTCCATTATAAAACAGCCAATAATTATAAATGCAAAAAAAAAATTCTATTTGAATCAAAACCGTCCAAAAATTCTCTTATCCACCATATCATAATTATACTCAACAAAATCAGAGCTCATAGAAAACATTTCATTTAACACTAGTATCAAGCAGCCAGTATTTAAATACAGAGAAATATTTCATTCCAACCAAAACTGATTAAGAATCCTGAAAAAAAATTGATTTTAAAACGTCGCGCCCCCACCATATCCTCAGCAAAATCAGGGTTCACCGCGATATGTTTCGTTCACAAATATCTGTTAAATTTGTATATTTCCTTGAGTTCTGGTATCAAATAGACAATAATAGATCACGGAAAAATACTTTATTGTGCTTAAAAAAAGTTCACAGAACTATTTTAAAATGCATAAATTATCTTCAACAATATAGAAATTCGCTAAAGATATTTCATTTAACCCTATTATCAAACGCCAATAGTTAAAGGCAAAAAATATTTTATTTTAATCAAAGAAAACTAAAAATTATCTAAAAAACTATTTTTAAACTGCCGCGCATCCACCATAATATCATAATATAATCAAGAAAATCAGATCTCACTGAAAATATTTGATTTGATCCTAGTACCAAGTAGCCAATATTTTAATACAGAAACACATTTAATTCCGACCAAGAGATATCAAAAAAGATTTTAAAACACGCGCCCCCACCATATCATCAGCAAAATCATGAATCACCGCGCTACGTTTCGTTCTACCCCGGTTTCTTCGGCTCACCAAACGAGCTCGAACAATTAATCGTCTTTTTTCCCGCGATGACGACCACGACCGTTTGGAAAAAAATAGAAAATTACACTGGCTTAATATATGCCCGAGCAAATGACTACAAACAAATACGATACAAGAGTATCCGGGTCGCGATGGTGGTTCCGTGCCGAACCACTGCGAGATAAGGCTGATAGCGAGAAGACGTTTTTGATATACGGCGTTCGGGCCGAACGAAAGGATCCATTCCGTGGCATTGGTGGAAGTGATTTTGGTGATCCGAGTGTGTCGGCAGTCAGCTGGGGTACGTTTAACTTATACGGCAGCAGTTTTGGTTCGGTTTTGATTAGGATTAAGTCGCCCCGTGATATACACCTTAAAATAACAATATAACGGTTAAAATTCGTCGTTGTTTGTTCATTTTTTTTTTGTAAATATGTTCGTATATCACACGCGCATTCTAACTTAACCATATTAAAACCGTTTACATCGTCCGCAGAGCGACGTCATATTTTTTGTTTACGTTGAGCTGAGTGGTGAATATATTTTAAACAGATTGTGCGAAAAGGAAATAAAACAAACGAAAGGGCAAAGTTTAAAATAACGCCAAGTAACACTATACAAGGACACGGCTTATCGGGATATATATCATGGGTTCTTTCGTGGTAGGACGGAGAGAGTGCGCCAAATCCGAAACGTCCCTATTTACAAACAAATCACTTCTTCGTATAAACGTAAGTGCGAGTACGAGACAGAGCCACGTGATTCTATTTACTATTATCCCAAAGTGTACGCGATAAGAGTCTTCGTTTTGTTATTATCGTTAATGAATAGAAATAAAAGGCTCGTTAAGGCGCTGATAAAACAACGAAATCATTGACCAAAACAAGTTATCTTGTTTTGGGTCTCGTAATATGTTAATAGGAGGGATTAACTTTGTTAGGATGGTTTTCTGGTACGTGATGTTAGGTGCGTCTGTTCACTCTTAAATGTATATCATCATTTCTGTCCACAAAACACCAACATTACGTTAATAAAAAAAAGTTTTTGTATCTATTTTTTTATTCCAATATTCCAACAGAAACGTTTTAGGTTTTATTTTAAATTTATTGATATATTATTACTAGTCGAACTTACAATTTACGGTGTAAAAGTCTCTCTATTCTAAAAGTTTGTAGGACATGTCAGTGCTTTTACTACTTAGTACATTTCACTATACTTGGTTCGTCCTCTGGAGTCCTAGTTCAATTTTATATAAGAGTTCTAGCAGTTTAGCGTTACCATGGGAGTAGAATTTTTCCTCATATCTTGTTACGAGTCTCTTAATTTGACAGTTGGGATCCAAAGATCTCAGTTTAAGTTATTGTTCTTATAGCATCTGAGTGTATCCACAATAATTCTCAGGACTTCATTGTGAAATACTTGTATTATGTTAATGTTACCTCTCATAGAACATCCCCAAAATAGAATTCCATAGGTCCATTTAAGTCTTAGTATTTGGTTATACAGCAGCAGCTTGTTATATACGGATAAATTAGATTTCTTTTAAAATAACTATTAAATTTTTTTCTAGCTATATTCTTTGCTTTTTTTAATGTATTAAATACTCCTTTCTACCAACGAGGGTTTATTTGGACTGAATCTACAGTTCAACGTGGGTTCCGAACCACTGTCCTCGGCATTCAGCCCACCGACTGGCGAGTGACCAACTTAGAAATCATCCCAGAAGACATCCGGTCTTACCCAGCTTGGTTACTGGCGGGACTGGAATCATTTTCCCTGTCGGATTTTGCCCTCTAGGCTAAGGACAATCAAATGTTAAACAATCACAAACATAAATTTAACAACAGTAGTAGGAGGAGCGTCCTGTCGTCTTTACCACTGCGCCAACCAATAATCCTTCCTATGAAGTTTTAGATCAAGATTCATCCCAAAGTACTTTGTATTCTTACTGCATGGGATAATAGTATTATTCACATTTGTTGGTATATGAACAATTTGGTTGTAGATGAGTCCAATATATCCTGATTTATTCTAGTTGATTTTTATTCTCTAATTTTTTAGCTCTCTTATATATATTAATATTTGCGTGTTACAGTTTTACGGCTGCTTCTTCACTATTATATCCAAAATCAGGCACCGCAGTAACATCAGCAGGTATAGCAATAGCAACATTTTCTATTTTGTGGTTATCTCATGTATAGATTAATTAAAGAACAGGACACAAAACACTGCCTTGCGGCGCACCCCTGCTTTTGTTTATTTCATTGTTGACTAAGCTTCTTGTTTAACTCCAAACATCCTGGCTGAGGTATAGGAGTGAGCTGAACTATACAACTTGTATTAAAATTGCGTAAACATCTTAATTTTCATACGCTTTTTCAATAATGTCATTGATTCTAGGTACTTGCTCATAAAACCTAACTGACACGCAGGTATTAGATATTTTCTACCTATGATTAGTTTTAACTATTTTCAGAACAGAAGATTTTCAAATACTTTAGAGCTTACTGGTGTCAGTGAAATATTTTGACTTATACTTTGTCGTAGTTACGTTACTATGGTAGCTATTAACATGTTAATCATCGTTATGGAAGAAATTACAATTCCATTTAAACATTACTAAATTATTTTTTTCACTCATGTCTCTTTAAATATGTCAGATATTAAAATGATATTATAAGGTTATTATGTCAACTGTTTTTGGAAAAGATAAAGGCCAGTTCGATTAATTTATGTTAATTTGAAAATAATTTAACTGATATTTTATCGATAAGTCCGTTCACTAGAATATTTGTAAGTGTTTTAATGATAATCATTATCATAGTCACGGTGTAAATAATAAGGCTAGGTAATCTTCCTTCCACCAAAGTAACCATGCACCAATCATTCACACACAGCATTTTATGCAGACGACACAGCTTTCTTCACCACCGTTTACAGTCTCGACGCCATCCGCGACAGACTCCAATTCCAACAAATTAACATGAGCAAAACTCAAGCTATTATGTTCCACCGTGAGACGGAGTTCCATGCATATCACCTTCAAATCTAAAAAGTTCCTATCCCTTGGCTCCAGAAGATATCATACCTCGGCCTCCAGTTCGACCGTAGGTTCCAATGGTCAGCTCAAATGCAGCACGCTATTTACAAAGGCAAGGGCGTATACAGCCTACTATTTCCACTCTCCTGCAGAAAAAGCAAACTCCCAATCTCTTAGAAAGCGACTCTGTGGTGTGTGTGGTGGCTCTTTTGAGAGACAACTTGCACTACTCGTGCTCCAATCCAAAAAAAGTCAAAAAAAAATGAAGCAACTTTTGTTATTGTGAAAAAAATGGATAAAAGGGAATTTCGCGTGTTGATAAAATATTGCCTTTTCAAGGGAAAAGATACAGCTGAAGCAAAAACGTAGCTTGATGCCGAGTTTACGGACACTGCCTCAGGAAAATCAACCATCAAGAATTAGTATGCTAAGTTTAGATGTGATGAAATGAGCACCGAAGACGGTGAACGCAGTGGACGCCCAAAAGAGGTTGTTACCGACGAAAACATTAAAAAAATCCACAAACTGATTTTGAATGAACGTAAATTGAAATTGAATGAAATAGCAGCCACTCCAAAGATATCAAATGAACGTGTACATCATATCATTTACGAATATTTGGGTATGAGAAAGCTCTGTGCAAAGTGGGTGCCGCGTGCGTAATAAACCCAAGTTTTTGCTTCGATATGTGACAATGGATGAAACATGGCTCCATCATTTCACTCCGAAGTCCAATCGACAGTCATCCGAGTGGACTGCATACGATAAACCCGCTCCAAAGCGTGGGAAAAAGCAATAGTCGGCTGGCAAGGTTATGGCGTCTGTATTTTGGGATGCGTATGGAATAATTTACATTCACTACCTTCAAAAAAGAAGGCCCATCAACAGCGACTATTATATAGCGTTATTGGGCCGTTTGAAGGACGAAATCGCCGAAAAACAGCTACATTTGAAGAAAAACAAAATACCCCTTCAGTAAGACAATACACCGTGTCACAAGTCAGTGAAAACGATAGCAAAAATCCATGAATTGTGTTTCGAATTGCTTCCTCATCCACCATATTCTCCAGATCTGGCGCCCAGCGAATATTTTCTGTTCTCCGATCTCAAAAGAATGCTCGATGGAAAGAAATTTTCGTCGAATGAAAACGTGATAGCCGAAACTGAGGCCTATTTTGAAGCAAAGGACAAATCGTACTACAAAAATGGTATCGAAAAGTTGGCCGCTATAATCAGTGTATCACCCTTGAAGGCAATTATGTTGAATAAAAAACTAATTTTGCCAAAAAAATGTCTTGTACTATTGTAGGTCAATTGACCTGTTATACGCCACAAGAACGAGCAAAAATAGTGATAATATTTATTGAAAATGATCGTTCCATTATTGCCACTCAGTAGAAATTGCGTCACACAACGCAACGGTTAAAGCGAAACTGAATTAAACGTCATATAAACAAGATGGCGCGAAATCAAAAGTGCAGCAGGACTTTTGCCCCACCTTATATAACAATTCTTGCTGGGAGAAACATATGTTATAATTTTCAGTTTTCAAACCTCTTAATTTAATTCATTTGAAAAATATACATTTGTACTTACTTCTAGTTCTTTTTGAAGATACTAATGTTTACTGAGCAACTGTTTATTTCAATATTTAACTTGTAGTCTTATTTTCCTTTTTAATAGGCTTATGGAAATGATCTGTGAATATACACATATTATCTATTTCAATTCATTTATCGACATGGATTTTAATGAGTTACTATTAAAATTACAATTAGGAATTGCATCTTGGTTAAGCAATGATCTTCCACGTTTGAGTCCATGTGGTTGCTCTAGAAAGCAGAGACTAAACCTTACTGTTCGAAAGCTTGATGTAGATAATAAGAGGTTTCCTGATTTTATCATTGTTTACTTTAAAAAAGCCGTTTCTGCGGTAAAGCACAATTGGAAAATAATTTATTTTATTCTCTTATTACGTATTTTCATTTAAACAAATGCCGTTAAAATTTTGCAAACAAAGAACTTGTCAAATATAAAATCTTACTTATATTATTACTTACAAATATTAAATAATACTCTCAACTTGATCTAAAATCAAAGAGGTTGATCTATAATACAATTATAAAGCCAATTTGGACCTATGGGGTGCAAATATGGGGTTGCACTAAAATTCAAATCAACTAGTCATACAACGCTGTTAAAACAAGGTTCTTCGATTGATTACCAATGCCTATCACTACGTAACTAATGAAGAACTGCACGATGACCTGGAAATTAAATGGATTTGCGAAGTTATCTAAGATTTCGCCTTGAAACACGAAAGAAGATTACTAAATCATACTAACGTGGAAGCAATACAACTGCTGGACAGCGCGCGGGATGTCAGGAGATTGAAACGAACAAAACCATACGAACTTATACAAAGTGTATACATTTAGTGTAAACTATAGCTATAAGTTAATAATTAATAAATAATTATAATTTTATAATTGAGGAATACATACTGATGTATTTTCTCGCACTCGTCTTGCTAGCCCTCGAGTAATTAGGACGCGTAAAACATGGTTTCGAGTGTGTCCATTAAGTCCCCATTCTATATTTCTATGTTTTGTGAGGACAAAGGTGACTTACACCAAATATTTAGACTTGTATTTCTTATTGATGTTTGACAGTGACATGCGATTACATTTTAACCTTTTCAGACTTCAGAATGTTCGATATCCTAACAGTAGTTATGGTAGCAGTGTTCCTGTTGTTTTTCGGATACCGTCCACCCTGGCTCTCGAAGAAACTCTACGAGTTCAAGCCGAAGGACGTGCACGACATACCGGGGCCGCTGTCGTTGCCGCTGCTCGGGACCAGCTGGCTGTTTCTGGTAGGACGATATCATATATCCAAAATACCGGACTATTATAGTGAGTTAAGGTCGAGGTACGGTCCAATTGTTAAGGAAGAAGCGTTGTTCAACGTGCCCGTAATCAGCGTGTATGAAAAATCGGACTTGGAGAAGGTGTTTCGAAGCACGGGGAGGTATCCGTTGAGGCCTCCGACGGAAGCCCTCGCGCAGTACAGGAGATCGCGTCCAGATCGGTACGCTAGCACTGGATTGACCAACGAACAAGGTAATTTTATTATGTCAACTAATTTTTAGGGTTAATAATTAATTTTTTCGTACTGCATAGCGATACCGTTTTGATAAAATGATGTCAGTTTAACATTGACCCATTATGGTATCTATCTACCCATTCCTATTGCATTGCCCAACAACGAAAATGTTTCGAGCTAGTAAATTGGCTATTCCCCAGCTGCGAAATTCTAGCTTGCAGGCACAAACATTTTCTTTGACTTTATTATATTAAACTTTTCATTTAATTGCTTTTTAAATTCTACATTTTTTTGAATTTGTAAAAAGTTGATTTTTCGATATTGACACACGAGCTAACTGTCAAAATATCAGGCCTATAAGTTGATTTTAAAAGAATTAGAGAGTATGTAGAGTGTTAACTTAATACATATAATATAAAAATTGTTTTCTATGGTCTTAGCAGGAAGGTGTTAAGAACGCCATTTGACACTGACGCATCATAGTAAAATACATTTTCTTGGCAAAATTAGTTTTTTGTTATGCAACATAATTCCCTTCAAAGGTGATACACTGATTATAGCGACCCTCCAACTTTTCGATACCATTTTTGTAGTACGATTTGTCCTTTACTGCAAAATAGGCCTTAATTTTGGCGATCGCCTCTTCATTCGACGGTAATTTCTTCCCAGCGAGAATTCTTTTGAGATCTCAGAACAGGAAATAGTCGCTGAGGGTCAGATCTGGAGAATACCGTGGATGAGGAAGCAATTCGAAGGCCAATTCATAGATTTTTGCCATCGTTTTCACTGTCTTGTGACACGTTGCATTGTTTTGGTGAAGCAGCACTTTCTTTTTCTTCAATTACGGTCGTTTATCGGCGATTTCATCCTTCAAACGGTCCAATAACGCTATGTAATAGTCGCTGTTGATGATCCTTCCTTTTTCAAGGTAGTCAATGATAATTATTCCATGCGCATCCCAAAATACAGACGATATAACCTTGCCAGTCGACTGTTACGTTTTCCCACGTTTTGGATCGGGTGCATCGTGTGCAGTCCACTCGGATAACTGTTGATTGGACTTCGGAGTGAAATGATGGAGTTATGTTTAATCCATTGATATGATGTACACGTTCAGAACTTGATATCTTGATTATTTCATTCAATTTCAATTTACGTTCATTCAAAATCATTTTGTGGATTTTTTTTGTGTTTTCGCCGGTGACAATCTCTTTTAGGCGTCCACTACGTTCACCGTCTTCGGTGCTTATTTTACCACGTTTAAACTTAGCATACCAATCTTTGGTGGTTTATTTTCCTGGGGCAGTGTCCGTAAACTCGGCATCAAGCCAAGTGTTTGCTTCAACTGTATTTTTTCCTTTTAAAAAGCAATATTTTATCAATACGCGAAATTCCTTTTTATCCTTTTTTTAACAATAATAAAAGTTACTTCACTCAAAATGCTATAATTCACAAACTAATGATCCGACAGCTGTCAAATTTATACAGGCATCTTTTGAGGGTTAGGGCTAACTGAAAAACATATGGATTTAATTCTAGTAGCGCCATCTATGTGTCAGGCCGGGGACTTTTCAATTGACCTGTTAATCTTAAAACCTACATTATTAGTAGTCAGACACTTCTACAAAATACGTGAATAACTCTTTTACATACCTAATAAGAAAATGTTTCAGGTGAAAAATGGCACTTCTTAAGAACGTCCCTAACAACCATGTTAACAAGCCCGAAGACAATTCAGAATTTCCTACCCGAAATGGAAGCGATAGCGGACGACTGGTGCCACCTACTGACAAAAAAGCGAGACAAAAACGGTAACATATCCAACCTCGAGGAATTGGCGGGAAAACTGGGCTTGGAAGCCACCTGTGCCCTGGTTCTCGGTAAGTTTGCTGTTAAAATCGAACCAAAGCAAAAAAGAGAAAACCGCGCCTAACCTGACCACCCGAGGTACCGCTTCTTTATTTCTGTCTAGAGCCCCCGCGGAGAAATCATTTACGGCTGATTTAAAGTCGATTTTGACGCGTGGGATTCAGGAATGGACGTGAACCCGTACTTCTCTTTGTTTGTTAGGAAGACGTATGGGTTTTCTGATCGAAGACCGCGTCTGCCCCGTCGCCCAGAGGCTAGCGGACACCGTTAAGGTTAACTTCGCCGCCTGTCGGGACACGTACTTCGGCCTGCCGTTTTGGAAATGGTTCCCCACCAGGTCCTACCGTCACCTGTGCGAGAGCGAAGCGGCTATCTACGAACTGGCGTCGGAACTCATACGGACCGCCGACGATTCCACGAAGGAGAGCGCCGTATTCCAGGTTGGCGGGTCTGAAATGGTCGCTCGAATCGCCATTATCACCGTTTTTTTGATTTCCAGTCGGTTCTCAACGCCGACATCGACGAAAGAGAGAAGAAATCCGCCATAGTCGATTTTCTAGCCGCGGGCATCCACACCTTGAAGAACAGTCTCCTGTTCCTGTTGTATCAAGTAGCTCTCAATCCGGAATGCCAAGAGAAAATCATTCAGGATGATTCAAAGGCTTACTTGAAGGTCGGTATATTGTTGTTGATATATCGATCGAATATGAATCAACAAAATATAAAGGCGTGAAAAAGTTTAACTTCATTTTTGCACCAAAGGGCAACAAAAAAAGCAAAACATTTTATTTAGGTAATTTTTTATTCATTACATCTTACATTAGGAAAGCTTAGTACAATCTTAATTTACAGATTAATTTGTTACTACTGTTCTGCTGTACTTCCATTAATATACAAGCAAGGCGAGTACGGGATTAATAAGTCAAATGAAACCATTTAAACTAATGTTAAGAATACACTTATACCCTAAAGAAGTTCGTGTAGTTTGGTTCTCTTCAATCTTCTGATTTCCTGTGTGTTGTCCAGTAGCTGTATTGCTTTCACATTGCTGTGATTTAGGAACCTTATTTCATGTCTTGAGGTGAAATCTTGGATCACTTCGTATATCCATTTGATTTCGAGATCATCGTGCTGCTTACGTAGCGCTAAAAATTGGTAATTAATCGTAGAACTTTGTTTGCGCACGCACCCAGTTGGATTACTAGTTGGTTTGATGTATTAGTGCAACTCCATTTTTGCACCCCATAGGTTCAAATTACCTTTATTGTTAACTGATAAACTAATCTATTTGATTTTTTGTGAAGACAACTTCCAACAAAACAATCTTCCGACTAACCAGTACAGTTGTTTGACTTTGAGTCTAACCTGCTCTGCTTTTTCGTGGTATTTAGCTCATTCTGCCTGAGGAATCGAACATCAGTCAAGTGATGTAATTAATTTTTTTGGTCATTTCTCTGCAACGCAAAATTAACATGGACATATTTAGAGCTATTAAGCTGTATTTTCCAAACTCTAATCCTTTTGTAGATATTGTTGACTGATACTTGTACTTCCGCAGTAGCAATATGCTCACTTTGTAGATTAATCCCATATGCCATACATAGAGTATTTCATTTCTTCAACTGTCTTTCCAACGATCGTTGTTACTCCGTGCACTTGGTCGATTGTTGTTTATTTAAGTAAACGTAAAAGTGTCTAATATTTTAAGAAAATATTTGAAAAATACTAATAATATTTACTACTACTTTTCTGTATTTGAATTAAATTTTAATAATTCCGACTTTTTGTACTACAAGCAATACTCATAATGTAATCTCTAAAATCGTAACTTGTTGCCGCTTGTCACTGTATTGAATCTTGTGTTTTAACATTTTAGTGAATTTCTTACATACAGCTTAACCAAACAATGCTTAATTTAATTATTGGCATCTTGTTTCAGTAATTAAACACTCTCATTTTCTGATATAGATCTCTTTTTCTATTGTTCCATTTAAAAATATGATTCACGCTTCAATTGTGTATGTTCAGTCAATTTGCTTTATCTTCCAGTTCTGTTAAATTGATACGAGGGTCACTATTTATATTTCGAGAATTGGCAACACTGTTATCATGTGAGTCCAACTGACGGTTCCATCATAAAGTTTGACATTTTTGACGATATACGTACTCAGAACATTTTGTCGCACGCAAAAAAATGGAACTGAATCGTAAACATTTTCGTGCAATCATTTTTTACGATTTTCGACGTGTATTATCGCAACAAGAGTATATTAATAAACTTAATTTGACTTTTGGTGATGAAACTCCATCAAAAACCACCGTGTATCGCTGGTTTAGTGAATTCAATCGTGGTCGTTGTTCGCTGTCCGACGAGTTTCGTGAAGATCGTCCAAAATCGTCTGTTGTGCCAGCAAACATCGATGCTGTGTGTGAAATGATTAAGCAAGATCGGCATGTCACCTAGTGTGAGACTGAGGCATCCCTAAGCATTACTTCCACCAGCATATATACGATTTTTCGTGACCTCTTAGCTGTGCGAAAGTTATGTTCGCGTTGGATCCCACACAATTTTACAATCGCTCAAAAAAAGGTTCATGTCGATTGGTGCAAAGAAATGCTTAAGAAATTCATTCGCGGTGCTTCGAAAGATGTTTATAAAATAGTGACAAATGACGAATCATGGATATATTCGTATGGGCCCGAAAATAAGCAGCAGTCGACTGTATGGGTGTTCCAAGATGAACCAAATCCAATAAAAGTTGTTCGCGCACGAAGTACTTTAAAGAAAATGGTGGCCTGTTTCTTCGGGAAAACTAGTCATATTGCAACAGTGCCAACTGGTACTGTTGCAATATTGATTGGTACACAACCATTTATTTGCCACAAGTCTTCGGTAAAATAAGTAAAACAAACAAGAGACGCCAGATTGTTCTTCATCATAACAATGCGAGCTCTCACACATCGGCTCAAACAAGAGGCTATTTGAGCACTCAAAACATCGAATTGATGGGTCATCCGCCGTACAGCCCTGATTTGGCAATGACTTCTTTTTGTTCCCATCCGTGAAGAATAAACTGCGTAGTCAACGATTTTCATCGCCCGAAGAAGCCATTGAAACGTTCAAAAATTATGTTTTGAAGATACCTCATTCGGAATTCAATAAATGCTTTAAAAATTGGTTTAAGCATATTCAAAAGTGTATCGATGATCGTTAACTATATGTTTTTTTTCCTATTCGCGAAATATAAATAGTGACCCTCGTATTTATATCAAAATTCTAATACTTTGTAACTAAACTATTATCCATTGGTTTCAATGGCCGAAGTTTTATCCTACATATATTTGACAGTTGGTTTCAAATATACCCGATGCGATTTAATACACTGTAACACGATCTGTTGGAAATCATTTAATATTAATGTAGACCCTATATATAATAATTTTCTCTTGCACTAAAATACTACACTATTTACAATACAACAGTTGGTTAAGTTACAGTTGTTCCGACCAAGGTCATTTTCTGAAAGCACGTCTTTCTGGCTTTCAGGCATGCTCCATGGAGACCTTCCGCATCACACCCACGGCCCACGCACTGGCTCGTATCATCGAAACCGATCTGGAACTGTCCGGATACAACGTCAACGCAGGCAGTGTCGTCCTCTGCCAGACATCTCTGGCGTGCTTGAACGACGCTTATTTCAAACAAGCCAAAAAATTCCGTCCAGAAAGGTAAGCCATTATCATCATAGAATCAGAATCCATATATTTTCAACATGGTTATAGTCTCACGGAGTCATTAATTTATTATATAGTATTTCCAATAAAACAGCAAATGCACGTCATCAACACCGTCGAACGTATTGTCAAATTCAGTTTATAAAAACATAAAATCCCTTTTAAACTCTAAACATAAGTTAAAAAGAGACATAATGAAGTCTGATACGTCCGAACATGTATCCAAATCGGCCTATAAAACTCAACCACACAAACTATTGTAGCTGTTTACTTAACTGTAGTTTAGATCCTTCAATAAATATGCATTTTATGTATTATAATGTTAATATAAATTATATTTTATAAGGTTACTTTTGTTTCATTATTTTACTTACATTAGTATTTATGTTATCACAGTCAAAAAAAAAACGAAAACTTAAATTTGGTGCGGCAACGCTGCATTATACATTTTGATGACGTGTATTAGCATAACTAGTTACTTTCTACATTCTCTGCTATTATATGAGATTTTTATTATATTCTTCAACTAATGTTTTGCTATTTTTATTAATTTCATAAAATGTTCACAACTATATATAATCCTTCCAATAAAACAGCCAATGCACGTCATTAAATTTTATAATGCGACATTGTCGCACCAAATTTACACCGGGATACCTCAAAATTAGAGCTTGAATATCTCTCAATAAACATTTTCTGCATTCATATCTTAATGAATTTTTCCCAAGCAGTATAAAAGACTTTGTTCAACTTCTGTGCATCTCTGATTTATACTTTTTCATTTAATAAATTACATTTAATGGTCAAAAATAGTAATATAACGAATTTATTGAACATTTCGAAAACTAGAACAAAACTTTTTAAAAACGGGCTGCTAATTTTTTGAGCCCCCAGTTCACGTTATATTCAATGCTTTTTCGTGCTTAGATGCAAAACCGTGTATACCTGTCATTTTTATATGATAAAATATAACTTGAAAATACAGAAATTCTCTATGATAAGTTGAACATCAATCAGAGGGAACGACGTCAGTGTTCAGTGAATTTATTTTGCGTGGATCTTATTACGATATTAAAGTCGAATCACCAAAAAAGCCCTAATTATAATAACATTATTGTTTTGTCGACCCATTAATTACCAAACATTTTCCAATTGCAGGTGGCTGAACGAAGAGAAATACGAGACTGCCGCCAACGCGGCCTACCTGGTCACACCTTTCGGATACGGCAGAAGAATATGTCCGGGAAAACGATACATCGAACAAGTACTGCCGGTAATACTCGATAAAACGGTGGAGAAGTTCAAAATCCGAGCGGATAAAGTCATGGAAGTCGAGTTCGAGTTCCTCCTATCGCCGAAAGGAAATGTATCTATGAACTTCACGGACAGGGCGTAGAGACGGCACGGATATTATTTGTTATCGAGGAATTAACTATACATATAGTTCAAAAGACGAAAATGTCGCGGTCATCGCTTACAAAAGCATGACATAGCTAAAGTTCGGCGAGATATCATGCTCGTTCAGACGAAATTTAATTTAATCATGTACATATAATTTTTATGTTAGTGATAATGCTGTTATTGTTATGTAATAAAATATTTTAACTCCACGTGGCTATCTCTTTTTGAATAGTGATATTTCAGTACGATAATCGTGTAATTCCTTTCCGAGAACATTGACATTGTACATTGTTATTTAAAGGTAAACAAGAGGCCTGTTATATATCGAAGAATGGGAAAAGAATAAACATTAGCCAAATCTCTGCGCATTTAAAAATCCACCTGGCGACGTCACGTCGGAATTTTTATTCGACCAGGTATTTAAACGCCAGATGCTTATCGTATCTTCATTTGCACGAATGACTACTCCCCGGGTTCTTTGATGAATCGCGCTAGAAGCCAAAGATAACCGACCATTAGTCACTGAATAATGGTATTTGTTTATTCATAAAGTGTTGACCAGAGGAAACTATTTTTTCGCGAACATCCGTTGACCGCAAACAATTTACTTTATCGAAATGAACCGCGCTTTGTGAACCATAGAATGATTATGAACCAACCGTAATTATGTTCCAAATATGTAACTTCCAGGTGTACGGGAATTATTTATCAAAGTATTGGCCATTTGATTACATACATCTTGTCCACCTCTCAGGCAATTTATGGGTGTGAAAAAAAAACTGTTTGTCTTTTGAGCAAAACTATTCATTGGCTCGTTTTCTAACTTATTCGACATTAGCGAAGTGCTGATGCAAGAAATCGATAGGCGGGACAAGGTCTAGAGAGTACGGCGAGTGCGATAATATGCCAAATCCAAGTACTTTCAACACTTCATTGACCGGTGACTTTATCACTTTACCGTGTCTTCGGGCCCATTCTGGGCATTTCTTACATGAATACATGGTTCAAATTGATCATTTGTTGTCGGTAACGATCACTTTTCCCACAAAGGTGGCTTCGCCAGGTGATAGCCATGATTTTCAGCGGCTTTTTTCTTTTGATTATATTAGAAAAGTAATGCGTGCCACAAATGTGCGTTTTCAAGCACGAAACTTGGCATTTTGCTTCATAACATAACATGCTCATAACATTGCATACTTAAGTCTAGCAACATCTGTTAGAAAAACCGGTAATGACTTTCCGATATTGCCTAATTTTTCCCCAATTGCCTAATTTTACAATCAACAGCTTCATTATATTCCCTGTACTTCCTCTTATCTCTCTTACAACAAAACCAGTTACAGATCAAACTCCGCCAATAAAAAAGAATATGTTACCAGACGTTGAAACAACAAGTACAAAGAAAACAGACACTTTTGCTGCTCATCTTGAAAATAACAATAAAATGAATCAAAATAAATCCGTACATATTGATTTCAGTAATAAAATAATCAATAACTTGCCAGTATATGTATGTATGTAATCAACAAGTAGTCCCGTATAGAAATACAATAAAATATATTGGCATGACCTTGATGTTAAACTCAGGTGGGAGCCACATATTAAAAAAAAAATTTGAAGAACTCAAGCACTATCGCTATAATGAAACCAGTGTGGACTTCAACTCTGTAGTTGTACCAGCCAAAACAAAACAAATACCATACAAATATTCCAAAATAAGGTACTGCCACGTATTGTTGATGCTTCATGGTACATTCGTAATAATAACTTGCATAAGCACCTAAAGGTAAAAACTGTCGTCAACTTTATTAAAGATTGTGCTCAAAAACACGAACAAAGGCTTCATCAGCACATCAATGTCGAGGGTCTCCAGCCCCCAGATAATGATTACTTAGTCGAAGATTAAAGAGAGTAAAGCAATTTGATTCAGTTCAGTGAAATTCAGTAAAACCCACTGCACACATAGATGTTAAGTCCAACATGTCTCGAGAGATTCGATCGTAGAATAAGTACTTTGCAATTTTAAAACCGCAGCAAATTAGGATAAAAACAAGTAACTTAATAGTTTTAATTTCTCTCGATTGCTATAACAAATAATAAAAAGAAATCTTGAAAATGTCTTAACATCAAATTTAATAGTGATTGAAATATCGATACCCAAGAAGTAATAAATTAAACAAATAACAGGTCAATTGAAAAGTCTCCGGCCTCACACATAGATGGCGCTACTAGAATTAAATCCATATGATTTTTAGTTAGCCCTAAATATGCGTGTATAAATTTGACAGCTATCGGATCATTAGATTGTGAATTATAGCATTTTGAGTGAAGCAACTTTTGTTATTGTGAAAAAAATGGATAAAAAGGAATTTGAAATAGCAGATAGTCTAAATATATCAACTGAACGTGTACATCATATCATTCACGAATATTTGGATATGAGAAATCTCTGAAGTCCCAATCGACAGTCATCCAAGTGGACTGCACATAATGAACCCGCTCCAAAAGGTTATGGCGTCTGTATTTTGGGATGCGCATAGAATAACTTTCATTAACTACCTTTAAAAAGGAAGGACGATCAGCAACGACTATTACATAACGTTATTGGACCGTTTGAAGGACGAAATCGCCGAAAAAAGCCGCATTTGAAGAAAAAGAAAGTGCTGCTTCACCAAGACAAGTTGGAGAGTCAATCAGTGTATCACCCTTTAAGGGAATTATGTTGAATAAAAAAACTAATTTGTGTGCCAAAAAATGTGTTTTATTATGGTAGAACGGGGACTTTTCAATTGACCTGTTAACACCTAACAAATAATGACAAAAACCGATCTGGATCCAGAAACATAACCAGCTTGCAACTTTATTATAATTCATTTATTATAATTTTAATGGGCTCACATTTTAATTCTTGCCCAACATTTTTTTGAATTATTATTGCCTGAATATTGTAAAATTATAATACAAATTTCACCAGAACAATACGCTGAACACCTGCAGTTCTACATTTTTAGTATTAATTTTGATAATTAAGCCTGAAAAAAAAAGATTATTTTACAATGGTGGCCTATTATTTATCTATTCAGAGGCTATAGCTATAACTTTCTAAAATTAAAAACGTCCACCCTAGCAATCTTTCCTAGCAAGACAATCCTTGCTATAAGAAATAACTAGATCAAAAAATTAAATATACAAATAACTTAAGGAGTAACGTTGATTCAGCGTTGAATATAAAAAATTACATTTCCGGCTGAATCGAAATGATCAGATATGAACATGAGAAAAAAAGTCATATACAAAAGTCACACGAAATAATATTTTGTGGCACCCCAAAAATAGAGTTAAAGGTATAGCATAATTTTTCATTGGTTTTCTAAGCACTTTCCATAAACTTCTCATACATCCCGATTAGAATCATCTAAATCCAAACATAATACTTCATTGGCATTTTAAGCACGGAAATAATATTGTCTACAAAAATATAAAATCATTTTATATGACAGGGTCATCAACTTTATTATAACTCTATACCGTACTCTATTTCTCAAAATCTTCTCTTAAACTGAAATAAAAGTTATCTAAACCATCGATTCCTAAAGTCATCAGAATTTTATGAAACTGCCTGGCACAAAAGCAAATAATTATTTTAAAAAACTATGAAATAATTTCTTTATTCTTAGTTATTTAAGTCATGAATGAATGTGTCTATTTTAATATACTTCTAATTAAAAGTTTTGTTCTTATTTAAATTGCAGTAACTTTGATTCTATTTTTTCTTTTTTCTTTCCTTCTATTTCCATCCCTCTTTTTCCTTTAATACCTGTTGTTTTTCATATTATGAGTATTTCTCATATGATTCAAGCCTTTAGCAGTGGAACATTAATTACACAAGCCAGTAGACTACTGATAAGTATGTTTATAATAAAAATTAAATGTTCCAAGCTTATACTCTCTATAACCTTTATTAGCCTAAATATGCCTAATCGTCCAAAAAAAGTTATAAATATAAGGATGAATAGGAGTATTTATTAAAAAACTATTAATAATAAATGGTTTATTTCAAAATGATAGTTCATGGATCCATATAGTCCTATTATATATAACTAAACTGTTTTATAAATATATCTACTAATGATCATGATGTCACCATAATAAAATAAAATGAAATAATTCATTCTCATACTTTATATTTTGCATAAATAGTGAAACACCGTTCATTGATTTTATCGTTTAGAATCTGCATTTTTAAACTTAACGTGTAGTCTTTAATATGTAGTTCTCAGTATCCCAATTTATCGTTCAAGGCCGTTCTTCCATCACCAGACTGATCGGTTGGAGGCACCCACATGCAATAATCGTCCTTTTTCGCGTCCTCCTCGTAGCCCCGCTGCTTTTTGAACTCCTCTTCCCGTTTCCTCTTCTCTTCTTTCCGCTTCAGTTTGTCGCGACTACGTGAACTCTCGCCTTCGCTCTCCATCGGTTCCATACCGCTACTACTGCTAGTTCCTGGCGTGGGATTGTCGTACAAGCTGGCGGGCTGTTGTGATGTCTTGCTGAGTTCGGTAATCTCCTTTCCAATCTCGACGGAGATGTTTTTAAGGACGTCGCCCATTTTGTGAACCTTTTTCACTACCTAAGAAAAGTAGTTCAAATATACCGTGTTGGTGTGAAAGGACTTAACATCCTAGTTAGTCAATAAGTTTTGTTGTTCGATATAATTTTACCGATTTTCATTGGTATTTTTTTTCCAATTTGGAGGTACAATTAAATTTCATTTACACCTTGTCTTTTGGAGACAAAAGAAGTTTGTATAGTCGAAACACAAGAGCACATTGAAAACATATTATTATGGTTTGCTGAAAATTAATTAGTATTATTCTTCCATTTTATCCTAGCCATAATCCTAAAAATTTACTAATAACGATGATACTCATTCTGTCTTGAATTATATTTAAATTTCCTTACAGAAAATAAAACAACAATACTTAAACCATCATTGAACACAAGAATTATTGAACAATCAATCATTTGCCATTTTACAGAATACACATTCCATATATAGTCTTTCCGATAAAAGTCAATGCACGTCATCAACACCATCGAATGTATTGCCAAATTCAGTTTATAAAAAAATAAAATCCCTTCTGAACGCATTTTTATATCTTATTAACAGACTTCAAAAAATGAGGAGGTTCTAACATATGTTCGACTGTATATTTTTTTATGTATGTTCATAGATTTCTCCGTCAATTGTAGATCGATTTTCAAAATTCTTCTTTCATTCGAAAGGCTGCACTTCCGAGGTGGTCCCTTTGGAACCAAGTCACGATCTGATGATGGGAAAATTCCGGAATCCGGGAAAATCGGGGGAAACCCTCAAATTTCAAAGACACGTACAATGATTTCACATATTTTTTTATCTATAATGATCAGATATTTATGTATGTTATTGCTGAACTGATGTGACGGAAGACACAACTCCTCAACGGTTAAAAGTTAAAGAAGATACAGACAACTAACTGTATACTTCGAGGTAGATGATGATAAAAGCTGGGACAGAACCGCTATAACCTTCAGGGTTTCCTGAGGAGTTTTTAGTAAGGGTTTGTTTACCAAAGTCGTTCAGTGCAAAAGAAGTTCAATTTACTATTGATGCACTAACCATATCATATAAGAAGCCGTAGAAATATTGCAGACAACTGCCTCTGTGATGGAGTGGTTAGAGCATTCAGCTCACACGCGGAGGTTGCGAGTTCGATTCCCGGCGGGGGCAACGACTTTTTGTTGTTGTTCTAGTTTGGTTAGAACATTTGCCAAACCTAGGCTATGTAGCGGACGCCGAGGACTAAAGCATTTCTTAGGTTCAATCATTTTTTCTTTATTTCCATTTTCCTCATATGGGCTGCACCTTTACTTGACCTACCCACAGTAATACTATGAAGTCGGTGCCGAGCCCAAACAATACAAAAATAATAATATAATTTGTATCATATACACAAAATTAAATTGCAAACAAATCAAATTTGTTGCTCCTACCGACTTTAAAATGATCAGTTCATAGTTATTAACATTATACTGTAAATAGAGGTAATAGATAGGTATTAAGCTAAATTGTGTGTATATAGTAGAATATAAAATACGTGTAGTCTATAGTTTAAATAAGGTTTTTGTTTATTTTTATTTAGTTATTACAACGATTATTATGTACACATTTTATTTTACAACATTTTTTACGTGTTAAAAATCTAAGTTTGATTACTTTTTACTTTTTAGTGAGATCCTTATTTATTTTTTGAAGTCTTAATTTTTTTTGCTAAAAATATTTTATTTTACTAATTAGCATTATACTAGCTAAAAAGAAGAAGACTTCATCCTGTAGTCTGATGCGTTTGAACTGTAACCAAATCGGTGTATAAAATTCGATTTGTGTTGGTAGTGGTCGACACCAACATGTTGTCATATGTCAATCGAAATATAATAAAATAACTTTAACCTATAAACTATTTTGGCTGTTTAATTAACTGTCGTTTAAGTCCTTCAATAAATATTCATTAGATGTACTATAATACTAAAATAAATTAATTTTATAACGTTATTTTTGTTTCATTATCTTATTTACATTAGTATTTTGTTGGCAGAATCAAAATAAACGAAAACTTAAATTAGACGCGGCAACGTTGCATAATAAATTTTAATGACGTACGTTGGCTGTTTTATTGGAATGACTATAGTTTCAGCAAGTAACTTACATCGCCTACCTTAAATTTCTCCACGGTCATGGCGTCCAGTTCCTCCATGATCCTCTTCAGTTCCAAAGACACTTTGTTCTTCAGACTCTGATTGTTCATCGATTTTCTCAGGTCTGACATCAATTTCAACACCTTCCGTTTCTTGGCCGACAAGATCCTCCAATCGGTCTGCAAACGGTCTTCATTCGAAGCCAACCGTTTTAGATTGTTAAGCACCTTTTCCAGGGGTTCCTTGTACTTGTCTGAAATAAATAAAAGAGTTAATATATTGCCATAAGTTTTACGATCGAAAAACTGACCTGCTGTTGGAGGAAGACCGCTCTTCAAAAGCATCTCGAATTTTTCAAAGGCAAGACTCTCGTGAAATGAGCGCACTGAGGCTAGTTCCAATATATCACTCTTATTCTTGGAAGAATCGTCCTCTCCGTTTGATTCATTCCCAGATTGAGAATCTTCACTATCAGAACTAACTGATTGTTCCTGTTAATAAGACAAATGATAAAATGAAAAATTAAACAAAAATATATTTTAAAACTTACCATACTCTCAGCAGCACTGTCTTTAAGATGTTCGTTATTCTGATCTCCGGTTGATTGTAATTTATTTGCATCATTTGAAGTATCTGTAGTTTCCACAACTTCTTCATCTTTTTCTGATACATCTTCAGCTGGTTTCTCAACAATAGGTTGAATCTGAGTAACTGGTTTTTGAGGGAATTTCATAGCGTAACCTTTTCTTTTTCCTATATATGGAAATTTATAGACCTTGCTTGTACTGGGTTGTGGAGCTGCTTGGGACGTCAGCGATGGTAAACTGGCAGGTTTCGCGATATTGATTAATCTTAAGAAGAAAAATATTCGTTAATTACTCTTTAACTGGTTATCTTAAGGTACCTCTTGATTTGTTCATGATCTTTTTTCAGTTTTACTAGTTCCATCTTTAGCTTAGACACCATGTGTTTGTCAAGTTTCTCCTCCTGTAAACTCTTCATATAAGAATCTAAAGAATCGTCATCGTCCTCTATATGTTCTTTTTCCTTTTGTAACTGAGCCTGGGCTTTATCCAAACGTTTCTCAATTTCTGTTATAGAAGATATTATTGCTTTTTCTTTCTCAAGCTGAAAAAAACCAAAAATTCGGAGCGTATTTAATTGGGATGATGGTAGAGCATCTTACCAGTGACTCGTAGGTTTCAGCCTTTTCTGGTTCCTTGGCTTTCATTCGTTTCTCGCGTTTTTTCTCAATAGTCCCCGTCCTATCCAAAAAGGTATCCTCATCGCTATCGTAGTAGTCGTTTTCTTCCCAGTTCTTCACTTTGCGTTTCCTAGACTCTGAAAATAATAAAAACCATGATATAATCAGTAATATATTATTATATCTTGCATCCCTACCATGTGTAGCTTGTCTTAATACTCCAAACCTATCAAGAATTCTGCAGGCCTCCAATGCGCACTGCTCGACAGCTTCCTTCTTTTTGCCTCTGTGTAAAACCTCCGCTACCATAGGCTTACCCAAATCATCGTCCAGTGGCAATACTATTTTACAAAGAAACTGTCCCATTCCTGATGGTAAAATTGACATCAACCATCGTGGGCAAATTTATATCAATAAACATTACCTTGTTCGGTACAATCATATTCCAAATCCAAACCCTCTCTCTCAAAAAATCCCCTTAAAGTCTTCTTGGGATCGTCCAAATACAATTCCTCATTGGTGGTCTGGGCGTAGGGATTCTCCGACAAATCGTCATTTTCATCCGCATCATCACCCAACCCCCAATCAACGCCTCTTTCCTCTTCTTTTCTGAGTCTCTCTTCTCGCTCGAGCTCCTGCTTCCTGAGCTTCTCTTGCCTTTCTGCTATTTTCTGGATGCGTAACTGTTTTAACTCCGTTACCGACAATTCGGACTCTTCATCCTCATCGTCTTCCGGTCCAGTGAGGATATAGGAACGCTGACTACAACCTAAACGTATCATGTGACCAACCTGAGAAGAAATCTTAATGTTTAATATTTTAAAGGTTACATGATTACAGCTAGAATATGAATGATCATAAATTTGATACAAATCGCAAAGTCACTACAGACAACACTGGTTCAGATCATCTGCTTTGTTGATCACTTAGAGATCTTTACAAATTAACAAAGCCAGGAATCAGGATATACAAAAATAAAAGAGCTATCCAAGAAATTCTTGAATAAAAAAACTCCCTGTTTTGTTTCAAAGGATGAATACTATGTTAAACTGGAAAATCAGAAAAAGACAGACTTATAGTAGGTTTTTATTTTATCACTACATAGTATAAAACAAAGTCGCCTTTTCTGTCCCTATATCCCTATGTGCGCTTAAATCTTTAAAACGACGCAACGGATTTTGATGCGGTTTTTTTCAATAGATAGAGTGATTCAAGAGGAAGGTTTATATGTATAATACATGCATAATACACTAAGGCAACATTGCTAATTTTAGAGGTTTCTAACGTGATGTCGTAAATTAACCTATTTTTTTAGGCTTATTTAGCAATTAGCAAAAACGCTGCCTAACCCTACGAGTTAGATCAAATTAATGTATTACAGTATTGTACACCATAAAAAAGTCTACAAAAAAGTCCGCGATGGTATATGTTTATCTTTTAGGGATAACCCACATTAACCATTTTTATTGTTTACTTTTTACGTGAGAAAATGGCTTATTTACGAAGCTATTTTAAGCAATACGGCATTAATCCTTATCGAATTAAGTACCTTAAATACAGTGTGCAATTAATATAGATCAATATGGTTCCTTACAGCATGTAAATTAAACAAATATTTTCGGAGATATTACAAATTTAAAATTTGCGTTTAAAAATGTGTAATGTAATAAAAATTGTATGAATTTAGATATTCCAAAGATAGCAGGAAATCTTCATAGTAAGTATAGGGGAAGAGGAATTGTTTTACTCCAAATTTAATGCGTGCAGGCCAAGGGCAGTAATGAATGAACCAAAAATACTGGATCGATTTTAATCATGTTTTCATTGAGTGACATAGGCATATATATTTTATGCCCGTGCAAAGTCGGAGCGGGCCGCTATGTTTTTATATACAACGTTCATATTTTTTCTGTAGTGTATTTAATTTAGTATCAGCATTGCACCCGTGCGAAGCCGGGACGGGTCGCTAGTGATTTTATGAAATGTTCTAATAAACACTATATATTTTTATAGGGAAAAATTTGCAATAACCCCAGTTATATTTTTTAAAACCAGTCCAGTATTCTAGAGGTAAAAACTAACATTAACAAGCAACAGTACATCAATATAAGTCTGAATAAACTAAAATATCGCCAATGATGTCAATCAATGTCACCTGCAACAGTATTGATTAAACAAATCAGGTTTTGTACACTTGTGTCATTTCTACAAAAAAAAATGGACAAGAAAAAACAATCAAAGGAAGATATCAATACAATTATTCAAATAACCAACCAGGGTGATGGATCATTAAATTCTAACACTGAGTATCAGTCTAATTTAGATCAAGGCACCGAAGAATTATTGAGGGACCAAGTAGGTAACAAAGCTGTGGAAAATATCAAACAAATATTTGAAAAAACTAAAGCTATTAAGAAAGTTGCCGATGTAAAGCACAAAGAAATTCAATCACAATTCAAAGAGCTTCATAAAAGGTAAGTAAAAATATGGTGGAAAATTGTATCACATCACTCTTTACCATCAGGTTAAACCAAAGCTCAGAATGCCTCCAAAGAATGAAAAAGGGCATTGACAATATAAAATTTTCCTACCAGACAAAAGTATTTGAAATGCAAAAAGCATTAACACCTGGAGATTTTTTTGACCCAGAAAAAAACCCACTTCAAACCAAAGAAGATATGGCACGACATATGGATGAAATCAAGGAAAAAATTGAACAAATACAGAAGCAAATAAATGCACATAAAGAGAAACAACAAAGGGTAACTCAGGATTACAAAGAGGCATTTGAAAATGTTTCTCAGGCTCTGCATTCTATTGATAGAGGCACTTACAGCAGTTACAAAATTGATAATATACCTAAAAATAGTTAGTAAATATGTTACGTACACGAACCGGAACATATATTTTTGGTTTTAATTTATTCTTTCCATTCAAAAATGTGCCATGGGTACTGCCTAAATCATAAAGGTAAAAACCTGGTGGATCTGATTCTGTTGGCACATCTCTATACTGAAGTACTGCATGATACCTAAATAAATCACTTGTAGTTTGTAAAAATATTGTAATAAAACACCAACAAACCTAGAGATAGTAGGATGTTGCATACAAATATCACAGTTATTCAGTCTTCCAAAAACCCAATAAGGTTTTTTCATAAGGTCAATAGTTTCAATAATTGTACCATTTTTCAGAACCTCAAAAATATATGGCCTTCCGCTGGTTTCAGGTAAACCAGACCATGTAGGCTCTTTATATGGTAATGGTACATTATTTTCAGTGGCTAACTGAGCAGGGGAAAGATTTTCTATAAAATAAATAATATGCAAATTAGTTAAAAATCACAAAAACCCAAAAAATTAGGTTAGATGATTTCCAATGTTTTACTTACGTTTCGGATTACTTTCCGAGTCATGGTTAGTGACTTCTTGAACTTGATTATTTACACATTGACCAGAAGAACTAGATTTATTCGATACATCAGCCAAATTTTTATTTAAAGAAATGGGCTGTAATTTCTTCGGAACTCGTCGAATTTTTCCAATCAATAAAGTTGGTTTTTTAAAAGGATCATTTTGTTTGTTGCCATCGGTTTTTGTTTGTTCACTTTCCATATTCACAAATGAGTTTCACTTTTTCCGAATGTCTAAAATTCAGAAACCTATTAAAACAGAACGAAATTAAGAACTAAAATACTAGCTGCTGGTCACATAAATGAAGCAGCCATCAAAATAATAAAAATTAAAAATATTATTAGATCTCACAGTGTTGCCAGATTATATGAATGGTATGATTGCCTAAACACTAAAATATTTAAAACCTATTTGCAAAACTGAAACTATAACTACACAACGAAAATATCTCTGCAAACTGGCAATATTAACAACCCTTCTATTATAAGAATAAGCACTATAAAGCATAGAAGGAATACAGTGATACTGAAAAAATATCGATAATTTTCCCTTATATTTTTCGATATTTTTTTTAACTATACTCACTATTACGTCTATCGATAATTATAATAGTGAGTATCCAACTTTTAGTTGTAAAATAAAATATGGAGTTTTCCAGAGAGTAACGAAATGTTGTTTTGGAATTTCTTCCCCCCTCCCCAAAAAGTGAATATTATATGATTTGCTATCCATGTTTTTTGGCCTGGTAGCATATTGGTATCATAATTAATTTATTATAATATATGACTATATAATAAATTAACTAATGCTAATCTCCATCTAGTGTTGTTCGATTATAATTTTTGAGGAAAATAAATTAAAAGAAAAATCTATTTTAATAAAATAAATTCAAGGATTAAACAGAGATTTATAATTGTACCCAGAAAATTTATGATAATACTACAAGATGTCACTATGTGTTAGTCCCAAAATACTAGCGTTGGGAACTATCGTTTGTTTAGTAAATGACTACTTTTTATTATCAATTTTTATACTTTTTACTAGTGACTATTTCAGACGCTATTTTCGGTCCGACTGATTTTATTACTATCTACAATCGGCTGTTTAAGTCGTATACTTTTAGTTACTATTTTTGGGTTCTACTAGTTTCATTCGACTGATTTTTAACAATCTGGCTCTGTGGTCCTAGCTGCGACCTCGAATGTAATTCTGAATTTATGCTGTTTTGCATTTATGTTGTATCAACTGTTTTGTGACTATCCACTGTTTCGACTATTTTCTGTCGATAGTTCTCAACACTACTAGTTATTCTGTGATGTTTGTTATTGATCTGACAGTGGCGTCAGATTCTAACTTTTGAGTTTATGACGTTTTGGACGAGCTTCCGCCATTTTAGTTCAAGTTTTCTTAGTTTTCCAATATTGTGTAAAAACATTGTGAATAGTGGTGATCGATAAACTCAAAATGATGACCAGTTATCAACAGCAACAGTATCAGTTAAATATCAGTAACCCGGGAATGATACAGCCACAGACGTCGGGCTTAATACCTCCACCCAATTTGGTAAGACTCATCGGTCATAATATTTTTGTTTGCCGACAAATTGACTAATTGATAACATTCGTTAAGCCTCCAGAACCAGAGGACGTAGAGATGTATTCGGAACCTCCAGCACCTGGCACGGAAGAACCTCCAATGAAATCCCCCAGAATAGAAGGTAAGTACATTTTGTGATCATTTTTAAAACGTTGAAAGAAAGTAGAGCTATGCGGCACGTCCATAACTAATTTCGTATCTGTCTGCTTGAGATGTTCCAGAAAGGAGAGTCAGCCCCTCTAAGTGCCGCAGTATGCCCTCGGTGTCTCTCATATTGTTGGGCTAGTTGCTCAATAGCATGGTAGGAGAGCGAAACATATCTAGTAAAATTTTGACTGATTATTTTGTTTCTGATACCTGGTGATTGAATGCCACAGTGACTGATTGATTAACTTGTTTTTAGAATATAGTCATTATGTTTGGTTTTAGTTATTCAGAAATTCATGCAGGTTTCCCTTTAATTATTTGTTAGGTTAGAATGAATAGTGATTCAGAAAGGACAAAATGGTTTTTGAATGGTACATTATCTCATTATTATTGGTACCTTCCAATTTCACTTTTCTTTTGATTGTGTGTTTGTGATTGATGGGTAGTTCATTTATCATATTCTCCAGTTAGCCGTTGATAGAAATTTGTTATTTGTTGTAGAAAAAAGAAAGTTCCAAAAAAATTGTTCAGCTTGAAGTAGGTTTTTTTTTGTTTTCATATATATATGCAGTTTGATTAATTTTAAACGATTAGAAAAGCCTGCATTTATTTCTGAAAAACCTGTGACCCAAAATATTTATTCAATCACCAACTGTTAACAACTATTAACAAGAAACAAATGAGAAAAAATATTTAGAGTGGACCGATGGTTGCCTTAGACATATCTATTTTCTTTTGTGCTTCCAGATCAAAATAGGTGCTACTAGTGTAACACGACTTGTCTTAACTAGAAGTTTAATGGCGTCATCCCAATGGAAACCTCCAAGATCCGACAAAAATGTACATAATTATCTGTTTATTTGCAAATAATGTTTAATGTGCTATGCTGATACCATAATTTTGCTCTGAAACATCCGAAAATTGTGCGAATTTGTTTACTGTCTGTTTTTTTTGTTTGGGTGTGTCGCGATCTACGCAGTTTAGAAACTTTTTGTTGGAATTATTTCAAAAGTGTTAATAAAATTTTTGGGTTTCTTGAAAAGAGAGAAAAGACAGTGAATAAATACGTGCGCGGCATTTGTTCTCAAAATTCTGGTATGTTCAGCACAACTACCGGTAGCAATCGAATTGAATGGAATACCAACCGATGATGAAACAAACATATCTGGAACGACGTGACCGTTACTCGTAACGCGTATGCCGATGAGTACTTTTTATTTTTTTGTTTTTTTAGAACGATGCCGTTATATCTACAAAAAAAATTGCGCAGACAGAATTTTTAGTAATCTCTCCTGCTGGTTACAGAGGACGGACAGCGTGTCGACGAAGAATGACACTAGATTTGATTGAATCAGTGGTTCAATGACGATTTTTCGCAAGCCATATCAAAATTATGTTGAGCAATATCTCATAGTTATTAAAGGACGCGCGATTTTACGCAACACTCGTCAACATAATTTTGATTGTCTTGTTATCTATTCTATTCTATTATATTTACTCTTTAAATATTTTTGAAATATGGCAATATTTTTAGCAATTAAAAATTCTTCTAAAAACATACTACATTCTACTGATTAAGTGAAAAAAAAAAGGATCGTCTTGAAGAGTCAAAACCTTTCTGGATTGGGTTATTTGAAGTCATTAGTTTTATCTTTAATTTGCTCTTTTTCATTTTTTTTACCAGGAGGGTCAAGCTACAATTATCTATCAGGACCAATGGTTGTTAAAAAACGTTTTTCATTTATTGCTCTTTGAGTAAGCTAGTCTAATCAATTTAGATTTATATTCAGCTATGACATAGCCTTTTGAAAATACTTATTTCCATAGATAGCTGTAAGTTTTCATGAAGGAAATACAAACATCATTTAACATTCCTAAATATTCAGTGCGAGTTTTCAAATTAAATCATTTTTAGGACCTCAATGAAATCCCGATATAACATCTCTTCGAAGTCAGTTTTCGACGAAATCTTACAATGTTATTTCATAATATCTGCTTAAATGTGGTTTGTCTAGAGAATGTGATAGAACACAAGCTGTAGATTGCTTTTAAGTTATGTGTGATCATTATTGCATTTGAATTTCAAAATTTTTATTCAGCTGCGGTGATTTGAAATGGTTCTTTGAAAATTTCGTATTCATGTTCAGGTTATCATAAGTTTATTATTATAAGTGTCTTAGGTTATGGTGGTAAGCCTTGAATTTTTGGCTAAAATCAAAATCGTTCTCCTTCCTCCCAAGATTTTACACGACGTTCTTTAGACTTAAAAAACATTTGTGGATTAAGCCTTACTTTAATTTTATCAAGTGAAGTAAATGTTGACCCTCATATATCATGTTCATATCCTCTCCTCTGGTGATTTTTAAGTATTTCTCTTATTGATTGCAGTAATTCTAAGATTGCTATTGGATCTTTCAAAATATTGCTACTATTTCATATCATCTACAACTCTCGAAAATATTATATTCTACTATTGCTGCTTTGTTTTAGATGATGGAATCAGTTATGTCTATGACTTGCAACAGACTGGCGAAGTTGTTACAGGTAAGGTTAATATTAACTTCTGTATTTCACCCTTTTTACTAATTTCGAAACTTCTACCCAGGCCCAGGAGCTATAAGCAATTCGATAGCAGGAATATTAGGCGGAGCACTACCCAAGTTGAATACCGATCAGAGCGAGGCTGTGGCCAAAGCGAAAAAATATGCCATGGAACAGAGCGTGAGGATGGTGCTCATGAAACAAACGATTGCTTATCAACAACAGGTGACTACAATTGTTATTTATATTTTAACTAAAGTTCTAACGATATCGAATTTATTTACAGAAAAATAAAACATTCCAAAGGCATCAGGTGTTGGTGTTAATGTGCAGGTGAGTTTTACATTATGTCTTGCATATCTTAGGTCAGGTTCACACTTGAACATTTTATCACAACAATTGTTTACTAAAAAGTTGTTGAGTATAACTGGGTAGGATTTAAAAATTATTAAAAAGAACATTCTACCCCGTATTTCTTGACTTTATATAATATAATTAGATCAGTATTGGTCTCTTTTTTGTTTTAAATTTATTAGTGATTCGATTTTTCTCACTACAAGTGTCTTTGTCCTAATTTTATTCTTTACCTTTATTATTTCTTAACTTAGCCTGTTTCTAGTTTAAAATAATATATCCCAGATTATGATTTCTATGGGAGTCTTGAGATTAGAGACTTAAGACTAAACGATAGAAATACTTTTCTTAGTGTTATTTTTTTTGTATCGTAATTGCAGTTGCTACTAAACTAAATAATAACTTGAAGGCTGTTCGTGTTATTGTCGCAGTTTTGCAATATATCATGATATTTTTATATAATTTTAATATTCGAGCTAATATTTTTTAAATAAATTACTGTCTGTATGAAATTACTGAATTAGATTGTTGAGACCAAAAAGGTCCAAAATATTAGACCTGAAAAATACATCTAGGTTTTGTTTGTTGGAATACAAATATTATGTTGTGGACCTACCACCAATATTGGTGACCGTGATGACTATTCTTAAGGGTAGTTGTTGAGGATCAATGATTCTCCGACAATGATAATTTGCTGATAAGATCTGAGTAAAATATTTTGCCTAAACTTTCACTAAAATATATTATGTTCTCTTATTAAAATGTCTTCTTACTGATACTATATTCATGATGTTTACAGGGTCTACGTCGGCTCCATCAGTTTCGAACTAAAAGAAGACACCATTCGTCAATCGTTCCTGCCCTTCGGCCCCATAAAATCAATCAACATGTCCTGGGATCCCGTCACCCAAAAGCACAAAGGTAAGAATGGACCTCTTTTTTTTTTAATATAGACATATGGAATGATTCAAGAATCCTTTTTTGTAATCTGAAAAGGATCCTTGGAAATTAGGTACAGTGCTGTGACAAAAATAGCCTAGACACTAATTTATTTTTTGATAAGGAAATGTTTCGATATTCTGAATATTTCATCCTATAGAAGTGAAATAGTTTTGGTTAGTGAAATAGCTATTTTTGACTATTAGAGTTACTTGAGGAAATTGTAGATGTAATTTAAGGAATTTAAAAAAATGTGAAAATTCAGATACTTTTAATGCACGCTATGGTTAATTTTATTACTTGGAGTCTTTCAAGCACTAAAATAAAAACTCTAGGCCTGTTTTTTTTTCACACACTGTTTAGCACTCACATATAGTTATCCTTGCTTCTATAAGGTGGGACATTTGTTGGTTTATTTTTGTTAACTGTGTTAACAACACTAACCACCGTTCTCAATATTGTCGAATTTAGGTTTTTGCCAAGCTACTGACTGATACCGATTTTCTAATGATAATATAAAAATGGCACCAACATTATGGTTATTGGAAACATGCAAATTTATTTTTCGATCACTATTACACGATTTATTCTTGCAACTACATTAACGAAATTAATGTAACATTCATTCACGTTATTTTAAGCATTAAATTCGGTTTGGTTCCATTGCCGTTAAAATGAACATTGGGTTTTTCGAAAAAACTTTCGGAACGCTCTCCAAATTAAACTTATTCAAATTCTACATTTCCGCACGTCTATACGTTTGTAACATTTGTAAAATAATTACTGGGGTAGTTTTAATAGCTTTACAAAAAATAAACCAACAGAAAGCCCACTCTATATATTCTGTTTTTGTAAAATAATTTGTTTGAAATAATTATATATCACATTTCAAACGATCTGATAATGGAGTCATCAACTAGCATCGTGCAGATGCTGTAGTAAGGTTTTATTAATATTAGGATTAGAAATTAATTCTTATCAATTATATCTGCTGGTCACAATTTTAATATTAAGATGCTTAACAATGGTCCATTAAACAATTATGGAACCCGGAGTTGCTTAAGACCGTGGAAAATAGTTATCATATGAATTGACTAAAGGCTCTCGCGAAGTTGCTGACCATCATTGTTTGCTATACAAGAGGAAATTTTTCCCATTCATAAGTAATATTGAAAACTCAACTGATGCTCTGGAATTGGTAAAATATACAAAGAGTAGCTGCGTCAAACTGTTAATACTGAGTAACACTATTAATACTGAAGTCAATTTTACTATCACTAACGTTTATTCAACAATTTTATGAAGAGCTGATTGGGAAGAAATAATAGAAGCAAAAAATCACTCTATTGAATCACAAATTTTGACGCAAAGAATATACACATTGCACTACACCAGCGTCTTGTAATTTATCACTTCTTCAGATTGATGCAGTATCATACCACTATATGCTCGTTAGAAACATTGAAATAAAACAAAAATTGTTAGATAAATTAATAGTCCCAAAGTGGACATCTTTCTATCAACATGGAAAGAGATGAATAACGTACTGGGTGTTAGATATTTTGATTAAACCTAAGCATTTTTCTTTGTCAATTTATATACAAACCAAAAAAATAAGAATTAATTATTGGTCCTAATAGCAACAACAACGATTAATTGATCGAACATCCCCGAAAATTAATCGGTTCGGTGAATTTTGCAGGTTTCGCTTTTGTGGAGTACGAAATCCCAGAAGCGGCGCAACTAGCGCTGGAACAGATGAATGGGGTTGTGATCGGAGGGCGGAACATCAAGGTAAATGTTCGTGTTCAGTTTTTTACTATTTTTTATTAGACCTTTAGGGAGCGGGTTGACTCGTGGCGCCTCTGCTGTTTGTATAATTAGTAACGCGTCAACTCGGTCAATGATCTTCTCGGAACGGGGAGACGCTGTTAAATTGCCCTCACAATCAGTCTTGATAGTGATCTGTATTGCCATGTTTGTAAGAATAGTTTTTGTTGAGAAATCGTTGGGCAAATTTTCAGTCAGTAACAGAGTTTATGTACTGTGATCAAGCATGCCTAGTTCTAATTTTACACAGTTATGTTCGAACAAATGAATTTAAAAAATATTAAACAAAACTATATATAAACTCTGACAGATTCTAATTTTTATTTATATTTTTGTAGAATAATTCAGAGGGTTACTCGGGCAATTGAATTTTTACTAAGCTCCAAGAGATTTATTTTTATTATAATTTTATTAGATGTGTAAAAAAACGTGAACGTGAATAAAATAACAAATAAAACACGGCGTTAAGTTGACTAACGATCCATTGACGGTAAATTGGTAAATTTTCTATTGCCTCAGTGGTAACCCTCGTTGTTAGGTTAAGTTTCAAAGTCGTTTCAAATATTACCATATTCACGTCAATATTGTAACGAACCGCCGCCTCGGTCGATCTATCTCGTGATAAGTAGATAGTTGAGCGTATAACCCGACAAGAATCGAGAACAGAAAACGAATTGTTGACGTGAGTATGGTCGGCTAATCTTGGGTTTCTTTTTGTTACAGGTTGTCGGCCGGCCGAGTAACATGCCCCAAGCTCAGACCGTTATTGACGAGATTCAGGAGGAAGCGAAACAGTACAATAGGATATATGTCGCGTCGATACATCCGGACCTTAGTGAGGAAGACATCAAAAGGTAGGTTTCCTTTGAATGCTCTAAACCCTATTTCGTCGAAATTAATCGGAAATGTGGTGGTGTAATTATAATAAAAAGTGTGGTAGGGAAGTTTGATACTGTGAGGTTACCAAGGTTCTGGTTTCGAAGTCTACATTGTTCTCCATAGTTTTTCCATTTCCATTCTGATAATTATGCAATAGGAACCAATAATATATATAAGTAGAACCAACGAAATATTTTATTAATCATTTTTATTCCTGCTTACTTCAATAGACTTTAGTTATTCTATTACTGTTTTTGGTTCTCTGGTAGTTGGTCGTCAGGACTAAGTAAAATGTCTTTGGTTTTCTTTCTTTCACGCAGTAAGCTAAACAAACATAGACTTTCTTTTTGACATAAGTAACAGGTCAATTGAAAAGTTCCCGGCTTACCATAGTGAAACGCATTTTTTTTTGGCAAAATTAGTTTTACTGATTATAGCTAGCGACCCTCCATCTTTTCGAAACCATTTTTGTAGTACGATTTGTCCTGTGCTTCAAAATAGGCCTCAGTTTCGGCGATCACCTCTTCATTCGACGAAAATTTCTTCCCAGCGAGTATTCTTTTGAGATCTGAGAACAGGAAATAGTCAGCGGGGTCCAGATCTGGAGAATACGGTGGATGAGGAAGCAATTCGAAGCCCAATCGGGCAGCACTTTTTTTCTTCAAATGCGTCCGTTTTTCGGCGATTTCGTCCATCAAACGGTCCAATAACGCTATATAATAGTCGCCGTTGATGGTCCTTCCTTTTTCAAAGTAGTCGATGAAAATTATTCCATGTGCATACCAATATACAGACGACATAACTTTGCCAGCCGACTGTTGCGTTTTCCCACGCTTTGGAGCGGTTTCATCCTATGCAGTCCACTCGGATGACTGTCTATTGGACTTTGGAGTGAAATGATGGAACCATGTTTCATCTGTTGTCACATATAGACGCAAAAACTCCAGTTTATTACGCTTGATCATCTTCAAACACTGCTCCGAATCATCAACTCGTCGTTGTTATTGGTCAAAAGCCAAAGTGGTGGGCTCGCGCGACATTCACTTTGCACAGAGCTTTCTCATACCCAAATATTCGTGAATGATACGGTATACACGTTCAGTTGATACCTTTAGTGTGTCTGCTATATCATTCAATTTCAATTTACGGTCATTTAGAATCATTTTGTAGACCGTCTTCGGTGCTCATTTCACCACGTCTAAACTTAGCATACCAATCCTTGATGGTTGATTTTCCTAGGGCAGTGTCCGGAAACTTGGCATCAAGCCAAGTTTTTGCTTCAACTTTATTTTTCCCTTTAAAAGGCAATATTTTATCAACACGCGAAATTAATTTTTATTAATTTTTTTCACAATAACAAAAATTGCTTGCTTGTTGGGGTTAACTAAAAAACACATGGATTTAATTCTAGTAGCGCCATCTATGTATCAGACCGGGGACTTTTCAATTTATCTGTTTGTATATGAACTCACATGATTAGTACTTTGAAAGTCATGTAAAGTAAGGTCTAGTTGATATACTTTTTAAATGCTCACTTTTCTTTTAGTGTTTTTGAAGCCTTCGGCCCCATCGTATATTGTAAACTAGCCCAAGGTCCCACAGGAAACAAACACAAAGGATATGGTTTTATTGAATATGAAACCGCCCAGGCAGCTAACGAAGCCATCGCGAGCATGAATCTATTCGATCTCGGTGGCCAATATTTAAGGTGAGTGATTTCTGTTACAATATTTCGGAACGGCTATTATGAAATATATTATTGCAGAGTGGGCAGAGCTATCACTCCGCCCAATGCCCTTCTGGGACCTTCTAGCGGATCAAACGCCTTACCAACTGCAGCTGCCGTGGCAGCCGCCGCAGCTACAGCAAAAATCCAGGCAATGGATGCCGTAGCTAGTAATGTCGCTGCGTTGGGTAAGTTTCCTAACTTTCGTTTAAATGAAATACTAAATTGTTATAACTGTTTAGGGCTGACGAAATTGGCACAGCCTACCACGACGCTGCCCATGGTACCTCCCACTCCGGCTCCTGTATTAGTCGCGCCTACAGTTGGAACTTCCATAGGTGCCCCCGGCGTCGTTATACCAACAGTAGCGTCGGTTGTTGCTCCCCCGGGTGTTGCTATACCACAAAAAGTCGGTAACAACATCCAACCAGCTATCGTTCAACCGATAGCTACCGCCATGCCTACTGTACTTGCACCTGTCCAACCAACATCAAACAAAACAACCGGTAAGCTCCGATGACCACCCAGCAGTTAGCATAATTTTAATAACAACGTTTTTATAGTGAGTCATCAGCAAGAAGCAATGAAAAGAGCCGCCGAAGCACAATTGAAACAGCAGGAAGAACTACAAAAGAAATTATTGGATCACAGTGAACCTCAGACGCTACAGCAACAGGAAAATATGTCAATTAAAGTAAGTACTGATAAGTCAGATATTTTTGGATTTTTAAGATAAAGAATGCATCTCTAAAGTATCCCTCATTCATTAACCACGACATTTTCAGGGTCAGAATGCCAGGCATTTTGTAATGCAAAAATTAATGAGAAAAGTAGACTCCAAAGTGGTGATATTAAGAAACATGGTCGGGCCGGAGGACGTGGACGATATGTTACAGGACGAAATTCAGGAAGAATGCAGCAAGTACGGTCAGGTCGAGAGGGTCATCATCTATAACGAGAAACAAAGCGAAGAGGACGATAACGATGTTATAGTGAAAATATTCGTAGAATTCTTTGAGACCTTCGGTAAGTAACTTGTTGATAATCGGGACACATTTTGATTCTCTGGGGTTTTTAGAAGCGGAAAGGGCACGAGATGGTCTTGATGGTCGGTACTTCGGCGGTAGGATGGTTCGAGCGTCGTTATATGATCAAACGTTATTCGATCATAACGATTTTTCGGGCTAATGTCAAGGACATTTTTATGTTATTGTGATTTGTGGATTTTTGCTCTAGGTTAAATAACCTACGGTACATTCAGTAAGAAGATATGTATAAAATGAAAGTGTTTTGTTGTTAAATAATGAACAACTTGTGATTTCCCCGTCAAATATTTCTACTAAGTAATTGTTACATTATCAGCTGTAATTTACATTAATTTTTATTTTGTAAATAAATTTATTACTTTTATAAATTGAGTTTTATTCTATAATTTATTTCTAACAAAAAACAACATTTTACTTTCCTACAAGATCTCTGACACTATCAGCAGTTTCCCTCAAAATCCTGTGGTATTTAGCAGCAACTGGTCTATAGTAATAGGCTTGGTAGTCGTCACGTTCTGCCATTTTCTCCAGGATTTTAGTTTCCAATTCCCTAACAAACAACTGTCAGCCCCCTAAAAATTTTTAGTTTTTTGATAGCCTACCTCAACTTTATTTTCTCCTGTTCAATGTAGATGTATGATAAGAATTTTTCATACTGTTCTTGAGGATGGGGGGAAAGATACCTTGCCAAAAATCTAGTTACTGGACTCTGGAAAATATTACGATCATCACATGTTACTTTTTTATTCCTTATATTTTCTACCCTGTAATATTCCCAATGTTTGGGTACATAGTCTTCAGGTATCTCGCTAAGAGTTGCTGGTCCAATAAAGACATTAGCCCAAGTAACAGCAAGGGTACAAGGGATAGCGCCAAGCAAAAAATAAAAATTCAACAAATCCTTGAATTTCAACCATTGCCAACGTGACGGCAACAATTCGATGTTCCTGTGTTCAGACATTTTACGAAGGGCTCCTTAAATATAAATATATAACTAACCAAACTTTCGTTATGTAACAGACGACTTGATATTTACCTGCATTTTGAGCACCGCTGTAGAATTTCAACAAAGGCCTTAGTTTACTTAGTAAAGTCATTATTTTGGGGTTGCTTCTAAATCCTAAAATCTATATATGCCTTTACTAAAGAAAAATGTTGCACTATATTATTTTGGTCTCAATACTGATAAATCGACAGATGTCACAACAACCGTCTAGTATGTATTACCGAAATCATAAGATTTCCAAATAAGAAACAAACATTATGAAACTACAAAAAAGTTGGGTTATCTTATAAAACCCCAAAATAAATGGTTTTATTTTTTATTGATATTATTTAAATGAAGAGGTAACAATAATGGCAGGTAGTTACTTAAAATTACTGAGTCGTTTTAAGGTTAAACCTAATTTAGTTAAATTATCCTCCGTTTCACGTCTTGTAAATAAACAAAATATTTCTACTACCTTTGGTAAGATAATAAAATTGCCTTTTTGTACGTATTCAATTATTCATTCTTATAGTAAACAGGCATGGAGAATTTGAATGGCTAGATCCCAAGTCAGAAGATGAAGTGTAAGTCTGATATGCCATTATTCTATTTGTATTCTTCCTATTTCTTGTAGAGTAAATGTAACATTTATTACAAAAGATGGTAACAGAGTAGCTGTTCGAGGCAAAGTTGGTGATAATTTGTTATATTTAGCCCATAGATATGAGATTCCTATGGAAGGAGCTTGTGAAGCTTCATTAGGTAGATTTTTAAATATGAGAATCAGAAATATTCTATTCACAATTTTCTTATAGCTTGCACTACTTGTCATGTATATGTACATGGGAATTATTATGACAAATTACCAACACCACTAGAGGAAGAGGATGATCTTCTTGATATGGCTCCATTTTTGAAAGAAAACTCACGTTTAGGTTGTCAAGTAATATTAACCAAGGATTTAGATGGACTAGAAGTGGAGCTTCCTAAAGCAACAAGAAATTTTTATGTTGATGGGCACACGCCTAAGCCTCATTAATTCTCAATAATTCCTAGAAAGGTTTAAATAATATAGTTACATTTTTGCAATTATCTCTGTTATACATTTTTGCTATTGATATTTATTATTATATAAGAATATTTTTGTTTGTTATAGAAAATAAATTGTTTTTAAATCGACCGAAGGTTTTATAGGTTAGTTAAGGACCCAAAATATTTTCACAGTTTGTGCTTTATACATTTTAAAAGTGGTTGATTATTGTCGGTATTAATTTTTGAATATGTCAATTTTATGTTTAAGTTGTTGCATACCTTACGGAAACAGGGAATTGTGTTTTCGAGGTTGACTATTGGAGAGTCCTATAATAAATATACAACAGCTTTTAAATATTTTATTTCTTAAAATAGTTTAAACTTAAAAATCTTACATATAACATTGTTCTAAAGCTCTAATCATTACAATTTTTATTTTCAACAGTGAACACATTCAAAACGAAGTTATTGGTATGACTATACTTGAACCCAAAATATTGCCATAATAAAAGTGGAACGAAAAAAACTGGAAACACTCACACTCAAAGTAAATGCCTTCCTACTGAGATACTAAATGACAATGGCTGTAATACGTTATTTTTGGTGCGTGTACAGCGAACCTAATAATACGTTTCTTTGCGGTACCAGCCTTGGGGGTATTTGCGTATCCGCCATTTTCTGAACTCGTCGAATGCGAATATAAGCAGAGCAAACGGGAGGGAGTAGCACCACCTAAAAAGTGACAGTTAGCCTAACAAAAAAATTGACATATTTCGTTTTATTACCATCTGAAGAGAATCGGATAAAATTTGAGATAACTCATGTTGGGAAGGTAAGAGAGCATGCAGGCGACTACGGTTTCCACCACCAAGCTGATATTAAGCACCATATTTCCCATTCCTGGAACAAAAGCGGGTTAAATCGGTTAATCGTTAGTTGTTTCGTGGTTTTTCCATAACAACCTTGTTTAAATATCGAATTGCTTCTCGTTTTACACACGACCAGATCCAGCCATTGCGTGACAACCACGGAAATCATGAAGGCGGTGTAGCAAGTATATTCCAGCACTTTTCGATTCTGATACGTCCATTCTTGTCCGTAATAATCAAGTAGGTCGTTCACTGATTCGGAATCCCATCGTTCTCGTAAACCTGTCGAAATAAAAAGAAATACATTTTCGTGGTTATATATGAATTTGAATCTTCTATACTGACTTCAAAACTTCGTAAAAGTGCATAGGTTTGGTTAAATTGGCAAAGCAGGCTTTGAAGCCACAAAAATAAGCGATTTTAACGTAAATTAGAAAAATTGGCGTTGAAGTTGAAAAAAAGTTGGAAAACCTTAAATTGCTAATATCAATAATTGTTTATTGTTACATTAGAGAATATTCAGGAAAAGATAAATATGCTAAATGATTATTATAACACTTATAGAAACTTCAATCAACCTGAACATATTTTAATCACCTATTGTGAGATATACAGTTATAAGCAGCGAAAAAATAAATTTTAAAAATATTCAGATTCAGTGAGCAAAATTTTAGTCTAACAATATCCATATTTTACTCAATAAAAGCAAGATAAAAAACTAAGCAGAATGTTAATAGGATAGTTGAATTAGAAAAGGAAATCTAGATATCGCTTTGTGTAAAGACAAGGCAAAATCTAAGACCCAAAAGTGGAAGTGACAAGATTCAATAATGTTAAAGCGTCGTTACTTTCGTCTAAAAATTAGTACGTACCATTTCTGGTGCTCTAACCATGTCAAATTTTGTGCTAACAAAATTCGAGACAATTTTCGAGAGGTCATGCTTTCTTGTTCCGATTTGAAGAAAAATACAGCTAATCGACATCAGTTATTGTTTAAATCATACAGGGAACAAGCTCGTTCAATGGAAATAAATGAGCATTAGTTTCAGCGTTTTATAAGTAACTATTTTGACTCCAGTGACGAAGAACGTGGGAAAATTCAAAACATTGAATTGGAAATGTCATTAGATTAACATTCATGACAAATTCAGGAAGTATTGACTGAAACCACGAAAGTGACTCGGCAAGTATTTTCCCAACTCTCTCACTGCCATGTAAATGACGCAAAAATAATGAAACTGAGTTTGCCATTAACTAAAGTCAACGGGCGCTGGACGCTGCTTTTTCATTTTTCATGCTTTGCTTTAAATTGTTGAGAAGGGACAAGAAGTGAATCCGACACAGAAGCGCAGAAGTCTATGAGGAACTATGAGAGTCGTTCACCTTTCATTCGACAGACCTCCTCAAATGTGCAGTGAATGTACTATTTTAAACGAATAATTTCTAATATTGCCTCGGAGGGAACCATTTAGAATTAGCCTTAAGCATTTGAAAATCATCAAGCTTACAAATATCAGATTATCGATATATCTATATATACATATATAGACTAATTCACGACAACCCACAAACTACAATCCGCCAATATGCGGAAAGTAATCTATTATCTCAACAATTTTCATTTTCAGCAAGCAATTTTCAGCAATGTATTGTAAAAGTTCAGAAAACTTCAGAAGCGCTTCATTGAAATATCCCTTTACCACTTGCACCAATCTTTGTAAATGATGTTTCAAAGTTATTTAAAAGAACACAAAATTTATTACTTAAATAGTTTCGTAGACAAGTTAAAAATAAGATAATATAACAGGTCAATTGAAAAGTCGCCGGTTTAACACATAGATGGCGCTACTAGAATTAAATCCATATGTTTTTTAGTTAGCTCTAACCCTCAAAAGATGCGTGTATAAATTCGACAGTTTGTAAATTATAGCATTTTGAGTGAAGCAAATTTTGTTATTGTGAAAAAAAAAATAAAAAGGAATTTCGCGTGTTGATAAAATATTGCTTTTTGAGGGAAAAAATACAGTTGAAGCAAAAACTTGCCTTGATGCCAAGTTTCCGGACACTGCCCCAGGAAAATCAACCATCAAGGATTGGTATACGAAGTTTAGACGTGGTGAAATGAGCATCGAAGACGGTGAACGCTGTGGACCACCAAAAGAGGTTGTTACCGACGAAAACATTTAAAAAATCCACCAAATAATTTTGAATGACCATAAATTGAAATTGAGTGAATTAGCAGACACTTTAAAGATATCAACTGAACGTATACATCATATCATTCACGAATATTTGGGTATGAGAAGACTCTGTGCAAAATGGGTGCTGCGCGAGCTCACTTTTGACCAAAAACAAAGGCGGGTTGATGATTTGGAGCAGTATTTGAAGATGATCAATCGTATTAAACCCGAGTTTTTGCGTCGATATATGACAATGGATGAAACATGACTCCATCATTTCACTTCGAAGTCCAATCGACAGTCATCCGAGTGTCGGAGAACGCAACAGTCGGCTGGCAAGGTTATGGCGTCTGTATTTTGGGATGTGCATGGAATAATTTTCATTGACTACCTTGAAAAAGGAGGGACCATCAACAGCGACTATTACATAGCGTTATTGAACCGTTTGAAGGATGAAATCGCCGATAAACGGCCGCATTTGAAGAAAAAGAAAGTGCTGCTTCACCAAGACAATGCACCGTGTCACAAGACAGTGAAAACGATGGCAAAAATCTATGGATTGGGCTTCGAATTGCTTCCTCATCTACCGTATTCTCCAGATCTGACCGAAGAAAGATCAGGAAGAAATTATCGTCTAATGAAGAGGTGATCGTCGAAATTGAGGCCTATTTTACATAGCGTTATTGAACCGTTTGAAGGAATCAGAAGAAGGAAAGAATCGCCGAAAAACGGCCGCATTTGAAGAAAAAGATAGTGCTGTTTCACCAAGACAATGCACAAATCCATGAATTGGGCTTCGAATTGCTTCCTCATCCACCGTATTCTCCAGGTCTGGTCCCCAGCGACTGTTTCCTGTTCTCAGATCTCAAAAGAATGCTCGCTATTTTGAAGCAAAGAACAAATCGTACTACAAAAATGGTATCGAAAAGTTGGAGGGTCGCTATAATCAGTGTATCACTCTTGAAGGGAATTATATTGAATAAAAAAAACTAATTTTGCAAAAAAAATGTGTTTTACTATGGTAGACCGGGTGCCAATTTTCAATTGACCTTTTATGAAAAAGTGTTCATCTAAATGGAAGTTAAGAAAGTACAATTAAAAGAAGTGGGATGAAATAGCAACTGCAAACAGAAGCAGAGGAAAATCAGATGCAGGTATAATGGAAAACACAAAAAACTTATTGTTGAACAAGTTGTGTTGTTGATCACATGTAAGTTTTCAGGTGAAAATTCATTAGAATAAGCACATTTATATTAATTAATGTCGTAATTATTTTCTGTATTCCTATTTGTATACTATATTATTATTTATTATATATTTATTTCTTTAAATAATTCAAAGTTCATCCATGTACAATCCCTTATTTCTTTTCATGTGGTCTGTGGAGGATACTCACCGAAAAGCTGCATGGGCATAAAACCGTGCTCAGCCATGATCGCAAAATACACGAAGAACCCGCCCATGGCCTCAATGAGCCCGATATGTCCGTAAGCCAGGAAGTACAACTTCCTGGTGACCAGCTTGTCTTTCCTCGGATTCCTGGGAGGGCGCAGCATTATATCACTCTCGGCTCTTTCATACGCTAAACTGATAGCTGGTAACATGTCGGTTAACAAGTCGATGCAAAGAATTGCCATTACACCTGAGGAGGGATGAGTCAGCTGATTAGTTGACGTTAAAAACCTCAAGTTATACCACAAAATATTGAGAATTTAGAAGGGTATCTAAAATGGGCGAATGCGAAACAATGTTTTAGTTTGTTCATTTGCGGCCAGGTGGCTCGAGGTATAAATTTAGTAGCAAAGCTAAAATTTGATACTTTCTACTTTCAGAAGGCTCTTCTTGAAAATAAGAAGTCGTAGAGCACATTTGTTTATATTTGGTAGAAATAATCAAGAATTTACTGGATATTTTGGACATTTTTGGTAATTATATATTTCCTATAGAAACAATTTGATTTATATACAAAGAATTTCGTTTCAATTTTTTTCGACAAAGCTTTTGTTGAAAGCGCCTCTTTCGAATTGGAGCATTTTTTAACAGGGCTGACAAAACAAACTTAAAAAATTTATTAACTTACATACGTGTCAAATATTAGTATTTTATTAACCGTGTTTTTATGGTTCTTTTTAGTTAAAACTAGCGACCCGCCCCGGCTTCGCACGGGTGCAATGCTGATACTAAATTAAATACACTACAGAAAAAATATGAACGTTGTATATAAAAACATAGCGGCCCGCTCCGACTTTGCACGGGCATAAAATATATATGCCTATGTCACTCAATGAAAACATGATTAAAATCGATCCAGTATTTTTGGTTCATTCATTACTGCCCTTGGCCTGCACGCATTAAATTTGGAGTAAAACAATTCCTCTTCCCCTATACTTACTATGAAGATTTCCTGCTATCTTTGGAATATCTAAATTCATACAATTTTTATTACATTACACATTTTTAAACGCAAATTTTAAATTTGTAATATCTCCGAAAATATTTGTTTAATTTACATGCTGTAAGGAACCATATTGATCTATATTAATTGCACACTGTATTTAAGGTACTTAATTCGATAAGGATTAATGCCGTATTGCTTAAAATAGCTTCGTAAATAAGCCATTTTCTCACGTAAAAAGTAAACAATAAAAATGGTTAATGTGGGTTATCCCTAAAAGATAAACATATACTTTTTTGTAGACCTTTTTATGGTGTACAATACTGTAGTACATTAATTTGATCTAACTCGTAGGGTTAGGCAGCGTTTTTGCTAATTGCTAAATAAGCCTAAAAAAATAGGTTAATTTACGACATCACGTTAGAAACCTCTAAAATTAGCAATGTTGCCTTAGTATATTATGCATGTATTATGCATATAAACCTTCCTCTTGAATCACTCTATCTATTGAAAAAAACCGCATCAAAATCCGTTGCCTAGTTTTAAAGATTTAAGCGCACATAGGGATATAGGGACAGAAAAGGCGACTTTGTTTTATACTATGTAGTGATGGTGTGTTTATATCTGAAGACATCTAAGGTGTTGCGTACCAGGATGTAGTACCGTTTCAAATAGAATGCACAGCTTTCCTAGGGATTCTGCACTACGTCAGAAATGGCTTTTAGAAATAAATAATAAGAAACAGACGGGAATATCTTGTGAGGTCTTAAATAAGAGCAAAAGGGTTTGTAATGTACATATTACACAGGCTGACCACAAACCGAAATGTGGAGAGTATTGCATAAAAAGTATACGGTTTCCAGTTGTTATTTAAATTGTATGTCTTTTAAAATGTTAATTATATATAACTGATTTGAAAATATGTGATCTGTGGCATAGAAAAAGGAAAACATTGATCCAGATATGTCACAAAATCACGAGTTCAACAGTGAAGCTATTAATGCCTGGCAGTATGATGAGACTTTTTTTACTTTGTTGGTAAATGATGTCTCAACTGTTCTATTTAAATCCCAGATAATGTACAAAACTTAACAAGCAGTCTGTCCAATATTTTATATCAGCAAATACCTGTATTTTTCAAAATGATAAACTGTTTTGGGCAATCTCAACGAAACGTGATTAGAAGAATAATAGTTAGGTTTTCTTTGTTTTGTTGAATGAGAAAAGTGAACAGAATGGCAAAAGGCAAAAATAAAACATTTTTTTATTGCAACATCTAAATATAGTACAGTTTATATGGATGGCGTACTATATATTATATGAGGTACTGTTAATCAAAGCTATTACAGATGGCCAGACTGAGGTAAAAGATGTGATAACAGGTCAATTGAAAAGTCCCCGGCCTACCATAGTAAAACACATTTTTTTGCCAAAATTAGTTTCTTTATTCAACATAATTTCTTCAAGGGTGATACACTGATTATAGCGACCCTCCAACTTTTCGATACCATTTTTTGTGGCAAATAGGCCTTAGTTTCAGCAATCACGTCTTCATTCGACGAAATTTTCTTCCCAGCGAGCACTCTTTTGAGATCTGAATACAAGAAATAGTCGCTGGGAGCCAGATCTGGAGAATACTGTGGATGAGAAAGCAATTCCATGAGTGAGCTCATGGATTTTTGACATGGTGCTTTGTCTTGTTGAAGCAGCAACTTCTTTTTCTTCAAATGCGACCGTTTTCTGGCGATTTCTTACTTCAAACAGTCCTATAACGCAATGTAATAGTCGCTGTAATGTAATGTGGACTGTTGCGTTTTCCCACGCTTTGGAGTGGGTTCATCTTGTGCAATCCACTCGGATGGCTGTCGATTGGACTTTGGAGTGAAATGATTAAGCCATGTTTTATGCATTGTCACATATCGACGCAAAAACTCGGGTTTATTACGCTTGATCATCTTTAAACACTGCTCCTAATCATCAACTCGTCGTTGTTTTTGGTCGAAAGTAAGCTCTCGCGGCACCCACTTTTCAGAGAGCTTTCTCATACCCAAATATTTGTGAATGATATGATGTACACGTTCAGTTGATATCTTAAAAGTGTCTGCTATTTCATTCAATTTCAATTTACGATCATTCAAAATCATTTTGTGGATTTTTTAATTGTTTTCGTCGGTAACAACCTCTTTTGGGCGTTCACTGTGTTCACCGTCTTCGGTGCTCATTTCACCACATCTAAACTTAGCATACCAATCCTTGATGGTTGATTTTCTTGGAGAGTGTCCGGAAACTCGACATCAAGCCAAGTTTTTGCTTCAACTGTATTTTTTCCCTTCAAAAAGCAATATTTTATCAACACGCGAAATTTCTTCTTATCCATTTTTTTCACAATAATAAAAGTTGCTTCACTCAAAATCAAAATCTTTTGAGGGTTGGAACTAACTAAAAAACATATGGATTTATTTTTAGTAACGCCATCTATGTGTCAGGCTGGGGACTTTTCAATTGCTTTGGAAACTGTTTGTTCAACCTGTTATTTGGAAAAATAAGATTTGAAAAGACATTTCAAAATAAATAGTCTTCAACATATATATTTTACTGTATTCTGTATATGGCCGAGTTATATTTAAAATAATATAAAATGTTTCACATTCAATAATTTACTAAACTTTGTACATTTAAAAGTATAAGTTTTGTGTTATATCTGTATATTACGCTTTAATGTATTGTTTGTTTAATATTTTGTCATTAAACATATACAATGTTAAGAACTCTTCCTTGAAATAATATTTACCATTTAAATTTTACATATATTTGGATAAAATGTATTTTTAAACTTTTATTGCATTTTTATTTTTACTATTTTTATTACTGCTATTATTATTAATGAAATATTTTAAATTTCATGCTACACATATTGTCAATCGCACCTTCTGATGGCAAATGAACGCTAAACTTGTTCACAGATAATACATGGGAGATACACTTCTAATTCCTCTGTATTTTGTTGTTATACGTACCTAAGGGAAGTGGAATGTTTAATAAGACGAAAGCCAAAAATGGTAGGATTTCTGGAACGTTGGAAGCGAGCGTGTAGGCGATCGATTTCTTCAGATTGTCGAAGATCCTGCGACCTTCCTCCACGCCAGTGATGATGGAAGCGAAATTGTCGTCCAGCAAGATCATATCGGCGGACTGCTGGGACACCTCCGATCCAGAAATACCCATGGCAATACCGATATCGGCCTTCTTCAGGGCCGGAGCGTCATTGACTCCATCACCTGTTACAGCGACTGAAAACCAAAGCCAGGCGCAACCGACAATTAAGGAAAACGCTAGTCTTATCCATTAACCTTACCTATCTCACCCAACCTTTGGCACCCTTCAACGATGTGCAGCTTCTGGGTAGGCGAGGTCCTGGCGAAGACGATCTCCCGGAAGTTGTACAGGATCCTGTCCAGTTCCTGGTCGTTCATGTCCCTCAAGGCCGCGCCGTGGATAACGATGGCTTTGTTCTTGGCGAACGGCAAGTTGGGAGGCAGGGTCTCGATCGTGTTGATGTTGAACGCCTCGATGACCTCCTCGTACGAGATGATACCCACTTCTCTGGCGATGGCCTTGGCTGTTACCTGACGTGTTTAACAAAAATTGGCACTGAAGAGTTTTTAGGTTGTTTCAGTGATAGTTTAAGACTTGTTTTAGGAAATTATGATATTATGATTATCTGTTGATTGACCATGGAACTGCTCATGCGCATTTATTTTAAAATAGCTTGAGAGATTTTACAGGCACGTGTTGTTGTTTACAAGAGTTGTGATTAGGTAGTAGATTTTAGGTAAATTTTATTTTTACAAAAATATGTTAAGGTAATCCCATTATCCATTTTCCTTGGTATGTATTACTTTATATGTATTATAATATATGTATATTATATAATTATTTTGTATATAATTATATAATGGTATTATATAAATGGCTATGGCTAACTCTGTAGACCAAGATGCGTTAACGTTTATAGATACAAGGAAATATCTTATGCCACACTTGTGTGTAGTCAATTACATCATAGTAATTTTACTTATATTTTTTTAACTATAAATTTTAAGTTTTCTTTGTATAATACATAATAGTTGTCAGTATAAAAAGTTAAAATTATTATGTTAGTATATGAATAAGTGTATGACATTGTTTTGGATTAAAAAAAGTTATTAGAATTATAACAAGGAAGGATTAGGAATTTGTTTTCAATATAATAAAACAGAAAGAAATGTAAATTGCAGCAATGTATATATACATTACTACATTGGCTAGTACATATATAGTCTATTCAAAGTTATTTTGTACATACGTCATCGAGATGTTTAATGTATTGCCCGTAAAAAGAGACACAGTGCCGGTTGTCAAACGTACCCAAAATTCTTCAAAATATTAATTATAGTACTACAGGTTATAAACGGGCAAACGTTATTTTGGCGCTTTGATTGTTTTGATAAATTTGAAATCGCTGCTTAATATATCATATTACTTTGTTTGAAAATGCCGAAAACACTGGATAGTCAGGGTCACAAACTGATTGCATCCTTAATAAGTTATTACGAAAAGGAACGAGATAATGGAGGCCCCCTTTTGCCCGTAAATTCCGTTAGACAGGTAAATATTGATGATATTAAATATTATAAGTTGCTGCAATTGTATTGAAAATGTTTTTTAGCGTGTTGCAGCTTCGCTGAATAATGGTGTGGATACTATGACTAACATCGCTTACAAAATGAAGATTCAACCAAGAAAACCCGTGTACATACAAATTGGGTGACGAATCTTGACCATCTGGATAATGGCTCTATTCGAGATCAAATTTAGTGAACAGTGAGTACACAAACTATTTTATCGATATAAACATAATTTAATAAAATTATCTTGTTATTCAAAATCAAAAATGTGTTAAGGTAATTCCATTATCCATTTTACTTGGTATGTATTATTTTATATGTATTATAATATATGTATATTATATAATTATATTGTATATACAAAATACTACATTTGTATATACTACATACAAATTGGGTGACGAATCTTGACCATCTGGATAATGGCTCTATTCGAGATCAAATATATGAAATTTAGTGAACAGTGAGTACACAAACTATTTTATCGATATAAACATAATTTAATAAAATTATCTTAGAGAAAATTATTAATCTGGAAATTATACAAAAAACCGGACATGCAGCTTTTTGAAGGATGAAGTCATACACTTTTACGAGACATAGGATTTAAATGGTGTAAAGATAACCCCCAAAAAGGCCTAATGGAACTTCCAGACATTGCCTTAAAAAGAACTAAATGTTTAAATACGTACAATAAAATCAAGGAAGATAAATTATTTGACTTTGTGTATCTTGATGAAACTTGGATATTTCAAAATGGTTCATTGGGGCACTCTTGGCAAGACAGTAACAAAAATGTGTAAAGACAACAAAAATTGATGGAAAAAGATAAAAGTTACCATAGCATTTGATTAGGTTTTAATGGTCATAATATTCATTAATAATTAATTGTAGATATATTGTTATTCATGTAGATAATAAGAATGGTTTTTTTTCCTGGAGCAGAATTAATATTTTCCTCCAAGTCCAAGGGCGACTACCATGAAGAAATGAACCATAACATGTTTTTGTTATGGTTTGAAAATCAATTGTCAAAGAACCTGGAGGAACCATCAGTGATTATTATGGACCATGCGCCATATCATAGCACACTGGTAGAAAAAATCCCAACAATAGCATCAACAAAGGCTGTAATGAAGGAATGGCTTTCAAAACGTGAATTGAGTTTTCCAGAGACTAAGCTAAAAACTGAACTATTTCAAATTGTTACTAGGTAAATATAAATGAAATTATTCTTCGCGTTTTTTTGCAATTTACTTTTTAGAAATAGGCCCGAAAAAAGATATACAGGAAAAAAATCAAATATGCTCTTTAATGAAAGTAAAATACATTACTTTGATATATAACTGTTAATTAGGTGGATTAGGCCTCCAGGGGGATACCACTACATAAAAAAACGCGCCTAGAACTCTATCTCATGGATGACGTGGAAAAGAGTTGAATGTAAATATAATAAAACAATTGTAACCTACACCCTGTGTACATTTTTGTTTCATTACTTTATTTAAACTAGAATTTTGTTGTGTATCAAAGCGAAACTGAACTAAAACTCAGAGTTGATGTGGCAACATTGCGGCGTTTTGACGTCACAAATTTAGATGACGTATGTACAAAATAACTTTGGAGAGACCATACATCGCATTGGCTTAGAATTGCTTAATGGAAAGCTCAAATGGAGTCTTTGTATTACTTAGTATTGTCAAGGTACAAAATATACCAAAATAGCAACCCCCGTACTACCGACACAACGATAACTCAAAGGTACATACCGGGTGATCACCAGTGACCATTACAACACGTATACCGGCCGACCTACACCGCTCGACCGCGTCTGGAACCTAAAATAATCATTTTTAAGCTAAACCGGCTTCACGCATAGCAAATTGTTAACCTGAGGCCTGGGAGGGTCGATCAAGCTCATGAAGCCGACGAAACGCAGGTTTTTCCTGGGGAAGTTCGGTGGTTCCGCACAGAAGGGATACTCCTTCGTGTACTGGTTGTCCAGGACTAAGTCGGCGAATCCCAGGACTCTCTCGCCTTTTTCCGCCAGTTCCGTGCATGCTCTATCGCATATTTCCATCATCTCGTCGTTCATTTCTTGTGTTCCCGACTCGGTGCAAATCGTGGAGCATCTGGATGGGATGGGACACTGACAATAACTTGTATAAAAGTAACTGACATTATTCTTACCTCGCCAAGATTCTCTCTGGTGCTCCCTTCATGGCCAACAAACAATAACCCTCTTCCATGGCATGAATACTGATCTTTAAACAGAAACAAATAATAAAAATGAAAAGTTTTTATGTTATTGTGGTATTAAACGATTTGAAACCTTTACTTTTATATATTACGAGAAATTTGTAGAATTTTATGATGATGAGTATGGCGTGGAAAATATATAGCCTTTTTATTCTTCATTACAAGAACAGTAACAAAGAATTATTACAGAATTACAGAATTATCAGTGGTGGTAAAGAATGAATTTAGTACAACAAATCTAATTACAAAAAGAATAAAAATGAATCGATTTAAGTGATACTTAATGAAATACATCAGCGTGCAGCAAATATAATACAACAAGCTAATAAGAATGATATGGGAAGCTGAGATAACAGAAAGAGAGAAAATAAGACATTTCAGAGAAACTTAATGCAGAATAGATTCGAACAAAGAATTTGCTAATTGGTTCTTTTCTAGAATGCAATGGTGGGTTTTAAAGGTTAACTGTCAATGAACATTGGTAATTTATCATAAGACAATCTTGGTTTTCTTCCATTAATTTTGTTGTGAAGAACTTAATTTGTTTGGTTAATGATGGCAAGATCAATTAGTTGATTAGTTTTTATTAACAACCTATATTTAAAGTCGGCCATTACCATCTTTTTTAAAAAATCTACCAATGCAACTAAATTGCTATACACGACATAGTTTATATACTGACTTCATAATTGACCTTACGACTTTGTGAAAAATGATAAAAAAAGGTCTTTCTGCACGTTCCCGGTTATTACTGATTTATGAGCTCGAGATATTTCGAATAAAGGAAATAAGACAATTTCTGTATCTTTCTCTTAGAGATTGTGTTAGAAAAGATATGTCTTGGAAGCTTCTATTATTTAGAAAACAATGATTAACCCAAAAAAAGACATCAATTGAGATGCGGCTATGAGATTTGGAGAATGAAGTTCTGCTACACCAAAGGCAGAATAGTAAGTAGCTGACACTGAAATATCAAACTGCCCTTGTACTCTTCTTCAAAAAACCATATATTCAATGCATCGCTGTATCAAAACATTGTTTTTCCAATATTAAACAACTATTTGAAAAGTATCCTTTGAAGGTACCATCCCAATATTATATACATAGATAAAATAATATGAAGACCATGCAATAATACATCTTGTTGCCTTTTGGCGATACTGCTTCTGTTACCCAGTTTACATGGCAAGTCTTGCAGGTTATATTTCGTTGTATTATAGGTTTTCTTTTCCAAATGTTAAAACAAGCGATCGTTGAATATATGATCGAAATATATGACCTCTTAAAGTTCGAAGATAATGATCACTAATGCTCAGTTAGTGGAACCATCTGTAACGAAAACATCAGAGTTGTTTAACATTTCATTTAGTGACTATCCATGATAATAGCATCATACATAAAGCATGATAAAACATCACCGGTGAAGAGGAATAGTGTTCGAAACGCAGTTAACTGACAAAGACCGAGTAATATTAAGAAGGATTGTGGCCAGACAGCGTAAAACTACCGCGACAAAAGTGACAGCAGAATTTAACACTCACATGAATAATACTACTTCGACAAAAATAGTATTCATGGAAGGGCTGAGATTGCCAAGCCTTTTATGATGGAAGCTAACGCTAACCTGTGAAAGAAGTGGTGCAACCATCATAAAACCTGGACACTTGATGATGGGAAGAATGTGGTATGGTCCGATGAATCATAGTTTACATTATTTCCTACAAACGGCCGGGTTTATATCTGGAGAATTCCAAAAGAAACCCACTATCCGGGTTACATGCTGCCTACCGTCAAGCATGGGAAAGGTTCCGATATGATTTGGGTGGAAATGTTGTATAATTCATCTGGTCCTGTCACTCATATAACTAACTGGCCAAATTATTGCGAATAAATATCTCGATATCCTCAATAATAAAGTTCTTATTATAAGTGGTATAATGCTCCCAAAAAGGTTCAGTCTTGATCTGAATAGCATCAGAATACAATTAAACATCTTTCCTAGTCTGCACAATCGCCAAACCTCAACATAATTTAAGAATTACGGGGAGTTTGGAAGCAAAGAGTAAGAAATGGGAGAACATTTTGTTGGAAATAATTCTGTAACTGTTTCAAAAGTAGCTCAACATCATTTTGTCCATCCCATATACGTCTATCCGTAATCTACGCATTAGGGCGGATAATTAAGTGATATTTTATATAAATGAGGCAATATTTACCTGATATTTTGTGGTAGAACTAAAAGGAATCTCCAACAACTTGGGGTTCTTCTGTCGAAACTCGCTTGGCTTGCCATGGACATGGCTTACTTCCACGAATTTCAGTATAGCCTCCTCTGAAGCGTCGCCTCGAACTTTCCTCGACTGGACCGGCATACCTTCCTCGCCCTGGAGGAACTCTGCCCGGTTGCATAACGTCGCGCAGCGCATCAACGTTTTATATTCTAAACAGAAAAATACGTTTAGCCTACGGCTGGTGCTTGACCGACTGTGGGGAACCTTCTAGCTGATTATAATTGGGAGCGTCGGTTTGTTCCGCGGTACTATCGGCGCACATGATCTTTTTGTTCACCCAGAAATGACAGACGGTCATTTTGTTTTGGGTTAGGGTACCGGTCTTGTCCGAACAGATGATCGATGTGGAACCCAGCGTTTCGACCGCCTCCAAATTCTTTACCAGGCAGTTTTTGGCGGCCATTCTTTTTGCTGTTACTGACAAGCATACTGTGACCGTTGCTAACAGACCTGCAAGGAGAAGATTTTCAGCATATTTATTTCATATAAAAATAGACAATAACGGATTTAATGAAACATTTTTCATTGTTTTTTTAGCTACTGCAATGACCTGTTAGGCAACCGCGTATTCACCAGCATGGGGCCAGTAATCGACAACGCGCATGAATCCGAGGATATAAAAGAACAAGACGACCACAGCCCGTCCAATAAAACAGCTAATTCACGTCATAGATGATGTTAAATACATTGCCAGTTGAGTATGTATAGTTTGTAAAAATATACAATTTGTTTTAAACCTCGAGTGGATTTTTTCTTCTTATTTTTTTTCTGGATATAAATAAATAAAATGCTGTCTGATATATTTTCGTATTTTAATATTTTATAATATTTGTATTTATGTAGAATCTTATTTTAATCATTTTTTTAAGAATTTGCATTTGGGTTTTATTTAAAATTTAATTGGTCAGTAGAAAAGTGACGTCAGGGTTTAGTCACGTCATGCGTATGAAATCCTCAACCAATGAAATGGCTTCCTTATAAATTATGCTCTTTTCAAGTGTCTGTAATGGTAATTTAAAATAACCAATATTAAGTTAATACTCCATATATTACTATTTCTTTTAAACTAATGTTACTGACAGTTGACAAATGACAGTGACAACGTTTGTTACAAGTGAATTTGGTGTTATCAAATATTAAATTAGTGCTGATAATAAAACAATCGAAAATGTTTATTAACATGATTAATTATATATTGAATCTTTCCTAATAATTTATAAAAGTAATTTTGGGATTACTAATATATAACCTCCCGAAAACTGAGCTAAAACTGATGTGACGAAAGACCTAGAGTTTTAAACTAATATAAGTTAATGACAATTCATAAAATTTGACATATAACAAACACTGAATAAAAACAAAATCATTTAATACTAAAATTAACCATCTATGATTATTAATATAATTAAAGTGTATTAAAATAAACCTATTTTGAAAGTTTCTGGATAATTTTAAACTGGTACTGTTGCCAGTTTTTATTTGGCAGCCCCCCTTCGGTCAGGTATAGTAAATGATGATCAATTAGGATTTTTCTAGGCGTCAGACGTAAAAAGTCGGTTATGCAACTAGTTGCAAAGTCTCTCTGTCGAAAAATTTCAAGTATTTTCGAAATAAATTTCAAAGAACCGCCAGTCGCATATTTTTAGCGATGTAATTTCACGACATATATTATATAAATAGATTAATTGAAAACCCAAATCGGATGTTATAACAAAGTGTGTATGCAACAAACAAGACGTTCGATTAGGACATGTGCCAAGCAATTTATGCATCTATCTTTCGAAATAATGAGGATTTATGGTTTTACAGGTGAATGATGTTTTTCGGGTACGTCATATAGTGACGAGGAATCTGTTGCTTTTTGCGATAATGCTTTTTGGAATATTTATTAATAAAATAGAATCTGAATAGTTTATCACAAAATGGTTTTCCCTTAAGTGCATCCATGGATCTTACAATATTTCGTGTTTGTACCTATATAACAACAGCCTATTAGCACACTAACTATAATTAACAGGACAATTGAAAAGTCCTCGGCCTACTATACTAAAAAACATTGTTCTGGCAAAATTAGTTTTTTTATTCAACATAATTCCCTTCAAGGGCGATACACTGATTACAGTGACCCTCCAACTTTGCTTCAAAATAGGCCTCAGTTTCGGCGATCACCTATTCATTCGACGAAAATTTCTTCCCAGCGAGCATTCTTTTGAAATCTGAGAACAGGAAATAGTCGCTGGGGGCCAGATTTGGAGAATACGGTGGATGAGGAAGAAATTGGAAGCCCAATTCATGGATTTTTGCCATCGTTTTCACTGAATTGTGACACGGCGCATTATCTTGGTGAAGTACCGCTTTCTTTTTCTTCAATTGCAGCCGTTTTTCGGCGATTTCGTCCTTCAAATGATCCACCAACGTTATGTAATAGTCGCTGTTGATGGTTCTTCCTTTTTAAAGGTAGTCAATGAAAATTATTCCATACGCATCCCAAAATACAGACGACATAACCTTGCCAGCCGACTGTTACGTTTTCCCACTTCAGTGGGTTCATCGTGTGCAGTCTACTCGAATGACTGTGATGGGTGACATGATGGAGCCATGTTTAATCCATTATCACATATCGACGCAAACTCGGGTTTATTACGCTTGATTATGTTCAAACAATGCTCCGAATCATCAACTCGTCGTTGTTGCTGGTCAAAAATGAGCTCACGGGGCACCCACTTTGCATAGAGCTTTCTCATACCCAAATATTCGTGAATGATATGATGTACACATTCAGTTCATATCTTTAGAGTGTCTGATTTTTCATTCAATTTCAATTTGCGGCCATTCAAAATCATTTTGTGGATTTTTTAAATGTTTTCGTCGGTAAGAACCTCTTTTGGGCGTCCACTGCGTTCACCGTCATGGTTGATTTTCTTTCTTTCTTTCTTTTTCTTTCTTTGATTTGATTTCTGCATCAAGCCAAGTTCTTGCTTCAACTGTATTTTTTCCCTTTAAAAAGTAATATTTTATCAAAAAGCAATTTTTTTCACAGCAACGAAAGTTGCTTCACTCAAAGTGCTATAATTCACAAACTAATGATCCGACAGTTGTCAAATTTATACACGCATCTTTTGAAGGTTGAAGACTAACTAAAAAAGAAATGAATTTATTTGTAGTAGCGCCATCTATGTGTCAGGCCGGGGACTTCTCAATTGACCTGTTAAAACAGATTTACAATAATGATTTCATTTAGTTTATGTTTTTTAATTTTTTTTTCATTAAGTACTTATTTAAATTACACCTACTTGTTGTACCAAATATGGCGTAGAAGCTTTTGAACTAGGTATATACAGAAGAGTGTATTCAAATCACATTGCCAGCTACTCACACTCTTTGGGGTCTTTTAGTCCCAAATTTATTTCAATTTCTTCAAAAATACTTCAAAACTATTACACTAATGAGCTACTACATGCCAATGTAGTTACGAGCTCTCATCAAATCATGCTTTCAATTCTTCGGCTTCAAACTTTTTCAGTGATAGTAAAATAAATTATATTTAAAAATACCTGTAGTAGATAAATCATATAAGATTTTTGTTTATTTTTATTTAGTTATTACAAAGATTATTATATACATATTTCATTTTAAAATGTTTTTTTTTTGTGTTAAAAATCTATGTTTGATTATTTTCTAATTTTTAGTGAGTTCCTTATTTATTTTTTGAAGTCGAAGGAAAATATTTTATTTTTCTCTTTTTATTTATAGATATTCACTCAAAAAACTACGCAGTTATTTTATTGAATATTTCAACGGGTAGGCCAAATAAAGGTGCAGCCCGTATGAGGAATGAAGGGATAAAGAAATAATGACTGAAAATAAGGAGCGTTTCAGGCCTCTTGACTTTGAGCTTAGGTGTTTTGACAAATGTTATAACTAAACTAGCCCAACAAGAAGTTATTGTCCGCGCCGTGAATGGAACCCACGACTTCCCATTCGGAGCTAAACGCTTTAACCATTACACCATAAAATAAACTGTCTACAATATTTCTACGAGTCATAAGCTATTGTTAGTGCTTAAAAAGCAAACTGAATGGCTTTTGCACTGAACGACTTTCCGTCACATCAGCTCAGTAATAACATTATACACAAATATCTGATTATTTTATATAAAAAATATGTGAAAATTTTGAACGCGCCTTTGAAATTTGAGCGTTTCCATCGATTTTCCCCCCTTCCCCCAACAGATTCTGACTTGGTTCCGATGGGACCACGTCGGAAGTGTACTCTTTCGAATAAAAATTTTTTTTTAAATCGGTCCTGAAAAATTGACAGAGAAATCGGCGAACATGCATATAAAAAAAATATACAGTCGAACATTGAACCTGCTTCTTTTTCGAAGTCGCTAAATAAAATAGAACTGTGGTTGAAAACTGGTGTAGTGTTTAATTCTGAAGAAATATAACAAATATTAGGCTGTAGTTAATTATAGAGAACACTTACTGAAGTTATTTTATACGTGTTTTTCATATAATATAATTAAATCATTAAAGAGCATAATGAAAATAAACGGTCTGATATCATACCTTCAGGAACATTGGCTACGATGATGCCAATCAGGAACAGAGAAGCTTCAATCCAGGAATAGTTCATGGCCAAGGCAGCGCTACCGAAAACCACACCCAGGAAGCAAGCCCAGACGCTGATGATCTTCATGAAGTGCTCTAGCTCTCTAGCTATGGGAGTCTTGTTGGGCTGTAAACGCGCTGTCAAACCGGCAATCCTCCCCATAACGGTTTGATCCCCGGTAGCAACGACAATACCTGCAAACATAATTACTGTCAGTGTTGGTTTTGACGAAGTTTCCAGGACGTACCTTTAGCAGTACCCTCGACAGCATTAGTGGAAAAGAAGGCGAAGTTCTTCGTCTCCAGGAGGTTGTCGCAAGTGCACTCGGTTCCTCTCGGTTGCGGTTCGGATTCGCCGGTCAAAGCCGAATTATCAACCTGAAATTAAAATATTTTACATAAAAGTTTTTGAATAAGTGTGTAGATTAATAGTAACATTAACATTTAACTATTTTTTAAATCCTCTAATATATTTTTTTATTACTTTTCGTGAGTCCACGTCCGTGAGTCTATATTATATATACATGGCATGTAGAAAATCACTTCATTAAGCAATCTTCTGTATAAAATATTATCTTAATTAATTAGTCTTATTCTGAAGCTTATTCTAAAGTCTACATATGTCCAGTAATCAGATCAGGTGGTGTTAAACGTTTTAGTCTACGCAATTCACTATCACGTCGCTTATTTAGCTGATTAGCGAGTACATTGGGATGCACTGACAGTCTTTCGAAGTACTTCACACAAACACGTTGAATTACACTCGTTATAGGTTCTAGAGGAATATCGCATTGTATCACTTTATTTGAAATATAGTACGAAGCATTAACAATGCAACACCTTATTTTGGAACCGTTGAATGATGGATATATTAGATTTGCTAGCGGTACCCCACAGTTGGATTCCATAAGACCAAATGGGCTTGAGTATAGACTCATACAGCAATAACTTGTTATCTAATGATAACTTGGATTTGTGCTCGATGAGCCAATACATTTGTTATAATTTTAGTCCCAGTTGTTTCCGTTTAGAGAGTATGTGCTTCTTCCAGGTTAGGCGTCGATCTAAATGCATACCAAGATATTTAACATGCTCTGCTTGGGGGGAGTTGACGATGATTGATATTCACTGGTGGACATGTTCTTCTACGCAGGCTAAACGTTATATGCGTGGATTTTGTTTCATTGGCTTTAATGCGCTATGTCTTCAACCATAATTGTATTTGCTCCAGGTGGGTTTGTAGGTTTATTGATGCTATGACTGGATATTCATGGGATGCTAAGTTTGCTGTATCGTCTGCATATGTTGCCACAGTAGTTATTTTTGTGGTGGGCAGATCAGCCGTATACAGAAGATACAGTACTGAACCCAGTACACTACCTTGCGGAACTCCTGAATATATGGGATTTAATTCGGCATATTCATCGCCTTGATTTACAATAAAATGTCTGTCAGTGAGATACGATTTTAGTAGCTGATAGTCCGGATGAGGGAGAAGTTTCTTTAGTTTAACCTGCAAGCCCGTATGCCATACTTTGTCGAAAGCCTGAGATATGTCCAGAAAAGCAGCCGAACAATATCTTTTGGTATTTAGGTCAGCGTTTATTTTGTTTACAAGTCTATACACTTGTTCTATAGTCCCATGCTTATTGCGAAAGCCAAACTGATGTTCTGGAATAATTTTTCTTTTTTCTATCATATAGTTTAGCTTTTTTATGTATAATTTCTCGAAAACTTTCGAGATTATCGGTAATAAACTTATAGGTCGGTAGGAGGTCACATTTTCTGGTATTTTTCCTGGTTTACGAATCATTAATATTTTAGCTACTTTCCAGATACTAGGGAAGTAATTAATTCGTAGCATAGCATTAAATATAAATGTTAATAGTAAATACTCTAATATGGGCACTAGATTGTTTAATAAGTTCAAGAAAATAAAACGGATTTATATCTCCAAAAATAACTTAATTTTCCACTATAATTTATCTCAACTTTAAGACACTTCTTTCAACAATCCTCTAACGAAAGACCTGCAACATACTTTAGTTTAATGAAAATTGTTTTCCAAAAATTATTGTTTTAAGATGAGAGAAGTCACATGTTAGAGGGAGTTAAATCAGGCAAATAAGCTGGACGTTGAAACGGTTTGTTCCTTGTTGAAAATATTTTTTTCTTCTGTAAACTAGGTCTTTTCCATTCATTTGACACAAAAGCTTAGAATAACAATATGGATTTATTGCTCTACAAGTCTGAAGGTAATCCACGAACTAAATTGCCTTTGCTTCCTACAAACCCGTATTAGTACTTTCTTATCTGATTTCTTAACTTTCCATTTTGAGTCAGAATTACAAATTACATTACAAACAATACAAATTCCTTTTAATCACTATTAAAGGCGCACTCAAATGTGTATATGTTCGATTTTTAGCGAATGATTCACCTATTCTAGACAATATTTGGTGTCTTTTAATGTTTCAAATTAAATCAATTTTAATCATTTTAATTATATGCAAGATGAAATATGTATATAACGTCACAATTTTAAATTACTATGAACTTAATGAACAACGTAGTATATTTTAAATCAGTATTCAGTAAAATTTGAAATATCATCGATATCAGTTATCAGAAGCCGCTGAAAAACAGCATGGCATCTCTATGATTGGATATTAATTTATACTGTTTTTGAATATTTTGAAAATAATTTAGAAAAATTGTTTATTTTTGAAGAATAAAAATAATAATTCTGTTTTAAGTGTTCTGTTTCAATTTTTAAGTAAGCATGCAAACAAAGCACATAGAAGAGTATTAATTTCAGTCAAGGTACTTGGACTGAAATGAATCTTGACGCAAAACGTCTTTGGAAGAAGCTTGTAAAAAAATAGAAGAAAATAATTTGAATTAAAATACAAGAATATATATTAGTTATTTGGAAGAAAATTCATATTTTCCCTACATAATAAGTTGCAGCTATATATGTAGATTCTAAAAGATACTAAAATCCATAGGTATATCTATATGGAATTTACTTATGGAAATTTTCTGCTAGAAGTAATATCAACAGAATACAAGTATTTGAGAATAAAGTCCTGAGAGGTATTATGGTATATACACCTGGATACTAGAGGACCAATAAACAGGTCAATTGAAAAGTCCCCTGTCTAGCACATAGATGGCGCTACTAGTATTAAATCCATGTGTTTTTTAGTTAGCCCTGACCCTCAAAAGATGCGTGTATAAATTTGATAGCTGTCGGATCATTAGTTTGTGAATTATAGCTTTTTGAGTGAAGCAACTTTTGTTACTGTGAAAAAAAAATGGAAAAAAAGGAATTTCGCATGTTGATAAAATATTGCTTTTTGAGGGGAAAGAATACTGTTGAAGCAAAAACTTGGCTTGATGCCGAGTTTCCTGACACTGCCTCAGGAAAATCAACTATCAAGTATTGGTATGCTAAGTTTAGACCTGGTGATATGAGCACCGAAGACCGTGAACGCAGTGGACGCCCAAAAGAGGTTGTTAATTGAAATTGAATGAAATAGCAGACACTCTAAAGATATCAACTGAACGTGTACATCATATAATTCACGAATATTTGGGTATGAGAAAGCGAGGAGAAAGAAGGAGAGAAAATTATGTGCAAAGTGGGTGCCGCGCGAGCTCACTTTGGACCAAAAACGACGACGAGTTGATGATTGGGAGCAGTGTTTGAAGATGATTAAGCGAATTAAACTCAAGTTTTTGCGTCGATATGTGACAATGGATGAAATATGGCTCCATCATTTCACTCCGATGTTCAATCAACAGTCATCCGAGTGGACTCCACACAATGAACCCGCTCCAAAGCGTGGGGAAACACAATAGTCGGCTGGCAAGCTTATGGCGTTTTGGGATACGCATAGAATAATTTTCAGTGACTACCCTGAAAAGGAAGGACCATCAACAGCAACTATTACATAGCCTTATTGGACCGGTTGAAGGACGACATCGGCGAAAAACAGTTGCATTTGAAAAAAAAAGTGCTGCTTCACCAAGACAATGCACCATGTCACAAGACATTAAAAACGATGGCAAAAATCTATGAATTGGGCTTCGAATTTCTTCCTCATCCAGCGTATTCTCCAGATATGGCCCCCAGCGACTATGTCCTGTTCTCAGATCTCAAAAGAATGCTCGCTGGGAAGAAGTTTTCGTCGAATGAAGAGCCCGAAGTGATCGCCGATATTGAGACTTATTTGAAGTAAAGGACAAATCGTACTTCAAAAATGGCATCTAAAAGTTGGAAGGTCGCTATAATCATTGTATATCTCCTTGTGTATCACCCTTGAAGATAATTATGTTGAATAAAAAAAACTAATTTTGCCAAAAAATGTGTTTTACTATGGTAGGCCGGGGATTTTTAATCGATCTGTTACTTATACCGAGGCCTTCGGAATCCAACGGTTACAGAGGAACTTAAGAGATTCAGAACAAGACATGAGGAAAGATTCCGATTAAGTTAATACCGAAGTGCTTCCACTTTTAAATAACACGCAGACTTAAGAGAATTTAGTTTCAGTTGGTTCCATCCTCTTATAAGATACGACACCTTTCCAATTCATTTCATATGATTTCTGTCGGCATAGTTCTGTTGAAGGCATCAAAAGCACTATTTTAAATGCGGAGAAATGTATATTGCCTCAGCATTATTTGGTGTATCTAAAAGTGAAAAGGAGAATAATACGTTGATAAATTTATGAATTTAATACCAAACATATTTATTTTATATAGTAAAAGTAATAATAAATTATAGAAATATTATTTTTACAAGGGTGGTCGAAATATAATATTCATATTTTTCTATTTTGAATGTGAGGTTTCATATGTCTTCGTTCTAACATATTTTACCACCCTCGAAGGTTCTTAATATTGGACGAATCGATTTACCATCTGTAAAATATTAAAACTTGCGGTCAAAGCCGGAAAGACGGATAATGGTACCTGGCGCCTCATCATCTGTTGAGAATCGAGCTTTATTTCTTGATATTTATCTGCGGGTCAGTGAAAACGCAATAAATACCTGTTTTTATCAAAGGCGTCTTATTCTATATCAACGTTTTGAAACATCATACAAGACTTTTCTGTTGAAATAAATCAGACACAATCAAACACTAAGCGCGTGATGCTGTTTATCGTGAAATCAATAGATCCGTACTACATACCCTCTTATCTAGTTATAATCAATTTCAGCTAGTTAATTTCTACCACAAAACTTGGCATATGGTCTCGTTATTGCATATGAATTTTAAGTAACAGTAGTCGCAGTAAATTTTTGATTAATTTTTTATTTAAAAAATAGCGTGAAGATTTATTTGTACTTTCATTGTAACAGAAATATTGTAAATAATTATATCATACAGGTATAAATATCACAATAAATGCCAGCTTGTTGGTTAGTTTTGATGGCTGAACTAATTTATTAAAATCCCGAAATATAAAAGGCAACCTTCGTATGCATTTGGGTTTTGAGTTTTCTAATTTTAAAATACAGTCGGAAATGTAGTTTGAAATCACCCGGCATGGCTTCTTAATAAGATGTTAAATGATCACTATTAAAGTTCTGAAATCACATTTCCCTAAAATCTTGATTAATATATTTTGGTGATGCTTGAAAGATCACTGCTTCTATATCAAAGTTCCAAGTAGGGAAATCCAGGAAGGCAGTTATCATTCGGATTAACTAGGTATTGAACAAATAATAAAGAGCATTAAGGATCTTCAAGGGAGAAAGATTCAATATAATAAATAAAAAATTATAATATCATTATTATCTTCCACAAGGAAGTGTACTGAGACCAATGACTTATCTACACTACACTTGTGATATACCACAAATGGAGAATATTACGATGGCTATATTTGCTGATAATACTGCGATTATAGCTGTCGAAGACAATAGTGATGAGGGCGCACGAATATTACAACAGACAAGTGACAATAATTGAACACAAGCTTGGAAAATAAGAATTAATGAAAGTAAATCTGTACATGTGCAGTTCACCTATAAACAAACCGTACAAGCCCCAATAACATTAGATAATATTATATTCCATATAACACCAACGCAAAATATTTCGGAATGAATCTTGATGCAAAACTTCGCTGGAAGGAACATATAAAAAAGAAAAGAAAAGAACTGGAAATGAAATATAGGAAAATGTACTGGCTAATTGGAAGAAAATCGCAATTATCAGTACATAATAAATTGCTATTATATAAGCAAATACTGAACCCTATAAGGACATACGGAGTTCAATTATGGGGATGTTCTGCAAAGAATAACATAAATAAAATACAAATTTTTCAGAACAGAGGTATTGTGAACGCACCCAAATACTATAGGACTGATTATCTACTTCGAGAACTTCAGATACCCACAATCAGTCAAGAAATCAAGAGAATTGCAAGGGGGCATGAGGAAAGACTCCATTCTCATACGAATATTGAAATATTGCGACTATTGGATACCACCAGAACAGGACACAGACTCAAAAGAATCAGACATCTGATCATGTGTAGTGTTGTGTAGTGAGGTCCATATATTAATTAATAAATCAGAACTGACATGTATAAACATTATTTCACCAGAGACTGAGATAGGGCCGATGGATCCTCCTTGTTATATGTCTAAATTTAAGTTATCATAAAGACAAATTGTAGGTTAGACGGAAATGACTAGTAACAATGTAAAAATTAAATAATAAAAAATATATTATTTTATTTTTATGCAGAACTTCACTTTAGAATTTCCAAAATAAGTAAGGAATAAATTAATCATGTTGTAACTAAATTTTGGATCGTACTGTTTGTAGTTGTATGTCAAAGAGGCAATTCCACAGTGTTCCATGATTAGTATCTATATATATTGAATAACTCAATATAACTAAATGATAATCTATCATTTTAGGCAGAGAAATGCTCAAACGCTTGAAATTAATAGTTGGGTTAGGTTATTTAACGGTTTTTTACATTGATACTTCACATTTTCACCAATAGATACCGCTGTTCAAAATAAATAAGACCTAATAGAAAAATAAAATTAAATAAAAAAAAAGAAATTCAAATGATATCAAAAGCATCAGAAATATTAGAATTGATGCTTTTTCTTGCCAGCCTGGCTAAAATACCTTTCCAAGTTATAATAATTACATTTCTAAATCAATTTAAATCAATAGAAATTCAAATAACAAAAATTAAAACAAGTAGGCTATGACCAAACAAGTCGATTTCCTTTTCTTTCGATTTGTTTGTTTTTCAGAGTATTTTTGCGCGATTTAATCATGATTATATTGTTTGAACAAATCCGAACGGGCTAAGTGGGATAATGACGGGAATAATTAACAATAACCTTGTCCGATCTATACATATACAGTTGGGCAAGAATTTAGATGCCGGGACTGGATTTTATTGCAACATTACGAGGCGGTGGGCTCTCAGCAACATAAACAAATAAGTTTTAAGAATAAGTTTTTAGATCTCCAATTACAATGCTCGTACAAACACGTTTCCCGATCGTTTATATCCTGCGCGAGGCGGCTCTTCGATCATTCCGTGTTTTTTATAAAAATACGTTTGAGAATCGTGCAGATTTATTGCTGATTTTATGTGTTTTTGTGTTACTGGGTCGAGGGAGAAGTATTGCGTTATTTTAACGGAAAAATAACATCAATATTTGTGCCTTTCGGTCGATTTAACGAGTCAGGTATGTTTCACTTTGATCGATGATATTTGATCAGATTTAAGTCCCGGTTAGTGTATTTTCTACAGAAGCCTGCAGCAGTTTTGGCAATATTTGTAACAGGTCAATTGAAAAGTCCCCGGCCTACCATAATAAAACACTTTTTTTTTCATTTTTCACACACAAGGATGATACACACTGATTATAGCGACCCTCCAACTTTTTGATACCATTTTTGCAGTACGATTTGTCCTTTGCTTCAAAATAGGTCTCACTATCGGCGATCACCCCTTCATTCGACGAAAATTTCTTTCCAGCGAGCATTCTTTTAAGATCTGAGAACAGGAAATAATCGCTGGGGGCCAGATATGGAGAATACGGTGGATGAGGAAGCAATTCGAAGGCCAATTCGTGGATTTTTGCCATTGTTTTCACTGAGTTGTGACACGGTACATTGTCTTGGGTGAAGCAGCACTTTCTTTTTCTTCAGATGAGACTGTTTTTCGGCGATTTCGTCCTTCAAACGGTCCAATAACACTATGTAATAGTCCCAAAATGAGCATCCCAAAATACAGACGCCATAACCTTGCCAGCCGACTGTTGCATTTTCCCACGTTTTGAAGCGGGTTCATCGTGTGCAATCCACTCGGACGACTGTCGATTGGACTTCGGAGTGAAATGATGTAGCCATGTTTCATCCATTGTTACATATCGACGCAAAAACTCGGGTTTATTACGCTTGATGATCTTCAAACACTGGTCCGAATCATCAACTCGTCGTTGTTTTGGTCAAAAGTGAGCTCGCGCGGCACTCACTTTGCACAGAGCATTCTCATACCCAAATTTTTGTGAATGATATGATGTACACGTTTAGTTGATATCTTTAGAGTGTGTGCTATTTCATTACAACATTCAGTAAAAACCTCTTTTGGACATCCACTGCCCAACTAAAAAACATATGGATTTAATTCTAGTAGCGCCATCTATGTGTCAGGCCGAGGACTTTTTAATTGACCTATTATTCGTGTCCTACTCTAGACATGTGATATATCACAAAGAGAAAATATCACAATGGCTACATTTGTTATGATACAAAACACGGTCAGCGACAATAGCGAAGAAGCCACAAGAAAATTGACCAACAGACAAGTGACAATATAAATAATTAAACTCAAACTTAAAATATAAAAATTAACGAAAGTAAATCTATGCACGTGCAGTTCACGTATAATCTGACCTAACCAGAACGCTAAGTATTTCGTAATGAATATTAATCGTTAGTAAGAAATGGAGCTTAAGTATAGGAAAATATATTGGTTAATTAAAACATCACAATTATTAATATCAATTATAATCGCAAAATATAAGTACGCATCGAAATCTATATGGACAGCCTATATATAAATTTATTTTTATTAAGGGTTGTAACGAAAAATGTGTCATGTGCTAAATTTTTGTCGCGGAGTATATTCAAAAGTGTTTTTTTGCTTCTCACAAATTTTAAATGTTGTTTTTAAAACTATTGTTCTCTACCTATTGCAGGAAAGTATTGTATTCTTGCGGATATTTATGTTCTCCATGCTTTATCAGAAAGGGGATTTTTATATTTCGATATGTCGATATTTTTTAAAATATCAATATATCAAGTGTTTTGAAATAATATTTTTTTAGTAACTTAAGAAAATTAGAAAGACTGAAAACGTATATAGAGCTAAAAAGAGATCATGTTTAGAAATTGGAAAGAAAGAAAAAGTATATATGTCTGTTTTACCATCAAATGTTTTATTATATTATCATATTATTATTTTTTATCCTTGTCTCTCTCTCTTTCTCTTTTTCCGAATGTGTTGTATTTAAGCGAACCGTAAAACTCAAAATTGATAATATTCCCATCTGCTCTCGAGTAGCAGCTATTAACGCTATATTTAAACATTTCTCAATGATGTAGAACGTGTAACGAGGCAACTTTATTCCAACGATATATATCGTTCTATGACGGTTTTGTGTTACATATTTGAAGGTTTTCGATATGAAGAAACAGAAATTCTATTAAATTTAATTTTTTAAAAAATTTAATTAATATATTGGTACTAGTCGTTTCCGTTTAATCTACAATTTGTCTTTATGATAACTTAAATCTAGGTATATAACTAGGAGGATGACCCATCGGCCCTACCTCAGAGTCTGGTGAAATAATGTTTATAACATGTCACTGCTGAATTTTTTAATATATGCACCTCACTACACAACACTACACAAGATCAGGTGGTTTGATTCTTTTGAGTCTGTGTCCTGTTCTGGTGGTATCCAATAGTTCTAATATTTCAATATTCGTGTGAGAATGGAGTCTTTTCTCATGACCCCTTGCAATTATCTTGATTTCTTGACTGACTGTGGGTATCTGAAGGTCTCGGTGTAGTTAATCAGTCCTATAGTATTTGGGTGCGCCTACAAAACCTCTCAGTTCTCTTGTTCTGAAAAATTTGTATCTTATTTATGTTACTCTTTGCACAACATCCCCATAATTGAACTCCGTATGTAGCGAGTACATTTTCCTATATTTCAATTCCAGTTATTTTCTTTTCTTCTTTATATCTTCCTTCCAGCGAAGTTTTGCATCGAGATTCAGTCCGAGATATTTAGCATTGTTGCTATATGGAATGATAGTATTATTTAATGTTATGGGTGCTTGTACGGTCTGTTTATATACAGATGTACTTTCATTAATTCTGATTTTCCAAACTTGAGTCTAATTATTTATATTGTCACTTGCCTGTTGTAGTTTTCGTGAGGCTTCTTCACTATTGTCTCCGACGGCTATAATCGCAGTATTATCAGGAAATGTAGCCATCGTAATATTTTCTATTTGTGGTATATCACAAGTGTAGACTAGATAAAGCATTGGTCCCAGTACACTTCCTTGTGGTACACCTGCTTTAGCTTTTTTTATTGTAGAATAAGCTTCTTCTTGTTTGACTCTAAACATTCTGATTGTAATGTATGATTTTAATAGCTCGGTGTGTTGTTTTGGTAGCATTTTCTGTAGTTCATGAACAAGGTCTCCATCCTTACCTTCATCCTCCAAACCTTATCGAAAGCTTGTGCTACATCTAAAAATATAGCTGAGCATACATTTTAACTTTCGTAGGCTTTTTCATTAACATCTGTTATTCTGTGGACCTGGTCAGTTGTTGAGTGCTTGTTAATAAACCCAAACTGGTATGTTGGTATTAGGTTTTTTCTCTCTCTAGGTCTCTTATAGGTGGACTGTTTCCTTCACTACCTTTGGATAATTAATTCCTTAAGTTGTACTCTTAATTTTTGGAGTATTATTCCAAGCAGCTTGTTGAATATCTACTACGAGTTTTTCTGCTTCAGAATTTAATTGTTCAATTGTCTTGAGGGGTACCTTTAGTTGAATTCGTTTGTTCAATTCTTCAGCAAATTCTTCCCAGTCTGTTCTCTTGTTTGTTAACGTTGGGTTTTTTTCTTTTCTTATTATATTTTCGCTCAAGGTCAAAATCACTGGCGTATGATCTGAACTTAGCTCAAAATTTTCTTATGTTTCTTACTATAAAGAAATCTAGCAGGTCCGGGGTTTTCTCTCGACCAGTCGGCCAATAAGTTGGTTTTCCAGTTGACATGTAACTACATCTTAGTTTATCAGCTGCTTTATGCAGTTCATTGCCTTTAGTTGTTGTCATTCTGGATCCCCATCTTGTTATTAAATTTCATGAAAAAAATACTAATTCTTGAACAGGAATTCAGAATTATTGGTAAATAACAAAACAATAAGCTTTAAACAAATTTTAAAGCCAATATGACTTTATGATGTTCGTCTTATTATAAAAATTAGTGAAAATATACATAGAAAACGTTTAACGGGAAACTCTGCACCACCTACTGTATAGGCCATTCCTGATCTGATCTGACATATGACACATAATATAAGTGAAACCTGTCTTTTTTCGACGTAGAATTCCAATCACCGAAAAAATAGAATACAACAATTTTTGTTAATAAAACCTTCAATTTTCAAAAAAGAAACCTTAAAATTCAATCATTGCAAGTATTGTTCAATTCGTAATACACTATATTATGTAAAATTGTATAAAGTGTACTCTAAACTACATACGAGTATATAAATAAGTAATAAGTGTTTAATGTACACCAATAACTCGTTCAAGTCTAATGATAAAATTATTTAGATGCAGTATTAGTGTATTAAAAGTAAACAGACAACTAACCTTAAACCCTTGAGAATGTATAATTCTGATATCAGCTGGTATCCGGTCACCAAATTTCATGTCCACCAAATCGCCCACCACCAGCTCTCTGGAAACGATCGACATGGTTTCTCCGCCTCTGATGACGGTCGCTTTCGGAGGAACCATGTTGGCGAAAGATTCCATGATCTGGAATGAATATATTCGTTGCTAGAGGGTACAAGTTTACAGGGGCGATCGGTATCAGACCTTTTGACTTTTGTGCTCTTGGAAGTACATGAAGCATCCAGTTACGACCACGACGGTCACCAGAACGCAGCCTAGGATCAAGTTGTCCGTGTCCAGTTCGTCGTGAATGATTTTCCGTATGAGACAGGCGACGAAACAAAGTCCCGCTCCAATCCATAGCAGCAATGAAAAGCCTGAAACCAAAATATTATTGTTGTACTCATCACAGTGTCTTTTTGATCATTTTTGTTTTTTTTTGACAAAATATCTAATGGTTACGAAGAAACTAATTTCAATATTAACCAGCCGGCTTGGTGTCGCGGTGATTAAGGCGACAGTTCTGCGGGAACATGGACATACCTTATGTTTGTGATTGTAACTGTAAATGTATTTTAGATAACAGTGGAAAATTCTACAAGGAATAACTATCCCAGCCACGCCAGTAACCAGGCTGGGTAAGATCGCATATCTTCTGGAATGATCTCTGGCCAGTCTGTAGACTTAATGCCGAAGACGTTCAAAGGTTTGGAGTCCACGTTAAACCGTAGGTCCAGTGCAGATAAACCCTCGTTGGTAAAAAGGACACTTTAAAATATATCAAAAAAAACTTTAACCAAGTTTTAGCAAATGGCATTTAGTGTAGACCGGCGAAATTTATGGTGTTAATAGTCCTGTGACACTTTCTTCTACCCCAAATTTGTTCATGTTAATTTTGCATTGCGGCAACATAATAAAAACTTAATTATATCACTCAATGGATTCCCGATTCCTCAAACAGAATGACCTAAGTACCTCGGAATCATTCTTGACGGTATATTAAATTGGAAACATCATGTTAGACAAAAAGCAAAACACGTTAAAACCAAAATAAAAAAATTATACTGGTTAGTCGGAAGATAATCTCAATATGATCTAAAATCAAAAAGGTTGCTTCATAAGACAATCATAAAGCCAATTTGGACCTATCGGGTGCAAATATGGGGTTGCACTAAAAATCACCATCACCATCAACTAGCCATCCAACACTGTCAAAACAACTACTCTACTCGCTACTCGCTACGTAGCCAAGAAGAAACGGCACGATGACATGGAAATCAAATATATTTGCGAAATTATCCAAGATTTCGCCTTGAAACACGAAAGAAGATTATTAAATCATACTAACGTGGAAGCTATACAACAGCTGGACAGCGCGCATGAAGTCAGAAGATTGAAGCGAACCAAACGATACGTACTTATATAAAGTGTATACCTTTAGTGTAAACTATAGCTTAAGTTATTATAATTTTATAATTGAGGAATATATATTGATGTATTTTCTCGCACTCGTCTTGCTTGTCAATTAATCTAAGTACAAATGAAATGTAGTAATAAATTAATTTATAATTATTAAAGTATTAAATTTAATATCTAATAAAGATGTTATAAAAAAAAACTTTTTTCTGGAAACGGTAGTAATTTCAGTTCAAAAATTATCCTGTACAAAAATCAAATTCATCCCAATCGGTAAATAACAAGCTTTTGCTTTACCAAGAAATCTTGAAACCAGTGTGGACTTACGGTATTCAACCCTAGGGTTGTACCAGCCAAAGCTGAATAGAAATATTATACAAATATTCTCAAACAGGTTCTATTATTGATGTTCCATGGTTCATTCGTATCGACAATCTGCATAAGGACCTGAAGGTAGACTGTAGATAACGTTATTAAGAACTATGCCCAAATACTATCCAACTAACCAGTACAGTTGCTTGACTGAGTCTAATTTGCACTGCTTTTTATCTAACATGATGGTTCCAATTTAACCTACTACCGAGATTAGTGCCGAGATATTTAGCTGATTCTGCTTAAGGAATTGCGCATCCATCAAGTGAAATAATTAGGTTATCGTCATTTCGCCGCAAAGTAAAATTAACATGGACAGATTTGTAAGTATTAAGATGTATTTTCCAGTCTCTAGTCTATTTGTAGATCTTGTTGACAGCTATTTGTACATTTCTACAATCTCAGACAAAGATACACCTTTTGCCATGAGAACTGTGTCTTCGGCAAATGTTCCAAATACTGTCTCTTTTGTTGTTGGGATATCAGCAGTATAGAGCAAGAGTAGTCCCTGTGTAAGGAATTTAATGAAAACCAAATGTCAGGATCGGTCTAAAATATTCTTTGTGTCGAATAGATCATTGACAAAAATTTTAATTTTGGTATAAAAAAATTGAATGAAAAATGCCAGCTCAGCATAAGCAATGAGGAATCCTAACGTAACTGTTCAATATCCGGCGCTGTTTTTTAATATCACGATGATCCGCGGTCGGCGCGCTATCTGTTTTTGTTAAATTTCAATAAATCTCTTTTCTAACGTCAATATTTAAAGGAGAAACGAATATCCCTCGGTATGTTTGATGTCGGTATGCGAATAATTACATTTGAACTTCGTAATTCACGCCGTTGGCCGGATTCCAACAGATCGCCAGCGCTGGTCCACCTCTTGAAGTGTTCCGAAACCGTTTCAGATATCGCGAACCTTTCGCTGTAGGTCTGTTAAGGAGGTACGATGGATTTTGAGAATATTGATTTTTGTGATTGCGTTTCAAATCTTCAACCGTTTTTTCTCTAAACTACTTTCTTCGACCTAATCGACATGATCAAAATTGTTTGATTATTCTTTAAAACACTACAATATACTAGCTTCGCATCATTATCAACACACAGCAAGTTCTCAGATAGAGAGCGTCCTCAACTTCTTAGCCAATACACTGCTGTTAGTGCAGCAGGATCACGAACATTTTTCAGCTTTCTTAGGAGCTATTATTCCATCCACCACACACAAATCATTCTGTGAATAGTTAACTATTAATTAAACATTGCATTTGAATGGATTCAAGCTTACAGATGCCAAAATGTAACGGGGTGCAAATCTTGGAGTCACACAGAAGAATGGGCGAGATAAATATTCGAAAGATGATTTAGTCTTGATTGCAATACTTCCTCTATTCCGCGCAAGACCATATTAAAAGTAGAAAACCTTATTACATCAGCAGTATATACCTGTTGTCCAGTAGCTGTATTGCTTCCACGTTGCTGTGATTTAGCAACCTTATTTCACGTTTCAAAGTGAACTCTTGGATGACTTCATTTGAAATCAAGGTCATCGCGAAGCTCTTCGATAGTTACGTAGCGATAAGCATTGGTAAATAATCGTAGAACTTTGTTTTGGGTGCGTTGGATTACTTCTCCTGTACTACTGACCCCAAGTATCTGCCCTACCCATGCTCAAACTGAACCCTTTCATTAATTCATTCATTAATTCTCAAGCCTGAGGGCTCTATAATGCAAAATGTGTTATGAAGAATGCTGGAAACCTTAACATCTGTATCAGCGAATATAGCCCTATCATCAACGAACATCAGATCAGCCAATGAGTTGATTGGCGAAGAATGAATCTCCTTGGTTAGGACCAGTTCTGACCTCAAATGCCTTTGATAAATCATTTTACATTCGCGCACAGCTAGATTCCTAAAAAAGTTTAATAATTTTACTTCAGTTTTCACAGCTGCCCAAGTTGAGGTACACACTGTACGGTTGAAACCAGATTAAAAATCAATAAAAGCAATAATTTAACTGTTCCACATTTAATACATTTTTATGGAGGCTGATGGAACGCTCGGAAATGGATAGAAAATATACATTTCTTCATTTCTTTACTTATACATGCCTTGCTTCAATATATAAACACTTATTGCTTTCTTTCATTTGCATTCAAATCGTTCACTATTTTCCCACCGCCATCGATAATTTCTGCCACATTATAATGATCATTCTTTCCACACTATAATGATCTTATTGTCGTTCGGCCGGTTTGGTGGCGCAGTGGTAAAGGCGACAGGACGGTCCTCCTACCGTTGCGATAGTCGCGGGTTCGAATCCTGCTGGGGCTTGGTCGTAAGTTTATGTTTGGGACTGTTTAATATTTGTGATTGTCCTAGGCAAGAGTGTAAAATCCGACATGGAAAATTATCCCAGTCACGCCAGTAACCAGGCTAGGTAAGATCGGATGTCTTCTTAGTTTGTCACTGGCTAGTCGGTATGCTTAATGTCGAGGACCGTGATTCGAAGCCGACGTTAAGCTGTTCGTACAATCACAAAATCGAAGAAGTTGACGTGACTCAAAACAATATAACATTTAACATTTTTTGATTGTCCTTCGTAATTGTTAACTTATTATCAGGAACATAGATATGATGAATCCATGAGATATGCTTAATTAGTATCAAAGCTGTTATAGCAGAAATAGTGACAACATTTATTGAAAATAATCGTTCAATTAGTGGCACTCTAATTTACTACTATTACTCTAATTACTGAAATTGCTTCAAAAATATCCTAATCATCTGGTGCCTCAGAAAACAGCAGACGACAGCAGACAGGCCTCGTTCTGGAAGACAACGGACGTCTTGTAACGCTGAAAATGTGGCTCTGGTGCACTATAGTGTTGCAGAGTCTCCAGAAACATCAATTCGGAGACGTGGTTTCCAGTTACACATTTCTGCAGGCAGTTTAAGGCGAATTTTGAAAACTAATTTGAAAATGTTCCTGATATGGAAATATCCTGATCAACGACCTGAGTACAGTAGTGCAATCTTAAAGCTGTCTGGTGAAATTGAAGATTTTTCGTCTAAATTGATAATGAGCGATGAATAAACAGAACAGTCGGTTTTGGTTTTACTAAAAACATTTGTATGGTGTGGTATTCATGTTGTAAACATCATTTATCTTTTTTTTTTGAAAATAATCAATCTGTTGCAGTTACCGTTACTGCTGAACGGTACCAAGACATGATTCGAAATTTTCTTGTGCCTGAAATGGAAGGACAAGGGCTAGAAGACATGCGGTTTCAGCAAGATGCGGCCATAGCAAACACAGCTCGTTCAACAATTCAATTATTGAATGACGTTTTTCAAGTGGTGGCGATTTAACATGGCCAGCCAGATCTATGGATTTAACAGCACCAGACTTTTTCTTATGAGGTTTTTTTTAAATCAAAAGTTTATGTGAATAAGCCCCAACCGATTGAACATCTTAAAGACAATATTCGTCACGAAATTGAAGAAATTCAGATGTTGCAGAATGTTATGAAAAATGTCTTAAAAAGATCCGAAAATAGCAAATCGCGGTCACCGTTTAGCCGATATAATGTTTCAGTCATAACGAAAAAAAGAAGACCAAACAAACTTTTTATGAAAACCAAACTTACTTATACTATATTTTCTTTGAGCAAAGTTATTAAAGACTTTTGCCCCACGTTGTACAACGGGATAGACTTACCGTGAGTGAGAGTCCTGATGAATTTGATGTATTCGGGTGTTTTGTGCGAAGGCGTCAGGACGTTGGGGCCAGTTTTTTGTAGTACCGCGGCTGCTTTCTCCACACTCAAGCCTTTATCCCTATCCGTTTGTAGTCTTCTACATAAATCACCTGAAAATATACATATATGATTATTTTATTAGCAACAATTCTTATGTGTTAAATTAAAAAAATTGCATATATTTTTCTGCATATATATATACGTTTCTGTTTCGAGTAGTCGTGTTCTCCAACGTTGGCAATGGCCTTAAACAGCACTTATTCAGAGCGATGATTCATAGTCTAGCTCAGCAAGACTTTTCCGTTTATATGAAGATACTTAAAAATAAATAAATCCTATGTATCAAAACAAAGTTCCTCGATTCATTATCAATGTTTATCGTTACGTATTTTATTATTATTTAATTATTACATTGTTACTAGTCGTTTCCGACAATACCTACAATTTGGTTTTATGATAACTTAAATCTAGGTATATAACTGGGAGGACCCATCGGCCCTATCTCAGTCTTTGGTGAAATAATGTTTATAGATGTCACTGCTGTATTTTTTATTAAATGCACCTCACTGCACAACACTACACATGATCAGACGGTTTAATTCTTCTGAGACTGTGTCCTGCTCTGGCGATATCCAAAAGTTGCAATGCTTCAATATGTTCATGATAATGGAGTTTTTCTTAATAATAATGCCCCCTTGCATGATTCTCTTGATTTCTTGACTGACTGTGGGTATCTGAAGGTCTCGATGTTGGTAGTCAGTCCTGTAGAATTTGGGTGCGCCTACAATACTTCCCATTGCTTTGTTCTGAAAAATGTTTATTTTCTTGATATTACTCTTTGTAGAACATTCGTATGTCCATATAGGTTTCAGTATTTGTTTATATAATAGCAATTTATTACGTAGTGATAATTGTGAGTTTCTTCTAAATAGTTAATACATTTTCCTATATTTCAAGGAATCTTCTTTCAAGACATTTTATTGTGAATCAAGGCGATTAACATACCGAATTAAATCCGATATATTCAGGAGTTCCGCAAGGTAGTGTACTGGGTCCAGTACTGTATCTTTTGTATACGACTGATCTGTCTATCACAAAAATAACTACTGTGGCAACATATGCAGACGATACAGCAATCTTAGCATCCCATAAAGATCCAGTCACAGCATCAATAAACCTACAAACCCACCTGGAGCAAATACAATTATGGTTGAAGACATGGCGCATTAAAGCCAATGAAACAAAATCCACGCATATAACCTTTACCCTGCGTAGAAGAACATCTGCACCAGTGAATATCAATAATCGTCAACTCCCTCAAGCAGAGCATGTTAAATATATTGGTATGCACTTAGATCGACGCCTAACCTGGAAGAAGCACATACTTTCTAAACGGAAACAACTGGGACTAAAATTATATCAAATGTATTGGCTCATCGGGCACAAATTCAAGTTATCATTAGATAGCAAGGTATTGCTGTATGAGTCTATACTCAAGCCCATTTGGGCATATGGAATCCAACTATGGAGTACCGCTAGCAAATCTAATATATCCTTCATCTAACGGTTCCAAAATAAGGTCTTGCATTGTTATTGCTCTGCACTATATTTCAAATACAGTGATACAACGCGATATTCCTCTAGAACCTATAACGAGTGTAATTCAACGTCTTTGTGTGAAGTACTTCGAAAGAGTGCATCCCAATGTACTTGCTAATCAGCTAAATTTGCGACGTGATAGTGAAGTGCGTAGACTAAAACGTTTAACACCACCTGATCTGATTACTGGACATATATAGACTTTAGAATAAGCTTTAGAATAAGACTAATTAATTAAGATAATATTTTATACAGAAGATATGTACTGTATAAAAAACACGCGCCTAGAACCCTACCTATACTAATGTGACTAAAAAGGTCAATATATATATATATATATATATATATATATATATATATATATATATATATATATATATATATTGATATATATATATATATATATATATATATATATATATATATATATATTGATATATATATATATATATATATTGATATATATATATATATATATATATATATATATATATATATATATATTGATATATATATATATATATATATATATATATATATATATATATATATATAACAACTCTAACCTATAAATTATCGCCTATAAATATACTATATAAATACCTATAATTAATTGTAATTTTAAGTTCATCGATAATATATGCCTTAGATGTACTATAATGTTAAAATAAGTTATAATACATAACATTCTTGTTTCATTATTTGATTTTTATTAAAATTTTGTTATATGTCAGAGCCAAAATATACTAAAGCTCAAAATTGCTGCGGCAACATTACGACGTTTTGACAGGGCTCCCGTGGCACTACTGTTTTGAATAGACTATATATTAATTGTGTTCTAAACTTTTTCACATTTTACAACTTTTATACATGGAGCAAGAGAGAATGACAGATATAACACACTAAATATAACACAGCCTATACCGCTAAGTAGTACAAAAGGTGATTTTAGAACTTTGCGTTTCTTGATTAGTCCAAAAACTTATTGAGCGAAGTGTTATATAGCGAAAATCATGGAAAATAGGAAACGACGACTTCGTACAAGATTCGTTTCGTATAGACATTTTATTTTTAGTGGTAATTAGGCAACTTGCAACGGGTTTAATTTTAAAACGAAACATTATATCGGGTAAATAGCCCAGCCAGAGAAAATAAACGATTGGATCACACGGTATATACGGGGTAGACCGTAGATTTTGTGGATTTCCTCCGAGAAAAAGACGGTGTCCTTTCGGTACGGCCGGATAGGTTTCCTCGGTGAAAATTCTTCAACTCTCACGCGTGGAATTAAAATAGATGAGAGTTATTTTTAATTTAGAACGATATATCCCGGCTAGAAATTCCTCTTCTAGGGGCGCCCCCCCGCGCCGTCGTCGGACACGTGTATGCGTCTCGGTCGGAAAAATCGGGAAAAATCATTTTTTGTGCATCGCGTCGCGCCAAATTTCCCTCGTCGTCATTTTCGCGGAACGACACAAAAATCCCGTATTTTTAGTCGCCAATTACTAACCTACCGAAAACGAAAATACTTTTCCTATTGATCCAGACATCCTGATTACGCACACCGTTACGTACGCGCGCGTTTTTTTTTTTCGTACGTGAACCGAAAAGTTGGCATGGAAACTCGACTGGTGCCGAATTTTTCCAGATTCATATGGTTCGGGTCAGTTTGGATGGGTTTACATCCATCAAATCATTGAGATTCATTCAAACTGAAATCATTAATTGTATACCAGGTGTACCGCAAAGTCATTAGCGTTTTTTCTAACAGATGTCGCTAGACTTAACTCTGCAAAGTTATGATTTGACCCATATGTCATTTTAATCTACTGACATCAAGCTTTAAAGCTATATACATAGAGAAATAGAGATTTGACTTTTGGAGAAATGTTGCGCGACGTCCAACATCTAGCTGTCGCTACTTTTAACTTATTACTTGCTTTAACCGCTATACTAAGAGCCGCGATGGGATCTGATTGGCTCACTTCGTTTCCATGGTACGTTGGTTGTTTATTAGTGTTGGGAACTATCGACTGAAATCGATTATCGACTGTTTAGTAATTGACTGCTTTTTACTATGGACTGTTTCAGTCGTGTACTTTTAATTACTATTTTTGGTTCTACGAGTTTCATTCGACTGATTTTTAACGTTCTGGCTCTGTTATCCTAGCCGCGACCTTGACAAAAATATACCCAATATATGCTTACATAGATTTATATGTAATATATATATAGTTTGATAATTTTTTGGTAGTTTTTATTTTCTTTCAATAATAAATGAAGTATTTACTTTATTTGAAAAAGATCTAGTTGTTATTGTGGGATCATTTTTAATTATATCATGAATTAGTTTTTTTTTCTATGATTAGGTATCTGTTTCATTTTTATTTAGTATTTGTGGTTATTGTACATCTTTAGTTTTTAGGTTCTGTTTAAGTTCTATTGTATTGTATATATTTTTTATAGTATATTATTTGAAAATAGCAATTTACATATTACAATGCCATAAAACATTTGGTATTATGGGGTATTATTCCATTATATACAAAAATTCTATTACTTTTTACAGATCCACAGAACATCAAGTACAAAAATAATTTTACTTCTTTATAATGAAATTATTTACAGCATGTTAATAGTATTCAGTTATTATTTTTTTCCATTTTTTTTTAAATTAGTACGTGAAAGAATATGTACATCTCCGTCTCGCTTATACTACCGTTGGAAAATATAAGCACATATATAATTAACTGCTCTTAGCAATAATCTCCATCCCACTCTCACAATTTATACAAAAAAGAGTTTGTACATCTTCGTCTGACATCACGAATTTAATAAAACAGTCGAACCGCTCATTTGACTGAAAATAGTAATTACTATTATACTAAGTTCTTTGTTTATGATTTTATATATATAATATTTATATTTTATAGATGTATTTATTTTTGCAGATTATATTTATTTCATTCATTGATTTGTTTTAATAAATTTATTTCAGAAATCAAATAGTTTTTTATTTAAATTTTATTGGTCAATTAAACGTGACGTCAAGGCTGTCACGTGTCGCACCTGCGTATCAAACTTTATCAAAGAACCAATCAAATGCCTTCGCAGCGAAATGTTTTGTTACAGGTGCCTATATTGCAGATTTAAATTGTAAAAAAGATTATAGTGGTGATTTCGATGTGCAAGGCAAAGAACGTTCTGGTAGACCGAGAAAGTTTGAAGACGCGAAACTGCAAGAGTTATTAGATGAAGACCCAACTCAAATTCAGATATAATTGGCAGAACTTGTTGAATATATCCCTAGAAAATATTTAGTGATCGTTTTACCACCTTGCTTCAATTGTTTATTAATGAATAAAACCACACAAATTTTTAAACTAATAATAATCTAAACTAATTACTGATAACATGGAATGAAGGTACTGTTGACTTTGTCGTTATAGTGCACATGTCAGAAATTTTGTTTATGTTGTGTTTTTGTTTTATTGGAGTAGGTAAACCTTGACAGACAGGTTCGATAGATAAACTTCGATGGTTTCGGCTCGATTGCATATAATTTTGTTCTAAGTGTAATAAGTTTTATTTATCGAATATACCGAATGAATATACCATTTTGAGTATTGCGATTTGCATCGAAGTCTAACTGTCATGTCAATCATGACATTCTGAATACCAGATATATTGTGAATATCTGGTCAAAATACCCTATATATATATATATATATATATATATATATATATATATATATATATATATATATATATATATATAAATCTCATATATCTAAAATATCAATCTTACTTTTAACCTGTTCTTCGTAAATAAATTACAATACTATTTCCAAAAAAAAGTTGAAAAGATAAAACCAGTAATAAGTAAATTAATAAGAAAAAAAAATTCTTGCCAAAATATTGGAGCCACTTTATAAATTGAATTATTTAATAGATTATGGCACAATAAATCTTGAGCAATTTTAAAATCGGTGGTGTTACACATTTTGCGTGAAACTTTTTTAAAATGCTGTTCATTGTCATCTTGATGTCCTCACAGTCACGCTACTGCACAGTACACACTGCTGTTGAGGCCGCCAGACTTCAAGCATTTTTCACTAAATCTTGCTGCAGTTGACGATAGGCCTTAGATCAATGTTAGTCTCCTATTTCGCCAATGTTTTTCGAATATTTTGATCCATGTCTTTTTCGTAGCTGTTTAGCGCCAAGTACTCCATCCAAAAAATCGATTTCTCCACAAAAGTCTGCCCAAATTCGGCAGACATGTCCAAATCACTGTAATCTGCGTATTTTTTTCTTCAACTCTGCACTCATTGTCGTATCTTCGTAGTGACTTCATTTCTAATGTGATCTCAAAGAAAAACATATATAATTTGGCTTAAGCATCGCATTTGAAAGATCAGTAAGTCTGTACCATCTCGCAATCATTTCGCATTCGCGCGCCTCTACGGGAACTCGGTAGTGAATTGAAGAACATAATTACAAAAAATTCAAACCGTCATTAGCGCACACCAAGTCGCCATCTTGTAATACCAGCATTCGGCAAATAAGGCATCTGCTCGTAATTGGGGCAATGCCGACCAGAGAATCATTATCTAGATTATTTTTAAAATTAAACTGTAATTATTAAATAATATATCCTCAATTTTACTCTATCAATTCGCTCTATGTTCCCCCCAGTAAATATATAAAAACAAATTATATGGCCACGAGACTCAACAGAAAAACCTTTTAGCATCAATTACATCAACATGAAGCTATTTTTCGTCTCGATCTTTTACTATATGCAGTTGCGTCTAAAAATAAAAACGAAAATCCACCGAAAATTTTCATCGAGATTAGTATTAGTTAACATTAATTAAGTCCAACGGCGAAAGGCTCGGTAAATATCTAAAAGGATGTTAATACAAATGAATAATAGATGTATGAACAAGTAATCTGCGTGTTTGATGTTTAAATTTAAAGAAAACGTCATCAAGTTTCTTCAGAATATTTATTTGATATTTTTAATCGGTCAAAATTTCGACAAAGGTAAAAATAACTATATGATGCTTACTGTTGTAACAGTCCATCCAATCCTTTTAATTTATTGATCAGTCTTGAATGAGATATATAATAGTCCTTTATCTTTGAACCATGTTTTTAAGCAAGTTATTGAGAAACTGTGACAATTTTGGAATATTCTATATATAGGCGACAAAATAATATGAAAGCCATGCAATATGGTACATCCTGTTGCATGTTGACAATACTTCTTATGTATGTTTAGATAATGCGAAATACATTGATACAACGATCATAAAACCTGGACACTAGATGGTGACTAATGGACCATGAATCATCATTTATAATTATTCCAACAAACGGTCAAGTTTATGTATGAAGAATCCCAAAAGAAACAACGGGAAGCTTTCCTTGGCAATATCATGATACTTAGCTGGTCGCCTTATTCACATCACTGGCCCAATTACTGCTTCAATACTATATACTATAGCTCAATATTCTCACTGATGAAGATTCTTACTGCAGTGACGAGCATATTACTGCAAATGCTGCCATATTTCAAGATAATAATGCAATTTTGGTTTGAGGAGCCCCAGGATATCAACATCAGTATCTTTCCTGGCAATAACCATAACTCAACAAAACTGAGCCATTATGGGAAGTTTCAGAGCATAGAATGAGGAGTAGATCCAACAACTTTGAAGTCCATCTATCTCTAACATCACTGAAGCAATTGGCGGATGTTGAAAACATTCAGCAAATCTAAGATTCTATTCAGTCAGAATATGTTATCTATAATGTAGGTGTCCATTTATTCTCTCCATCCCCCAGAGATACAACGCGGGGCAAAATTCCCACTACTATTTTGATTGCGCGCCATCTTGATTATGTGACGTTTAACTCAGTTTCGCTTTAACTATTGTGTTGAGTAGATGTCAAAATTTTATTATGGATAAATATACGCCACAAGAACTAGCAGAAATAGTGACAATATTTATTGAAAATAATCGTTCCATTATTGCCACTCAGCGGAAATTGCGTCAAAAATATGTTATAATAGAAGGTAAACTGATTACAAAGACACCAAAGGTATAGAACTATAAGAAATACCGTGAAATGCCAATCATTGTAATGAAAGATTATGATGAGAAATCGTTAGTTTGTTTCTTACTGATTGCAAAATTAAGTAATTTTTAGTTTATAATGTATATAGTATATCTTATCAGTTATAAGCTAATAAGGTAAGTTATAAACTACAAATGTTACATTGCATTCCTGAATATTGGATTTTATTTAATTTGTTACATAAATTGCTATTAAAACCTATTAAACCACATACGGAAATACCAGATTTCCAGTTTGGATTTCAAAATCACTACTCAACAATCAAGTTTAATAGAATAACAGCGATTATTAAAAAATCATTTAAAGAGATTTAATACAGACGACTCAGTCAGTATGGCAAGCGACATATCTCTGCCTAAGACTACAGAAACAGTACAATTAACAATCAACAAGATCTATAAATGGACTGGAAACTGGATGCATGCTCTAAATATTGCTTTATATTGTTCATGCCAATTTTGCATTGCGACCAAATTATAAAAAACCTAATTCTACTTGCTTGATGCCCGATTCCTCAAGCAAAATCAGTGAAATATCTAGGCCTCTATTTTCATGGTAGGTTAAATTGATATCATCACAGAAACCAGAGCAGATCAGACTCAAAATGAAAAAATTGTACTTCTAACTTCACCTAAGATTGGTTTATCAGTCATTTATAAAACCTAATTCGAATTATGGTGTGCAAATATGAAGTTGCATATTAACATCAAACCTACTAGTAATCCAACGTTGCCAAAACAAACTTTTTCGAATAATTACCAATACAAGCTACGTAAGCAACTAAGCACTTCACGATGATCGAAATCTCGAAATCAAATGGATTTTCTTAGCTATCCAATATTTCATCGTAAAACATTATATAAGGTTACACCAATCACTGCAATGAGGAAGGAATACAACTACTGGATAACCCACAGGCAATAAGATGATTAAAGATTACTAGAAAAACATACTGATGTACGTTATTTATCTTGCTTGTGTTTTGATGCACGTACAACACATCAATAGTTTTAAATTAATTTGTAAATTAAGATTGTACTAAGCATATCTAACATCAGATATTACAAATTGTTTTATAAAAGCTTTCTTTTGTTAAATTGTATGAAATATTACTTGCAATAAAAGGGATTTTAAGAGTATTTTAGTATATTTTTAAACACCCCCTGCCGATCGTAGGTACTGCCACCTTGGACTGTTTTGTGACTATCGACTGTTTCGACTGTTTTCAGTCGATAGTTCCCAACGCTAATTTGAGCCAAATCTTCAGAACCTTTCGTTGGAACATTCTATTATGGTCTGGAAGATTTAATTCAATTTTATCGTCACTTTTATAGAGTAATGACTTGTACGATGAATTTTAATAAAGGTTGTTTCACTAAAGTCCTGTAATGTTTAACCTAAACGCCATACTGTCATGAAATTTTGATACATATTATTTGAAGGTTAGAACTACTAGGTTATGTTTGGAAAGGTTCTATAAATAAACCTTTTGGTTATGTTAAATAACACACTAACAAAATTATAGACGATCAAATAAAAATTTTAAAAACGTGAAATCGACCAAACTGTCCTTATTTTTTTTATATACTATATTTCCAGCTTGTTTGTTATATTCCAACATCATCTAAACGTTTTAAACTTATCATAATTAATCAATTCATTGCATGTAACTTGTGGTAACCACTTCTTTAACTTCTCGATAACATTCATGGCATTTAAATGCTCTTTTGACAGCTGACGTATTACAAATTAATAATAACCAACTTAAACAATATGTTATTCTGTTTGGTGAACTAGAACAAAATTAGGGCGTCGAATTTTCAAGTTTTCACTGGCATTTTTAAACCGATGAAACTATCATTAGTATCGTTAGTTACAACATATTCTAATTTGCAAAAGGCCATAAAGCTTAAAATTGTGTGCTATTTTCAATATAAAATTTATTCCTGAAACAAAACACGTATGCAATTAAGAAAATAATAATCTCTTAATGATATAGGAAAACGTGGACTATTTTCTCGAATACCGAATAAGATAATGAAACGCGCTTGCTATTTAGGTCAACGCAAAAATGCGTTTATTATTCTTAACCTAAAAGTTATCGGCAGCGCCATCTCGAGCCGCGCCCCGTCAGCACGGATCGATTCGGTACTCGGTATTTAGGACGTTTGGGCTTGGTCCGTACTTACTTAAAGGCACCGAATGATCGTCGGTAATGACCTCTCTTCGGAAATTCTCCAAACGAGCCAGGGAGATCTCCTTCCTGCTCATGGACTTCCTCCTGTCCACCTTCTTCTTGACCAGCGGCATGACGGACCGTTAAAACAAGACGACACACGACACAAACACTAAAAAAACGTGCGGACGCCGAGAAAACTCAACGAAACAGTATCGGACTCCTATCATAAAGTACGACAATAGTCGTGCTGAAACACAATAGTCAGCATCTTCGGCACGGATGATGAGGTGAACACTGAAACTGAACGGACCCGGTTCGGAACGGGACGAGAAACGTTAAAATCGAGAAAATTAGCACGATGCCGAAGTGCTAAAAGAAAACGCGTGGCTCAACTGCCCGCCGTTCGGATCATCGCATTCGGAGTACCTAAAAATATCGATCGTTTATACCGATTCGAACTGGAAAAATCAGAGAGAGCGCTTCCCGCCGCAAGCCTGGAAAAGCGGCGGCGTTGGACCGTGCGGAAAAACGCGTTTTTCGCTACTGGAAAAACGTCTCGGATACGACTGGACACTGGGCGGGGATGGTACAATTCGATACGCACGCAAACGGTCATTTCATCACGGTTAGTTCGTCATTAGGTATATACGCTTCCTCCTACGATACTTTTCCGTTTTATTTTCGTCTATCGTTCGCCCAGTTCTGGCAGACATGGCAGTTTACACTTATGGCACTTTCCAACAAGTCCACACAGTTAGTCACACAAGTCACTAACATTTCTGACAAATCAGTGATATAAAAATTAAACACCTTATTTAACATCAAAAAAAAGGTTCAAATTTGAAAAAATATTATGTGAATCTCTATTTCCACCTTTCGTAAGCATTTCCTATTGTATTTTGTTTTTTTACCACCATCTTAAAACACTTTAGCCTTAAATTATGAAAAAAACATGATATGAGATAATATAACAGGTTAATGGAAAAGTCCCCGGCCTACCATAGTAAAACATATTTCTTTGGCAAAGTTTTTTTTTATTTAACATAATTTCCTTCAAGGAATACACTGATTATAGCGACCCTCCAACTTTTCGATACCATTTTTGTAGTACGATTTGCCCTTTGCTGCAAAATAGGCCTCAGTTTCGGCGATTACCTCTTCATTCGACGAAAATTTCTACCCAGCGAGCATTCTTTTGAGATTTGAGAACAGAAAGTAGTCGCTGGGACCAGATCTGGAGAATACGGTGGATAAGGAAGCAATCCGAAGCCCAATTCATTGATTTTTGCCTTCGTTTTCACTGACTTGTGACACGATGCATTGTCTTGGTGAAGCAGCGCTTCCATTTCCTTCTTCAAACGGTCGAATAACGCTATGTAATAGTCGCTGCTGATGGTCTTTCCTTTTTCAAGGTAGTCAATCAAAATTATTCCAAGCGCATCCCAAAATACAGATGTCATAACCTTGCCAGCCGACTGTTGCGTTTTCCCACGCTTTGGAGCGGATTCATCATGTGCAGTCCACTCGGATTTCTGTCGATTGGACTTTGGAGTGAAATGATGGAGCCATGTTCCATCCATTATCACATATCGATACAAAAACTCGGGTTTATTACGTTTGATCATCTTCAAACACTGCTCCGAGTCACCAACTCGTCGTTGTTTGTGCAACTCGCGCGGCACCCACTTTGCACAGAGCTTTCTCATACCCAAATATTCGTGAATGATATGATGTACACCTTCAGTTGATATCTTTAGAGTGTCTGCTATGTCATTCAATTTCATTTTACGGTCATTCAAAATCATTTTGTGGATTTTTTTAATGTTTTCGTCGGTAACAACCTCCTTTGGGCGTCCACTGCGTTCACCGTATTCGGTGCTCATTTCACCACACTTAAACTTAGCATATCAATCCTTAATGGTTGATTTTCCTGGGACAGGGTCCGAAAACTCGGCATCAAGTCAAATTTTTTCTTCAACTGTATGTTTTCCCTTCAAAAAACAATATTTTATCAACACGCGAAATTCCTTTTTATCCTTTTTTTTTCACAATAACAAAAGTTGCTTCACTCAATTGCTATAATTCACAAATTAATGATCCGTGAGCTGTCTGGCCTAACTAAAAAACATATGGATTTAATTCTAATAGTGCCATCTATGTGTCAGATCGGGGACTTTCCAATTGACCTGTTAGTTTATAAAATATTTTTAACAAAAAAATTGAACCAACTTCAAAAAATAAATAATCAAACTTAGATTTTCAACACAAAAAAGTTTTAAAATAAAATATGTATATAATAATCGTTGTATTAACTACATAAAAATAAATAAAAACATTATTTAAACTATCGACTACACGTATTTTATATTCTACTATATACACACAATTTAGCTGACTACCTACCTAAACCTATTTATCTATTTACAAAATTATTTTAACCAATTTTACAATATTAACTACCACCAATTGATCACTTTGAAGGTGCGGAGCAATAAATTAGATTTGTTTTGTTGGTAATTTGATTTTGTCTATATGTCACATAATTATATTTTTTTTTTATATTGTTTGGGCTCGTCAAAAATTTTAAACATTATATTCAAAAAAATATTTCCAATATATTTTGGTTTTCACTAACATTATTAATCTTCTAATGATATATTCCCTAAAACATTTCATTTAACATCAAAATTTAAAAACATAGGATGTGAGGTAATCTAATATTCAATAGGTCATCTTACTTTACATCGTTCTGAATGTTTTCTTATTATATTTTACCTTTTTGTTTATCGAATGGTAACAAACATCAATTGGTTAGATGATTGTATTCAACAGATACTTTTTCATTAGTTTCATTTCAAAAAATCTCACATCGTTTGATTCAAATTTAAAAAATATTGCTTTCAAAATCACCAACATTAGTAATACATATTTTGAAACGTCTTACAAACAACAGACTTTTTAATTAAAAAACCTTAAAATAAAAAATTAAGTAGGATAGTCTAGTTTAAACATCTAAAATAAACTACTTCACATCACACCTTTCCTGAATATTTGTTTCTCATTATTACTTTCATACGACTACCCATAAGCGCCCACACAATTTGATTCATACCTAATTTCTAAATGATAGCATCATCTTCTAAATCACCAAAATTAATAATCATTTAACGATGCAAGTTTTAAAATTCTTTTTATTTAACTTTAAAAAGTTACTTCTAATAAAATCTTGATCAAGGTAACAATCAATTAAATAATTTATAGATGTAATTTCAATAACATTATTCAAAAGTAGTGGGTAAGGTCTTGTTCTTACACTTTGCTTAAACATTTCTCATTTAATTTGAATACGAATAGGAAAAAGTCAGCTCGCTATATTACTAGACTTCGAACGTTCGACATGAGATCCCAAATCCACATATTAACAAATCTCATCCACAAGACAGGAAGGCAACAAATTTAAATTTGAAAGAAATCGATAACTAAATGACACGTTAACAAGTGTCAACAAAATATAGTACTAGACAACTTATATATGTTTTTTATATGCTCTAAAGTTATTCAAACATAAATCGTTCAAACGTTTGATATTATCATTTTTATTAATATCGAATATATATTCTATGTAATGTATATTATATTATATATTCTAAGAACTTTATGAATTGTGATAATATAACCTAAAATACTTCAAAACTAATTCCAAGATTTTTAAAAAATGGCCTTTTGTTATCTGCTTAAAATGAATATCCATTTACTATTATTGAGTTATTCAGTATACTGAATAATCATAGAGCGCCCAAAAAATTAATTTTTGACGCCAATTACTTTTATTTGATTAAAAACATTTTTTAATATGAATAAATGCGCTGTCGAAACCCAGCAAACACTTTTAGAAATGTGTGCTGATGTTGCTCCTAATATATATAATTACCAGTTTTTGTTCGTGGCGATTTTAATGTCAACAATAAAAAATTGCCGGGAGAACCAAAAAAAGATCGAGAACAATGAATGGCAAGCTCAAACTCTCAAAGAGCTTTCTGTCCGCTTAGCATTTGATGAATCAACTCCATCCTAAATGTTTTATATACTATTGAAATGACCCAGAAGGAACGAATTCACTGATTACTAGGCAAAAAAGAAGAGTTTTCTGTGGCATATTGTAACTGGCGATGAAAACTATGACAACCCCAAGCTCAAAAAGTCTACAAGCAAGATGTACTGTATTACGAATAAAACTGTTACTGTATATGTCTACCGACCTCAATTGAACAAATTGAACAACATATTGCTGCAGAAGAGATAAGCAAAAGCGAGAACAGACGCAAAGTCTTTAGAAGCTCGAATGGGAAGTTTTGCCGGAATCAGCGTACCCACCAGTACATTTTCTGATTATCACTAGTTCAGTTCGATGCAGCATGTTTGGCTCGCACACGGGTTCAAAGATAGAGATAATAAATCTAGTCAAGAATGGCTTAAGATAATGATCCGTGTATCTTTTAATTAGTGAATATATAATCCTTCCGATAAAACAGCCAATGGACATCATCAACACCGTCTAACGTATTGCCAAATTCAGTTTATGAAAACCTAAAATCCCTTCTAAGCTCGAAGCATTTTTCTGTCTCATTTAACTAATTAGCATTACCCTAATTAAAAAGAGACAGAATGAATTCCTGCTGCGTCCGAACATGTAACCAAAGCTGTCTATAAAATTCGATTTGTACTGGTAGTGGTCGATACCTCTGTCATATGTCAATGTAAGTATAAAAAAAACAATTCTAACCTACAAACTATTGTAACAGTTTTATTAACTGCAGTTTCAGTCCTTCAATATGAATATGTATTAGATGTACTGTAACGTTAAAATAAATTATATTTTATAACATGATTTTTGTTTCACTAGCATTTTGTTGTCGCAGTCAAAATAAACGAAAACTTAAAATTGGTGTGGCAACATTGCATTGTAAATTTTGATGGCGTTCATTGGCCGTTTAATTCGAAGGACGTTCGTTTCATTCGAGAGTCTATTCAAAGTTTTTTTATACGTCATCAAGATGTCTTATATATTGCCGGCCGTAATTTGTAAATTCGTTTCAGAATCAGACAATATTTCCTTCTCATTTTATTCTAGTTAAAAAGAGACGCAATGCTGTCTGATTAGTTCGAAAGCGTAAAGTAACGAACCTGTTAAAGTCGTCTGGTTGTCAGACGTGTGTAAAAGTCTTGAAAGCAATAATGATAAAAGATTATAACTCTAACCTATAAACTATTTGGGCTGTATAATTAATTGTAGTTTGTAGACGTACCATAATGTTAAAATAAATTATATTTCATAATATTTTTGTTCAATTATTTTATTTAGATTAGAATTTTGTTGTATGTTAAAGCTAAACTGAAATAAAACTCAACGTTTCAGAGTCATCAGTTTAGATGACGTATGTACAAAATAACTTTGAATAGATTATATGTAATTATTAATCATCTAATCGACGTAACTACTCTAACAATAAAATTAGTAATAAAATAATGATGTATCCATAAAATTCTCGATATCTCCACTCGTTTTGCGTTCCTGTGCCAATTAAACAAAAAAGTGCCGATAGAAAACTATTCCGGCATTCCCACATAATTGTATCCAGGAACAAAGGTGTGGATATCGATTAATTCAGGACTGAGATAATTCCGGTTTGATCAGGATCAGTTCCTATATACTGGGCGTTATTTCATCCACCATATCCACGCACCTCTTTACCAACGTGTATGTGTTTTGTTTTCGTTTCATCTGACCATTGAGCTATGCACATTTTACCCGATCTGGAAAGACAAATAATTTAATATCCTAACTACTTAACAGCGCGAAATATCGTTTAGAATAATAATAATAGCATTATCACGTAATCATATTATATACCACAAAACTATTCTACGTAAAGAGAATTAGGCCGTCCGTGTTTTTCAGCTCGACGGTTGTGGCCACCAACTGTTTAATATCGTTGCTGGGGGCATCTCGGTACCTTTTTAACACCAGTCGGTAACTAGAAAAAGACGACAACAGTAGTACCTCATCGAGCGAGAAGGAGACAATACGTACGATGGCCTATGGGTTAGCCTATTAAAAGTTCTTTGTATGGGGTCCGATTTTGATTAGCGTCAGAGGCGTCCGGGCGGGGTTTAACGATGTTCTATTGTTTTTTTAATCGTTTAATTATGATTGTTATAAATAGTGAAATATGTTTCTAATTTAATTGGATATACTTTCTATTATACATTATTAAATCTGTTAATTTATTATTTTAACTACTAAAATAGTCATATGGGTTTCTAATTAAATTAGATATACTTTTTACGTCAATTTGCAGGTACGAAATGGTTATTAATCATTTTCGTGCTAAATGAAGTCACTTAATTTTAATATTGCTCGTTCGCACTTTCTGAGAATCATATGTGTAATGTTAAAAACAATATAGAACAAGAGATATTCGGAGACTAACTTGGAAAGAAAAAGAAAAATTGATGATTTAAAACTAAAATATAAACTAAAACGAAGAAAAATCTGTACTTAACCTAAAAACCTAAACTGGTAGAAATTGCTCTCATTTTGCAGAAATATCTATTTTGTCTAATACAATAAGTTCAATCATTGATATATATTAATACTTGTACGAACTTAATTTAAAATCGAAATAATTGAGAAGATATATTTTTATACAGAAAAATTTAGTATGTTTGTACCACAGAACTGAAAAAGCAGTTGATGAATTAATTTTTTGAAATTTCTACATAGCATTGTATTTTAATGGAATAATGTTTTCGTATAGCCGAAAAGTAATATTTTAAGCGTTGACTTCTTGTAATTATTTTATCACAGTTAATTTACCATAATAATCGTCATCATACCTAAACGTGCATTGAACAGTGTTTTTTAGCTATTATTTACTACCTTGATAATTATAATAAATATCCAACTAAGCCATAGCAAATTAATTTAATAATTACTTAATAAGATAATAGCTCAAATACAGAATGCCACTCAACTAAAGAATGTAAAACTATGTAAAAAATAAAACCCTAGGTTTGACATTGACAGATACACTGTCAACTTTCTTGGTAAAGAAAGAATCGTAAATGAACAACAATCGTAAATGACATTATAGTAAACAAAGTAAAACAACAGTTCTTTGAAGATAATTATAAATATTTTTCCGACATTATTAAAACAAAGCAATAGATGATATAGAGTCACACAGAGAAATTGAAAGAACTAAACTAAAATCGAAACAACTAAAGAAACGAATTTTATAAACAGTCATTGTCAAAAAGAGAGTAATAAATAGATAACAATAATAGACGAAAAGATAATAATATAATGATAATGTTAGATAATTGCATATGACGTATTTTATACTATGCATTTATACATCTGTCTTTAAAATAGCATTATTAATTATGCAGTGGTAGTGTTCTAATAACGATATATTGATAAAAATATTATATTTTTAGTAAAATATACATAATTCAATAAAATTAATGAAAATAATAATGAATAAATCAATTTATATTATTAGTAATTCATTGATTTATGTCAATAGTGTGAGGAGGAAGAAGAACCTAACCTAAAATAAAATATATTATGACAGTATCAGTTTACTAATAAAGTATGCGATACATTTTAGAATTATTATCAGATATTACTGTTTGATTAGTATAAAATCAAGATTAAAAGAAGAATAGAAATAAAACCATCAATTATGAATTGTTGGCATAAAAGCCAGTTTTATAACAAAAACATTAAAAGCATTGTTGACAAATTAATAATTATTTTGTTAAGTAATTACATATATTTAAGACAGATATAATTTTATATTAAAAATGTTATTTTTCAAAAAGTTAAACAAAGTTATTAATAATCAAAAGGAAATATATCTGGAATGTAGGGTGGATCTACCTGGTGGTAATACCTCCCACCCAAAAGTATCTAAATAGTACCAAATTTCGGCTTAGTAACGATAAGCTAACCTATAACTTCGACAGAATAGGTTTATGATTTAATGATTTGCTCTCCTGGATTTTTTCTATTTTGACTGTCAAAATATAATGTTTTAAACTTATATACGTGAAATGCTAATAAACTTCTTCTTCTTCTAATAACTATATATTGATAAAAATATTATATTTTTAATAAAATATGCATAATTCAATAAAATTAATGAAAATAATAATGAATAAATCAATTTATATTATTAGTAATTTATTGATTTAGTGTCAATAGTGTGAGGAGGAAGAAGAACCTAACCTAAAATAAAATATGTTATGACAGTATCAGTTTACTAATAAAGTATGCGATACATTTTCGAATTATTATCAGATATTCGGGAACAATGTCGCTCGACCTTGCGGCACGCCACTGGTGAAGATGTAACATTTGCTTTTTTATGCTTCCAAATAAAAAAAAGCGACAACCGTCTTGGCGGTGGCCGCTCTAGGCCCTATGCAGGGGACAAAACAATAACAGTCCACCTCTCATATCACCATTCGGTTTTAGTTTTTTTCATCGCTCACACAACAGTTTTAACACGAGCTTCCTCTGGGTGCTTTTTGGTCCAGGTGCGACTGTTAGGTGTCCCTCATTGATAGTCACTATTTTACCATATTTTCGGAAACTTGTAGTGTACACGTGCTCAGGTCCAGTGCCCAAGGGGAAGGAATTTTTCTAGTTTGCATGGTAGGTTTATCAGAAACCATTTTTTATTTTAATTTATAACATTAGCTGTTCTTCAAAACCAATAATGGCTTTAATTTAACAAGGTAATCATCAATAATGAAATTAACATTTTTATCAATTTTATAAAAGTAATGATAATATACATATTAGTTCATGGAAACAAAGAAATTGTTAATTAAAGGAATTAATTATTTAATAACCAAGTTTATTCGCTAAAAATTAGATATGAAAACATAATTTTTAATAATCGAATGGACATAACATATCGGGACTATATGGTGGATCCGGTACTACTTTCCACCCAACGCCAACAATTTTTAGAGAAAAATCGAAGTATCATAAAAATAACCTTTTTAGATATCATCACAGTTTTCAAATGTATTTATGTAAGTACTGAATTGGTTCTAATTTTTATGATTTCGTCTTATAATATCTTTAAATTTAATATACAGTTTTAGTCAGCTCTTTAGAACACAAATTATTATTTAAATATTTCTTATCTGGTTGGTATTTCTAATAATAACAAAATATATATTTAGTTCTGCAAGAAATTACAATGAATATAAATATCTGGTTTGTGTTGTTTTAAAAATGGTTAGTTTTTTACTTAACCAGCAAGGTGGGCTCAAAAATATCCTTGATTTATTTATCTGTGAGATAGTAGAGTGAAACAAATTTACTTGGAACAAGATGTGTGGCCCTTGAAAGAATCTTTCATATCATACCTCCATCACTGCATATCAAGTCGGGTATGATTAAACAGTTCGTTCAAGGATATTTCCTAAGCTGGAACATTTGGAAGCCCTCAAATTCGGACATTGAGGATACAAATTTTATAAGGATTTAGGGAAGTTTGGAATGATTCTGAAGATAATAAAGCACCGAATTATAAATAAATTGTGTAAAAGATGTTGGCAAGCTTCAACACATTTGAAGCAAATATAAATGGCAGAGGAACATTACAGTGATACGATGAACATGATTAGAAAGTGATGGAAGGAAGGTATCATGGTAGATGGAATTTTCACAAACATTATGAAAACAAACTCTGAACATTTAATATTTACAATTATTTATTTCTTTCAACTTGTACATTAAATTAAATATAAAGTAAAACGACTAGTAATAATTTTCTTAATTTTCATAATTACTGTTTTATTAGTATAAAACGAAGATTAAAAGAAGAATAGAAATAAAACCATCAATTGTGAATTGTTGGCATAAAAGCCAGTTTTATAACAAAGACATCAAAAGCGTTGTTGACAAATTAATAATTATATTGTTAAATAATTACATATATTTAAGACAGATATAATTGTATAATAAAAATGATGGCCCATGTCCCAGTTTATTTACTAAAAAGTTATACAAAGTTACTAATAATCAAAAGGAGATATATCTGGAATGTAGGGGGATCTACTTGGTTGTAATGCCTCCCACCCAAAAGCATCTAAATAGTACCAAAATTCATTTTCGGCTTGGTAACGATAAGCTAACCTATAACTTCGACAGAATAGGTTTATGATTTAATGATTTGCTCTCCTGGATTTTTTCTATTTTGACTGTCAAAATATAATGTTTTAAACTTATATTGGCGAAATACTAATAAACTTCTTCTTTTTCTAATAACTATATATTGATAAAAATATTATATTCTTAGTAAAACATACATAATTCAATAAAATTAATGAAAATAATAATGAATAAATCAATTTATATTATTAGTAATTCATTGATTTTGTGTCAATAGTGTAAGGAGAAAGAAGAACCTAACCTAAAATAAAATCTGTTATGACAGTATCAGTTTACTAATAAAGTACATTTTCGAATTATTAACAGATATTACTGTTTTATTAGTATAAAATCAATATTAAAAGAAAAATAGAAATAAAACCATCAATTGTAAATTGTTGGCATAAAAGCCAGTTTTATAACAAAGACATCAAAAGCGTTGTTGACAAATTAATAATTATATTGTTAAATAATTACATATATTTAAGACAGATATAATTGTATAATAAAAATGATGGCCCATGTCCCAGTTTATTTACTAAAAAGTTATACAAAGTTACTAATAATCAAAAGGAGATATATCTGGAATGTAGGGGGATCTACTTGGTTGTAATGCCTCCCACCCAAAATTCATTTTCGGCTTGGTAACGATAAGCTAACCTATAACTTCGACAGAATAGGTTTATGATTTAATGATTTGCTCTCCTGGATTTTTTCTATTTTGACTGTCAAAATATAATGTTTTAAACTTATATTGGCGAAATACTAATAAACTTCTTCTTTTTCTAATAACTATATATTGATAAAAATATTATATTCTTAGTAAAACATACATAATTCAATAAAATTAATGAAAATAATAATGAATAAATCAATTTATATTATTAGTAATTCATTGATTTAGTGTCAATAGTGTAAGGAGAAAGAAGAACCTAACCTAAAATAAAATCTGTTATGACAGTATCAGTTTACTAATAAAGTATGCGATACATTTTCGAATTATTAACAGATATTACTGTTTTATTAGTATAAAATGAAGATTAAAAGAAGAATAGAAATAAAACCATCAATTGTGAATTGTTGGCATAAAAGCCAGTTTTATAACAAAGACATCAAAAGCATTGTTGACAGATTAATAATTATATTGTTAAATAATTACATATATTTAAGACAGACATAATTTTATATGAAAAATGTTATTTTTCAAAAAGTTAAACAAAGTTATTAATAATCAAAAGGAGATATATCTGGAATGTATTGTGGATCTACCTGGTGGTAATACCTCCCACCCAAAAGCATCTAAATAGTACCAAAATTCATTTTCGGCTTGGTAACGATAACCTATAACTTCGACAGAATAGGTTTATGATTTAATGATTTGCTCTCCTGGATTTTTTTTATTTTGACTGCCAAAATATAATGCCGTAAAACATATATATGTGTAATGCTAATAAACTATAATTCACCCAAGGAAAAAGACTTGATGCTGAAAAAAAAAAATTTTATTCAGTTCTATCAGTCAGTATTCTTTTATCTTTTCTGGAAATTGTTTTTTTTTGCAAATTTTTGCTTCTTATTGGCCCAACAAGTTATACTCGTCACTTATTTATATTACCAAATGAAGGTAATGTAAAGGAAATTCTAAAATTCCTTTTGACTAGCTATTTACTAGGTAAAGTCTGAAATATTGTTTTAGAAAAAATATGTCAATGTCCTGATTTATTCTTCTTACTGTTTGATTGTATGTTATACATTTTTTTATTCAATTATAATAATATAAGAGAGCTAGCTGGAGTTATATAATTGATATTATCTCAGTAGAACCATTCAAATATTAGGTAATGAAACGGAATGAACAATAACAGAAAATGGACAGCATATTCCCCTATACAGCTTCTTCATAACACTGTTTGATCATATTTTAAAGTTTATAAGTATAATCGCTATCGCTGGTTTTTTTGCAATAATGCGTCGTTCAATTTGTGCAATATGCTGCATCAGTTTCATTTGGTTATAGAGTACGTTACACCGTGCTAATCCCACTCTAAGCACAGCACCTATTGAATAAATATAAATATTCCGTGTTTCAGTGGACGGCTTTTCTGTACTAACCCATGACAGATAAGACTTTTTATTACCTGTGCAGCAATGAAAACACTATATTGAAACAGTTTGAAATAGTATTTTTTATCAATTCGCGTGGCAGCAATAATTTATGTAGTATGGTAGAGTTCTTTCTATCTTAATTTAACTATTTAATTAACTATTTGGTGGGCTTCCATAACAGATTTCTTGAAATAAAACAACAAAATTAATGAATATCATGTAATTTTTTTTATTAATTACATCTGACATTAAATATGCTTAATACAATCTTAATTTACAATTAATTTATTACTACTGTTCTGTTGTACTTGCATTAATACACTAATGTACTTAAGCTAAAGTTAAAAATAGACTTATACACTAAACAAGATCATGTGGTTTGATTTGCTTCAATATTCTGATTTCTTGCGTGTTATCCAGCAGCGGTATTGCTTCCATGTTGCTGTGATTTGTGGTTGCAACCATATTTCATATTTTAGTGCGAAATCTTGGATCACTTCGTGTATCCATTTGATTTCGAGGTCATCGTACAGTTCGTCGTTGGTTTCATAGCGATAAGTACTGGTAATAATCGTAAAACTTTGTTTTGGGTACGTTGAACTAGTAGTTGGTTTGATGTCTTAGTGCAACCCCATAGGTGAAAATTGACTTTATGATTGACTGACAAACCAATCTGTTTGATTTTAGGTCAAGTTCGTAGTATCTTCCGACTAACCAGTAAAGTTGCTTGACTTTGACTCTAATCTGTTCTGCTTTTTGTCTAACACGATGTTTCCAGTTTAACGAGATATATTCCGAGGTATTTGGCTGATTCTGCTTGAGGAATCGCGCATCGGACAAGTGATATAATTATGTTTTTGTCATTTCGCCGCAACGCAAAATTAACATGGACAGAGAAGTCTTACACAAAGATATATTTACAGCCATGATAACTATGTCGTCAGCAAATGTTCCAAATATTTTTTATTTTTTTTATTATATATTTTTTTATGATTTATATATATTTTTCTAAATTTTCTTTCGAAAAGGTATGATTACAACAGTCGACAGTAATTCCGCGGTAACAATTTGCTCATTTTATATATTATCTCAAATGCCATAACCAGTTAAAAGCTTGTGAGGCGTTCAGGAATATTGCAGGGCAGTACTTCTTTTCTTCGAATGCCTTTTGAAACACTTGATCGATTGTCGAGTGGTGATTTCGAAATCTAAACTAGAAATCTGGTATTTCTATAAATGGTTGAATACGTTTTAATGGCAGTTTCTCAAATAATGTTGATATTGCAGGTAGCAGCGAAAATTTCATGTAATTTGAGCAGCATATCACTACATAGTATAAAACAAAGTCGCCTTTTCTGTCCCTATATCCCTATGTGCGCTTAAATCTTTAAAACTACGCAACGGATTTTGATGCGGTTTTTTTCAATAGATAGAGTGATTCAAGAGGAAGGTTTATATGTATAATACATGCACAATATACTAAGGCAACATTGCTAATTTTAGAGGTTTCTAACGTGATGTCGTAAATTAACCTATTTTTTTAGGCTTATTTAGCAATTAGCAAAAACGCTGCCTAACCCTACGAGTTAGATCAAATTAATGTACTACAGTATTGTACACCATAAAAAGGTCTACAAAAAAGTCCGCGATGGTATATGTTTATCTTTTAGGGATAACCCACATTAACCATTTTTATTGTTTACTTTTTACGTGAGAAAATGGCTTATTTACGAAGCTATTTTAAGCAATACGGCATTAATCCTTATCGAATTAAGTACCTTAAATACAGTGTGCAATTAATATAGATCAATATGAATTTAGATATTCCAAATATAGCAGGAAATCTTCATAGTAAGTATAGGGGAAGAGGAATTGTTTTACTCCAAATTTAATGCGTGCAGGCCAAGGGCAGTAATGAATGAACCAAAAATACTGGATCGATTTTAATCATGTTTTCATTGAGTGACATAGGCATATATATTTTATGCCCGTGCAAAGTCGGAGCGGGCCGCTATGTTTTTATATACAACGTTCATATTTTTTCTGTAGTATATTTAATTTAGTATCAGCATTGCACCCGTGCGAAGCCGGGGCGGGTCGCTAGTATGTACTATATACGAAATACATTATTTCACCAATATACGACAAGGGTACTGTGAACTGGAACTAGATTTTTTCTTAAGCTCTTTCATGTATCATCATTTACCTGCCAAAAAAAAATAAAGAGCTTGTGTAAAATGCTGACCAAATCGGTTTGCTGGTTGCTGTACAAAACAAGCATTTCAAATAGTTCGTACGGAATCCCCTAAATATACAAGAAAAAAATCTATTAACAAGTGTCAGTAACCCCGCAGTATCTTCAATTAATCATAAATCAATATCCTCATTGCAAAACCCACAAATCAAACAAGAATATAATAACTTCTCAGTTCTTTTTGTTTGCATAACCTCTAAACTCGTAAAATTTCTGCAACAACACTGAGCATCACAAATTGTTTTGGAAATAATTGTTTTTTTTTCCAAATTGTGCAATAGCAAAACGAACCTTGTCTTATAATAAAGTTTTATTACTAATTTATCCGTTAATATTAAGTCCGATAATGTTGCCAATGTTATATCCCCATAGTTCTTTATCCTGTAGTATAATGTAGTTATCTGTTTTTCCAGTGGTTATATGGAACTGAAAAATATTGTTGTTCCTTGTCCATATTTCTTCTATCTAGTAAAATAATTATATTACTGTTAAATACAAGAGAAAAAAGTAAATTAAGGGGGTACTCTAGTCTAGAGGTATAAATTTTAAGTATTTTTCAAGGGAAAAGAAAGAAAATAAAAAATATTTTTACTATCCCTTTATATACATTAATAAGTATTTATTATTGTTTTAAAATACGTAATAGGAAGATATTAAAATACTAAAAATCAAAAGAGTTATAGGCTGTTGAAGTGGGAGGGTCTCAAAAAATGGCCCGCCTTTGCTGACGCAATTGCAACTTTCTCATAGGGGAAGGATGAAGTCTCTTATAGAGTTAAGCATTGAAAATATAAAAAAACAGATTTTTTCAAATTTATCTTATTATAGGTCTCTAAGAAGATTAAAATTTTTTTAAATTTAAGCCTTTATTGTGAAAAATCGGTACAATGTATTTTATTCAAAGTATTGTTCATCGACAATCGCTACTTTTTCCCATATTTCAGGAAATTTACGAAATTTATTATCTCAAAAGAACGATATATTTTTGAGGTCCATTTCTGGTATCTTCGTAACAAATGAAGCGCTGCTCAAACAGGTCATGACTAATATGTCGGAACATGTTATAATCAAAGGGAACAAGGTCTAGAGAATACGGCGGGTGCTAATCCCATTTTAGTGTTCCAAGTATCAGTTTTCACCGGTCTGAAATATGTGGTCCAGCGTTGTTGTGACTGTTGGCCTGCCTTCAATGCGTCAGTTGTAGTCGATAGCGATCCTCATTGGTGGTTTCATCGAGTAATGTCTTCAGATCCTCATTTTACGCCACATTTAAAACGTCCACAGTAAATTAAACCAGTATTCACATAATGAAATCGGTGGAACCTGATTTTCATAAGCTTCATACAACATTCGATGACCTTCAACCGCCTCTTTCTTCAAATTTATTGATTTATTAAAATTAAAAATTCAGACACTTTTTACCGCACTGTAAAAATATGTGTTCACACTTGTTGAAGCCTGTCAGTGAAGCTTTAACACGACGTTGGTTACAAATATACCCGACGCGATTTAATATAAAGTAACATCAACCGTAATTAATTGTTAAAATTAATTTATAAGCCATATACCCTCTTAATTTTATTATAAGGCAAAAAAATCACAACCGCTTTCCTGCTATCGTGGCAATTATTAAAACTGATATTAAATAGTATTATTTACTATGTGAATCGTCCGAAACGCTGCAGTCCATGTTGATAAGGACTAAACATGTGTAAATCTGGTCAAGTTTCAATCCAACTGCGATATAAATAAAAATAGTGTGTCCAAAATCGAAATAAATAATGAAACGATAAACAAACTGGCGGTTTTTGCGAAAAAGGCCAGGAGATGAACGGAAAGCGACGGTCGTGTTTATGTTTGAACGTCGAAAGGTCAAGTTGGCGGCCTCCAGTTTAGCAACACCGAGCGCAAACAAACATCCGAAGGAATAATGTTTTTGCCAACGATTGAGTTCGAAAGGACCACACAATCATTCAAATATCATCACTTATTCTTCATATTTTATAGTGATCCTATTTATATTTTTATTTTTTAACCATTGTAACAGATTTTTCAGTGCTGCGCGAATATGCACTAATCAGATAATGGAAAAAAATCAAGAGACGCAATGGATGTGTCATCCACCCTAAGTAGACTAAGAATTGACATTGACACAATCCAAAACCGGTAATAACACAAAAAGAAAAGAACCAAAGAATATACAATAAATAAGGGAACAACGAGGGTAATTGTTAGCGTAAGCTTTTACAACGTGGGGCAAAAGTCCAGCTACCATTTTGATTGCCTATATCTCCGCTTAAAGAAAAGATAATTTGGAAAAGATTTATTTGGTTTTTACATTTCTTTCTCATTATGATTCAAAAATTATATCGGATCAATGGTGACCGCGATTCGCTATGCAACTTTCGGCTCTTTTTAAGGCATTTTTCATGACATCCTGCAATATCTAATGCTGAATTTCTTCATTTTTCATTTTGATTCAGTTTGATTTTAAAAAATCCCATAAGAATAAGTCTGGTGCTGTTAAATCCGGAGATCTGGCTGCCCACGCTAAATCGCCACTAAAGTGACTAGGGCATGTGATAAGAAGAGGCCAGAAAGAAGTTAATGCAGGAGCTAGCAGGAAATTGGATAAGAGGAAGATTTCAAATCATAAAAGTAAGAAAGGAAAAAGTGTAGAAAGAAGCAAACAAGATAAATACTGGATATAGAGTGATACACTTACTATACTATACATAAATCTAGAAAGCTTCTTTAAAAAATCCTTTTACAGACTGTTACACCTTTAATTCATTCAAAGGGGTAAAATAAGGAGTCAATATTGTTATACAAAATAAATAAAAATCTATTAAAATCAGGAGGACTGTTTATCTCCAATATGCTAGAAGAATTATAATAATAAAACGTAGAAAGTAAGTAGTAATAAAAAACTAGAACCCTAAATAAAAATAGTACCAAGACAGGGAGAAAGTAAAAAATGCCAAACCAAAGATTTGCAGCGGACGAGTTTAATTATCTTAGAGCATCAAGAGAACGAGATAAGAAAACAAGTATAGATAATGGGAGATAAAAACAAGCTTATAGTAAAAAATGACAAATAGAAGATTGTTAAATATAAAAAAATATTTCAAAACAAATCCTAAAATATAAGGCAACAACACATTAATAGGATCCTATAAAAAAAACAATCAGTAAGGCGGCAATATGACGAAATTATTATTATTATAAATATTTTTCTATAATATAAAACCACGTTTTATGAACATTTATATCATCAACTTGCATCCACATACACATAAACTCCAAAAATAATATTAAAACTAGAAAGACAAGAAATAAAAAATTTCTCAGAAATTCTCAAAACACAAAACAGTGCCAAGAATAATTCTGTTACTAATGTTAATATATCTTAGGAACACAACAGCAGAAAATTTGTGGTAATAATGAATGATGCTAAATGAACTAACAATTTTATGGTTATAAAAAATCCTCCTTATTTTCCTGTAATGTATTTATGCCATTTTCAAATTAGTACCCGGAAAACAGTGGTTAAATTAAGATTCTAGAATAATTTTCCTTGAATTCGGGTCTAATTCCCTCTATCATTCAAAACAATACTCTCTGAACGGTTTTGCAGTAACTAAAAGTCCAATAGAACTGTTTAATTAATGCTGTAAAAGACGTAGGGGAAATTAATAATGAACAACTTAGTAATTTTAACGTCTTATGAGATTTTGATCACAAATTTATATTCCTAATACTAATTTAATATAAAATTCAATATCGCAATTTACATATATCAAAGATACTTGTGATTTTCCAATAAAAATATCTGTCTTCTTTTATTTTTGATAATGTTGGTCCTGATTTTAATCAATTAAATATTTCATTTTATCATTGTCAATAATTAAAAAATTAACCTTACAATTGATGCTTGTCGTAAACTTAAAAGAAGAAGAATAGTGATGTTTGACATTTGTTGTCAGTTTCTCTAGTAATATAAATTTCCCTTCAATTATCTTACACGGAAAAAGATGGCATCAGTTTGAATTCAAAACTTATAGAAATGGCTGAGCTGTCCAAGAGCCATAACATTAACAGGTCAACTGGAAAGTCCCCGGCCTACAATAATAAAACACATTTTTTTGGCAAAATTAGTATTTTTTATTCAACATAATTCCCCTCTAGAGTGATACACTGATTATAGCGACCCTCCAACTTTTGATACCATTTTTGTAGTACGATTTGTCATTTGCTTCAAAATAGGTCTCAATTTCGGCGATCACCTCTTCATTCGACGAAAATTTCTTCCCAGCGAGCATTCTTTAGAGATCTGAGAACAGGAAATAGTCGCTGGGGGTCCGATCTGGAGAATACGGTGGATGAGGAAGCAATTCGAAGCCCAATTCATGGATTTTTGTCATCGTTTTCATTGACTTGTGACACATTGTCCTGGTAAAGCAGCACTTTATTTTTCTTCAAATGCGGCCGTTTTTTTTGACGATTTTGTCCTTCAAACGGTCCAATAACGCTATATAATAGTCGCTGTTGATGGTCCTTCCTTTTCCAAGGTAGTCAATAAAAATTATTCCATGCACATCCCAAAATACAGACGTCGAATTTGTACGTCGGTGTGGATCTTGAAGTGTGTGCGTTCTTATCGCGTCCAGTCGGGACTAGAAAATGATCACCGAACCGCTTTTAACCGGTTCGAGATTATGCAAACAGAAAAAATGGTAAAAATTCCGAATTTGACTGCTTTTGTTGTACATTATTTAACGCTATCTCGTGGGTTATTCTTGATAAAAGTTGAGAACTGTCAGACGGCGCCAGTACAAGGTTATGTATGTTAATTACTGTAATGTCACTGTCACTGAAATTTCAATAATATGCAACCAACAATATTAAGTACAACTATATAATAGTCGCTGTTGATGGTCCTTCCTTTTCCAAGGTAGTCAATGAAAATTATTCCATGCACATCCCAAAATACAGACGCCATAACTTTGCCAGCCGACTGTGACGTTTTCCCACGCTTTGGAGCGGGTCATCGTGTGCAGTCCACTCGGATGACTGTCGATTGGACTTCGGAGTGAAATGATGGGGCCATGTTTCATCCATTGCAACATATCGACGCAAAAACTCGGGTTTATTACGCTTGATCATCTTCAAACACTGCTCCGAATCATCAACTAGTCGTTGTTTTTAGTCAAAAGCGAGCTCGCGCGGTACGCACTTTGTACAGAGCTTTCTCATACCCAAATATTTGTGAATATTATGTACACGTCAGTTGATATCTTTGGAGTGTCTGGTATTTCATACAATTTCAATTTACGGTCATTCAAAATCATTTTGTGGACTTTTTAAATGTTTTCGTCGGTAACAACCTCTTTTGGGCGTCCACTGCGTTCACCGTCTTCGGTGCTCATTTCACCACGTCTAAACTTAGCATACCATCCTTGACTTGAATCCTTGGTTGATTTTCCTGGGACAGTGTCCGGAAACTCGGCATCAAACCAAGTTTTTGCTTCAACAGTATTTTTTCCCTTCAAAAAGCAATATTTTATCAACACGCGAAATTCTTTTTTATCCATTTTTTTTTCACAATTACAGAAATTGCTTCACTCAAAATGCTATAATTCACAAACTAATGATCCGACAGCTGTCAAATTTATACAGGCATCTTTTGAGGTTTAGGGCTAACTAAAAACCATATGGATTTAATTCTAGTAGCGCCATCTATGTGTCAGGCCGGGGACTTTTCAGTTAACTTGTTACAATTTTCCCTTTCCCTTGAACTTAAAAGAAGTGACGTTATCCTTATCAGTTTCTCTAGTCAATCCCTTATCAGTTTCTCTAGTAATATACGCTTTCCTAATAGCCAGGAACGCTTCATAAATCATAAACAAACAAATATTTAATTAAATCGGCATAATTTGAAATTAACGCAAAAGAAATCAATTCGATTGGATCACCAATTTGTCGAAACTGATTCTAACCGGTTGAAGAACCAGATTCTAGTAGAATAACATATTTATGGATGTCGACCAGCAGCTATCTATTACCTCCAGCAAAGTAACGTTGTATAATTGGTGGTTTACATTAAACAAACATGAAACCAAGGTCATCGGGTGACTTGTGTGCGATAAACCGCGCGAAAACACTTGTTTATTCTAACTCACAAGTACCATCCTCCGTACAGAAACGATTTTAAATATTCATTATCGCTTTCGTGTTAATGCATCGACGGATTACATATTTTAGCACAATTTGGAATAGAAAGGTGGACTAGTAATAATTCCATTGGCGGGATCAATTTAAGTAAAATATAAATTACGAGATAATGGCGAAAGCGCAGTCGATCCGATATTATATATCTAATATTTCCAGCACTGTAGTACTTGTTTCTTGATGTTTATCACTAGTTCGCCGGGTATGTGCTACTCGTTATGTTAAATAGGACAAATTACTCGAACTTATTTGCGATAACGCGTTATAAAAAAAAGCACATTCATTATCATTGAATATTTCTATATATTAAAAAATCTTGGAACCAGTATATACCGGAGATGAGAGAGCATACAGGGCGCTTCATTCACAATTTCGTCCTTTATTAGAATTTTTGTATTCGATATTATATACTAATAACCGTACTTTCATCAATATTATAAATGATTAAAAACTAAACCAAATAAAATGCACTAAAATTGATAACTAGAAAGTATTAAACATAAAGAACACATCTAAATTAATTCCTCACGCACAAGAAAATGCCAAACAGAATAATATTAGGTTAGGTTAGGTTACAGCCAAACTTGTTTACGATTATTCTGAAAACTATACAACTTGTCGTATAATTCGGTTTATATCTTGGAATTAATAGATTATATATTTAATATTCTATATAAATGGACATTTCGAAGGAAGTAAGGCAACTTAACCTAACTAAACATTAAGTTTTTTTATTGTGATTAATTTACGATTATTAGGATTTGTATGTGAAGAAATACTTTATTATCTATCTAGGATAATCTTAGCTACAAACTAAGTTAACTAATTCTTTTTAAATTTATAGTAGTTGTTGAATTAGATTCAATTTCTTACTTTCTTTCTCTCTTATTGTCATACAAGTCAAATTAATCTTGAATGTTTAAAGAAATTAGTATAAAACATCCTAAAATTCAAATAAGTATCGTATAGTGTTAAAATTGTATAAACAAACTGACAATATAAATACTATATTTTAACACCCATCAAGTAAGCTTATACAGGTAGATTGTAAAATTGTTTTTAATGTCATTGATATGTCGTAAATTTTATTTCGAGTACATTAAACATTGTTAACATTGACAATCGACAGGTGCATCAACATGGAGCGGATTGGAAACGATTTTTCAAGTAGATAAGTTGTGGCCATGACGTCAATGCCGTCTAGAGGGCTTAGACACCTAAAATAATAATAATAATAATAAACGAGTATCTTTGTACGTCGGTGTGGATCTTGAAGTGTGTGCGTTCTTATCGCGTCCAGTCGGGACTAGAAAATGATCACCGAACCGCTTTTAACCGGTTCGAGATTATGCAAACAGAAAAAATGGTAAAAATTCCGAATTTGACTGCTTTTGTTGTACATTATTTAACGCTATCTCGTGGGTTATTCTTGATAAAAGTTGAGAATTGTCAGACGGCGCCAGTACAAGGTTATGTATGTTAATTACTGTAATGTCACTGTCACTGAAATTTCAATAATATGCAACCAACAATATTAATGATAACATATTAAAATAACTTGATTTAAGTGCAAATTGAACATATTATCTGAAAATCACCGTAAAATTAGCTTAAAAACATGATTAAAAATAAAACTTTAGGCTGACAGAACGTCATATATCGGGTAAATGATCTGTGGAGAACTATAAATGAGATTTGTCAATTTTTGAGGAACTTGGCCGTAATTATGACAAAGATTGCGGCACTGAAACGAAAATTGTCGTAGAATCGCCCATTTATCGCCCACTAGCGGGCTTGTACTCTGTTTGTAGCACGAATCACGATGGATCCGCATGATAACGAGACTTTTTTGTATTTTTCCTAAACAGGGGCCAAAACGGGGCTGTGGGACGTACGCAAACATTGTTCACGGCCGATTTCGTAATATGTCCTATGGATTTTTTGCATCGAATTGGATTAACGGCAGTTGTTTATTGTGTCTAAAAATAATGCGCCTCCTGTCAAGGCCAGACATCCATAAAACATCTTATTTCAAGCGCCGGGTGTTGCTCGGAAATTACTCTGTACGATAAAATCAATCAAGACGACTATTAAGGTCATTTCTTACAATTTTTCCCGTGTCAAAATGCACGAATTTACCGACAGAGATGAAAAATATGAAAACTCGATTTCACGAATGTCACTATCGATGACACAAAGTCACTTTGACTTTTCTTTTTGGTACAGTGTACAATTATTTATTAATATAATTTTAAAAAGATTAAATTGTATTAAAATGGAAATATCTTGTGAAAAAATACTTGATGGATTGTGGTTTAACAAGAATATATTGTCTATATATGCAATATAATGACTGTATATTTACGCTGGGTAATTATATTTGCTATTTTTAGCTTTTCTTCCCATATCAAAATGCACGAATTTATCAATTGAGTAGAACAAATGAAACTAGATTTCACGAATGTCATTATCGGTGACACAAAGTCACTTTGATGTTTCTTTTTTCTAAGGGTACAGTTATTTATTAATATAATTTAAAAAAGATTAAATTGTATTAAAATAAGATAATATATTGCCTATATATGCAGTATAATGACTGTATAAACAAACGCTGGGTAATTTATATCTGCTACTTTTTGTGTGACCGTTGACAGCAAAATCAGTAGCAAAGAGAATTACCAGTTTTGACCGGCTGATCTGACCTGAGTGTGCTTATATTAAACAATTGTGAATAAGAATATTTTGATAATGCAATGAGAGGGCTTTTAAGTTGGTTTTAATTGAAGCGAAAGGTAATATTAATAGGGATAACTACGAAAAATTATTTTTGTCTATTTTAATGTGACATTTGACATTTAATAATTTGAAGAAAAATTTACCAGTAATTTTCATAGTTGTCATAGTTTTTCATCAAAAATGAACTGTGTCGGTTGAATGGAATCACAAGGGGTCAAGTCTGCTTACTCTGCCTGATAGGATAAGAGGGTGGCCAAGTGTTGAGGTGTTTTGTGTTAAAGGCTCTTACTGGTTTCGTTTTGCGTTAAGGCATGGTCAAGCTGTAAAAGTGTTCTGTAACCCATTTTGGTCGCATTTCCATTAATGCAATGACGATTTCATTTAGTTAAAAATACAATACACCAAACTACTGATCTTACCAAAGGCATAACGTTGTCTTTCAGGTCAATATCGCTGCCTCTAAATCAGTTGAAGCAAAGCATACAAGAGTATTATATGATGGATTCAATTTTATCTTTATTTACTATATACGAGGGTCACTGTTTATATTTTGGAAATAGGAAAAAAACAAATAGTTAAGCTGCGAATATATTTTTATTGTTTTTCAAAGTACTCGCCACGATAATCGATAAACCTTTGCCTACGCTTAAACCAATTTTCAAAGCATTTATTCCCTTCCGAATGAGGTATCTTCAAAACATGATTTTTGAACGCTTCATTAGCTTCTTTGGGCGATGAAAATCGTTGACCACGCATTTTATTATTCACGGATGGTAACAAAAGGAAGTTATTGGGTGCCAAGTCAGGGCTGTACGGCGGATGACCCATCAATTCGATGTTTTGAGTGCTCAAATAGTCTCTTGTTTGAGAGCTCGCATTGTCATGATGAAGAACAATCCGGCGTCTCTTGTTCGTTCACTGAAGACTTCTGGCAAACAAATGGTTGTGTACCAATCAAAATTTACTGTTCTACGATCCTCTAGAGACACTGTTGCAATATGACCAGTTTTCCCGAAGAAACAGGCCATCATTTTCTTTGAAGTGCTTCGTGCGCGAACAGCTTTTGTTGGATTTAGTTCATCTTGGAACACCCATACAGTCGACTGCTGCTTACTTTCGGGCTCATATGAATATATTCATGATTTGTGACCTGTCACGATTTTATAAACGTCTTTCGCTACGATTGAATTTCTTAAGTATTCTTTGCACCTATCGACACGAACCTTTTTTTGAGCGATTGTCAAATTATGTGGGATCCAACGCGAACATAACATTCGTACAGCTAAGTGTTCATGTAAAATCGCATATATGCTGGTGGAATTAATGCTTAGGGATGCCTCAATCTCACAATAGGTGACATGACGATTTTTGACAACAGCCGATTTTAGACGACCTTCACAAAACTCGTCAACAGCGAACTACGACAACGATTGAATTCACTAAACCAGCGATACATGGTGGTTTTTGATGGAGCTTCATCGCCAAAAGTCAAATTAAGTTGAATGATGCACTCTTGTGATACTACACGTCGAAAATCGTAAAAAATCATCGCACGAAAATGTTCACGATTCAGTTCAATTTTTTATCGAGACGGAACGTCAAAATGTCAAACTTTACGATGGAACCCTCAGATGGGCTCACATGACAACAGTGTTGTCAATTATTATTATTAATTATTATTAATAATTATTATTGTTGCGTTTAAACATGGCTAAACACTGCTAAGAATCAACAAAAACGTTCTTGTTATTCGTCAACAGTGAGCAAACCCGGCACCAACTTTGAACAGAGTTTTCTCATAGTCAAATGCTCATGAAATATAAAACCAACACGTTCTTTTGATATCTTTACGATGTTAGCTAATTTATCATTTTTCGATCATTCAAAACGCTTTTGTTGATTTTTTAAAAATTTTCTGGTATTACCACCTTATTTGGACGTCCATTACTTTCTGCATCATCGATATCTTTACGACCATGTTTCAAGTCAGCAAACCAACGTTTTATTGTTGTTTCTGATGGAGCGGAGTCCTTATAACACTTTTCAGGTCATTGCTTCGCTTGAACAGCATTTTTCCCCACAAGTGTAAATTTAAAACACGAAATTATTTTTGATCCATTGAATATAACAGAAGTAGTGTCACTCTTAGCACAATAACTCACAAACTTATCAGTAGAATATCATAAAATGTATTTTAACAGCTTGCTTTTAAAGGTTAGTATTAACTGAAAAAGCGATGAATGCAATAGAACTAGCGCCATATATGTGTTAGGCCCGGGACTTTTTCGGCCCCCGCTTTCTGACTACCACTTGTTCGGATCGTTGCAGGAAGGCTTGGCCGGCAAGTTGTAAAAAATGATTCGATGATTGGATCACTGTCAAATTAAGATCAGAAAGATTCGGAAGTTGTAGAAAGTGATGGAAGATATTTTAATTAATATATTGTGAAATTTTAAATTTATTGATTATTACTAGTCCACGTTGACTAACTTATAGTTTGTCTCTACAGTGACTTAAAACTAATTTAGCTAATGTAAAACTAGGTACTTGTCTAGGAAGACTCACTAGCCCTTACCTGGTCTCTAATAAAATAAAACCATTGACACTTCACTATATCATAATTAGTGAGGCATCAGATATTTAATCACCGAATTTCTGTATTGCGGTAAATTTCCTGAGGATAAACTCACTTTCGCATGATCCTTTTATCCCATACTTCATTACGAACTTTCATTAAGAACGATTACAAACTGAACTGTCAGCTATTTATTCAAGAAATTATTGCAGAACATTAAGTGGTGCACTACCTCTTCTAAAATGTTTAATAGTAAACAATATAGGAGATACGTTGAAGGATACTAGACAGTTACTAGACATCGTGGTAACAACTTCCATGACAACATCAGAGGTTGAAAGGTGTTTCTTAACACTAAAGTGCATCAAAATGTTTCTCAGAAATTCAGTGACCGAAAATAACTTTCTTTCCATGCCATCTATTGAAATACAATTTATCTCCGAAATAAACAATTTTAATGACGAACAGAAAAGAACGTAGGATGGACTTAATTTATAAAAAAAATTGATAAGTTTTTGTTTACAGAAATTGCAGAACACCTTAAAATTTGTATCAGGAGCCGCCACTGTATTTACATAGGATGTGGAGTCATTCCTCGTTGCGAATCTCTTAATTTCCTCTATGATAATTGTAATCCGAAGGCCTCCGTGTAAATAACTATTTCTGGAGTATCTGAGTGAACCCACAATGTTTTTCAGGGCTTTATTCCGAGATACTTGTATTAATTAGTACTTCCTTAGCTCCATAAGTTTTATTATACGAGGGTGGTTCAAATATGATGGAGACAAACGCTGTAGATGGCGCGCATGTATGTTTGGAAGATCGTGACTTGATTATGTAATAGCTGGGTCCCTTACGAACAGTGTGGCATAGTTTTCGTCGGGAGCGTATGTTTCACGCGCGTACTACGACCATGAGTGACCGTCAAGACTGCCGTAGCGCAATGTATTGTCATGTGTTTTTTAGTAGGCGTTAAAGATGGAAATTTTTCTGCGTTTAAATTGGCCAAAGCATTCAAGGATGGCCGCGAAACCGTCTAGAATGAGCCGCATGATCGTCGACCGCGAACCAGCATCACACCAGACAACATTCGCCGCGTAGAACTACTCATTTTGGAGGACCGTAGGATGAATGTTCGAGACATTTCGGCTGAACTCGGCGTCAGTATTGGTGGTGTAGAGTCTACATCCACGAGCACCTTCAATATCGCAAAATATCGGTGCGATGGGTTCCTAAACTGTTGAACTTCGAGCAAAAATTTACGCGGTTAAAAGTTTGTTGCCGTTTCCCCATACATGGCGGAGGAGGACGGTTTTTTAACGTATATCTTCACTACAGACGAGACATGGATACACTATTACACTTCCGAAAGCAAGATATCGTCTAAAGAGTGTAGGAAGAAGGAGGAAGGGGCGCCAGTCAAAACAAAGACAACCAGGTCCGCGGGTAAGGTTCCGGGACTGGCGGGGCGTGCTATACGTCGATTTCCTGTGCTGATTACCTTCCTTACCTTACCTTACCTTACCTTTATTACCTTACCTTAACTTCTGAAAACACACGTGAACCGAGGAGGATTCCAGCACGTACGATTCTTCTCCAGGATAACGCGCGCCCTTATACCGCGCGTTTTACGCTTGATACAATAACGGAAATAGGGTGGGAGGTACTGGAACACACCCTCTACAGTTCGGATTTATTACCCTATGAAAGTTGTTCAACAGTTGTAACACTTCGATATTAACATGACAATTTTGAATCAAAGGACAAATCGTACTACAAAAATGGTATCGAAAAGTTGGAGGGTCGCTATACTCAGTCTATTACCCTTGAAGGGAATTATGTTGAATAAAAAATATTTGGCAAAAAAAATGTGTTTTACTATGGTAGGCCGGGGACTTTTCAACTGATCTGTTATATTTGAACTCTAGTTCTTTCCTTTTCTTTTTTACATGTTCCTTTTAGCTAAGTTTATCAGGTTATCAGGTTTATTACTATTAGTAGTTCCACAATCTGCCCAATAGGCAATAAGTATTTCTTATGTCTATATTATATATGCATGGCATGTAGAAAATCACTTCATTTAGTGATCTCTTATAGCGGAGTTTTGCATCAAGATTCATTCCGAGATATTTAGCGTTTGTTGCTATACGAAATGATTAAACGTGAACTGCACATTCACAGATTTACTTTTGTTAATTTTTATTTTCCAGATTTGGGCCCCATTATTTATATTGTCAATATAACATATATCATTATAATATTGCATGTTGTAATGTATGTATTGCCTATTGTCTCCGACAGCAAGTATCATCAACAAATGTAGCCATCGTGCTATTTTCAATACGCTTCCTTGTGATACTAAAGACTTTTTAACTCTAAAGGTTTAACTCTAGAGACTCTGGCTGTAATGTAACATTTTAAGTTTAGTGTGTTATTTCAGTAACACTTCGTATAGCAAACCTTTTCCAAGGCTTGTATTACATCTAGGAAAATAGCTGAACATCTTTTTCACTTGAAACAACTGAAATAGAATTGGTGGTAACTGAAATTGATTAAGGATATTTACAAATTTTAAAAAAAGTGGATATTCTTTTCACAGATCTGCCAATTTCTTTTGCCAAAACAATTCTAGAATGACATTCCTTGACTTTTCGATGAAGTAAATAAAGGACCCGTCAAAATATCCACATCACATCCGTGTGCGGTTAAATAATCCGTTATTTTTGAGTCAACGAGATATCTTGACACAATATTTGGTTTCCGGAATTACGATTTTATTCTCCTAGCGATCCGACACAAAACCTTTTCTCGCCTTTTCGTAAATATTTTTTCCTATTATGCTCGACTAACGGATAGTATCGGCGCCATATTGTGCAACCTTGGCGTCTCCTTCTTAGCAACAGCAACCACCAGGGAACCGTTCGCCGTATTTGGCAGCGAACCCGCCTAATCGACAAGATGTTTTGTTGTTTTAGATCGGAATAATACTTTTTATCGGCAGTTTTAATTCCACTTTTGTCTACTCGGCTTACATAATGTGTGCAAATAGAATCATTCCGTACTATTTTTAGCGAAGCAGCGCTCGTTCGGTACGAAACCCTCGGAAAACCTCGTCGAGTGACTCTTGAGGTGAAGGCCATCTCCAGGTGCTTGTTTGGAGTGTTGTTCTTGTTGATACAGCGACGGGATGTCGAAAAACAATCCGAAATTTACGGCCCTAGCGACAAGACGTATTGTTTCAACATATTTTGTCGTCTACCAGGACTTATTTTTGATGCCTGTTATCTGAATATCACAATATACCAAAAATAGCATAATAGAATTTAAGACAGTGATCCAAAGTCCACAGGATTTATTACAATCAATATATTAATATTACTTATTACATTAGTTTCTGGTTTTTATAAAAAATTTCACTATCCATAAGTATGCAATGTTGTGATTTGATTCATATATTATTTTATTCTATTGACACTAACCTCGGAAGAACAGAACAGGTTATGTTTCATCAAAATGACAACATTATAGATTAATGTGTTATCAGGTGTAGTGGGACATCAATACAGTTTTTTCTAAGAGATGTAACTAGGTTTGAGTATGCAATGTTAGAATTTGAAACATATGTCATTTTATTCTACTGACATCAAGCTTCAAAGCTATACATGTTACATTTTGCGAAACTAACACCATCATAGATTTATACATTTTTGAAAATGTCAAGTTTCATACTTGAAAACGTGTATTTGCGACACTCATGACTTTTCTTGTTTCATCAAAAGAAAAAAACCCTTTGAAAGTCATCATTTGCTGGTAAAGCAATGAGCATGCTCTAACCATACCCGACAATTCAAATGTGATGATTTCAACTTTCAAAACAAAGGGAGTAACAACGCGAACTAAAAACAATTGATAGAACTGTTGAATGTGAAGCCAATAGCAATTTGTGAATGATTACAAGCGATAGGGGTGATCCAAACGAAGCTACGGGCATTGAATTAAAAAATCGAAAAATCGCTTCAATGGTATGAAAGGAAGCAAGCCAGGTCTGGTGAGACTAAGTCGGCGTTGTATATTATGAACTGTTGAAACCTGAAGAAACAGTTAATACTGATATCTACCGTTAACAAATCAATTTTGATTGTGCATTGATATGAAATGATTTATATTACATGAATTATTTGCGGAAAACCAGTCAAACAAATGTTGAAATCACTTGAATGCAAAGTTTCATTGTACCACCGTACTATCTGGACCTGGCTCTATTCGATTACCACCTTTTTACATCGACGGGGCACTCGCTTACAGAGCAGCACCTCGAAGAAATAAAAAAATGTCTCGATGCATGGCATCTATAGTCTATTCAAAGTTATTTTGTACATACGTTATACTAAATTTGTGACGTCAAAACGTCGCAATGTTGACGCATCAACTCTGAATTGTTCTCTGTTTATAGGTTAGAGTTATAACCTCTTATCACTATTGCTTTCCAGAATTTTGCATACGTCTGACAACCGGACGACTTTGACAGGCTCATTCATTTACATATTCGAACTAATTAGACAGTATTATGTCTCTTTTTAACTGGAATAAAATGAGAAGGAAAATAGTGTCTGATTCTAAAGCGAATTTACAAATTACATTAAACATCTTGATAGCATATTTACAAAAAAACTTTGAATAAAACTATATAATTTGACTGTTGTTATTCAAACACTTTGAACAAATAAAATTTGACTGTTCATCGTGAATAACGTTTATCTTTAGCAATAAAAGAAAGGAAATTAATTAGCGACTCACCTGGTATATATAGTTCCAGTTAGTGCAAATGTACCGGGTGCGATGAGACGTTGCTAGGCAATTGAGACTTATTAAACTACCAGGGATAAAAAAATAACATTTATCAAACTCAATGGCATCAAAATTAACAGGACAAACAATGGTTTCCACTTCGGTGTATTATCTGTTGATTTTCTTTTTGAGGAGCATTATACCTTCACCCTCTATATACTTATTCTAACCAGTCTCCAATTTGTGGATAATACTTTAGTAGTTGTTATATGGAAGACCAGCAAAATATCTACGCACTCTACGTCAGCTTATTGCGAGCTCTTTATTTGAAGAAAATCTTTTTCCGCAAATGAATTTTTTTCACTGTGGAGAATCACTAGTTCTTCAAACCGTGTCTTTTTTGACGAGTTTTGCATTAAAATGGCCAAAAACACAACCTTGTAGTTCCTAGCTTCTTGTTTTGACTCAAGACGATAGGTATAAAACAACACTCAAAATGCTTTTTATCCTTTCTGAAACCTCCCAAATGTCGCTGTAAGTGTTGTATTCGAATGAATTTTTACATGTATTGTTACAGGTTTACAAACATTGAATAAAATTCAGTAATATCCTCTCAAAGAAATGGGATAGTGCCAAAGGCATCCTCAATATACTACTAAAAAAGCAATCAATCAATATTTAACAGTGACATATTTACACGACACAGCGGTATAATTATTTAAACTTGTATCTGAGAACGAACGTTTATATTAAATCAGAACACACTAGGTTAAATAAAATACTAACGATTGAAGAAGAAAGAGGGTTAGAAAACTGTTTAGAACAATCTATTTAAGACTGTATTATCTGTCTAATGTTTCTTTCTCAAGTTTATGTAAAATATAAGACTTAATTTATGCTGTAACTCATCAAACACTTTTGTAAGCGTATTTATTTAAAAACCTGTCGTGATGTTTTGAATTGTTTTGTTTCATTTTGTCAACTACCATTTAAAAGAAGATTTATCTTCGCTTTATACGAAAAAAAGGCTGTTGAATATTATTTATCAATGATTTTTAATGAAACATGAAAATTTTGGGTCCGATATTTTAAAACTACTCTGGTCAAACAAAAGACAACGAAGACCAATGTTAAATATTAGGTGAGTTTGCCGAAACGTTGAATAGTAACTGTATAGTGCCAGACTGACTAACTAATCACTGATGCATGTGACGCTTGCTGATGCTTAAGCTAATATACACTTATAAACTTTGAAATAGGCATGATGATCCATGATCAAAGAAATCAGTAATTTAATCAAATAATTCACAACGTAAGATGCTGTCTTTTTGTTTCTCTTATGACACACACTGACGTAATTTTTTTTAAATAAAACTCATGGCTACACCTAATACGTCATCCTGGTTTCGATTTAACATTTTATTCACACTATCTTCCCGAAATCTGCTAATTTTACTTACAATTTCCATTGTTATTTAACCAACCATAAAACGAACCTGTGAAGAAGTCCAATATCAATATGATACAAACTTACCAAAACAAAACACATAACGCTCTTCCATATATTAGTAATGAGGATATCTACAAAGATATAAGGGTACCAAGGGTCAGCGCAAAAATCAAAAGGCTTGTGAAGAAACATCATGTAAGATCAAGACTCCACAACAATTAAGTTTGGATCTGAATTTTTTTTATATATTGTCTCCTTTTTTACCACTGACGGTTTAACACAGTCCTCAGCATTAAGCCTACCGACTGGCCAGTAACCAACTTAGAGACCATCCCAGAAGACATCCGGTCTTACCTAGCCTGGTTACTGACGTGACTGGTATAGTTATTCCTTGTCGGATTTTTCACTGTTACCTATAAAGACATTTAAAATTACAATCACAAACATAAAGTATATCCATGCCCCAGCACGAACCAACAATTATCGCAACATTAGAAGGAGGAAAAATATTAAGGAAAATTACTAGATAATGAATAACCAGTTGTAATATGTGCGTCACTTTTTAAATTAAAAAATAAAGTTTTTTGGAGGAAACATTATTATAAAATGGTGAATACGCTATTGCAACCTGTGATCGTAAACAGTAGATCACCGTTTCCATTCAAGTTCGTCTATGGTACCGCGTAAGAACGACGGGCGTACCACCGTCGAATATTAGATGAAGAATTCATCGGCTCGACACTCGAAAACAGTCGCTCCAAACGGTGATAAGCGGCAGGCCGTCAGCGATCCGGTTCAAACCGCATCCCAGGTCAGGCATCCAACTTGTAGCGAGCGTTATCAAAATCCCCCCGACAAGGAAAAAATCCAAAAACCGGTTCGAACCGACGAATAAGACGTAATTCTCTTTATTTCGTATCGATGTGTAAATATACAAGTGACTTTGCCCCCCTTGATGTGTGTTAATTACATTAGCGCGCGGACAGTGATGGACTCATCAATATTCCGGTACTACCCTCGATTATTCTTGAAAAAATCAATCGCGCTACTGTTCTAACCACACTTTTAAATGACAGTATTTTTTAAATGACGTGCAGAATTGTCAATTTTAGTGATTTTTTTTACATATTTTAAAGTCTCCTTTTACCAACTATGGGTTTATCTGAACTGGACCTACTATTTAACGTGGGCTCCGAACCACGGTCCAAGGAATTAAGCCTACCGACTGGCGAGTGACCAACTTAGAAATCATCCTAGAAGACATCTGGTCTTACCCAGCCTAGTTACTGGCGTGACTGGGACCATTTTCCTTGTCGGATTTTACACTCTTGCCTAAGACAATCACAAATATTAAACAATCATGCCCCAGCAGGATTCGAGCCCGCGGCTATCGCAACAGTAGGAGGGCCGAGAAACTAATGCCAATTCTAGAAATTCCACTTAAACTTGATTAGTAGCACCTCTATGAACGTCAATTTAAAATATTTTAATGTAGTTATTCCTTAACCATACTTTTAAATACTATTTACCTCGTGTTTGCCAAAGTTATCAAATTCGATGACTTTAAAATTGAATTATAAATTAGTAATGTTCATACAATTTCGACATAAACTTCGTTAATACAACTCTAATTAGCCTCAATTTTATAATATTCAAACGATTAATATTCTCTTAGAACGTCTTCTTATTAATAAACCTTTTTAAGGATCAACAATCATGAGTAGTCCGTTTTCTTAACCACACTTTTAAATCACAAGCGCGAGGAAATTATTTTCGTCAGGATTGTCAAATTTCAAAATAAATATTTTAAAATTAAATAAAAATTAATATTAATCTAAATTTCTAAAAATCCGTCCTATTTTCAAAAAGAATTTCAAAATAATTTCTTAACCACACTTTTAAATGACAACAAAAACACTTTTCCAATTTTTGACAGACTTCTCAAATTCACTCACTAGAAATTAATACATTTTTAACATAATTTCGAAATAAACTTCGATAATATAACCCTAATTAGGCTACATTTAAAAATATTCAAATAAAATGGTATTATCTTAGAACATCTTCAGATTACAAATCCTTTTTTAATTTAAAAAACCCGTTATTCGATTCCTTAACCATACTGACAAGAGCGAAGAAACGATATTTGACCGAATTGTCAAATTTAGAAACATGTATTTATGCCTGTTGGCCTAAACGTAAACACTACGTTGTAATACTAAAATTAATTAGGGCATCTAAAAGGCTAAAACAATAATTCGTCCTAACGGCACCTTCACCATTTTAGGGTTCCTTATCCAAATTAAAAAGCCCTTCTAATTTTGGCTCAGCGTGACGTCACGCGCGCCAATAAGTACAAACAAAATACTCGAAAATATCGGATAGGAAACTCGATTTTGCCAATGCGGTCCTGCAAATTCAAACAATTCGTTATCAGTCACGATATAATTAAAAGCTAAACCATCTTTTTGAAACATATAACCAGTTTCCTTCAAATATACTGGATTTTGACAAGGCGATTCACTCGACGAGTGTCGCTTGTTCGGTCCGTTTTGTTTTTACCAACTCGTACCGTTCGTCGTTTTGAGAGATTTTTTTTGTTTGAGTTCTGAGTACTCGTACTTTTTCCCGACTAACGACAATGTATCCGTCTTATAACAGGATGATAGTGGGACAGCCGCTTCACTATTTCTATCCGTACGGGCACTCGCCGCCGTTGGCCAGTGATTTTCCCTATTTCCGGCAGTTCGAGCGTTACGCGCCGCCCATGGAGGCCAGCGACGAATACCCTATGACCACGTCGCCCAGCAATAGCACCCAGGTAAGGAAAACCGTACTTATAGTACTGATAAAAATTTTAAAAACACAAACAAGGTCATACGAATAAGAGAAAAAAACACTCCATGGAGCCAGTGGCGCGCGATTAATTTTTCCCTTCGTTTCGCAGAGCGACAGTGATAACTCCATCTCGAGCATCGAAGTTCCCGCCCAATCCATCGAGATCCCCAAGAAGGACGAGAAACGACAGTGTCTGTGGCAGAATTGCGGCATAATATTCCCGTCGTTGAGCGAACTGGCCAGTCACGTAAGCAAGTGTCATTCGGCCAGCGGACCCGGTGGTCTCTTCTACTGCGGCTGGGAAGGCTGTACGCGAAACAACAAAGGATTCAACGCTAGGTAATAACAACCCGTCGCGCAAAACCACGTTTCCTTATCACTAACGAAATTATCTCTCCTATTACAGATACAAAATGCTAGTGCATGTTCGTACGCACACCAACGAAAAACCCCACAAGTGTTTCCAATGCGACAAGTCCTTCTCCCGAGCGGAAAACCTGAAAATCCACTCGCGCTCCCACAGCGGCGAAAAACCCTACGTCTGCCCCGTACCCGGATGTAACAAGGCCTACTCCAACTCGAGCGATCGCTTCAAGCACACCAGGACCCACTCCGTGGAGAAACCCTATCAGTGCAAAGTCCCCGGGTGCCCCAAACGCTACACCGATCCCAGCAGCCTGCGGAAACACGTCAAGACCTACAAGCATTTTGTTACCGACAACGCCATCGTCGATCCCGCTCAGAGCTCCCCCAAATCAACCGTTCAAGACACCGATACCAGTCGCGTACAGTTTACACAAGAAACAATCGAGAATCACGTGCCCGTCATCACGGTAAACAATTCGGTGTCAGATGGCGCAACAAACGACCATCATCCCGACGATATATTCAGATTAGGAGCGCTGATTGATATGAAAAATGATACCTATGGTTTCGTAGAGAGCTACGAGAGGAAGAAACTGTACAGGCCCTACGAGATGGACACCAGCTGCGTGTCAATGGACATCGACGCACCGCTCGATCTTAGTATAAGGAGAAAGATATGATATTCGTTACTGTCACTTTGACCAGACTGTTTTTTGCCAGTATTACTGTGTGTTTTTTTTATGTTTTATGGTGTTTACTACTTTTCGTACTATAAAGTGAAAATATATGTGATAAAATTAATATATATTTATTAAATAAAATGTTAATTGCATACAATTTTGTTTGTTTTAAAAAACCTTTAATGGAATCTTCCAATCGTGTAATGTTTATTAATAGAAGTACTTAAAAATTTAGGCAACCTTCAGGAACAAAACCCTAAATCTAAAGAAGGAAACTTTCATACAAAAAATATAACCTTGTTTAAGTTAAATGAAGGATCATTGCATTGGCACACCTAAACTGTAATATAAACATGTGCCTTATTGAACATTTTTTGAAGTCAAAGCTATCGGAAATAACTTTCTTAACTTCTAATCTAAATATTCAATATTTATCAGACGCATTAAATAGTTAGGCAATCAAAATACAAACGTCAGAATAAGGAGACAAATAATGACATATGAAACATAACCTTACTTTAGTTAAGTAAACACACGACGTAAAAGTAACAGAAGCGAAATAAAAGAAAAATACTTTTTGATCGATAACTTTATTTCTAAAATAATACAAAAATATGGCCTTATATATAAAAAATAATAATAATAAAGGCCGAATAAAAAAAGACCAAAACTGACAGTAAGTTTTAAAAATGGCGTTTTTCGGCAAGCTCTCTCAGCCCAGTGGAAATAATTTTCAGGCATTTCATATCGTTGTTAATGATGCTGATTAGCTGGGTAATTCCGTACTGTTCCATTCTCAAAAATTGCTTGATCTCGTCCTGGGCATCCGCATCGATCCTGTAATTGGTCTCGCTTTGCTTTTGGCTGTTCTCGATCATCTTGACGTGCGATAAGAGCTCGTTAATTTGGCCCTGAAATAAAATTAAATAGATTAAACAAGGTAGGTATTAAACAACAATTAACCGAGGGGAAAACAATGCAAAAATAGAACCAACATTAATTTTAAATGCGTTACTAAGTACAAACAGAGTCTCGTTATATTATATTACTGATAAAACCTGAAACACGATATGAAGCAAATGAGATAAATTAAAATAGCGCATCGGAGTCAAAGGATGCCGTTCTTCAAATCCTATAATTACATTTGATGTAATTGAATTTAATTTGATTAAAAACATACACTATTTGTTGGCCCATACCCAATACCGACACATAAATCAAAAATACGGCAATACACAGACTGTCTGATATACTGTTTTCTATTTTATATTGTAATTCAAAAGCTAGTTAACAGTTATGCACGTTTGTTAAATGTTACTTTGTTGAAATAAATTTATATATTTCTGAAAATGTCAAGTACCCCACAAAAAAATTAATTAATTTCATGAGTTAAATTTTACTAATTTTGGATTACGGGAAAAGAATGTGATAAAAATACAAAATGTTAGGTCAGAAACAAGATTACTGTGTAAAAGATTCCATTATTGTTCTCCCGATCCAAACGGTTAAATATATTTTTCTCAAATCATGACGTTGAAGACTTTCTCGGTTCTTCATATTCCGCATTACTTTCTATTTCAAAACCTTGCAGTTGACTTTGATGACCAAATAGGCAACATCTCTCCATAATACTCGTTCAATATCTTATTCAAACTACTAGCGACCCGCCCCGGCTTCGCACGGGTGCAATGCTGATACTAAATTAAATACACTACAGAAAAAATATGAACGTTGTATATAAAAACATAGCGGCCCGCTCCGACTTTGCACGGGCATAAAATATATATGCCTATGTCACTCAATGAAAACATGATTAAAATCGATCCAGTATTTTTGGTTCATTCATTACTGCCCTTGGCCTGCACGCATTAAATTTGGAGTAAAACAATTCCTCTTCCCCTATACTTACTATGAAGATTTCCTGCTATCTTTGGAATATCTAAATTCATACAATTTTTATTACATTACACATTTTTAAACGCAAATTTTAAATTTGTAATATTTCCGAAAATATTTGTTTATTTTACATGCTGTAAGGAACCATATTGATCTATATTAATTGCACACTGTATTTAAGGTACCTAATTCGATAAGGATTAATGCCGTATTGCTTAAAATAGCTTCGTAAATAAGCCATTTTCTCACGTAAAAAGTAAACAATAAAAATGGTTAATGTGGGTTATCCCTAAAAGATAAACATATACCATCGCGGACTTTTTTGTAGACCTTTTTATGGTGTACAATACTGTAGTACATTAATTTGATCTAACTCGTAGGGTTAGGCAGCGTTTTTGCTAATTGCTAAATAAGCCTAAAAAAATAAGTTAATTTACGACATCACGTTAGAAACCTCTAAAATTAGCAATGTTGCCTTAGTATATTATGCATGTATTATACATATAAACCTTCCTCTTGAATCACTCTATCTATTGAAAAAAACCGCATCAAAATCCGTTGAGTAGTTTTAAAGATTTAAGCGCACATAGGGATATAGGGACAGAAAAGGCGACTTTGTTTTATACTATGTAGTGATGATAGAATTTTATTCTAAGGAAAAACATTTATTAAAAAAAATAACCAATCCAAAAGTGACATGAATTGGCCTCTGGAACGATTTGGTCTTGCCATTCAAGTCGTTGGTTTATACCAATAAGCATCAATCACATAAATTAACAAAAGAAAAATGCATACATCAGAATTGTTGTTTTAATTAGTAATTAGATAAAATTGTCCGAATTATTATAATTGTTAGATAATTAATTTATTGTGATAATTCTAGGAAGCTCACAAGACGAAAACGTAGCAAAACTGGCAGAAGAATACTTAAAAAAGATTGCACCCTAAAGAAAAATTAAACACTGTTGATTGGACTGTACATGATTTGCCATCCTGCAGTTATCCATGCAACATGATGCAGTCCACCAAAACGACACATCAGTGGTAAACCAAAATTATTTTCGCACAACAGACAAATTTCTAACTTCATAAAATCGTTAAGCCAGTGCAATGTGTGGCAAACAAAATATGTATGTATTCAAATATAATATTTAAAATTTTCGTTTAGGGTTCAGAACTTAGTATCTTAAAAAACCATAATTAGATAATCAGTGGTGAAAAAGTTACTACAAAATTTCATCTTATATATATGCATTAAATCCAAAAGCTAGCTGTAATCGCAAAAGAATATGAATAAAAAATAATCTCAATATATTGCAATAGACTAAAGAAATGGAAGATATAAACTCATAAGTATATTTGGAACCGATCTTATGGATTTGTTACAAATGAAAAAGCATGGTCTCCCCTGATATATCTTCGACTTGATGACCTGAAATTTTTTCATCCGTCATATAAGGTATATTACAGATGAAGGTAAAATACATATATACACATAATTATTGTAAAACAAAAAATAATCCACTTTTAAATATAGGCATTAAAGGTTCCTTGAAAATAACTTTTAATCAATAGACACTGGGTAGAACAACTCTGCCAAATTCCAAATTGTTAAATATATTAGTTCTATTTTATATATTTTAAAGTCTCCTTTTTATCAACGAGGGTTTATCTGGACAGCTCCGAACCACGGTCGTCGGCATTAAGCCTACCGACTGGTGAGTGACCAACTTCGCAAATATTAAACAATCACAAACATAAATTCACGACCATGCCCCGCAGGATTCGAACCCGCGACTATCGCAACAGTAGGTGGACCGTCCTGTCGCCTTTAGCACTGCGCCAACCAAGCCATTAGGCATATTTTAGTTCGAATTTTTTCTTTACAATTGAAATGTTTAGTCTTCAGTCACACATACAAACAATAATCGCGTGCCTGGATCATATGACGAATTTTTATTATGATTCCCAAAAAGTTGTTAGAAATATATTTCAATAATTTTATATCTATCACTTTATTTTGATGCTTAACTACAAAAAATCAAAAATATAAAACCCTTTAGTTATTAAATTACGTGATATAAGCTGAATGATGTCTAAATTTAGACTTAAGTGGTTCTAATCATCATTTTTAAATTTCTATATAAATTGCGTAAGAGCATCTATAGATAATCCACCTCATTGAAATAATATGAATGAGAGCCGTTGAGCATAATATAAATGTTGAAATGATGAATTTAGAGAAAATTTTCAATTCAATAAATAGATATGAATTATTGGAAGTAATATATGGAATGTATATGAGATGATAAGCTGCTAAAGAGATAACACTAATCTGTATGTAATGAACATACTGAAATATAACACATTTTCAAATCAAAACTAGAGTAATATCAAGGGAATAAACGTAACAAATATAATTGAGAATGACTGAAAGCAGGAAAAAAAGACCAAGATCGAGATGGTTAGAGATAAGTTAAGCATGATGTGTTGGGACTGGGAATGTTAGAGGAAGGTATTAGAAAAAAGTTAGCAATATAATAGCATAGAGGAATAGACGGTATACTTTAAAGGTTCTTGAAAGCTTCTTTGTAAGTTATGAACAAACCATATAGTTTAAAGTTATATTATTCAGATAAGTTTATCAATATAGATACATTGGTTCAATGTACAAATAGATCATAAGCACACCGATAACTAAATGCTCTTTCTCAGTTCAATCCATTCATCTTCTATTATCGTCTATTAATATCAAATTTGATTATAATTGCTCTTGTTCATTATTAATTTTATGGTCCACATATTAACTTTAATTTTTTTAAAGAAAATATTAATAGGATTTTATTTCAATTTTTATATGAAAATAACTAAAAGTATACTTGCTTTGAATTGTTTAGGAACATTTAACTGAGTATGCATGATCTCCAACCGTCCTCTCAGGATTTCCTCCTCCGGCTGTATGGCTATTCCCACCTTCCTGGTACTCTCCTGTTTTACCAACACCCTCAAAATACGGTGCTGCAATTCCAGGAATTTCTGTTTCAATTCGCTGATTTGCGCGATCGATGCGGAATGTTTAGTTTTCAATTCGGTGATGTCCTTGTTAACTTTCTCGAGGAATGAGGCGTGAAGTCCGGTTTGGTATTCCTGGTTCAACATACGAGCGCGGAGGTCTGAGAATCCGTTGATAGGGACGGGTATGTATTTCTTTGGATTGGGATTGTCCTGTATTGCAGCTTGCCACATCTGCTGGTCAATACCTAAACATTAATAACTCTGAATAACCCAAAGTCATTGATGATTTTGAATGTTCCCACCTGGTGGAGGTTGTTTTAAGTATTCCTCCAGTTCAGCTTTGCTAGGAGTGACAAAAGGAGTAACAGCGCTGACTCCCACGTTAGTTAGTTGCTGTTTTTGACTAGGTTGATTTAGAAAGGTTGCCAAATCGGTGGCTGGTATTTTCCTACTAGTACCAGTAACTCCCTTCTCAGAAACACATATTTTTACCTAAACAATGTTAAATATATTACTGCAGACTCCTTAACATTTAACAGGTCAATTGAAAAGTCCCCGACTTGACACATAGATGGCGTTACTAGAATTAAATTAATATGTTTTTAGTTAGCACTAACCCTCAAAAGATGCGTGTATAAATTTGACAGCTATCGGATCATAAGTTTATGAATTATGGCATTTTGAGTGAAGCAATTTTTGTTATTGTGAAAAAAATCGATAAAAAGAAATTTCGCATGTTGATAAAATATTGCTTTTTGAAGGGAAAAAATACAGTTTAAGCAAAAACTTGGCTTGATGCCGAGTTCCCGGACAATGAAGGAAAAGGAAAATCAACCATCAAGGATTGGTATGCTAAGTTTAGACGTGGTGAAATAAGCACCGAAGACGGTGAACGCAGTGGACGACCAAAAGCGGTTGTTACCGACGAAAACATTAAAAAAATCCACAAACTGATTTTGAATGACTGTAAATTGAAATTGAATGAAATAGCAGACACTGTAAAGATATCAACTGAACGTGTACATCATATCATTCACGAATGTTTGGGTATGAGAAAGCTCTGTGCAAAGTGGGTGCCGCGCAGGCTCACTTTTAACCAAAAATAACGAGTTGATGATTAGGAGCTGTGTGAAGATGATCAAGCGTAATAAACCCGAGTATTTGCGTCGATATGTGACAATGGATAAAACATGGCTCCATCATTTCACTTCGAAGTCCAATTGACAGTCATCCGAGTGGCAAGGTCAGCGTCAGTATTTTGCGATGCGCATGGAATAATTTTCACTGACTACCTTGAAAAAGGAAGGTCCATCAACAGCGGCTATTACATAGCATTATTCGACCATTTGAAGGACGAAATCGATAGAAAACGGCCGCATTTGAAAAAAAAAGGGCTACTTCACCAAGACAATGCACCGTGACACAAGTTAGTGAAAACGATGGCAAAAATCCATGAATTGGGCTTCGAATTGCTTCCTCATCCACCGTATTCTCCAGATCTGGCCACCAGCGACTATTTCCTGTTCTCAGATCTCAAAAGAATGCCCGTTGGGAAGAAATTTTTGTCGAATAAAGAGATGATCGCCGAAACTGACGCCCATTTTGAAGCAAAGGACAAATCGTACTATAAAAATGGTATTGAAAAGTTGGAGGGTCGCTATAATCAGTGCATCACCCTTGAAGGAAATTATGTCAAATAAAAAAAACTAATTTTGCCAAAAAAATGTGTTTTACTATGGTAGGCTGCGGACTTTTCAATTGACCTGTTATCACATCTTTTACCTCAGTCTGGCCATCTGTAATAGCTTTGATTAACAGTACCTCAACTGTTAAATTTGGTCTGTTCCCTAAAATACCACCTATTCCATTCTTCAACACATCTTGTTGGTTTCTAAAATTTTGCACTATGAAAAAGACCAATGTGGATAGAAATTGTGAACTAACTTTAATTCATCTACTTTCTTGTTAAACACAAGCTTTACAATACCCTCCGAATTGTCCTGTTCTGGTATTACATTATAACCCATCGCTTTGAATCTGTAAAATGGATTTTGTGGCCCATACTCCACAGCAGGCTGATTGGTTTGATAATAACCCTTTCCTGTGCCCCAACAGGCCTGGAGCATGTTCCATTTCTTTAAGATATCGTCTCTTTCGTCGTTAAATACATTGATAGCATAAACTGACGCAATCACTTGTTGATTCTTGCTCTGAGGCGTCAGTTGAGATTGTTGTTGCTGCTGTTGAACTATAAAACAATTTTCAAATTATGTAAAAGTAGAAAATACATATGGAGAATTTTTTACCGGTAGGCTGGGCAGGTTTCGCTCCAAATAACCCACCACCTTGAGCGGATGTACCGAATCCTCCAAATGTACCAGTACCAAATCCACCAAAATTTACTGGGGCAGCAGTAGTAGTTAACTGTCCAAATAAGGACGGCGTGGTAGTTTGTGAACTACCAAATAAACCAGTGCCACCAAATGGTGCGGCTGTTGTAGTAGATTGGCCAAACGAAGAACCAAACAGACTAGGTGTTGTAGTAGTGGGCTGTCCAAAAAGAGAAGGTGTAGGTGCAGTGCTGGTACCTATTTATAAAAATATTAGATAACTGATTAAAGAAACCCTCCTATAAAATATACTAACCAAATAAACTTGGAGTGCTTTGGGACGTCTGGACTCCTCCAAATAAACTTGGAGTGGTGGTAGGAGCTGCTCCAAATAAGCCAGTACTAGTTGTAGCTGGAGTACCAAAAAGTCCAGGTTTTGAAGTAGCGGTCCCAAACAAACCTGCACAAGAATATTATTAGAGCTAATAATAAATAATTATAATTTTTAGGATAGAATGGATATTTACTGAAAAGTGGCACTAGTTAATTTTTTTTACATATTTTCTGATAATCTGGTGTCAATTATAATATCGCACGTACCATTTTCGATATTTCTTCATCATTAATAGTAAAATCTTCATAGTAAAATTATGCTTCATTGACGCTCTAACAATTGAATACTTAATTCCGTTTTTCGCACTCTTTACGAGCTGTGTCACGGATCTATTAACAAAATTATTTTTTATCTGAATGTAAGCGATAGTTTGGGTTGGGTTATGTTTACAAATCATGGTTGATTGTGCCTTGTCCGACGAAAGAAATAAATTACGTCGTATATACGCAACAATGACTTGCATCGGAGACATTGGGATTCGAGCCAAAGAAGAATTCAAAAATTTGACCAGAAATCACAAAACTAAACTCCACCTCCAGGAAAACCCAGAGGTTCATTACCCTGAGAAACAGTATAATAGTGCGCAAATGAAAAAGGCGTAAGTTCAACCCATCACTGGAAGAACGATAGTGAATTCATTTAAAATGTGCTTTTTAAGTTCAGAATAAATTAATTGTTGGTTTGGCCAGGCCTGGAGTGAAATAAAAATAAAAACATAATACAATGTAATGCATGATTGCAGAGATGCAATTTTAATTGGTTCGGTGCGTATAAAAAATAAAACACTAACAATGAATAATAAAATATAAATTGTGTTCATCCAATGTTAAAGCTATCAAATGTTGAACTATGATTAAGACAAACATTAAAATTACTAATAACTAATAATTTACTGTACAATAATATAATCTGGAAATTATAATATAAACCGTTACTGTGTTTCACTAGCCTGTAGTTTGGGACTGCGGAGCTCCAAATCCAAACGAAGGAGCATTACTGGCTGGCGTACCAAAAGTACTACCAAAGGCGGGTGCGGCACTAGATGCCGGGGTGCCAAATGTTGAACCAAAAGCGGGAGGCGCGCTTGTGGTTGTAGCTCCGAAGGCAGATCCGAAAGTAGGGGCAGGCTGGGTTTGTCCAAAACTAAATCCAGTCGACTGGGTAGTTGGGGCTGCAGCACCAAAAGCTGTGCCAAAACCAGTCGCTAAAAATATATTTTTTAATATTATCTATACATAAAAGTGAACAAAATGGTTTAGCATAGTCATTATAGAAACATTTCCGTGCATTACTAATCAGTTTTAAACAAACACAAATAGAAATAAATTACTTATAATTATGCAAAAATAGTTAAAAACTAAAAGCATAGATAAAATATTTCAACATTCACAGCATAGTTTTCAGTTTTCAATGTTTAAAACACAAGAACAATGGGTTTCTGTATTAATCTGGTGAATGCAGTCTACTATTTCTTCTTTCCAAAAATGGTATTTTAATTGTTACTAAGTCTATCTGATAACTGTGCTTTCTCTTTCAGGAACAACAGGAACCTACATATGCACCAAAAATATTGAACTCCATAAACTTTGAAATAACACCAAAATCATATCCTGATGAAGTTAAGGGAGAACATGTGATTATTAGAGTACACCCATTTCAACCTCCAATAGAAATAAAGAAGATTTTAACACATTTCTTTGATAGTTTAAGTAACAACAACGATAGTAATGTTCAAGATACTGTGGCAGGAGTTATAAAATTAATACCAAACACCACTACTTCAACTAGTACTTCGAAAGTTGAAACCATAGAAAACATTGGTAATATTGGCGAAGGTATTTTTATACAGAAGAGCGAATATATACCCTACTATTTTAATGGTTACATTATAGCAGCAATTATTCTTATTGCCATTTCAATATTTTGCCTCATATTTACATTTATGAGGAAGAAAAATGCTATGAAAAGAATTAAAACTACCACAGGACACTATAATGTAACTCAAAGAAAAAAAGGAATTAACGACTGCGATATTAACAATGAAAAGCTGCACAGTTTACCATAAAACTTCCAATGTTATTGTTTTTTTAGTGTTAGAATAAAAGTTTTAATCAAATATTGCATTACTTACGTTTTTGTGTAGTATTACCAAAACTTGTGTTCCCAAATGTAAATGACATGTTTAAATATTTCGTTGAACAGTTTTACCCTTAAATTCTTAAGCAATTATAAAAAATACTCAACCCCCTTCAATAGTTTAGTGTAACATAACCACAAAGAATTTACGTCAAACTGACTAATTCAAATTTTCAATATTAAAATTATGATAAACAGCGACATCTATTTTATTAATATATAATTGTTAGAAATAATTATAAGATATTTACTTGAATAGTTGATTTTAACAACTTCAGAAAAAGTCACTACTTATAAATAGATTATAATAAAACCGTAGAAAAAAATAAGACATATAGCATCTTTTTTCCTTTTATATCTTGTTTAAGCTTTTAAATTATTCAATTAATGTTTTTTAGATGTAAAAACTATATAATTTGTTCTTATATTCTAAGATGAAGACATTTCAAATAATAATTTTTTGATAAAAACATATTAAATTTTTTCGACTAAGCGCGCACATCGTTTTGTGTTTATACGCATGTGCCTCGTGTATCAACTCACGTTGCCAATTCGTTCAATAATTATAAAATAGCCGGACAACATATTTAATTTTACTCAGTTTTTTGATGTGAACGCAGAAATTTATAGGGTATTTTAAGTAATTTTATCAAAATGTTATCGATATTAGCGACTATCATATAGTATATACGAAAGATCCATCATTATTGATCGTTTAAAAATTATTCTATTTAATACAATCCTGTTGAAATATTACATAATCTGCATTTATCTAGAAAAATATCAAGAATAGTATTATTATCCTGCAACATGATATAAAAGGGTTATTCATTATTGAACTATATTTTTGCCGATAAATTTTTGTTTTCTTTGTGAGAAACTTTCGGATAAAAATAGCCAAGATTTTCTGCTGTAAAATTTGAGAAAATGTGGCAACAGCCCGTGTCTTGGTCCAACAGTGGGTTCTTGCAATGACAAATTTCTGGGTTTCTTCACGATTTTTTCGGTAAAACTTCCTGAAAATTGTGACTTTTTCTGCCCTTTTTAATTCACACTACCTTTTAAATGCACTATTTGAAAGTTCACTTTAAAAGTTCCACAACAGTAAAAAAGTTCACCCAAATATAAGTGTAAAATTTTGAAGACCACCGTCGGGGGAACTGGAATGATTGACAAAATGTAATAGTTTCTGATTGAAAAAGTTATTAGAATTTAAGCAACTGGTAAGTCAGTGATTTGTAATTTGCAAGCCATTTAAATTGCTATGTGTTTTTTTAAACTTTTTTTACTATTATACAATACTAAAATATGTCTTGAGATGATAAGTGGCTTGGTCTTAACAGTATTTTTTGGTATCTGGACTAGGATGAGCTAATATTTTTGCACGGTATAGAGATAATTAAAAAGATGATATTGTTCTAAGATTAACATTCAATATTAAACTTGTGTCTGCTTTCATAGTAGCAATATACAAAGACATATTTTACCCGTAATTTTGTTTTCACTTTATATAAACGACTTACAATTTTGTTTATTAATATTTAAATATTAATGATAAAATTTATATATTTATTAGTTTTGAAGCATGATGGATATAATATCAATCATTTTTCAATTAAGACGATGGCTTTAACATTTAGTAGCAGGCATAGTTTTTAAGCATATAACGGTTCCGCGAATTTAGGAGATGTTTATATTAAAAATTGAATTATGTTTTATATTATTTTTACTCAATAACAATTACTGTAAACAGACTTTAATCACATTGATTCTACCTATGACTATGACCTTATTATCTTTAAAGTAGATGTGTTTTCTATTTTTTACTATCAAACAAAAACAATATGTTCATTGTTTTACTAAGTTAACAAACATGGGTTTGATAGAAGCAGGGCACAGTTTTGTGGGATATATTGATTTGTATTTTCTTTTTAGTGTTTGTTTCAGATTACATATTAATTTATAAGTAATCTTAGGTCCATTTTTTGCAACAATGGTGTCTACCAGGCTAATGTCAATTGGTAGCAGTAATTCAGACACCTCAAATGCAGCAGGTCCTAGTGGCGTGCAATCACAACACATGGAAAATTATGGCCCAGCCAAGTTTACTAGAAATAGTGTTACTGCCATGGCTCACTGTGGTTGGTCCAGTCCTCAATCCCAGAATCTAGTGCAATCTGTCAAGTAAGCAATACATTTTGTCATTTGTTTAATGTCACTAATATGCAATTTAGCAATAAACAAGCTAAGAACTATTGATAATCATATTAGTTTGATTCTGAGTTATTTTAAGATTAATTAGTATTTTGTTCTGGAAAATAAATTGAGGTATTATTTCAACTTATAAGACGAAATCATCATCATTAGAATTTAATGTAAGTAAGAGATGTAATTTTCCTCATTTTATGCTATGTCTATAAAATTGTATAGTACAAACGACCGAGCGAAGTGTTAAATTAGGAATACGCGAAGAAGGAAGAAAATGCGGAGGATTGTTTTCAAATGACTTTTAAGTAGATAATCGGCTTGTTTGTTTTAATAAATTCATGGTTACATAACCTTTTCTGCTCTCTAGAATAAATAATCATTTCGCTATGCGATGCAAGTAATTGCCGATCTTATAAACATTTTCTTTTATGCACACGTACATAGTAACTGCGGTAAAACGTCTCCGTTTGCTACCACATGTATGTTGGACCGTAAAAAGCGTATTTGATTAATAAAACTTCTCAACAATAACCCAAATAACTCATTATGAAACATTTCCAAGGAAGATCTCCTTGCTTTATACCGAAACATTGTTTTCGATATACTTACGATGTAATAAAATATGACGTAGGCTTTAATAAAATCGGTGTTAAGTAAAAATAGTACAGTTCTATATGTGACAAGTTTTTTTAGGGTCCAACCGCAGATGACATCAACAATGCGATTTTTAGATATGCCTCAAGAAATAATTGAAAAAATTTTTGGCTATTTATCATTCAAGGAAATTTGCAAACTTCGACTGGTAAGGCAGATTGAAACGTATCACTATTGCTAGTTGCTAACGTTGCATTTGATCAGGTTTGCCGTCGTGTCGATCAGATCTGCGGTTATCTTCTAAATTCAGCGTTCGCCAAATTACAAACCCAGATGCTCAGCCGATTCCAAGACATCAAAAAGAAAATGCCACGTCGGGAGTCCGCGCGCAGGAACCACTATCTGGCCTGCGAGAGCGACATCATCGAGACCCTTCACATGCGTCTGACCCTGCTCCAAATGTCTTTCGGGAAGCACATAGAAAGGAAACATATTTGCTTTTTCCCCGGAGAGATCCTTGATGAAGTTCACTCTATCTTACATTATATTAAGGTTTAATTTTTTGGTTTTGTCGATTCGATTTTGTTTTAATCCCATCTTTTTTTTTTCAGACTACTCCAAAATTAGATTTACCTTATAAAGTTACGGATGAATTGTTCGATTTGTCCACCATGGCAATGGAATACTTCAAGGAAAAGATCGAACCAAACTTACCAGAAATAGCATATTTTAGCGCAGATTTTTTAAATTTCCCGACTACCTTTAGCGGTAAGTTTTCTGAATTTTCGCCAGCATGTTCTCGTATTAACCCCAGGTATTTTTGCAAATAGGCAGTAATACCAGCAAATACTGCTTGGAGTCACCAAATCTATCATCAGACTCCTCTAAAGTTGATCATAACGATCCTGATGTTCTAGACGGAGAGGTCAGTGATGCTGTAGTTACAACCATTGGAAGAATTAAACGCTTTTCCTTGTTTTAGGAGTTTGTGGAGATTCCCCAGTCAAATATGGTCCTGCGTAAGCGAATCCGCAAAATTAAACAGGGTATGAAGAGATATAACAATCAGTTGACTGCTTTAAGACAGGAACTGAAAGCTTGTAAGAAGAAAACGGCAGAACAACAGAAACAGATCAGCGAGCAACAGAAACAGCTTGCGGATCAACAAAAACAAACTCTGGAATATGCTACAAGGTATGTTCAATATCATATCATATCTATATTGTCAATTAATTTTTGGTCTCAACAGATTGGACGATTATGATAAGAAAAACGAGGAAATATCGAGAAAATTCAGCACGTTGCTCCAGGAACTGAACAAGTGCAAGACAGAGTTGCAGTATTGGCGATGCAAGTCACCCGCGACTCCCCCACTATGCAATACATGCGGTAGTCCAGTTAGTCCTCATCCTGAAGAGTTGCAGGCCTTGATGAACCAAGGTGTTAATCCTGAAGGACTGGGTAAGCTAGGGGGTAATGTTCGCGTGTCATCTTTAATCTAATCCCGGTATTATTTATAGGATTCGAACCGCCGATATATGACATGTCCATTCACAGTGTGGAACAAGGTTCAAATAAATCTAATGAAGAGGAGACTCCCATTGCAAAAATAGAAATAGATGCCCCTATAAAAGATAAAAAGGTATGTATGTAAAATATTAAGATCTTCAAGAAATCTCACTGTTTGGTTTGTCAAGATTGATGCGTTATTTATAACCTATAAAACACATTGCTGAACGCTTATTTATCTTATGACTTTTTAAAGCCATCTCAGAGCAATAAAACATTTGAGTCTATTTAAAGGTCAGTTTATTTTCGAGTATCTTTATAAGGATGAACAAAGCGCTCTTCAGTCAGAACATCTAATCATAAATGGAGATTAGCGAAAATCAAAAGGGACAATGTCTGGACGATATGGTATGCGGGATAATATTCTTACTTAAGCGTTTTCAGTAGATTTATTGTAAACAACTCATATGGTATAAAACTTCAACAAGAAATATAGCTCACTGTTGATTTGGTAGGACTTTGAACATTCTTCGCCGGAGGTCAGATCTTGCCACTGCTGGTTTGGTTTTGGGTAGTATTACTAGCCTTCGTCACTTTATATGATTTTGATCCATGTCTTTTCCCAAGTTACTCGTTCCGTCTTTCATCTAAAAGGTCGGTTTTTTGCCACAGAAGTTTGTGGGAATCCGTTCATTTTTCATTGGGAAAACATGCCCAAACCATTGAAATCTGCATCCGTGGATCTCTTTCTCAAGGTGCACTGTTTGTCCTTTTATTTGAACAAATTCTATCTTGGAATGAGATACCTAATTTGCGAATGCATAAATATCCATGTCTTGGAGGTATGTAGAGTAATGGGCAAAATAAGAGTTTAGAGGAAGGACCCGATTTTAATCTTGATTGCATTTCCCCGTTTCATACGCGTAGAGGAGTCAAAGCTTCTGCTATTCTTCTGTGTTACAGATCCCAAGTAACTTGTAGTAACTTAACAAGTAGCTTGAGCTCCTGCACTTGCACAAAGCAGATGTCATTGAATTGCAGAATAGCAGATGACAGTTGTCAATAATTGGACATTTTCTGTCTTATGGTATTACAATGGGAATTACATGGCGGCCAATGCTATCAAATATTTAGCATCATGCTAAACACCGTGCCTCTTTAAATACTTTTTAGTATAATAATAATAGACGCGTTCTTATATTGGCAAGCAGTAGAGGAGCATGTAAATAGTGAACACCGGGTCGGATCTCAAATGAACTCAACAAATTATTTCCCACTGTCATACAGTTAATGAATCCATCATAATATTCCTGGAGAAGTTTAACAAAATTTAGGGGAAAGTTAGCCAAAGCTTTAGGGGAACGCTGTCCAAAGTCGAAAGCATAACAAAAATCGCGTGGAAAACAGGGCACATTATATAGCGGATGAGATAAAACCATTGTCCATTAAATGCTTTAATTTTTTAACGATTCTTTATCATGGAGTGATAAGACGTCGTGGTTCAGAAGTTTTTCCTGTATCTTCAAACGCAAATAACTTTGCAGCCACTGCCTCAGTATTGATTGCGTTTAATGACATCGTTGCTGTTTGTGTTTTCGGACTTGCATATAATGTCATCTATCGGGAAAATCGCCAGGAACTTCTCAGAGTTAATATTATTTGTAAAATAAAATATATATAAAATAAATGCTTGGTAAGTCGGCCGTAAAATACCGAAATTTCATTTAAGATACCAGTAATCGTTGACGGTGGTCGATAATCACTTATGTTGCATTGGTTTTTAGTCTGAGACACCACCCTGTGTTTCAACGAATGCAGCCTCGATCCGTGGCGCCAAGCGAAAATCGTCCGAAGAGAAAGAGGACGAGAAGCAGACCAAGAAGATAAAGACGAGACAGCAACCGAAACAACGTAAGCGATACGCGAAACTTTAAGGCGGTCAAACCATGGTTTTTGAGGAAGCAAAAGGTCGGTGTCGGAATTTTATTTCGATTCGATGCGGCATTCATACCCGTTTTTGTTTCTGTTTCAGGCACCGTGGGAGAAAACGAGGTCTATCGACAAAACCAAAAAAAAAACAATTCCGCATAAAAATAAAGGGGCGCGGGCCGTCGCCAAGCCTCTACACTTTAAAGTCCACGATATAAAGCTTGAATTCCGTAGTAAATGTGTAGCTGCAGCCTGCAAAACCAGTTAAAAAATAGTTTTTAGCCAAATAATGTGAATGTAGGGTACTCGCTCCTTGAAACCCCCATCGCTGCCAGTCCGGATTTTTTTCCAGTATCAAAAGGCGTTTGCTCACCATATCAAAAAGATCAAGTAGAACGTAACTCGACATCATGCAAATCAAAACCGATATATCAAAATGTTTTTTATAACATAGTGTGGCAGCCATGGATTTTTTTCTCGGGGCAGCCCTCAACAAAGTTTTAACCAAACTCAGGAGCGGTACGCTGGGCGCTTCGGTGAACTCACACAGTCGCTATGAGACGATGTCATATTGTTTGTTTTTTTAAAAATATATATTCAAATCATTGTAATTGGAGATCTTTGCGTGAGGTCACCGTCCAACCCGCGTCCGCTTCGCCAATAATAGTAATCGTATCAAATATTTTCCGACATCTCTAGATGTAGCTTATACAACCCTCTGCACCGCGAAAATTGCTCTGTCTTATGTTTTGTCGTGTAGTGAGTACTCAAAGTGATTCCCTCCCCCCGAGGTTTGGGTTTTCCTTAATTCTACCACTTTCCGCAGTCGAACTGGTGGTACTTAGGCTCGGTTCGGTTACTTCTGTTCAGGATTTTAAGAAACCGCGGGTGCGTCATTGTCGTTATTGATTGATCCCAATCGCGCAGAAAAATCTAAACGAGGTAGAAAGTACAATAAATGAATCGACCTCCATCAGCTTTAACTACAACTTAATTTACCGAGAGAAATAGAGGAGAGCAAACCTTCCTTTCGGATATTTTCTTAGGGATGGTCTCCGCAGTGGCCATATTTTTGTATCCAGCGTAAAAAAAACAAAACTTCATCCCTCCCGGTTCGGACCGTCCGGAAGTCGAGGCGACAGTAGTTTGGATTCGATACGGGGAAATCGGGAATGCCGTGCGGGCCTCGCGCGGCCGCGGATCCGTTCTGTGTGCAGCTCGCATCGCTCCCGGTCCAAAGACACGGGCGCGCGTTGTATCCACGGGTTACACGTACCAAAACTATCTGCATAGGGCGGATACTTGTTTCCGTTCCCGAGCACAAATTGCAGAAGAAATCGTTTTTGTCGCGAGACGTTCGTTCGCTTCAAGTTCTGACACACTTTTTTTTGTGTTTACATAATAAGTACCTAATTTAGCTTATAAATGTTTTATCATCATAATGTAACAAAACATATTTAATTTTTAACACGTGTAGTATATTTCCCTTTTAGGTTTTAATTAAGTTTTTTTTGCATAAAGTTTAAGACGAATTTATCTCTTTAGTTTCCTTATTTTTGTTGTCGGAGATCGCCCCCGGGGTTCAGGGGTCCGACGTAGAGTACTGAGTCGATTCCGGAAGCTGCGAACATGACGGAAAAGGACAGTGCAATATATGTAAACAGAAACGGACTTTTATTAGGGATGTTGCAGCCTTCGTTCCAAAGGTCGAACGATGTCTTCGAACAGGTTAATAATTTTTTCAACTACTCTGCACCGTCGGTTTTGACTCCCCGTTCCCGAAAGGGCGATCTTTTGAAACATAATTGTTGAGAGGATTAAAATGGGTATTTAAAAGTGCATTGTCTTTTCTTTCTAATCGTCGAGATCAGTTTTACTTGAGGAAGAAAGTGTATAACGCTGTGAAACGATTTAGAAACCATACTTTGGGTTACGAAGGGTGGTAATCCCTGGGGCCGGCAAACGGAGTATTCTTTTTTCTTTCGTCACTCTTTCATTCGAGTTGCGCTAGTGAACGATCGCCTGAATTCGGAGATTGCACAAGAGCCCGGCAAAGTCTCCACGAAAGCCCTACCCAAAAAAAATCTGAAAAAAGATTATGTTATCGCAAAAGTGACCTTTTTGTTTATTTTGAATAATTAGTCCGTAGGTGTGATAGAAAAACATTATATTTAAAAAAGACGAAAAATTACAAAAAAATCTATTTTAAAACGTAAATGTACAACGTACTCGATATATTTTATTTACTTAATAAATTATTTGTGTGAAAATTTAAACTGTTTTTCATTTCCTTTCTTCCAGATTTTTTCCTTAATTTATATTAACACTTCTTAATCCTCCGCCTGCGGCGCCTATTTTAGGCCCTGGCAGTCGTGTGGGGTCTTCAGAGACCCCAAAAATAATCAAATTGTATTGAAACAAAAAGAAAAAGATGTTGCAAATCAGACATCTGTTGACACAAAATTATTAAAGAAAGATGCCGCTACATTTTCTCTTATATTGTAACTCAATCGCTTAAAAATTATGGCCTGCTTTTCTGTATAATAATAAGTATAAATCAACTAAAAAACAAATAAAAATATATACTTTGAGGAAATGTAAGTGACTCCAATAATTTCTTTGGTCACAAACAGTATATACAGCTTTGTTATGATTTGGATAAAAGTAACAAATAGACTTGAATTTTCTATCTGTACGTCTGGGACAGTAAATGCAACGCTTTCTCATAGGTGCCAACTGAGCATTATCAGTAGGCACGTCTTGAAGAGGAGAATTCAAGAATACTTTTGGATTGACCAATTTAATTTCAAATATTCAAAATTCAACTCTAAAAATTCACAGGCTCGTGAAATGGGAGGGTCACAAATAGATGGCGTACATGCGCGCCCTCGTTGACAGGATTACAAGCTGTCTAGTAATCTGAATCCAAGAAAAAAGAAAATTCTTAATCGGCAGAAGTGCTGCTATAGTTCAAGTTAAAAAAATCAAACAATTTTTTTTCTTCAAATTACGGCTGTTACCAAATTTTGTTATACTTCGTACAATAGAATAGCGTATAGAGAAAGCTCACACCAAATTTGAAGTAAATCAGTTTAGTATAACTTGAGGTAGCATGTCAACCGTCTTGAAAAAAGTAGTTTCCAGACTGGGAGTTCTAGGCTTCCTTGGACTATTTCCAAAAAAATTATATCACTATTGGGAAGATATTTACTCATTACAAGTCTTTAAAAAATATATTATCAGTGATGAAAAACTGAGTTTGTCAAAAATGCTGCTACACGTTCTCTGCTTTCTCTGCAGGTCTGCTTCTAAGTGGGATCTATTAGAAGTTAGCAAATATTGATACATACAAACCTAACTTATTGCATTATCATGTTTCTATCGGAGATATCTATGCCGCCACCGTCACCTATCTTCCACTTTTTAAGAAAATGCATTTTATTTTACTATCAGTTTTCTTACTTGTACCTTTTGTAGTATACATTTTGACCTCTTCTTGTTCTGAATGTGTGTTTTTCTTAAGAAGCCAGGTGTACAACGGGGCAAAGATTTACTTTGGTAGTCTTTGAACAAAATTAAAAACAGTACTAAATTGGAAATAGCATTTTTTATTAGAAAATATCAACTATATACATAAAACAAACTTATATAAAAAATAACAAGCTTAATTCTAAGATGAATAATAATTTAAGGTACTCCCTATCAACACAAGTTCTAACTTTGTTTGATGATCACGTAATCGCTATTGCACTTTGGACATATGACACTGGATTGCCTTCTCTCTTCTTCCCGAACATTTTTCTTCGCTATAGAAAAGTACTCGTCGCACTTCATACACTGGTACGTCACTTTCTTCTGGGGGATCTCTTTCACCTTGGACTGAATCAGGTTGACGAAAATCTCGCTCTCCTCCATGTAATAGTCACGGCACTTTCTGTCTTTGCGTACCGTGTCGAACTCCAAATGGACTGCATTTTGAGCTTCACCCATACGGCAAATGATAACCATATCGAAACTCCAACTATAAAATAGTATATCGAATAAGGAACAGTTGATGAATCAATAGCTTGCATAGGCTGGCAAGTATTGAAAACGTTATGAACATAGACATATCAGAGAACTTCGACTGCTCACCAAACAAAGAGGCAAGTAGTCCCCAGTATTTCAACACTATTTTTTGCTTCATGGAAAAGATATCGACTTAAAGAATCATAAAACGTATTGAACATATTTACCTGGATTTTTTCTTCAAAGAAACGCTATCCATTTCCGACAGATACGTATCCGAAACCATCAAACACAAATCGCATTCTGTGTTATTGGGATCGGAGTAGGCGTAAAAGATCTCAGATTTATTGGCGTCTTCGTCGTCCAGCGATTGTTTTTCAGCGGATTCTTCAGATTCCGAATTTTCCGCCGACGCGAAAAAATCCTCCTCAATAGTGTCCTTCGTAATGTTCGCCTTTTCGCTCGCTTCGTCTTTGGCAATTTCGTCGCTTGCTGTTTCGAATATGGCACTGTCGTTTTTGCTCTCGCCTGAATCGAGGGCCTTTTCGAAATAAAGATCGCTGGGATTGGCGTCGGAGGGCGTCGAACTCAACACCGAAGACTTTTCAAATCCTAGAACATCCTGGAAGATAATTCCAGACTGCCTATGCAGCCAGTAGTCCCCGTAGCTTTCGCGTAGCTGCTCAACCTGGGAACCATCAATATTCACCATCCAATACATGCATGCCTTTAAACACTTACCTGTTTTTTCATCTCCAAATGTACCATATTAGATTTGGGTGTAGATACAGGAGTTACTTTCTTGTTTTCCGTTACTATATTGTTGCTTTCATGTATAGTTACATTTCTAACTCTTTTCTGTTTCTCTTGTGATGAGCATTCCAACGAATTCAATGAAGAATTGTTACTAGAGCTCAAAGAACTCTGCGATATTGGATGACGACTTCCGGTGAATGATCTTTCAATTTTATTTAAAGGTATATTATCCAAAAGCAAGTTTAAAGTAACCACATTTTTATTGAGGTATTGACATGTTGTATTTCTATGATGAGGATGAAAGCTTATAGGATTCCTTTGAATATTTAAGCAATTTAATGAAGCCAAATGACCTATATATAGCAGAACATTATGGTCCATAATACAATTTTGACTCAAATCCAATTGTACAATGGTTGAAAGGTGACCAAGGCCAGAAATATCCTCAATAAAGTTATTATTAAGAGTTAATACTTGCAATCTCTTACATATCTGTCCTTTAAATTTTGGAACTTGGTTTAATTTATTGAATGATATATTCAAATGTTTTAAATTAGGTAAGTTATTAATAAAATCGACATTAGTTAATTGATTGTGGCTCAAGTCTAATATTGTTAACCATGGTGTCCAGTCTAAACTTTTATCAATTTGTGTGAGTTGATTGTGTGCAAAATTAGCTTTCTTGAGTGCATTCCATAAGTTTCCTTGGCTGAAATCTCCTCCACATTTTTCCAAAATATCGTCTAAAGAGTTTAAACTATGTATACATGTTAATTCCTCTATTTGTGACCTCAATTTTTGTATTCCTATAATTGTTTTTATATCAAGTTTATGAATCTCCAGTACTTTCAAATTAGTAAATCTCTTTAAAACAATCTCATTAGTTTCTTCATTATTAACAAGATCTGGAGTCAATTTCAATGAAATTGTACCAGTTATTAGTTCTTGTAAAGACTGCAGGTCCCTTTGTAAATTAAATTTATTTTCTGTAGAGTGAAAAGAGGAAGCCAATTCTTCTGGACTATAAGTTTCCAAAGTTGAATTTAATTTTTGTAAATACACAGTTGAAAGACATAACTTTCCTTTACCATTAAACACATCTTTACTCACTGGACGTAACAATTCTACAACTTTGGACAATAAACTTGGATCACACATAGCTACACAAACACAAAAACCTCTCACTTTTGTATAACTATGCAATACTTTAACAACAGCTGATTGAATGTCAAAACTAAATGTAAACACAATATTATCTAGACTTGTAGACTGTTGTGGTTTTGTGTTGAATAATTATATATATATATAGTTATAAGATTAAAACTGAAATTACTTAAAGACAAATATGTAACAAAGGAAATTTGATAGGTCAAAAACCCATAAATAAATAAATAATAACCTTTTAATTATCAAGTATCAATAAGAAAAGAAGAAGAACGTTGACGTAATTAACCCTACTTTAAATTGTCAAATATTGTCAACACCCGTTTTGCGGTATATATTTCCATTAAAATATTTATAAGTACAATATACTTATGTTAAAATGTCAAGGAAACGCAGTGGAAGTGGTTCGAAACGTCAACTTAAAGAAAAAGTCGTACAAATATATGAAACGATTCTAAAAGGCGAAGATATAGGAAGCAATACTAATTTTTCCTGGGATGAATTTTTTCTCCTGAAACCCAAAGTGACTAGTTTGGAAAACGAGATTCAAAAACTCTCCTTCGAACAGTTGCTGGCTCCAAAATCAAATCTAAATGAATTGTTCACGCATTGTATTGAAGTTTTGTCACAAACAAATAGTGTTCGGGCACCTTATGCCTTGCAGACTTTATGTGCATTTTTACATGCTGTTTTTAAGAAATATGGTGAAAATCAAACAACTAATAATGTACAAGCTATTGAGTTTTTATCTGGATTTGATAACTATGCTAAAAATATACAAAAATTGTTGGATTATTGTCAAATATTCTTAGAAGGTATTTTAGAGTTTCTATTATTATGAAATTCAAACAATTTCATTTTGCAGGAGATTATACAGGTTCTATAAAAGGGTTATGTCTTAAACTAATAATAATTTTAACAATCGGAACTGACAATATAAACCAAAATAGCATAATAGAATATATTATGTTATCACCTTTATTTGATTGTCTTGTGAAATTATTATCAGATGTTCCTACAAGACAAAAGCATGGCTACGATGTAGTCCTTATTATTACTCTATTAGTTAATTATAGAAAATATGATGCTACTAATCCTTATGTAGTAAAACTGTCAATTTTGGACGATGAACTAGCTTTGAATGGTTATGGACAAGTAATAACATCATCCTTGACTGAATTTTGTAACCAGTACAATGTTGAGCATATAGAAAATCAGAATTCTAGTTGGTTCTCCTCATTGACTAATATGGTAGGCAGCATGTTTATTTCAGAAGAAGGTGGTTTTAGGAGTCAACAAATAAGGTTTGTGTTTAAATATCTACTATGGTGCTTGGTATCTGACACTTATCTTGGTTTCCAGGGCAAATAATGCTTTGCTTTTAGCATTCTATGAAGCTGTACATTTAAACAGGAATTTTATTACAACTTTAGCCCAGACACAAACAGACTCAAGCAGCCCTCCCTCTCCCAATAATACTTTACACAATCAAGTACAAGTTCTGTCTGATCTCTCTAATATGCCTGTTAACTTCGATGTCACCTCCCAACCATCTAATCTGTTGGTTACATTCTTTCAATACTGGTTAATATGATTGACTTATATGATAAAACTATTTTCATCAAAATAATCTTTACTTTAGCTCTATAGTTATGCAAGACACAAAAACAGAAGCCAGTACCAATACAGTGAAACTGTGTTTTCTAATTCTAGGATGTATATCGGAGGATCAATATGCAAACTCTTTAATGCATGATGTTAGTTTAGCATTTAAAGTGAGGCTTCATAGGCTACCAATGAGACACAGAAAATTGGCTAATGATAAAACCACATCCAGCCAATCATTGGTTTGTACACTGTTAGGTAAATACGGTATTGATTGTTCCTTGCTGGAACTTGTTTGTTTCCTTTTTTCTTAGATCTTTTGGAAGAATTTATGTTGAGCCACATGATGAAAAAATTTCCCATGGAACTGTATATTCTCTGTGTTGGTATTATACAAAGAATTTTGTGCTATCAGAAGAAATGTCGGATAAGAGTGAACTATGTGTGGAAGGGGCTTTGGACAGCACTCATATCACTGCTGAGGTTTATTCTTCAAAATGAAAACTACCTGAGCAAAAAGATGAACATATTTGATCTGTCCATCAAAATTGTGAATATACTCAATTTCTTCATTACCTATGGTGATAATTTCCTACCAACGCCTGGCAGTTATGATGAGTTATATTATGAAATAATAAGGATGCATCAGGTTTTTGATAATGTGTATTCAATGGGTAAATATAGAATCATCATCTTAAACTGTGAAATACTAAAACATCTGCTTAGCTTTAAGATATTCAATGGGTGAAGGTGACTTCAAAGAGGATGCTCTAAAGCTGAACAACGCTCTTTTTAATGTCCGGGCAATAATAAAACATTTTAATCCTAAAATTGAACAGTGGTTGGCTAATGCAAATCTATCCACACCATCTGAAGAGCAGATTTTAGATATTGTAAAAAAAAACTATGATAGTTTGACTTTAAAATTGCAAGACTTACTGGACCATTATGATAGGTGATTATATTTATCTCCTCAAGTTTACAGTTCCTTATCATATTTTTTCAGATACACTGAGAAGCCTCTTTACACTAGCTTTTTTACGACTATGGTTAAAAATATACTATGGGACACCAGAAACAATTTCAATTGCTCTTTACTGAACTTTTCTAATATTGCTCTGGAGTATCCAACTTTATAATAGAAATAGTACGTGTACATAATTGCTTCACCAAAAAATATTTTGGAAAGTTAAGCTATTTTGAGCTCCATATATCCATATTTTTCCTATAAGCAACTAATGACTGAATATGAGTAGCAATTTGTTGCATATTAAATAAAATGTTTATTATGTAAATTTGTTAAAAATATATATATATTTTACTTAAAAATAATTTCATTTACACCTCACACTTCTTGATTCTTTACAAAAAAAACATATGTATACTAAAATATATATAAAGTATATATTGCAACAATTAACAAAAAATATATCTATAAATATGATCACAATTACTATAATATACATCCACACTCAGTTACTATTGAATAATCTGAACAAAAAAAATTTTACCTTAATATTGAGCTCATTAAAATTAACCCTAAATATAAAATTCCAGACCTAGCTTTAGATTATAAATCATCCACGCATTTGGCTACTATGCCTGCGCAACACTTGAAATACTGTGTCTTTTAGAGTTTGAGGTTTGCAATATTCTTCTAACCATCCGAACACACCTGCTGAGAGTTCAGAAAAGTTACTTACAGATATTGTACTGAAAGTATTAAACAACTGATCCATTATTGCCTGAAACTAAAACAAATATTGAGCATGTCATGTTACTATATGTTTAAAAAAACTTACAACAGAAAATTTTACTTCATCAGAAACAGGGGTTTCGGTGTGTCCAGGTTGTGAATGTTGTGCTTTAACGATCTGCTCATAATTGGTTTGCATTATGCGTAATGCAATTACCTCCTTCCTCAATGCATTTCTCTCCTCTTCTTGTTTTTTCTTTTGCTGCTGCATATATTGAATGTAATCTATTGATTTTTGCAGAACAGTAGCTTTGCTCAATTTGTATCCAGATACATCATTCTGCTGACATGTAGGGACTAATTCTTGTAAGGTATCATAGCCTTTTTTAATAGCATCTCTACGTTTTTGTTCCGCCTGAGTATGGGCTTCCCTTCTTCTCTCCTTATAACTTAATGAAGAATGTTTTGCTTCAATGTCATCTTCATCTAGAATTAATTGATTATTCTAAACAAAAATACACAAAACTCATTATGTAATCCTATTAACGATAGCAAAATATATCCTATTACGTCTAAAACAAAACAAAACATTAGTTTCAATACCAGAGTGGTTACTGATGATGGAACTCCGTTTCGAATGGAAGGAAATGTGTTCTTGAGACATTTTATTGCACTTAACAGTCCCAGTTTTAGGCCTAAAATAATTTTGGGTGGTGTTATAAAAAGTTCTCCAAGAGAAACTGGATAAATATGAAAATATTGGATCAAAACTTATCTCTTCGCTTTCATTATTTATCACTGTCGAATTCTGTCATTTATGTTAAAGGTCAACATATTTAATCGAAATATTAAAAATTACAAAATATGTTATGTATTATCAGTTGATAAATTAAATATATTTTTGAAGTGATAATAAAAAATAAACATATATTTTCATATATTTACCGATATTATATATTCTTCTTGCTGGTATAAAACAACTTATACAAAAACAACCCTACAGCCCGGCTAGCTCAGTCGGTAGAGCATGAGACTCTTAATCTCAGGGTCGTGGGTTCGAGCCCCACGTTGGGCGAAAACTTTTTCGTAAAAATTGATAACTTTAATTTTTGTATTCATAATTAATTAAGTTCTTGTTTATTTAAAATATAAATTATGTATGTTTAATGTGTAATAAATAAAAATAAAAATATATGTAATATAAAACTTCAATCTTATGCAACTAGATATACGTTACTTCTTATGCTTCCCTCTCATAATTGATGTAGAATTCTGCATTTGTTGAAACGTCACAACAGAACTAGGCGTGTTTTCTGTTTATGTTAACGTCTGGTTCCGGAAAAACGCGGAAATTTTCTTTTGATACGTCAGAACCGTCTATATTTGACAGTTGGTCGTTGTGTAGGTGTGTGTTGGTGTATCGTTAAGAATTTGTCATGTTTAGTGATAAATAGTGTTTTTTAATACTTATTTTTATTATTGTTTAAGGTAAGTTTATAGACGTATATTACTGGGTAACTAATGATGCGAATTAAAATGACACTAAGATGAGGCATAACTTTTTTTGACCTTGGCTTTGTAAATAGTTGTTTTCGTATTGTATTGTAAAAATATTACATTTAGGTATATCTTGCATTATTTTGTTATTAAATAGTGTTTGACGTTAATATATTAGATAGAGTCATTAACTTTATAGCGACTTAAAAATGTTTAATTATTTAAATTTTTTTCCAGTTTTCAATATACTATTTTACTTCAGAATTTACTGTTAAAATTGGTTGTCATTTATCACAATAACTGTCTTGTTTGGATTACTGATTAAAATGCAGTCATGTTTACGTGTTGTGATTTCTACACTAATTAAATATTAATTTACGTTTATATCTAAAGAGAGATCCCGCGCAAATGGTTTTTAGATAATATTCATTGAAGTAGATTTTGCGTCAATTCTTTAATCAAGAGCTGCCCGTGAAATTTTTTTGTTTTATTGTGGATTTTGGTCTTATGATTCATTCGGTAAAGATTTTCGATTAAAATCTTACAAATTGATTGTATTTAGTTATTTTAAACTTTTTATGGATATTTTTCAAAAAATATTTACAAAAAAAAGTAAAAAAAACAAAATTATGGGTACGATAAATTAATTCTCTACTACCTTTTATTAGTTTTAAATACAATCAGATTTTTTTTTAATGTACACAAACACATCTGTAGGGTATATTGTAGTTGGGTTAAATCTACTATAAAACCTTTTAATATAGCGTGGGCGTCTGTTCTTTCTAAATAAATAAACAGCTCTTAAAACTGGGTCACCACTAGTCAATAAGGTGCATATACTGCCTTTTTATCAATACACCTGCAACCGATTATTCAGAAATAAACCAATAAAACATACATCAGTTTTAACCAGTTGGATAAGAAAGTATCAATACAAAATATCAGGATATTATTAGTCATTTATGTTTGGGAAGATAATGTTTCAACAATCAAGATTTTGTTAATTATAACTTTTTAGTACTTAATTTAGGGATGATGTTTTTACATTGTCGATTTACACTGGATAAGGTTACTGGTCACACTATTTTTCTATAAGAGCAACGTTTTTCAAAATATATCAACAAGGATCCTTATCTCTGTTGTTTAGCATTCATGTATTTGTGTCTAGATCAACAAACTCACATTGACATGGCACGTTTAAGATAAGAACTGATAATCGACACCAAAATAGATCCGGAACAAAGTAATTCAGTTCCAATAGATGTTCTTAGTTATTGACCACTAATATTCTCACTTGCCTTTCTGTATGTATTAATTTGTGTTCATGATATTCCCTATCAAATTTTTTTTTCAAAGTACTTGATATTTTTTCGATATATTTGCGATTGGTTTAAAATTGTATAAAATATTTAGTGACATCACATTAATCACTTACTTGCGTCATATATAACCTCTTACCGATAATTTGTACTGATACTTATATCGAAATATTAAAATATCCACGGTAGTTCAATATTGTGAGCAGGTAAGCATTATTTATGTGAAAAAATGGCTTCGGTAAACTTGAGTTTGACCTTTTCTGTTACAAAGCCTGAGTCTTTAATTATAGCTTCGATCAGCTCACAAAATTGATTATTTTCTTTTTTAAGTAATGTACATACATGGTTTAATATTTATGTGCGAACATTATTAATTTGCAGGTGTTCTAAATGCGAATTGTGATGGATCCAGAGCCTTTGGGCGTTCCGCCGCAGTTAGTGCATCCTAAAGAACTTATGAGATGGGGTGAGGCTCCTCCAGGACAGCATACAACGGTTTCCATTCCGACAGGAGTACATAAACCGATAAGTTCGTCGCCGTTTCCTTGTGACGACGAGATCAACAGAAAGATTATCTTATGGTACGAGGTTCTCTGCCCCAGCATCTTACTTTCGCATCATGTTTCTGTTTTTCTTGTAGGGAAGGCGATATCTCCACGCTGCAGGTAGACGCGGTGGTCAATTCTACTAATGAATCGATGAACGACGTCAATCCGATCAGCGAGAGTATTTTTAGACGTGCCGGGCCGGATCTGAGGGAGGAAATTAAAGTGGAGGTCAGGGGTAAGTCTTCCGTGGAGTTGAGCCTCGACAGTTTAATAGTTTCTTTATATTAAATAAATGTAGAATGTCGAACTGGTGAAGTTAAAGTGACCAGGGGCCATTCGTTACCAGCTAGGTATATAATTCACGCAGTTGGTCCTAAATACAATATTAAATACCAGACGGCTTCCGATAATATGCTTCATATGTGCTATAGGTGAGAATAACCGTCTCATATCAAATATTTCCTTGCTCGTTCACCATTTCATCAACAAATCATAACCCGACATCAATTTCCAGAAATATAGTCCAAAAAGCCAAGGAGTTGGGAGTGCGTTCGATAGCCATACCAGTGATCAATTCGGTTAAGAAAAATTACCCAGCGGATGAAGGTGCCCACGTTGCCTTGCGAACCGTACGGCGATTTCTGGAGAGGCACGGTACCGCTCTAGACACTGTGATATTCGTCGCTGACAAATTAGATTTAAGTATTTACGAAGTCCTGTTGCCTTTGTACTTTCCTCGGTCGAAACAAGAAGAAGACGTGGCTAGGTGATTGTATGATCTTGATAAAGCGTCGGCAACAACAACATTATTATTGCAGATATCAATTACCTAGTGACATAGGAGGTGCTGATGGGGAACCCGTCATGCCGGACAGACAAATTAGAATCATTGACAATCCACAACACGCACTACACGGTAAGGAACCATCGTTAGTTTTTCTAATATGTAAAAGGATCTGTTCGTAATGAGTTCTTCAACATTTATGGCTTAGAGTTTAGTTTAACATTTTATTAGCTCATCTAAAATTGATGTTAAATTTAAATTTTAACCAGTGATAATGATAATGTTGGCCAATGAAGATAATTTAATACCAATAAAATAACCAATATAATATCCAGTACATTGTCATCAAGGCTTTTGTTATATAAATTAATCTTCACAGAGTCGAAAAACAACAAGCATTTATCATCACCAATCATTCAGGCATATTTTCCTTTTTCCTTCAATTATTCATTCTTCATTTTCCTTATCCTTGAAAATCTGAGTGCATATTATCTTATTATTTCCCTTCCATATTTATTCCATCCTTACCAGTTGCTTTAAGATTGCTACCCATATCTATGCTTTCCTTTATTTCCCTTTGTCATAGGAAATAAAGAAAAACCTTTCCTTCTCCCATTTGTTTAATTTGTATTGTTTGTCCTCCTCAATCTTGTTTGGGTGATTAAGTGTTCCTCCTACATTTTACTTTATGCTCGTCCCCTTGGTCCATTATTTTGTCTTGTTTATTTTAAATTCCTGTTGTTCTGTGTTTGGATTCTTATCATTCTATATTTCCTATTAGTTCTACTAATCTCCTTTTCCCCTTTATTTTTATTCTACTGTATTCCTTGTTCTTTGCCTTATATTATTCATCATCTTTATCGTTATTACTGCTAATCAATTTCAGTGTTGAGGTACCACCATTAGTTTGTTTACAATGCAAATGGGCTTGTCCATAATACCTTTTTTATCTTTATGGTTCTAGAGTTTAAATTAATATTATATTAGCTCATCTGAGGTTAATATTAGCCAGTAATTATGATAACGTTGACCTACGTAGATAATTTAATTCTTGTCTCAAATTAACGTGACGAGATTAAGCTTCTTATGTTGTCTAACGTAATCCAGTACGTTTTCGTCAAGGCTTTTGTTACATAAATTAATCTTTACGATCAAAGAAAAAAAAAACAACGAACATTTATCCTTATTTGTAATTGTATTGATCCGTACCAAGGATGATTAACGAAGGATTTGAATTTTGTGAGTCGATCTGTGTTGTGCGTTAGAAAAACAAATATGCATTACGATATATATAAAAATGAAATTAAACACAATAAAACTTCGGATTCGTTCCGGATAGTATTTTGATGGGAAATGAATAATGCCTGTATTGTTAGCAGCTGATGATGAATCCCTATCCCTCTCTTCCCAGTTGGAAGTCGCCCTCGGTGATGCGGGAACGTTTGCTCAAATGCAGTCTGACCCAGACAGACAGCGTCTTCTGGGCGAGAGACCACTCAGCGATCCGTTGGCTGATATTATGCTGAGAGAAATTCAGCATCAAGAACGGTAAGTTTTTTAATGGACTTAATTTTTCGTTATTCGTTATCTGTATTTAACATCTGCTGTCGTCCTAGGTAATTATGGATTTGAATAGTGAGCTAATGTCGTCGTGTATTAGCTGTACTGCTTTTCCATTTATCCAGATGTAATCTATGTAATATCGATTTTACCATTATTGTTGAAACTAAGGGTATATATATGGGATTGTTTTCTCTAAGAATGTTGATATTTCGTGTGTGTGTATATACTTTTTTATTATTTAACGCTTCTACACTATTATCAATTGACGTATTGTTTATTGTTAATATTCATCATCAATATGTTAGAAGCAGTTATGGAATTACAGTGTCGTCACGTATTTTCCATTCAGATATAATCTATATCGTATTGATTTTACCTTTATTATTGGTAGAAATAAGGGGATATATATGGTATTATTTTTACCAAGGATAGTAGTAAATATATTGGGCACAGGTTATGATTTATTATTTAAATTAAAGCGTTGGTCTATATAGATGATATTTCATTATAATTATTTTAGTAATTGTATATGCACTTGGTAGCAATAAAAATATTAGTAGTCTCAGTAATCAACTGCTCTATTTCTTGAAGTATTCTTTCTTACTTCTGAAAAATATGTTAAAGGAAAATAACAAACATTCTGAAAGACAGAAAAAAGAAAAGTTATATGGGAATTGCATGACTTGTCATAACATTTAGGTTTAAGCAAGAATTACCAAAAATAAAAATTAAATGCCTTACTAGATCTACCTTAGGAATAGAAAAAAGCTAGTTACATTAGTATAATATATTAAAGAGAAAAGAAGATTCTAGATCTGCAAAAATTAGCGATAGAGTATAGTTGTAAAACATGGCTGTTAGTAAAAGAGGATGAGAATAGATTAGAAGTTTGGGAGAGGAAGATTTTAAGAATATTTAGAGGATGAAAGACAAGAAGGATGGTATATGAAGGTGTAAAACAAATCAAGAATGAGATGGTTGGATCATATTAGCCAATGTCAGAGTAGAGGAAGACCAAATAAGAGATGTTAGATGCAGCAACACAATAGGTGCTGATGTATGGAGAAAAGTTCTGATCAAGATTAAAGTAAAGAGTAGTTAGCGCAATTTATGTGATATACATTTTATTGGTCTGTAAAATACATCAGATATATTACAAAATCTCACAAAATTCAACACACTGAGGTCTATGAAGAACAACTAGTTGGATATTTAGGTCTTGTTCACTAAATAACAGGAGGAGATTGATTTGAGATTCTTGTCCTTTTCTGGGTGATAATTTAATTTATTAATTTATGCTGGACTCATTGCATATATCTCTGGACTATCTTGACTTTTTGTTGAGCGCAGATGTGCGTAAGTTTAAAGTTTTTACTGCCAATATTGGTTCTTAAGGAAGAAGACATTTTCCAACATCACTTTCATACAACATTTTCCATCTCAAATGGGATTTTGGGATTCTCCTAAAGATAAAAAAGTCTTTAAAAAAACCTTTATGCGTCTATACATTTGTTTAAGGTTTTAGGAACAAGCTACAAAAAACATAATAAGACACGCAAACATCTTATTGATATTTTCGTAATGGAGGCATTCACTGAGTGCTCTCTCAAGCCCAAAGAGAGTCTTGATTAAAGGTATGTGCTTAATGGTGAGAGATTGTAACAACTGGTGCATACTACTGTTTCTTCTCATCCAGAAGATGCACCAGTTCCTCTAGTCGAGGTTCATGTAAGGACCAGAGGAGTTCAGATGACCAATAGGATTGCTCACGATATATTCTACAGGAATGGAAGGCAGTAGGAGTTAGTGGTAGTAACAAACTTCTTTAGTTGAAAAATCTGATAGCCACGTATTATCAAATATTGACAAATGTTCTCCCGCTGTAATCAAATAATCCATTGTTAATTATTAGTGTTTATGATATGTTGTGCAAATAAGGAGTTATATTTATAAAATTTTTCTTACGAGTGTTGCTTGAGTTTTCGTTATATAACTGTGCGACTGATTTAAATTAAATTGAGTTAAATGTTTGTCATGTTTCTTGCGTCATTACATTTTTTGGTGGTATTGTATCTAAATTGTATTTCCACGTAAAAACCGTCGTTTAGCCCTTTAAACTGATTGGCTTAACCCCTTAATCCCGCCCGACGAAGGCTTATATTTTATTCAATCAATTCCGACGGGCACCCGGCCGCATTGTAAGAACTTCTCGAGGCCGGCTGTCACAGTCGGCCGCCGTAGTTTCCACGTGTACACACGGGCCCTTCCACAATAGGCGGTTTGCGCGGCTCCCTCTTCAGGTCGCGTTGCCGTTTTGTTCTTCGGCGTAGATAATTTCCGCTCCTCGGCTCTCGGAGAAGGAACAGGGAGATAGGAGAGAATATGACGGACGCAGTCGATGAAGACAATTATATTCCCGAGCGGATACCTCCGAATGTACCGTTCAAGAACGCTTTTTATGTGTGGATGAGGAAAGCAAGGTACTGATGTTGCACCAGCAAGTTTTAACAAGCTAATTAATGTTTTTTTTTCATTCCTTATTGGTATTGACACATTTTAGAATACCAAGTTCCGCCTTCTATCCTTTCTTGTATCGGTATAGTAGTTTGTAGTACCAATGAGTTTTATTAGATGAATTGATTGGGATACAAATCAATACTAACAATATTGCTGTTTTCCTTCCTTTTTTTATGGCACCACCAAGTTTTAGAACACCTAGAAGATTATTGTATTCACGATGTTTCATAGGAAAACTATTACTGTTTATAGTTAAGAACATTATTTATAGATTAATTATTGAGAGATTAATTGACTGATATTAACAAAATCAATATGATTCATAAGAACAATGTTGCTGTTCTGATTTCTTTTTTATGGCACTAGTAAGTTTTAGAAGACCGAGAGATGATTTATTTATTCAGTATTTCATAGGAAAATATTTCTGTTTTTTTCTATCGTGTTTTGTATTAGTACAGTTTTATTGTGATTCATAGGAATAATGTTGCTGTTTTCAATTCTTTTTTATAGCACTAGTGAGTTTTAGAAGACCGAGATATGAATTACTTATTTAGTATTTCATAGGAAACTATTACTGTTTTCCTTTTTCTATCATCTCGGCAGCTTTTTGTATGAATATAGTATTGATATGATTCATAAGAATAATCTTGTTGTTTTCAATTCGTTTTTATGGCACTAATTTTAGAACACCGAGTTATTCTTTCATTGTTTCATACGAACCTATTACTGTTTTCTGTTTTCTATCAGTTTTTGTATTAATATAGTATTAGTATGATTTCTAGGAACAATGTTGTATTTCTTTTTTTATACAGGTGTTACGTTTGGTGTTAAGTTTTATCGATTAAATTTCGCTTCATTTATTCGTTTTATTTAAAAATAGATTTAAAAAGAGCCGTATTACAACACTTTTTGTTACCTTTTTTTTATTTGAGTGCCTCCCTCATAAAATAACAACTTTTAAACAAAATTAAAATTCATTCTGTTCCAAGATATTTTCTTTCAACAGTAAGACAGGTGGTCTTCTAATTTCTGAACACCTTTTTCATGGATCGATTTGCCCTTGCTTTCAAAATGAGCTTCAACCTCGGCAGTTACTTGAGTCATTTGAACCGAACATCTTTTCCTGGAATATTATTTTGAGGTCTGCAAATGGGTTTCGCAAGATTATTTATTTTAGACTGTTTATGTGTATAAACTACACTGCTAGGTGAACTTACTGTTTTGAAATAGAGCAACATATTTGATGGTAAGGATTGTTGTATGATTAGAACTATCAGCTTCTTTCAAAGACACAAGGTGGCGTTGAAGCCACAGTTCTTCCTAAGAAGCCATGTAGGTCTGAAACGCTTCGAGAACACTTTGAGAAGATTTGGCAAAAACAATTGTTATACCGCAGTATTTAAACAACACTGTGTTCGATAAAAATTCACAAAGTAGCAATATTATTTGTACTGATATGTATCTTTGGTACGATTATTGAAAAAACCTACTAGTCTCTAAATCATGCGTTACTAGATGAATAAACACAAAATCCGTTAAAAAATGTGTTAATAGTAGAAAACAGTAGGTAAGATGTCACGTCACACATCACAAAAATTACTGAACCGCATGGAGAGCATCATGGAAAGTGTTTTGTAATGTTGTAAGATTTAAGGAAAGTTTTTGATGAAACTGTACATCTCGTCAATTACGTGAAGATTGTTCAAAAAAGCGTCCAAAGAAATTGATCGATATCTTTTAACACGCAACATTCTAACTGGATTATATAAACTTGGTGAGGAGCTAAAAGTTTTCCAAATGAGATAAAAATAATAATAATGAGATAATATCAACGAAACCACTACACTTTACAGGCAAAATTATTTTTATCAACAATTTTAATAAAAATTAGTTTTTTATGGATTTGAACATTTATTATCCACTTTTGAGTGGAAATAAAAAAGGTAATATCTGTACACGGCACCCAAAGTTCCTGTTATTTTACACCAACAGACTGACAGATTATTCTGCGCATTCAATTGAATTCAATGGAAGCTACCTCAATTTTTAAAATATGGGTGTTTAATAAGGTCGAGCAAATAATGACTGATTGATTGATTGATTGGGAGAACAAGTTTGACGCAAACGCCGATAAAAAATTACAAAACAAACAAAAATGCGCTCATTGACGCTGACTGAGGCTTTTCAATAATTGAAACTATTATATTAAATCGATATCTCTTTGTTAATTTACAGCCTGTATATACAAAAGCGCTATAATCGATAGCGCATACAATTTCAGGTGCTCTATATTTTACACTACCAGCGATGCTTTAGCGGAGTTTATTTATTATTAAATCGTCGGCTATTCTAGTTTCTGCGTCCAGTTGACAATGGCATCAGAGTAAATTTATCATATTTATTTGGTTAACAAATTATAAGTCGATTTTTTTTTGATAAAAGTTACAGAGATTTTATCCGTTCGCACTTATAAAATTTAATTCAAAAAATATAGGTTTTTACCCAACTAATATATCAGGACACTTCGTAATATTTCAATGTTATAGCCCGTCCAATAAAACAGTCAATACAAGTCATCGAAATTTATGACAGCACGTCGCTATGTTGCCGCATCAAGTTTTGCTTTTGGTTCACTTTTACCGGTTTGTAACCTCTAATTATTTATTATCACTAATGTTTTGATGAATTTTGCAAACATTTGGAATAACCATAATGGAATTTGATAAACTAATTCTCTTTTCTGCTCAATGTTTTCCTTTTAATTAATACAAATTTAGAAGGAAACAGCCCTCTGAGTTTAAAACGAATTTTACACTTTTACAAACTGCAATTGGCAATGTGTTCGATGTCATCTGTGACACGTATTGACTGTTTTATTGGATGGGCTATACGTTTCCCCGGAACACGTATAGTCTATCCAAAGCAGCAGTGAACTCACACCATCTCAATCTATGACGTCAAAACATCACAATGTTGCCCCATTTAACTTTGACATTTATTTTATTTTAGTTTTTATATATAACGATATTCTAATATTAATAAAATAATATGACATTTAGCTTATTTTAGTCTTGATATATAACACTATTCTAATATAAATAAAATAATGAAACAAAAATATTATAAAATATAATTTATTTTAATATTATAGTACATCTACAGTGTATCCAAAGTTGCTGTGAACATACGTCATCAAAATGTTTAATGTATTGCCTGCCGCAGTTTGTAAATTCGTTTTAGAATCAAACAATATTTTCCTTCTCATTTTATTCTAGTTAAAAAGAGACACAATGTGTCTTATACTTTCGAACACGTAAACGAATGATCCTGTCAAAGTCGTCCGGTTGTCAAAGGTACCCAAAATTCTTGACAACAATAGTGGTAAGAGGTTATAACTCTAACCTATAAACTATTGTGGCTGTATAATTAACTGTAGTTTTTAGATGTACCGTAATATTAAAATAAATGATATTTTTGTTTTATTATTTTATTTATATAGGAAATTTGTTATAAGTCAAAGACGTAATAAACTAAAATTCAGAGTTGATGCGGCAACATTTCACCGTTTTAACGTCATAAATTGAGATGATGTATGTTCATACCAACTTTGGATAGGAAATATAAATGTTATCAAATATAATTTATTTTAGGATTATAGCATATCTAATGCATATATTATCGAAGGACTTAAACTACAATTAATAAAAACATTTACAATAATTTGTAGGTTATAATTATTTTATTATATATTATTAGAGAACATATTTACCTTCTTATGCTTAGTTTTTGTCTCCTACGATTCTGTGTTTTTTATTTCAGTTTTCAGACAGCATTTATCTCTTTTTAACTGGAATAAAATGAGAAGGAAATATTGTGTGGTATTACAAGAAATTTACAAACTGCAATAAGCAATACATTATACATCTTGATGACGTAAGTTCGCTGCTACTTTGGATAGACTATAATCTTAATTATACAATTAAAACTCTATATTTTCCTTACTTTAAAATAACTTATTATTCGTAGTCCGCGTTAAAGTACCATATATATACGAAAAAAACGCAAAACTTATTTAAAATCTAACCAAAACGTGTCGTTTTCAATTTCGAATTACTTAAAACGTCATATTGTTGTACACTTTTTTCTTAAGTACTATATTCGGATAATACACGGAACTCAGTTGAAACCTAACCTTAATTCATCAAAAAACGTAGCACATGAAAAATGACACAATGACATTTATAGTTATTTTCTCAAATACGATTTTGGCGCTATGACAACGTTGTCAGGCCTTCGCTGCGACCGGATTTAACAAAACAACACCGAGACAAAAGGCAATCGCTCATGTGTTACTTGGTTTTAATTACATTCGATCAGTTACTCGTATTGTTTTTCAAGAATTCGTTTTTCCCACTGGCTGGGCGTCGTCGATAGAGTACACTGAAAATAGAAAGGGCGAACGGATATTGTTTTTCCACAGCCTGCCGAGATTATTCAGTACAAAGTTACGAACGATATCAACGAAAATAATCTCGTTAAAATTGACGCAGTTTAATTTAAGATGAGGCATAATTAAAGCGCAATAATAATTTTTTTGTTTGCACTTCGTTGCGTCATAACGAACCGTTAATTATTCTAAGTTTATTTTGTTTTATTACAGAGAGAAATTGTTGTTGATTATATTTACCATATGTCGTAATCTTTTTGGAGTTTTTTTTCGTGCTAGGTGTGAATATCCTTTATATATGTCGTACGCAACGTAAGTTCGCGGTTTCCTGTTGGTCCGTAGGGGTGGAATATCGAGTTGGCGGGGAGAAAGTTCGACGTCACGCACTATATTTCGTGATTTATTAAAATAATTTACAACCGGGCAATTGCTACGTTGAAATCTTAATCTCCCGAATTATATTTGTCAGATTTTCGACAATAAAAGCATCGGGAGATGCTATTGTGCTTGTCGTAAGTCAGTCGTCGTGACTAGCAGCTTGAACAGAAATGGAAGCGTCGTCGACCAACATCTTAGCTAGCCTGGCTAGCTTCTTCGGTCTCAGTACATCGGAGGCCCAAATACAATTCGAAGAAGACAGGTATTAGAGAGTAATTAATTTTAGAGAAAGTAATTTTAGTATTAGAATATCTCGCATATTTTCTCGGGTTAATTTGTTCGTTAATGTCCAATTAATTCTTTTAGATTGTTTTATCGGAATTATAAAGCATACGAAATTATAATCCGGATTTTTAACGTTGAGTGAAATCATGGACTTCTAAAATTAATATAGAATATCTAGAGTAGTAAAAATGTTGGCAAGCAAGGCAAAGAGTTAGTCTTAGTTTTGAGCTCTTCTTCAAAATAATAATCCCATAAGAGAAATATTTCGACTATCTATTTATAGTCCGTTGAATAAAACCATTTACTCTGAGTTTTAGTTCTTTTTGGCTCTGATATATTCTAATCTAAATAAAATAATGAAAAAAAATTAACATGCATATATTATCGAAGGACTTAAAACTATAATTCGTACACAGTTATATAACTTAGGATTGTATTTTATTACATTTACATTGAACTATTTTCCATACCACCTATGAGGTAAAGTTCTAGGCGCGTTTTTTATGTTGTGGTGGTCCCCTGGAGGCTTAATCCACCTAATTGACAATTGTAGATCCAAGTAATGTATTTTACATTCATTAGAGAGCATATTTATACTTTACGTCTAGTTCTTGTTTCCTTCGTTGCAGTGTTTCCTTATCAAGTAATTTTGATATCACTTAGTTTGCTTCTGTTACATGTGTATATTCTTCTTGGTAAAATTAGATTAAAGCATTGTATTTCCCTAAATGCATTTGTCATATCTGCAGTTTTGAAAATTGTCAGCATTTAATCATAATACCACATTCAGAGAATTTTATTCAAATGAATAACTAGCTGTTGATCTCCAGTCTATCTAACATTGGTTTACCATTCCATTCGATTGTCAATCTTGTACAATGTGTCTGGCCGAGTACATCAAAACCGAAGGTGTTATTAACCATTCCTGTTCCCAGCATGAAGAACAATATAACTATTATATATAATATAACTTTTGTTATCTTAACACTATTTTCATCATCTATTCATCAGTGACCCAATGTGTCATTCTGAAATATCCATGTCTCATCTAAATACAGAAATTGAAATAAGACTTGATTTTGTTATATGATTTTAAAAATTATATTCTTTTAAATACAATGTTTGGACCTCTTCTTTACACCATTTAAACCCTACATTACCTAAGAGTGTATGAAGGGATATTCTACATCCCTCGAAGAGTTGCATATCTCTTAAGCTTTCTATGGATGCTTTGCCGACTAACAATTTTCTCTGAAATAATTGTAATTTTTTTTATATTGAAACAACTACTCACTGTTTTTATACATTTCATATATTGGACCTCTGATGAAGGAACCATCCTTTTTGAAACGAAAACATTGTCCAATTCTAAAACGAATTTACAAATTGCAGCAGGCAATATATTAAACATCTTGATGATCTGAGTTCACTGTTATTTTGAATAGACTATCATTACATAGTATAAAACAAAGTCGCCTTTTCTCTCCCTATATCCCTATGTGCGCTTAAATCTTTAAAACTACGCAACGGATTTTGATGCGGTTTTTTTCAATAGATAGAGTGATTCAAGAGGAAGGTTTATATGTATAATACATGCATAATATACTAAGGCAACATTGCTAATTTTAGAGGTTTCTAACGTGATGTCGTAAATTAACCTATTTTTTAGGCTTATTTAGCAATTAGCAAAAACGCTGCCTAACCCTACGAGTTAGATCAAATTAATGTACTACAGTATTGTACACCATAAAAAGGTCTACAAAAAAGTCCGCGATGGTATATGTTTATCTTTTAGGGATAACCCACATTAACCATTTTTATTGTTTACTTTTTACGTGAGAAAATGGCTTATTTACGAAGCTATTTTAAGCAATACGGCATTAATCCTTATCGAATTAAGTACCTTAAATACAGTGTGTTCCTTACAGCATGTAAATTAAACAAATATTTTCGGAGATATTACAAATTTAAAATTTGCGTTTAAAAATGTGTAATGTAATAAAAATTGTATGAATTTAGATATTCCAAAGATAGCAGGAAATCTTCATAATAAGTATAGGGGAAGAGGAATTGTTTTACTCCAAATTTAATGCGTGCAGGCCAAGGGCAGTAATGAATGAACCAAAAATACTGGATCGATTTTAATCATGTTTTCATTGAGTGACATAGGCATATATATTTTATGCCCGTGCAAAGTCGGAGCGGGCCGCTATGTTTTTATATACAACGTTCATATTTTTTCTGTAGTCTATTTAATTTAGTATCAGCATTGCACCCGTGCGAAGCCGGGGCGGGTCGCTAGTATATAATATATAAGACTTCCTTCATGTGTCACTGAAATTCTAAGTGTTTGGATTGATTTTGATGAATGTTTTTGTGAATTCGAAAAATGATTGTGAATACACACGGACACGGTAGGTGGCGCTGCGAGAGTGTTCGAGGTTTTTTATTATTTTAAAAGTATTTTTCAATATGATCTTATATATCACAACAAAATCATAAATTATTTTATCCAAACAATATGCCATGTTTCGATATGACAGCGTCTGTTGTGTATATATATCGAAATTAATGTTCGTTAGGTTTTAATTAATTCGTACGCTTTGTTTTATCGAAGTTATTTGGATTTTGTGACGTCATACATAATATGAGCTATATTAACGTTTATGATTTTTAAGGGGTTTATGGTTATTGCTTTGGGATTAGTGTCGGTAATTTTCGTTTATTTGCTCGCGTTGCTGCTTTGTTTTTGTTGCAATAACCCGACGGTGTAATTTCGTGTTATTGATACCGCTTTGTTTCATTTAAAAATTCGAAACTGGAAATCTACGTCAGTGCAGCGCTCGTTTGTGGATAAACTGAGACGAAGACGAAGCCTGTAAGTTTGTTTCGCGACAACATTCGTATGTTACCAGAAAGATGGCGCAGAGCCGCAAAAAGTCGTTTCTTATTTTTTATAAGAAATAAATTTGCTGATAAATTTATACAATGTCACTTCTCTAGTAGATAATCAAAAGTGTGCAAAAATCAACAAGTTCCGAGACTAATTAATAAAATAACAACTTTGGGTAAATCTTCTAAGGTCTTTAACTTTAACAGTGTGGTAACCAGTCTAGTGGTCTTCTAATTTTTTAAATATCTTTTTCCTATGACGTCTTTGCGTTTACTTCTTTATTTGAGCCAAATCTCTTTTCCTGTAACGGTCGTTTGAGGTCTGTAGACCAAATCTATAGGAAGGTAAAACAATTTAAAGAGCTTTTTGACTATCGATTTGTTGTACGATGCATTGTTTCAAAATTAACAAAAGTGGTTTCACTAGAACGATTATAACTGTTAATTTAAACGCTAGATTGCCATGAAATTTGACTATTAGGTTTGTTTAAGAAAGGTTAGGCGTATTCAATCACGCTAGGTCAACCTCCGAACTTACTACATGTCATCTAATGTAAAGAAAATGCAACCGAAATATGGAGATATCTACCAAAGGAACTGTACAAAACGCAAGGATAAGATATGTTTATAAATTGCCTTCGTTATTCTTTTAACAACGTCTTAACATCATCATATATATGAAAACTGAAATAGCCAAACTCAATCTTTCGGGCCTTACAACTCTATTCGAAATTAAATGTTATTCCCTGATAGAAATGCTTCGTTTTTATTTATTTTTAACGTGCAAAAGGAGCAAAATTCGCTTCTAAATTTACACAAAGAGAGAAATTAGAATATGAGGTAAATTACCCCCTTGAAATTATGGAATTGATAAAAGAAAGACGAAAAGCCCAAAGGGTATGGCACAGAACCAAAAATGCTGTAGAAAAAATAATATTTAATAGAATCAGTAATCATACAAATCACAAGATTAAAGCATATAAACAGAATTGCTTCGTAAATATGTAAATGAATTGAATTTAGCCCGAAAGCGGACAAAGATTACTCGCTATGGAAAACAACTCGGAGATTTAAAAGACCAATTATTAGAGTACCGTCTATTAAGAATGATCGAAATTAATGGGTTCGACGTAACAGTGAAAAAAGCTGAATTATTCGCAGACCGTTTAGCTAACGCATTCCAACCGAATGATATAGAATCTACAATAGATATAAAGCCTGTTTATCAGCCCTATGTAATTGTAAATCTGATTTCTCCATTGAAGTTGCTACAAATAATAACCTCGATCCTAAAAATGTCTGACAAAGAAGTAGAACAAGTTGAATATTACACAACAGCATCATCATAAGTTTACATATTGTATTAAATGCTGGTCTTTATTTATAAGAATTTTCCTCCCATTTTTTCTTTGTCTTTAATGTATACTTTTTGTAATTAGTTACCCAAACATATAAAATACTATTATCATATTAACTATCGTGGCCGGGATAAAGGTTTTCAAAGAGAAACCTCCGAAATCATAATATGAAACGGAACGAAAAGCGCTGCACGTGCGCTCGAAATATCCCACAGCGAATTCTTTGTTTGGTTTTTTCGGTTTGTAGTTTCGCGAACGCAGGCTTAGATTTAAATCCCGAACAATTACGATTTCACCGCCGCAATTGCTCGATAGTAAATCGCGGAAGAAATCCCGGCGATTTTTCTATGTGGCTCGGAACTTTCTCTCGCACACAGACCATCACCCTCGAATGAATAATTCATGTTGTGCATACACACGGCGATTTTATTAAATATAATTTTCAATTTCAGTTGGCTTTCTTTGAGGAAAAACCAAAATGGTCAATACGCAATAACATTTTTAATCTACAATCAAATAACAGGTCAATTGAGTCCCCAGCCTGACACATAGATGGCGCTACTAGAATTAAATCCGTATGTTTTTTAGTTAGCCCTAATCCTCAAAAGATGCGTGTATACATTTGACAATTGTCAGATTATTAGTTTGTGAATTATAGCATTTTGAGTGAAGCAACTTTTGTTATTGTGAAAAAAAATGATAAAAAGGAATTTCGCGTGTTGATAAAATATTGCTTTTTGAAGGGAAAAATTACAGTTGAAGCAAAAGCTTGGTTTGATGCCGAGTTTCCGGACACTGCCCCAGAAAATCAACAATCAAGGATTGGTATACTAAGTTTAGACGTGGTGAAATGAGCATCGAAGACGGTGAACGCAGTGGACGCCCAAAAGAGGTTGTTACCGACGAAAACATTTTTAAAAATCCAAAAAATGATTTGAATGACCGTAAATTGAAATTGCATGAAATCTAAGACACTCTAAAGATATCAACTGAACGTGTACATCATATCATTCACGAATATTTAGGTATGAGAAATCTCTGTGCAAAGTGGGCGCCTCGCGAGCTAACTTTTAACCAAAAACAACGACGATTCGGAGCACTGTTTGAAGAGGATCAAGCGTAATAAATCCGAGTTTTTGCGTCGATATGTGACAATGGATGAAACATGGCACCATCATTTCACTCCGAAATCCAATCGACCGAGTGAACTGCACACGATAAACCCCCTCCAAAGCGTGGGAAAACGTAACAGTCGGCTGGCAAGGTTATGGCGTCTGTATTTTGGGATGGGCATGGAATAATTATCATTGACTCTCTTGAAAAAAAAAAGGACCATGAACAGCGACTATTACATAGCGTTGGACCGTTTAAAGGACGAAATCGCCGAAGAACGCCGCATTTGAAGTGCTGCTTCACCAAGACAATGCACCGTGTCACAAGTCAGTGAAAACGATGGCAAAAATCCATGAAGGGGGCTTCGAATTGCGTCCTCATCCACCGTATTCTCCAGATCTGGCCCCAAGCGACTATTTTGAACAAACTGAGGCCTATTTTGAAGCAAAAGACAAATCGTACTACAAAAATGGTATCGAAAAGTTGGAGGGTCGCTATAATCAATGTATGGTACCTTCGAATGGAATTATGTTGAATAAAAAAACTAATTTTGCCAAAAAAATGTGTTTTACTATGGTAGACCGGGGACTTTTCAGTTGACCTGTTAGGTCTCAGCACTTTGGTTTTTGGTGCACTCTGATTTCGGAGTGCAAAAAGCGCCGGGAAACAAAGACGGCGTCGGCCGTCCGCCTTCGCGGTGCTTCTACCACCGCCGCGTCTCATCGTCGAGGCGACGCGGAATTTTCGCGCTCAGTCAGTCAGTCGGCCCGTCACTTGTTGCCGCGAACGTGCAGTCGCGAACGGAGGCCGTGGAAAATGTCTGTCGACGCTCCCCCATCTCCCACCGTCCTATCCAGCGTGGCCAGTTTCCTAGGCCTCAACACCGTCGAGGTCAGCGTGCAATTCGAGGAAGACAGGTAACCGCAGCTTGTGTCTCGACCTTTTCTTTATCGAGTTCCGTTTCCCGCGAGCAAATCCGCTTTCCTCGAGTTTATTTTTAACGGCGAAACGCGTCACGATACGGGAAACTCGGGATTATTTGGTTAGTGGGAATGTGCTAGGAGACCGATTCCGTTTTTACGTCTAATGCTATTAACGGTGCATCTATTTTTGTTCCTTAAAAATCGTTTATTTTCATTAATGATTGAATACGAAACATCAAAAGTTTCATTGAAAAACGTTTGGAAAGATATTGTTCAAAAACATAGACGAAATAAATCCGGTAAAATTCATCCAACGCAATTTTTTTTTGGCAAGTCATACAGTGAGAAAAACTTTTTAGTGAACTTGAATCAATCTCAAAGACTTGTGAATGAATGGTTTGGCCGTGTCAACCAACCTACATTCCGTCAAATTACTCTTAATTCCGGAAGTTCTAAATATATAAAAATTAATCAATTTTCGTAGCATGTAAAATTCGATCAAACATTGGAGTTAGAATTTGCATTATCCTTTTTTCTTCCGTGAAAAAATTATGTGAAATTAATTCGTCTTATGGCTAAAAAATATTACAGTTTAGTGCAAGGCCAATTTCTGAAGATGATGAATTTCAGATCGATAATCTTACGCATTAATAGATGGGAGGCGTCTGAATATATAAAACCTACAATCTATCACATTTAATTTGTCAGTGTCCAGACTATTTTAGTCCATGGCATCTAACATTTCGATCAATAAAAGAGTTAGTCCGATACTTACTAATCAAGAACTAAATAATCTTAAGACGTATTGTGTTCTACTCTTACCACTGAATTGAAGTGGTACCCATTTATCTTGTTCAATGCGAAACGGACTCTTGAAGATTTTAATCAAGGTATTATTTGATTATCAAAACTAACTGTAGGCGTGCTTCATTCTCCAACTTTTTTTTACTAGTTTTAAACCTGTAAAATCAAAATATTGTGTAATTACAGTATCTTCCACGAATACATTTTTAATTTTACATTTGGCTTTCATTGCTCCCAACTTATTTTAAATTTTCAAGCTAAACTTAATATATTTCTAATAAGTGATGAGCTTTTGTTGACAAAATTCTATGCAGGTTCAATATAAGCGAGATTAATCACATTTATTTGATTCAGCACATTATCAGTACAGATAACATTCATATAGAATAAATGTACCACTCATTGTGTTAATTGAATAACTAAAATATTAGTAATACATTAAGTTCATTGTAATAATCATTCAAATACTAGGTATGTCAAAAGAAAGCTTATATTTATTTAATCTTCTGCCTTGAAATTCATTCCTTCTTCTGAAAATGAAGCCAATTCCGTTTTTACGCTTAGTGCTATTAACCGTGCATTTATCTGTTTTTTCCTTAAAATTCGTCTATTTTCATTAACGATTAAAAACGAAACATCAAAAGTTTCATCAAAAAGCGCTTTGAAAAAATATTATTTAAAAAAATAGGCGAAATAAATAATAATCACATGGAGAAAAGTATGGACTGTACGCGGTAAAACTCATCCAACGCGATTTTTTCGACGGGTCATGAAGTGAGAAACACTTTTGGTGAACTTGAATCAATTTCAGAATTGTGGGCTTGTGAATTAATGGTTTGGTCGTGCGGAAAAGTGCAAAACTGCACCAAACTGTTACAAGAACTACTCATTACATGTTTACGGATTTACCAAGCTCTATTCATTTTGCGGACCTTCCAAAGATATAACAATTAATCCCTCCTCATAGCACGTAAAATATTATCAATAATAGGCGTTAGATTGTTGATTAAATAATTTTCATTTGTAAACGCATTATTATGTTTTCGCCGTTGATAAATTGATATGAATCTCAATTAACTCATGATTAGGATGTATCACAGATAATACGTTTCAGATTGATAAACTTGCAAATTAATAGATGGGAGACGTGTTAGTATACAAAGTCCATAATATATTACATCCATCAAAGTGTCAAGACTAATTTAGTCCATTTTCATGGCATTTAATATTTCCATCAATAAATGAGTTACTTCGATACTTACTCATCAAGTTCTAAATAATTGTAAGACGTATTGTGTTCAACTCTCATCGCTGTATTGATGTGGTACCCATTTATATTGTTGTTCAATGCAAAACCAACTATAGGCTTGCTTTGTCCCCAACTTTTTATTACCAGTTTTGAACCTGTAAAACCAATATCTCTGTCATTACAGTATATTCTCAGAATATATTTTTAATTTTACATTTGGCTTTCATTGATCCCAACTTATTTTTAAATTTTCAGACCAAACTTGATATATTTATAATAAGTGATGAACTCTTGTTGACGCGGATATATATATATATATATATATATATATATATATATATATATATATATATATATATATATATATATATATATATATATAAGATATTTCGATACAAGCGAGATTATCTACATTTATTTGCATCAGTACATTATCAATTCAGATAACGTTCATCTAGAATAAACGAAACACTCATATTGTTAATTAATAAAATAACTAAAATATTAGTAATGCATTTCATTTAATAGTCAGTCAAATACTGGAAATCTCAAAAAAAGTTTATATTTATTTTTAGTCTTCTGTCTTGAAATTCATTCCTGCTTCTGAAAATGCGCCAAAAGTCATGGCAAAATTGCCGTGATTAGTATCGTCAATAATTATAAAAATCGTGGAAAGTGGTAATCAGTTGGTGCAAGAATACCTCAAGATACCAAGAGTATTAATTCTACTAGAGGTATTACTAATTTTCATCTTAATGGAGACGTGCGTGCATTTTTTCGCTACTTATGAATATATTTATTTAAACTAATAACTACTTAAATTACCAACAATACAAGCTCTGCAATAAACCAGTCAACATTTATGACGCCAGCACGTCGCAGTTACTGCATTAAATTTGACTTTTGGTTAGTCACTAATTATTATCACTAATGTTTTCAAGAATTTTGTATACATTTCGCAATATAGCCCACCAACCAACCCAATTCGAATTTTTTAGACCGCGTTCTATCGTCCTTCCAATAAAATAGTCGATGGACACCATCAAAATGTATAATGCAACGCTGCCGCATCAATTTTAAGTTTTCGTTTATTTTGATTTTGACAACACAATACTAATGTAAATAAAATTTAACAATATATATTTTAACATTATAGTACATCTAATGCATATTTATTGAATGACTTAAATTACAGTTAAATTAAACACAATAGTTTGTAAGTTAGAGTTGTTTTATTATATTTACATTGATATATGACAACGGTATCGACCAATACCAACACAAATCGAATTTTATAAATCGATTTGGTTACATGTTCGGACGCATCAAAATTCATTATATTTCTTTTTAACTAGATTATTGCTAATTATTAAAATGAGAAAGAAAAATGCTCCGGGTTTAAAAGAGATAAACTGCGTTTGGCAATATCTTCGACAGTGTTGATGACGTGCATTAACTAGAGTAAAATAATAAGGAAAAACTACAATTATGTATTGGACCTCATCTATGATGTAATTAGAAACTAAATGTAAATAGTAGAAACAGTACGCTCCCTTGTATGATATTGTGGATAGATATGAATAGATAAACTCATTTGGCATGACTGACGTGGATCTTCTTGTTACTTCACAAGTGGCACAAACCGTACAACTCTCTTGTTGACCTATTATACCTTGTCAACACGGTTAACTCATTTCTCTACCCTAGTACTTTTGCGAGAGGACTTGTGTTGGTTATTCTTTGCTTCGTTGCTACTTACATAGCGACCCATCTGGGTACTGTGATATTTCGTCATTTGCATTGGTTACAGCGAAGACGGCCATGTCGCTGCCTTTGTTAACATAGTTACATATGTACTTTATCAACTTCACAGAGTTACAACATTCCACATTGATGTGAGTCTCAAAAGCCTTGGATAATATTGGCGAGTATGGCACGATCCAACGATTGTCTACATCAACATTTTGTCCTCTTACCTTCGCAGCTATCGATCGCCCATTGTGTGCAACTGATCGCCAACGATACAATGGGTATTCATCATTTCCCGTTATGGTTTCAGCAATCAGGTCTATTGGGTATCGCTTGGAACACTTGCCGTCAACCGTACAGGGTGAATTGTAGTTGAAAACTCTGCAAGGTCCATGTATCATATGTTTGGTAACTACTGCATGGAATGTTGGGTCAAATGTGGGAAAGTGAACATGCAATTGTCCTGTATAATATGTGTAGCGCCAAATGATGTCATCTGGAAACAGCTGTTATATTTCTGAATGTTGGGCGGGAAGTGTTTAGAATCATTTCCAATCCTAGAAACTAAAGAGGGTAAAGGATCAGGTGGTGAGACCAATTGTGGCAATTTTACTTTGCCTCCAGCACAACATAATCCAGTGGATTCACCACTGTATTTTAACGCCTTGCAATATTTACAAATTATTGTCATTTCCCCAGTTGCCACATCATAGTGGAATGCAGCTCGTTCCAGGATCACAGGAGCACTGTATCTACGGAATCGCTCAATTTCATTATGTCGTGCTCGCTGTTGTTGTGTTTGATGTGCATTGCATTCTAAGCCTACCTACTTCATTGTCACTCTCTAAAGAACGCAATTCTGACATAGCAATACGACTATTTTCTTGATCTGTCTCTCTCTGGTCATCAATGTGGTTAGCATGTGAGGTAGCTCTTCGCACATTTGATTGACTGCGACGACCTAAGCCAGGTCGTCTTCTCCTCGGCATCGTAAATTGTAATTAATCAAAGTGAGAAAAGTTCTCGCGTACTTAGCAATAAAGTGTCACTATCACAAAAAATCAACAAAAAAAGAGCACATAATATGAAATGTCACTATCACAAAGGATCACCGAAGTTAAGAAAGTTCTCGCGCACGTAGATTGTCAGATTCGATCCTCGACATCAAAGAAAAAACAAAATTGTTGTTTTTATTTAATTTCGAGCATTTTCATATTTATTCACCTTTTAAATCTTCCCAGGACTTCCACAAATAATGCAAGACCAAAATTATTCAAATCGGTCCAGCCGTTCTCGAGTTTTAGCGAGACTAACGAACAGCGATTCATTTATATATATATATATATATATATATATATATATATATATATATATATATATATATATATATATATATATATATAAGTATTTCTGTAGAAGTTTAGTACATGCATTTTCGTTTCCTTTGTCTATAATTCTTCCTAGAATAGACTTGAATAGATACTCCTTTGAATAGACTCTAATAACTAAACTCAGTAAGTATACATTAATACTCTAAATGACCAAAACGCCCCAAACTATTAGCTACAGACGTAAATAAGTCGAATTGCTGGTACTGGAATACAATTAATCTGAAATAAAAGCATCAGAAACCCCTGCATTTGCCTAGTGATCTTATGAGCTGTGATGCTAGCACGAGGAATTATTGACTTTTTTTTAAAAGAGTTTTTGATTGAAGTTTACATTTGGACGAAATTATTTTTAAGAGATAATGTCAGGAACTTGTTACTTTGCTAATTAAATGTTTCGATAGACTTCACTTGTTTAAATCTATTCCCCATTAAATATAAATCTTTTTTGAGATATAATATTTGTTGCAGATATGAAAAATTGTTAAGGCGCGCCCGCAGCGAAGATCTAACGGAGGTCTCCGGTATAGGATGTCTATATCAGAGCGGTGTCGATCGACTCGGTAGACCCGTGGTGGTATTCGTCGGAAAATGGTTTCCTTTCAGCAAAATTAACTTGGACAAGGTAAGATCGCGTGTCCGTCCGGCATCCGTCATTATGTAAATTACTATTCTCCTGAGAAAAACAACAATTTAACTTTGTCGGAAATTAAAAAAACAAATACTGTTTTGCAGGCCTTGTTATATTTAATCTACTTGCTGGACCCGATCGTGAAAGGCGACTACGTAATTGCCTACTTCCATACCCTCACATCAAGCAGTAACTATCCATCGTTCACGTGGCTTAGAGAGGTGTACAATGTGTTACCGTATAAATACAAGAAGAACTTGAAAGCGTTCTATGTCGTACATCCCACGTTCTGGACAAAGGTTAGTATTTGTTATTATATTTTCAGTAAAACTCCAAATGCTCCGAGTTTGTTGTTCATTTTAGATGATGACCTGGTGGTTCACGACCTTTATGGCTCCAGCAATAAAACAGAAAGTCCATAGTCTACCGGGAGTGGAGTACCTCTACTCTGTTATGTCACCCGATCAGCTGGAGATACCCGCCTTCATTACAGAGTATGACATGACTGTAAGTTGTTATCAAACAATATCTAATCAACGTCGACACCACTAACTTTGTTCTTTCAGATCAACGGGATTAGATACTTTCAACCAGGAGCTCCCACATAAACCAGCTTTGTGTCACAGCTCAGATATAATCCTCATCCCTCTCTAAAAAAAACTAATATAGTATTATTGATTACACAGGTGATAAGTCGCAATATTTTACTAAAAAAGAAAATATATACTTATATGAGAATTAAAAAAAAACAACAACCAAGTCTAAAGCTAGTGGTTACGTTTTTAAGTGTGCCAACGTTATTTCAGCTAAAACAATGAAGGAGCTACATATTTTTAAATAATAATAATAATGAAAAAAATAATTTACCTGAGATATTTTTATCATCAATTATTCGGTGTCCGTGTACGCGTGTCTGCGAGTATATGCGAGCGTGTTCCGAGTGGATGGTTGCGCTTGAGGCATTGTTGAAGCATCGCAAAGAAAAAAGTAAAATGAAATAGAAGCGGCCTTAAATTACGAAATGCCCTGTGAAATCCGACTCACACTCCATTAACTACGCGAAACAAGGCTATTTCGGGTTAAGACCCTTTCTCTTGCTTCTGGTTCTCTTCAGAACAGACTGTCAAGTTTATATTTAACACCGTCTCTTCCTCCCCACCAACCGGCAATCAAGGCAACGCTGTAAACTTGATGGTTGTCGAATCATCACGGGATCCCGCTCGGACGGGACAGTCCCTACGTATCCTTACAGGGTTGTTGAGTCTTATATTAAACGCACTGTACATTTAGTGACTCTTCACACTTTCGACGTAAACCCCCCTCCTCCTACACTCACACACCTTTTCGAGATTTTTGGATGTGCATTTTCGATATATCGGAAATCTATAGCTCCGCGAGCCTTAATCGTTTTTGTTTTTAATAAAATTGTTATTATATGGATACATTCCTTTTTTATATAAGGGCTTTTTACCACCAGGTGGTTAGTACGGTATTGTTAACAGTTTATAGATACGTTTTACGGTTATAGGGCTGCGGTATCAGGGTTTTTCATGGGGCGAGCGCGAGAAACGTCGCCCGGTGAGACGGGCGGCGTCTTCCCCCCGCGCCCCGAAAAGAAACAATCAGCGAGATACCTCATTAGTAATTATTTTCGACAAACGCGCGGGCCGTCGCAAATACCGAGTTGTTCGGCCATTTTGCAACGTCTCGCGCGTGATTTGTTTGTCTAGTGCAAAATTCGGCTTTAAAAAAAATCGTAGACATTAAGATATTTTAATTTGTTTGTAGATTATACTGATTTTATATAAGAGTTGTTGATTAACACAATTTAACGTTTAATTTTTCATGTACTATTAACGGTGGTTCATAGATGAAAATATATTTTTGAGGATCACCCGATGTTATATATATTTTAATAATTTTATTACAGATATGTGAACAGAATCAATCCTTGAGATATATTGTTATCGCAAATAAATAATATTATTGAATAAATTGTTTTGGGTTTTATTTGCTCCCCTGATTATATCTTCAATGTTATTAAAAAATAAAACAAATAGTGTAAATAACATTTATTAGGAATTTCAGTAAATGCACTTTGTATCATATTAAAAGTTAAAACAAGTATTAAGTGAAAATAGAAAATTTCAGAAAATATATTCTTACCCTGTCTTATATCTACTAGGCATTTTGATCAATTTAATAGACAAACAGAAGCATTTATATAATTATAGTAAACAGCAACAAAACTTATATTTGACTATACTAAAGTTGTTTAACAATGCCATTAATATACATATATATCGCTATAAATTGTCAAAATCATTATAGCATTAAAGGGACACCAGATGTTTAATAAATAGTTAAGATAAATGTTATAGTCAAATATATATTTTGTTCAAGAACTTATGACTTCCCAAAACAATTACAGGACGGAGCACGGAGTTTTTTCACGAAAGGGATTAACACGTTGACTAGAGAAACCAACCAAAAGGCAGTCGTCTTGTTCATGTTCTGTTATGTACTTGATTATTTCCTTAACGGATGCCGATACTTGCATCCGTTTAATAGCAGCTTCACGACGGAACTGCTCGGTGATAGCACGCTGCTGTTGAAGATTTGAAGCAACCTAAACGAAATAACATTATAAAAACAATCGATTGTTTAGGAGTTCGAGCAAACTTACCATATCCATATATATTTTACTAGACCCGGCAAATGAAGCAATTCGTATTTCTGAAATGTTGAATAGGATTCAATTAAAACATTATTATATATTTCGGGCAAATTACCTTCGAGTTTCTTTACTTCCGGGCTTCGCCCTTATTATCCTGTTGATTAATCAAAAATAGAAACGCTACACTGTCAAATTGTTGTCAGCTGTCAATTAGGGATGCAGATGATATATCGATATTTACCGAAACAAATATCGATATTTTTGGCCGATATATAAATATTTTTTCAGAATAAATTAAATCACTTTTAATAAAACTTTGTAATTGATACTTGGTTTTAAAGGTTTGTCATATATATCACATAGATATCGATCTATATCTTTTATAAAAATATCGCTATTTTTTTCGGTGCCAAAAATATTACAGCTCAACAAAATTGTAGAAGAAAAATAGATTTGAACATTCTAACCAGCAGTTTTTTTTTTATACACAGAATAAAAATAAGTAATTTTGTATTTGTAAACAAAAAAAGAACACATAATACAGAGAGCTCTAAATATTTTAGTTCTCTATATTTAGTGTTTTCAAAATATGGATATAAGCGATAGTGAGCTAGCTGAATTAGCTGTTAATTTAGATGAACAAGAGCCCGGTATGTCATCAATGTTTTTAGTATCAAATGAAATTGACAATTTATTTAAGGGCCATCAACATCTAAGGAAGATAATAAAGCTAAAGGTGGACGTAATAGTCTCTTAGTAAATCCGAATCAGCGCGGGAATCCGTTATTAAAATCAATATCAAAAGTAGTATGGGAATATGAAGACATTATTCCAGATTATCAAATGGGTATTCAGATGTGCGCATTATTTTTGTCTTTAAAATATCACAATTTGAAACCCAATTATATACATGAGAGACTAAAACAATTAAAGGATATGTACAGACTAAGAGTATTACTTGTTCAAGTATGTTTTTGATAATTTAGTTAGGATATTGCTTAAAAGAAAATTTACTTTCTTAGGTAGATGTAAAAGATCCACATTATGCTTTAAAAAATTTAACTAGGATATGCATTTTAGCCAATTTAACTCTAATTCTAGCCTGGAGTTCAGACGAAGCTGGTAAAATTCTGGAAACTTATAAGATTTATGAAAACAAGCCCCCAGATAATGTCATGGGTAAAAATGAATCATCTCCTTATATCAAGGTAAGAATGATTTTGCACTCAACATGTATGAACAAACTGTGAAGTTATTTTTTTCAGATTATTCAAGCTTTAACTTCAATTAAACCAATTAATAAAACAGATGCAATGAATCTCTTAACTAAATTTAAAACTTTGGAGGGAATTATTAATGCTTCAGAGTTCCAAATATCGGAATGTCCTGGAATTGGACCTAGGAAAGCTAAAAAACTATACAGTTCTTTGAAAGAAAATTTTTGTAAATAATTTATTATATTAACAATGTGATATTAGCAAGTAATAAAAAATATTTTTTAATCAGCTTTCTTTATTTTCTACACATAGGGAGTTATAGGAATAATATTTCATAGTAATCCAACATATTAGGAGAGGAACACAAGAAAACAATATTACAGCATCTTTTGCCATTCTATTACAAATAATCCCAAATACCACTGGAGTTGTTAATCCCGCAAAAACACTAGCTGATTGATTTAATTTAGTTAAATATACATTTTGTCTCCCTTTGAATAAGTCTTTCCATAAATCCATTAATATCATTCTCAATAATATTATTGGAACAAGCAAAACCATAAACAAAGCATAATATGGTGCAAAACAGGTCAATAAAGTTAAAACGGTGAGCAAGAAAAATATTAATTCACTCAGGAATATCTCTGAATATGACTTCAGTATTGGTTTTGTTAGAGTTGTGAAGTATGCTGCACTAAATACTAGGATATTGATATATGCTGTTGTATAGCCTACAGTAACATTTGATACTTCATAATTACTCTTAATGATCAATGAAAATTTTGAGAAAAATACAGTAATACTGGAAGCAAAACAATATCTCATCAATAATATATCCCAATTTTTGTTAAAATCAGACTTAGACAAATTTCGGATATCTGTAGATAGTTTTTCTGCAGTTTTTTCCAATAGCGGCTTCACTTCTTTTTCTGGGACACAATCCTTTTTATCACCCTTAATTTTCATCAACAAAGCTACAATAAGTTATTATGATTAAACAAATAATATTCCTTTAGTACATGATATCATACCTGAGTTCATCAGAGTTAAACATGCTGCCAATGTGGTTGTATAACCAAATCCCACATCAAAGAGATAACCACTAAGAATGGGGCCTAATATGTAACCAGTTCCACTTAAAATACTGTAATTTAAACTTACTATCTCTCTCTCTTCTTCAGTACTAGCTCTGTTAAGCAACAAATCTAAACACAGGTTCTGAGCTTGGTTTATTAAACCTGAAAGAAAAGAAAAGTTTAAAAAAATATAAAAATGATAAAAAAAGCTTACTGAATAATATTCGCAGTGATATAGCAAACCAATAACTATTTGTTATACCCAGCATTAAATGAGTCACAAACATAGTATTGAGAACGAGAAATAATGAATATCTTTTGCCATTGTGATGAGAAAATGATTTCTGTAAAATAAAAACTTCACAATCAGTTTAATATTTCTAAGTTTATTACTTACTATCACGTCAGGAGACAGACTTTCGCCTATGAGATTTCCAACAGCATATATACCTGCATGATATTGATTTCCACCTAATTTGACAATATAAAGGGATATAAAAGGATATATCAAGCCATAACTAACTGAGTCCTAAAAATCACACCTAACATAAAAACAAATATAGTAGATGAGACAAGTAGTTCCTACAAGAAGTGTTATTATTTGCAAATTGCGTATTGATAACTTTGCGTTATCGCTATTTCTAAAAGACATATTTCAGTAAAATTAATGGATACTACGAGTGTTGATATCATAGTAAATTTGTGGTTTTATGCATCATTGTTTTTAAACAATTCAAGTTCACTAAAATTTTAAACGGTTGCAAATTGACATGCTTTTTACAATGCTATGTTTAAATTAACGTCAAATTTATAAGCATCAAATATACAGACTTCCCCTATTTCAATGTTTTGTGATTATAAGTAAGAATGTTTATCCTTAATTATTTTACAGGTATATTATACTATACTTCTTGCTACTGTCCATTTTAAAGAAATTTTTAAATCATATAATATATTTATATAACTTTATCTAATAAAATAATTAGAATTCAATATTAAGTAAAAATTCTAATGATTAATTTTTTCCCGTATTCTGAAAACTAAAGTAATCCAATTATTAACGTAACTAATATTCAATGACACTAGATGGCGCTACCAGAAATTTTATAATTGCCCTAATATTTATTTTCTTGGATAAAAAGATAATCAACAAATAACTCTTAGTTTCAATTTGTTATGCAATAAAACAATGCCTATTCTACAATTTCAATATTTGATATAGCACGTTTATTGTGTATATTTATGAATATTTCTGAACTCCGAATTCGTAAGATCAATTTTGACAATTTTGTGTTTGTGTAAGCAATCCCGGGACTCACAAAGTCCCCGGATAGCTTAAAATTACAAAAGTACCCGCTAGATGGCGCTTAAGGAGGGTTCCAGAATATATTTTATATTTCGTTTTGAATTTTTGGAATATAAAAATATGTAACAAAAAAATTTCAATGGTAGATGAAAAAACTATGTCGGATGGAAATATGAAAATTACCATACACATTTTTGTAACATGACATCTCGTATAAATCTGTTCATTGGATTTACCGGGATTGCCACATATTTGATAATACAAAGTGGATCACCAATCATTTTGCTGCGAAATTTAAGTTATAAAAATTTTTAGTCAACTTGTTTTGGAACGGCACATGTTTAATCATAAAAGCATTATGAATCATGTTTTTGAAGCTACCACTTTGAAGGGCAAATCTCAAGAAAGTTGTTTAAAATTGATACTATTTTGTATATTGTCTTGAAAAACTCGCATTTCCTAACATTTGTTTAAGTCATCAATTTGATGTGAATTTGCAATTAATATTTTATGAATTTGCAAGTATTTGATTTTTTGTAATACATTTTTCTATCCACACAAGTCAATGTCAATGAAAAACAAAATAACAACAATATTTTTTGTTAGCTGTCCGATGCAAAAAAGATATTTATTTTATTTTACCGTTTTTACTTCCACTGTTATTATCCAAATATATAAATTTTATTATATTTCTTTTTCTTAAAAACTCTAGTCACAGAGAAACTCTATGACTATAGTATATTAATTATAGTACTTTATTATCGAAGTTTTAAATCTCATTTTCATATAGACCACTAGATGGTGCCAAACCGCAACTCATTTGAAAATATTTGAAATTTGAGTTGTTTGAATTTTTGTCCTAATATTATTTATTCTGCATGCTTAAAATATAAGTTAACTTATTTTTTATTGTATTGCAATATTTGAAAAACAATATATACTTATATTTACTATTTTAAATTGGCTTTCCTTTAATTTTTTTTATTATTACATTATTTGGAGATGTATGGTTTCATAGTCTTGGATATGCAACCTTTTTTTTAAATAAGAAAACCCCACTTACAACTTAGGTGGTAATAAATATTTTATTATGTTTTAATTATTTTATTATATATTTTAAATATCCTAGAATTACCCTTGCCAGTAACATAACCTAAAAAATATCATAATAAACAAGAATTGTTCTGCCGGAGCATTTTTGTTGACAAACAAGTGGAGAGGAAGATATTGTAATAATTTTTAACAGATTAATTAAATAATTAAAACTAGCAATGAGTCGGAGGAAGAAGGCGAAGGTATTATTGTTCTATAAATATTTTTAATTGCTCCAAATTAAATATGTGAAAAATTATAACCATTTTTTTTAGGTTGAATTCAAAGAGGAAAAGGATGATAAATCCGCGATTAATGATGAAGACGTTGTGTCAGATCTTCCGGAAAAACAAAAGAGTTCGTCTAATGATAAGAAATCTGGTGTAGGAAGTAGCAGAGCTTCTACAAAAAAAGAAAAGAAGGAAGACATAAAGAAGGTATGTTATAATAATAATAAAATACATTGGTGATCACAATACACTTCATATACTGTGACTTCATATATTGTGATAGGAAAAAGATGATGATAAGAAAAAAGAGCAAGATAATGATTCTGAATTGGATGACCCTGTCATTAAGGACCTATTTTCAGGCTTGGAAGGTGCAGCATTTCAAAGTCGAATGCCTTTTGACAAGCTAACATCAACTGAAGCAGCTTGTTTTCCTGGTTAGTATGCAAGCCTATGAATATAAAAATATATCATTGATAATTTTTTTCTATAAAGATATAGCTGGTGCGGTTTTACAAACTGTGAAAGTATACTTAAATATCAGGAATCGGATTTTAAAAATGTGGCTCGATAATCCTAAACAACAATTAATTTTGGATGATGCTATTCGAAACATGGAGCCTCCATATAATAGTGATTTGCCATTACTGAGACGTGCACATGCCTTTTTGGAGAGAAATGGGTTTATAAATTTCGGAATATTTAAGAGGTTAGTTAAAGGATTTTTAAAAGAATTGATGTTACCTCAGATTATATTTTAGATTGCAACCTATTCCCAGTAAGAAATATGGAAAGGTTATCGTTATCGGAGCTGGAATTGCCGGGCTCGCCGCAGCACAACAGCTTCAGCAGTTTGGTCTTGAAGTAATAGTACTGGAAGCGAGAGACAGAGTAGGAGGGCGTATCGCCACCTTTCGTAAAGGAAACTATATCGCCGATTTAGGTGCTATGGTTGTCACCGGTCTGGGTGGGAATCCAGTTACGACTTTAAGCAAGCAAATTGATATGGAATTGCACAGAATCAGGCAGAAATGCCCGTTGTATCAGTCTTGTGGTGTTACAGTGGACAAAGACAAAGATGAAATGGTTGAAAGGGAGTTTAACAGGCTCCTGGAAGCCACTTCCTACTTGTCCCATCAGTTGGATTTTAATTATGCCGGGAATAAGCCAGTTAGCTTGGGCCAGGCCCTCGAATGGGTCATTAAGCTGCAAGAAAAACATGTGAAAGAGAAACAAATTCTTCACTTAAAATCGGTTGTGTCACTTCAGGTGGGTCATGATTCCACTTTTAATTTAGTTTACTAGTTACACTAATATCACTATTTATCCTTAATATGTCAATAATCAATAATATAAGTTATAATATGTCAATATTTATGTAGGATAAGCTGAAATCCAATCAGTATGAATTGATCAGAGTAAAGGAAACAATGCAGGATATCAATGCAAAAGTTCAGGAAGTGTCGAAAATAGATAAGCGCGATTTGAATCAGGAGTTTACTTATCGTAGTGGCATGAGGTTAGTTAAATGTATAGTGGGGAATCACTTTACATCAGGGATTTTACCATTACAGGGATTTAAACGCCTTAGCCAGAGAATGGGATCAGCTTAAAGAACAGGAGAAGGAAATCGAAGACAAACTAAAGGAGTTGGAGAGCTCTCCACCAAGGTATACTTCTGAATACTCCCATAACCTGTTCCTTCGTTATTTTGTCATTCATTTCGTTGAGTTATTTCTTTCAGTGATGTGTACCTGTCCTCGAAGGACCGTCAAATACTGGACTGGCATTTCGCTAATCTTGAGTTCGCTAATGCCACACCTCTCTCCAACCTATCCTTGAAGCACTGGGACCAGGACGACGACTTTGAGTTCACGGGCAATCATCTTACCGGTGAGTGTTTTATCGGTTTTTCATTTGTTTTGATATTTACAACAGTTTTCTCCAAACCGTTCTATAAATGCGATTACGGAATCTTCGAAAGTTTATATTTTACTCTGCAGTGTTGCCAGTTTGTATGAATTTTATGAAGTTATGTGGAATATAAACTATAGTTTAATAATTACTTATTAGAACGTTTTATTAGTTATTTTTGAAGTAAAAATGCTGTAAGTTAGCTCTATAAAAAATTCTATATAAAATTCTATATATTTCTGTATAAAAAAATATTAGAAAAATTTGAAATAATAAAAAAATTATACATAAATACTCAAGAAAAAGTACAATAAATATTTTTAGTGTCCAATATTGCCAGTTTTTATTAATTGTATGCAGATTTGGGGAATATTGTTTACATCAGTTTACGTGTTACCTTTCCAAAAAGGAAATTGATTGAAATCTGACAATTTTACTGGAACTTTGAACTATTGAGTTTATTGTTTAAATAATCAGAACTTAGAGTAACAACTAGGAAAACTAGAGGCTTTGTTCATAGTTGTATTCAAGAAGTATATAATTGAAAAATTTAAGTTATCTTTTGGTCTACAGTGCTGTTAGCTTCTCATTAGTTCTTCTTATCAGTTTATAACTATATAAAATCATTTTCCTTTAACTTTTCATCTATTTGAAGTTTAATTCAGAGTTATTCAGGTGATGTAGGAATTATTAAATTGATATAGCATATAACTTATTTAAATTTTCTTAATTGTACTGTGATTTTAACAATGGCAGTTTTGTAGCCTTACAGTTTCACATATTCACTGTTGATTGTAATGAAATGGACCATATGTGTTGAATCAATTCCGATTTTAATGTGTATAAGTGGGTACAGTACAATTACCATATGAATTCTTCCTTTAGATTTATAGTACCGATTTTGTTTAAAACAGAGTTTGTGGTATTATAATATTAGGTATAAATTGCCATACTATAAATTATAGAAGAAACTCATAGCAAATTTTTAATTTAAATTTAAATCAATTTATAAAGCTGGTTCTGTAACAATTCTGTGTTAATATTTAAAAAATGAAGAAGAATGAAGGGTTAAAGCAAGATTCTACTGAGTGTTCAATTTGATTTGAAGGCATATTGAAATATTGGAATATTGAAATATTATTCTTGAGGCAAATCTCCGTCTCTGTGTATGCTTACTCGATGAAGATGCGAGACGAATAGAATTAGAGACACAAATTTCAATGATTTTATCATGAAAATGTCACACTCTTTGAGCATCAGCTAAGGGTTGATGATGATGATGATAAAAAGTGATACTCAATATTTAAATTGTTCGAATTACTATGTAGTGCAGCTCAGATTTCCTTTTTTTGGTTGATTTACTTTTTGTCATCTGTCGAAAATAATTGAATTCTAACGATTTAATTTCTTAGGCGGATATACACGGTCATATATAGAGATATATATATTTTTTGCGTGGGTACCTTTTTGGTAACCTGATATCGTTCGGTCTGTAACGGACAAAGGGCCGATCGAGTGGTGGATCGGGATCTAAAGTACCGCCGGGAGGGGTTGGGACGGCGTAAAGGGTCGAGGCACGCCCTCCGGATATAGTTTTTGTTTGGGTGCCTTTAGCGGCGGGTCTTTTGCGAATATGAAACTGCAGAATGTCGTTTTTTTCGTTCTGTGAGTTCAAATAAAATGCATAGACAATTCCATACTTTTTTATTTTATAGTTTAATAGCGTTTTTTTATTACATATTACGTGCGCCTAGTATAATTTTAATTTACTAATTGATTTATACCAATTATTCAGTTGTACTTCCATCAATTTACATTTTAGACATTTTTTATAACATCTTTATTAGATACGCCTAGTACAATATTAATTATAAATTAATTTATAAATACATTTCATTTGTACTTGGATTAGTTCACAAAAAAGATGCGCTCTGTCCAGTAGTTGTATTGCTTCCACGTTAGTATGGTTTAGTAATCTTCTTTCGTGTTTCAAGGCGAAATCTTGGATAACTTCGCACATCCATTTGATTTCCAGGTCATAGCAGTTCTTCGTTGGTTACGTAGCGATAGGCATTGGTAATCAGTCCAAGAACCTTGTTATGACAGCGTTGGATGACTAGTTGATTGGACTTTTTAGTGCAACCCCATATTTGCACCCCATAGGTCCAAATTGGCTTTATAATTGTCTTATAAATCAACCTCTTCGATTTTAGATCAAGTTGAGAGTATCTTCCTACTAACCAGTATAGTTGTTTTATTTTGATTCTAATGTGTTTTGCTTTTTTTTCTAACAGGATGTTACAAGTAAGACAAATGCGGAATAAATACAACAGTATTTCCTAAAAGTAAATAAATTATTTCATGTTTTAATATACTTTTGTTATATACTCTGTATCGTATTCTTGTACAACGTGCAACATGACTACGTTAGCAGAGTCGGAATTGAACGAATTAACGTATTACTGATGCTAGAAATCCCTTTTATGAACTTTTCGGTGATTGATTTTGTAGCTCTTTATAACTGTTCTAAGTGGTTTGTTAGTCTTGGTCAGACGGCAGTCGAAACGGTTTCTGAGGTATGTAACTTTATGTAGCCATAGAATGGGAATTTTTTCAATAAGTAAATTGGTTTCAGCACGAGAAAGTTTACGAAGGAAAATTATCGCTTGGTCCTTTTTTGTGGATTTATTTGTAGTTTCTAAAATGTGAGCCATTTGATTGTTATGTTTTGCTGCTATTAGAGTTTAGGGCATATGTGTTTGAACGATTGACGTAAGGAACCTTGTGCAACATCAAGCTGGATGGATCTCCTAGCCGAGAAAGAATTATCGATTTTGACTTGGACTTATCGGATTTTAAAACATGATTGTATCAGGTTTACATCACTAGGAATGCCAAGCTTTAATGCCTGGAATATTAGACTATGACGTCACACTTTGTCGAACACTAATAGAACGCCCATGAGGGTTTGGTAATAAAAATGGTTAATTCGCCCGATAGCATTGCAACAATTTTTGATAGTAAGCTCGGTAGTTTAGTGGTGCGGGTTTGTTTTCTTTTTTTTTTCGGAATAACAGGACTATGGGCGTGTTTTCAGAGAGACAGAAATTTTAGATATGGATGGGAAAGATGTATAGCTCAGTGGGTTGTTTCTGGGAAGGATCTTGAAGTTGTCGTATGGTTATACTGTTTGGACCCGGTGCTTTTTGGGGAGTGAGCTTCTGTATTATTGCAGTTAAATTTTTGGAGTTCCATCTCGGAAAGTCAAATGGAAAAACTATATCTCCATTGGCTGTTATATTGGTGATGTCTTAATGTTTACTGGTGTAGGGATTTTGATCGGCATAGTTGGTCATTTGACTCTTCTGATCTGTGACTGCAGATTGCTGACTGTTTCCTGGTTTACTCGGAGGTTTATCTGTTTTTAATCTCCCTCATAATGCTTTTGTCAACCTCCAGATGTTGGCAATGTGCGAGGAATTCATGGCGAGAAGCATGTAGCTTATTTCTTTCCCTGATTACATTTTTTAGTTCCATAGAGATTGCGTCTTCGATTGATTCAATTTTGTTTTGGCACTATTGGATTACTTGTCGGTTTGGTGTTTTAATATATACCCACATTTGTTCTCCACAAGTCCAAATAGGTCTTATAATTGATAGATGAATTAATATATTCGACCTTACGACTAAGCAGTACATTGTTTAGTTTTGTGTGCAATCTGTCCAGCTTTTTGTTTAACATGATGTATTTATTACAATATGCGCTATTTTGCTGTGCATAGTTATATTTTTTAAGCGAAGCAGCTTACTTTGATTTAACTACCTTAACCATTTTAACATTGTTCAGAGAAAAAGTGGTGCAATGTGTGTTATTCAAAGTATTGTGAGTAGTAAGCTTCGTCTGTCTTTTTACCATCTTTCAGAAGGCAAATGGGTTCCGCGTTGATGTTCTATACAGATGATTAGTTAGATTTCTACGTATATTTTCACGGATTTTGCAAGATGTAACCGAACCATCTTATGTTGCTTTTTGCCTGATGCAAAATATCAGTTTTAATCTATAGCGAGCCTCAATGATAAATTATTATTCGATTCGTTCACTGAGTACTACCTTTTAGCCGATACGTCTACGGCCATCTGGTGCAGATGATTATCTCATCGCCCACGGCTGCTACACAGATTGACAAAAACAAGAAAAAGCTCTGGCCTCGGCTCGTGCCCGTTTAGGGTTTCTTCTATTCGCCAACTGGCCTCTCCTAAAGCAAATAATAGTTCAAATATTCAGGGCCCCTCCTGTATAGGAATACGTCATATGGCGGATTGCAATAAACAATTATGTAGATTATTTGATTTTAGTTCGATCAAATCGGTATTTTTTAGGATAATGGGATTTTAGGTGGTGTTTTTTATTTTGAAGTTTTGTTGTGAAAAATTAAAGTATTATCCAGCGATAGCCGCTACTTCTTTTTCGGATTCCATCTCGAAAGAACGATGTATCTTTTGAGGCTGTCCACGACTCGATCCGTTTTGTTGGTATGTTCCTTGGAAGTGAAGCGTTGTACGCTGATATGCCGAAACAAGTAGTAATCAGAAGGAGCAAGGTCTGGAGAATACGGCGGGTGGGATACTTCCTATTTTAATATATTTGTATGTTGTTTAATCCGGTTTTGCAACATGTGATCGAGGGTTGTCATGCTGAGCAGAACACTCTTTGCAGTCGGTATCAAAATCAGCACTTTTAAAACGTAGAAACCAGTATTCACATGTTGAAGTCGATAGAGCATGATTCTTTCCTTGATCTTCAGGCGCCTTTTTCTTCAAGTTGAAGTAAAACCAGCACAACAACATGATGTTCACTGCGATGATGCAGACTTTTTAACTGAACTGAATGTTTGCTTGTAATAGCGCTATATTCGCTAATACACACGCTGAAGCCTCGAACAGTCTTCCGAAGCCATTTGGTTTAAGAATAAATAAAGAAAATGCCAAAGTATTAACAACAAAGTTTTACCTGTAATTGTAAATCTGAATGGCATTTGGTTAGGCAATGTGGAATGAACGCGTTTCTGTCAGAATTTTTTAATAAAAGCTACCTCAAGTTATACTGACCGATAAGTTGAGATTGATCTTTTCTTTGCTTCCAAATATTTCTTTCCTGAAGGAAAGTTATTAATATATTGTATTATAGTAATATATTATGTTACTAATATCTGTGCTTGCATTTGTTCTGATCAAATTTTTACTTTAATAACGTGTTTATTAAGGAAAATTCGTACAATATATGTTAATTAAAATATTTTGCATAAGGTTATACAATTTTATATATAGCAAAAATACCGATGTTGCTTTGATAGCGATCCAGTCATCAATTTATTTTTGCATTTCAGCTTCTGTAGTGGTAATTAAGAAGCTGTTTATGTGATGAGTAAGCTGGGTACAGCTACAACAGTGTATCCTTCACAATTTTTGTAAGGTGTGGTCAAGAGTTGTCATGCAAGAGGACGACTTTACGTTTATTACTCGCTATTGCTGTTTTTTTTGTAACAATAACAGGTCAATTAAAAAATCCCCGGCCTACCATAGTAAAACAATTATTTTTTTTATTCAACATAATTCCTTTGAAGGGTGATACACCGATTATAGCGACCCTCCAACTTTTCGATACCATTTTTGTAGTACGATATGTCCTTTGCTTCAAAATAGGCCTCATTTTCGGCGATCACCTCTTCATTCGACGAAATTTTCTTCCCAGCGAGCATTCTTTTGAGATCTGAGAACAGGAAATAGTCGCTGGTGGGCAGATCATAGATTTTTGACACGGTGCATTGTCTTGGTGAAGCACCACTTTCTTTTTCTTCAAATGCGGCCGTTTTTCGGCGATTTCGTCCTTCAAACGGTCCAATAACGCTATGTAATTGTCGCTGTTGATGGTCCTTCCTTTTTCAAGGTAGTCAATGAAAATTATTCCATGCGCATCCCAAAATACAGACGCCATAACCTTGCTGGCCGTTTTCCCACGCTTTGGAGGGGATTCATCGTGTGCAGTCCACTCGGTTGACTGTCGATTGGACTTCGGAGTGAAATGATGTAGCCATGTTTAATCCATTGTCACATATCGACGCAAAAACTCGGGTTTATTATGCTTGATCATCTTCAAACACTGCTCCGAATCATCAACTCGTTGTTTTTTGTCAAAAGTGAGCTCGCGCGGCACCCACTTTGCACAAAGTTTTCTCATACCCAAATATTCGTGAATGATATGATATACACATTCAGTTGATATCTTTAGAGTGTCTGCTATTTCATTAAATTTCAAAATTCAAAATCGGTCATTCAAAATCATTTTGTGCATTTTTTAATGTTTCGTAGGTAACAACCTCTTTTGGTCGTCCACTGCGTTCACCGTCTTCGGTACTCATTTCACTACGTCTAAACTTTGCATACCAATCCGTGAGGGTTGATTTTCCTGGGGCAGTGTCCGAAAACTCGGTATCAAGCCAAGTTTTTGCTTCAACTGTATTTTTTCAATAACAAAACAATAATAACAAAAGTTGCTTCACTCAAAATGCTATAATTCATAAACTAATGATCCGACAGTTGTCAAATATATACACGCATTTTTTGAGGATTAGGGCTAACTAAAAACATATGGATTTAATATTAGTCGCGCCTTCTATGTGTCAGGCCGGGAATTTTTCAATTGACCTGTTATGTCATTAAATTCGTTCAGTTGGCGTCAAGTTTATATATGCAGTACTATTTTCATTTGGTTATAGCAGCTGGTAACACATTACGCGTTACTGATCCCACCATGTGCTAAGACTGTATGAATTGTCCGCTTCAGTGTCGATGTGGATGGTCCTCTTGGATTAACTAATGACTTTGCGCTTGAGATGGTTGTATTAAATTTACTTGTCTTCACCAGACACATTATGCTACTGAAATATCTTATTTTTTGCTTGACCAACGACTAAACTGCGATGTTGAAACTGTTCGAAATGGCATTTTGAGTCAATTCGTCTAGTAGTCTTGTTCTCTTCTTTTTGGATATTGCCAGTCGTATGTACTTCAAGTAATAGTTGGCTCTGGTAATTTATTGTTTTTTTTTTGTTTCCATTTTCCTTCCTTTGTCGCGGAAAACCGTCAGCTTTCAACCGTTGAAACCAAAAGCGATAATTGGAATATGATGGAACAGCTATATTGTTTAATAAGCTTCGGTACAACAAAAGTAATGAATTCCATTATTAGCGTTTGTATACACTGAATAGCTGTTATTCTATGTAGAAAAATGTTATGAAAACCTAATTTTGGGCTATGAGGAGATATGAAATATCAATAAATATTGTTGAAAGTGTATTAGTAATTAAAACTAGTTTTTTATTGTAATGTTTTCGTGGCATTAGTACATGTTTGTAAATTTTGCGAGCTACACTGCATCGTTGACTGTATCCAGGACAGATATTGTGGAACGTTGAGATACACCCCATAACGTCCAGCTACTCCACAGTCTTTACCCCATAGTACTAGACCCACCAGAGCGAATGCATTTGTTGTTCCCGGGCATATCAACGGAGACCCACCGTCTTGCTGAAAGGATGCGTTAAAAATGATCATCATCAGTATCAAATTGTACGTACTGTGCACGCATCAATTGATGCTTGTCCTCCAGCACATAATTCACCAGGAAACTGTAAGTAAGAGGCTGTATTAGTAGCTCCCAGCAATTGAGTGTAGGACCTGGTGCACTCATCGTTCGTCACTATGGGAACGTAAGCCTGCTTCAGTGTTTGTGTGGGGGCGTCATCGAGAGTAAAGCTGGTTTGTCCCCAGCCCGACACCAAACAGTTACTAGAAATTTTGGTAGTTTTTGGCGGATATCAGTCGTGTTTTTTCGCTTTTCCTTACCTGGAGGTAGGAACATAATTGGCACCAGCTTGCGGCAAGCAAATGGGTCTAACGTTAGCGTTGAAATTAACTGGTGTGGAGAGTCTCAGCAGGGCCACGTCGTTCGTCAGGAATCTCGAGTTATACCCGCCGTGCTGCCATACCTGACCAACTCGAATGGTCTGCACGTTCTGCGTGGAAGTCGTGCTGTAGAGGCCCAAGGACACTCTGATGTTAACCGGTGCCGGTTTATCGGTTCTATTTACATTCGGGAACGTTAGACTCGGAAAAAAATAATCAACTTTTTTCTGTTTTGTTGCTTAACCCTTTCAGTTCCACTTGTAGTAAAAAAATATCCGTCTGGTATATATCATTGAAGAAATTGTCGGATGTTTTGGTGCAAGAATGGAAAGAAAATTTTGTTGGAAACTATTCAGACACTCTATGAGTCTTATCCGCCAAGAATTGCTGCTGCTTTAAAGCAAATTGTAACTCAAAACCTTATGTATAAATAAATATTGTGAGTATAAGTCAGGTGTTCATATTATTTTGGCCACCAAGATCAACACTTTTATTATCATGGAATGTCATTAATTAAAAATATTAGCAATAAATTCGTAAATATTGTTAGGGTTAATTACTTATAATGTATCGCATCTGCAACATTAATACGTACAAATTTGATACTTTGTGAGCTGCCGTGAGGACGTGGTATTGATCGAGAAGAACGCCACCTCCTGCGTATCCATACGTGTCGCTGCTGATGTAGGCTTGCCAGGGCAAAGAGCTGGGGGTGGAGAACCCGCTGGCTCTGGAGGGTTGGACTTGGGAAGTACCACAGACCACGCTAGTGCATCTGGTATATCCGGTGGGGCAATCCGTGGGACTGACTACGTTATTTACCAGCTGTTAAATTGTTATTAGTTTCTGAGTTAAAAATATGGCGATTTTTGTTTGTAATTTGCATTGGGGTACTTCCAAACTGGGGCAATATCTCAACATCATCTTGTAGCATAAATATTTCTATTTTTACAGATTGATTGTCAATTTGCTTGTTTGACTTACTGTTAAGTTTAGAAGAGGTTCTTTTATGAATAAATATCGGCTCTTTTGAGGATTGGCTACAAACAATGTGTGGTTTTGAAGGCTGGTTATATAAACACCTTTACCTTATAAGTTAGTTCAAGAGCCTTAATTTTTTTGCAATATCTGGACGATTGCAGCTTCTACTGTTTCGTAAGTTATACACATTTTTAAATAAAGTAGTGATATAACCTTAGATGAGTTGCAAAATGTTGCTCTAGTTTGGGAGTACCTTTAAACTTTTATGTTACTGAAAATGTAATAGTTATATCAGCTTCATCTCGTTCCTAGTTAAAATAAATACGAAAAAGGGCGTAAAAATATCTTCAGTCATAAGTACAATATTTTGAATATGAGTGAAATTATTCAAATAATCATACCTGATGTTTCAAGGTGGACTATCTCTTAAATTATTTTTGTTTAATGTTGGTTATATGGATATTATTTATTTATCATCATATAATGATCAACAATTAAGTAACAATTAACAATTATATAAATATATATTTGCAAAAATAATTTCATAGTACAGCAAATGCTCAGTAATGAAAATATTGCCTTACTGTAAATACAAAACTCCTACAGAATACGTTTAATTACATGTAAAAGCCATTAAAAAATTCGTAGATAGTGGTGGTTGGCTACAATGATTTAAAACAAAAATATTTTTAATAAAAAAATTGAACCAACGGAACTCACTAAAAATTAAACGAATCAAATTTAGATTTTTAACACACAAAAGAATACGTTTTAAAATAAAATATGTACATAATAATCGTTGTAATAAGTGAATAAATATAAACAAAAAACGTATTTAACCTATCTACTACGCGCATTTTATATTCTACTATATACATTCAATTCAGATAGGTTAAATAAGGCTTTTGATTATTTATATTTAGTTGTTACAACGACTATTATATATATATATATATATATATATATATATATATATATATATATAAATTATTTTAAAACGTTTTCCCACGATTTCCACCCCTTCCCTCCATCAGATCCTGACTTGCTTCCAATGGGACCACCGCGGAAGTGCATTCTTTCGAGTAAATAAAGAATTTTGAAACTCGGTCGATAATCGACCGAGAACTTGGCGAACATAGATTAAAAAAAATATACAGCCGAACATAGAACCTTCTCTTTTTTTGAAGTCGGTTAAAAATATGGACTTCTGGTGCCTATATTATACCTGTAGTGTGAGAGTGAGAGATATGAGAAAGATAAGAAATGAGATGAGATAATTAAATAAATTATTTATTGTTTAAATGACTTGAATCACGTTCGTTAATGCAAACATTTTGATAATGTGAACTACAAATTAACGAACGTCTTCTGCGTTAACAAAATGATACCGGTAGATGGTCCACTCTCTAATATTATGTTTTAAATTTTCTTTAAAGAAATATAAACGCTATTACTGTTTATGTTTGAAAATCGATATTCTTACGTTAGTAGTTTCTCCTGCATTCGGCGTTATACCTGGGATCGAGACTCTGGGATCGATGATTCTATCGTTACATATCGAAACGTCGCTCACACAGCTGAACGTCCTCGAAACTGACTGGCATCTATATCGACCTGAAACATGAACAATATACGACAAGATCTCGCTGATGTTGTTCGTACCTATCAGCAGCGTTACGGCTAAAATCAAGGTAGACTTCATCAGGCCGACACTTATCAAAAACTAGCCGATTTTTCATCAAATTACTTCATTTATAATAATTCGGTCAGTAATTTCGTTTTGATATATTACGCAGAATGGAAAATAAATTGGGACAGGAAGACGATCATTATCTTTGGTCCCGAACAATCGGGATTGTTGAAATGGAGGCGCGTTGTTTTCATTATCGTTCTCATTCCGGTACGCTGTCAATTTTGTTGCTGTTGTTGGGAATGATTTTAAATTCGAATCGGTGTAAAATGGGGACTTTCAATGTCAAACTAACTATAATTGATGTCTCAGTTCAATACAATGCCATTTCTGAACAGGCTGAATGAAATTTACGGAGATGTTTTATTTGGTTTAGTTAAGTCATCTTTTACTTTTTCATTATCAGTTTCTAATTGTATCATATTGATTTTCCAAAAAAGTGAAAGGTTTTTTTTTTAAATTAAATATGTATATAGTTCGAAAGATAACAAAATAGCTTAGCTACAATATGTTGATCATTGTTAAGTGCTAATGGAGTACTGATATCGTTAATATAGATAAAATAGTATTAATTTTCTTTAGTTCAGATTAGCCATGTTCTATATTATACTATAGTTATTACTATATTAGATGTTTATTTATGTTTGTTTTGGTTTTTTAAAAGCTTGTTTTTTATTTTACCAATTTGTGATATAAGTTTCTTTTTGTATGTCTAGTCATCAAGCATCAGTTTTTTAACAGTTTGGCTATGCAGTGCAATCTCTATTGCACAAACCCTAAAAATCTTTAAGGTGTCTTGGAAAATTTTAGCGATAAGTCTGGTAATTAATTGAATCATTTTTGTTTAGCAGCTTTAGATTACTAGTTGGTTTGATGTTTTAGTACAACCCAATATTTGCACCCCATAGGTCCAATTTGGCTTTATGATTGACTGATAAATGAATCTCGTTGATTTTAGATCATGTTGAGAGTATCTTTGGACTAACCAGTACAGTTGCTAGATTTTGAGCCTGTTCTACTCCGATTTCTGTCTAACACTATGTAATTTTGCAACAAAGTTTCGAATCAACTTCTTTCCAATAGCTAGTCCAAGTATATTTATTCCTCTCTCCTAGTAATCCGGTAATGATTGTAGTTAACTACAACAATCATGAGACATAATTTATAGATTTAAATGTGGAGGTTTACGAATCTTTTCATCCAACTATATGGTTATCCTCTTAAGGAGGCTCTATTAATGGTATTTTTTTCCATACTAGTTTCATTAATGTTTATGTTTCCAAAGAACGTAGGTAAATTTGTTTTTGCGTTATTATTTCTGTCATATTATCTTTTTAACACTTTTATACGTTAATATCATTCAGTGAATAATGTGTCATTAATGTCTTTTGGATAAAATTATTTAAGATGGCTAGCAGTAGCATTACTTGATCAGTACTTATTTCCAACACTTTGACCAAGTTACTTTCTATGTTTAAATCCTTTTAGCGATTAGCAGATACTTTTTATATCTTATAATATTATAATAGTTTGTCCAAGTTTTGTTCATGTCTGTGGTATAAACACTTTTAAAGTGACTGACAGAAGTATTTCTGCATTAATCTTCCTTTCTAATATAGATTGTTAAATGGTTATTTCTATCCAAATTAGCTTTTAAATGTTGATAACATCAAATAAGTTTCATGAGTTTTTATGTTCGAAAATATCGAAAATTGCTTTCTAATATTTTTGTCTAGGTAATAGGGTTATTTAGCAGAGGTTTTTTATTATTTGCCAAGTGAACTAAAATCTTACAAACTTATTTCACTGGCACTGGTAATATTTAAGAGTTTGAAAGCTTTTTAGTGGAAAGTTAAAAAAATCATAGGATTGAAAAATATAATACCTGTCCACCAGTTTGGTTTTATGAGTAAACATGCAACAATTGAGCAGTTGAGTTTTAGATCTACTCCAAGCCTTCGACAAGGTTTGATATGATGAATTATTAAAACTGGAAAGAACGTTATTAAAGTTGCGTATGGAACAGCCAGAATATTTAGAGTCAAACAAGAGGAAGCATATTCGAGCATAAAATAAGTTAAAATATGTATACCACTAGAAAGTGCATTGTCGCCATATATTTGTCTACTTTACTGCTGATAATACTGTCATACTTGCTATTGAAGACAACCAATTGTTACTCAAATACTGATTGTTACTCAGGAAATGAAAATACTGACAAAGATACATGCGGAAAGACTCCATTCTTATGTATTACCGAAATATTCTACCTTTGGTTCTCAATTGAGCAGGAGACTATTACAAACTATTAGACCCTGTGGCCCAGTGATGTTTATTGATAAAAACAGTATTAATTAATTATTTAATTATGAATATTAATACTGTAGAGACTAAGTAAGGATTGATGGGTTCTCCTAGATATATACCAAGTTTCAAGTTATTGTAAAAACAAAATGCAGGTTAATCGACAACGACTAGTAATGGCAATGTATTAATTTAAAAAAATGTGGATTATTTGTTGATATATCTTTGACAGAATTTTTACGGTGAGTTATATCAGAATTCCTTAAATTTTTCATACATAAAAGAACAGACGGTCAAATGAGTTGGATGGTGAATGGTAGTAGTTGGCAGGCCTACGCTGAACTGTAGGCCTAATCTAAGACCAACTCGACTGTACAAGGGCATCGCCGGGAAACCAGAACAATGGGACAGTGTTTATACATTTAAATACGGGCGTTTACGAATTCGTGTAAGTTCCGAGGCCCAAATGGCCGGTAATTAATTATTTCGATAGTCGGACGAATGAAAATGGGCTTTTAACGAGACACCGCGTGATACCGCCATTACCCGAACTAATCTAAATGTTTCCCTTTTCTGACCTAACACAGGAAGGACCCACGGGCACGGACACTCTTATCGGATAGAGGTCGGACTCATTAAATGCAGGAGATCGTGTAATTGGCCGCGGTTTCGCTTTTTCGGAACGGCTTCATTTCGTGGGTGAGATCGTTTCGGCAACGACGACACATCGGTCCCATTGTTTTATGCCGACGTTTCGACGACGTAGACAAATTTCCCGACGATTTGTTGCCTGTCTCCTCGTTCGGACATGAAAAAATCGCCGTCATTACACGCCGGTCCGATGGTGGGGTACGTAAATGGTGTGGTGATGCGAGCCGATGCCGTTTACAACAATATATTCTTTAAAATGAGTTTTGCTTGTTGCCTGGTATCTGCGTTCTGATGTTCGTTATTGTGATTAGTTCGTTAGATAGCGGATGAAACGTTCTCGGTTTTGCCTAATAATTTTTTGGACAAATAGTACAGAAAGTGTATTTCTTTGCTGGAAAATTTCAGCCATTGTATCATTTAGTATAATCAGTGCAAAATAATATTGAATGTCATACGAGGGTCACTATTTATATTTCGGGAATAGGAAAAAAAAACAAATAGTTAAGGTGCGAATATATTTTTATTGTTTTTCAAAGTACTCGCCACGATGATCGATTTACTTATGCATACGCTTAAAACAATTTTCAAAGCATTTATTCCATTCCGAATGAGGTATCTTCAAAATATGATTTTTGAACGCTTCAATAGCTTTTTCGGGCGATGAAAATCGTTGACCACGCACTTTATTCTTCACGGATGGGAACAAAAAGAAGTATTTGGGTGCCAAATCAGTGTCTTGTTTTTTTTTCCTTATTTCACCGAAGACTTCTGGCAAACAAATGGTTGTGTACCAATCAGAATTTACTGTTCTACGATCCTCTAGAGGCATTCTTGCAACATGACCAGTTTTTCCGAAGAAATAGGCCACCATTTTCTTTGAAGTTGAAGCTTCGTGCGCGAACAATTTTTGATGGATTTCGTTTATATTGGAACATGCATACAGTCGACTGCTGCTTACTTTCGGGCTCATACGAATATATCCATGATTAGTTACCTGTCACGATTTTATAAACGTCTTTCGAAGCAACGCGATTTAATTTCTTAAGAAATTCTTTGCACCAATCGATCAAGTTTTACTGTTTTAAACTTCTTCATATTTTAGAACTGGCGCTGTCAGGTACGAATTCGGTGAGATTATAAGGAAAATTATATTATAATATGTTTTTTTTAAAGCCTTAAGGAAGCCAAGAACAGAAGACAGGTTGACGCAATCATTGCAAGTTTTCCTAGATGTAGTTAAGTGAAGTTTGGATAAAATTATCGCAACTAAGGTGTGTTAAAGACATCAGAGTCATAAGCTATTACAATTCCAAGGAAACAATTTGCTTTGAAACTTTGAAAAAGCTCCAGCCTGAGCTTTGGAAAATACCATTAGTCCGTACATTCCTGGCACAAGCATCAATGTTCAGGGTGTAAAGCGACAAGGGTGGACTGAAATTGCTGTGAACTAACAGCCCAATTGAAAAGTCCCCGACCTACCATAGCATAACACATTTTTTTGGCAAAATTAGTTTTTTTTTATTCAGCATAAATCCCTTCAAGGGTGATACACTGATTATAGCGGCCCTCCAACTTTTCGATACCATTTTTGTAGTACGATTTGTCCTTTGCTTCAAAATAGGCCTTAGTTTCGGCGATCACCTCATCATTCGACGAAAATTTCTTCCCAGCGAGCATTCTTTTGAGATCTGAGAACAGGAAATAGTCGCTGGGTGCCAGATAGGGGAGAATACAGTGAATGAGGAAGCAATTCGAAGCCTAATTCATGGATTTTTGCCATCGTCTTCACTGGCTTGTGACACGGTGCATTGTCTTGATGAAGCAGCACTTTCTTTTTCTTCAAATGCGGCCGTTTTTCGGCGATTTCGTTCTTCAAACGGTCCAATAACGCTATCTAATAGTCGCTGTTGATGGTCCTTCTTTTTTCAAGGTAGTCAAGGAAAATTATTCCATGTGCGTCTCAAAATACGCCATAATCTTGCCAGCCGACTTCGTTCATCGCGTGCCGTTCATTGTGTTTATTCGGATGACTGTCGATTGGACTTCGGAGTTAAATGATGGAGCCATGTTTCATCCATTATCACATATCGATGCAAAAACTCGGGTTTATTACGCTTGATCATCTTCAAACACTGCTGTGAATTATCAACTCGTCCTTGTTTTTGGTCAAAAGTGAACTCTGTGAAAAGTGGATGCCTCTTTGCACAGAGCTTTCTCATACCCAAATATTCGTGAATGAATGATGTACACGTTTAGTTGATATCTTTAGAGTGTCTGCTATTTCATTCAATTTCAATTTACGGTCATTCAAAATCATTTTGTGTAATTTTTAAATGTTTTCGTGGGTAACAACCTCTTTCAGGCGTCCACTGTGTTCACCGTCTGCGATGCTCATTTCACCACGTCTAAACTTAGCATACAAATCCTTGATGGTTGATTTTCCTGGGGCAGTGTCCGGAAACTCGGCACCAAGCCAAGCTTTTGCTTCGACTGTATTTTTTCCCTTCAAAAAGCAATATTTTATCAACACGCGAAATTCCTTTTTATCAATTTTTTCACAATAACAAAAGTTGCTTCACTCAAAATTCTATAATTCTAATAAATGCTGTAATTCACAAACTAATGATCCGACGGCTGTCAAATTTATACACGTATCTTTTTAGGGTTAGGGCTAACTAAAAAACATATGGATTTAATTCTAGTAGCACCATCTATTTGTCAAACCGGGGACTTTTTAATCGACCTGTTAATATGGTCTACTGAAATTTGGATAGATTTGCTTGCAGTTTAGGGTGAACGGCCACCAGAGGTGGTTTGTAGTAGCTCAGTTTCTCAGCCGTAACAAGTAGTCTAATCTGGGGTCACCAAAACTTGGGAAAACATTCCATATGGAATATGGAAATTTAGAGAGAACCAGTGATTTAGAGTATAACTGAAAAGTTGGAAAGAAAAAGTTGAAATTTGCATTTAATTAATCATGGCTTAGCATTTCATTTTTTCTGATGACTATGCCAGAACGTTTTAAGTTGGCATCACTATCAATAATACGAAGTTTATGAAATAGTAATACCCAGATACTATTGTAACTTATTTTAAAATCTATCCTAACATATTCTAAAGACTATTCTAACTTATTCTGGAAAATATTAAATCTCACTCTATGTGTCTATTGATCAGTTCGTATGGCAGTTTGCGTTTTGCGCATTTAACTGTTTGGCGAGTGCATTGGGATGCACTAATAGTCTTTCAGAGTACTTCGCACTAAAACTCCGAATCACACTCGTTATGGGTTCTAAGGGGATATCGCGCTGAATTAGTTTGTTGAATGCGTAACATCAGTTGAACACGTAATATGGGGCATCAACATATATTTATTTGATAGATTTGCTAGTTGTACCCCACAGTTCAATACCATAGGCCCAAATGGGCCTAAGTATTGACTTATACAGCAAAACCTTGTTATCTAATGATAATTTAGATTTACGCCCTATCAGCCAATATATTTGGTTTAGTTTAAGTCCAAGCTTAAACTTTGTCACTATATGTTTTTTCCGTGTCAAACGTCGATCAAAATGTAATCCGAAAATAAAAAAGACAACCCTTGTACGACGAAAAGAACTAATGAGCATATTTCTTAAGAACTCCATATCTCCGACCTCGTTCGTTTCTTCCCTAAGCAGTCCTTGGATCTTTGATTTGTACTGAATACGAGCGTACAATTCTGTCCCGTTTCCATTCATAAAAATCGTCCCCGGAATGGCCGATCGATAATAATTAGTCAGCCGATCGTTCGGTTACGAAGCCCCCGCGTGATCCGCATGGAATTTTCGGTCGATTTGGCAGCGCGGGCGACCTGTTGCCGCCCTTGGGGCCGCGGCGACCGCGGGCTACACGCTTGGGGCGGCCCGCGCAATCGTTTACGATCTCGGCGACGTGATTGATGATGCTCGAAGATTGTTCGTCGATTTACGATCAGTCAGAATGGTCAGGACGTAATTTCTCGCTCTTCGTCTGCCTCTCCGAGAGGAGAGATGGTTTCGGTCTACGGTGTCTCCTAGGCTGATTGCATCTCGAACGTTTGTTGCTGGGAATGTCTAATAACTGGATTCTTTTAGCGAGGTTACGTTACTCCACAACAATCTTCGGATTTGGCATAAAATAAACCATAGAAAAGAAACCATCATCCTTTTCTAATGGCGGTACATTCTTGGTTTAACATATATCGGTTTTAAAAATGGAAGAACGAGGGTCAGTGCAGAATGTAAGGTTATATTTTTAAAACTTGTCATCTTCAACAACATCGTTAAGTATCAACATATGCCAAAATTTAATGATAACAAGAACAGAGAAGTAAATGATTCTTGTTTTGTTGGAAGTAGTCAAGTCATTAATAAGGTTTGTCCATCAAGAATAGTAGCAACAATTGTAGTAAGTGGTAATAATTAGACATTTATTTTAAACATAATATAAACATAATAATTATTCATTGTGTCATTAAAGGCATTTAATAATTAAAAGATAATCCTAATCAAGCTTAGAAAGTTATTATGGAGAAAGTTAAAAGATACGAAAGAAATATCGGATGTAGTAAACAAACTTCCCAAATGCGTTCACTACCAATAAGAATGGATGGATGGTGTATTCTCTACACGCCCATGAATAGAATCTATTAGAACGCCATATGTGTATCAGTGAAGAAGTAGAAACCCAACAAACTCGACTGCAAAACTGGCTAAATCGCCACAGGACCGACGCGGTAGCGGACAAACGTCGGGTTTTTACCATCGTCCCCAGTTTATCGCTAATAAACGTGTCGGTAATTAAAAAAATAGTTTAATTAAATTGTTGATGTGGTATCGCGATGGGGCATCCGCTAACTGACCGGCTCGATATAACTCTATTAAGTCTTCGCCGTAAATCGGCCATAAAATGGACAAATGCTGAATGGGGAATTAATGGCGGTTAGTGGATGGCTAAATAGAAAATTACCGGCCGCTAACGAGACATTTACATAAATAAATAAAGCAGAAAGGTCTTGAAGCCGGGCCGGGTTCGGGTTCGTCTCTCGCAGTAAAAACGATCCCGGCCGGGAGACAACGATTTTTTAATTGGTATATTTTTATTGTTATTATAAGTTGGGTCCGATAAGACGCGATTAAAATATTTTATTTCGCTATAAAATATCTCCGGTCATCATATACACCATAAATATATTTACGAGTCGGACCAGATTTCTGGGAAAGACGATTATGTGGGTGAGCAATAAAAAATTACTATGAAGAAATACCATCGGGTTCGCAGATCTGTGAAAATGTCAATCATTAGGTTCGATAACACAACAATCTCATGAGTTTTCTGATTGATACATTAACGAAACTGTTAATTGGTACAACATAGCTTCCGTCATTTTCTTAGGGAGTAGAGGAAAGTAACTAAATATGGGCTACCATTTTGTTTTTGGGCCGGCTTGACATATAGATGGCGTTACTAGAATTAAATCCATATGTTTTTTAGCTATCCCTAACCCACAAAAGATGCGTGTATAAATTTGACAGCTGTCGGATCGTTGGTTTATGAATTATAGCATTTTGAGTGAAGCAACTTTTGTTATTGTGAAAAAAATGGATAAAAAGGAATTTCATGTGTTGATAAAATATTGCTTTTTGAAGGGAAAAAATATAGTTGAAGCAAAAACTTGGCTTGATGGCGAGTTTCCGGATATTGCCCTCGGAAAATCAACCATCAAGGATTGGTATGCTAAGTTTAGACGTGATGAAATGAGCACCGAAGACGGTGAACACAGTGGACGGCCGAAAGTGGTTACCGACGAAAACATTTAAAAAATCCAAAAAAAGATTTTGAATGACCATAAATTGAAATTCAATGAAATAGCAGACACTCTAAAGATATCAACTGAACGTGTACTTCATATCATTCATGAATATTTGGGTATGAGAAAGCTCTGTGCAAAATGGATACCGTGCAAGCTCACTTTTGACCAAAAACAACGTCCAGTTGATGATTCGTAGCAGTGTTTGAAGATGATCAAGCGTAATAAACCCGAGTTTTTGCGTCGATATGTAACAATGGATGAAATATTGCTCCATCATTTCACTGCGAAGTCCAATCGACAGTCATCCGAGTGGACTGCACACGATGAATCCGCTCCAAAGCGTGGGAAAACGCCACAGTCGGCTGGCAAGTTTATGGCGTCTGTATTTTGGGGTGCGTATGGAATAATTTTCATTGACTACCTTGAAAAGGAAGGACCATCAACATCGACTATTACATAGCGTTATTGGACCGTTTGAAGGACGAAATCGTCGAAAAACGGTCGCATTTGAAGAAAAAGAAAGTGCTGCTTTACCAAGACAATGTCACAAGTCACTGAAAACGATTTCCTGTTCTCAGATCTCAAAAGATTGCTCGCTGGGAAGAAATTTTCGTCGAATGAAGAGATCATCGCCGAAACTGAGGCCTATTTTGAAGCAAAGGACAAATCATACTACAAAAATGCTATTGAAAGTTGGAGGGTCGCTATAATCAGTGTATCAACCTTGAAGGGAATTATGTTGAATAAAAAAAACTAATTTTGCCAAAAAATGTGTTTTACTATGGTTGGCCGGGGACTTTTCAGTTGACCTGTTATTGCTTTTCTTCCAAAGAATATTTCATTGACCAATAATATCTCTTGTTCCTGTAAATTTAATCAGTTGTCGTGTGTTTTTCTCAGAATCCAAACTGAGAGTTCGTGATTAGTTTATTAAGTGATTATTTATTATTGGAATTTCTTTTATTTCTTTTTTTTCTTTCTTGCGAATAATATTTTTTCGAAAATTGCTAGAGCAGTGGCTCTTTATTTCGGCTTTTCTAGATAATTTATTCATATGTTTTTGATTGAGAACATATATATTAGATAAATATGTGGCAAAGAGGTTATTGTCTGTAGTTCATGGTCCATTCTAAAATTGATACAACCATGGAATTTTGTATATGATGTTATAAAAAATTAAATATTAAATGATGTTGAAGCTTTAGTTTTATTCTTGATGAATAGATTGTGTTAGGAGACATTACAAAACAAAAAAACAAATTAATGGTAAACATTTACTATTGATTCATATTAATTTTTATGATATCTCTTAGGATACTTCTTTTGGGGAGCTAGTGAGATATTTTAATTTGTTACTGACTGCAAGTATATATTTTAGCTAAATGTTCGGCAAAGGGATCTGCCTATTGTCTTTGTTCCATGGTTTATTTGAAACATCAATTGGTGGTAGATATTTACTGTACTTTCATGCCAATAAATTCACGAGTACTGAAGATCATCACAATACCAATTTCGAATAGTTCTTCTTTTTTTCTGGGAGGAGGAAGACGAACGAACGAAAACGAACGGTATTAAATCGTTGTAACTTTTAAGCTGTCCGTTCTGTTACACTTTGACGGTTCAATAGCCCTTTGTCCATTCAGCGTCCAACGTTCCTCCGGCCAGACCATACGCCGCGCACCGTTTCGATTTCGGCGTGTCTCGGCCTTCGTCGGGGCCGCCTCTCCTGCTTTTCAATATCGGGATTTTTCAGCGAGAACAAGGGCCGGCAGTGTCGCGTAATTGAAAATCCATCGGCAACGAAATTAGTTTCCATTGTGCCGTTTCGTATTTAATTTCCTGCGCCGGTCGTTTTGAATGTGGTCGCATGCAGCTCTCGATCGCCTCAAACGAACAATCAATTAAGCGAAGAACCGAATAGGATTTCGCCCCATCATTGCGAGAAAATCGCGCGATCTTTCCCCTGATATCTAACGTTAAAGAAAAAACTCCATCCTGCAACATCTGAGGCTAAATTTCTTCAATTTCGTGACGAATATTGTCTTTAAGATGTTGAATCGTTTGGGGTTTATTCACATAAACTTTTGCTTTTAAAGAACCTCATAAGAAATAGTATGGTGCTGTTAAATCCAGAGATCTGGCTGGCCATGAATTGAATTGTTGAACGAGCTGGGTGTGATGTGGCCCCATCTTGCTGAAACCACATGTCTTCTAGTCCTTGTTCTTCCATTTCAGGTACAAGAAAAAAATTCGAATCATGTCTTAGTACCGTTCAGCACTAATAGTAACTGCAACACCTTGGTCATTTTCAAAAAAATGGGGACCAATGATGTTTCCAGCATGAATACCATACCATACAGTTGTTTTTAGTGAATGCAATTATGTTTCATGAATTAATTGAGGATTCTGTGTTCCCCACAACCGACTGTTCTGTTTATTGACTTGGCCACTGATCAGTTTCAGTTTTCAGTTTGTCCGAATTAATGTTTCTAGAGACTCTGCAACACTATCGTGTACCAGAGCCACATTTTCAGCCTTACGAGACGGACGTCGGTTGTCTTCCAGAACGAGGCCTGTCTGCTGTCGTAACGTACTGTCGAAAATTCGCCTGTAAATGATAAAAAAAATTGCACGTCTACACAACACAATGGTTAAAGCGAAACTGATCTAAACGTCACACAACCAAGCTGATGAGCAATCAAAATGATAGCGGGACTTTTGTCGCACCTGTTATAACATGAAAATGTTGCTAGAAATATAGGAAAAAAGTTATATAAAATATTTTTATTATTTTATTTATTACATTGTTGTACAAACTAGTCATTGTGGACTAACTTAGGACATTATTAGGTTTCAACACTTGCTTATAAAACAGTGATTTATTATTATGTACTGAGAATTGCAATTTTCTTCCAATTAACCAATATATATGTTCCTTACATTGTTGCTATATGGACCGATATTTTTATTTATTATTATGTGGTCTTATGTTGTGTGGTCTAATTTTACGTCGATTCCAAACGCATAAGAAAATTGAATATAATAACAAGCCTAGAGCTGATACCGAAGATTTTCTCTCGTTTGAGATTAAATGAGAACATTCCTAACAATAAATGAAAACCAGCGTCGTGTGAATCTTAATTGTTCTAAAACTTATATTGTTTGAAACCCGGCTATGATTTACAGCTTTGGGAAAAAGTCCAAACATCAATAATTAATAACACACATCCGACGCTTCATTCCTTTTTGTGGTTATTGTTCAAGTCGTTAATCTATTTTGTTTAATCGATGCCATTAAGTAGATAATAGATACAGGCCAGGTTCTACGTTTACCGTTAAGAACACATTAAATCCTCTTAAAGTAATAATTTTTATAGTAAAACTATTTAATGGTTTACTTTAGACATACGTAATGGGAAAAAAGACAGTTACAATATACGTACATATATGAACTGGATATAATTAAAATTTAATAAATGTTATTAAAAATTAATAAAAAAACTTATAAAATAAAATGAAGAAGTAAGTTGATATATTCTTGTTAATTTTTTTAATATAATTTATTATGTAATAATTGTCTCTATTGGAGTAATGCTTTGAGAATGTCTGCCTTATTTTTTGATAATGTGTAATTTAATCTGTTACATTTTCAACAAACTCTGTTTACAGTTTTGGATCTAGATTAATTGTCTTATGTAAATGGATATACCTGGTCGTTCCATCTTTCATGAAATAATATAACCAAAGTTTAATTCAATTTGAAGAATTTAGAAATTCAAAGTGCATAATAAATGCCTTATTCGTCGAGAATAGTATACAAACCACGTTTGAGTACGACTTGAAGGAATCAAAACGATTTTGTGCCCTTTTTTACCAATTTACACACAGCTTAAGAAAACAGCACTAAGACTGCGACGATTACTATACTGTGACTAAAACTATGAACGGTATTATCATCCAGCTTATTCGACAGATTTAACACCTTCTTACTCTTGGGACTCTTCTTATATCTTTTTATAAAACTAGCGATTGGAAAACAATTTTTTTCAAGCAAAAGGTAATAGTTGCTATAGCACTACAGTAATGGTTAAGAAAAATATTGGTATCACCAAGCTGTTTATTGGTAAGGAGGAAATATTGATAATGTTGGATTTAGCGATGCGGCAAAAGTATTTTGAAATCAGAAACATCAGTCGAGCTTGAGACAAGGTCATTTCTGGTCAATGGCTGGCTAATTACTTTAATAGCCTACTTAAGTTTGTTTTTGAAAAGCATCACGGTCTCTAGTATAATTGTATTTAGAAATTGGATAGATAAATATCCCATAAAAGTGGGTAGATTGGATTAGCTGCTGCTTTGACATCTAAAAAACTTGAAAATCTGGTAATGATTATGGGGATTTTCGTTAGTACACCAAATAAAATGAACTACTGCAGGAAATCAAGACTGAATTTAGATCTAGAGGTCCCAAACCTACCACAAAGCAAGAGGATAAGTTTGTTGTAATGTTCTTGAAACGAAATTGACGCAAGTGTGCGTCAAATTGTTGCCATTTCAAATAAAACGAGAAAAGCTAGTTTCATGTATAACAGTAGAAACGTCTATTGTTGTCGGGTAACGTATCTGTTAGTCCAAGAGGAAGCGTAGCAACTAAAACTGAGACTAACTAGCCCTCATAAGAGAAATAAACTGGTTAGGGCTAAAATACATGAAAACTGATCGGATGAGTGAACGTTTTTAGCTGAACTAGATGGAACCCTAATTGAGCATCTAAGGAATGTTTCACTATTTAAAGACACCTCCAAGGAAATACAGAACGATCTGTTATAGTGTATGCTAGAAGTTTTGTCATAAAATTGAAGAAATTAATAATTCTTGATTTTTGGCGATGATGGAGGACGAAACAAGTGATGTTTCTGGAAAATCTGGCGATGCTGAGCCGTTTGAGCGTTTTTGGAACTATCTAATTTCTGAAGAATGTGATGCAGAAGTAGTAAAACAGACCAACATGCAGGCGTTCAAGCATTAATTTAAAAAAGTATACCTTTGCTCACTATGTAGACTGTTATTCACACCAATTAAATTTAATTATGTAAAGCTGCTTCCGCAAATAAGCAAGGGCATGTAAAAATATACGTATTAACGTTAATAAGTACGTAAATCTACAAGACATTCCTGTTTTTTTTAATAATTTATCCCAACGAGTAGAAGTGTTGAACAAAATTGTAAACAGAAGCATCCCCCACGACGTTCCAACGTTGAAATTTTAATATACCGAGTATTAATATTGTGTACGAATATAGAAACCATCTCCTTGAGTGTATGGATGAAATAGAAGATCAATTCTCCAGTAACACAGTCTGTAGTGCAGAAGCCTCTTTCCCTGTACATTAAGTGATCCGATCTTTAATTATTGGCTAACTTTTTTGCAACAATTTTATTTTCGGAATCCTTTGGAGAGTATCGAGTAAATTTTCTGAGAATGAACTTGCGCTTGTTCATTTTATCCCACACTTGATAAAGAACGATTACAAACTGAACTGTCAGTCATTTATTCAAGAAATGACTGCACAATATTAAGTGGTGCACTACCTCTTCTAAAATGTTTAATAGAAAACAATCTAAGAGATATGTTGAAGGAGACTAGATAATTAGATCGTGATTAGATATCGTAATAACAACTCCCATGACAACATCAGAAGCGTAAGGTGTTTTTCAACACTAAAGCGCATCAAAACGTTTCTCAGAAATTCAATAGCCGAAGATCGTTTAACAGCTAATTCCCTGATATATATTTAAAGACAGTTTATCTCCGAAATGAACAATTTTAATGACAAGGTGATTATCAAATTTGCGAACAGAAAAGAACATAGGATGGACCTTGTTTGTAAAAAATAGATAAGTTTTAAGAACACCTTAAATTTTTTCTCAGGAGACGCCACTGGATTTGAGTGTAACAAATTATAACTTATCTGTCTTACTGTGGTTTTTTTAATTACCTTTTTGTTACTTAACTTTTGAACGGTAGTGTAGGTGCTCGGCAAACTTATTGAACAGCCTAGTACATGCGTCGACATAACGAGATGTTCAACGAACAGCAAACGAGTATGACAAGCCGCAACACTTTTTCCTAGGCCCATTATCGTCGGTCGGTCTCGATCTAATGAAAATTCAATTCGAACGCCCGTCCGTTCGCGGCCCTATAGTGTTGCTTTCTTCGGTTCTTTAGCGGCGTGTCGGATATTTAATTTGGAGCGAGCTTAATTGCCGGTCGGCGGCGTGTTCGCGGTCCGGAAATACGCGTCGTCTCTCGCTCTCCGTCTCCGTCGCCCGAGACCGAAAAATAATGACCGGTGCGCCGTGCCGTGCGTCTTTGAGAACTGCCGACGGCGTTAGGGAGATTTCGCACCACAGGTGGTTTTTTTCGTCGCTCGCCCGGCGTTCGTTATGCGCGGGAAAGTCACGGAAATACCCTCGGGCCGGAATTCGATAAGGAAAAGGTGCGTAGCAACGATTATTCCATTTCTAGGTTCTTTTTCCGTTTGGGCCGTTTGACCGGACCGAAGGGGTACGTACAATGATCTGTTGCTTTGTCGTTTTTTTTCGTGTCTATATCGCGATTAATTCGTCATTTTGGATGTTTTATATAGTTATGGATGATGCATTTGTGGCTGCCGCTGCGGTTATCTATCAGAACACTCACCACTATTTTTGGAAGGAATTTGCACGGGAACTAAAAACACTGGTTGAATCAAAGTTGTTTATTTTAACTTGCGATTGATACATGTGGTCGATGGGAGGATTGACGGGATATTAGGTTAAGGTGAAGGAAGCACGGCAGCGCTGCGGAAGTGGCACTGTTACAGGGGGACGGCGATAAGGAAAGAGAACGAGACGTCGTCGTGATGGCCTTTTATACTCCAGAACTGCATGGTACCAATCCACCGGCGTTGCCAACCTTTGTAGTTGTTGATGGTGAATTGGTGGTGGCCTAAAGGGTGGTGGCGGTCGCCACATAACTCCCCTCCTAGTGGAACAGCCGTGGAACGTACCTATATGTGGTGCAAGTTCCGGAATGCACCCGCAATCACGCAAACAAACGCCCGGGGACTGCTGATGAGATGGGGATCCCAACCTGAGCGAGGAGTTTTACGGGATCAGCTGCCATCGGAGCTGTAGCAGGACGTCGTTCGTCTTGAGGCGTTTAGCTTTGTTTGAGGGTACCTGTAAATGTGTTACGTGTCCCGTTTCGTGATGCGAGGGTGCTCATGTATTGCTGGTATACATGATGGGCTTCTGTGGTTTTCGTCCATCAGGCTAGTCTCGTGGGATGTCGTCGACCACGTGATGTTGATGAGTTCCGGTCCTCGTGCTATCCTTCCATGCACGTGTCAAGCACCTGTCGAGTGGCTTATGTTGAGTTGATTTACCTGTTAGGCACTTTGATCACGTCGGGGTCACCAATTGTAGGAATGTTCGTCGGGTCGGTCGGTCGGTCGAAACGTGTGGCTGCCGCTGCGGTTATCTATCAGAACACTCACTACTATTCTTGGAAGGAATTTGCACGGGAACTAAAAACACTGGTTGAATCAAAGTTGTTTATTTTAACTTGCGATTGATACATGTGGTCGATGGGAGGATTGACGGAATATTAGGTTAAGGTGAAGGAAGCAGGGCAGCGCTGCGGAAGTGGCACTGTTACAGGGGGACGGCGATAAGAAAAGAGAGCGAGACGTCGTCGTGATGGCCTTTTATAGTCCAGAACTGCATGGTACCAATCCACCGGTGTTGCCAACCTTTGTAGTTGTTGATGGTGAATTGGTGGTGGCCTAAAGGGTCGTGGCGGTCGCCACACATTACTATGTTTGCAATACAGAGGGAACTTGCGGCCAGTAATGTATCGTAGAATTATTTTGGGGTTCTTCATACATAAACCCGGCCGTTTGTAGAAAACAATGTAAACGATGTTTGATCGGACTATATTCATTCGGCATTCTTCCAATCATGAAGTCACTAGGTTTTATGATTGTTACACCACCTCTTTCGCAACTCATCCCTACCTTCTGTTATAAAGGGTTTTCGTCGGTATCCTTCCAAATGTTAGCTTTATAAAGCTCCTGCTATACTGTCTTCGTCGAGATTGTATTATTACCCCAGTGAGCGTTGAGTTTTGTTCTCACTTCTGCCGCGGTATTTTTATATTGTCTGGCTGCAATACTTTTTAATGTTTGTCGGCATCCGTCAATTAACTTTGGGTTTCGACTACTATTCCTCTTCGCCGATGATGTTTTACCATGGTGTCATTACCGTGGATAATGTATTGTTCGAGTATCTTAATTATAGTGAAGGAGCAATGTTTACCGAATACGACATGTAAAATATGCGATTTAAGCATTTGCTTAATTTTAAGTTAATTAAATTTTCTTGGTTATTAATTAAATTTACCTTATGTATAAAATCACCTTATATATTATAGGGCAAAAGTCCCGCTACCATTTTGATTGCGCGCCATCTTGGTTATATATATATATATATATATATATATATATATATATATATATATATATATATATATATATATATATATATATATATATATATATATATATATATATATATATATATATATATATATATATATATATATATATATATATATATATATATATATATATTGGTAATTAATGTCTAGCTCAGTTTCGTTTTAACCATTGTGTTGTCTAGACGTCTAAATTTTATTATGGAGACGAGTTGAGTACTATAATCCTAAGGCTGTCTGGTGAAATTGAAAATTTTTCGTCTCATTACTAACGAGCGATGAAACCCATTTTCTTCTCAGTGACCACGTCAATAAACAGAACAGTCGATTTTGGGGAACACAGAATTCTTCATTTCGTTCACTAAAAACAACTGTATGGTGTAGTATTCATGCTGGAAACATCTTTCGACAAGGTGTTGCAGTTACTGTCACTGCTGAACGGTACCAAGACATGATTCGAAATGTTCTTGTGCCTGAAATGGCAGAGCAAGGACTAGAGAACATATGGTTTCAAAAAGATGGGGCCACAGCACACACAGCTCATTCAACAATTCAATCATTGAAAGACGTTTTTCCACGAAGACTAATTTCTTGAAGTGCCGATTTAGCATGGCCAGTCAGATCTCCGGATTTAACAACACCAGAATTTTTCTTATGGGGTTTTTTAAAATCAAAATGTCAATCATTATGTGAATAAGCACCAAACGATTCATCATCTTAAAGACAATATTCGTCACGAAATTGAAGAAATTCAGGCTCAGATGTTGCAGGATGTCATGAAAAATGTCTTAAAAAGAGCCGAAAGTTGCATAGCGAATCGCGGTGACCATTTAATCGATATAACTTTTAAATTTTGACGAAAATTAGTTCATTTAGTTAACTAATTAATTTAGTTTAACAAAATTATGGGAAATCAAAATGGTAGCGGGACTTTCACCAATAGGTATCAATGATCAAGATACTGACAGGCATCTAATAAATATAAACAACCTGAGAGTTGTGAAATTACCTTTTGTCCAAATTAGTTTTTCCATACTGTCGAACGGTAGAAACGGTGTTCATATAAAACCTTTTTAGATTGTCACTCGATGTAGATATGTTTTAATTTTTATATCGGTTTGATAAGATATCGGAAAATAAGACGTTGTATTTGAATGCTCCTGGAATATGGAAACTGGAAACATAGTGGTCGTTAATGTTAATTCACAATCCTTATATTTATTTCGTGTTTCAATAGCTTACAAGGTCTGGTCAATTTCTGGTCACTTGGTGAAAATGTATACTTTCCATTTTCTGTTCCAATGTTATGGAGATGATAGACAAATGATGTGGATGATTGCTAATATTTGTTCGATAAATGTCGTCATGAATGAATACAAAAAAATAGCACAGTATAAATATCTTGTCATATTATCATTGTCGAAGTCAGTTCCACAAAGCGTTGAAGCCTGATGTTTCAAAGTTCCCTTCACAAATTTCTCGATAATCACAAATCACCAATGGACAATTTGTTGTAAAATTAGCACAAGTTTGGACCCGTAATATTTCTGAAAATACATTTTCTGTATTCACATCTTGATTGCTTCTCACAAAACTTGGTCGATACGAACGACTAGCAAGGGAAACAGCTCCATCGAAATATAGCGAATATCTAAAGACGATATAACGTATATTGGGACGAAGGCATCATGACTGATCACTCTAATGCGTGAAATAGATCCCAAGCAGTTCAAATGACTCAGTTCAACCTCTGTCCATTTATGATTTATACGTTTTGATTCAATAAATAGGCGTTAATGGTCAAAAATCCAAAGTGAAATAATGAATTAATTGAATATTTCGAAAAGTAGAACCAATTTAAAAAAATCGGGATTTTTTCAGCCCTTCAGTTTACTTTAAAACAGCTTTTGGTTGCTCAGTTTCAAAACCGTGTATACGTGTGTAATCGTAAAGAGTCTAGTTCTGTTGTCGGATATGTTAATACCCGGCAGTAAATAACAATTAACCGAAGCTGGCTTGTTTCATTTCACGTCGTGATAACGCCGCAGGACCGCCAGTAAACCGCAATAAAAATCCCCATATCGAAGGTTACCAGCCACTCGAAGCGGACGCGTCGAAAACTCCACCGTCGGTTAGGAAGTTAACGCTGTTGAGTGTTGTAATTTCGTGCGTAATTTTGGTGAAACGTCTAAACGGGCCACCTACCTTGGCCGCGGCGCGGAAAATTCTTTTCAACGGCCCCCTTAACCACCTCCCTTACCCCCTCACCGGCCCACCGTTGCAACGGAACGCGAGAAAATTCGTTCGTCTTTTCCCACGTCGCGTCCGCCTATACCCGACCCGAAAGAAAAACAATCTTTTAATTTCGACCGCGGCCAGAGTTTGGTCGCGTAATTGCCCGTGACGTCGACGACGAGTTTTTTGTTGTTGTCATCGTCCGAAACTGGCGTTTTGCGGAAAATCGAGGGCGTGAACTGAAACGCGAGCGTCATCGGTTCTAATGGCCCGACGATGAGATTGTCCCGTAATCGTGTCGAACCGGAGCGATTCATGTGTACGAGCTCGGATCGAAAGGCCATGTGAGAAGCTCACCGGACTGAGACCGATTCAAACAATGACCTTTTTGGTGAAAGAAACGGCAACGAAACGAGAAAATTTGACGTGATTTGAGTTATTTGCTCGATCGACACGAAAGTCGTTTTGCTTTTGTACTCGAATATAATAAAAATTTCTTAAAGAAAAGTCCAACTGGTTAGATATCAAATCTCGAATTAATTGTTTTTGAAAGAATAATGTCTGCTGAATATAAAAGCAATATGGTATAAAACATGAAATTTCGATGTGTAATATAAATCTTTAACAAAGTTGTCACTATGTCCTGGGGCGGGCCCGATTTCACAGCTTCTGGCCAAAATTCTTCTGGTTCAAACTATAATGTAGTCTCCAGAATTCTTTAAAATATTTTGAGCAACATTGGAAGGTTGTAAGGGTGAAAGTTGTTGTTGTTGTGAACGCAGTGGACGCCCAAAAGAGGTTGTTACCGACGAAAACATTAAAAAAATACACAAACTGATTTTGAATGATCGTAAATTGAAATTGAATGAAATAGCAGACATTCTAAAGATATCAACTGAACGTGTACATCATATCATTCACGAATATTTGGGTCTGAGAAAACTCTGTGCAAAGTGGGTGCCACGCGAGCTCACTTTGGACCAAAAATAACGGCGAGTTGATGATTCGGAGCAGTGTTTGAAGATGATTAAGCATAATAAACCCGAGTTTTTACGTCGATATGTGACAATGGATGAAACATGGCTCCATAATTTTACTCCGGAATCTAATCGACAGTCATCCGAGTGCACACGATGAACCCGCTCCAAAGGCCGGCAAGGTTATGGCGTCTGTAATTTGGGATGCGTATGGGATAATTTTAATTGACTACCTTGAATAAGGAAGGACCATCAACAGCGACTATTACATAGCTTTTATGGACCGTTTGAAGGACGAAATCGTCGAAAAACGGCTGTATTTGAAGAACAAGTAAGTGCTGCTTCACCAAGACAATGTACCGTGTCACAAGTCAGTGAAAACTATGGCAAAAATCCACGAATTGGCATTCGAATTGTTTCCTTATCCATCGTATTATCCAGATCTGGCCCCCAGCGACTATTTCCTGTTCTCAGATCACGAAAGAATGCTCGCCGGGAAGAAATTTTCGTCGAATGAAGATGTGATCGCCGAAAGGGAGGCCTATTTTGAAGCAAAGGACAAATCGTGTTACAATAATGGTATTGCAAAGTTGGAGGGTCGCTATAATCAGTGTATCATTTATAAAAATATCAGGTCAGAATAAAAAAAACTAATTTTGCCAAAAAATGTGTTTTACTATGGTAGGCGGCTGACTTTTCAATTGACCTGTTATTTACTAAAAAGTACACCACAGTGATTAGTTACGTTACGTTAATGAATATAGGGAAATGCTAATTTATTACGAAAGAAATCCAAGTTTTTTATAAACCTTTAGCTATGGTATAACCAATAAAACAGTGAACTCACGTCATCAAGATATATGTCGTGAAAACATCGTAATGTTGCCGGATATTAATTTACCTTGGCTTTAACATACAAAAAAGTTGTATTATAAATAAAAAATGGATCAAATATAATTTATTTTATTATTAGTATATCTAATACATTTATTATCCAACGATTTAAACTACAGTTAATTATACAACCACAATAGTCAGAGTGAGATAGAGTTCTCTATGAGTTTTATGTAGTGGTGTCCCCTGGAGGCCTGGCATATCACAATTGCATATCCAAGTACTATAGTTTCCTTCGCTGCTGTGTTTCCTTATTAAGTCATTTTGATATTACTGTATTTCTTCTTAGTTTATTTTGTTACTATTTGTATAAAACTTTATTGATAAAATTAGATTTATCACTGCATTATATCTAATGCATTTGCCATATCTACAAATAGTTAGTAATCATTCTCTGCTTATACATTTTAACTACAAGCTCATGTATATTGAAAACAATTACCGGCATATCTATGCACACAAATATCTTACCTCTACAATGCAATTTTCTACAGTTATCTTCTATTGCAAACCCCTTTAGTTTCCACTATCCTCACCCTGTCTTGGTAATTGTCAGTGTTGGATCATAATCCCACATCTCAAAAGTTCCATTCAGTCACTATCAGGTTCTGAGTCCCTATGCAAGTCAATAATTAAACTATTAATTTCCAATATATCTAATAGCTGTTCCACGGTACCACTTTCGGTCAATTTTTTTGTTCTGTATGTGTCTGTGTCGAATTAATTCAGACTAAAGGTGTTATTCCAAACTGTAGTTGATGCCTTCTTGACCTGCATATCTATTTTAGCAATTTTTTATCATATCCGATTGGATTGAACATGTTGTCATAAGGAGGAAGATGTAATACTCTGGTGCCATATTGTTCAACCATCTAATCTACTGTGTATCTTTTTCAGGCCTATTTCTAAAAAAAAATAATTTACATAAAACGCAATTAACCATTTTATTTATATTTGCCGAGTAATAATTTGAAATAGTTCATTCTTTAACATGGTATTTGTAAATGTTAATTTATGTTTTGCAAGTCATTTCTTAATTACATCCTTTGTCCATCCATCGAAAGATCGCAACAAGATCGTTTTCGTCATTGTGCTATGGTATGGTGTATTATCCATAACAATAAATGATGGTTCTTCCAAGTTTTTTAACAACTGATTTTCAAATCGGATCAAGAATCTGTTATGGTTCATTTCTCCGTGATCGTCGACTTGGAGAAAACACCAAAACAATCACACAAGCTCCATCTGCAAGCTATATCTGCAATATATTTTTCTGTTGATTTTTGTTATCTTTAAACTCTTTTTATCAGCGTCTTCCCAAGAGTGAAGTTGAAATAAAAAGTCTTCCTGAATTTTATTATGTACTTTAAAAGATTGTATTCTTGTAAAAGTAATGCCTGGATGCTCCATTAGACCTTTGGGGTTGTCTTTGTGGGTTATCTTTACATCATTTAAACCCTATGTTTCCTGACAGTGTGTGAATGAACAACTTCATTCCATAATGAGTCGCATATCCCTAATCTTGATATAATTGTATTAAATTATGCTTATATCGAAAAAACAACTCACTATTTTTATACATTTCATAAATTTAATCTCATCTAACATCAGGGTGATCTTGATTCGTCACCATCACCATCACCTTTGTATGTGGACGCTTTTCTTTTGGGTGAACCCAACATTATATTGTTTCTCTTTATTTTGAAGATTTTGGTTACAGTGGCCATACTAATTGTCAGTGCAGCTGCAATATGCTAAAAATATTTCCCATAAAACCACAGAAACCTAACATTTAATATTACCAATACTTACCTCTTACCTAAGGAAAAATACTGTCTGATCTTAAAACGAATTTACAAACTGTGATAGGCAATACATTCGACGTTGTGATGACGTGAGTTCACTATTATTTTGAATAGACTATATTCTACTATATTAAAAGGAGAAAAGATATATAAAGATCAAAATTAACAGTAGTGATGTTACAATCACATCCGGTGAAACTAATTTATTGGAAACAATCAAAGAAATGACTCAACGTTCGATGAACGCTCTCTGTAAAAAGCAGGAAGAACAAGAACGCCGTAGATCGTATTGGTTCCAAAAAATCTATCGGTTACGGGCCTGGTTCTACGACAAAAAGACAATTTTACGGTCGAAAAACGAATAAATTACGCTGAGAACCGACCAACAGTAGCTATAATGAATCGGGTATCTCGTGACAAAAATTATCGACAATATATCATGGTCTCAGCTTCGGTTTTGACTTCTACCTGCCTACCTTTATTATATCACTACATTCGCTTCTCAAACATACTTCCTGTTAAATTACTGCCGTAAAAATAGTTTCCAGTGATGTTTGCTCTTTTTAATTTTTTATGGTCTTCAGTTTATAATATCATTTCCATTTCTATGGAAATTTGAATTAATGGCATTGCGAGATTTCAACCACGAAGAATGCGTACTACGACACTTTGCCTGTGTAAACGAAACAATTTGCTATTTTGTTTTGCATTAATGATTAGTATTTTCATATATACACCTATAATGATAGCGTTCATATTGGGACTAGGGATAAAAAACATGTAACAGGTTTGGCAAAAGTCCCGCTACCATTTTGATTGCCTATAACATTGCTCAAAGAAAAGATAAGTAAGTTTGGTTTTCGTAAAAAGTTTATTTGGTCTTAAGATGTTGAATCGTTTGGGGTTTATTCACATAAAGTTTTGATTTTAGAAAACTCCATAAGAAATAGTCTGGTGCTGTTAAATCAGGAGATCTGGCTGGCCATGCTAAATCGCTACTTCGCGGAATTAGTCTTCGTGGAAAAACGTCATTCCATAATTGAATTGGTGAACGAGCGGTGTGTGCTGTGGCTCCATCTTGCGAAATCACAGGCCCTCTAGCCCTTGCTCTTCCATTACAGCTACAAGAAAATATTGAATCATGTCTTGGTACCGTTCAGCAGTAACAGTAACTGCAACACCTTGGTTATTTTCAAAAAAACGGGGACCAATGAATACCACACCATACAATTGTTTTTAGTGGATGCGATGTTTTATTAATTAAATGAGGATTCTGTGTTCCCCAAAATCGACTGTTCTGTTTATTGACGTGGCCATTGAGAAGAAAATGGCTTCATTGCTCATTATCAATTTAGACGAAATGATCAATGATCAAATGATCTTCAATTGCAACAGCCTGCTTTAGGATACTACTGCTTTGGCCCACATGTTATTATTTGGCGATTACGACAGTAGTTGTATAAGGTTACAATATGAATATATATGAAAGCAACATATAACAAAATGTAATAATATAATAACAACAGAGTAAAAAGGAACATGGCTAAAGGTATATATATATATATATATATATATATATATATATATATATATATATATATATATATATATATATATATGTATATCGAAATTTGTGCAAGTAATAAAAAACAGTTGCTATAGATTAAGTATTTCAAGGAATTTAAGAAGCTTAAGTGGATTTTCCAAGGTAAACAAATCTGATAGGTAATCAGCAGGTTAAGTTCGGTTCTCATTGTGATCAAAGAATAATATTCGAAGAGTATATGGCATAGGGAATAAGGAGAGGGACAGCGAGGGAATGAGGAGGGGTCTTCCTCAGCAAATAGGAATCTGCAATGAACTAAGTCGGTTAAGGATGGAAGAAATTGTTTTTTATTGGCCACAACTTGCTGTTATCTTCGATAAGGTCACAGCTCAGTAGAATTAGGTCATTTTAATTTGGATTCGGTACAAGGGATATATCCGTATATTATACAGTGGGAGATCAAATTATTAAGAACAATTTTGAGACCTATATCACTGCTGTCAGTAATATCTAAGGTTTTTGAAAAACTCCTGTTGAAAAGAATAAAACCGATCATAGAGAGATAAAACCTAATACCAACACACCAGTTGGGTTTATTAACAGGCACTCAACAATTGACCAGGTCCACATAATAACAGATGTTATTGAAAAAGCCTACGAAAGTAAAAAAAGTATGCTCAGTTATATTCTTAGATGTAGCACAAGCTTTCGATAAGGTTTGACATAAAGGCCTTGTTCATAAATTACAGAAAATGCTACCAAAACAACACACGAAACTATTAAAACCATACATTACAACCAGAATGTTTAGAGTCAAACAAAAATAAGCTTACTCTACAATAAAAGAAGCTAAAACAGGTGTGCCACAAGGAAGTGTACTGGGACCAATGCTTTATCTACTCTTCACTTGTGATATACCACAAATGGAGAATATTGCGATGGCTAAATTTGCTGATGATACTGCCATTATAGCTGTCGGAGACAATAATGAATAAGCCTCACAAAAATTAAAAACAGGCAAAATAAAAATGAATGAAACTAAATCTGTATATGTGCAGTTCACCTACAATCAGACCGTACATAATAAATTGCTATTATGTAAGCAAATACTGAAACCAATATGGACATACGGAGTTCAATTATGGGGATGGTCTGCGAAGAGTAACATAAATAAAAAACAAATTTTTCAGAACCAAGTCCTGAGGGGTATTATGGGCGCACCCAAATACTATAGGACTGATTATCTACATCGAGACCTTCAGATACCCACAGTCAGTCAAGAAATCTAGAGAATTGTAAGGGGGCATGAGGAAAGACTTTATTCTTATGACAATATTGAAATATTGTAGGTTTTGGATACCACCAGAGCAGGACACAGACTCAAAAGAATCAAAGCATCTGATCTTGTCTAGTGTTGTGTAGTGAGGTGCATATAATAAAAAATACAGCGGTGACATGTACAAACATTATTTCGCCAGAGACTGAGATAGGGTCGATGGGTTCTCCTATTTATATACCTAGATTTAAGTTGTCATAAAGACAAATTTTAGGTTAATCGGAAACGACTAGTAACAATGTAATAATTAAATAATAAAAAAAATTGGCCAGGTCCTTCTTTCAATAGCTTTTCAAATGATTTCCAAATGGCAAATAGCTCAGCGATGAAAATTGTGATATATTTCGGTAGGTTGAAAGTTGAGGGAGTGAATGCTCCTAGAATAGCCGTACCAACGACCTCATCGCTCTTTGGTCCTTCTGCCAAAAGTATTACTGAAGTGAACTATTAGGAATACCCTATGTGGAAATTAAAAATTGTTTCCAAACGCCCAAAGCGTTGTGCTTGATGGACTTGAAGAAAATGCAGTAGCCAATGATGGTCGATACATCTATTAATTATTTAATATAATTTTAACTACAAAAACGGATCAAACTAATTTGTAGTTCCAATGTATAATTAGAAAGTCCACAAAGTAAGCGTCTATAATTATCACTGAAGAAAATTAACATAAGCAAAAGGTGCTGCACGTATTTAATTTAATACAATATTTTCCCTAATTAAAATAATCCAAGGTCTTAAATTGAACGTGTAATTAAGAAAAGTGAATTACTGTACAGGTTCCACAATTTATTTTAACGCAACTTATTTGTGGTACATTAGCGGTTATGGGAGAGCTTAATTATATTAATTTAGCACTTTATTGCGGTCCGGGAGACATAAAATACATTAAGAGATTGTTAATTAAAGAGAGGAGTCGGTGAGTTTCGTGTGTTGGCACTCGGGCGACGAAGCGCCTAATTGGGAAAATTTTCGTACTTCGTCGCGGAGCTGGCTGACGACGACGACGACACAAAAAAACCTCTCCGAGTCCTTTTCGATTCGTTATGATGAAAGCGCAACGTTTGCTTGATATTTAACCGGCCGCTATCGTTTTCTTTGACATTTCGAATTAAATGTAACCCGATGAGGAATTCAGCGGGATCGGTGTCGTCTTCCAGCGCGTATTGTCTTTGGGTATGCACATAAATTAAATAATATCGGTATTGTACGAGGGCTGATTGAGAATCCAAGATTCTAACAAGTCAATTGAAGAGTCCCCGGCCTACCATAGTAAAACACATTTTTTTGGCGAAATTAGTTTTTTTTTTATTTAACATAATTCCCTTGAAGGGTGATACACTGATAATAGTGACCCTCCAACTTTTCGATACCATTTTTGTAGTACGATTTGTTCTTTGCGTCAAAATAGGCCTCAGTTTGGTCCATCACCTCTTTGTTCGACGAAAATTTCTTTCCAGCGAGAATTCTTTTGAGATCTGAGGATGAGGAAGCAATTCGAAGCTCAATTCATTGATTTTTGACACGGTACATTGTCTTGGTGAAGCAGCACTTTCTTTTTCTTGAAATGCGGCCGTTTTTTGGCGATTTCGTCCTTTAAACGATCCAATAATGCTTTAGGGTACAGTGCGGTTAGATAAAGACAATATATTCGACGATTTATTTCCGTACAAATGGAATATAATTATATGCAGAAGAAATATTTATTTTTAGACGAGCAGATATTAAACAATAAACCAGATATTAAACACTAAACAAGATCACACTATAAGAATATAAAAAGAAAGAAATGCACGTGGCCAATTGTAGGAATGTTCGTCGGGTCGGTTAGTCGGTCGAAATGTGTGGCTGCCGCTGCGATTATTTGTCAGAACACTCACTACTATTCTTGGAAGGAATTCGTACGAGAACTGAAAACACTGGTTTAATAATCACTTGTTTATTTCGATATTAAGTGATACATGTGGTCGACGGGAGAATTGACAGGATATTAGGTTAGGTAGAGGAAGTACGGTAGCGCTGTGAAAGTGGTACTATTACAGGGGGATGGAGAAAAGAGAAGAGAGCGAGACGTCGTCGTAATGGTCTTTTATACCCTGGAACTGCATGGTACCAATCCACCGGCGTTGCCAACCTTTGTACTTGTTAATGTATTCGTGGTGGCCTAAAGGATCGTGGCGATAGCCACAATGCTATGTAATAGTCGCTGTTCCTCTTTCAAGGTAGTCAACGAAAATTATTCCATGAGCATACAGACACAATAACCTTACTAGCCGACTGTTGCGTTTTCCCATGCCTTGGAGCGGGTTCATCGTGTGCAGTCCACTTGGATGACTGTCGATTGGACTTCGGTGTAAAATGATGGAGACATGTTTCATCCATTGTCACATATCGACGCAAAAACTCGGGTTTATTATGCTTGATCATCACCAAACACTGTTCCAAATCATCAACTCGTCCTTGTTTTTGGTCAAAAGTGAGCTCGCTCGGCACCCACTTTGCACAGGGCTTTCTCATACCCGTATGAGACCCGTACCCCTATACCGTATGTGTCTGCTATTTCATTCAGTTTCAATTTACGGTCATTCAAAATCATTTTGTGAATTTTTTAATGTTTTCGTCGGTAGCAGCATCATTTGGGCGTCCACTGCGTCCACTGTCTTCAGTGCTCATTTCACCACGTCTAAATTTAGCATACCAATCCGTGCTGTTTGATTTTCCTGGGGCAGTGCCCGGAAACTCGGCATCAAGTGAAGTTTTTGCTTCAACTGTATTTTTCCCCTTCAAAAAGCAATGTTTTATCAACACGCGAAATTCCTTTTTTCCATTTTTTTCACAAGTTGCTTGACCCAAAATGCTATAATTCACAAACTAATGATCCGACAGCTATCAAATTTATACACGCATCTTTTGAGGGTTTGGGCTAAGTAAAAAACATATAGATTTCCATCGTTATTCCATATAGGTCCATCTATGTGTCAGGCCGGGCATATTTCAATTGACCTGTTATTTCGAATTGATAGTTCAGAATGTTTACCTAATAGCCAATCTGATTTTCTATTTTTCAGATTCCTTTCTTCCCTTTTCTTCTTAATGTGTTCTTTCCATCGTAACTGCGCATCTAGGTTCATGCCTAAGTACTTAACTGTGTTTCCATATGGAATAATACGATTGTTAAAAATTATTGGCATTTGAACAGTGTGTTTTTTGCTAAAATTTACGTGCAGTAAATAAACTTTCAGGCCAGCTTTCCGTCCATGCATTGACTTGACTTATCGCCTTTTGCAGTTTTTCGTTAGGTTCTTGTTCCTTTTTGCCAACTACCAGTACATATGTGTCACCAGCAAACATGCGCGTACACCAGTACCCTGGGAAACATGATAGAAAGAAGCTTGTGGAAATCTCTTGATTGAGTTGTCCAAGCAGGAACTCCCTCAAGTTCTTCACTGATGGCATTATGTCTTTAGCCCAAAAACACTGAAACATTGTCGATAATAATGCGATGTATTTGATTTATATAAATTCCTTTTCATGAGTTCCACTTTATGGGTTTTATGCCATAATATTGTTGATATGATAAAACCGATATTATTTTGCCAATTTAATCGTACGAAAAAGTGACATTTACAACAAGAAAGCCGTGCAGTTCAGTTAGTCGCACCATTGTTCCCTCGCCACGAGCGCAACAGCTTACGTAACAGACCGTTGACTCACCCTGTAGCAATCATAGTGCCATTCTTCAAATCGCGCCTAGAACTGGGTCACCAAATCGCGCGGTAAAAGTTCCTAAAACTGAGGCGGCACCGTCCTTTTCGCCGTCATCTCGTCGTCGTTACTCGATATAATTGAAAGTTTGATCTTTAAAAAGCCCGAATCGGAGTCGGTAACAATGATGAGGACCCGCTAACAAGGCAAGGTCACGGGGGAGGTGCGAATGATGCAATCGAGTGTGTTGGAATCGATCGGCGGGCAAACGAAATCGAAATTGTCGAGAAAGTGGAACGGTTCGTTGAAGGGAGGCTGGCGATCGAGACAAGCTGGCATGCGAACGACTCCGAGAACTAGAATAGTCGCGTTTCGGGTCGTCCCCGAAAGTGTCAAACTTCCTGGTAAAACTGAAGGTCGACGACTATCCGTCGAAGGAATTTCATAATATTAACAGATCGGAGATTAGCGATTTCTTTCTGATATATAGGCTAATCAAAAAAAAGTTATTTATTACTTCTTCATCGTTTCCTAGCTCTCCTGGTTTATTTCTTTAACATTTAAAAATAAGTAATTCTTACTTACTCAAAGTGTCAAGAGTATAATTGTTTTTATGTTTATCCGTACGGTATAATATATTTAAAGATATTAAGCTTTATTATTAGCGTTGCGAACTACCGACTGAAAACAGCTGAAACAGTCGATAGCCGTCATTAAATTTCATTACATTATTATCATATTAATCAATTATTATAGCAATAAACGAAATCGAAATTGTCGAGAAAGTGTCAAACTTCCTGGTAAAACTGATGGTCGACGACTATCCGTCGAAGGAATTTCATATTATTAAGAGATCGGAGATTAGCGATTTCTTTCTGATATATACGCTAATCAAAAAAAAGTTATTTATTACTTCTTCATCGTTACCTAGCTCTTCTGGTTTATTTCTTTAACATTTAAAAATAAGTAATTCTTACTTACTCAAAGTGTCAAGAGTATAATTGTTTTTTTGTTTATCCGTACGGTATAATATATTTAAAGATATTAAGCTTTATTATTAGCATTGCGAACTATCGACTGAAAACAGCTGAAACAGTCGATAATCGTCGATTAAATTTCATTACATTATTATCTTTTTAATCACTTATTACAGCAATAAACATATAAATGCATAAATATAAAAAAAAACTTCAAGGGGAGTAAAATGAAGCAAGATCTGAAGATGGCAGATGATATTCTACGGATGCATCAGATCAGGCTGCTTAACTTGTTAAAACATGCTGTCATATTCACCTCTAGATATTTATTTAGTTCAGTTATAACAACAATCATAAGAATCAATTTTATTTTTATGAACGGAAAGTCACAAATTGGAATTGCAATTGGTTGTATTCAAAGTATTTATTCACGATCTTTTTGCTGAATTTGATGAATTTTATATTATAAAGGTGATGATAGGTCAGCAAAATCGTTACAGGTCAACATATTGGGCGCTGGTACATCACCTACTGACTTTTTCAAGAAATTCTTCGATACAGGCATGAAAAACTTCCGGAAAGATGGACAGAATGCGTAACTAGTGAGGGGAAATACCTAGATAAACTGTAAATTTTTTCAAAAGTAAATAAATGTGTCAGAATCATTGTCTCGATCCCATTTCGTGCAAAACAATCCCATTTCGTGCTGGAATGCTCCTCCGTTTCGAGCGCAAACGGGTTTCACGTGTATTTTAAGAAGGCTAGAGTAGTATGCAGCATTAATGGTACGTTGTGTGTTCAGGAAATCGACGTACAGCACACCCTGCCGGTGCCAGAACACCGTACACAGAACCTAACCTGCGGACCTGGTTGACTTCGATTTGGCTGGCCTGTCCTCCTTCTTTTCCCACTCATTAGATCTCATCTTACTTACTTTCGGAAGTATAATAGATACATATCTTTTCGTCTGACTGTTTCCTGACTGAATTCCGGTCAGAAAGAAATAGCTAAAAAGGTTCAGTCTTGGTGAGTGAGGAACATCAGAATATCATTAAAATCTCAACATAATTAAACCGTTATGAGGAGTTTTAGAGTAGAGAAGTAACTGGCGGATATTTTGGTACCGGAATAGAATAACAATCTGTTGGAAAGTATCCAGAGACTATTTCGCGAATACTATTTCAGCTGTTTTAAAAGCAAATTTAATACTAATACTAATAAATAAATATTGGGTATTTGCGTTCTGCTATTATTTTGCCCATCCCTTGTTTATTGATCTTTTCTTTTGCTTCGAATTGTCTTAATGGAGTTCGATTATGCCGTCATATGTTTGACCGAAAGAGGTCCAGCTTATTTCTTGTTCATAACTGACTTTGTCCAACAAATCTGATTTTTATAACAGATTGTAGCGACCTTGAGGCATGTCGAATTTTGCATCGTGGAACAACGGTCTACAAAATACCCAGAAACATAATCCCAGATGTTGAACACGGGCGGGGTGCCAGCAGCGCCAACTAGAACCCATTAACGAATAGCTGGCGGCAACCCCGATACATTTATCTGGGATGTTATTGAAGGGTATTGCGATTCATTGAGTTCTCAATCCTTGTTTGGTTTAGAACGTGCCACCATCGACTGCCCGAGCCTCCTCTCCAGGTAACACCGCTGTCATCCGTTTTATCATTTTTATTTTTCACATTTTTTTATATAGCCAATAAATAACGGTCACATAATGTAAATACCACTGTTTCATTTCGTTTTACCTCCATTCACCAAGCCACATCATTTACCCTAAAAGATTTTATATTTTACAGGACTATTTATAGAATATCACAAACTAAACAGACCCACGTATAAAACGCTGTGCTAGTCTGCACTATATACCAGTACGTTCAATTATTCTTTATTATTAACTAGTTTTTATTACTATTAGTAATTCTGGTTGAATCTCATGTTTATTTCAAAATATGTATACAAATCTCCGAAACCTAATGTTCTTTCGGCTGTCGCCTTGAACCTGAAACAGATTTATTTACAAATGTATGAATAAAAACATAAAACTGCTGCATTAGTCCGCATAATCGTCGAATTGAAGGCGCCAGTCCTAACTGTTTTCTGGGTTTCGGTTCATTTTGCATTCGAGGACGCGGACCTTATGGATTTGCGCGAACTTAGCTTATCGCGATCGAGAAAATGTAAAATGCGACCGAAGAAAACCGACTGATCGTTATCTGTCCGGGTTATAACTTTATTTCGGTGCCTTATCCTACATGCAAATGAGTACTTTCGAAAAAAGCGGTGTACAAACTCGTTTTTTTTGCTCTTTTTCGCTCCGTTGGTGTGTCGTGTGTGACGTCATGCAGCAGTACCACTCTGCTATTTCTTTCGTTTGTTTTGGTAACTGTTATTAGTTAATAACAGCTTTACTCAAGCCAGCTAAATTGTTCTGTGTCTCTGTTTATTTTAGATTGTTTAAGACTTTTTAAATAAGAAAAAAGGATATAGTTAATTTTTCCATGTGAGATTGTTAACATTTTTATCTCCAAACTTGGAGCTTTGACCAATAAGTTGATGAATTTTATATTATAAAGGTGATGATAGGTCAGCAAAATCGTCACAGGTCAACATATTGGGCGCTGGTACATCACCTATTGACTTTTTCAAGAAATTCTTCGATACCGGCATGAAAAACTTCCGGAAAGATGGACAGAATGCGTAACTAGTGAGGGGAAATACCTAAATAAACTGTAAATTTTTTCTAAAGTAAATAAATGTGTCAGAATCATTGTCTCGATCGTATTTGTTGTGTGTGCAGGAAATCGACGTACAGCACGTCTTGACGGTGCCAGAACACCGTACACAGAACCTTACCTGCGGACCTGGTTGTCTTCGATTTGGCTGGCCTGTCCTCCTTCTTTTTCCACTCGTTAGATCTCATCTTACTTACTTTCGGAAGTATAATAGATAGTGTGTCGTGTGTGATGTCATGCAGCAGTACCACTCTGCTATTTCTTTCGTTTGTTTTGGTAACGGTTATTAGTTAATAACAGCTTTACTCAAGCCAGCTAAATTGTTCTGTGTCTCTGTTTATTTTAGATTGTTTAAGACTTTTTAGATAAGAAAAAAGGATACAGTTAATTTTTCCATGTGAGATTGTTAACATTTTTATCTCCAAACTTGGGGTTTTGACCAATAAGTTTGTGTTATTAAAAGTTTTAACTAACAACAATATTTTACAAAGATAAAAGGGAATTTTTCTTTTTATCATTTGAAAAGGCGTATACAAAATATGAATAGAAATAAAAATAATTACTATATATAACTTATTTCAATGTATCTACGCCTTGTGATTATATTTATATTGATTATGCTTAATGTGCAATTTAAATTAATTTATTTCAACATTAATTGTATAAATTTTTGTTGGATTACTCTAAAAACTTAATTTCTGATTAGAAACTACTTTTTGTGTAATATAGTTACTCTATTATTTGCAACAGAGTTAGTATCCAGTTATTTCTGATATATTAAAGTAAAAGAAGTAAAAGCACACATAATAAATAATAAATAAATTTTTATTATTATTTACTTATTTGCTTATTTCTTTCAAACCTGGTCGTAAATATATATATTCACCAGTAGTTATCGGTCATCAACGAAAGCACCACTATTAGTCCACCCTGTTAAAATTCAGTGTGCCCCCAGGGGGATACCACTACATAAAAAACACGCCTAGAAACCTACAAACTATTATACCTGTGTTCTTAATTGTAGTTTTAAGTCCTTCGATAATATACGTATTAGATGTACTATAATTTAAAAATAAATTATATTTGATAACATTTTTGTTCAGTTATTTTCTTTAGATTAGAATTTTCTTGTCTGTCAAAGCCAAATTGAACTAAAACTCAGAGTTGATGCGGCAACATTACAATGTTTCGACGTCACAAATATCCATGATGCATTACTAAAAAAACTTGAATAGACTATATTAGACTGATACTGTCCGAGACCAGAACAGCTGCGGCAGATCGCTAGCTATGGCGGAATTTAGTGAAGAATGTCTTAAGTCCTGCGGCAACAAGTGCAATGCAGCATTTTGTGTGGATATTCTTCAAGAAATGTTAAAGCTTTAGGAACCATAATAAATATTATTAATAACACTTCTCTTGTATGTTATGTATTGAATATGTTCGATTAACCGATATTGCTGCAGCATTTCGAATACATTTTTAATCAGATGGTGATGCGGTGCGGTTTTTTTATTTCGGAGGTTCACCAAATCGAAGAAAACGAGAAATTCCAGCCGCGATGGCGCGGATAACTAACGGTGCCGTTTGGTGTACGGCCGGACAAAGAGGTCCCAGCACGCCCGGTATTATAAATATCGATCTTTATTGGTCGTCCGTGACGTTTGCCGTAATGGAAATCAAATTTACCGCCGTTTTTAATAAGATACCTCTTGTAAATTTTACCTACGCAGCAGTAGCAAAACACCGCCCCTGTCCGGTGTCCTCTCTCTCCGCTTTACGATTCGTAAAACGTCGCAACGCCAGCGTCCCTGCCTTTGTCACGACTTATTTTGCATCGGACACCCGTATTTCCCCATTATTTTTTGATATACGCGACTGGTTTATCGCTAATTCACGCACTAACTGATTTTTTACGGGGTATTATTGCGTCGCATCGGACACCTGTATTTCAAAAAGCCCATTTCGACCGTCGCTGTCTTCTTTATTATTATTATACTCGGCTGTATTTTATTCGTACTTATACCATACTTGCTTTTAGTACGTTATTTCGTTTTTTCTTATTTGATTTATATAGAATTTTCAGTTTAACCAATGCTTATTGTTGGCGAAGTAATTTGGAGTGAAAATAATATAAAATGCATATTAAAACTAACTATTCACAGTCTAGTATTTTTCCTTAATATTATTTTTAAAAATTTTGATTTAAGATATTATACCCAAACTGAATTAGTGTTTGATGGATGTACTCCCACTAGTACACCTCATGTAAGTTTAAAATAGGACCTTTTTTCACACATACTTTAAATATACTGGTTTAAAGGGTTTTTGTCTCTTCAGTCTTCGAGTAAGCTTACTATTGTCGAGCAGTTGTCGCATTTTGACGTTTTTATGTTCACGCAATTTCGATTCAATTCGTTCAATCTCTTGGCTGGACATGTAGGGCCATCATAGAACGTTAATAATGCCCCGAAGAACTTAATTTTGATAAGTATGGATCATATTTATATTGCATTTCTTTTTGCGGCCCTATAGTTGCACATCGTAGGTCTACACTGGCTTCAAAATTTGTTGAATCGTTGTCCAAGCAGTCACTACATTTCATTCATCCTCATACAAAGTTCTGTTCCTTTCTTCTTAGCATACTCTTTTACAATTTCGTAATAACAATTTCAGTCGAAGTAAGTGATCAGCCGTGTCTTCACCGGCCTTGTTTACTAACAAAGTTAAAGTTTGAAGCTGTGGATATTGTTGCCAAAAGCAATTAGTCTTAGGCTCGCCAAAATTTATCTGTAAGCTGGCCCTGAATCTTCAGCAACATCCAATAATTATAAAATTGGTCGATGCCAATATTGCTCGTCAAGCAAAAAAAAAATGAAAATACCTTTCAACTACACTGATTGCAAAAACTACTTTTGTTTGCATCATTGCGGTTGCTATCGTAAGGCCTATACATAGTAACAGTACAGTATATATTATCTACTATGTTTCTTTAATAATTTAGTGTTTATTTCTGTTTTTTTATAATATTTTATTGTATCACTTGTATTCTCTATCTATTTTATGGTAGATTGATAGTAAGGCAATTAATAATAAAGTTATTATATGGCGTTTATGTTTTCTATATAGGTTTTAGTAAGGCAATTTCGGGTAATATTCGGCACTGTAATCCTTTTTGAAAATACGAAATTTATAAGATTACATTAATTGTAAAAATAATAATTATAATATTTTATTTTTCGTAAACTTGAATAATCTTCAAATTTGAAACGGCATTAGGGTTTCGCTCTGTTCCATAAATGATCAAATAAAATATGATAAATAAATAAAAGCAAGAAAGGGACGAATAAGTTATTTTATGTTATTTTTCAAAACAAAATTCCCTGAAAAAATACCAATTGTTACGGACATTCTTCGTAACCCCAAAATGTTGCATCACTATGGTTCACCTGCGTTATCCAGAATGTCAGAGATGAATTCAAAATACAACTACATTGAATCTTTATCAGGTCTGTAGTACAAATATTATTTTTGTTCCTGCAGATAGACATTTGTATCTTCTTAGTTTTTAATATGTGCTTTTATTTGTGCTAGTTTTTGTCGTCTTTATTCATGGAAACCTAATACAGTTACCTAATAATAAAAGACAATTTATTAAATAAAATGGATTTATTGTTTTTCAAAGTACTTGGTCAGTCTATATAACCTGTTATACGGTCAATTGAAAAGTCCCCGGCCTGACACATAGATGGCGCTACTAGAATTAAATCCATATGGTTTTTAGTTAGCCCTAACCCTTAAAAGATGCGTATATTAATTTGACAGCTGTCGGATCATTAGTTTGTGAATTATCGCATTTTGAGTGAAGCAACTTTTGTTATTGTGAAAAAAATGGATAAAAAGGAATTTCGCGTGATAAAATATTGCTTTTTGAAAGGAAAAAATACAGTTGAAGCAAAACTTGGCTTGATGCCGAGTTTCTGGACATTGCCCCAGGAAAATCATCAAGGAATGGTATGGTAAGTTTAGGCGTGGTGAAATGAGCACCGAAGACGGTGAACGCAGTGGACGTCCAAAAGAAGTTGTTAAAGACGAAAACATTAAAAACATCCACAAAATGATTTTGAATGACCGTAAATTGAAATTGAATGAAATAGCAGACACTCTAAAGATATCAACTGAATGTGTACATCATTTATTCACGAATATTTGGATATGAGAAAGGTCTGTGCAAGGTGGGTGCCGCGCGAGCTCACTTTTGACCTAAAATAACGACGAGTTAATAATTCGGAGCAGTGTTTGATGATGATCAAGCGTAATAAACCCGAGTTTTTGCGTCGATATGTGACAATGGATGAAACATGGCTCCATTATTTCACTCCGAAGTCCAATCGAAGGTCATCCGAGTGGACTGCACACGATGAACGCAACAGTCGGCTGGCAAGGTTATGGCGTCTGTATTTTGGAATGTGCAAGGAATGATTTTCATTGATTACCTTGAAAAAGGAAGGATCATCAACAGCGACTATTACATAGCGTTATTGGACCGTTTGAAAGACCAGATCGCCGGAAAACGACCGCATTTGAAAAAAAAGAAAGTGCTGCTTCATGTAGTGTCAAAAATTCATGAATTAGGCTTCGAATTGCTTCCTCATCCACCGTATTATCCAGATCTAGCCTCCAGCGATTATTTTCTGTTCCTAGATCTCAATAGAATGTTCGCTGGGAATAAATTTTCGTCGAATGAAGAGGTCATGGCCGAAACTGAGGCCTATTTTGAAGCAAAGGACAAATCGTACTATAAAAATGGTATCGAAAAGTTGGACGGTCGCTATAATTTGTATATCACCCTCAAAATTATTAATTTTGCCAAAAAGATGTGTTTTACTATGGTATGCCGGGGACTTTTCAATTGCTTGAGACATTTGTACTTTTTCTCCGATTTCCTTTAATAACGCAACCCATCGGTTCGGTCCGATTAAGTTTCCTATATGGTCAGATCGCTGGAACGGGCCCGATCTACTGTACCGGGGGGGTTATTCAACTTTTTTGCTTCCGTTTCGGTACGAGGCGAAAATGATCTCGCCGGCCGGAGAGTGGGCCGCAGGAGCGAATTGACGCAATTCCTGGCCCTGTGCCGTTCGAATTATGTTTCCGCTCCCGGAATGCCGTCAATGGGGTATTCGTTTTCCGCGGCGGCCGTACCGCGAGCCGCGCCACAATCCTGATGTTCAATTAACTTGGGCCGGCCCGTAACTCGCTCCGAATCGATCGGCCGCTACGCTCCAGGGACGTCCTTAACTTCGCCTCTCTGTCTTCTTCTTCTTTTTTCGTCGTTTGGAAATATTTTTCAGACGTTTCATTAAAAGCCTATGCATATTCCGCATTATAATTAAGCGAAATTGTTATCCGATATATGGCGAGATCATGTTACGGGAAGGCAAGAACTATGTTGAAGATTGTGGGAATCGTTTTCTCCATTCCGTGATCTATCTATTGGGTGCTAAATCTGGCGGACGCGGAGGCAAGTCGTATTTTGTTATAGTTTTTTATTACCCTTAGTGGTTCAACAATCTACTTAATGCGCATTATATACAGGGGTTTGACAAAATAATACACCATGCAATATAACACAATTTAAACACAGTTTAAAAATGTATTGTTGAGTCATCTATCGGTCATCTCTCAGATTTATCATCTCTAGAAAGAAGATAACTCCTTGGTGCTCGGTTAGCTTTAGTGTCCGTGACGATAACAGCTGAATTGTTTAATGTTTCCCAAGTGATATTATCCGCTGTAGCTCTCAGCGTACACAAAACATGGTAAAACATCCTCGGTGAAGACGAATAGTGGCTGGCTTTTTCAGCCCATGTGTTATATATCAATAAAAATATGGCCCACCGTTTTCTTTAACTTTTTTCGCCTTTTTGACGACATGGGAATACAATGTCGGGTGGCTTGGTAGCGGTCTAATCATCGATCCATTTTCGCACTCTTCAGCATTTCAAATATTCGTGTGTCAGTTAAGAGATGTTACCTCCATCTGAATAAGTGGTAATCAGAAGGCGTTACGTTTGATGAGTACTCTGGTTGTTGTAGAACGTCCTATTCGAGCTACAACATTGTAATCTTCACATTTTTTGTAACGTTTGGTCGAGCGTTGTCATGCTACTTGACGACTTTGGATTTGGTACACGCTATTGTCGATCTTTTTTGCAAGAATACTTGTTCAATTTACGTTGACAGTCATGAATACACCACCGATGTGGATGGCTCTCCTGGACTAATCCATGATTTTTTGCGCTTGAAATTGGAAATCGGATGAGCATTTTCAGTCAATTCATATGTTCCCTTCTTTTAAATGTTTCCCGTAAGCATTTGAATCAAATGCTAAGCTGTTTGAAGGATGTTGGATACTTTGATTTGTGGTTTCGACCATAAAATCTTGAAATTCATTGTCATCGAATTGGTTTGGTTGAAAATGCAATTTTGAGTGTTGCAGGATTAATGTGATACCAAATTGGAAACTCTTATTTTATGTAAGGAAATGTCAAATCCATCTGACCACTTCTGATTTTCATTATTATATTTGGCCTGATTCATTAATAGCACCAATTATTTAGAACATTGTTTCGGGTCCATCCACCCCCGATTTCCATTGGCGCGGGGTGACTGGCCCGGCCGAAATTGATTTGTAGCGTCTCTCTCGCGTCGAACAAAAAGCCGTTTCGGAGGCTCGCGAACAAGAACTGGACCCGGGCCAGCGATCGCTTTTTGTCCGGATTTCGTGGCGATACACCCCGCTCGAAAATCGTCCAACAGACGCCGGCCGAGATCGTATCTCGAGCTCGGTCGCTATATGAACACGTTACGATGGGATCAGAAGAAGAAGGCGGCCGACACGTCGAGAAGTGCGAACGGTCTTTTAATCGCCATTATACGGGATCGCCGTTTCATATTTTCCCGGTTGGTGTTGGCCTTAACAACGCCAACACCAAAATGGGGTTATTTATCGTCGTCCGGATAAAGATGGCAGCGAAACAGATGGCCGATGGACTAGTTTAAAGTACGTTAAACGCCCTTTCTACCGTATTCTAATTGTTCATTGTCTGACGCGATTCAGGTGAAACAATAGAAAATAGTGGGGCTGTTAATATGTCGAGGCGTTGTCGAGTTATACGGGGTCTTTTTGCGCGTGTAGTCTTTCAATGCACTTGTCGCTGTATTGTGCGACCTGGTAGGGTTTAATTAACGCCTAGAATATTTAAAATTATTTTGTTGCAGGCTAGGTGGCGCAGTGGTAAAGGCAATGGGACGGTCCTCCTACTGTTGCGATAGCCGCGATGTCGAATCCTTCTGGGGCATGGTCGTAAATTTATGTTTGTTTGGTGTTTTTAAAATTTGTGAATAATCTAGGCAAGAGTGTAAAATTCGACAAGGAAAATGATCCCAGTCACGCCAGTAACCAGGCTGGGTAAGACCGGATATCTTCTGGGGCCAGTCAGTAGGCTTAATGCTGAGAACCGTGGTTCGGAACCTACGTTAAACTGTGGGTCCAGTCCAGATAAACCATTGTTGGTAATATATATATATATATAAATTATTTTGTTAAACATGGAACAAAACTCCTTTTGATATTAATTTTTTTAGACTATTTACTATAGTCGTGTGGTTAGGGAAGAAGTAAAATTTAAAATAAAAAAATTAAAATATATAATGTTTATTTTTGGCTGTACATGTATAATACATAAAAAAAATAATTCAAAAAATTACAGGCTGATAAAATGGGGAGTCCTTGTACCATATGATTGCAACCTTCCTAGTAATCTGAAACCAACAAAAAACAAAATTCCTAATCTAGAGAAGTGCTGCTCTTGTAAAAAAACCATACAATTTTTCTTCACCAAGTTACGATTGTTTTCATTTTTGTTAGTAGTTCCACAATCTGCCCAGGGGGCAATAAGTATTTGTTATGTTTATATTATATATACACGGCATGTAGAAAATCACGTCATTAAGTGATCTCCTTTACAAAATATTACTTTAATTAATTAGTCTTATGTTAAAACGTATTCTAAAGTTTTTATATGTTCAATAATCCGATCGGATGGTGTTAGACGTTTTAGTCTATGCACTTCACTGTCACTTCGCATATTTATCTGCTTAGCGAGTGTATTGGGATGCACTGATAATCGTTCGAAGTACTTCACACCAACACGTTGAATTACACTCGTTATTGATTTCGTGGGAATATCGCGTTCGTATTACTTCATTTGAAACATAGTACGGTGCATCGAAAATGCCACGCAGAATTTTATTTATTTTGGAACCGTTGTTTGATGAATATATTAGACTAGCGGTTCCCCATAGTTGGATTCCAAATGAAAAAATATGCTTGTGCATAGATTTATACAATATTTTGTTATCTAATGATAACTTGGATTTGCGCCCGATAAGCTAATACATTTGATAGAGTTTCAGTTCCTAGTTGTTTCCATTTGGCGAGGATGTGCTTCTTCCAGGTTAGGCGTCGATCTAGGTGCATAACAATATATTTAGCATCCTCTGCTTGCGGGAGTTGATGTATATAAAGAAGGTTTACACTATATTTCAAGTAGATCGTTTAGTAAAACTTGCGATAATATGTCAACAGTCTCGGAAAATATAATTTCGAAAGAAAAACGCGTTTAAAGTTTCAGATAAAGCTACAAGTCTAACCCTGGTACATAATACCTACTTTTTTAAATCCGCAGTTTCTTCTCCATACATTCAGTCTTCCTCTACTTCAAAGAGCTTCTCCTGAACTTTTATTTTCAAACGAGCGGTTCTGGCTCACCTTGGAGCGTTAAAATCTAGTATTTTTGAGTATTCAATGCGGTTATGGTTCTAATTAGTTAATTTTACCTTTAATGGTAAACACATAGGCCAATTGTTCTTATTGTTGCAAATTGTTCTTATTGCATTAAAGTTGCAAACAGCTACACAAGTTGCAATTTGAGTTCCAACATGTATATATTTCGGGATAAAAGTCAATAATACATTCAGAAATTATCTCATTGTTATTTTGGATTGGTCTGTACGTATATAGGGTGATTTTTGTTTATTGTATTTCAAATATATATATATATATATATATATATATATATATATATTAAACAGATTGCAGGTATCGTCTGTTGTTCGTTCGTTTCCGGCCGAGCCGGTTTATATGCCGCGTATATTTCGGAAATGAATGAATGAAATGCGAAATGATTAAGCAAGATCGTCATGTCACCTATTGTGAGATTTCGGCATCCCTAAGCATTCGTTCCACCAGCATATATGCATGCTATTCCATGAACACTTGGCTGTGGGAAAGTTATGTTCGTGTTGGATCTCACACAATTTCACAATCAGCTCGTGTCGATTGGTGCAAAGAAATGATTAAGAAATTCAATCACGGTGCTTCAATCGTAGAACAGTAAATTCTGATTGGTACACAACCATTTGTGTGCCAGAACTCTTCGGCGAAATAAGGAAAACAAACAAGAGACGCCGGTTTGTTTTTCATCATGACAAGGCGAGCTCTCAAACAAGAGACTATTTGAGCACACAAAACATCGAATGGATGGGTCATCCGCCGTACAGCCCTGATTTGGCACCCAATGACTTCTTTTTGTTCCCATTCGTGAAAAATAAACTGCGTGGTCAACGATTTTTATCGGCCGAAGAGCCTATTGAAGCTTCGGAATGGAATAAATACTTTGAAAATTGGTTTAAGCTTATGCGAAAGTGTCTCGATCATCGTGACATTTGATTTTTCCTATTCCCAAAATATAAATAGTGACCCTCGTATAGGAATATCTATTTAAATCGAGGTATTGAGATTCCAAATCTTGGACCACAATGAACTAGGACGCAGACTCAACAGAATCAAGTCGTATGATTTTGTGTAGTTATGTAGTGATTTAGTACACAAATGGGAACTGTTACTGATTTTCATATATTATTTTATTTATTAAATATAAGAAAATAATCTTGGTATGGTAAATATATCATGGAGTCTATAAAATGGTGACAAGTTGAGAAGTAACAGCTGCAAATGCAATGGAACGGAATTATATTGAACTACAACATGTATTTATAACATTTCAAACCCCAAAATCTTGTTCTCCTATATCGATCAATTTATCCAATAGCTTATTATATTAAATATCACCATTTTTAAACCGAATACTCCTAAGTTTCACTATTCTTTATATATCCTTCAAAATTAATTCACAATTCTAGTATATAAAATATAATATCGAAAAAAAAAACACCTAATACCAATTACATAACGACAAACATAATAAACAACGCACGCACGGCAAAACAAAAACCGAACGGAAAAATTCCGAAGCTATTAAGCTTCATTCAATAAGATCTTCGGGAGAAAAAAAGTTCATTGACAATCGTCGAATAAAAAATAGTGATCGAGCGAGAGCGAAACGGTCTCTCTATAAACTGAACCGGTTTTTTTTCCACCGCTTTATGTTGCCATCAGCGTTATGAAAATTTCCTGCTTCCTCGAAGAATCATCATTAAAATAGCATCGGAGATTATTACGCGTCATAAACAACAAGAAAGAAAAGCGGACCATCAATAATTTCCGTACGGGTCGGCTGAACTTTAGCGAGCTGACGGTGGTGAACTTACAGAGAAAAAAGCACGTTGGTTGTTAAAATTCAGAAAGAGTAGAAATGAAAAAATATTTTTAACAAAAAAATTGAACCGAATTCAAAAAATAAATAAGAAACTCACTAAGAATTGAAATATGTACATAATAATCGTAATAACTAAATAAAAATAAACAGAAAACTTATTTAATCTATCTACTACACTTATTTTATGTTCTACTATATAGGCACACTAGCGACCCGCCCCGGCTTCGCACGGGTGCAATGCTGATACTAAATTAAATAGACTACAGAAAAAATATGAACGTTGTATATAAAAACATAGCGGCCCGCTCCGACTTTGCACGGGCATAAAATATATTTGCCTATGTCACTCAATGAAAACATGATTAAAATCGATCCAGTATTTTTGGTTCATTCATTACTGCCCTTGGCCTGCACGCATTAAATTTGGAGTAAAACAATTCCTCTTCCCCTATACTTACTATGGAGATTTCCTGCTATCTTTGGAATATCTAAATTCATACAATTTTTATTACATTACACATTTTTATTTTCGAAAATATTTGTTTAATTTACATGCTGTAAGGAACCATATTGATCTATATTAATTGCACACTGTATTTAAGGTACTTACTTCGATAAGGATTAATGCCGTATTGCTTAAAATAGCTTCGTAAATAAGCCATTTTCTCACGTAAAAAGTAAACAATAAAAATGGTTAATGTGGGTTATCCCTAAAAGATAAACATATACCATCGCGGACTTTTTTGTAGACCTTTTTATGGTGTACAATACTGTAGTACATTAATTTGATCTAACTCGTAGGGTTAGGCAGCGTTTTTGCTAATTGCTAAATAAGCCTAAAAAAATAGGTTAATTTACGACATCACGTTAGAAATCTCTAAAATTAGCAATGTTGCCTTAGTATATTATGCATGTATTATACATATAAACCTTCCTCTTGAATCACTCTATCTATTGAAAAAAAAACGCATCAAAATCCGTTGCGTAGTTTTAAAGATTTAAGCGCACATAGAGATATAGGGACAGAAAAGGCGACTTTGTTTTATACTATGTAGTGATAAACTACCGAAAATTTTGCTAAAACAACACACCGAACTACTAAAATCGTACATTACAGCCAGAATGTTTAGAGTTAAACAAGAAGAAGCTTACTCTACAATAAAAGAAGCTAAAGCAGGTGTACCACAAGGAAGTGTATTACATCTAATCTTGTGTAGTGAGGTGTAGTTAATAAGAAGTACTGCAGTGACATGTATAAACATAATTTCACCAGAGACTGAGATAGGGCCGATGGGTCCTCCTAGTTATATACCTAGATTTAAGTTATCATGAAGACAAATTGTAGGTTAGTCGGAAACGACTAGTAACAATGTAAGAATTAAATAGTAAGTAAGAAAAAGATATTCTGCTTCAGTTTAATTTCACATTTTGTTACGATATTTAGTGACAATGAATTTGCAAATCGTATCACTTTGTTTTCGTCATTTTTTTACCCTTTCTCTCTCATTCTTCCTCCCGATTCATCGACGATCTAACGGGCTCGGCATTCTTTTTTCGTTCGCCGTGCGCGCGAATAGAATTCCTGCGTTTAATATTTTTATCCTCTTGTCAGTTTGTAATGCGCTCCCCTTCCGATAGCGATCGCCAGATTAGGTCGTTTTTGTGCTGTGCGCCGTACGGTGAGAGAGATCAATCAATTTCCGATGGCCGATCGTATGTAGTTATGCAGCAGTATTTCAGAGATGGGGCCATTGGTCGGGATGATTGAAATATTAATTGCCGTGCGCTTGCGGTTTTTGTAATATTATTCCTGCTTGTGTATACTACACGGTATTTTTTTGGCCGATCGAAACGGAAACAAGAGAGAGAGAAAAAAAAGTTTGGAGATGCCGGGGATCGAACCCGGGGCCTTTCACATGCAAAGCGAACGCTCTACCACTGAGCTACATCCCCTGATACTGAATCGTTTTCTTTATACGTAATTCAGTTCCATCGGCAATATTCATATCAGAGGTTTTTGGAGGCGTTTGGAAATATCGCCTGAAAACAGTCGAATCAGTCAATAGTCGCAAAACAGTCCAGACAGTCGATAGTCAAAAAACCAGCGACTGAAAATAGTAATTACTATCTTAAGTCAAATGCACGGTTTGCCTGTTTTTTTTTTCAATTCGTGATGACATATTAAGATGTACGAACCCTTTCCTCTATACATTCTGAGAGAAGAAGGGACGGAGATAATTGCTTGGAGCAGTTAATTTTATACGTGCTTATATTTTCCAACGGAGTATAAGCGCGACGAAGATGTACATATTTCTTCACGTACTAACTTGAAAAAGAAAAGGAAAAAATAATTACCGAATACTATTAACATGCAATTAATAATTTCATTTTAAATGAAGTGGAATTACTTTTATATTTGAACTAATACCCCACAAATGTTTTATGGTATTTTAATACGTTAATTGCTATTTTCAAATAATATACTATAATAAATATAGACAATACAATAGAACCTAAACAAAACCTAAAATCTCAGGATGTGCAATAATCATAAATACTACTTATTACTACATATAAATATTAAACATATATCTAATCATGGAAAAAAATAACTAATCCATGACATAATTAAAAATGATCACACAATGACTACTAGAGTTTTTTTAAATCATTATAGTAACTCCTTTATTTATTATTGAACAAAATTTTTTAACAAAAATTGAGCGAGTAATCCAAATATTATGTATTATTGCCATAAAAACAGTCAAAAGTATTTTACTATTTATCACTTGTAGCGACCTTGAGGCATGTCGAATTTTACGTAGTGGAATAACGGTCTACAAAATACCCAGAAATATAATCCCAGATGTTGAAAACGGGCGGGGTGCCAGCAGCAACCCCGAGACTTTTATCTGGGATATTATTGGAGGGTATTTCCATTCATTCAGTACTCGACCATCTTTTGTTTTAGACGTACCACCATCGACTGCCCAAGCCTCGTCTCCAGGTAATACCGCTGCCATTCGCTTTATTTTTTTTTGTATTTTCCACATTTTTATATTACTTCAATAAATAACGGTCACTTAATGTAAACACCACTGTTTCATTTCGTTTTACCTCCATTCACTGAGCCATATAAAATTTACCTTAAACATTCATAATTTTAATCTTTTTACCCTATCACATTAATTGCTGCTATATTAATATACAATATATTGCTATTTACAAGCAAACTACAAAAAAACCATAAAATTATAAATATTATATATAAATCTATGTAAGCATATATTCGATACATTTTTGTCAGTGTCGGTGAATTTTTGTCAAGGTCACGGCTAGGATGACAGAGCCAGAACGTTAAAAATCAGTCGAATGAAACTAATATAACCAAAAATAGTAACTAGAATTACAGGACTGAAACAGTCGATAGTAAATAGTAACAAAAGCAGTCGACTGAAAAAGTTAATAGTAAAAAGTAGTAAAATCAGTCGAACTGAAAATAGCGACTGAAACAGTCGATAGTAAATAATAATAAAAACAGTCGGACCGAAAATAGCGACTGAAAGTAGTCGACTGAAAGTCACTAGTAAATAGTAGTAAAATCAGTCGAACCAAAAATAGCGACTGAAACAGTCTATAGTAAAAAGTAGTCAATTACTAAACAGTCGATAATCAATTTCAGTCCAAAGTTCCCAACGTTACTTTATAGTATAACAAGTCAAGAAAATTTGGCGTGATTTGAGTTATTTGCTCGATCGACACGAAAGTCGTTTTGCTTTTGTATTCGAATATAATTGAAATTTCTTAAAGAAAAGTTCAACTTGTTAGTTATCAACTCTCGAATTAATTGTTTTCGAAGGAATAATGTCTGCTGAATATGAAAGCAATATGATATAAAACAATATAATCTTTAACAAAGTTGTCACTATGCCCTGGGGCGGGCCCGATCTCACAGCTTCTGGTAAAAATTCTGTACTTTTCAGGCTCAAACTATAATGTAGTCTCCAGAATTCTTTAAAACATTTTGAGCAACATTGGGAGGTTGTAGGGGGGTGTAAAATACAGACGCACCGGGAAACTGACTGGAAGCCCCAGGACGTGTTCGTAATAGGTCAATTGAAAAGTCCCCGGCCTGACACATAGATGGCGCTTCTAGAATTAAATCCATATGTTTTTTAGTTAGCCTTAACCCTCAAAAGAAGCGTGTATAAATTTTACAGCTGTCGGACAATTAGTTTGTGAATTATAGCATTTTGAGTGAAGCAACTTTTGTTATTGTGAAAAAAATGGATAAAAAGGAATTTCGCGTTTAATGATATACGCGTGATAAAATATTGCTTTTTAAAGGGAAAAATGCAGTTGAAGTAAAAACTTGGTTTGATGTCGAGTTTCCGGACACAGCCCAAGGAAAATCAACCATCAAGGATTGATATACTAAGTCGTAGACGTGGTGAAATGGGCACCGAATCCACAAAATGATTTTGAATGACCGTAAATTGAAACTGAATTAAATAGCAGACACTCTGAAGATATCGACTGAAGGTGTACACGATATCATTCACGATTATATTGGTATGAGAAAGCTCTGTGCAAAGCGGGTGCCGCGCGAGCTCACTTTTGACCAAAAACAACGACGAATTGATGATACGGAGCAGTGCTTGAAGATGATCAAGCGTAATAAACTCGAGTTTTTACGTCGATATGTGACAATGGATGAAACATGGCTCCATCATTTCACTCCAAAGTCCAATTCACAGTCATCCGAGTGGACTGCACAGTGGACCATCAACATCGACTATTACATAGCGTTATTGGACCGTTTGATGGACGAAATCGCCGAAAAACGCCTGCATTTGAAGAAAAAGTAAGTGCTGGTTAATCAAGACAGTGCACCGTGTCAAAAATCCACGAATTCGGCTTCGATTTGCTTCCTCATCCATCGTATTCTCCAGATCTGGTCCCCAGCGATTATTTCCTGTTCTCATATCTCAAAAGAATGCTCGCTGGGAAGAAATTTTCGTCGAATGAATAGGTGATCGACGAAACTGAGGCCTATTTTGAAGCAGAGGTAAAATCGTACTATAAAAATGGTATCGCAAAGTTGGAAGGTCGCTATAATCAGTGTATCACCCTTGAAGTTAATTATGTTGAATAAAAAAAATCTAATTTTGCCAAAAAATTTGTTTGTTCTTGATGTTTCATCGAATAAATTCTTTCTTAATAATTAGATGGACCATTTTTCGACCTTCAGATTCAAGTATAAAGATAGTTTGATCGAAACCTGTTGGTTTCAATATTATAACCATAATAAACCAGAGCTAGTTCTTTTTCCCGTCCAGTCGGCGACATTTTCAATGGGGGACCTCGTCGAGAGTCGTTCCGATACCTCTCCGGCGACCTGTCATTCCGCGACGATAACCCGGTCCCGATCCTCGTATCTCCGTTCGGAAATTGGCCCATTAACGACCTCCAATGCTATCTAAATTCCCACCAATAATAGATTTCGCGACCAATCGTCGCATGATCGGGGTAATGGGGGCGCTGATGTCCCTCCGTCTTATCGCTACGCTACAAGATCGTCTTCGATCCTGTTTTCGTTACCAGCAGATAACCGATGTTGTTTATTGCTTATCGCAGGACCGGACTGACTTGAAATCTCGTGCGTTTTACTTCGTACGGTTGTATTGATTTCGCGGATTTACAGCCGAAATATGACTATAGTCTACTTGGAGTTTGTTTTATATATGCGCCATGGAAATTTGTGACGTCAAAACTTTGCAGCGATGCCGCATCAATTCTGAGTTTTAGTTCAGTTTGGCTTTGACATACAACAAAATTCTAATCTCAATAAAATAATTAAATAAAAATATTTTTTTCAAATATAATTTATTTTAACGTTATATTACATCTAACGCATATATTATCGAAGGACTTAAAACTACAATTAAGAACAAAGGTATAATATTTTGTAGGTTAGAGTTGGTTTATTATATTAACATTGAACTATTTTCCGCACCACCCATGAGTTCTAAGCACATGTTTTTAAGTAGTGGTTTCTCCCTGGAGGCCTAATCCACCTAATTAACAATTATATAATTATATATCAAAGTAATGTATTTTACTTTCATTCGAGAGCATATTTACCTTTTTACATTTAGTTCTTGTTTTCTTCGATGGTGTGTTTTCTTGTCAAGTCATGTTGATATCACTGTAGTTTTTATTTCTTCTACTACTACCTGTGTACACCATTTTTGATAAAATTAATCACTAAATTCTGCCTAGTGCATTTACGATATCTATAAAATAGTTAGTATTCATTCTCTCCTCATACATTCTAACCAAAGGCTCATGTTTAATTCTGAACAATTACAATCATATCTGCGCACACAAATCTTTCACGCCCTACAATTCCATTTTCTTCAGATATATACTATTAATTATGTGCATACCTTTAGTTGTTTCCACTCCCATCACTCTGTCTCAGAAATGTCCAGCAATATCATATGTCCTGAAAGTTTCCTTTAGTCACTTTTATTTTCCGAGTCACTATCCAAGCCATTCACTAAACTGTTAATTTTCATTCTATCTAAAACATGTTAACGATTCACCATTTATCTATTACTTCCTCTATATGTCTTATCGAGTTCAAAATAATAACTGATGGTTCCTCTAGGTTTTTCAACAATTGATTTTTAAACCATAACATAAACATGTTATGGTTCATTTCTCCATGGTAGTTGCCCTTAGATTTGGAGGAAAACACTAATTCTGTATCAGGAATAAAACGGTTCTTATTCCCTACATGGCTAACGATATATCTGCAATTAATTATTAATAAATATGATGATCAACAAAATCTAATCGAATGGTATTGCAACTTTTACCTTTTTCCATCAATTTTTGTTGTTTTTACACTTTTTTTTCTGTTTCATCAAGATACACAAATTGAAATAACTTATCTTCCTTGGTCTTATTGTATGCCTTTAAACATTGAATTATTTTTAACGCAATGCCTGAACGTTCCATTAGACCTCTTCGAGGGTTATCTTTACACCATCCTATACCTTGTAAGAGTGTATGTAGGGATGTGTTATATCCCTCAAAAGCTGCATGTCCCTAATTCTTTTATATATACTTTCCAGACTAACATTTTTCTCTAAAATAGTTTTATTAAATTATGTTTATATTGATAAAATAGTTTATGTACTGACTGTTCTTATACATTTCGTAGATTTGGTCTCCAATAGAGCCAATATCAAGATGGTCAAGTTTTCTTGGTTGAATCTAACGTATTGTTTTTCAATTTGTAAGCGATGTTATTCACAGTACCTACACTAATATTCAGCGCAGCAGCAACACGGTAAAAACATTTTCACTAAAATTGCAGCAACTTATAATATTTAATATCATCAATAATTACCTCTCTAACGGAATTTACGGGCAAAAGGGGGCCTTCATTATTTCGTTCCTTTTCGAAATAACTTCATAAAGCCGCAGTCAATTTGTGTCCCCGAATATCTATAGTTTTCGGCATTTTCAACAAAGTGATATGATATATTAGGGAGCGACTTAAAATTTATCAAAATAATCAAAGGGCTAAATATAAAACTAAAAAAAAAAAACGTTTGCCGGTTTATAACCTGTAGTAATTATAACTAATATTTTGAATTTTTTTGTATGTCAAAATCAAACTGAAGAAAAACTCAGATATGATGCGGCAACATTGCGACTTTTTGACGTCACAAATTTCCATGACGCATATATAAAAAAATTTGAATGGACTATATTTATTCTAGTGATCCTCCAAATATCTCGTTTTTGTAGTAAATTCCTTTTCACACGTTTTTTGGACTGTGAGAGGGTCCATAAATAAAATTTAGCCAATAAGCTAAATATTTTAGCGAGTTAACTTAGTGGAGCGAACATTTTGCCATTTTTGACGAAAACGAGGACAACTGAACAATCATGAACTTCCTCAAGCAGACGACGTTAAATATCTGGGAATGCATTTCGATCAGCGTTTGAACAACATGGAAAAAAGATATAGTGACAAAACGCAAATAGCTTGGGGTTAAACTAATCCGAATTTACTGACTGATGGATGACATTAGATAACAAGGTTTTGCTGTATAAGTCAATACTTAGGCCCATTTGGACCTATAGTATTGAACTGTGGGGTTCTACTAGGAAATCTAACAGATATCCCTCAGAGGTTCCAGAATCAAGTGTTGGGAGTCATCGTGGACGGCCCCGTATTACGTATCCAACAACTGATTCAGCACGATATTCCCATAGAACCCTTAACGAGTGTGATTCGGAGTGTTAGGGCGAAGTACAGTTAAATGTGCGCCATGACAATGTAGTGCGTAGACTCAAACGCAACTACCATACGAACTTATCAATAGACACATAGAGTGAGATTTAGTAATCTCTAGAATAAGCTAGAATAAGTTTTTAGAATAAAAGTTAGGATAGACTTTAAAATAAGTTAGAGTAGTATCTGAAGTGTTCTTCTACATGTCAGGATAGTTATATTCTATAAATGAGTTATGAGCTAAATGTGATTAACTCAATAAATTGTGATTGAATTTGGACCACTTCTGATAAATCACTTTTGATAAATGCAAGTGCAGTTGAAATAATGGCGAAGGATACAATACGGATCTGAGAGTCTGTCCGAGAAGATTCACGTTCTCGTAAAGAATTCGGTAAAAGTACGCGAGGGCTTTGAGGAATCTGCCGTTGAGGTAGTTTACGGCGATCTTAGGTAGACTAAATTTTTTTTGGTCCGAGCCCGAGTCCGACGAAAAATATGGCGCATATCGGAAATTTTTCCCGAGCTCCGGCACAATGTTTCGATTTTTACCGAGCCGAATAAATCCCCATTCAAATCGAATAACTTAGCCCGTGCCTTGTACAGCGGATGTCCCCGCGGAACACACCGGGCTTCTTTCGGCGTCGACAGCCACGGCCATATTCAGGATAATAAATTAGGCGATTATTCGAGGACAAATTCGGAGGTTCATTTTCGGTTAATTCCCTCCAGTTTACAGTATATGAGAGGAGAGAGATTCCGGAGATGTTTTCTCGTATTTTTATAACAGGTGAATTGAAAAGTCACCGGCCTACCATAGTAAAACACATTTTTTTGGCAAAATTATTTTTTTTTATTCAACGTAATTCCCTTTAAGGATGATACACTGACTATAGCGACCTTCCAACTTTTCGATACTATTTTTGTAGTACGATTTATCCTATGCTTCAGAATAGGCCTCAGTTTCGGCGATCACCTCTTCATTCGACGAAAATTCAGGGTTTTTTGCTATCGTTTGCCACTGACTTGTGACACGGTGCATTGTCTTTGTGAAGCAGCAGAAGCAGCGATTTCGTCCTTCAAACGGTCCAATAACGCTATGTAATTGTCGCTATTGATGGTCCGTCCTTTTTAAAGGTAGTCAATGAAAATTCTTCCGTGCGCATCCCAAAATACAGACGTCATAATCAGTCGACTGGAGCGGGCAGTCCACTGATTGACTGTCGATTGGACTTCGGAGTGAAATTGAGCCATGTTTCATCCATTGTGACATATCGACGCAAAAACTCGGGTTTATTACGCTTGATCATCTTCAAACGCTTCTCCGAATCATCGTCGTCGTTGTTTTAGGTCAAAAGTGATCTCGTGCGGGACCCACTTTGCACAGAGCTTTCTCATACCAAATATTCGTGAGTGATATGATATACACGTTCAGTTGATATCTTTAACAACCCCTTTTGGGCGTCCACTGCGTTCACTGTCTTCGGTGCTCATTTCACCACGTCTAAACTTAGCATACCAATCCTTTATGGTTGATTTGCCTGGGGCAGTGTCCGGAAACTCGGCAACAAGCCAAGTTTTTGCTTCAACTATATTTTTTCTCTTCAAAAACCAATATTTTATCAACACGCGAAATACTTTTTTATCCATTTTTTTCACAATAACAAAAGTTGCTTCACTCAAAATGCTATAATTCACAAACTAATGATCAGACAGTTGTTAAACTAAAGATACGCGCATCTTTTTAGGGTTAGGGCTAACTAAAAACATATGAGTTTAATTGTAGTAACGCCATATATGTGTCAGACCGGGGACTTTTCAATTGACGTGTTATGTTAAGGCAAAAACTAGGGCTCCTTAATTTCTGTTCATTGTTTTCAATCATTGTTTCTTTATTCCTATATTATTCCTATTTTTCTTAGCCTACCCATTGTAATCACTACATAGTATAAAACAAAGTCGCCTTTTCTGTCCCTATATGCGCTTAAATCTTTAAAACTACGCAACGGATTTTGATACGGTTTTTTTCAATAGATAGAGTGATTCAAGAGGAAGGTTTATATGTATAATACATGCATAATATACTAATGCAACATTGCTAATTTTAGAGGTTTCTAACGTAATGTCGTAAATTAACCTATTTTTTTAGGCTTATTTAGCAATTAGCAAAAACGCTGCCTAACCCTACGAGTTAGATCAAATTAATCTACTACAGTATTGTACACCATAAAAAGGTCTACAAAAAAGTCCGCGATGGTATATGTTTATCTTTTAACCCACATTAACCATTTTTATTGTTTACTTTTTACGTGAGAAAATGGCTTATTTACGAAGCTATTTTAAGCAATACGGCATTAATCCTTATCGAATTAAGTACCTTAAATACAGTGTGCAATTAATATAGATCAATATGGTTCCTTACGGCATCTAAATTAAACAAATATTTTCGGAGATATTACAAATTTAAAATTTGCGTTTAAAAATGTGTAATGTAATAAAAATTGTATGAATTTAGATATTCCAAAGATAGCAGGAAATATTCATAGTAAGTATAGGGGAAGAGGAATTGTTTTACTCCAAATTTAATGCGTGCAAGCCAAGGGCAGTAATGAATGAACCAAAAATACTGGATCGATTTTAATCATGTTTTCATTGAGTGACATAGGCATATATATTTTATGTCCGTGCAAAGTCGGAGCGGGCCGCTATGTTTTTATATACAACGTTCATATTTTTTCTGTAGTGTATTTAATTTAGTATCAGCATTGCACCCGTGCGAAGCCGGGGCGGGTCGCTAGTATTAAATAAAATAACGTAATTTATTGAGTAAATATCTAACACTAAAAAGAGAAAAATAAAATATTTTTATCAAAAAAATTGAGTCGACTTATAAGTAAAGAATGCACTAAAAATTAAAAAATAATCAAACTTATTCAATAAATTACACAGTTATTATATAAGTATAACAATAGGTAGGCCAAGTAAGGATGCAGCCCGTATGGTTAATTAATTTTTTTGCAATCTCCGTGGGGTAGCTAAACGCTTTAACTAGTATACCATAGATCTAGTTGTCTGTAATATTTCTACGTGATCGTATGTGCTATAAATAGTGCTTAAATGATTTGGTGCCAATGGGACCACCTCGGAAGTGCACTCTTTCAATTAAAAAATAATTTTGAAACTCGGCCCACAATTGATGAAGGAATCAGCCAACGTACATTATGTTATATATCCAGCCGAATATAGAACTTCTTCGAATTTGTGATCGCCATCAAACTATTTAACCGTTACACTACTGTATTAAGCATAATGAATCATTCGTTGTTTTGGCCATTTCGGATTAATTTCCTTTTAGTGTACGACATTCCAGAGACGACGTTTTTTCGTCTCTTATGCATTCGAAATGGTATACGACATCTTGGCGAAACAGAACCTTTCACGATTTTGCTGAAAATATATCTCACGTTTCGGCTCGGCGAAATGCTAGAGGAGAAATCGATTGGTTCTCGTGACCGTGTGGTACCAGACGGGAAATTAGCATTAGTCGACAACGGTACTTGCCAGAAAAGCAAATTCGGTACCCCGTCCCCGCGACCGGAGGTGACAATGCCGATATTCCGCGGCCTTTCGCTGTCTGCAACGGACCTTTGGCATGTTGCAAAACTAATTTGAAATAGGAACCTAGTGAAGTTACCGGGGGCGTTCGTTAATCGAAATAAATGCCCAACGAATTCAACCAGAAGAAGTTTTTTTTGTGAGGTAAATTTGATGTAGATGCCAACCTTTTTGAAATTAGTGATTAATATACAAAAGACAAACATTAAATAATATTATACCTTAGTGTAGAGGACTATTAAATAAACAAAATCAAAATGCTATATACGCTATATACGGGGATTGATATCAACTGCGTGGCCTGGATTTCGAAATTTTTTCGTTTTCTTTTTTAGCTATATTAATTTTTATCTTTGATAGCCTAGAGACACATTTTTTTCAGTGCGTAATTTGTTACAAAACGTTGACATTGATTAAAATAATCACCGTACATTGTGCAGGTTTCGTGCAGTCTTGATATTTTTACACATGATGTATTTAATTCAATCTACCTTATACGAGGGTCCCCATTTATATTTCGGGAATAGGAAAAAAATAGTTAAGATGCGAATATATTTTCACGAAACCAATTTTCAAAGCATTTATTCCATTCCGAATGAGGTATTTTCAAAATATGATTTTTGAGCGTTTCAATAGCTTCTTCGGACGATGAAAATCGTTGACCACGCAGTTTAATCTTCACGGATGGGAACAAAAAAAAAGTCATTGGGTGCCAAATCATAGTTGTACGGTTGATGACCCATCAATTCGATGTTTTGAGTGCTCAAATAGTCTCTTGTTTGAGAGCTCGCCTTGTCATGATGAAGAACAATCCGGCGTCTCCAGTTTGTTTTCCCTATTTCACCGAAGACTTCTGGCGAACAAATGATTCTGTACCAATCAGAATTTACTGTTCTACGATCCTCTAGAGGCACTGTTGCAATATGACCAGTTTTCCCGAAGAAACAAGCCACCATTTTCTTTGAAGTGCTTCAATCAATTTTAACCGACCCCCGTATCATAGTGGTACCACATCAACCGAACATTACTTTTGGGGTGTCGGAAATGAAGGAAGAAATTAGAAGAGAACGCGGGGAGCCTCGGCTGGATACCACCACGGCACCCAAAGGTGATCGATGCTAGCCAACTGATACACGATTACTCAGTCGCACATAACTCGGTACCGTTCAGTTTCCGGATGATTTACCCGACAAAATAGGAAATGGATGTTGTGCGGCGAACGGGTCGTACCTTACTGCGTGTACAAATTGTTTTACTTTTAACCTTAACCGTAAAAGGAATATATCGAGTGGAATTTCCATTGCATATAGCGAAAGCGATATATTATGTGGAAAATATGGGCTGGCACTTTCAAATTTGTACATGATTTCATAGTTTTAAGATTCCGGAATGAGGAAAAATAGGTATTCATTTAATTTTATTTCAGATTATGTTCTAGCAATATGTCTCCTTATCAGAAATTAGTAGCCATATTTTGAGAGAGTGTTCTAGCTTCGAAATTTGTACCCTTTAAGAGTATGCTCTTAAGATAATTTTTTCGAAATTTAAATTATTTTCGTTGTTATAGCTGTTTTGCTGTTGCATAACGCAGCCTCCAAATTGCGGCATCTAAAAGTCGAAACAGAAAAAAAAACGGGGTTTTCAGATGTTTAGGCTAGAATACCTTCTTAATATGAGGCTCAGTATTACTTATATAGGGTGGGGCAAAAGTCCCGTTACCATTTTGATTGCGCGCTATCTTAGTTATGTAACTTTTAGCTCAGTTTCGCTTTAACTATTGTGTTGTGTAAACATTCAAATTTTATTATGCATAAATATACGCTACAAGAACGAGCAGAAATAGTGACAATATTATATGAAATAATCGTGCCATTATTGCCACACAGCGGAAATTGATTATCGCTTACATGCAAATTTTCGACAGTACGCCACGACAGCAGACAGGCTTTCTTCTGGAAGACAACGGACGTCTCGTAACGCTGAAAATGTGGCTCGGGTATGCGATAGTCTTGTAGAGTCTCCAGAGATATCAGTTCGGAGACGTGGTGTCTAGTTACACCCTTCTGTACGCAGTTTAAGGCGAATTTTGAAATCTGATTTGAAAATGTTCCTGTACAAAATTCAGTTAGTCCAAAAATTGCTACCGAGAGATCCTGATCAACGAGTTGAGTACATTAATGTACAGTAATGTACAAAGTACAGTAATGTAATCCTAAGGCTCTCTGGTGAAATTGAAGATTTTTTATCTAAATTGATAATGAGCCAAGAAGATGAAAATATGTAAAGACCAAATACATTTTTTATGAAAACCAAACTTAGTTATCTTTTATTTGAGCAATGTTGTAGTCAGAATGGTAGCGGCATTTTTGCCCCACGTTGTATGAGTGAGTTAGTAGTAGTAACTTTTACATTTCCGGTCTATAAAGAAATATAATTTTTATAAAGCTTTCCTTTAAACGTTCTTCCCATTGTCACATATTGATACTAGAATAATTTTTTATTACTCTGAAACAAGTTTAAACACTTTTTTGACTCGCCGATGCGTTCTTGTTTTTTTTTTTCTGTACTAACGAACACGGAACCCGTTATGAAAACACCCTACTACCAAATTTTCGTCATCAGTTTCCTACCAAATACCAATATTATCAAACCAGTTTGTTGATGTTTTTATGTTTTTCATGTATTCTATAATATTTCTTTTTGCTGCCATTCAACATTTAATATAATATAGATAACACAGATGGGCAACAAAAAGCTGTTTGAATATTTTTAACCGATTTCTAGGTATAGTGAAGATGAAAATAATACGTAGACTTAAATCTTCCTAAAAATGCTGCTGAGTTGCTTGGGTCAAGGCTTAAAATTCGGGACTCTGCCAGGAGGGTCTTCCTTCTGGTTTAAATGTCATGAGAAAGAATTTACTCTCTACTTTCCTATTTTGCTCAAGACAATTAATTGGTTTATTAATCAATATTGAATGTTTGATGGATGGAGTCAAGATCCAATACGAAACAGCGCAATGGTGTGTTTTTACAGATTAATCATGAAGAAGCCTTAAAGCATTCTGCTTCGCAATGGCGGTTTTTTATACTTCCATTGTTGTAAGTCATCCCATACACCTCAAAGAAATCTTCAAGAACTTGGAAATGGATCTACGCAATATAAAATATGAAGACCATTGTGGACAGGTGTGTGGCAATTTTAACATTTTCTTCGTGTTGATAAAAGAGATTGATAAAAAATACCAAATAAAATGGAACGTCTTAATGATGCCAGACTACTGTTGGACGCTTCAGAGAGACTTTTCAGATTATTACCACAACTGAACCTCGGTGGTAAAAAGAAAAGCTTTTATTGTATGCTAGTGAATGTTTTAGGATAAAAAACACGTATCGTTAGTGTTTATAGAAATTATATATTTTAATTGTATTCTCTTTTATTTCAATGTAGTTACTGCTTCAATATAATTGCCTGAAATGTCAAGAAACGTGTCGTCCTGTAACGAAAAAGAGGACCTTTTCGAATTCAGCACATAAAGATTATGTAGCAAAACCTAGACAGTTCTTAGAATTTTTGCAAGCGGATATATTACATTTTTAGAAATATAATAAGTTCAAAAATAATATAGAGGTAGGTTATTTCCTCGTATACAATTGTTTTCTGTTAATTCGCGGAAGTTAAGATGATGCTTATAAAAAAAAAGAAGTTGTGGCGGCGGGGGAACTTTCGCGATCTGGTACCCGAAGAACGGCCGAACCAGAGTGGTGCCGCTTCAGTGGAACCAAAGAACGCGTGACAATTTTTTCCAGTGGATGGGTTTCCAGCAAATTCGAACTTATAGAATTGTTTCAGTTAAAATCAAGATTTTTACTCGATGTTCACTTTTGATTCATACGTAATTCATTTTCTAAATATTAATGAGAGTTTAAATATATCAATGTTTACGTCAAAAAAGTATTCGGAATTCATTATTTCAAAGGTGAATATCAATATTATCTCAGTGGTGACATTATATCAGTCAGAAGATGTATATGATGTCTTTCCAGTTTATTCTAGATCAGAGTGACGAATATACGGCCAACGCATAATACGGTCAGGTTTTTGTTAGTGAAGTCCGTGACTTCCAAATTGAAAACATTAGCATATTTTAAATGTCGAAAAATTAGAATAGAAGAAATGAAACCAAAACCAACAAAAACTAACTAAAATAAAAAAAATAATTAAATACAGAATAAAAATGAAATATGAAATAGAAATGATAGAATCACATATAATAAGACGTATAAAATAGAATAAAGAAATAAGAAGGGACCAAAGAGAAATTGCTATTATAATAAGAGAATAAAGAACAACCAAGATTGAACGGTTGGATGAAGTAAAACATAATTTCTTGAACTTAGCAAGGCTCTTTTAAATATATCTTCATGAGATATTAAGCGTTAATAATCAGATATATTAAAAAATGTGTTGTAAAGATTGGGCATTTTAGAAAATTCAAAGCTTCATTATGGATTATTGTAAGTATTGAACATGTATCAGTTTCAACTTAAAATAAATATTATACATATGGCAATATTTTCTAGACATAGCAAGTGAGATAATATTCTTAAAAATTACTTTCTAGTTTTGTTACCGATCTGAGCTGATATTAAGTTATTCAAAAAAAATACATTGTTGCATTCTGTGAACATTCCTACATCTGCTAGTATAAATATTTTCAATGGAATTGGTTCACCAAGAACCAAGAAACTCAGTGAATTATGTTCAAAAATATGTAACCATATATTATCACTACATAGTATAAAACAAAGTCGCCTTTTCTGTCCCTATATCCCTATGTGCGCTTAAATCTTTAAAACTACGCAACGGATTTTGATGCGGTTTTTTTTCAATAGATAGAGTGATTCAAGAGGAAGGTTTATATGTATAATACATGCATAATATAATACTAAGGCAACAGTGCTAATTTTAGAGGTTTCTAACGTAATGTCGTAAATTAACCTATTTTTTTAGGCTTATTTAACAATTAGCAAAAACGCTGCCTAACCCTACGAGTTAGATCAAATTAATGTACTACAGTATTGTACACCATAAAAAGGTCTACAAAAAAGTCCGCGATGGTATATGTTTATCTTTTAGGGATAACCCACATTAACCATTTTTATTGTTTACTTTTTACGTGAAAAATGGCTTATTTACGAAGCTATTTTAAGCAATACGGCATTAATCCTTATCGAATTAAGTACCTTAAATACAGTGTGCAATTAATATAGATCAATATGGTTCCTTACAGCATGTAAATTAAACAAATATTTTCGGAGATATTACAAATTTAAAATTTGCGTTTAAAAATGTGTAATGTAATAAAAATTGTATGAATTTAGATATTCCAAAGATAGCAGGAAATCTTCATAGTAAGTATAGGGGAAGAGGAATTGTTTTACTCCAAATTTAATGCGTGCAGGCCAAGGGCAGTAATGAATGAACCAAAAATACTGGATCGATTTTAATCATGTTTTCATTGAGTGACATAGGCATATATATTTTATGCCCGTGCAAAGTCGGAGCGGGCCGCTATGTTTTTATATACAACGTTCATATTTTTTCTGTAGTGTATTTAATTTAGTATCAGCATTGCACCCGTGCGAAGCCGGGGCGGGTCGCTAGTATTATATAAATGTAATCATATAAAAAATATATAGGAAGAATAAAATAAGGAAAGGAAGCTATATAAATCAAAATTTAATTAGCCGGCTTGGTGGCGCAGTGGTAAAGGCGATGGGACGGTCCTCCTACTGTTGCGATAGCCGCGGGTTCGAATCCTGCTGGGGCATGGACGTAAATTTATGTTTGTGATTGTTTAATATTTGTGATTATCCTAGGCAAGGGTGTAAAATCCGACAACGAAAATGATCCCAGTCACGCCAGTAACCAGGCCGGGTAAGACTGGATGTCTTCTGGGATGATTTCTAAAGTTGGTAGTCGGTAGGCTTAATGCTGAGGACCGTGGTTCGGAGCCCACGTTAAACTTTAGGCCCAGTCCAGATAAACCCATTGTTGGTAAAAGGAGACTATAAAATATATAGAAAAAATAAAATAAAAATTTAAATATGTAATTCACTTCATTATTTTACCTTGCATTTTCATATATTTTTTCGAAATATTGTCTATTTAATGCTAATGCCTATAGAAATAAAATGTATTGTATTGCATTATAATATTAAAGGCAATTACAATGTACAATTAGAAAATAAATTATGAGTTGTTAGATTAGATAATAGTTTTGATGTAATTGGAAAATCTGAATTAGCATTTAAATAAAATATTTTATTAAAATTATATTTTCAAATTTAGCCCTATAGATATATATATATATATATATATATATATATATATATATATATATATATATATATATATATTTTATATATATATTTTTTTTTTTTTTTGCAGTTTTTTTTAGAATAGATGAAAACAAACATAGAGTTGATTAAATATATGGCTAGGAAATGTACTGTTGAAACCAATATACTGTCCACTTGATAGGATATATATATAAATGGATGAAATTTTTTTGTATTATTTTAGCTATTTTTGAACATAATAAGTCACTGAGTTTTTTGATTTTTGGTCAACAAATTGCACTGATAATATTGATACTACTTTAGCAGATGTAGAAATGTTCATAGAATGTATTGTTTTTCAATATGGTAGTGTTAGTTCAGATGTGCAAAATCGGTAACAAAACTAGAAAGTAATTTTTAAGAATATTATCTCACCGGCGATGTTTAGGGATGTTGTCATATTTATAATATATATTTTTAATTTTTTTGTTAAGATATTGAAACTGATACATATTCAATACTTAGAATCATCCACAATAAAGCTTTGAATTTTTTTGAACACATTTTTAAACACTTTTAATTAGTTAATGCTTAATATCTCAAGGTGTTTCTAAAGGAGCCTGTTAAGTTCAACGAATCGTGTTTTACTTTATCCAAATATTCGATATTGGTTGTTCGTTACTCTCTTATTCTAATAGCAATTTCTCTTTGGTCACTTCTTATCTCTTTATTCTGTTTTATGTGTCTTATTATATTTGTTTCTATATCATTTTTTATGTTTTTCATTTCATATTTCTTTTTTATTCTGTATTTAATTTTAGTTATTTTTTGTTCGTTTTGATTTCATTTCTTCTATTCTTATTTTTCCTCTTATCATTGCTGTTGCCTATATAGTGTGATTTCTTTGAATGGATAATTATATAATATTCAGATGTATTTAAAAGCAAAGGTCGGTTGACAATTACAATTGTTAATATGCCTAAAACATTTTCCTTTACAACTACTTGCAAAACATTCTCCCGTATTTCTATGCTACGGCTGCATTTCACGAGATACATTGATTATACAACGCATGTCTTAATTACCGATACTTTGAACTTTGCTGGTTTCAAGGATTTTCCGATCGGCATCTCTAGCCGTCCAACCTTGTCAGCTGATCGTTTATTATTTCTTAAATGTAAATACGGAGTTACGACGCTCGTATTTTAGATAGCGTGGTCATCCAGCTATGTCGCTTCAGCATTGTGTTCGATCGGCAGCAGCACCACGATCATTCTTCCGCGGGTGGACCGCACTTAAGGAGGGTTTGTTTTATTCTTTTTTTCGCGGTCTGTTTCTCTGCATCGTTCATTTGTTGCGTTCATTGTGGCACTAGTTTGGTTCCTGTTTGGTTTTAATACTAATATTAACTATCGTGTTTTGTTGTTTGTTATTTTGCCCGTTGTATTTTTTATTATTTAAGGTATATATCTATTTAGATAAGAAGGTGAATGAATATATTATACCGAATTGAATGCCAACCAAATAAGGCCCACTTCTCTTGCTTCCTTGTCTTTGTCCTACTCGAGTGTTATCCGATAATTGCAACTTTTCGGTTTTAACATCAGAATGGATGCCCTTCTTGTGTTTCTTTGCGGTTGTTTTAATTTTCTGAGTAACGGTCGGTATCTGAAAGTATCTGTTTATGTGTATCTAGATCTAGCTTGATTACATAGGTCCATATCGGTCTCATATACTTCGGTATTACTCACTATTTCATATCCCGTTATTTTCTTGTCTTTTTAATGTGCATATATTTTTTCATCGAGGTTTGTCCCCAGGTGCTTGGAGTTTCTGCTATATAGGATGGTTGAAATTAAATATTCTTTATTATTATTATTATTATTATTATTATATGTGGAGTTTGATTGTATATATTATTACTGAATAATATATTCAGTAATATATATATATATATATATGTATAATCCTTGAAAGTGAAATGGACACGGTGGTGTACGTGGTTTTTATTCGATATGGAGATTATAGTTGTGGTAAAATTATTAAGATCTTCGAAGAGGCACTGTTTCTACCCAGCTTGTGTTCAAATTCCTATAAACTACGTTAGTTCACAGCAACTTCAATTCTACTTTAATATATCCATCATTCAGCCGTTCCAAAATAAGGTGTTGCGTGCTATTGTTGGTGCTCCGTACTATATTTCAAATAGTGATACAACGCGATATTCCTCTAGAACCTATAACGAGTGTAATTCAACGTGTTTGTGTGAAGTAGTTCGAAAGAGTGTCAGTGCATCCCAATGTATTCGCTAATCAGCTAAATATGCGACGTGATAGTGAAGTGCGTAGACTAAAACGTTTAACACCACTTGATCTGATTACTGGACATATGTAGACTTTAGAATAAGCATTAGAATAAGACTAATTAATTAAGATAATATTTTATACAGAAGATTGCTTAATGAAGTGATTTTCTACATGCCATGTATATATAATATAGACAGAAGAAATACTTATTGCCAATAGGGCAGATTGTGGACTCACGAAGAGTAATAAAAAAAAATTCTACTTTGGTGGCCTTACATCGTGAACTATGATGCATGTGCCGGGAATCCACCGACTAGGGGTGTTTTTAAAACGTTGAATGTTATTTTACTTAAAATAGTTTATGGCTAATGGTTGTTGAGCACCTTCAATCCACTTTTTGTGACTTTACAGCTTCAGCAACGATACTTTTGTCCGAATTCTACTTAACTATACCAAGAAGTACTCCAAATAATTGGAATAGTTTATGGCTAGGGGTTGTTAAGTATCTTCAATCCACCTTTAGTAATTATTGTATTAGTCAAGAATGTTTATCCAGTAATTCTTTCAGTTATTTGTTATAGCATTTTAACAATCTCCTATCGTTACATCACAGTCATTATCTCTGAGACATCTAATGCATTTTACATAAGGTTCTCATCCAAATACTGAGTGAGTAATTTCAAATGCGGACTCTTCAGAGAAAGTGATGTCAAAATTCCGATTCTGAATTCTGCTGATTTCAAATTAGTTCTGCTCCCTCGAGAACCTTGAATTATTTTTATATGGGTGAATGCGCGTCCCAAATGCTGTATATAATAGGAGAATTAAATAATTTTCTACGATAATGCAATGACTTCCGGCAGCAATTTTCTTCATAAAATAATAATGGCGTAAAATTGGTATAATGCACTTGTAATTTTAAAATTCCACACAAATGCTGTAAAAAGAAAACTATGGTGTAGTTGGGACTTGTATTATAAACTATAAAAATGAAAAATCATTTTTTTGAATATGTATGTCATATAGTGTGACCGATACAGTTCGGGTTGTTCAAAAAAAACGGTGGGTTTATGATGGAGATATAGTGAGTAAAATGTTTACATTATTATTATGTTGATTATTTATTACAGCCACTTTTTTGCGCATCTGAATGACCTGATGGCGCGCCAAGCGGGAATATTTAATATTTAAAAATATAATTTTAATAAAATTTTATTTTTATTTTAATTTTTTTATATATTTTAAAGTCTCCTTTTGCCTACTATGGGTTTATCTGGGCTGGGCCTAAAGTTTAACGTGGGCTCCAAACCACGGTCCTCGGCACTAAGCCTACCGCGTGGCCAGTGACCAACTTTAGAAATCATCCCAGAAGACATGCGGTCTTACCCAGCCTGTTTACTGGCGTGACTGGGATCATTTTTCTTGTGGAATTTTACACTATTGCCTAGAACATTCACAAATTTTAAACAATCATAAACATAAATTTACAGCCATGTCCCAGCAGGATTCGAACCCGCGGCTATCGCAACAGGAGGAGGACCGTCCCATCGCCTTTACCACTGCGCCACCAAGTCGGCAATATTTTATTTAAATGCTAGTTAAGATTTGTATAAAACATTTTCAAAATACGTCAAAAACACTGTGTAATCGGACAACTGATTACTCATTTTCTAATTGTACATTGTTATTGCCTTTAGTATTATAAAGCAATACAATACATTTTATTTCTATAAGCATTAACATTAAATAGACAATATTTCGAAGAAATACATAAAAATACAAGGTTCAAATAATGAAGTGTACATATTCAAACTTTAGTTTCTATACTTTATTTTCTTTATTTTTTCTTTCTATATATTTTTATATGAATACATGTAGCCAATATTTTTCATTTTTATTATTTGAAATCCTATTGATTGTTATTTTCATCCGCCAGAACAGGCAACATTAATTATTATTTTCATTATTTAATTTCCTTTCTCAGGATGTTGATCGAGATTTTTCCATAAATTTGGCTTTGTACATACTTTTGGCAGAAATTAAGAAGTCTATAGATATCTTCACTCAATTAAAATTTATTTTTATTTTCTAAAAAGAAAAATGTTTCGGTACCCTTAGATAGCATTTAGATAACATAATATAATTGAAGTCCACGTTCCCCAAATAGTCCCAAGGGTTCATTTATATTGAATACTATATATTTTTTAATTTTATACTAAATAAAAGTTTTTTTCGAATCATTCTTTTCATATTCTATATTTTCATAATTTCATAATTTGTATACTTACATTTTTCAAATAATAATAATAAATTGATAGACATTTACTTTATTCTGTATAAATATAGATATTATCAAAATTATTAGGTACCTGTTACATTAAACAAAAGAAAACGCCGCCTGGAATGTAAAATTGTCTGATATAAAATGCAAGATTGGATATCTGTTAACGGCATTCATTGAGCATTAGCGGTTTTGTATTAGTATCACGTATTTTTCTTTTTGTCTATTCGAATTTCAAGTCGATATACGTCATTTGCTGGGAACTGTTTCTGTACTTTTTTTTATTTGAAGAAACATGCAGTTCAGACAGATTAATTGTTTTGAGTACTATATAATAATATTGATGGATTATTAATTTAGCGTCGTAACGCGGAAGCGGGTTCAAAGTGAACTAATTAATTGTGGTAAATCGCTATCAATTGAAATTGTAATACAAGTATTTTAGTCAAGCATTGTATACAAACTATAAATCCATAAATATGATCAAGTCATTTTGCTACAGCGCACACCGTATTCATCAGATACTGGTTCTTGCGACTACCATTTGTTCCAGTCAAAAGAACGAAGCAGAAAACGAAAAAAAAATTGAGTTTATTCTTGGAATTCGTCAAAATAGAAGGTATTTTTTCAATTCATGTTAACAGGTTAATTGAAAGTCCCCGGCTTGACCCATAGATGTCGCTACTAGAATTAAATCTATATATTCTTAGTTAGCCCTAATTGTGAAAAAAAAATGGATAAAAAGGCATACGCGTGTTGATAAAATATTGCTTTTTGAAGGGAAAAATTACAGTTGAAGCAAAAACTTGGCTTGATGCCGAGCTTCCGGACACTGCCCCAGGAAAATCAACCATCAAGGATTGGTATGCTCAAAGTTCAAACGTGGTGAAATGAGCACCGAAGACGGTGAACACAGTGGACCCCCAAAAGAGTTTGTTACCGACAAAAACATTAAAAAAATCCACAAAATTATTTTGAATGACCGTAAATTGAAACTGAATGAAATAGCAGACAAAAGATATTAACTGAACTTGTACATTATATCATTCACGAATATTTGGGTATTAGAAAGCTCTGTGCAAAGTGGATGACGCGTGAGCTCACTTTTCACCAAAAACAACGACGAGTTAGTGATTCGGAGCAGTGTTTGAAGATGATCAAGCGTAATAAACCCGAGTTTTTGCGTCGATATGTGATCTTGGATTAAACATGGCTCCAACGTTTCACTTGGAAGTCCAATCGACAGTCATCTGAGTGGACTACAGTGAATAATTTCTATTGACTACCTTGAAAAAGAAAGGACCATCAACAGCGACTATTACATATCGTTATTGGACCGTTTGATGGACGAAATCGCCGAAAAACGGCCGCATTTGATGAAAAAGAAAGTGCTGCGTCATCAAGACGATGCACCGTGTCAAAAATCCATGAATTGGGCTTCGGATTGCTTCCTCATCCACCGTATTCCCCAGATCTGGCCCTCAGCGACTATTTTCTGTTCTCAGATCTTAATAGAATGCTCGCTGGGAAGAAATTTTCGTCGAATGAAGAGGTGATCGACAAAACTGAGGCCTACTTTGAAGCAAAGGACAAATCGTACTACAGAAATGGTATCGAAAGGTTGGAGGGTTGCTATAAGCAGTGTATCACCCTTGAAGGGAATTATGTTGAATAAAAAATGTGTTTTACTATGGTAGGCCGAGGACTTGTTAACCTGTTATGTATATTGACGAATGATGGGGAACAGTTGTTCACTACAGTAAATATAAGATGGAACAAATATCTTCCGCTTTGGTTGGCGCAGTGGTCGAGAGCAAAGGATGGTCATCTCACTATTGGGATAGTCCTAGGTTCGAATACTGCTGGGGCATGGCTGTAAATGTGTGTTTGTGTACAAAACAGGACAGGAAATGACCATCTCACATCAGTAACCTGGTTGGGTAAGACTGGATGTCTCAAGGGATTATATCTAAATTGGTTAAGAAGCGGTACTATTGACTGGCGAGTGACTAACTTGTAAATCATCCCAGAAGACAGCCGATCTTACCCAGCCTGGTTACTGGCGTGACTGGAATCATTTTCCTTGTTGGATTTTGCATTCTTACCTAGGAAAATCACAAATATTGAATAATCGCAAACATAAATTTATAACCATGCCCCAGCAGAATTCGAACCCGCGACTGTCGCAACAGTAGGTGGTCTTTTCGCCTTTACCTCTGCGGCAACCAAGCCCGTTATTAAATAACTTATATAGTGTGTTATTAAATTTTTCAGAGTATAGTTTCAAAGTTACGAAAAAACTGTTAAAATGTATTACGCCTATAAATTAGTTTTAAAGGATTTCTTTTAGTTTGAAGATTTATTGTCAAAAATTGGTGCGATGTATTTTGTTCAAGGTTTCGTCTATCGATAGCTGCTACTTTGTTTTCATCTTTCAGGTAACTTACCAAATCCATCTCGAAATAACGATGCAGTACGTCGGATCAAGTAGTAATCAAAAGGTGTAAAGTCTGGAGAATCCGGTGGGTACCGTTTCCGAGTATTTTTCCACCGATTTTGCATGTGGTTGAGCCTTGTGATATTGAAGAATAACATTTGTGTGTCTTTGCTCGTGTTCCGGTCGCTCAGTGTTCAAGCGTGTCAATTGCAGTCGGTAGAGTAATGCCTTCAAATCCTCGTCTTTATTTTTTTTTAAAGTTATAGCTTCCCGCAAATGCGATTTACTCTATACACATTCAGACGTTTTTATCGCACTGAAATAATGTTTTTGTTTTATTTGGACGAAATGACACGAACTGAAAAGTGAAGTCTATCACTGAGGCTTCAACATGAAGTATACACTGTAACACCATCTGTTGTAAATCCTTTAAAATTAATTTATAGGTCTGATATTTTATAAAAATTATTTTAAAAAAATAGATGGATATACATTTACTGTATAACAGATAAATATAGAAATTAACAAAATATAGTTTAAAATTTTTGATTACTCTTTAATACATACCCTATAATTTAGTTCATTAATTTTATTGTATTCGCTGATTTTTCGTTCTTTTTCTATTTTTTCTATACTAGCTAACTAATTGGATAAGAAAAAAAAACCAGTAATAAACTGCAAATCTTCGACGTATTTATAACTAACTAACGAATTCGGCGTGTTGGCTGGCTATCGGACTCTACCTCTCTCGAGTATTTCAACTGCCCCAACTCATCAAGTTATATAATTATGGAGAAAATTATAGCTCTTCAATTTCTAAAATAAACCTGCTTAGTCAGTTTGTCGGCCGGCAGCCGAGAACGGTTAACTAAACTAATAACGAATTTTTGTTTTTGTGTGAACCTTCACTGGTGGTCAGTGGAAAAATTGATAATTTCCTTTTCTTTTGCTCTACTTATTTTGTTGTCCTTAATATTTATTTTAATGTTTATGTTCGTGAAACTGTTTATAACGTTTTTATATAATGCGAAAATAAAAATATTACAGATATTGTGTTCTTTTGCATTCTATTTTGCGTAGGTAGATTTATGATGACATTGCTGAAGAATAAGTTGATCACTCGTAACAAGTAAATAATGCTTTCCTTGAATGCAGCTTAATTACATAGACGTAATTCTACAGCGATCGGAGCAAGTGGTAGTCACGCGGAGCTATGCTTGGGCTATATGGTGGATACATCAAAACTTTCTAATCCGGCTTTTCAAGTTTTTGATAGGCCATCGAAGAATGCGTTACGATGGAAACTTTACTTTTATTTGCTCAGTATAATCTCTTTAGTTGACCACACTAAAGACGAGAATAAATTATTTGATAAGTGGAAAAAGCTCATGGTTGACAATTCTCTTTTGAAGACAATTTGGAGAAACGTAAATTCTATCTATCTATAATGTTAAGTATTTTTCGCTGCATTATCTAGTGATTAGAATTTTCCTTTTTACTATACCTGTTTTGTGCATCTACTTTGTATTTTATTTATTTATTTATATGATTGAAAATAACATCCCGCCCTGGTGAATATTGAGTGGTAAGGTAGGACTTTGAATTTAGCGGTATTCTTGTAGCTTAGCGAGTATTGTCTTATGGCGAAATTCTTTATATTACCTTTATTTTTCTGCCTTTAGATCTTTACGTGTTTCAAGCCTTTCTGGCTATTTCAATCGTTATTTTGTGTGAAATGTCAAGAAATTGAAAGTCATATGAACGTTTGATTGTTATTGATTTTAAGCCGTTACATACTTGATGAAAATTGATGGTAAACATTTGTAATCATTGATGAAATTTATAACATGTTTAGTTCTATTGCTGCACTAAGAGACTAATGTGACTATGGCCATGCAAAGTTTAAATTTTAATTTGTTTTTCTGAACACGTTTTTATTTTTTAATCAGTATAATTGATTTTCGTTTTTTAGTTATTTTGAGGTTATTTTATGCCCTTCTTAGCTGGAGATTATTACTATGCTCAGGCGTATTACTAATTAAAAATTAAGAATTCATATGTGTATCTGTGTTTGGTCTGTCATAAGAAACAACATTTCCTGATCTTATGATTTTTTTGAAATAAATTTTTATTTAATTTTAAGGCATAATTAAAAGTACTGCTTTCCACTTTTTCTAACTTTTTGATATAATCATTTCTATTCAGTGAGTAGCTTTAATTTATTCTTTTGAATTTCTGACAACTAAAATTCTATTCACTCATTGTTTCTTAGGTTCTAATAAGTGTTATAACCTTAAATGTCATCCATGTGTTGCTCTATATCTAGTTTTCATACTAGCACAATCCGAATTAATTATTTAATTCATAGATACGAAGAATTGCATAGCCTCGATGTTTTCATATTGAAGCAATTTTTATTTATGACTCTTTACTAATTTAGTGGTAGTCCTTTTCATTTTGATGATTCGATGAACATTTTCACTCCTACTGCTAAAATACCAAAAAATATCAACAATATTTCGTACTACATTTATCAATCTATTTTCATTATGTATTCGTATTAAAATTTGTTTGTTATGATATTTGGCTCCTTTCTAATTCCTTTAACATGTCCAAATATTTAACATCTGGTAAACTAAAGCTAAAGTACGTTATTGTCAAGTATATAAGTAAATTGTTTTAACGGGTAGCACATTTTCCATATTTAGCTCCTACCGACTCTAGGTCTTTATAGTTAAAGCTGTTCGGTTTACGGAATTTAATATAATAATAATTATGATTAAATATATATTTTTAATTACATCTTACATTGGATATGTTTAGTACAATCTGAATTTACAAATTAATTTATTACTATTGCTCCGTTGTACTTGTATCAATAAATTATTGATGAATTGATTTGAATGGGTGGTTTGATTTACTTCAATCTTCTGATATCTTGCGCATTGTTGAGTGACTGTGTTGCTTTCACGTTGTTGTAATCTAGTAGTGTAATTTCATATATTAAGTCGAAATCTTCGTGGATTCATTTGATTTCGTGGTCACCGTGCAGTTCTTTTTGGGTTACGGTTTCAGTCGGTTTGATGTTGAAATGTAAATTGAATTTATAATAAACTGCCAAATCGACCTCATCGATCTTAGCTCAAGTAGGGATATCAGATCCCTTCTCGAACTTTATCTACTACATGTAGATAATCGTGTTATTTTTTTTCTGTAAAAATGATTGACCAAGGGTATTGTCTAATAGTTTTTAGCAATGGACACATGAAACTTTGTTTGTAACATTAAATTTGAGTCATACTATTATTAATTAATCTTACAAATTGAGCAAATTGTTACCGCGGAATTACTATCGACTTTTGGAATCATTTCTTTCCGTGTAAAGAATAATTAAAGTAAGTAAATTTAGGGGCTCACATGAAGGGGCATTCTTAACACTTAAACCTATTTCGGCTGGAGTTCCACAATGTAGTATCTTGAGGCCATTTTCATATCTGCTCTATACTGTTGATATTTCAATAACAAAAGAAACAATATTTGGAACATTTGCTGACGATGCAGTTAAAATGGAAAAAGATGTATCTCTATCTAATGCTATAGAAAATGTATAAGTAGCCGTCAACAAGATCTACAAATGGACTAGAGACTGGAAAGTACAGCTTAATAGCTCCAAGTCTGTCCATGTTAATTTTGCGTTGCGGCAAATTGACAAAAACTTAATTATATTACTGGGCAGATGACCGATTCCTCAATCAGAATTAGCCAAATACCTCGGAATATATCTCGAATGGTAGGTTAAACTGGAACATCATGTCAGACAAAAAACAGAACAGATTAGATTCAAAGTGAAGCAACTGTACTGTTTAGTCGGAAGATACTCTCAAGTTGACCTAAAATCAAGGAAATTGTTTTATTATTCAGTTTTTCAGATGTTACTTAGTATTCTGGTTAGTTATATTTACAAAAAATGTGCGTACATATGATATAAGCTACTTATACGTGAAATTGTATATTATCTTCGTTGACAGGTCGTTTTTATTACGGTTCCTGCATTTCTCGCGTCCTAAGTGTGACAAGAAATCCGATCTTCCTAATATATTCAACGAGGCCTCGTAAATCATTGAAGCGAAAACTGTGGCATCATTATCGGCCACCTAAAACATCGAACCCATAAAAACCTCGTTAGAAAAGAGAGCAGCCGGTGGTACTTTCGCGCGGTACGACGGCGGGACGCAGGAGAGCGCGACGGAAGAAAGCACCGAAAAAAAAATGGCGAGCGAACCGATCGAAAGACGCTAAGAGCCGTCGCTTAACCCGGCGACGAGGATATAAATTAATTTATTTTCCTAGCGATTGGATGAGAATTTACCGGTTTTTTTTCCTAAAACAAACAACTATTTAATTAAGAACTCTTTATGGTTTACAGTTACGTACAAGAAGGTTACGCTCGCTAACTAACAGACGCGATACACAACACGGAGGTGGTACTGTGTCGTGTATGGGGACTCTCGGCCAAGTCAGCCGTCAGATTACTCGAACGCCAATATCGCTATTATTAATCGCGGCTTTTTATTATTACTCCTTCGGGTTGCGTTCGGGTTCTGGGGGGATATCTTAATTATCTTGTTATTTTTTATTCGTGTTTCCGCTATTTCGTTCTCCGAAAATGGGCTTTAGCGTAGATAATTTTGTTTATTTTTAGTGAATTTTTTAAGAAGTTTATGTTTAGTGAGTAATTGACCGTGTTACTTTCTATTTAAATATACTTTTAAATAATATATTTAAAAGCAATATGTTATAGCACAATCACTTATTCAATTTGCAAGGTCCAGTTCTATTTTGACGTATTGGTGTTACTAAAGAGCTACATAGCTTCGATGTTTTCATATAGAAACAGTCTCTATTCATTACTCTTTGCTAATTTGGGTCTTTTTTATTTTGATGGCTCGATGAAACTCGCTACTGTTAAAATACTAAGGAACATCAACGATATTTTGTAATAAATTTATCAATCTATTTTCATATATTCTCTTCTTAGCATTTTAAAATTTATATTCAGTTTGCCCGTTTTTTTTATATTTAAATATACCTTTATATTATTTAAATGCAATATATTATAGCACAATCATTTATTTAATTCAAAAGGGCCAGTCTATTTTGACATATTGGTGTTACTAAAGGGCTACATAGTTTCGAAGTTTTCATATTGAAGCAGTCTCTATTCACGATTCTTTGCGATTTTGGTGATGGTCTTTTTAATTTCGATGACTCCATGAAGCTCGCCACTGTTAAAATACCAAAGAACATCAAGGATATTTCGTACTAAATTTATAAATCTATTTTCATATATTCTCGTTTTAGCACTTTTACATTTTTGTTTAGTGATTAATTTACCATATTATTTTCTAATTAAATACACCTTTATACCATTTAAATGCTATATGTTATAGCACAATCACTTATATAATTCGGAAGGTCCAGTTCTCTTTTGACAGATTGGAGTTATTAGATATTATAAGAGCTACATAGCTTCGATGTTCTCATATTGAAATAGTCATCATAAATCTATTTTGAATCAAAGCCAATAATTGATATATAGAGCAGCATCATCATAAGTTTCCAAAAGTGTTGGAAGGGGTTTCGGTAGCAGATTTTTTCATTGATACATTGCATTTTCATCAACGGACATCGCTGATTAAAATATATGTAAGCGCCTATAGATTTTCTTATGATTTAAGTGATAGAAATCACTTAACCGTTTAGAATCGTTTGTCTCCTTTAGAAGCTCATAAGTCAATAATGACAATAATGTCTATAATTATATATAAATAACTGTATACATTTTACAAGTATTTATTCTCTATAAATGGAGTGGAAGTTTGTTTCAAGCCGCTGAATAATTTGAGATTTAATTTGTAATAAATTGATAATAGGTATTTTACCTTAGTCGTATATTGATTAATCGCGCAAAGCTCAGCTGCGGAATGGCGAAAGTACCCGCCAAATAAAAAATAATAATTATCTTGTTGTGTATTTTCTGGTATATGTGTGTGATTATTTTCATCTAACAATTAAAAATTACACGGTTCATTAATTTTATGGCTGATATTTATTGCTTTATGCGTGATACTTTCTCATTTGTAAATAATGTGCTTAATAGAAGAGAAAAGGCTTATATAAAATGATATGTTGTAATATTGGATTGGATGGTATATATGAGGATTGTGAATTAATTTTACGGGATTTTTTTGTGTTAATTCAGAGTATTTTGCAGTAAATGTTAAATATGTAAGTCCCCGGCCTGACACATAGATGGCGCTACTAGAATTAAATGCATATGTTTTTTAGTTAGCCGTAACCCTCAAGAGATGCGTGTATAAATTTGACAGTTGTCGGATCATTAGTTTGTGAATTACAGGATTTTGAGTGAAACAACTTTTGTTATTGTGAAAAAAATGGATAAAGAGGAAAATATTTCTATTTATATATTGCTTTTTGAATGGAAAGCTACAGTTGAAGCAAAAACTTGGCTTGATGCCGAGTTTCCGGACACTGCTTCAGGAAAATCAACCATGAAGGGTTGGTATGCTAAGTTTAGACGTGCTGACATGAGCATCGAAGACGATGAACGCAGTGGACGTCCAAAAGGGGTTGTTACCGACGAAAAGACTTAAAAAATCCACAAAATGATTTTGAATGATCGTAAATTGCAATTGAATGAAATAGCAGACACTCTAAAGATATCAACTGAACGTGTACATCATATCATTCACTAATATTTGGGTATGAGAAAGCTCTGTGCAAAGTGGGTGCCGCGCAAGCTCACTTTTAATCAAAAACAACGACGAGTTGATGATTCGGAGCAGTGTTTGAACATGGTAAAGCGTAATAAGCCTGAGTTTTTGCGTCGATATGTGACAATGGATGAAACATGGCTCCATCATTTCACTCCAAAGTCCAATCGACAGTCATCCGAGTGGGTTTCACAGGATGAACCCGCTCCAAAGCGTGGGAAAACGCAACAGTCGGCTGGCAAGGTTATGGCGTCTGTATTTTGGGATGCGCATAAAATAATTTTCATTGACTACCTTAAAATAGGAAGGACCATCAACAGCGACTATTACATAGCGCTCTTCGACGTTTGAAGGATGAAATCGCCGAAAAACAGCCGCATTTGAAGAAAAAGAAAGTGCTGCTTCACTAATGCACCGTGTCACAAGTCAGTAAAAACAATGGCAAAAATCTACGAATTGAGCTTCGAATTGCTTCCTCATCCACCGTATTCTCCAGATCTGGCTCCCAGCGACTATCTCCTGTTCTCAGATCTCAAAAGAATGCTCGTTGGGAAGACATTTTCGTCGAATGAAGATGTGATCGCCGAAACTGAGGCCTATTTTGAGGCAAAAGACAAATCGCACTACAAAAATGGTATCGAAAAGTTGGAGGGTCGCTATAATCAGTCTATCGCCCTTGAAGGGAATTATGTTGAATAAAAAAAAACTAATTTTGCCAGAAAAATGTGTTTTACTATGGTAAACCTGCGACTTTTCAATTGAACTGTTATGTATTTGCGTTTATCTATTTTTATTGTCATTTATAGTAATCTCCAAAACCAATTCTATATGGTACAGCAGTACAGCAGTAATAAATTAATTTGTTAATTAAAATTGTATTAAGCGTATCTAATGTAACATGTACTTAATAAAAAAAATTATCCAGAATAACTTATTCAGTATATGTTAAAAGTCTTCACCTAGATTTTGATATATAATGGTTCTGGAGACTACAATAATATCTGGCCCTTCTACTGTTGCGATAGTCGCTGATTCGAGTTCTGCTGAGGCATGGATGTAAATTTAAGTTAGTGATTTTAAAAGGTTTCTAATTGCGATTGTTCATAAGACAAATGTTCGGCAAGGAAAGTCATCCCAATCACGCTAGTAACCAAGCTGCGTAAGACCGGATGCATTCTGGGATGATTTCAAAGTTGGTCATTAGCCAGTCGGTAGTCTTAATGCCGACGACCGCTGTTCGGAGCCCACCTTGAGCAGTATGCCCAGTCCAGATGAACCCTAGTTAGCCAAAAGGAGACAATATATCAGCAATTTTTTCATTTTTCATAGTATTGATGTAAATTTAGTGAACTCATCAGATGTCAGTATAAGGTGATCAAGCGTTCTTGTACTAACAATGAAAGACCGTAATTTTCAGTTAGAACTTAATTTTTTTTCGAAAATAGTCCCTTTTGATTTCAAGGTTGCGTTGTCATAGTGAACGATTGTGAACGGCAAATGAAAGAAAACTTTCTCAAGGCAGGATGCTTCATTTGAATATCGCTATAAAATTTAATTTGAGATCGTTTGTTTGTCAGATATTGGTATATATTCATGTGGTGTGTGATCGATGCTTCATTTAATATGTTGAAATAAAGTATATTGTACTGGTGATTCTTAAATTTTTACGTTTATTCCTAAGTTATTCTTAAGTTTTGAATAATTTTCAAGTTTTGAATTCAAGTTATTGAATTTTACATAGCAACATAACAGTCTTTTTTGTTTCACATTACATCTTATACCGTTATACTTCAGGTGGTACTAGATGTGTCGGTAATTTCTCTTAGGTTTTTTTTTTGGCAAAGAAGGTATTTACAATAAATATACATTTACATTTTGTTCAGTACTTCAGGCGATTTTTATATTTCATTCCATAAAACAATATTCTCATGAAAAAGAGATACTCCTTTTGGGCTAAAGTATCGATGGAGCCATTTTTTAAAGTAGAACTGTTAATATATCTTATATTTGTTACATCTAGTTTGTAATGAGTTTCATTCTAAAAAGCTAAAAAGTTTAAATAGCTGCATGAATATCACCACCTAATTAACAGCTCTCTGCCTTGTGCGCAGTTTAGGTCGCTCAAAATATGCTCACACAGTATTTAGTTTAATAAACATACTTTTTTACAATTATATCTTGAATTCAAAAAATCGATAATAATTTAGTGTCTGTAGAGGTCGATATTACATGAATTTCCCAATGAAACAAACTTATAATGCCACCCGATACTTTGGCGTATCGTCTCCCTATACATTCCAGATGAAATAACAAAACGGACCTTGGCCTTTTTAAAGAGCCCAGTCACATCTTCGGTACGTGCACGAAGAATTATTCTTTTCTCGGTGGTCATTTCTCATTACGAATTCGACTTTCCTTGCTTTACTCTGACCAGTACGCACTCGGTGATGAGAAAATGTTCTTTGTTATTTTATTATTTTATAAACGCAGAACAAAATGGAATCAGTTATGTATTTTTCATATTGCAAATAAATATTTGCTAATTTGTTACTTCTTTAACAATATTTTAGCCACATCCATGTCTTTGGTGTGTTTCAGAACCATACAAATGATATAAATTATATAAAATTTGACAAGCTGTTATAAGTGTAGTTGACAGTACCGCCCGTGATTTAAGTGATTTAAACAATTGATGTTTTGTTAAATGAAAGTAGTAATACATATACATGTATTTATAATAAACTAAATTAAAAAAATATTCCAACAGTGATAATTATTTTGAAGTTAGAAGAAAAATAATCTGCAATTTTAGTCTGCGTTAATTGGCGTTTAGCATTGTCTTTGAATATTGTGGCCGTACTTCACGAAGAACTAAATTACTTATGTATGATACTTTTTTTCTTTCTGTGCAATCTAAAGTTTATTATATTATTATATAGTTTGCGCGAGAGTCACTACATTTTTAACTTCAATGGGAATGACCTCATCATCCTTACTGTCCATATCTTTCTCCTTGTTATCATTCATGTACTTATTTAGGTCCATAAATTAATTTTAGATGAATTACAACCAATGTAGGGATTCATCATTTTCGATAAGTTAACTACATCCTAGGATATTTGGTCGCAATTATCATTTGCATCTTTTGTAAAGATTATTTCGGCATTTTTATTTATTTATCTATCTATTAATGACCCGTCAGCTTCCTGGTCTATTTGGGATCTATTCTCAGTTTAACAAAGTGTATAATATTTATATTAAATATAGGCGACCTAATACAATTTTGATATATAAAATATAAAAGGTCAAGTACAGCAGATATACATATATATATATATATATATATATATATATATATATATATATATATATATATATATATATATATGAAGTTTTATACATAGATATATCATATTATATAAAATACAGAAACAGGAGCATATACGTTGTCATTAAAACATAAAAATATAACATATAAAATATATAAAGATATAAAGATATAATGACAACCAAAATTTAGAAGGTACAAGTAACTATCTGAAAATAAGTAAATATTTATTCAAAAGTTTACCAGCCGTTCCAAGTTCTTTAAGTGAAGACACTTTTCCATCGTCTTTCCCCAACTGAGTAGTCGCCTCTGATGGCTGTACCTTTGACATTCAATTAGTCACTCGCATAACTGTGGATTTTCTGCCTTAAGAAATGCATGTGTCAATCTGCAGTGACCATTTTGATGCTTGGTAGAACTTTTTCTTACCTCCCACAACTTCATATATATATATATATATATATATATATATATATATATATATATATATATATATATATATATATATATATGTATATATATATATATAATATAGATATATATATATATATATATATATATATATATATATATATAATATAGATATATATATATATATATATATATATATATATATATATATATATAATATAGATATATATATATATATATATATATATATATATATATATATATATATGTATATATATATATATATATATATATATATATATATATATATATGTATGTATATATATATATATATATATATAATATAGATATATATATATTATATATATATATATATATATATATATATATATATATATATATATGTATATATATATATATATATATTATGTATTTGTACTTGTATGTTTTATTCTGAATTTTTTTAATACTTTCTTAATTAAAAGCATTCCAGGCCATGTGTAAATTTAAAGCAGCTTCTTCTAGCGTCACCTATTTCCAAGGTTCGGGTATATTTTCAGGATTCTATTGTAGGATAGATGCAAGTAGAAACTTTTGGTGGTACAGTTGGCTAAGTCTTATTATGTTCTAATTCATTGGTTGGATTAATGGAGTTAATTTAAGACTAACAACGCTTTTATGGGAAGGTTCGGTTCTATTAGAAAATATTGTATCTACAAATTTTATCTGTTTACATATGTATCTTTGAATTATCAATAGAACATTTGCGATTCTAACAACATTGTCATACCCGAGGGATGACACAATTATTATGGCAAACGACATATCTCTGCATACGGCAGTAGAAAAAGTACAAGTGACAGTCAACAAAATCTACAAATGGAGGAAAAATTGGAAAAATCCTCTTAATAGCTCCTAATCTGTCCACGTAAATTTTGCATTGCGGCGAAATAATAAAAACTTAATTATATTACTCAATGGATGCCCGATTCCTCAAGCAGAATCAGCTAAATACCTCGGCATCCATCTTGAGGGTAGATTAAATTGGAAACATCATGTTAGATAAAAAGCAAAACACATTAGCACCAAAATAAAACAACCATACTGGTTATTACATATATACAATTATAAAGCCAATTTGGACCTATGGGGTGCAAATATGGGGTTGCACTAAAAATTCAAATCAACTAGTCATCCAACGCTGTCAAAACAAGGTTCTTCGATTGATTACCAATGCCTATCGCTACGTAACCAACGAAGAATTGCACGATGACCTGGAAATGAAATGGATTTGCGAAGTTATCCAAGATTTCGCCTTGAAACACGAAAGAAGATTACTAAATCATACTAACGTGGAAGCACTACAACTGCTGGACCAAACCAAACCAAACCATACGAACTTACATAAAGTGTATATCTTTAGTGTAAACTAGAGCTATAAGTTATTATAATTTTCTAATAAGGAATACATCTTGATGTATTTTCTCGCACTCGTCTTGCTTGTGAATTAATCCAAGTACAAAAGAAATGTAGTAATAAATTAATTTATAATTATAGTGTACTAAACGTATCTAATAAAGATATTATAAAAAATACCGGAGTGACAAAGCGCTTCAAGTATATACTGCTTTTTATTCAAGTGGTTTTTGAACAATGATAATCTACGAATTGGAAACATAATTTGTTATTTTTCCAGATCTTTAGAATGACGTAGCATATGTTTTTTTCTGGCAACAGTTTTCAATAGGCTACCAACTTATAATGAACACCTCGGTTTTCTGTCTCGTTATTTTCCGATCATGTCAACTATTGATTTACAGATTAATTTTTAAGTGAACTCGACATCAAAGAGGTACAATTTAACTAGATTTTATTTAGATTAATTTAATTTAGATATTATTTGGATTGTCATATGTATTCCCATTGTTATTGGTTTACTTTCGTTACGTTTTGTCTTCTTGAATTTCCTGATAAAACAGGTTATTGACTGGTATCATGTGAGGAATTGTCTTCAATACACCTCTGTGTACGTAGTACACGCTACTTAAATTTTTTTCACAATTTTAAGGAATACTCAGGTCGCATCTGCCTCAGACAGCTGTTTTTTTCGAAGGCTGTTGTTTAAATGACTTGCCATTCTACTCGCACATTTATGACAGATGTGCAGATGCATGAAATTACAAAAAAATATGGCTAAAGTTATTGTTAATTTGTCTGAAAATTTTACCTAACTCGTTTCTTCTGAGATCGTCGCCATGGAGATGGCGAGAGGAGTTGCCGCTGGAGAAGGGATTGGTGAAAAGTTGATCCCGTTGGTGCTGGGGAATTATTTTCGCCCGTCCTTAACGGCCAGCGACGACGGGTAAAATGCCCCCCTGCTCGTTCGCGTACGAAATAATTTATATCCATTTTTTTTCGTCTCTCTATCTCCGTCTCTCTCCCTCGAGAAAAATATTGACCGGCTGATTTATGGCGGATCCTCGTAATTGCCGACATACTCTTTTGCGTTTATTTTACAAATTACTTAGGTTTCTCCTTAAGGCCTCTGACGGCCTTACCGGTTTCCAGCTACACTCGTGATCAGTACGGCATTTGACTGGTAATACTTATTATTACTGTTTATTTTTGTTGCTTTTATAATTTCTGTTTTTTTATGTATAAATATTTTTAATTTTCTCTGCTATTCTGTCCATTATTTTTGCTCAGTTAACTTGTTTTGGATGTCTTGAGGGATGATCTCTAGGTTAGTTATTGGCTAGTTGGTAGACTTAATGCAGAGGACCGTGGATCAAAAAATAAAAATTAAGAAGAAAAAAAATTGAATCAAATTTAGTGAACCATTACATATGAGGGTAAGGTGAAAAACTCTCGGACTGACAATGAAAAACTCTTAATTTCTTTTGGTTTTAACATACTTGGTCCTATACTTGATTATACTTGACAAGTCGCCTATTCTTGAATAAATCAATTTTTAAGTAACATAATATTTTTTATCCCGGATCCCGCGTAGATCAAATTCATTATCAAGAAAAGAAGACAGGTTGATTTGGACTAGCAATCATTCCGCAGTTGTTAGTCAGAGCATTCTTTCTGTAGTTAAATGTAGTTCGGGCAAAAGTATCGTAGCTTAAGTTGTAAGGTTTCAAAAGGTGGATTAAACATTCTCAAAGGCTCCTAGCCATACATTTTTCCAATTATTCAAAGCGTTTCTTGGTGCAGTTGAATGGAGTTCGGGTAAAATTACCGCAGTTGAAGCTGTAATGTCACAAAAGGTGGATTGCATGTGCTCAACGACCCCTAGCCATAAACTATTCCAAGTAAGAAACATTCAAGCTTTAAAAACACCCCTAGTTCGTCGGTTTTCGGTACTTCATCACAGTTCAAGATGTAAGACCGCGGACTGAACTGGCTGTGAATTAAGATAGTCTACTGGAAATAGGATGGAAGCTTGCAGTTCTGTATGGGCATCAAAGGCGGATCGCAGTAGTACAGCTTCTTAGCCATAGAGTATTGGAATTTAGAATCAGTTAAGAGTTATATTTTTTGGTATATTTTGTTGTCTATTGCGATATTTTACATTTATGGCGTAGCACACGTATAAAGTAGGTAAAATATTATACTTTCCTGTGGTATCCAAGATTCCTTTATTGTAGAATAGGCCAGGAGGTACAGAAGGTACCTGTAGGTTTTGAAGTTTGTGGATATGTCCCGCATGCCAAATCTTCTCAAATATATCTGTGTTATATATAGGCTTCATTAAACAAATGAATCACCATCAGTCTCTGTCTTATTTCCATACTTTCTACCATACTGTACTTTGGACATCGTAAGTATTTTGTAATATTTACAATGTTTCTTGTAGCTCATGAAGATTTAGTTGAATTGGTTAATCTCTTCATTCAACCAAATTCCTATTGCAATTTTTTTGCTTCCAAAATAGCCCAATCTTTAAAAGTATAACTGAAAAAAGTCACTGCCCTTTTTTACAATCTTGGCGAGAAGTGACTAGCACTGCGACAGAAGAAGACCCATACATATTTCATGAGTTCCCCCAACGAAAACGAATTAGTAACGACGGAAGAGTCGGAGTAACAAACAGTGCTTTATTTATATAAAGCAGAAGAAGAAAAAAAATCGGGAATCCGCAGCAGTGCGAGAAAGAGCCTGGTACTGTTTTAGGAAATATTGAATATTGCATCGCGATCATTCGCATAATGTCATAAATCGCCGCCCAACGACGATAATAGAAACAATGGAACGGTGCAACGTTTATCCGAGGGCCCCATCTAACGCGCTTGTTATTATAATTGCAGAAAACGGCTGAATATTATGCTATTTACATACGGCCGTGTGTCGTTATGACCTCCGCCGATAAGGGGGCGCTATTTATGGGGGGCTGTCCGCTCGATTTTCCATATCGGTATTCGATGCCGCCGTGAACGAGGGGCGTCAGAAATGGGGGGTAAGAGGGGAGGGCGGATGATGCTCAGTGGGTAAGCAAGCCAAAGGCAGTGATATTCCATATTCTGGTCGATTTAGGAAGGAGTATTCGGGCTTGGAGGCTTTTATTTTTAACATTGTGTCGAAAGTATGTTTTTTTTATTTTTTTTTACATATTGTGGCATTTTAGGAACTTTTTTTTAATCAAATATTCAATTCCAATACCAATTCACAATGTCTTTATTCACATACTTTCGCTCCGTTCGTTTTAGATTTATTTAGAAAATTACTTTCAAGGGTACGAAATACAATTTAAATATAGGTAACCCGTTTGTCGACTTGGTTGGCGCAGTGGTCAAAGCGATAGGGCAGTCGTCCTATTGTTGCGATAGCCGCGGGTTCGAATCCTGCTAGGACATGGTTCTAAATTTATGTTTGTGATGAATTATAATTGTGACTGCCCATTAGACGAGGGTGCAAAATCCGACAAGGCAAATCATCCCTGTCACGTCAGTAACCAGGCTGGAAGTCTTGAAGGTTGATCGAGTGTTTGTTACTCGTCAGTCTTAATACTGAGTACCGTTGTTCAGTATTCACCTACTACTGGTCCAGTCCAGATAAACCCTAGTTGGTAAAAGGGATGCTCTAAAATAGAAAGGCTTCAAAAAAAAGCAAAGATAATTTATGTAATTTATTATAGCCTTACATTTTTCTCGTAGCATTTAAAGTGGATGTGACCAATTATCTTTGGATTGTGTAAATTATTTATGGTCTATTATCTGGAATTTTGTTTGTTTATATAAATTTTCTAATGAAAATGTTTCTGCCACTGAAAATTGCCTTAGGTATTCAACATTACATAGGATTTAAAAAAATAGTCCTTTTCGCTATGATCGCTATGATGGGATACGCATCCCAAAATACTGACGCCATAACATTGCCAGCCGACTGTTGCGTTTTTCCACGCTTTGGAGCGGGTTCATCGTGTGTAGTCCAGTCGGATGACTGTCGATTGGGCTTGGGAGTAAAATGATGGAGCCATGTTTCATCCATTGTCACATATCGACGCAAAAACTCGGGTTTATTACTCTTGATTATCTTCAAACATTGCTCCGAATCATCAACTCGTCGTTGTTTTTGCTCAAAAGTGAGCTCGCGCGGCACCCACTTTACACAGAGCTTTCTCATACATTAGCTTTCTCTTCATATAGTTGATATCTTTAGAGTGTCTGCTATTTCATTCAATTTCAACTTACGGTCATTCAAAATAATTTTGTGAATTTTTTAATGTTTTCGTCGGTAACAATCTTTTTTGGGCGTCCACTGCGCTCACCGTCTTCGGTGTTCATTTCACCACGTTTAAATTTAGCATACCAATCCTTGATTTTTGATTTTTCTGGGGCCGTGCCTGCAAACTCGGCATTAAGCCAAGTTTTTGCTTCATCTTATTTTTTCCCTTCAAGCAATATTTTATCAATACTTGAAATTGTTTCACTCAAAATGTTATAATTCACAAATTGATGATCCGATAGCTGTCAAATCCATACACGCATCTTTTGAGGGTTGGGGTTAACTAAAAAACATATGATTTTATTTCCAGTAACGCCATCTATGTGTCAGGCTGGGGACTTTTGAATTGACGTTATAAATACTGTTCTCGATGTTCTGGAAGTGGTGATTTTGACCCGAAGGACAAAGCGTTCACCTAAAACATTTGAACACGAAGAAACCGTCGATGGGGATCGCTATCGACTACAATTGATGCGTTTGAGCCGGGAACTGCGCGAAAAATAGCTGCAATATGAGCAAGGATACTACAATGTTATTTTTGAGCATGACAACGCTTGACCACATGTTGCAAAACAGGTAATAACATACTTGAAAATATTAAAATGGGAATTGCTGTCCCATCCATCATACTCTCCAGGCCTTGCTCTTCCTAATTGCAACGTGTTTCACCATATGAGTCATGATCTCTCTGTGCAACGCTTCACTTCTGATGAACATACTAAAAAATGGGTCGATTCGTGGATACCGTCAAGAGATACAATTTCTTTTTCGAAATTTTCTGGAAGATGAAGTAATAAATAATAAATTAGAAATAAATCTTTAAATAAAAATGCAACTTTATTGCATGTTTACAAAACCTTGAACTCACAGTAGTAACGTATTTCTCAATATAAATTCAGTATCCATATAAAATTATGAAGATAAATGACCTACGAAGAAATATGTACTAAAAATACATTCGTCGTAGCTCGCCGACTCTGACAAAGGTAATCAAAATAATCAGATATTATCGGTACAACAGGACATACAAAAACACGCTGGCTTTCAGAATAATAAAAGGGCATACACGTTCATTACCCGTATAGGTATTCCAATACTACTAATAAGCGAAATAAACATGCATAACTTATCTAGATACACGAACACGTATAGATATTTTAAACGCCGTAATCAGTAGTGTAACTCTACAATTTACATTACTTACGTGAGCAATTAGAAACCTATATTTCACACAGAACGACATTCAATTACGGTGAGAGTGTACCAAGGTCCGCGGTTCTCTTTTTTTTCCAGAATAAAGACAATAATCGTTTAAGAAATTAATATATTATATGTTTCTGTTCCGTTTCAAAACGCAATAACGTAATTAAAGGTTTTTCAAGAAACGCGATATCATTTTCAACTCCTCTCCTTATAGGCCCTTTTAAATTTAATTATTTTAATGTAATTAGTTTACTTAAAATATTATTCAACAAGTAATCGCCATTGGATCAATAGTTTCAGACACTATGGTTTTTCCAAACATGAATGTTTCTTTTATATCTTTGTCCTAGTACTACTAAACTATATGACATATATAGGGCTTCGAGTAACTGTGGAACGATTGCCAATCCTGTCTTTTTTCCTATTTTAATAATGATGCACGTTATCACATTTCACAGTCAGCCGCAATAGACGCTTTTGGTTCTTAACATCATTAACTTTCAATGTATGGCATTCTTCAACCTTATATCTTAAATATTATACTCGTATTTATATATTTTTATATTATATATTCATTATATAGAACATCGGCACTGTATTTGTAATTTAAATTTTTTGTTTCTTTCGTTGACATAATTGAAATTGCTATGTTTTATGCATATATATTTATATTTTTATATTATTTTCAGTTTTAGTGTTTTCTAGTTGTTTTAGTTATGTAAACAAATTTACGAAACTATAAAAGTTCAAGACGTTAATGGGATTCAATGAGTGAACGGCTTAACACACCGTGAGCTGGCTTTCTGGATCTTTTCGTGAATCAGTCTCCACCCAATTTTTGTTTTAGTTGCTGACACTTTTTTCCAGGCCCTCCTGTCTGACTTCTGTTTCTTATTTAGTCTTCTCGTATTAACTTAATTTTCCTCCCTTTATCTACTTGTTTGTAGGTCTTCTAACTAGGGTCGTTTTACAGGTATGAATTTATTAAGTGTTGAATTATTAAGTAATGAATTATTGCCATTTCAAACAGTTTCAATCTGTTTAGTTCTCTAGTTTTTATCTAGTTTTGTTATAGTTTTAGTCATTCTAAAGTATTTTCCTGTATTTGGTATATTACAGTTTAATATAATACAAATTTTGAAGGTTTTAAAAACAGATGTATTAACCTATATGAGTAATTTATGTATTAACCTTTAAAATTTATTCAAAAATACGAATTACTCCTTGTAGAACTTTTTAATATCAGCAAAAGTTTATTTTATGTAATTAGTAAAACAGTACGATAAATTATTTGGAATTATGTTAAAACAGTTCTATATTTTATTAATAATTTTCTTTATTTTTCAGGTAAGGGCCACCAAGAACTGTTATTGTTTCAACATCAGGTAATACAAGCAAAATATCTTTAAAAATATGTATAACCTTCTAAAATATCTGTTTTGAAAATGAATTGATTTTAAATAACAGAATAATAATATAAAATAAAATTGAAATGGCACATTTTACTTAAATGATTCTATATAAGGCTTGGAGAATGTTATATCGCCAATTAATTTTTTTTAGGACAATTAACTGTTATTACAAATTGCTGAGGTAATACATTTATATTAATGATATTTTAACTAATATAACTTATCTTTTAATAATGGTAGATTATATTATTAATACTTTTTTTTGAAAAAATTGCTATGAAGCATTATGAAGAGTTGTAGCAACTATAACAAATAAAATAAGAAACAAAAACATTAGCTTAAGCTCTAATAACGTCAATTAATGCTAATATTATGTTCGGTTTTTTAAAACTATATTCCATATATTAACATTATAAGAATCAATTTCCATATCGATCAACAAGATCACTTTTTATTCCAATATTTGGAATGTTTACGTTCCGCTAACCAGAGTGTATCGATGCCTAACACGTCTCGGGTGGAATATTAGTTTTTGTACTTGTTAACTGCTTAATTAAAACTCTCCTCTAACCAGATATGAAACGTTCCTTCCTCTCCTATTTTCGATTCCACATTATTTCTTCATGCGTTTATCGTCGTTTCACGACCGACCGACTTGGTAACATTTTAATTTATTCATAGATTTTTTCGTTAACGTTTCGTCGAGACCGTAATCGTCTGGCTTTTTAGAAACGTTTTTTTATTGTGGTGTTAGGTCAAGCATGGAGTTCTTTCTCCATTCAATTCATTTGTTATTGGGTGTATTTTTGTTTTCTGCAAGGCAATGTATCGTAAAAAATAGGTGATGCGAGGGAATGGTGTAATGTCAGTGATAACTGATTCATGCTGTGGGCTTGTGATATCTGTGAAATTGGTAGCATACATTATTCAGAAGGATATTTTCGGTTTCTAATAAGGTCTGTGGGAACAAATGTTCTTCTGGCATGCTCTGCGCAGGAGCATACAGCTTGTTTTATAACTTTTATATCGTTCCACAGTGGAGATTTTCTTTCAAAAATCAATAACATGTCAATTGACCTGTTATGACCTGACACATAGATGGAGCTACAATAATTAAATCCATATATTTTTTAATGCTGCTTCACTAAGACAATGCATCGTGTCACAAGTCAGTGAAAACGATGCGACTATTTTCTGTTCTCAGATCTCAAAAGAATGCTCACTGGGAAGAAATTTTCGTCGAATGAATAGGAGATCGCCGAAACTCAGACCTATTTTGAAGCAAAGTACAAATCGTACTCCAAAAATGGTATCGAAAAGTTGGAGGTTCGCTATATTCAGTGTATCACCCTTGATGGGAATTATGTTGAATAAAAATAAACCAATTTTGCCAAAAAAATGTCTACACAATATTTGTGTACTGTTGTGCCAAATACTATGGTAGGCCAATGACTTTTCAATTGAAATCTTACATTTTATTCAAATTTCAATTTATAAAACATAAAAAAATTAGTATAAAATAAAATAAAGAAGCACTTTTCTTTTTGGAGTACTTCTTCGAGCGAAATTTTGTATCGAGGTTCATTCTAAGGTATTTGACGTTATTCCTATATTGGATGACACTGCTATTCGTTGTCATTGTTGTGTATGTAGTTTTATTATAAGCGAATTCAATATACATCGATTTATTTTGGTTAATTAAGTTTAGGTCCAATAATTTATATAGCTATACACCTGTTGTAATGTTATGGTTACTTCTTTGCTGTTGTATCTTACAGCAAGTAAAGTAGGTACATATAGGAGCAGGAGCAGTAGGATTTTTTTATTGTGGTGTTATGTCAAGCACTGAGCAGTTGCTCCATTTAGTTCATATGTTATTGACTGTTTTTTTTTATTTTCTGCAAAGCAATATGTTGTAAAAAGTATGTGATGCGAGGGAATGATATTATGTCAGTGATAACTGACTCATGCTCCGGGCTTGTGATGCCTGGGAAATTGGTAGCATACATTATTCATAAGGAAATTTTCAATTTAGCGCTTGCGCATTTTCAGTTGTTTAAAATAATAAGCTCTGTGGGAATAAATAACTTATTGTTTTATAAAATTAATGATGTATTGACTGGACGCGAGATCAAAAGTTTACTTTGAGATGGATGAATGACAGATGAATAGAACTATAGTGTATGATCTTTTTGTAAAAATTTTTAGATAATATCAAGTAATTGTATAATTGGACTTGATGTAAATATATATCAGTGCTCTTTTGGCAAGGTCTGCGCAAGAGCATATAGTTTGTTTTGTAACTGGGGTTAAAGTTTTAGTTTAGATTTTTTGTGTATATCGCCTTGCGATGGAGTAGTTTAGCCCCATGGAATTATTGTCATATTTTGTTAGAATTTTTTTTTTGGAAAAATCTGAAAAAAAACTGAGTGTTAAACACCATATTTATATAGAGATCATATTGATATATATTTACATCAAGTCCAATTATACAATTACTTGATATTATCTAAAAATTTTTACAAAAAGATCATACACTATAGTTCTATTCATCTGTCATTCATCCATCTCAAAGTAAACTTTTGATCTCGCGTCCAGTCAATACATCATTAATTTTATAAAACAATAAGTTATTTATTTATACTCTTGTTTAAAAATATTTTCCTTTTTCCTTGTTTATTTTACTTTTCCACATTCAGAATAATCGTAATTAGATAATTAGAGTATTGTTGATGGCTAAACTTATGTTTTCTTTGTTCGATTTGGTTGAACTCTTATTAGGAAATTTGATCTTTTCCAAATATCTTCCTGCACTATTCTTACATCCCCCAAATTCTGTCTAATATCTTTTTTTCTAATTTCAGTTTATTCGGCTTTCACTCAATATATTCTGGTAAAACTCCACCTATGAAAGAAAAATCATTACTAAAACATCATGATGAAGATAAATGTTTGCTAATCTTTTTAATGGACAAACCCCTATAACTAGGACTAGCTTAAAACTATTTCCTTCAGTATTACTTCTGTTAAAGTTGTCTATTATATCCTTTATTCCCTTGCTTACATTTCTTATTTGTTTATTGTTATCGTTTTAAAATCTGAAGCTATTTCGGAGTGGAATTTTGGTATATGTTGATTTCTATTTGATGTCTAACAATAATAATTTTGACAGATAATATTCCCCCTGGAAACAAAATTGATGCTGTTTGTATATTTTCACTTTTAAAAACATAACCTTACATTCCTCATCTACTTTTGTTCTTCAGTATTTTAACTATTAATTATTATAGAGTTATTAGTGCATCACAAAACCTATTTTTGCTGTACCTAGAAAAAAAAATAGTGCAATATGGCCGATTGTGCGCGTGTGCTAAACTAAACATTTCCTTCCGATTAGTGTATGCTGAATAGGTCTCGATGCCTGGCCAGATCCCAGTGTATATTCCTGCACCCTTCACTAGTAGGGATTAATTTATCTTGGCTGTCGTGAAGACGTCTTTGCATATTCTATCCTGCGCTCAGTCTATCTGTTCCATTTTCTCGGATTCTATTACAATTTCACGTATAATGAGTGAAAAGTTTCATGTTCCTATTGCCCGGCGTTGAATATTAAGCTCGAGGAAGCTGCCTTTTGTTTTATTCATTTTATTTAAAGCGATTAAGTCAATTAAAGGTCTGTTCTTCAGTTGTTTTGATAGTTAGTGCAAGTTTTGTTTGTTATCTTATCTAGTAAATTAAATTAGTTAGTTTATATTAGGTGTGGTGTTTTATTGGAAATGATTTATTTTGTGTTATCGGCTGATATTGCTGGATAATAGCATTACCCTCTTAAGGCATTTCAGTAAAGTGTATATAAACATCTTAATATCAATGCTTATTCTACAATCTGTTCTCTTCTATTATATTATTTGATTTTTTTATATAGCAGGATATTAATATATAGTATAATATTTAAAGTTGATTTAATATGTTTCTTTGGTCATATATTGTTTATATTTAAATTGATGGGTATAGCCACACCAGTCACAGTTGATTAAAATATCGTTTTGGGTATTTGAAGATTGGAAAAAATGAAATAAAAAAAAAGAGAAACTAGGAAAGAAAAGTTTGTCGGCTTGGTTGGCGCAATGGTCAGGACGGCAGAACGGTCCTCCTACTATTGCGATTGTTGCAAGTTCGAACGCTGCTGGGGCATGATCTTAAATTTATATTTGTAGTTATCTAAAAGACGAAAGAGCAAAATCCGACAAGGAAAATTATATCGGTCACGCCAGTAATCAATCTGGAAAGTACCGTATGTTTTCAGGTATGATTTCTAAGTTGGTCACTAGTCAGTTGGTAGGCTTAATGCCGATGACGGTGCTTCGGAGTCCACGTTAAGCAGTAGATCCAGTCCAGATAAACTCTAGTTGATAAAAGGGAAACATTCTTTTTTTATATTTTTTCCATCAAATTATATTATATATTATATTAAGGTATCCATTCTTCTTTCCTTTAAATCATTTTCATATTTCATGTCTGATTGGATTGGTCTTAGAACCCTTGAATCTGAAATGATTAAGATTACTTCGGTGTTTGTAAAACTCAAAACCTCCTCGGTATTTTTTCTCAAAATAGTTTTGTAGAGTGGGTGTAACTCCAATTTTATTGAACTGAATATTGTGGCTAATGTTCATTCACTTGCTCAGCATTTTAACATTAGGGTTCTTTAGTACTCTTCCAATGCGGTTCGTTTTTTTAAACTTCTTCGATCTTAACTTTTTCTGTGTTTTTTTTTTCTAGCTGGTGAGGACAGGATCCAAATGGATTCAAACATCCTTATATAGGACGCGAGTCGTTGTTACTTTAACATATCAGCCAATTTTCCACTCATGAGTGCTAATTTTGGTTTAAAGAATAAGAAAAATATGACTCACCATATTTGTTGAGCGCCGTTGCTCACTAGATCTTATTTCTTGAGGAAGTTATTAGCTATTAGGGTTTCATTCATATCTGTTATTAAATATGTTTCGCATAGTTATCTCTACTTCTCTGTTGATCTATGAATTGAAAATGAATCCCTAATATCATGTGTTTTGTAGTTATATATACTTGATTAACCATTGTAAGATATAAAGGAGCCCATAATATTTAATAAGGTCTCCGTTCTGTTCAGAGTGAGGCTAGTAAATAGAGGATACATTGCTTAACACATATCTCAGGAATTGATGCATGCGCATATTGGGCTTATATATATATATATATATATATATATATATATATATATATAACATAAGGAGGGAAATAAACATTACATAAAATGAAATAATAAATATATAATTGCTATATGTCCAGCTTTTCTATTTTTATAAAAACACCATCTTTAAATTAATTTACATATTTGAACAATTAATAAGAACTCTAAGAACTATATAAATAAACATTACCATAAACAAGACCAAAATTGTTTAGATCAAATCCAGCCAACATAAGTTAAAATCAAACGAAAAAGCTACCTATGAAAGCAGTGATGTTGTTCTAAAAATGTCCTAATTTGATCAACTATGATACCTACTGCAATTTTTGCAACTATTCTTGATCCACAAACCTCATTAGTAAATTGACTACCTCGAGCTTTCGGTTAATATATTATACATTTACTGTCTTAAGATGAATGATGGAAAGAAATCTCCAGTCAATACATCATTATTTTTATAAAACGATAATTTATTTATCAATGCGGTCCCTATTCCTTGTTTATCATTAGATCACTCTGTCGTTGGTAGTTTTATATTTTGTTTATCTGATCTAGGCCTACTTTTGTTAATAAATTAAATTATTTCATAGTATCGCTCTTCACTGTTCTTGCAGCCTAGCAAAATGTCTAATTTCTTCTTCTCTAATTCTCTGAATTTCACATTCCTCGACCTCGACTCCCAACAAATTCTAGCTATGTCTCACCTATAAAATAAAAATTAAATCTAATCTAGTCTAATTATTACGAGTACCAGTTACTACAATTTTTGCTACTATTCTTGATGGACAAACCTCATTAATGAATTGACTACTTCCAACACAAGTATCATTTTGTTCTCTGTTCTTGTGATCATTAAATTTTGGCATATGTTGATAACTATTCGATGTCGGTGAAAATGATATGTTATAAATTTGGCAGCTAACATTCCCACTATAAATCAAATTTATGCTGTTTGGGTTTTACAACTTAAAAAAAAATAACCTTACAATCTGCACTTATCTTTGTTCTTCCATATTTTAAAGCCAGTGCATGTTAAATTACCAAGAGCAACACAACAATTTAATTATTATTCCTATAGAATCATTAATGTAACACAAACATACTCTTACAACGTCCATACTCTATGAAGCGTTATACTTTCTCAATATGTTTTTTTTCTGTTTGTCTAAAATCAAGGTATAAGTAAAGTCATTTGTTATATATTATAGGAGCTATTACAAATGTTCTGAAAATATACTGTTGGGTGTAAGTTGTTTTTTTTTTGAAGGATTTTTTCTTGACAATCTGATCGAACCACGTCTGTTATCGGAGACAACGTACATATTTTATATAAAAAAAGCGATTGGTTATTTTAATGGTACTTCCGACGATTGAAAAACAGCACAATGGACAGCTGAATGTGGCAACCGAATAAAGTCGGTTCGTGCTTTTTTTTCCTGCGAACCCTGGACGGCAAAGAAAAAAACGCGCAGGACGGTGCACACGGTTCGAAATATAAAAAAGTGCGACGAAATATATTTTTACAAGCCGAAAACAATGCGAGTCATGTAGAGATCGGATCGGTGGCTCGATATTATTATGGAATGCACGATTTTGTGTTCGAGAGAACCCAATATCGCGCAAACCATACGCCGGCTAAATAAACGCTGAATTATCAGATTCATAATTTCAGGGCCTGGCAGACTTGCTTCGTATCTTTCGCTTGTTGTATACGTGTTTTAGCAGCGCGCTGCGATCGGAGAAGAACGGTACGTAGTAACGCTCACGAGGGAAGAAGAGTCTATAGTAGGAATGCCCAAAAAAAATATCGATATTTTTTTAAAACATTTTTTTGATATTTTTCTCAAAAAAGTATCGACAGTTGTCTACAGTCTATATTACCCATGCCTAAAAAATATAGATGTTTTTCGATATCTAAATAAAAAAAGAATCGACAGTTGTAAATGAGACTATCGATCTTTTGTTTTAAGATTTCACCCCCGTCCTTCCAGTGATTTTTATTTTGTGGAAAAATAGGGTTGGAGTGAAGAAGTATCGATATTGCTAAAAATAAGTATCGACATATTTGTCCGATCTACACCAATAATATTTTTCTCCGCGATCAATATCCCTAAAGTGAACAAGATGTAGTGTATGATAATAGAACACATACTTAAGTACGTGGGTGGTCCGATAAGTACTTAGCCTATAAAAGATAAACGAAAATTTGGGAAAAGTGGAGATATTATTTGACCCAGCGATGTTCCAATTTCTTTAACCCGTCTGAAAAATACGTTTTCCCGAGCTCGCCAGAATGGGCCTTCTTGGCGGCGATGACCTTCTTACTTGACCCAAATTTTTGCTCGTCGTGTGACTTTTTTAAGTTCTGGAGCCAGAAGAAGTTTCACAGGGCCAAATTTGGAGAATACGGTGGATGGGGCAGCACTTGGTAGCCCAATTCGACCAACATGGCAGTGGCAGTCTTTGTGATAGATTGTGAATGATTAGATTTATTTATGCAATCCTATTATTGTACATCGTAGGTCCATACTGGCTTCAATAACAGGTCATTTGAAGAGTCCCTGGCCTGTCACATCGATGGCGCTACTAGTCAAACCGTCAAAAGCTGCGTGTAAAAAATTAACAGCTGTCGCATCATTAGTTTGTAAATTATAGCATTTTGAGTGAATCAACTTTTGTTATTGTGAAAAAAATGGATAGAAAGGTATTTCGCGTGTTGATAAAATATTGCTTTTTGAAGGAAAAAATACAGTTGAAGCAAAAACTTGGCTTTATGCTGAGTTTCCGGACACCGAAAATAAACCATCAAGGATTAGTATGCTAAGTTTATACGTGGTGAAATGAGCACCGAAGACGGTGAACGCAGTGGACCCCAAAAGAGGTTGTTACCGACGAAAACATAAAAAAATTATTTTGAATGACAGTAAATTGAAATTGAATGAAAGCTCTGTGCAAAGTGGATGCCGCGCGAGCTCACTTTTTACCAAAAACAACGACGAGTTGATGATTCAGAGCAGTGTTTGAAGATGATCAAGCCATAATAAACCCGAGTTTTTGCGTCGATATATGACAGTGGATGAACCATGGCTCCATCATTTCACTCCGAAGTCCCATCGAGAGTCATCCGAGTGGACTGCACACCATGAACCCGCTCCAAAGCGTGGGAAAACGCAGCAGTCGGCTGGCAAGGTTATGGTGTCTGTATTTTGAGATGCGCATGGAATAATTTTCATTGACTACCTTGCAAAGTTGTCCTTTCGTACTACAAAAATGGTATCGAAAAGTTGGAGGGTCGCTATAATCAGTGTCACCCTTGAAGGGAATTATGTTGAATAAAAAACTAATTTTGCCGAATGTGTTTCACAATGGTAGGCCGGGGACTTTTCAAATGACCTGTTATTATATTAAAAAACAGATATATGAAAACTGAACAAGGTGGTATCGAGGAATATGTCTTCCATGTCCCAGAAGCAGCGTCGTTATGTATTTGAAGCCAAGGGGGCAAAGGCGGTTCTGGTCAAATATGAAGTGCTTTGTTTTTTTTTTTGTGAATTTCATCAAATTCCGTTTATAACAAGTTAACAAGTATGTGAAGACATAACTATAGAATTAGCAAATTATAAACAAAACCCTATGCAGATTATCGAAGTGCATATGTGCATAAGTAGCCAATAATAACTATATATAATACATAACTATATATTGTTCGCTTCCCTGTAGTCTGGGATAAGAGGACGATGACGACGACGACAACCACAGCACCAAAAAAAAAGCAACGCGTTTCGTTCGGAAACGATGATGAATGTACCATAACTTTGGCCGCTAATGATCTTGGCGTGTCTTCTAACAGCCTCGAGATTACGGTTCGCAAACAGCTTACATCCCCACCGGATTTTACAGGTCTAAATTAAAATGTTATACCTCGTAAATTTCATCGTTAACTTTCTCTGGTTTGTTCTCCGTTCAGTTTCCATTACAGCTTCGGAATATCTTTGTTTAATTTCTGTATTTTATTGTTTGGAATTCGGATTAACATTTTTAAACGTTCGTGTCTATTAAACTAATTGATTGGCGAAAAGTTATTTCGATTTTTTTTCATCTTTATTTACGCGATTTTTTATAGAATAAATTATTCCCAAATTTTGATCAAACTGTGTAGGAAATACATTTATTACCTGGCAAAACAATGCAGATTTTTTTTACTCTTTGTGATTCCACAATCTGCCCTATAGGCAATAAGTATTTCTTATGTCTATATTATATTTACATGACATGCAGAAAATCACTTCATTAAGCAATCTTCTGTATAAAATATTATCTTACTTAATTAGTTTTTTTCTAACGCTTATTCTAAAGTCTCCATATGTCCAGTAATCAGATCAGGTGGTGTTAAACATTTTAGTCTACGCACTTCACTATCACGTCGCATAATTAGCTGATTAGCGAGTACATTGGGATGCACTGACACTCTTTCGAAGTACTTCACACAAACACGTTGAATTACACTCGTTATAGGTTCTAGAGGAATATCGCATTGTATCAGTTTATTTGAAATATAGTACGGAGCATCAACGATGGCACGCAACACCTTATTTTGGAACCGTTGAATGATGGATATATTAGATTTGCTAGCGGTACCCCATAGTTGGATTCCATATGACCAAATAGGATTGAGTATAGACTCATACAGCAACACCTTCTTATCTAATGATAACTTGGATTTGCGCCCGATGAGTCAATACATTTGATATAATTTCAGTCGAAGTTATTTTCGTTTAGAGAGTATGTGCTTCTTCTAGGTTAGGCGTCGATCTAAGTGCATATCAAGATATTTAACTTGCTCTGCTTGGGGGAGTTGACGATTATTGATATTCGCTGGTGGACATGTTCTTCTACGCAGGGTAAACGTTACTTGGGTGGATTTTGTTTCATTGACTTTAATGCGCCATGTCTTCGACTATAAATGTATTTGATCCAGGTGCCACAGTAGTTATTTTTGTGGTGGGTAGATCGGCCGTATACAGAAGATACAGTACTGGACCCAGTACACTAACGGAACTACTTGCGGAACTCCTGAATATATGGGATTTAATTCGGTATGTTCATCGCCTTGATTTACAATAAAAGGTCTATCAGTGAGATACGATTTTAGTAACTGATAGTCCGGATGAGGGAGAAGTTCCTTTGGTTTAATCTGCAAGCCCGTATACCATACTTTGTCAAAAGCCTGAGATATATTTAGAAAAGCAGCCGAAGAATATCTTTTGACATTTAGGTCAGTGTTTATTTTGTTTACAAGTCTGTGCATTTGTTCTATAGTCCCATGCTTATTGCGAAAGCCGAATTGATGTTCTGGAATAATTTTTCTTTTTCTATTATATAGTTTAGCTTCTTGGTGTATAGTTTCTCGAAAACTTTCGAGATTATCGGTAATAAACTTATAGGTCGGTAGGAGGTCACATCTTCTGGTATTTTTCCTGCTTTAAGAATCATTAATATTTTAGCTACTCTCCAGATGCTAGGGAAGTAATTAATTCGTAGCATAGCATTAAATATAAATGTTAATAGTTTCATACCCTTTTCTGATAGTTCTTTTAAAATTTTACCAGTTAAAGTCATAACCAGGAGATTTTTAATTCCATTTTTAAAGTCCATTTGATATGACGAATCCAGAAAGATAGTAATTTTATTTTCGTCATCTTTATGTAACTGAGACTGGAAAGGTTTAAAAACATTTCTTAAGTGTTTTGAGAAAATGTCGGCCTTCTCTTTATTGCTTCTAGCCCAATTATTTTCGCTTATTTTGATAGGTCTCTTAAGCTATCTTCTTGCTTTCCACACCGAATGGTCTGTAGCCTCAGTTGGTGTCAAATTCTCTAGGTATTCTTGAATGCCTTGGTTTTGTTAATTTTTGATTAGTTCTTTTAGTTCTTTTATTGCCCTATTAAATTTTCTTTTATTCTCTTCAGTCCTTTGCTGTTGCCAACTCTGTCATAACTTTATTTTTTCTGATATCTTTTTCTGTATTGCACATGATATATGTGTATTTTTTCTTGGAAATGTTTCATTGTTAGGAGTAGCGGAATATGCTGCCTCCTGTATATTTTTTGTAATGTTTATTGCTGCTATTTCTATGTCAATTTCAGTTTGTAACGGTAATTTTAGAGATATGTTTCGGTCCAAGTTTTCTCTAAATGAGGGCCAGTTAATTCTATTATTGCACAGAGAAGGGGTCTTTGATGAAATAAATATATTTGATTCTGCATGATACTTTCTTGTGCCTATCTTTTTTGTAAGACAGAAATCTACAGTATCTGGTTTTTTATTTCTATCTGAAGGCCAATATGTTGGTTCACCAATAGAGATATATTGTAAATTATCTGTCTTTATTGCTTTTAGCAGTTCTGTCTTTTGAGTTTATTATTCTTGAACCCCACATTAAATGTTTACAATGCAGATAATAAATAGAACGGTGTATTGATCAACATTTTAACATACAAGGCACTACATTGATGACTATAATAACGATAAACGTCTATAAATTACGTCAAGAATGCACGCCTTCCATTGTGATTTGTTGTTATATTAGGTGTAGTACATTATTTTTATTTTAAATTGAAAAGCCAAGGTTTGGTTTGGTTTAGTTTACCAGAATTAGAAACAATGGATTCAACTGTTTCGAAAGAACTTGTCGAGAAACATATAGGGGATGGATAAACATGAAGGAAGGTCATGTATGACATACACACAGTTTTTGTGTATTAATAACGCCTTGAGTAACCATTTGCTTTCAAAATTGCTGCAATTCTTCGCAGGATGGATTACGAATCTATCCGAGTGCCCGGGTAGTTTCCAACTGAATTTATGTTCTTCAATTATGTTGGAGATGGAAATCGATTTCTCAAACTCCGCTCTAAAAATTCTGCTTTTTTCAGCTGATTTTCTTCTGATTGCCTGATGAATTAGCTCATAAATTACTTGCTGATGTAGAATTGAGGTTATGATTTGCGGTGCCCGTGAAGGCCCTTTTTTGGGAGATATATATATTTTGGGCGTGTGCCGAGGGGCTAGCTGCTGGGCATCGAAGACTCTGGCAAGGATTTGATGTAGGAATTTCGGGAATTAGATGCATCCGTTATGAATTTTTTGAAAAGGGATCTGATGTATTTTTGAGCCATTGGAGGGCAGTTTTCCGATGTATTTGTGTATTTCTGACAAACCATCTGGCGTTCCTTCCTCGTATTTGACTATAGGAAGCATTCAATACGGCTTCTTTCGGGGTTCTCTACAGATAAATCCAGCAGTTTGTAGACTCACAACTAACGATGGTTCATCGGACTATAACTCATTCTTCCATTCATCAAGTATCCAGATTTAATGGTTATTGTACCATTTCTTTTCGCAGCTTAGTGTTGGCTTCCGTTATAAAGGTTTTCGCAATTACAGTCCTTTCGTTAATGTTAACTTTATGGAGTTCTCGCCGTACTGTTTTTATCGAAACAAAAAATGTAAAAGGAGTAATAAGTGTCGCATTATTTGCATGGAAGTAGTTTTACCACCATGCAACAAGATGTAATATATTTTCTCTATATAATTATGTGCTATTTCTCTTGGGTCTAAAGTTGATCTTCTGTTCATATTTCCCTCACAATTGATAAAAGTATTTATATATAAATTCAATTATATACCTCAACTATAAACGATAAAACTTCTTGAACATCATGACAGACCGAAGTTTTCTATTCTACTACATTAGATATTAGATATTAAATATATTAAATATGCTACAATTACCAATAATATAAACTGAATAGACAAAAATCAGACTGAACTGCAATGCTATTTGTGGCCAAAATACTTCGAATTTAACTAATGTTAACGGCAAAGTAATGAAGCTCGAACTTTCTTACGACTGCGTATATTTATTTTATTTCTATTTCTAAGTTTGCGGTATCGAGTCGATAGTGTAAGTAGAAGATGATAATCTGTAAGCATCAACTGTATTTTTTGTAACAACATGGTCGGAACGATATGTAATGCATAACCACGGACACGATGACACTGGTGAAATCGTCAGACCACACACCGTTTGGCTACCAATCGGGTGGAGCTCACCCCGACCGAATAAATACATTAAATATTGCACGGGCTGTTGCCGAATGAACGAAAAAGAAGAATCGCGGATCGCGGTTGCGAATCGTGACGTCGCCTCGTCCCAGGCCCGGACCATGAGCGGCGTGCTCCTCGACGACGATGATAAAGAACTAGACGTACCGGATGGCCGGTCAGGTTTATGCGACAGCGAGAATTTATCTAAAAATGGGGAAAAAGTGAATAGAGAAAAAAGTAGCTCTATTGCAGATTGTTTTTTATCATGATAATAATACTTTCAAAAATATTTTACAAAGTTTTTTGATGTTCGAGTTTACATAATTCATTTCTGGGAAAATTAATTGTAACAGGTCAATTGAAAAGTCCCCGTCCTACCATAGTAAAACACATTTTTTTTGGCAAAATTGGTTTTTTATTCAACATAATTCCATTCAAGGGTGACTTTTTTGTAGTACGATTTGTCCTTTGCTTCAAAATAGGCCTCAGTTTCGGCGATCACCGATTCGACGAAAATTTCTTCCCGCCGAGAATTATTTTGGGGCCAGATCTGGAGAATACTGTGGATGAAGAAGCAATTCGAAGCCCAATTCATGGATTTTTGCCATCGATTTCACTGACTTGTGACACAGTGGATTTCGTCCTTCAAACAGTCCAATAACGCTATGTAATAGTCGCTGTTTATGGTCCTTCCTTTTTTAAAGCAGTCAATGAATATTATTCCATGTGCATACCAAGATACAGACGCCATAACATTGCCAGCCGACTGTTGCTTTTTCCCACGCTTTGAGCGGGTTCATCGTGTGCAGTCCACTAGGATGACTGTCGATTGGACTTCGGAGTGAAATGATGGGCCATGTTTCACCCATTGTCACATATCGACGCATAAACTTGGCTTTATTACGCTTGATCATCTTCAAACATTGCTCCGAATCATCAGCTCGTCGTTGTTTTTGGTCAAAAGTGAGCTCGCGCGGCACTCACTTTACACAGAGCTTACTCATACCCAAATATTCGTGAATGATATGATGTACACGTTCAGTTGATATCTTTAGAGCGTCTGTTATTTGATTCAATTTCAATTTACGCTCATTCAAATTCATTTTGTGGATTTTTTAAATATTTTAATCGATAACAATTTCTTTTGGGCGTCCACTGCGTTCACCGTCTTCGGTGCTCATTTCACCACGTCTAAACTTAGCATACCATTCCTTGATGGTTGATTTTCATGGGACAGTGTCCGTAAACTCGGCATCAAGCCAAGTTTTTGCTTCAATTGTACTTTTTCCCTTCAAAAAGCAATATTTTATCAACACGCGAAATTCCTTTTCGTCAATTTTTTTTTCACAATAACAAAAGTTGCTTCACTCAAAATGCTATAATTGACAAACTAATGATCCGACACCTGTCAAATTTATACACGCATCTTTTGAGGGTTAGGACTAACTAAAAAATATATGGATTTAATTCTTGTATCGCTATCTATGTGTCAGACTGGGAACTTTTCTATTGACTTGTTATAAGTTTTATTAAATTGATCGAAGAACAGTTGGCCCAATATTGAATATAACTTATCAGTCAGAATTATATTTTTCAACAAGATAATGTTGCTGTTCATACTGCGAAACTCGTTAAAGCCTTTTGATTTTTCGGAGCACAATATTCAAATTTTAAAGTAGTTTTCCTGATATGAATATTACTGAAAATTATTGAGCTAAACTGGCACGTGCTGTGTAGTCGAGTGACAAACAATTTAACCGTGTACTACTAAAAGTGGGATTCAAGATGAGTGAAGAAAGGTTCATCAAGATTTTGTTAAAAGCCTATATCAAACGCTGAGGGAAGAAGTGAAATCGAAAAGTACAGGGTAATTTAAAAAAAATTTAACTGTGCTATAGTTTTGTCGTGTCGTTCGAGAGGTACTTTTTTTAAATTGTAAGTTTCGCTTAAAGAGCTTATAACTAAATAATTGTTGTCTTTTTATAATGTATATAATCATAAATAGTAGAATTTAAAATCTAGAATTTAAAGTAGAATTTAAAACATTTATAATTATTAACTAATGAACTATGTAATAGAACCCCAAGTTGATAGAACATGAAACCCCAATTTAACAGGTGGCTTGTTTTGTTTGAAAAAAGGATTTTTGGTAAAGATTTGAGATACGGATATGTTCGAAACGTGAAACTATTTTCAATATCCTGAAGGAAATTTGGAGAGTATGATCATATAATCTAAATAGTTGGAGACATTCTAATGATATATATGTTGATTCATGTTTCTTTTATAAGACATGAATAGACATGAGAATGCTTTAATGTTATACGCTTCATGTTCATCAAATATTGTTATTTCCGACTGGACAACATCCTGATCTATTACTAATATTCAGGTAAAAGATGTATTATAACGGATGTAACTATTTAAGAGACAGGACTTGAGATAATGTGAATATAAAACAGATAATTCAATGAGATTTTTATGTCTTCCTTGGTTTGTTACTTACATTTTCATATTAGTTATAAGACATGTAGAATAGAAACTAAAGTTAATGTTGTATCACTAAAAAATAATCTTCATTTGGATTAAATCTTTTGATTTTAGACTTTCGTTAATCAATTTTCAAAGACCATATACATTTACGGTAATCATCAACAATGGGTCACGAATGTTCTATATTTATTTATACAATTCACGTTTACTATCTATTGTTGCGATAGTTAAAAGTTTAATATGTATTACTGTAATATGTCGAAAGTACAGTCTGCAGTCCGTAGGATATTTTTAAACCTTCAGAAGAAAGTTGGATATATTAGTGCATTCTGATTCGCATCACTATGAAGAATAACTTCACTGCGTGGAAACTATTATTATATTATCTCTATTGTATCATAATATGTGTTTAAATATTTCCTAAATGAAGACAAATTTTGATATTCAGTTTTTTTTTCACTTAATTGATATGCATATTTTTGGATTGTTCCCATCTTCTGCAAATACCTTGAAATATATTTGGAATATATATTCATTGGTTAATGCTTCCAATTTGGCTATTTTTTGGTGGTTTTCCGTTTTCAGTCATTGTCTGGAAAGTGTCAAGGCTATAGACAGTTATGTTGGACTATGATACTGTGCTACCGTAAAATTTTTGAAAAACATCTTAGTTCGAAGATCTAGTAGAATTTTTTGTATTTTGTCAGCTTATTTATGTTTAAAGTTACTATACACTTGTTAAGCATGGAACTCTCAAAATTGCCTTTTCGATACTCTACTGCTGAAGAGGCATATCGGACATTTTTAGAAATATGTAGTGATGCTGATCCATCTTACTCTAATTGTTGGTTTTGGTTTGAAATCCTGAAGGGCTAAAAAAAGTTCAAATACAACACGATATCGCCACTTTCCCAGAAAGATGAGATAAACTTGTAATATAATTTGTTTCATAATGTAACACGTACCTTAAAAAAGGTGGAATCATATTTGTGCATCTAATATATTGTGTTACCTATACCGTCATCTCTTTAGTTTGTTTTTATTACACCAGTTGATTATAATCAATAGCAATCAGTAATATATTCGAATAAAATAATGATTGGGACTGATTATTAGTTACGTCAGCGGGCATTTTAACGACCTTAATTAATTTACCCGTGTTTCCTCGTAAAAATTTCGTCTGACCCCGGTAAGTTCGTTATTGGTACGGCCTGTCGTATTTCTATTTTCTGACCCATCAAGCCGTATAATTATGAAGAAAATTATAGCTTTTCAATTTCTAAAACGAGGCAGGTCCGTCAGTCGGCCGCCAACATAAATGTGCTTCCTAAACTAACAACGAACTTTTGTTTATATTTTTATATTTATTTTTGTGTTCGTTCTCGGACGAGTCGTCTTCATCATTATAACGTGATGGACGATTTAGATGATAATCGAGCAGGTGGGTTCGGCGCGGTTATTTGTTATATTGTGGTACATTTCCATAACAAAGCTTTTATAGAATTAGGAACTATTTTTCTTGAGATAATTGTGGATAAGGTTCGATCAAATCAAATTTTTTATAACTTTTTCTGCAAAATAGTGTTGACGATTTTGTGGCTATTTACTATCATTGAAAATTAATAAGTAATTATTTTTAATTAACAATATATGTGATATTTTTTGTCTGGTAGGTATTAATTACTTTAAATAATATCACAGATAGAAAATATCTAATACCTGCATAACAGTTTGCAACAATTGACGAGATAAATAGAACCACGTACATTATTAAAAAAGTTTACGAAAGCAGAAGCAAGGCAGGGTCCTGGTGAAATGAGCACCAAAGACATGTTTTGACTATCTTAAATTTTACATTGTCCTATTTTCTCTCTGTTCATCAGTTTGCTGAAATCACTTTTCCGGCTAAGCTTATTTCCATTTTGAAGGTTATGTAATCATTGTGGCCGTAGGGAAACTAATGAATCCTAAAATAGATACTGTTTAGTGTGAGTTTGGAATGAGCATGAGAATATGGTATGACGGTAAAATATAATATGGAGTTCCTTGAATAGTTGTCAGCTGTATTTTTGTTAACACCATTGAAATTTTGTTCCAGCAGTATAGTGTTTGAGAAGTGTATTATTTTTCAGCTGTTTTAAAAAGGTTTGCTGGTCAGTTATGTGCTGTGATTTCATACGTGGATATTTTGGTTTTGTTTAAATTGCGAGATAATGTTTTTTTTTGAGGAAAATAAAGTCCATTTTTATGGACTTAAAGAAGAGTTAAGAGCCGAGTCTGACAATTAAGTTGGTCATTTTGGAAGAGCAGACTCAGTCAACAGTCAACTTTAAATTAATTTTAAATAAATATTTTGATTAGGATCTTAATAAATATACACCATATTATAATTACGTCGAATTTTTACCTATAACTTTTCAGTTAATGAGTGACGTAGTATTTCGTGGATTCAATTTGTATTTTTTGACCTCTTATTAAGAAATGAATAATTCCGGTTCTTGTTTTGTCTCTTAGTTTATTCTATGAAATACTTGGTATCTCTAGTTATATCTTTGTGGTTTATAATATTTTTTTATATATTTACGAATTCTTATTATAATAAAATCTGATATTTATTATATTGTTTTACAGTCAATTTGCTAATGTAAAGAATGTTTGAGAACTAACTGACTTTATAGGAAAGATATGTGGTCATTACGGAAATTGTTAGTGTTTGAGATAATGGGTGGTTCTTTGGTTCTGTCGCATTAGGAGTCATTTATTGTTATAGGGGTTTCGAGGTCGTTTTTTGATGGTTCTGATTTATGATAGACGGTCACTTTTTAGATGTTCTTAACAGGTATATATCAGATGTATTAGTCAGCGACTGGGCATGCATGTTTTTTATCTACATTTTTTATGATGGCGTAACATTATTTGTTTGTCTATTTTCATTATATAGCATAGGATTCGTTGTTTCTTTAGACAAAAGTGATACGGTTTGTTGTATATTGATTAGTAATAATTTAATCATTATCATATAATAATGATTTAGTGTATTCTAAATTTTTATAGTTTTAAAAAGGAGACTAAATATTTTATATATTTTAATATACATACATATTTTTTTTCATTTTACATTCCTATGTATTGTGTATTTATTTTAAGGGTTTTAATTGAAAAGTTCGATGACATAATGTTTCATATTCCTCATCATCAATTCATAGCCAGTGCTCGAGGAGAGTATCACCAAATCTCACCATTGTTAGTAGTGGCCGCTGTTCTGCTTATGATCTTGATCCGTATATTTGTTACATCTTTCATTCAAAAGACCAATCGGCCTTATTTTACTTTAACGGTAGGTGCTACTTTCTTGTCCTGTATTATTGATCCAAGACAATCAAACTTCTGCATATGCTCTAATTAGATCTAGTTGCGATTTACAGCGGTTGAGTTTACTTTAGTCTTTTCTTCGTTAGTACTGAAGACATGTAGCTCTGCAGTGTGAAATATATGAATGCTAGAAGCCTCAATATGTGTATAAGGGAATATAGCGATGTCACCAGCCAACATTAAATCGTTCAAGGAGTTTTTACCATTACATTAAACGTCATGTCTGTTTTTAAATTCCTTTCGCATAATTGGATCCAGTACTGTATTGAAAGTCAATGGAAAGATTAAAGCTCCCTAACGAACACCCGCTTGGATCTCAAATAAATTTGACAAATCATTTCGCACTCGCACACTGCTAGCGGGACCATCGTTTGATACCTGAAGAATTTTCAGAATAATATGTAGAAATTCGAAAGCTACCAAAAGTGAGTTCCAAAATCTCAGTCCTAAGTTGCTCTTCTTGGCTTGTCTCTTTGTGAGCTGAACTTTTATTTGTATGATCTTCATAAACACCTTTCAGACAATTGGTACTTTTCAATTACATACAATTGGTTCACCTCGATTGTTTTTACAATGCAATATTGTATTTTTTTCAATACTTATAGGATCAGCTTGCTGTTGTGTTTCAATGTCGGATAGTACTTTTTATTATTTTTAGAGGTTCTGTATAAATTCTGAAACAAGGTTTGATTTTGTAATTATTAAGAGTGTAATTAAATAATCTTTTTCAACTTTTTCTGGTGTTCTAAAAGTAACAATGGCTGTCGCTTATAAGAATTCTGATTCGAAGGTCGAAGGCTTGATATATATCGAGAAATGCAGCAATGATATAGTATTTGTATTGATTCTTATTCTAAAGACTATTCTAACTTATTCTAGATTCTTATGTCTCAGTGTCTAGATGTGTCTATTAATCAGTTCGTATGGTAGTTTGCGTTTGAGCTGGCGCACTTCACTGTCATCGCGCACATTTAATTGTTTGGCCAGTGCATTAGGATGCACTGACAGTCTTTCAGAATAACACTCATTATGGTTTCTAAGGGCATATCTCGCTGAATTAGATTGTTGAAGACGTACCATGACTCGCAACACTTTATTCTAGAACCTCAGAAGGATAGTTATGTTTGATTAGCTAGTAGTGCCTCACAGTTCAATACCATCCAAATGTGACTAAGTATTGACTTATACAGCAAAGCCTTTTTATCTGAGGATAATTTATATTTACCCCCTATCAGCCTATACATTTGGTTTAGTTTAAGGCCAAGCAGTTTGCGTTTCATCACTATATGTTTATCCATGTCAAACGTCGATCAAAATGCATTCCCGGATATTTAAGGTTGTCTGCTTGCGGGAGTTCATAATTATTCATTTTTACTAAGGGACAAGTTCTTTTACAAAGGGTAAATGTGACATGGGTAGAATTTGTCTCATTTGCTTTGATACGCCATCTTTTCAACCACAATTCGACTTTGTTTAGATTAAGTTGGAGGTTTCTTGTGTCTGATATTGGATCCTCGGGTCATGATAAAACTGCTGTATCATCAGGATATGTTGCATCAATAGTATTTCTTGAGGTCGGTAGTTCAGCTGTATACAGCAGATGTAATAGTGGATTAAGAGTACTGCCTTAGCTGTGCTCCAGGTGCCTTAGGTGCCTGACGTATGTCAGTATATTCGTAATCTTGTTTCACCATAAATTGTCAGTCTGTGAGGTATGATTTCTGTCGATGAAAGTGCGTATGGGGTAAAAGCTTTTTGAAATTAACAAGCAGTGTGCCACATCTTGTTGAAGGCTTGATATATATTGAGAAATGCAGCGGAGAAATATTTTTATTGTTTAAGTTTTTGTTAATTTGGTTCACTAATCTGTGTATTTGTTTTGTTGTTCCCTGTTTGTTATGAAAGCCAAATTCGAGGTCTGGAATAATATTTCTCTCTTCTGTGATTATCTTCAGTCTCTTAATGTATAGTTTTTCAAAAAGTTTAATGTTTTCTTAACAAAATTATATGCCAGGTGCAACCGTCGAAAGATCGCGCTCATTTTACGTATTTTTGTTAAGTTTTCATGTTTATTTTCAAATTATATACCTATTACCACCGATGTTGACACTCCTCTGATATTTGTCCATCTCACTGACACCTGAAGCAAGCGAACGAGAGGATGAACAGAAAAAAAAAACAATAAGTAATAATCACCACATTATTAACATCACCTAATGAGGGTTAATGGCTTGCCCGGTTTCTGGAAATTGTTTGTTCGGCTATTCGGGGCCCAGTAAACGTCTCGACGACAAATATTTGGACGACTACCGATTCCGAACAACGTACCCTTGTTGCCTCGGACCTCGCGCAATACAAATATTGTTGTTCGCGCCGGGTCTGCCTTGTTTGTCATTAAAACATTACAGGTGCATGAGAAATTTCACGGCAGCTTCTTTATTTTAACGGAAGAAACGTTCCTGGCCGTCTACGAAGTCGTGTTTGCGTTAGGACAGTATGTGGCCTAACGAGATGTGGCAAATGTTGGTCTTAGATGATATGTTTTTTATTTTATCATTTTGCCATTTCATATGTACACACAGGGAATGTATCAATAATTTCTTGTGGAATAGATTTATACTGTATCTGAATAGTTTCAGGAATTGGTAAGGGATCATATACCATTATCTGCTTCCCTAGTGCTAAACTCAATCGAGAACTGTATATTTTTATACTGTAACTGAACCGTAAATATTTTTGGCTAGTTTTTTCCAAGCTTAGTTTTATAACTATAACACATAAGCTGTAAAACCCCGGACCTCACACATAGATGGCGCTAGTTTTATTGCATTCACCGGTTTTTCAGTTAATAGTAACCTAAAAGAGTGCTGTTAAAATTTGAATTATATTCTACTCATAAGTTTGTGAGTTATTCACCTAAGAGTGACACTACTTGTTGTTTTCAAAACAATGAATCAAAAACAATTGCTTGTTTAATTTTATACTGCTTTCTTATGTGAAAAAATCTCGTTCAATTTAAGGAATGGCTTGAAAACTGTTATAAGGACTCCGCTCCATCGGAAACTATAGTAAATCGTTCGTTTGATGACTTCAAACGTGGTCGTAGAAACGCTGATGATCCAGACCGCAGTGGACGTCCAAATGAGGTGATAACACCAGAAGACATAAAGGAAATCCACAAAATCGTTTTGAATGGTCAAAAAATTAAGTTACGTGAGTTAGCTAACGTCGTAAAGATCAAAAGAACGTGTTGGTTTTATATTGCATGAGCATTTGAATATGAGAAAGCTCTGTTCAAAGTGGATGCCGCGTTTGTTCAATGTTGACCAAAAACAAGAATAAGCAAAAGTAGCAAACCGGAATTTTTGCGTCGATATGTGGACAAGTTTTTGATGGAGATTACCTTGATGAATAAAGCCAATTTTGAACAAAAAGCCCATATGTTAGATTAATAATTTCCTAGCTCGATCATCAGTTCATTTGAACTAGGCCTTTATCTGTTATTGTCGTGGCTATCTGAATTACGACTTCTAAGTGGTATATGTCATAATGGAGGTATGTGAGCTACTATAAGTTATCTTTAAAATTTAAAATATTATGACTATAGAAAGAGCTCTACTAAAATAATTGGGACATGGAATAACAGAAAATATAAAGCTAATGATTCAATAATAATTGTTAATTTTTTAAAATTTATTTATTATTATAACTGTTCTCCTAGATCAATCATTAATTTGCTAACAATTGTTAATACAATTCACACACTATAGTCTATCCAGCGACAATCTGTGGTTCCGTTCTCACACCTTGCATTCCTTCACTCACGCACTATCCCACAAGTTCCAAAGGTTTAGTCTGTGAGCAGAGTCTTGTCCATGCAGTAGCTGAAGCGCCTCCGAGTTTTCATGGAGGGGTAGCGTGGCTTCGTATTTCCCAGCGAATATTTTAATTTCTTCATTTACTGTAGGAATTTCCAGTTCATTACGAAAATTTTCATTGCATACATACCAAAATGTATCCACTACGTTACTCAATAAGTTCTTCCGGAATACTTGAATTTTGTTTAAGTCCGGATACAGCCCTACAGCTCTATGCCATATAGCCATATTGGGTTGGACACCTGATTGTAGTATCCTACTGGCTGTTTATATTTTATTTTGAGTTAACATAATTTCTTTTTGACGTAGTCCTTCTATTTTAGTATGACAACTAGTGTCAGGTCTAAATATTGAACACTATATACATATGGTACTATAGCACCATTCACTTTTATGACCGGTGAGTTGTTTAGTACAGGTTAACAATTTCAACATAGTTCCTCATAATTCCTCTTTTATTTGAATCCTCTATGCCAGATTAATTTTTTTAATAACATGTTTCATTCTGGGGATATTCTTTAAATTAACCAATATTAATTCGTTAGATAAAATACACTTTTTAGATTGATTTTAGATGGTAATTTTATAGAAAAGTGTTGTGATCTGTGCAGAATGGAAACAATATCACCACATACCATAAAATAACTGTGTTTATTTATAAAAGTGTTTGTTTTACAACATCTATAGACTGATTTGATGTATATATATATCAGCAATATCTTGAGCATTGATATTGTTTAGTCGTCTGTAACACGCATTGCTGTAATTTCGCGCATACTAAAATTCTCTTTTTTACTTTTCAGGTAAGTGCCATAAAGCATTCCTCATTTTAGCGTCAACTGTTTTACATCAGGTAATTTATATTCATATAGTTATTTTATCTGGATTTAACGGGATACATTTGTTTATATAAATTGTATACATACATTTGTCGTTATATTTATAAGCAACTAAATAATCTATGAATAAGAGTAAAATTAAACAAGTTTAGAATTCAAAATATTTATTTTTATTTATATTGTTATTCATATATGTACCATATATATTTTCAGCTAACGAAGGAGTTGTTTGAAAGTTGATTCAAACACATTTTTACACGAAAACAAAAACGCACAATAAATTTTTGAGCCATATGAAGAGTCAGAAGTCAGAGAGATATCGTCATCAAACCATATCTGGCGAATAACCTGGTTGTTTAAATAGCTCGTACTATTATTCTATTAATGATTTTAATGATAATTATTGAACTGTATGACCAGGCGATGAAAACTTTTCTATGAACAGGTTCTTTTTTCATACTTTGCCTCTAATTAATCCAAAAAGTTACAACAATAATCTGAGCCTGTTGATCTACCTTCATTTGCAATCAATTCCTTTGGAATTCTAAAAAAACCTGCATGTTCTTCATGGCTGATCAAGCTTGTATTTGAATGCCTTTCATATATAAACAGCCATAAATAACTTATATTGCACACAATTTACTTTAATTATGATATTTTGGTTTTATGAAAGAGGCATATTTATATTATAGGTGTATTGCTTTGTTTTGGCAGCCCTGCTTTACTAGTCGGTTTGATGTCTTAATGCAATCCGATATTTGCATCTCATATATTCAAAATATTGAAAAATTGACTGATACAACAATCTCTTTAACCTGATGTTAAGTTGGGAGTATCTTTGAGTAGTATATATTAAAAATATATAATTTTTAATTTAAGATAAATAATTATTCCTGTAGTGTTAAACCTACGTTCAAATACCATCCATGGACACTTCATAATTATTGCCGATATTAAAATTTCGGTTTTTATTTTCTCCATCTCAAATTCCATAGGGTTTTCTCACCGAAAACCTTAAATCATCCCGCACATACTACCGATTAATGATGCGTCTAATTTACTATTATATGACGAAGTTTTAAGTTTCAAATATGTACGTCGAGTGTATCGGGTAACCCACCGGCAAAAATGCATTATAACTCTTTTGACGAGATTATTTTGAAACATAACAGGTGAAAAGAGCCGATCCGTTTGATAATTCTGATTAAAACGCATGGTGAGTGGACGTGGCTTTTTAGACAGATGGTTGTGCGGTATTAACGTCAACGGAGTGAATTATAAAAGTATATCGCATTTACACCGGCGTGGTTTCTAAAAGGACGTAAATCCGCCAGATTTATTTGCTGTTGACGCGTTTATATGATAGGAGTTAGAAGGCAACTTACTGGATTACATTGTCAGATTTTATTTATAATTAATGAGGAGATATTCGGTAGAAGCTATAAATACAACTAAAATTTTTCAATATGGTTTTTTAAATTTTGCAGTACTTAACAATAGAGAAAAACTTCACTTCTTCACTACCATTCCATCAAAACTTAATGAAAAACTGATTATAGTCCTTTTGTACATACGGCATCAATATGTTTAATGTATTACCTGCCGCATTTTGTAAATTCGTTTTAGAATCAGACAATATTTTCTTCTCATTTTATTTTACCGAAAAAGAGACACAATGCTGTCTGATTAGTTCGAATACGTAAACCAACGAGCCTGTCAAAGTCGTTTGGTTGTCAGACGTATGCAAAATTCTTGAAAGAAATTGTGATAAGAGGTTATAACTCTAAACTATAAACTATTGTGGCTCTATAATTAACTGTAGTTTTTTGATGTACTATAATGTTGAAATAAATTATATTTGATAACATTTTTGTTCAATTATGCCTAAGCCAAACTGAGCTAAAACTCAGCGTTGATGCGGCAACATTGCGATGTCACAAATTTAAATGACGTATGTACAAAATAACTTTGAATAGACTATAAAAGCCTAGCTTATTGCTTCCTAGGTGCGTGAATGTGAATGTGAATATGAAATAACCGCCAAGGAACTGATATTAAATGATTTAAAATTATAATTCACCAGTGTCCATTATTAAACTAAATAAAAATTGGTAAATTGGTAAACAAAATGTTCAGCGTCTTCTATGGCTGCGTTTAAATTATGATGAATTAGTAGTTAATAGTTAGCTGATAAAGGTTGATTTACTTGAATTATATTCTATATAATGACTGTTGTGTCACTAATTGCGTTGAAGATGCTCGTTGGGAAGAAATTTTCGTCGAATGAAGAGGTGATTACCTGAAACTGAGGTCTATTTTGAAGCAAAGGGTAAATCGTACTGCAAAAATGGTATCGAAAAATTGGAGGGTCGCTATAATCAGTTTGTCACCCTTGAAGATGTTGAATAAAAAAAACTAATTTTGCCTAAAAAAAATGTGTTTTGCTATGGTAGGTCGGTGACTTTTCAGTTGACCTGTTATGTTCGATAATCATAAATAATAATAATAGAGTGTCTTATCCGAACTGTTAATGGAATTACTTAGACCCGATTAAGTATTTTACTAATATCAATGGACATTGATATCATGCTTTCTTTGGTGCTGGTTTAGACAAAAGTAGTGTAACGTCTGAAATATAAGATATAAGGTAACGTTTGGAAAATAATATATATGCTATTTTGGTGGTCGTTTAACAATTATTTTTGTCGCAATAATTTGTCCTAGAAATGTACAATTTTATCAAGATTGATGATAAAATGAATTTGACTTCCACATATATTTTACTGACTGAGTTTAGTTTAATTGAATGGTTTTACTGAATCCAAATTTTTATGATTTTGACTATTTCTAAATCTGCAACACTTTCCGATATTATATTAATATAGATATATCCATATCTCGGAAGCTATAAGAGATAATGCAGTTTGGTAATCAATCTCAGCATCGATTAATATTAATGAAATGATCCATGGCCTATATGTTTTACAATTAAAAATAGCAGAGTAATTTTAAATGTTTAATATTATAAAAATTAATAAATTAATAAATTCATTAATTAATAAATTAATTTAAATTAACGAAAACCGTTTTCGAGTAATATTCAATTTTTATTTTTAAGAGTAACATGTTCCGTGTTTTTTGTAGACCACTGGCAACAAAAATTAGGTATCAATTTATTTTCAGTAACTCCTTCGAGAAGTACATATATATGTGTACTAAACACAATACATGATAGATAATAACGAAGCGCTTAATTTTTGTTCAACATGAATTTTCACATCATTACCAAGAGAAAAGTACAATTTAACATAGTTTTTTTCATTGTACTAAACGATCGTTGAGATAATCTTTTTCATTAAGGTCTTCAGTTCTTCAGCTAGTTGGAAATTAATGACTAAGAACTACTAATTAGAAAATATTCTGCCTTCGTCGGGTGAATTCATTGTTGTTCTACGGTTATGTATTAATTGTGTTAAATTAACATATTGGGTGAAAAGTTTCCGGTCTGGCCTTATTTTTAAAAAATTGAGATTGTTATTCAAAAAGTCAAGTATGTTATATTTTTGTAGGCACATTTATATATTTTTGCATTGAATCCTTTGAAATATTGTTTGATGATCATTATTTGAACTCAAATTATATGAGTTTTCTTCACATTTTCTCTACCCTCCCATTTATAGATTTTCTGAGAATATGGGATACTACAGTGAGGAACAGAGCAGGTGTTATGGGGAGTTTTAGAGCAAGGAGTGAGGAGTATACTTATATTTCCAACATCATTGATGCTATTGGCGGATGTCTTGGTACAGGAATGGGACAAAATCCTGTAGGAAACCGTTCAGACATTCTACGAATATTATTTCGCATATTGTGTTCATCATCATTTTGCCAATACTCTGTTATTTCGTAAACTATTGAAATAACAGCATTCAAAACCATTCTTTCGTCAAGGACAACAAATCCGATATTATTCACTGTCAGTAAATTGATGGTACAATGACATGGAGTTTATTGAATTATTCTGGTTTTATCAGCGCTTCTAGTATTTTTTTTTTATTAATTACATCTTAAATTAGATATACTTAGTACTTATGGCAAAGTTAAGAATACCCTTATACGCTATAGACGTTCATGTGGTTTGGTTCGCTTCAACTTTCTGATTTCCTGCGTGTTGTCCAGTAGATGAAATGCTTCCACGTTCCTGTGATTTGCCAACTTTATTTCACATTTTAAAGTCAAATCTTGGACCACTTCGTATATCCATTTGATTTCGAGGTCTTCCTGCAATTCTTGGTTAGTTACGTAGCAATAAGCATTGGTAATTAATCGTAGAATTAATTCTACTGGCTGCGTTGGATTACTAGTTGGTTTGATGCCTTAGTGCAACTCCATATTTACACCCTATAGATCCAAATTGGCTTTATGACTGACTGATCTAACTGAAACTAGTCTCTTACCCGTACAGTTGCTTGACTTTGAATCTAATGTGCTCTAATTTTTGTCTAACATGATATCTCTTACTTAGATTTAACCCACCCTCGAATCTGCTTGAGGAATCGGGTATCCGTCATGTGATATAATTAGGTTTTTGTCATTTCGCCGCAACTCGGAAATTATTATGGAGATATTTGGCTGTATTTTTCAGCCTCTAGTTTATTTGTAGATCTTGTTGTCTATTACTTGTTCCTTTTTTACAGCCTTACCCTCAAAAGGGTTCCAAGTATTGTTTTAGCACATATATGAGAGTAGTAGTTAGGTGGTATTTTTTGTTAATTTTATATTTACGTTATTGCTCTATCACTTTATGTAATTATTTATTACTTAACCAAGATTATTTATTATAATTTAGTAGCAATAACTTTGTAGACTGATATGAAATAATAGTTTATTTAAGTATTTTAGTTAAATAATATGAAAACACTGAGCAATATGACGTAGTTTCGGTAAGTGCAATATGCGAAAAGGACTGCCGAGTAGGGTACTGCTACAGATTTTATTTATTTATTTATTTACAGCCCATCAGTGTCTTGGGATATTTAGGGTCGGTTACAGTGTGGTATTAACATAAAACCGTTTATACAGACGTAATTTAAATACAGAATATTATACAGTGGGTCATTAATTGTAAAAATAAAATAATATTGTATAAATATGGTATAAATATAAAACAAGTGTGAGGTAACAAATACAGACAGCACATTTAAAGCAATAAATAATTTAGAGCGAAAAAGTGCATTAATGAAATAACCAGTCCCTCAAATAGTCAATCAGCAGCTCCAGTTCCTTCAATTGGGTTAATTGATTGATGATTTTGGAATCTTGAGTTGCTGTCTCACCTTTTCATGCTACCGACCGTCTAAAAAGATGTGTTTGTCACTCAGCTGCGTTTATAGCTATACATATGGGGTTTTGTACTTTCCGTAAGTGCTGAACCTACTATATTATCAATGATGGGATGCTGGGAAAAAACCTTAACCTCTCATAGTTTATTTTTCAAAAGAAGACTGCAGTTCAGGTGATCCAATTGTCTATAAAGGCCTTTCATAAAAATGTGGAATGCTTCACGATTTTGCGTGTTATCCTTGCGCAGGAGCCATGTTAAACTTCTTTGTACTGGTCCAATTTTAGTATATGTAACGCTGAATCGAGGATGAAAGAATGTTTAAATTTATATTATGGCCAATAACTTGAAAATAATATCAAAGTGTAAACACATTCATGTCTGTATTTTTTTTAAATAAGAGAAGCAGCCATACCGCACCTATAACAGCAAAAATTTGAGTGGAATTGGTAAAGATTACTCTATTTCTTTTGTTGTTGCGGCCTCTACTAATTTCTAAGCTCTAAAATGTGTCGCAAAATATGAAAATTTAAAAAATGATGTTCTCGAAAAATGAAAAGTGATATTCCGTGAACGTTTCGAACTACCTGATACACTTAATACCCATATTTATAATGTAGCTTCTAAAACTTCGTAAACCGAAGTCAACGCTGTTAAAATGGCGTGAAAACCACACCGAGCTCCGTCAACTTCTAAATTGAAACTTTACGGTCGAGAAAGGGGGGAAAATGACAAAATAATAGTGTCAAAGCTTTCACCGTGCAACCACAACATCCATTCACGACCGGTCGGGCCCCGTTCCCGGTTCTAACGCGAGCCATTGAGGAGCCAAGCACCATTGACCTGTCCATATATTTCACGCTCCACCACGACACAGAAAAAAAGGTCCTTGTGGTACCGTTTGCGTTTCTTTTCCTATTCTACGCGATGCTGAATCGATTTAGGGTGTGCTGGTGTTGTGACTGCTGAATTATTTACTAGATAATTATACAGGTTGACGTTTCGGACTCGATTATTACAGTCTTCATCATGCGGAATATCGCTGTGACTGTAAGTTGCTTCTAAGAAGATATATTGGGTTTTTTTTTATAAAGAATTTGTTTTATTTTTAATTATTACTGTAATGATCCCTGTTATTTTAATGTTTACTTTGATGTATATGACAAAAAATTACTTACTTACTAGACCGTACTCCTGAATTGAAGAACCTTTGTCCAAATTCTAGCAAACTATGTACTTTAATACGCCAAGGAGTGCCTCGTGCAATTGGAATGATTGCCAGTCCAATGTCATCCTGTCTTCTATTCTCGAAAATATGTTTATGTTCTTGATAAGTGAGTTCCGAGGAGAGGAGATTCCGGCTAATTGAATGAATTGTGTAAGGTTTTCAAAATAAACATTAACGAACGCGTTTTCTGTGATTTTAGTAATAAAAGTTTTATTAAAAGTAGCGTTGGGAACTATAGGTTGAAAATAGTCGAAACAGTCGATGGTCGTAAAACAATCGAACTGGTTGATATTAAAAAAAAATGCGACTGATAATTATATTATGTTTCAGTAATTTTTTCACTGTTAATTTTGAGAGATTAAAGGGCAAACAACTTTCTGATTATCTGTGCTGTACAAATCAATTAATTTTAAATTGTTAAGTGACAGTGTGAAAAAACGAATAGCATAATGATACCTAATATATTTTAATTTTAATATTCGGTAAGTAACGTTGTAACATAGTAATATAGTATCAAAGTAATTAGTTTATTTCTCTTTCGTTCCAACATGTACTACTAATATGTTTCAGCCATGCAATAAGTGAGACTGAGGTATACATATTCCTTTTCGAACATTCTTTGGGAAAGAAAAAGAAGTAGACAATTATCGGGTTATATTATTTTCAATAGCAGAAATTTTTATTTTGAATGATGTTAAATTATTTTTATATTTTATATATTTGATTTGATTGTAAGGAGGATTGGAGTCTTTTCTCAATAAATTTGTATCAAGTATTTAACTATCGTAGTCTTTTTTAATACAATAATAATTATATTTGTGGTTATAAGGAATATGTTAAGATTATTCTTCGTTGAAACGTGAATGAAAGAAGTTTTAATACTCAAAATGCTTGACCAAAACATCCAGAAACTTCGAGAGAGAGAAAATCGAAAAGGTAAATAAAAATAAAAAAAAAGACCTAGTAATCGCAAAGATAACACAAATGCAGTCAAAATTATTTTTCTATTTATCAAACAAAGTGTTGTTCTTTTTACCTTATTATGTTGATAAATAATTTTGAAAAACAGTTCAAAGAAGCTGCTATGTTAATGTACAATATATTGTTATTTAAAATCATAGTACAAACAAAATATCAACCCAATTATAAGGCTAGATTAAAAATGCGTATATAGCTTGCGCGTCAGTTACTGCATTTCTAACTTCTATGGGGATGTCCACACTGTCCATATCTTTATTTCTATTATCATTAGTTTGCATATCTTCGTTCCATAAATGAGTACCAGCTTGAGAACAAACAATATCCAGGGATACACTGACAAGCAAGATATGCAGTCGATGGCAATTTTCCACTAATTGCACTTGAGGGAACATCGTCGCCAACATTCTGGAACAATTTTTTAACTAAGAACAGTCCTGGTCATATGCAAGTATAAAACAGCTTCTTGTAGTGTTACCTGTTCAAAGCCTCAGATATGTTTTCAGGATTCTTTGATAGAATATATGAAAGTTCTTTCACTAGTCTAACTTGGTAAGTCTTATTATGTTCTGATTGATTGGTTGGTATAATGGAGTTATATTTGGTGGTAGATACATGACAAAAAATTGATGAATTTTCTCCCTTCAGTTGCTGTTTTGGAGGATGACTAGGTGCATTTTCTAACAGTAGTTATGCTTGTATTCGAAACATCTGTTTTATTCGAATATTTTTCCCTATAAATTAATTATACACGCATCTCCGATTATAAAATCATTGACATACCTCATGAACAAAGCGCTTGTAAAACAACTTCAGGAACATATACAGGATAATTTTGTACACACGAACAGGACGCCTTTGTATTTTTAAATACCTTCGATAGGCTTAGTAGCCTTCGATATTTCATATTTTTTTGCCAACTGTATGAAAATTTCGTGATGGTGTGGTATAACTTTAAATTTGAGGCCTTTGGTTCATCGTTGCCCAATATTTTTGTTGATTGGCATGCGTGTGTTGGTGCAGAACGTCTGACATCGAGTGTACGACACAGTTTCGAGAAATGCAAGCAAAAGGAAATGATTTCGTATCGCTGCGCAGTGATTATCTAATGGTACGGGCCTGAACACGAGCTGTCAAAACGGGTAATGGGCTTAAATATGGGCAGCGTAACGGTACATGGGCGTGCAGGTACTTATTAGCTTCGAAATGGTGCACAATGGTGCTGTTTCCTAATAATATAGAAATTCCTTCGACCGGTGCCGTTATGCGAAACGTTGCTTTTGCCGCGGACTAGCGCGAAAGAAAACCGATACGTCGATACGTCGGATACCTGTAACATTTTAACTTTGTTTGCTTTTAATCATAGCAACACCGTCATTATCCTTGCACTTATCTGTGCCAACATTTATCTTTTTGCTACTGTGACCACAAAATTACTAATATGTTTTGAAATATGTCATAAACAAAGTTTATTTATATTCTTGATTAAGTTAAAACTAAGTTTTCGAGGGGGTTTGAGTTTAGGGAATAGTCAAAATATCGATGCAGCTAAATCAGGCTAGTAAGACGACTACGGAATGATGATAGTGATATTTTTTGTTACAGGTTACATGAGATATACTTAATATAAGCTTAATTTACAAATTAATGTATTACTAGTGTTCTGTTGTACTTGAATCAGTTCACAAACCATACGAGAGCGGAACATCAACGTTAAAAAAATTAAACTGCTTAAGGTGTAGGTAAGAATAACACACAGTGTACAAGTGGTAGTCAACAAGTCGCCACCCAAGTACAAGTCGTATGGTTCGGTTTGCTTCAATCTTCTGATTTTGTTTTGCAGTTTTGGGTGCTGTGCTTTAGTGTTCTTCTTTCTTGTTTTAAAGTGAAATCTTCGAACATCTAAGAAAACTTCGTAGATCCACTTGATTTGGAAGCCATGGTGCTTATATAGCCATAAACTTTGGTAGTTAAACTAAGAACTTTTAGTAGCGTTGGATTACCAGTGGGCTTAATATCAAAACCGCACCAAACCAAACCAAACCAAACCAAGCTTTATAATTGAATGACAAACTAATATCTTTTTTCTAGGCTGAGTTGGGAATATTAGAGAGGGGTTGAGATTTGCAATTTTAATGAAAATGTCGAAAAGAACCTGTGATCTGTAGAAGAAATACATTACCATGATGAAAATAATTAAGAGTTACCCTGTCAAACCATGTGCATAATTCTGATCTCTTGCATAAGGACTGTATTTTATTATTTCTTAATTGAAGAGATTGCTGAGAACGTCATTTCGCTGAATTTCAATGGTTAGTTTAAATTACCATGACAGGCACCTGTACTTCATACGCATCACGTAACCATCCTCTGACGTCACATTCTACTGACAGTAGAATTTGAAATAAAACCCAAATGTAATTTTTCAAAATAATTTATTGAAATAAAATTCTATATAAATATAAATATTATAAAATATCATAAAGCTATAATATAAGTATATAATGAACATAAATAACAAATAATGAAATATAAATATATAAATAAAAAGTAATTAATTGCCGAAATAATTAAATGTATAAGGAAGGCTGTAATCTAATTGAGTACATAAAATATCTACTGGCAAATATAATAAAAATTGTCTATAGGGCTTTTTCCCTTTTCATATGTCTTTAGTGCTATCAATTTAAATAAGATGTATTAAATTTCCTATCTTTTTGTTCCCTCATTCTGAAGAGTAGCACAGCTGAAAGTCTGTGTCTGTTTATATTTTACTTACTTATTCAACACAAAAATAGGTATAATATTATTGTGAAAATGGTGGAAGGACGTCAGAATGGAGAAAACATACCAAAAAGTAACACTTTGAAGAACAGCAACAAAAAATTAAAAAGTATGATATATATAAAAATTACTACTGAACTCTTATTATGGTAAAATCGAGGAGTTAAATAGACAGTTTAAGGATCTATTAACCATATAATAAAACAAGCATGATAACTTCTTTTCCATAAAATCAAGCTCATCTTGTACTACAAATTGTATTGTTTTGTTTTGTACTTATGTATTTTTTTAACATCTTTGCTGAAAAGGTTATGTCGGTTAAAGAGCTTTAAGCCAAAATATTAATTACAAGTATCTTAACCAGTATACATTTGTTTCAAGTAAATGAACCCCTTAAATATAATAAAATTTTTAATTGATGGCATTTTTGAAGCAACTTTTTAAAGGGTAACTAAAACTTTTCATGTAGTATAATCACATTTACCTTCAATATAATTTTGCCACCACCCAATTTGGATACATTTTGGTTTTAACAGTATATATGAATACAAATACTCTATATAAATGATTGTATACGTACCAGATAAAGGCAATTCAAAATGACATACATATCCTTTATCTAGCTAACTTGGATTCTTTTTTCCTAGGAAAACGATGCTTGGTTTTTTTATTTCCGCACATATACTGGATACACAATACTTTTGGGAATGAAGATATGTTATAATCAAATAATAGTGATTATAATTAAAAATGCCGATCGTACTCAATATCAGGCACACACAAATGGCGTCCTAAACAATCCATAGAAACAAACAATCGGGTTATAGAAATTGGCCAATCAAATGCTTTTGTAAGCAGTGGATATTTTGTATAAAGGGGTCTCAGAGCCAGCACTGGTTGGACCACCCAAAACATTTCTTTGATTTCGCCTATTTAAGTGAAACCTTTATATATACTCTATGAATTTAATACTTGTTATAATAGTCTAAATTATATTTTAGTTGAAAACTAATCTAAAAGGAGGATTTGGAAGTACAAATCGAACGAAATCATCATGAGAGATCACAATAAGGGCAGTTAATAGGCCTTTGCTAGATATTGAAAGTAAAAAGGACCACAAGAGTTGTATTTAGATAATTAAGCAGACGTTGCTCAGTCTGATTATTGCTTGTTAGTATTAGATAATCCAGCTGAGATGTTTTATGAAAATATTGGAAAGTGAGTTGCGTGAAATTTATATTCGAAATTTTTGAAAAATCTGGGATTATGCTGCTATTTGGTTTTGGGAAACGATAATAGCGAAAAAAATTGAAACAATGTTTTCCAATAATGTCTTCAAATTACGAAAGAAACGGCAGTATTAATTCATACTTCTATTTTTTTGATAGCTTCGTTACCAACTCCAAATCGTAGAGCTCGCTGACCAAAACCGGGCAATTTAAACAATGTAGTTTCGAAGTCCTTTCAGCGAATTTTATACGCAATCTGAGGAGTATGTTATTTACTCCCGACTGTTACAACATTTTAAACCAGATGTGGAAAAGCGGTCGGACCAGCCATAACTTTCTCGGAAGACCAACTTGTATTGGATACGACAACAAGCGGGTACATCGTGTATTGCGCCGGTATCGCTCTTTATGATCGGATGGTGACACGGACCCCAGGAAATCGGCAAACCACGAGGCCCGAGACTCCGCCGCAAATCGACTGCAGGAAGTGTAGGTTTATCCGTTAGAATCACGCTATATATTTTTCACGGATAACATTACCGGTTTCTTCGTATTTTTAGATTATGTTTATGTTAAAACGTTTCCGTCGTCTTTGTGATCGCGGAGATCAAGTTTTCTCTCTTATTGTTGGCTCAACTTGATCCTTTTGTAAATAATTTTATAGGCAGGAAGATAGTTTTGATTTCGTAATGTAGAAAAAATAACTTATTTCTATATACGAAGTTTATTTTTATTATTCCACATTAAAATTAAAAGACCCCTGCACCCGGCTCAAAGGATCATGTTTAAATAATGTTCTATATTGATTCACTCCCTCGTAGATTACTGAGCCATTGTTTACTACTTCTGTTACAATTATTATGTTATAACTAGTGATATTACTGAGATTGAGACACTGTGATGGAAGTTCGACTATAATTTAATAGGTTAATTATATTTCTCCCATAACAGAGTAAAAGGAATAATTTTAAAATAGGTTACTAAAACTTATTTTTACAGTATTTTCAATATAAGATCAGAAATGTATTTGATATACAACAGCAATTAACAGTATTAAAATAACTATAGTTTACTCAAAACAGCAGTGAACCTACATGATCTGAATTGATGTCGCAATGTTGCCGCATCAACAAAGTTTTAGTACATTTTGACTTTGGCATATAACAAAATTCTAATCTAAATAGAATAATGAAACATGTTATGTATTATGATTAATTTTCATGTTATAGTACATCTATTGCATATGTTATCGAAGAACTTCAAACTACAATTAATTATACAGCCACAATAATTTATTTTTCCGCACTAGCATAGGCTTTTTTTTCATTTAAGAGTATTTTAATAGTATTAATTTAATAGCATTTAATCGTCCGAAGGCCTAATCCACCTAATTGACAAGTGTATATCTGAGTAACGTATTTTATTTTTATTGGAGAGTATATTTACTTTTTACGTTTACGTCTTGTTTCCTTCGATGCAATGTTTCTTTGTAAAGTTATTTTAATATTACTGTATTTCTCCTTAGCTTGTTCTGTTACTACCTGTATACATTTTTCTTGGTAAAACTAGAATTTCTTGATAAAACTTGAAGAAACTACATTTAATCACTACGTTCTCCTTAATGCATTTGCCATATTTCCAAAACAGTTAGTATTATTTCACTCCTCATACATTTTGAACAAACGAGCATGTATATTCTGAATAATAATACACATGCACATAAAGTTTCACAATCTATAATATAATTTCCTACAGTTAAAATATATTAAATATATACTGTCCTTTAGTTACTTCCTTCTTTTATCATCCTTACTTTTTTAGTAATTGTAAGCATTGGATCATAAGCCAACATTTATAAAATTTTATTCAATCACTGTCACTTTTAGAATCACTCAAGTGAATAATTAAACTGTTAAACGAAGGTGTTACTGTTGGCAATGCTTCTTTCCATAAATCCAGACAGTTCTGGTTTGAATATCGTTCTCGACCTGAATGTCCATTGTAATAATTCTTTGCAATACCCATATCAACTCATTTAATTGAATTAAATATGCAGTGATAGGGAGGAAGTCATAATACTCTGTGGCCATAACGTTCAACAATCTGATGTACCATGTATCTTTTCTCAGGCTTATTTCTAAATGACTAAATTACATAAAATTAAATTAGAATTAAATATTTAATGTATACTTACCGAGTAACAGTTTGAGATAGTTGATTCTTTAACATGGCTTCTTCAAAACTTATTATTTTATGTACTTTAAGCCATTCTTTAATTGCAACCTTTGTTGATTCACTTGATGGGATCTTCTCCACCAGTGTACTATGATATGGTGCATTGTCCAATAAAATAACTGATTCCTTCAAATTCTTTGAAAGCTGATTTTCAAACCACTGCAATAACAAGTTACGGTTCATTTCTCTATGGTAGTAACCTTTGTACTTGAAGGAAAACACTAATTCTGCACCACGAATAAAACCATATCTGTTTCAAGCATGAAGAACTACATGTCTGCAATGAATTATTAATAAATATTCTGACCAACAAAACCTAATCGATAGATTATTCCAATGTTTACCTTTTTCCATCCACTTTTATTTGTACTTACACTATACTTATTATCATCTTGCCATGTGTGACCCAATGCTCCATTCTGATTTTGTTATGTTTTTAAAATTTGTGTTCTTTTTATTTGGATTAATACTTTTTGAACGGTATTTGGTGATATTTTTAGGACGTAGGTAAACGAGGAACTAGGTAAACCAGAATGAATAAACACAGGCATGTATGATCTTAGTTCGGTTTTGTAAATCGAAGATAAACTTATGTCTGTTTGCGTAGTTTATTTTTTATATTAAACAATGTGATGTTAATATCTGTTTTAAGGTACTTGCTGTATTATTGAAAATTGACACCAGAGATTCTGATAAGGGACTAGGCGGACTCAGTAGTGGTTAGGATCATAAGATTGTCCTCCTGCCGCGATATGCGTTAGTTCGAATCTTGTCAGGGCATTAATGTACTTTATATTTGTGATGGTTTATAAATGTGACTGTCAATAGGCACTGGTGTAAAATCCAACAAGGAAAAACTAACATGTATCATCACACTGATAATTACGTTGTGTAAGATGTTATACTTTTATGAATACCACTGTTCTGTTTATTTTTGACGCAGAATCACCAATAAAAATCGATGGGGTTATGTATGACAATTTTGTTTGGTTGGAGCTAGTTTATCATTTTGTTATTAGTTTCTAACTATATTTGTTGATTTTTGGCAGTACTTGCCTTGGGATCTAGCAGAAGAATCGTAAAATATTTTGTTGGCACAGTTTTTTTTTAATATATCTTACATTGGACATGCTTAGTACAGTTCCAATTTACATAATTATTTTATTACTGTTGTTCATTTCATGTTTTAAAACGATATCTTGGATAACTGCGTAAATCGATTTGATTTTGAGGACATCGGGTACACCTTCATTCATATTAAATTCGTAATTAAGCGAAGAAATTTGTTTTGGTATTGTTAAATTACTAGTTTCTGATGCTCTATGAGAGTTTTCGTTCTCCACCATATTTTTTCCAGGGAAAATGGCATCCCAAACTTGGATTATCTGTTTAAAATCCTTGTCGAAATAACTGTTTTTCATAAACTTATCATCATAAACATTTTCCAAGTAAATTTAGTTTAGTTATTAAAAAATTGAATGGGTTGTTAGTTGCTCCTTGAGTTAATATTACTTCTGTATAATGTTCATTAATCTTCAATTAGATGTATTAAGTACATCTGGATACTGACATTAACCACTTGAAACACTCATGTCAGATTCGTTTGCGAGTGGCGAAATGTCATTTGGAGTTTAGAGAAAATTAAAAAATTAATGTGGTAACTCAAATGTGGTAGCCGTAGAGCGACGTGGTTCATCAACGACGCGTGATTTTGTCCGATCTTTTCGTCGAATTTAACGTCTTATTCGGCGCTCGTTTACCACGGTAACATCCAGGTCAGCAGGATCATAAACCCATCATTTTCCTGCATCGCTCGATTGTCCGAAATTAGCAGGTTGTCGACGAGACGGTCGACTCTTGTTTCGCAGTCAGATCTCGACTGCGTTCCACTATCTCGATCGGTTCTCGCGAAAAACTAAGCGACCTGAAGTGAGCTGTTAAGTTTTTGGAATAGACTTGGTGAAGAAATGGCTTAATGATGCTACATCACGAATTACATCAAAAAATAAAATGTATGTTGTTGAAATTGACTTATAGAATTACTAGCTGTAAGTTCTTGGAAAGCAGATACTACCCCTGAGACAGTAATAAATGAGTAACCGCTCTTGGGCATTGTGAAAAAAATATTTTTTGATGGTTCCAATTAAATAAGTGCGTTTGTTCTTTTTCCTGTTGATTTGAGTGTATAAGAATATATAGGAAACTATAGATATATCTCAGTATATATTGATGTAAATGAAGTAAAGAATAGCTGATTTGGTAGAACATTGTTCGAGTCAACAAAACTGAGAAGAACTCCGGGTATAAGTTTTTTGTAACTTGTGATTTATTTTCTTTAAGAAGGAATGCACAATCTGACAAGGATCATCATTCCAGCTATTCCAGTAACAAGACTGAGTAGGGCTGGTTGGTTTCTGAGTTTGCTGTCTAAATTGATTACTTGTTAGTGGTAGTTTTTGCAGTTGGACCAGTTTTTCTTTGGCGTAGTTGATCACCTGCTAAGTTCCTTGCTGATATATTGATGCAAAATGTTTGACGTCCGTGAGGACTCCTGTGACATCTGACGAATTTCCGAATCATAGGGGTGTCAATTTTCCGATGTATTTAAAATTTCTGACAAATCGTGGTCCGCTCAAAGACTACCTTAGAATTTTTTTGCGCCATTTGGTGTTTATGGGCTTGTGCACTTTCTACGTCCTTTTTTATAGGAATGTCTGACAGGAAGAGGTTGAAAAGTGGGGTTGGGAAACCTGTTTAATATATGCATAAAAGGAAACATAGTGATTTTTTTATATATATGATATAAATACAATTGCGTTATGAGATGAAGATATCAACAATAGGCATGAGATTCTACGTACAGATATATGCAGTAGATCTTAACGGGCTATAACAAATTCTGAATAGAGTAAATGAGATCCAGCAAAGATTCGATTTATGAAACTCTAAAACTTTCATATTGAGTAGTACTGCGAATCGATATAACAATTGATTTTTTAAATTATTATTTATACTTTTGATTCGATGTATTCTCCAGATAGACTTTGATTTACAAAAAATGTTCTTAACATTTTTTCTTTGTTTCTCAAAAGCATAAGTATTTTTTGTAATTTTATTGACTGCCTGTAACCTGTATTAAAAGAAACCTGGAATGAGCAGGCCAGATCATCTAGGAAGCATTAGGGGCAACCTAGGCAGTCCGTAATATTTTACAGGTAGTAAAGTCGATACGGACAATATTGGTTCACTTGAGTACCGAAAATATTAGAATTTATCTTATGTGTTACATTGTGTTAACATCATAGTTATTTTGAACGAATACGATATTGTCTAGGACTTTAATACTAATCTGAAAGATTAGGTAGTGATAGAAAATATACGATAAGGCTAAGGGTTCTAATGTTCTGAATACTCTAGAATGTTGGAATGTAGGCTTTAATATTTCTTCTTATATGAAGTGAGAATTAATAGTACCCTTTTGAGCTCTTTCTTTCAGATTTTTTAAATTACTACCGTTATTGTGTGCAAAATATGTTGTTTTCTTTCTTCTATAGATTTCTACAATTACATGTTTTGATACATCTTTTTCCAACTAGTGTTTATTGGACTGGACCAACTGCTTAATGTAGGCTCCGAACCACGGTCCCCTGGAACACTAACCTCTCTGATTGGCGAGTGACCAACTTAGGGGTAATTTCCTGAGATAATAATAATAACAATAACTAAGAAAACATCCGGTCGGAGCCACTCACGGTACTGGCGTAACTGAAATTATTCTCTTTCGAGTTTTGCACTCTTGTTTCATAGACAGTCACAATTGTAAATAATTAGAAACATACATTTGTAATCATACCTGAACAGCATTGCAACACCAGGAAGGCCATACTGAGGACCTTATAAATGCATTATATAGGGATGATATATCAGGATTTTCGTTGTGTATAAACTCTTCAAATTTGGTAATATTAAAAACGAGCGAAATGCGCATGTGAACATTTTGCTTTTTAGTGTAATCTCCGCACCGCGACCGAAGTAATGAATATTTAGCTGGAGGTCTTCGGGCGAGCGACCAGTGGACTTAATGATGGAACACAGCTGCCATCTGTGGAGCCTCCCGGCTGATGGGGTCGACCAGTCAACTAGCGCTTGTTTGTTTAAGTTTGTTCGGTAATTGCACAGGAGGTTTCGTGATTCTCCCGCCCAAGAGGACGGTCAATAGTGGTTGTCTGGGAATCTGGTCGGGCCGTTCTGCATTAAACCTAGATATTTATATGATCATTTTCGTTTTTCGCCGGGAATGTATTATTATGATCAGGTCCGCTTTATCAGACGCTCATTGACATTGCACATACACTCTTCGTCAAAAATCGTGGCATTATTCGAACCATTAGGGGTATAATATTGGTATCAGGATTCTTACAGTTCAATATTTCCTTATAAAAACTATAATGTATTGTTTTTACTCGCGTTGGAAACTATGGACTGAAAACAGTTGAAATAGTCGATAGTTGCGAAACAATCGCGTCAAATACACGGTTCGACTGTTTTTTTCCATTTGTGATGTTACACGAAGATGTACGAATTCTTTCCTGTATAAATTGTGAGAGAGGAAAGGACAGAGATAACTGCTTGGAGCATTTAATTTTAAATGTCCTTTTATTTTCCAACAGAAGTACGAGGGTGGTTCAAATATGATCGAGACAAATACTCTGACTCGTTTATTTACTATTGAAAAAATTTACTAGTTACGTATTTTGTCCATCTTTCCGGAAGTTTTTTGATGCCGGTATCGAAGAATTTCTTGGGCAACTCGGACAGCCATGTGCGCACGAAATCCTCTACCTCGTCGTCGGTGTTGAACCTCGGAGGGCTTCTTTCTAGATCTTCTTTCTTTCTATGTGCATACCTTTAGTTGTTTCTACTGTCGTCACTCTGTCTCTGGGGTTTCCAGAATTGCACAGCATTATCACTTATCCTGAAAGATTCCTTCGGTCACTTTCACTTTCCCACTCACTGTCCAATTAAATCACTAAACTGTTAATTTCTAATCTGTCTAAAACATGTGCACGATTTCACCATTTATCAATTACTTCCTCTGTATTCCGAGTCTGTCTTACCGAGTTCATCCAAACCGAAGGTGTTATGGTTGACAATGCTTCCTTCCACATATCCAAACAGGTTTTAATGGAATATCTTTCTCGATCAGCAATATATCTACAATTAATTATTAATAAATATAATGATCAACAAAACCTAATCGAATGCTGTTGTAACTTTTATCTTTTTCCATCAATTTTTGTTGTATTTACACTTTTTTTGTTACTGTCTTGCGAAGAGTAGCACAATGAACCATTTTGAAATATTCAAGTTTTATCAAGTTACATTAATTCATATTGTTTATCTTCTCTAGTCTTATTTTATGCCTTTAAAAATTGAATTCTCTTTAAGGTAATATCTGGAAGTTCCTTTAAACATTTGCGACGGTTATCTCTCCATCATTTAACCATATGCCCTGTGTATGAAAGGATGTCTTATATCCATCAAAAAGCTGCATGTCCCTAATTATTTATGTATACTTTCCAGACAGACAATTTTCTCTAAAATAATTTTATTCAATTATGTTTATATCGATAAAATAGTTTGTGTACCTACATTTCGTATAGTTGGTCTCGAATAGAGCCAATATCAAGATGGTCAAGATTCGGCACCCACTTTGTATGTAGACGGGTTTTCTTGGGTGAATCTAACGTATTATTCGTCATTTTGTAAGCGATGCTATTCACAGTACCCACACTGATATTTAGCTCGGAAGCAACCCGCTAACAAACATTTTCAATAAGATTGTAGAGACATATATTATTTAATATCATCAATAATTGCCTCTCTAACGGAAATTACCAGCAAAAGGGGCCTTATCTCGTTCCTTTTTGAAATAACGTATTAAAGCCGCAATCAATTTGTGACCCTGAATATCTGTTGTTTTCGGCATTTTCAAACAAAGTAATATGATATCACGGAGCGACTTAAAATTTATCATGGGGCTAAAATAATGTTTGCTGGTTTATATCCTGTAGTAATTATAACTAATACTTTGCATAATTTAGCGTACGTCTGACAATCGCACGGCGACCGGTTGTCAGACGTACGAAAAATTCTTGAAAGCAATAGTGATACAATGTTTTAACTCTTACCTATAAATTATTGTGGCTGTATAATTACTGTGATTTTTAGATTTACTATAATGTTAAAATAAATTATATTTGGTAACATTTTTGTTCGATTATTTTATTTAGATTAGAATTTTTTTATGTCAGAGCCATACTGAACTACAATTCAAAGTTAATGCGGCAACATTGCAATATTTCGACGTCAGAAATATCCATGACGCATTACTAAAAAAACTTTCAATAGACTATATATCTGGGGGGACCCATAGTTCCCTTTAGTCTCTGGTGTACTAATGTTTATGTATTAACACTGCTGTTTTTTTTTTACTAAATGCACCTCACTACACTACACTATACAAGATCACATGGTTTGATTCTTTTAATTCTTTTAATTCTTATAATTAATATATATATATATATATATATATATATATATATATATATATATATATATATATATATATATATATATATATATATATATATGGAGCTCGAACAAAAACTTTTAATTTTACTATATAAAACAAACAAAAATATTATGAGTCACCGTTAAAATTATTATGGTAGTAGTATTATTCAGGTAGTACCTGATATCTCTTTTACAATACCATAAATAATGTTTGCTACTTTGTTTCGTTAAATTACTTCAGAGTGTTTAGTTAATTCTATTTGATTTGTTTTCCTATTAAAGTGTTAAATAACTTCCTATGTTGCGGTTAGCGATGGCCGAAGTTAAATATCCTGGTTTCAATTTATTTTGAAATTGTAGCTCTCCACGATTGATCTTAAACACTTAAACGGTTTCAAATATTTTTTAAATCATTACCGTATGTTTTGCTTCACTTGAATACTCATCAATGTTCCCGGCGGAAAACCCGTTAGATTAAATGGTTTATTGACCCAACGGGACACCGCAGAAAACAGAGATACGAACGAAAACAATTCATTAGTTGGGCAGTCGAAATGGAGAAAAAATTATATTGTAGGTCAATACGTATTCGAAATATTTTTCGGTCCATTAGATATCTTTCACTTCTAGTTTATCTGGCCGGGTATCTCAGAAAGAAACTAGCTATTCCTCGACCTGACGAAGAAATTCTTAAATTGTTACTAATTGTAACAATGGATGTGGTACAAGGACGCGAAATATTATAAAAATATGAAGTCGTGCTTGGAGGTTTTTTCTGTTTCTATTATGCGAGTAGTTTTTTTTCCAGTTTTACTTTTCAGTTATGGTTTTATGAGGTCTTTTTCATTTTAATTAAATAATTTAAGTTTGAAAATATTGCTCATATAACTTATAACTATGTAACATTAAGTGATATTAATTTAATTAAACTAATAATATAGTGTCTTTAATATTATATAATAGAAAAAGTGATTGGAGAAAAGTATATATACATCGAATGGTTCAAAATTTCAGTTTCAGTCTTTTAGGTTAGTTGTAATCCAATATCCCCAGTTTATATAATGCTTTAAATGGGTTTTTGTCATTGGTTATTACATAATTTGATCTATGTGGCCTAGGAAAAACTCCCAGTAGTTATAATCTCGAAAAGTTGCTAAATTTTCCATCTTCGTTTTCAATTTTAAAACGGTATTAAAATATGCCGAGAATTTTTAATATATGCATCTGTACCTAATAATCTAAAGGAATGTGCATGGATGATCAAAATCTCTCTATTAGATATTATCGAGCTACTATGTTGTAACAGGTCAATTTAAGTCCCTGACACAGAGATGGTGCTACTAGAATTAAATCCATATATTTTTTAGTTAGCCCTAACCATCAAAAGATGCGTATATAAATTTGATAGCTGTCATTCATCATTAGTTTGTGAATTATAGTATTTTGAGTGAAGCAACTTTTGTTATTGTGAAAAAAATGGATAAAAAGGAATTTCGCGTGTTGATAATATATTGGTTTTCGAAGGGAAAATATACAGTTGAAGCAAAAACTTTGCTTGATGCCGAATTTCCGGATTCTGCCCTAGGAAAATCAACCATCAATTATTGGTATGCTAAGTTTAGACGTGGTGAAATGAGCACCGAAGACGGTGAACGCAGTGGACGCCCAAAAGAGGTTGTTGCCGACGAAAACATTTAAAAAATCTACAAAATGATTTTGAATGACCGTAAGTTGGAAGTGAATGAAACAGCAGACACTTTAAAGATATCAACTGAACGTGTACATCATATCATTCACGAATATTTGGGTATGAGAAAGCTTTGTGCAAAGTGGGTGCCGCGCGAGTCGTAGGAAAATGTTTCAAGTACTGTTTCGTTTGTTCGAATATCGGCTGGATAGAGCAAACATAGTAGTGGTCCCAAGGCACTACTCTACGAAACTCCAGCCAAGTTTTCGGATCGGTAATTCACTTGCAATCTATCGTGCTTTGATTATATTTATTTTTAAGTTTGTTTTGTGCGTTTTTACCGGCCCTGGTTATATTATTCTTCAATTTACTTTAATTGATCTACTGGAAAGTCATTAACATTTTTTTCTCGGAAAACATCTACATAATTTTCAAGAAAATGACTTACATTATATATTTAAAGTATTGGCCATTTAATTCTATACATCTCTGCCATATTCCAGGTAATTTTTGGATGCTATCTCGAACAAACTGCTTGTCCTTTGAGCAAAACTATCGAACCATTTTATAACTTCTTTCGAAATTTGCGAAGTGTTGCTTCGCAAGCGCATGTCCCATTGATACGACAAGTTGATAGTCGAACGGGGCAAGGTTTGAAGAGTACGGCGGGCACGATGATATGGTATATCCAATTGCTTTAAACGCTTCCTTGGCCCGTTTTGCTTTATGAGACTGCGCATTATAGTGCTGTAAAATCACTTTACTTTGTCGTTGTCGGTAGCGATCACTCTTAACTGTGGAAACCTGGTGAAGCAGTTAGTTAAGTCACCTCGTTACTCTGGACCCACCAAACACAAAACGTTGTCTTGAGATCGAAGTGATTTGGCCTTGGAGTCGATTGGCCTGCCTCGCCAAGTAATAACCATAATTTTTTGCGGTTAGAGTTTTCAAAATAAATCCACTTTTTATCACCCGTCACCCGTCGATGCATAAATGACTGATCATACCTTTGAAACAGGATTTCAGAGATGCTTTTCGATTTTCCATGTACCTGTTACATTTACGTGGTACCGATCTTCCCATCTTTTAGATTTTCCCCATTGCTTCTGTCATTTGTTTTTATTTTGGATTTCGTCTTCATCCAATAACTCCTGCAGTTTTGCATCTTCAAATCTTATCGGTCTGGTAGACCGTTCTTTCTCTTATAATCAAAATTACTGATTTTGCATTTTCAAAGCCACGCCTCACATATTTTTAAGGTTAGAACATAGTCACCGTACGTTTCTACCAGCAAATGATGGCTTTCAGTGGTTTTCTTTTTACGCTAAAATTATTGCAAATGAACGTGTTCAGATACGAAACTTGACATTTTTAAAGGGGTATAAATTTATGACGGTATGACTTTCTCAAAATATAACATATATAGCTTTGAAGCTTGATGTCACTAGAATAAAATAACATTGCGTACTTGAGCATAGTGATATCTGTTAGAAATACCGGTAATGACTTTCCGGCAGACTTGATATTTAAATCTCATTGGTATAACCCTGGTTTTCTTGGTTTCGAAGTTCTGTTTAATCCCTAAAGTGACAGATATTCGCAGTTTGCATTTCCGAATATTATGAGTAAGTTAAGATAACCACAACTAAATCAAACCAAAAAGAGTAAAGCCAATAAAAGGATTATTTCTGACACGAAGAATAAATTAATTTCCCACTAATATACGAGAAGAATAATCAGTCTTAGCAGACGTGAGAATTTGACATGAATGGCGAATAATCAACTGAAGGCTGTTGATTCTTTGAATTTGTGTTGGTTGAATTGTGGAATGGCCTGCTGATTTGGTCGTGTTCTAAGTTTGCTGCTGTAAAGGATTACTCTTAAGGGTTTTTGGCAGACCGTTCGCTGGACTTGGTACACGTAAGACTTATCGAAGGTCGGAACCAGTGGAGAAGTTTCAGTTAATGCAAAATAAACTTCTCGGGCAAACTTTGAATGCGCAAATTCATCGAGAAACTGACACACCAGAAATAAGACGGTTCGTTTCTTTCTTATACAAGAAATTCCATGCAACCTTAGCAAGGAAACCTTTTCAGCTGGTAAATCAGGCCAAAAAAAACGCACTGGCTGGAATGGTCTTTTTTATACAAAATTAAGTATAAATACTGGGTCTGTTACTTTGGTTTATCTCGATTTTTATTTGCTTTGCTATCACGTTTTTCAGTTACATTTAAACAATATTCTATAGCCCCTGGTATGGGACGAGTCTCCTTCAATAATGCCGAGATTTCGTATATTAATTATTTTTAAATTGTGGATATAACGAGCCGCTATTATTATTATTATTCAATTAAGAAAGACGAAAAATCGATTTGATTGACGTTCGCGCAGGAGACTGCAACAGGAAGCCGACAATCAATTATGCGAAATTGGAGCGTACGTTTAATACGGTAATAAGGATTTTAATTAAAAACCTAACCGTATACGACGGAGCTCGTTACAAAAACGGCTAGGCTCGGAATTTCAGTGGAAAGGCGGATTCCGCGACCGTCGTTCGTTTCGGTTTTGCTTAAAACGTTCACGAAATCGAAACAAAAAAGCAACGACGGAGGCGGCTCGCGGCCCGCCGCGTTCTCCACCGAGGAAAACAATGAAGAACAATCAATGCGTGATATTTTCTATGTACATACATTATTCTTAACGAGCGCGCGGTATCCGAGATTTTTTTCCGGTTTTTGATAAATCGACCTTATCGGACGCAATTACAACGGTAATAAATAATAGATTATTCGTTAGTGTGTCATGATATATGATCATTAACCTGAATCATCGGTGCTTGCCATTTTTGATTAATATAAAATATATGAAAAAGTTATAAATATATCTATATAAATAAGAGGTCAGTTGAAAACTCCCTGGCCTACCATAGAAAAATAAATTTTTTTGCCAATATTAGTTTTTTTTTTAATTAGATATTGTTCGGCTGCTTTCCTAGACATATCTCAGGCTTTTGACAAAGTATGGCATACGGGCTTGCAGGTTAAACTAAAGAAACTTCTCCCTCATCCGGACTATCAGCTACTAAAATCGTATCCCACTGACAGACATTTTATTGTAAATCAAGGCGATGAACATACCGAATTAAATCCCATATATTCAGGAGTTCCGCAAGGTAGTGTACTGGGTCCAGTACTGTATCTTCTGTATACGGCTGATCTGCCCACCACAAAAATAACTACTGTGGCAACATATGCAGACGATACAGCAATCTTAGCATCCCATGAAGATCCAGTCACAGCATCAATAAACCTACAAACCCACCTGGAGCAAATACAATTATGATTGAAGACATGGCGCATTAAAGCCAATGAATCAAAATCCACGCATATAACGTTTACCCTGCGTAGAAGAACATGTCCACCAGTAAATATCAATCATCGTCAACATCCCCAAGCAGAGCATGTTAAATATCTTGATATGCATTTAGATCGACGCCTAACCTGGAAGAAGCACATACTCTCTAAACGGAAACAACTGGGACTAAAATTATATCAAATGTATTGGCTCATTGGGCGCAAATCCAAGTTATCATTAGATTACAAGGTATTGCTGTATGAGTCTATACTCAAGCCCATTTGGACATATGGAATTCAACTATGGGGTACCGCTAGCAGATCTAATATATCCATCATTCAACGGTTCCAAAATAAGGTGTTGCGTGCCATTGTTGATGCTCCGTACTATATTTCAAATAAAGTGATACAACGCGATATTCCTCTAGAACCTATAACGAGTGTAATCCAACATGTTTGTGTGAAGTACTTCGAAAGAGTGTCAGTGCATCCCAATGTACTCGCTAATCAGCTAAATATGCGACGTGATAGTGAAGTGCGTAGACTAAAACATTTAACACCACCTGATCTGATTACTGGATATATGTAGAGTTTAGAATAAGCATTAGAATAAGACTAATTAATTAAGATAATATTTTATACAGAAGATTGCTTAATGAAGTGATTTTCTACATGGCATGTATATATAATATAAACAGAAGAAATACTTATTGCCAATAGGGCAGATTGTGGACTCACGAAGAGTAATAAAAAAAAAGTTTTTTTAATTCAACATAATTCCCTTCAAGGGTGATATACTGGTTATAGAGACCCTCCAACTTTTCGATGCTATTTTTGTAGTACGATTTGTCCTTTGCTTCAAAATAGGCCTCAGTTTCGACAATCACCTCTTCATTCGACGAAAATTCAGCGAGCCTACTTTTTAGATCTGGGAACAAGAAATAGTCGCTGGCGGCCAGATCTGGAGAACTCGGTGGATGAGGAATCGACTCGAAGCCCAATTCGTGGATTTTTGCCATCGTTGTCACTTACTTGTTACACGGTGTATTGTCTTGGTGAAGCAGCACTTTATTTTTCTTCAATTGCAACCGTTTTTCGTCGATTTCGTCCTTCAAACGGTCCAATAACACTATGTAATAGTCGCTGTTGATGGTCCTTCCTTTTTCAAGGTAGTCAATAAACATTATTCCCATAACCTTCCCAGCCGACTGTCGCGATTTCCCACGCTTTGTAGCGGGTTCATCGTATGCACTCCACTCGGATGACTGTCGATTTAACTTCCGAGTAAAATGTGGGAGCCATGTTTCATCCATTGTCACATATAGATGCAAAAACTCGAGTTTATTATGCTTAATCGTCTTCAAACATTGCTCCGAATAATCAACTCGTCGTTGTTTTTGGTTAAAAGTGGGCTCGCGCAGCACCCACTTTGCACGGAGCTTTCTCATACCCAAATATTCGTGAATGATATGATGTACACGTTCAGTTGATATCTTTAGAGTGTCTGCTATTTCATTCAATTTCAATTTACGATCATTCATGAATTTTTTAAATGTTTTCGTCGGTTTAATGACATCTTTTGGGCGTCCACTGCGTTCACCGTCTTCGGTGATCATTTCTCCACGTCTAAACTTGCATACCATTCCTTGATGGTTGATTTTCCTGGGACAGTGTCCGGAAACTCGGCATCAAGCCAAGTTTTTTTGCTTCAACTGTTTTTTTTTCCCTTCAAAAAGCAATATTTTACCAACACGCGAAATTCCTTTTTATCAATTTTTTTCACAATAGCAAAAGTTGCTTCACGCAAAATGCTATAATTCACAAACTAATGATTCGACAGCTGTCAAATTTATACACGCCTCTTTTGCGGTTTAGGACTATCTAGAAACATTGATAACAACATAGTCATTTAATTCCAGTAGCGCCATCTATGTGTCAGGCTGGGGACTTTTCAATTTACCTGTTATGTATTAGGTGCTTGTATGTATTTTTTTTTAATTTAAAAAGGAATTTATTAGGAAAACATTGCTATAGACTATTCAAAGTTATTTTGTACACGTCTCGAAATTTGTGACAACGTCAAAACGTCGCATCTACTCTGAGTTTTAGTTCAGTTAGTCTTTGATATACAACAAAATTCTAATCTAAATAAAATAATTCAGCAAAAATGTTATCAAATATAATTTATTTTACCTTTATAGTACATCTAAAAACTACAGTTAATTATACCACCACAAGACTTTATAGGTTAGAGTAATAACCTCATATCACTATTGCTTTCAAGAATTTTGCATGCGTCTGGCTACTGGACGAGTTTGACAGGCTCAATCGTTTACGTATTCGAACTAATCAGACAGCATTGTGTCCCTTTTTAAACAGAATAAAATGAGAATTAAAATATTGTCCGAGTCTAATACGAATTTACAAATTGCGGCAGGTAATACATTAAACATTTCGATGACGTATGTACGAACAAACTTTGAATACACTATATATATATATATATATATATATATATATATATATATATATATATATATATATATATATATATATATATATGTATATATATAGGCTAAGGTCTGCAGGGTGATCTGTGGTGCCGCCTCTTTTGAATGGTGCTTAGTCTCACTGCCAGATGGCACCACTATCTCAAAACAAACAATTTACTATCGTATGGTACATTCTCAATCGGTCCATAATTGACGGAAACATCGACGAACATTCTTTCAAAAATATATATACAGCCGAACATAGAACCTCCGCCTTTTTTGAAGTCGATTAAAGATAATAGTAGGGAGACTAATATAATATAAAGATAATGATAGAGTGTGTCACTTTGAAAGACGTTCATGACGCAGAATTTTAGGCATTAGTACTACCAGCTATGTTGCCTCATTCTTATGAATTGAATATATGTTTATAAGCAAGACACGTTTATTGTTACTCTCTGCAGTTGCTATTAAGTTATAGAAGGTATTATTGGACCTTCTGAACCTCTAAAATGAAACCACTTAACCGATAATTGTTACTAGTGCTTTATGATTTGGCAGTAATACAATCCTGATGATTGGATCTTCTTACTTCTTCAGCATTTTGAAATCATGTACTAGCCGAACCATGTTGCATCCATTTGAGCAAGTGGTAATTGGGATTTTATGTAGTGAGAACGCTGAACATGACAATATTTTCTATTCATTATTCATAACGGGCAACTGTAGCCGAGCGTTGTCCTGCTCTAAGGGATTGTTGGGAAAAAGGATGGAGAATGTTGTCATTGTATAATAGGCAGTCCTTTCTAGATCTTTCCTATCGCATACAAACACCTGGTAATCCTTGATCTATCAACTGTTAGCTATCTTATAATTCGTTAAGATTTTGTTACATTATTGTATTTGAACTTTATTGGTCCTCCAAACCATTCTTTGTCATGTACATCAAAATCCTCACTATTGTATCGTTGAATCTAAAACCGAAAATTGAGATATGACGGACCAG